>NC_086447.1:35235562-36477069 GCF_028390025.1 Pseudophryne corroboree | reverse complement strand
GGCTAGGCTCGGAGCCACACAAGACCCCATTGCGCATCCAGACATTTGTAGGTAGATGCGATTATCAAAAATAAAATAGTTACGGGTCAGGGTCAGTTCAAGTAGTTGGATGAAAAAGTTGACATCAGGGGCCAGTGTAGTTGATGTTACCAGAGATGGCCCTCCTGATGGCCTGAAGGCCGCGTTGATGGGGGATGTTGGTATAAAGACTGACCACATCAACTGTACACATCAGTAGTCGCTCAGGAAGTGGAGTGAGGGTAGCCAATTTAGATAAAAAGGCTGTGGTGTCCTTGAGGCAAGTGATCTGACTTTGTACTACAGGTTGGAGAAAGTGATCCAGGTATTTGGATACCATGTAGTACAGGGAATCACGAGCAGCAATTATCGGACGCCCAGGGGGGCTAACAGGATTCTTGTGGAGCTTGGGTATGGTGTATAGTACTGGAGTAGTAGGCCAATCCTGTTTCAGTGCCTCTAGCACTTTGTTATCAATAATGTGCTCCATGTTAGCTTGCTGGAGAATGTCATCCAACTCCCTTTTGTACGTCGTTGTGGGATCATTCGACAATAATGAATATGTAGCACCGTCCTGCAGTTGAGAATAGACTTCACTTTTGTAAGCCGTGAGGTCCTGTATGACCACGCCGCCGCCTTTGTCGGCGGGACGTTATGACTATGTCAGTATAAGTACCCAGATTTTTTAAAGCTTCGTACTCGGACTTGTTGAGATTACCCTTAACGGGGACATGTTGCTTGTCAATGTGATCATACATGTTGCTCATGTGATTGACAAAGCATTTGATATTCGGGTTATTTGATACAGGGTCAAAGGTAGAAGGTTTGGACACTGGAGCCATAGGTGCAGGGGGAGTGATCTCCTCGCTGAAGAATTCTTTAAGGCGTACTCGTCTGCCAAATTTAAATAGGTCTACTTTGTTCTGAAAGGCGTCGGATTTATGTGTCGGGACGAAGGACAGTCCTTTGTTGAGGACTGTTATTTCCTCTGGGGTGAGGGTACGAGTGGACAAATTGAAGACTATGTCTTCTTGTTGGCGGTCTTTTTTGAAGATCCTCGTCCACTGTCCACCTCGACGGGTATAGCGCCTTTTTTGGGGGCTCGCTTTGCCCTGGTGGTGACCCCCGATGGGGGGTCTTTTGGAGTTTTTTGATGAAGTAGTTGCTTCTGCACATTCCGTATCGCTGGAAGATCTTGCACTGGAATTATCGGTGTCCAAATTAAACTTCTTGTGTCGTCTAAACCTTGGTCTTCTGTCAGTAGTGGGATTACGGTTGTAGGCCCACGCGTAGACCTTATGTTCTGAATAGTCTTTGTCCACTGTAACCCGTTTGGATTTTTTGAACTGGATTAGTTCTGTGCGGTATTTATCAATGTCCGTCGTCAGCTTATTAACAAGATCCTGTGAGGTTGAAGATTTTAGTATATCCTGGTGAGATGCCTCAAATGTGGTAATTTTTTCTTTGGCAAGATTGAGTTCTCTGCGAGATTCCTCTATCACCAGGAGAATCAAATCATACGAACACTTGTTTAGTACGGCCGCCCAGCGTCGGCAAAAATCTGGGTTGTGTCGGCCGATGGTGGGGGTATTGCGTATACGGAACCCACGGGGGGATTTTTTTATCCCGATAGTAATCGGAGAGTGTCACTCCGTGATAATAGAAGTCAATTTCCCGTTTTTTGAGTCTGTTAAGTGTCAGGAATATTTGTTCAGTGGTTTCACTCCCACAGGAGTCTTGGAATTTATCCGTAAATAGGATGGATTCTGCGTCCGAATCAGTAAGGACGAGTGCTTCACCCACTGGTAAAGAAATGCTGCTATATCCAGGTACTGCTTCCGTGGATGACATAACTTGTCCAGCGCCCAAAAAGGTTAAAAATGGTGAGAAAAAAAAATAGGAAAGAAAAAAATCGTCCAGACTTGAAGTGAAAAATGCAGGGTGCCCAAACTACTCCCAATGGTGCAAGAACCGGCAGGAGAAATATAACAGAATATTGCTTGGCACTCCCAGTAAGCATATGCAGATTGCTCCGGTGCCCTGCGACAGTCACGACTGCAAAGTATACATACAGGAAAAAATGCTGGCACTATCAGAGACTTGCAAAAAAATGACACAGATACTGTAGTTAAAGGGTCAACGTTTCAGGGGCATTGCCCTTTTATCAAGACTAACTTTACAGACAAAAAAACATAAATTTATACATTACCAAAAGCACCACATGTGTAGACGACCGCCGCTCACCGGGAGACCCGCTGACGTCATAGGCGCGCGCCGGCGCCGGCGACCCGGCGTCTCCAGGGGGCGTGGAACAAGGATGTGTACCATCACCATGGGAACAAGTGTAAGGGGGCTGGAAAGGAACATTAGCAGTGAAAATGCAAAACGGATTGAACGGAGAGGCAGCAATACTATGTAGCAAATGAGGATAAGCAGTAAACATGCTGAAATAAAACTAAATGTGACAGTTAATGCAATCAGACCTGAACCCAAACAGTCGGCATAATGAAAGTGAACGTAGCTGTGGTGGTTAATACTAATAAGTAATAGCAATTAATGCAAAAGTATGCAATGTAAGTAATAAGACAGAGTTACTCAATTCATAAAAAACAGGTATATGACAGCATATCGTTCAGGCCGAATGGTTTAACTGTTTGAAGAGTGTAGATCCAGCGGGCTTCTCTCTGTAGAAGGCGGCGACCCCGATTACCCCCTCTGGCATTATCTGGAATTCCGTCGATTATTTTATACCGAATAGAGGCAAGAGTGTGATGGAGTTCTTTGAAGTGACGGGCAACGGGTTGGTCTGACCCACGTCCATCCAGGGCGGCCCGTATACTGGAGCGATGCAGCGCAATGCGCTCCTTAAATTGTCTTATAGTCTTGCCAATGTAAAGCAGCCCACAAGGGCATTTGATGTAATAAATCACGTAACGACTGGAACAGGTGAAGGATTGAGTAATATTAAATTTTTTGCCAGATCTGGGGTGAAAAAAAGCATCGCCGGTTTCTAGGCTGCTACACGTAGTGCAGCCTAAGCACTTGTAGTTACCTGCCTTGCGCGAAAGGAAATGCATAGGCACAGAAGATTTCATCTTAGAGATGTCATTGTGGACCACTATGTCCTTAATGTTTCTACCTCTGCGAAATGAGGGTAAAATTCTAGATTTACTCAATCTAGGAAGCTGTTTATCTTCTGAAATGATGGGCCATAGACGTTTAGCCGTTCTCATGGCTGTGCTGCTAGTGGAAGAGAAATCTTGAGGCCATGGAATTCTGTTCTGTGGCTGACTCTTGAGAGTGGTCTGTAAAAGTGTCGTGCGGTCCTGCAATAGTGCTCTTTCCTTCGCTTTCTTCAGGTGATGCCATTGGTATCCTCTATTGAGGAATTTGCGTGACATCTGGTCAATGTGAAAAATGGCATCATGGCGGTCACTACAGATGCGTAAAATTCTGATAAATTGAGAGTATGGTAAGCCCCATTTTAAAGCTGGCGGGTGATAGCTAACTGCATGCAAGGAGGTGTTTCTATCTGTTGGTTTTACAAACAGAGATGTGTGGAGTCTATGGGCCTCATCTTGACTGATGGTGACATCCAGATAATGGATTTGCTCAAAGCTGGAGGTAAAGGTAAATTTGATGGATGAGTCCAGAGTGTTGATATCTTGCATAGCCCTAATGAAGCTATCCTCCGAGCCATCCCATAATAAGAAGATGTCATCAATGTAGCGAAAATATGCCTTAATTTTATGCGCTACTGTGGGGTTTGACAGGAACAAGTCTTGTTCGACCTCGCACATAAATAAATTGGCTAGGCTCGGAGCCACACAAGACCCCATTGCGCATCCAGACATTTGTAGGTAGATGCGATTATCAAAAATAAAATAGTTACGGGTCAGGGTCAGTTCAAGTAGTTGGATGAAAAAGTTGACATCAGGGCCAGTGTAGTTGATGTTACCAGAGATGGCCCTCCTGATGGCCTGAAGGCCGCGTTGATGGGGGATGTTGGTATAAAGACTGACCACATCAACTGTACACATCAGTAGTCGCTCAGGAAGTGGAGTGAGGGTAGCCAATTTAGATAAAAAGGCTGTGGTGTCCTTGAGGCAAGTGATCTGACTTTGTACTACAGGTTGGAGAAAGTGATCCAGGTATTTGGATACCATGTAGTACAGGGAATCACGAGCAGCAATTATCGGACGCCCAGGGGGGCTAACAGGATTCTTGTGGAGCTTGGGTATGGTGTATAGTACTGGAGTAGTAGGCCAATCCTGTTTCAGTGCCTCTAGCACTTTGTTATCAATAATGTGCTCCATGTTAGCTTGCTGGAGAATGTCATCCAACTCCCTTTTGTACGTCGTTGTGGGATCATTCGACAATAATGAATATGTAGCACCGTCCTGCAGTTGAGAATAGACTTCACTTTTGTAAGCCGTGAGGTCCTGTATGACCACGCCGCCGCCTTTGTCGGCGGGACGTATGACTATGTCAGTATAAGTATAAGTCTGGACGATTTTTTTCTTTCCTATTTTTTTTTCTCACCATTTTTAACCTTTTGGGCGCTGGACAAGTTATGTCATCCACGGAAGCAGTACCTGGATATAGCAGCATTTCTTTACCAGTGGGTGAAGCACTCGTCCTTACTGATTCGGACGCAGAATCCATCCTATTTACGGATAAATTCCAAGACTCCTGTGGGAGTGAAACCACTGAACAAATATTCCTGACACTTAACAGACTCAAAAAACGGGAAATTGACTTCTATTATCACGGAGTGACACTCTCCGATTACTATCGGGATAAAAAAATCCCCCGTGGGTTCCGTATACGCAATACCCCCACCATCGGCCGACACAACCCAGATTTTTGCCGACGCTGGGCGGCCGTACTAAACAAGTGTTCGTATGATTTGATTCTCCTGGTGATAGAGGAATCTCGCAGAGAACTCAATCTTGCCAAAGAAAAAATTACCACATTTGAGGCATCTCACCAGGATATACTAAAATCTTCAACCTCACAGGATCTTGTTAATAAGCTGACGACGGACATTGATAAATACCGCACAGAACTAATCCAGTTCAAAAAATCCAAACGGGTTACAGTGGACAAAGACTATTCAGAACATAAGGTCTACGCGTGGGCCTACAACCGTAATCCCACTACTGACAGAAGACCAAGGTTTAGACGACACAAGAAGTTTAATTTGGACACCGATAATTCCAGTGCAAGATCTTCCAGCGATACGGAATGTGCAGAAGCAACTACTTCATCAAAAAACTCCAAAAGACCCCCATCGGGGGTCACCACCAGGGCAAAGCGAGCCCCCAAAAAAGGCGCTATACCCGTCGAGGTGGACAGTGGACGAGGATCTTCAAAAAAGACCGCCAACAAGAAGACATAGTCTTCAATTTGTCCACTCGTACCCTCACCCCAGAGGAAATAACAGTCCTCAACAAAGGACTGTCCTTCGTCCCGACACATAAATCCGACGCCTTTCAGAACAAAGTAGACCTATTTAAATTTGGCAGACGAGTACGCCTTAAAGAATTCTTCAGCGAGGAGATCACTCCCCCTGCACCTATGGCTCCAGTGTCCAAACCTTCTACCTTTGACCCTGTATCAAATAACCCGAATATCAAATGCTTTGTCAATCACATGAGCAACATGTATGATCACATTGACAAGCAACATGTCCCCGTTAAGGGTAATCTCAACAAGTCCGAGTACGAAGCTTTAAAAAATCTGGGTACTTATACTGACATAGTCATACGTCCCGCCGACAAAGGCGGCGGCGTGGTCATACAGGACCTCACGGCTTACAAAAGTGAAGTCTATTCTCAACTGCAGGACGGTGCTACATATTCATTATTGTCGAATGATCCCACAACGACGTACAAAAGGGAGTTGGATGACATTCTCCAGCAAGCTAACATGGAGCACATTATTGATAACAAAGTGCTAGAGGCACTGAAACAGGATTGGCCTACTACTCCAGTACTATACACCATACCCAAGCTCCACAAGAATCCTGTTAGCCCCCCTGGGCGTCCGATAATTGCTGCTCGTGATTCCCTGTACTACATGGTATCCAAATACCTGGATCACTTTCTCCAACCTGTAGTACAAAGTCAGATCACTTGCCTCAAGGACACCACAGCCTTTTTATCTAAATTGGCTACCCTCACTCCACTTCCTGAGCGACTACTGATGTGTACAGTTGATGTGGTCAGTCTTTATACCAACATCCCCCATCAACGCGGCCTTCAGGCCATCAGGAGGGCCATCTCTGGTAACATCAACTACACTGGCCCTGATGTCAACTTTTTCATCCAACTACTTGAACTGACCCTGACCCGTAACTATTTTATTTTTGATAATCGCATCTACCTACAAATGTCTGGATGCGCAATGGGGTCTTGTGTGGCTCCGAGCCTAGCCAATTTATTTATGTGCGAGGTCGAACAAGACTTGTTCCTGTCAAACCCCACAGTAGCGCATAAAATTAAGGCATATTTTCGCTACATTGATGACATCTTCTTATTATGGGATGGCTCGGAGGATAGCTTCATTAGGGCTATGCAAGATATCAACACTCTGGACTCATCCATCAAATTTACCTTTACCTCCAGCTTTGAGCAAATCCATTATCTGGATGTCACCATCAGTCAAGATGAGGCCCATAGACTCCACACATCTCTGTTTGTAAAACCAACAGATAGAAACACCTCCTTGCATGCAGTTAGCTATCACCCGCCAGCTTTAAAATGGGGCTTACCATACTCTCAATTTATCAGAATTTTACGCATCTGTAGTGACCGCCATGATGCCATTTTTCACATTGACCAGATGTCACGCAAATTCCTCAATAGAGGATACCAATGGCATCACCTGAAGAAAGCGAAGGAAAGAGCACTATTGCAGGACCGCACGACACTTTTACAGACCACTCTCAAGAGTCAGCCACAGAACAGAATTCCATGGCCTCAAGATTTCTCTTCCACTAGCAGCACAGCCATGAGAACGGCTAAACGTCTATGGCCCATCATTTCAGAAGATAAACAGCTTCCTAGATTGAGTAAATCTAGAATTTTACCCTCATTTCGCAGAGGTAGAAACATTAAGGACATAGTGGTCCACAATGACATCTCTAAGATGAAATCTTCTGTGCCTATGCATTTCCTTTCGCGCAAGGCAGGTAACTACAAGTGCTTAGGCTGCACTACGTGTAGCAGCCTAGAAACCGGCGATGCTTTTTTTCACCCCAGATCTGGCAAAAAATTTAATATTACTCAATCCTTCACCTGTTCCAGTCGTTACGTGATTTATTACATCAAATGCCCTTGTGGGCTGCTTTACATTGGCAAGACTATAAGACAATTTAAGGAGCGCATTGCGCTGCATCGCTCCAGTATACGGGCCGCCCTGGATGGACGTGGGTCAGACCAACCCGTTGCCCGTCACTTCAAAGAACTCCATCACACTCTTGCCTCTATTCGGTATAAAATAATCGACGGAATTCCAGATAATGCCAGAGGGGGTAATCGGGGTCGCCGCCTTCTACAGAGAGAAGCCCGCTGGATCTACACTCTTCAAACAGTTAAACCATTCGGCCTGAACGATATGCTGTCATATACCTGTTTTTTATGAATTGAGTAACTCTGTCTTATTACTTACATTGCATACTTTTGCATTAATTGCTATTACTTATTAGTATTAACCACCACAGCTACGTTCACTTTCATTATGCCGACTGTTTGGGTTCAGGTCTGATTGCATTAACTGTCACATTTAGTTTTATTTCAGCATGTTTACTGCTTATCCTCATTTGCTACATAGTATTGCTGCCTCTCCGTTCAATCCGTTTTGCATTTTCACTGCTAATGTTCCTTTCCAGCCCCCTTACACTTGTTCCCATGGTGATGGTACACATCCTTGTTCCACGCCCCCTGGAGACGCCGGGTCGCCGGCGCCGGCGCGCGCCTATGACGTCAGCGGGTCTCCCGGTGAGCGGCGGTCGTCTACACATGTGGTGCTTTTGGTAATGTATAAATTTATGTTTTTTTGTCTGTAAAGTTAGTCTTGATAAAAGGGCAATGCCCTGAAACGTTGACCTTTAACTACAGTATCTGTGTCATTTTTTGCAAGTCTCTGATAGTGCCAGCATTTTTTCCTGTATGTATACTTTGCAGTCGTGACTGTCGCAGGGCACCGGAGCAATCTGCATATGCTTACTGGGAGTGCCAAGCAATACTCTGTTATATTTCTCCTGCCGGTTCTTGCACCATTGGGAGTAGTTTGGGCACCCTGCATTTTTCACTTCAAGTCTGGACGATTTTTTTCTTTCCTATTTTTTTTTCTCACCATTTTTAACCTTTTGGGCGCTGGACAAGTTATGTCATCCACGGAAGCAGTACCTGGATATAGCAGCATTTCTTTACCAGTGGGTGAAGCACTCGTCCTTACTGATTCGGACGCAGAATCCATCCTATTTACGGATAAATTCCAAGACTCCTGTGGGAGTGAAACCACTGAACAAATATTCCTGACACTTAACAGACTCAAAAAACGGGAAATTGACTTCTATTATCACGGAGTGACACTCTCCGATTACTATCGGGATAAAAAAATCCCCCGTGGGTTCCGTATACGCAATACCCCCACCATCGGCCGACACAACCCAGATTTTTGCCGACGCTGGGCGGCCGTACTAAACAAGTGTTCGTATGATTTGATTCTCCTGGTGATAGAGGAATCTCGCAGAGAACTCAATCTTGCCAAAGAAAAAATTACCACATTTGAGGCATCTCACCAGGATATACTAAAATCTTCAACCTCACAGGATCTTGTTAATAAGCTGACGACGGACATTGATAAATACCGCACAGAACTAATCCAGTTCAAAAAATCCAAACGGGTTACAGTGGACAAAGACTATTCAGAACATAAGGTCTACGCGTGGGCCTACAACCGTAATCCCACTACTGACAGAAGACCAAGGTTTAGACGACACAAGAAGTTTAATTTGGACACCGATAATTCCAGTGCAAGATCTTCCAGCGATACGGAATGTGCAGAAGCAACTACTTCATCAAAAAACTCCAAAAGACCCCCATCGGGGGTCACCACCAGGGCAAAGCGAGCCCCCAAAAAAGGCGCTATACCCGTCGAGGTGGACAGTGGACGAGGATCTTCAAAAAAGACCGCCAACAAGAAGACATAGTCTTCAATTTGTCCACTCGTACCCTCACCCCAGAGGAAATAACAGTCCTCAACAAAGGACTGTCCTTCGTCCCGACACATAAATCCGACGCCTTTCAGAACAAAGTAGACCTATTTAAATTTGGCAGACGAGTACGCCTTAAAGAATTCTTCAGCGAGGAGATCACTCCCCCTGCACCTATGGCTCCAGTGTCCAAACCTTCTACCTTTGACCCTGTATCAAATAACCCGAATATCAAATGCTTTGTCAATCACATGAGCAACATGTATGATCACATTGACAAGCAACATGTCCCCGTTAAGGGTAATCTCAACAAGTCCGAGTACGAAGCTTTAAAAAATCTGGGTACTTATACTGACATAGTCATACGTCCCGCCGACAAAGGCGGCGGCGTGGTCATACAGGACCTCACGGCTTACAAAAGTGAAGTCTATTCTCAACTGCAGGACGGTGCTACATATTCATTATTGTCGAATGATCCCACAACGACGTACAAAAGGGAGTTGGATGACATTCTCCAGCAAGCTAACATGGAGCACATTATTGATAACAAAGTGCTAGAGGCACTGAAACAGGATTGGCCTACTACTCCAGTACTATACACCATACCCAAGCTCCACAAGAATCCTGTTAGCCCCCCTGGGCGTCCGATAATTGCTGCTCGTGATTCCCTGTACTACATGGTATCCAAATACCTGGATCACTTTCTCCAACCTGTAGTACAAAGTCAGATCACTTGCCTCAAGGACACCACAGCCTTTTTATCTAAATTGGCTACCCTCACTCCACTTCCTGAGCGACTACTGATGTGTACAGTTGATGTGGTCAGTCTTTATACCAACATCCCCCATCAACGCGGCCTTCAGGCCATCAGGAGGGCCATCTCTGGTAACATCAACTACACTGGCCCTGATGTCAACTTTTTCATCCAACTACTTGAACTGACCCTGACCCGTAACTATTTTATTTTTGATAATCGCATCTACCTACAAATGTCTGGATGCGCAATGGGGTCTTGTGTGGCTCCGAGCCTAGCCAATTTATTTATGTGCGAGGTCGAACAAGACTTGTTCCTGTCAAACCCCACAGTAGCGCATAAAATTAAGGCATATTTTCGCTACATTGATGACATCTTCTTATTATGGGATGGCTCGGAGGATAGCTTCATTAGGGCTATGCAAGATATCAACACTCTGGACTCATCCATCAAATTTACCTTTACCTCCAGCTTTGAGCAAATCCATTATCTGGATGTCACCATCAGTCAAGATGAGGCCCATAGACTCCACACATCTCTGTTTGTAAAACCAACAGATAGAAACACCTCCTTGCATGCAGTTAGCTATCACCCGCCAGCTTTAAAATGGGGCTTACCATACTCTCAATTTATCAGAATTTTACGCATCTGTAGTGACCGCCATGATGCCATTTTTCACATTGACCAGATGTCACGCAAATTCCTCAATAGAGGATACCAATGGCATCACCTGAAGAAAGCGAAGGAAAGAGCACTATTGCAGGACCGCACGACACTTTTACAGACCACTCTCAAGAGTCAGCCACAGAACAGAATTCCATGGCCTCAAGATTTCTCTTCCACTAGCAGCACAGCCATGAGAACGGCTAAACGTCTATGGCCCATCATTTCAGAAGATAAACAGCTTCCTAGATTGAGTAAATCTAGAATTTTACCCTCATTTCGCAGAGGTAGAAACATTAAGGACATAGTGGTCCACAATGACATCTCTAAGATGAAATCTTCTGTGCCTATGCATTTCCTTTCGCGCAAGGCAGGTAACTACAAGTGCTTAGGCTGCACTACGTGTAGCAGCCTAGAAACCGGCGATGCTTTTTTTCACCCCAGATCTGGCAAAAAATTTAATATTACTCAATCCTTCACCTGTTCCAGTCGTTACGTGATTTATTACATCAAATGCCCTTGTGGGCTGCTTTACATTGGCAAGACTATAAGACAATTTAAGGAGCGCATTGCGCTGCATCGCTCCAGTATACGGGCCGCCCTGGATGGACGTGGGTCAGACCAACCCGTTGCCCGTCACTTCAAAGAACTCCATCACACTCTTGCCTCTATTCGGTATAAAATAATCGACGGAATTCCAGATAATGCCAGAGGGGGTAATCGGGGTCGCCGCCTTCTACAGAGAGAAGCCCGCTGGATCTACACTCTTCAAACAGTTAAACCATTCGGCCTGAACGATATGCTGTCATATACCTGTTTTTTATGAATTGAGTAACTCTGTCTTATTACTTACATTGCATACTTTTGCATTAATTGCTATTACTTATTAGTATTAACCACCACAGCTACGTTCACTTTCATTATGCCGACTGTTTGGGTTCAGGTCTGATTGCATTAACTGTCACATTTAGTTTTATTTCAGCATGTTTACTGCTTATCCTCATTTGCTACATAGTATTGCTGCCTCTCCGTTCAATCCGTTTTGCATTTTCACTGCTAATGTTCCTTTCCAGCCCCCTTACACTTGTTCCCATGGTGATGGTACACATCCTTGTTCCACGCCCCCTGGAGACGCCGGGTCGCCGGCGCCGGCGCGCGCCTATGACGTCAGCGGGTCTCCCGGTGAGCGGCGGTCGTCTACACATGTGGTGCTTTTGGTAATGTATAAATTTATGTTTTTTTGTCTGTAAAGTTAGTCTTGATAAAAGGGCAATGCCCTGAAACGTTGACCTTTAACTACAGTATCTGTGTCATTTTTTGCAAGTCTCTGATAGTGCCAGCATTTTTTCCTGTATGTATATATATATATATATATATATATACTACCTGTTCTACTCTTTCTTCGTATGAGATTTTCTGATTCTCACGGTTGTAAATATAAATGAGTTAAAAATTTGGTAAATCTATAGAGCTGTACATTTGAGACATCTTAATGTAATGAAATATTAATCCATAGTTTTGGCGTTACCCGAGGAGCACCCATAGCAGATACGGTAAACAGTGTCAGGACTATTTTTGTAGTTTATTAAATTCCTGTACACTCTAATACTGTACTTGAGGATGAGGGGGTCTGTCCTGTTACCCTGACCGCTGCACACTCTGATAATTGGGGATGGAGGCAGTGTTGGTTTTAATCACGAGATGGTGAGTGACAGGGACACAGGCAGCAGCACACAAACACACATGCATATACATACATACACTCACTCTCACTCTCTGTAGAGGGGCTCTACCTGGTGCAATCTATATAAGGGGCTACCCAGCGCAGTGTGTATAAGGGGCAACCTGTTGTAACATGCAAAAGGGTCTCTACCTGGCATAATATGTATAAGGGGCTCTACATGGCATAATGTGTATAAGTGGCTCTACCTGGCATAATGTGTATAAGGGGCTCTACCTGGCATAATGTGTATAAGGGGCTCTACCTGGCGTAACATCTATAAGGGGTTCTACCTGGCATGATGTGTATAAGGGGATCTACCTGGCATGTATAAGGGGTACTACTGTGCAGTGTAATGTGACTGTCAGCCACTACTGTGCAGTGTAATATGAATTAGTACTATTCTGTGGCCATGCCCCTTCCCCATAAAGCCACACCCCTATATTTTTGATGCGTGCCTTAGGCACACACTGTCCCTGTTTTGAATAGGGGGTGCCAAAGTAAATGTTCACCCTGTGCACAACAAGATCTAGAACTGACCCTGAACAGGAGGGGAGGGGGGTCTCTCTGTGTCCCTGACTCCAGCACACTCTGATAATTGGGGATGGTGGCACAATATTATAGTTTGCAGGCGGGTCATGGAACATGCTAGCACGGGCCCCTCTATTAGAAGAAAGGAGATCCCATATGGTCTTGACCTTTATTAATGATACTGGCTTCACAATGATGTAATAGAACGTTGCTAACAAGAAATGTTCCAGCACACACTCAATACTAAATAGACTGAAATCGTAACAAAAAACTGTCACATTTCCTCAAGTTGACAAATCAGTTAGAAAAGTTTTTCCATCAGCACAAGGCAAAGTTCTGAAAGTCATCAGGTCACTAAGACGTGACTGCGGGTCCGTGGTGGTTTGTGGTCACCGGGGGAATTGTTCTAATTTTTACGTACAAGAGGGAAAAAATAATTTGTGGTGGGAAATTAAGTAAACGCATTAGACTAAAGACACGTCTGAATCTTGCAGAGATTTATCTCCTAAGAGTATTCTGTCGTATCTAAAATAACTTATAAAAACCTTTCAGAAATGAGCAGACATAGGGCATGGGCTGAGGAGACAGAAGAAGCTGATGGTATTGTCATTGCACATACAGTACTGTACATTACACACATACTGGGTATAGTCCCAGGTCTGCAGGACGGAAACACGTCCAGGATCAGCCTCACCTGCTTCACATGCCAGATGCATTGGGTATAGAAATCTTCTATGTACTAAATAAGGGTCTATTTTTTTTCAGAAATATTTTTTATTAAGATCAAGCTAAAGCCCTAAAAACTGCTGATAAATCAGAGCATATTACAGACATACTTATTCACTATTCTCTTTACTGATAATGTCCAATGATGTCCTGGCTGCTGCCCAGCCGGTGTATAAAGGGTTAATTTGGTGCAGTTTATGCAGCGATCTTCTGGTGCACCCGATGTTATCTGTATAACAATTACACACCCTGTGTGTCAGAGTACAGTAGTTACCCGCAGGAGAGACGTCTGAATACAAGCCTACAATACTGTCATCACAATGTGACCCAAACACCTTTCATGTCTATTGTGACATATATAAAGGCTTGGGGTGAAATGTAATCCTGTATTCTGTGCGTTGCAGGCTGTGTGGACTTTGTGTGAGTCTGCCCGTATTATTAAAGCGCCAATCATTTACAGTACACGGCCTGGTTTTATTATACAAATGATTGCTGCTTTTCAAATACCGGGCAGACTCGCACAAAGTCCTGCACAGTCTGCAGCTGCAGAGTATTACATCTCACCCCTTTACATGTCAGGAAACTGCCGACGCCAAATATTGTTTTCTTGTTAAAGTGTCTTTGCTACTTTACCGGCCGTCCTCCTGCGATGTGGTTTGCATATAAAGCAGACATAAGGGTAACAGGGAATATTCATCATAATACATATGTTCTGAGTTTCCAAAAACCGGACATAGTTATTAAGCCAGGCATGTCCAAACTGCGGCCCTCTAGCTGTTGTGAAACTACATATCCCAGCATGCCCTGACACAGTTTTGCTGTCAGAGAATGCTAAAGCTGTGTCAGGGAATGCTGGGATGTGTAGTTTCTAAACAGCTGGAGGGCCACAGTTTGGACATGCCTGTAATTAAGTAGAAAAAGGGTTCTTAATAGACCTATTCATTGAAAAAATATATATTGCACAAAAACAACAGGAAACTTGGATAGTAAAATGTGATACAC
This sequence comes from Pseudophryne corroboree, assembly GCF_028390025.1. Lineage (NCBI taxonomy): Eukaryota > Metazoa > Chordata > Amphibia > Anura > Myobatrachidae > Pseudophryne > Pseudophryne corroboree. The sequence continues at coordinate 36,462,432 of NC_086447.1, read as the reverse complement.
ACACTATTTATACTGGGTCACAAGATTTTAAATCTAATACAGCAATTCTCCAAGAATTACACTATATACTTATTGTATAGGATCATTTGAAATCATTTTGCAAAACACAGGTAAAATCTAAATGGATTAAATGATCACAATTAGTTTTATATTTCTGTTGCAAAACACACAGAGCCTGTATGACATGTAACGTATTGGGGGGGTCATTCCTAGTTGTTCGCTCGCAAGCTGCTTTTAGCAGCTTTGCACACGCTAAGCCGCCGCCTACTGGGAGTGAATCTTAGCTTATCAAAATTGCGAACAAAAGATTAGCAGAATTGCGATTAGACACTTCTTAGCAGTTTCTGAGTAGCTTCAAACTTACTTGGCATCTGCGATCAGTTCAGTGCTTGTTGTTCCTGGTTTGACGTCATAAACACACCCAGCGTTCGCCCAGACACTCCTCCGTTTCTCCAGCCACTCCCGCGTTTTTCCCAGAAACGGTAGCGTTTTTTCACACACTCCCATAAAACGGCCAGTTTCCGCCCAGAAACACCCACTTCCTGTCAATCACATTACGATCACCAGAACGAAGAAAAAACCTCGTAATGCCGCGAGTAAAAAACCAAACTTCTTAGCAAATTTACTTGGCGCAGTCGCAGTGCGACCATTGCGCATGCGCAGTTAGCGGAAAATCGCTGCGTTGCGAAGACAAATACCGAGCGAACAACTCGGAATGACCCCCTGGGTTATTCAAGTTTGTGAGCAAACCAAAAAAGTTAGCAATTGGACAAAACCTTGGGGGTAATTCAAAGTTGATTGCAGCAGCAAATTTTTTAGCAGTTCGGCAAAACCATGTGCACTGCAGTGGGGGCAGATATAACATGTGCAGAGAGAGTTAGATTTGGGTGGGGTGTGTTTAAACTGAAATCTAAACTGCAGTGTAAAAATAAAGCAGCCAGTATTTACCCTGCAAAGAAACAATATAACCCACTCAAATCTAACTCTCTTTGCACATTTTATATCTGCCCACCCCCTCCCAGCAGTGCACATGGTTTTGCCCAACAGCTATCAAATTTGCTGCTGCGATCAACTCTGAAATATCCCCCATGTGCACTGCAGGTGGGCCAGATTTAACATGAGAGTTAGATCTGGGGTGGGTTATATTGATTCTGTGCAGGGTAAATACTGGCTGCTTATTTTCACACTGTAATTTAGATTTCAGTTTGAACACACACCACCCAAATCTAACTCTCTCTGCACATGTTATATCTGTCCCACCTGCAGTGCACATGGGGGGTGATTCCAAGTTGTTCGCTCGCTAGCTGCTTTTAACAGCATTGCACACGCTAAGCCGCCGCCTACTGCTTAGCATAGCAGAATTGCGAACGAAAGCTTCGCTAATATTCTCGTAACGATTACCCCGCAGTTTCTGAGTAGCTCCAGACTTACTCAGCCATTGCGACCAGCTCAGTCCTTTTTGTTCCTGGTTTGACGTCACAAACACACCCAGCGTTCGCCCAGCCACTCCCCCGTTTTTCCAGCCACTCCTGCGTTTTGCAACTCGAACGCCTGCATTTTTCCGCACACTCCCATAAAGCGGCCAGTTTCCACCCAGAAACACCCACTTCCTGTCAATCACACTACGATCACTTCAACGATGAAAAAGCTTTGTTATGCCGTGAGTAAAATACCTAACTTTTGTGTAAAATAACTAAGCGCATGCGCTCTGCGAACCATGCGCATGCGCAGTAAGCGACTAATCGCAGTATAGCGAAAATCAGCAACGAGCGAACAACTCGGAATGACCACCATGGTTTTGCCCAATTGCTAACTTTTTTGGTTTGCTAGCAAACCTGAATAAGGCTCTTAATTTGTAAAATCCGACCACACCTATTACATAATTATTATTTTTATTTTAATTACATAATTAATTTTTGTATCTTTGCTACTGTAAATGGTTAATAATATGTCTGATGCTCTACAGCAGAGGTTCTCAAACTCGGTCCTCGGGGGCCCACACAGGGCATGTTTTGCAGGTCTCCTCACAGAATCGCAAGTGAAATAATTAGCTCCACCTGTGGACCTTTTAAAATGTGTCAGTGAGTAATTAATACACCTGTGCACCTGCTGGGTTACCTGCAAAACATGCACTGTGTGGGCCCCCGAGGACCGAGTTTGAGGACCTCTGCTCTACAGTAAGTCTCCGTTCATTGTCATCATAGTGTAACCAGCCATAGAATTAGAATATGCAGTATGTAAAACCAAATGCAGAAAACGGGATCATATTATGGATGCACACTCTTACATGATGTATTAAAGTATTAAACTATATTATTCTTACTTACAGTATGTTTTATTGCTTGTATTTGATGTGAGATCCTTGCACTAAAAAAATGGATTAAAAGGTGTAAAAATAAAGAATGATAGACAGTGAGAATGAATAAGAGCATCACATACTGTATATGGATTATTTAGTAGACTATAGAATATAATTTGTGTCTCCTACCACATACCATATGGTGGAAGAAATGTAGGTGCATGAGGTCCACTCACCTCTACATCCATATATAGAAAGCACTGTATAAAATGGAAACATCTCTGAAGTCTTTGTGGGATCCAGAAAGGGGCCATCCATTGTTGTGGCTACATCTTGTGACATGATGGGAAGTGGATCGGCTCCTATTGTTCTTTTCTGTAGCAGTGTAAGGGCGAGATGTACTATCCGTGCGGTGTACATTCCACCACGCATCGCATCAATACTAATCGCATATGCACTAACAAATTCCATTAATATCACAAAGGACAGCTCTCCCAACAGAAGCCGTCCTTTACAATGCGATCCGGTTCCTGGACTTCTGGGTTAATGACCCGGGAGTCTGTCTGCGCATGTGCAGAAGGATGCGGTGGTCGCGGGGCTTGCTGGGAGGGATCCAATTGGATCCCTCACAGGTGCGATGTGGGAAGCCCTACAGCTGGTGTCACCCTCTGCATCAGAGCACAGGCGTCAGGGGTTTAGTACATTTGGAAATGTGGTTTAAAAAAAAACTGGGATTTATGTATTTCTGCTTTAGTACATCCTGCCCTAAGGGCAAGAAAGTGTTACATTACTAAGAAGTACCAATATAAGTGTTACATTAGTAATAAGAAGTAGCAGTATAAGTGTTACGTTAGTAAGAAGTAGCTGTATAAGTGTTACATTAGTAAGAAGTAGCAGTATAAGTGTTACATTAGTAAGAAGTAGCAGTATAAGTGTTACATTAGTAAGAAGTAGCAGTATAAGTGTTACATTAGTGAGAAGTAGCAGTATAAGTGTTACATTAGTAAGAAGTAGCAGGATAAGTGTTACATTAGTGAGAAGTAGTGGCATAAGTGTTACATTAGTAAGAAGTAGCAGGATAAGTGTTACATTAGTAAGAAGTAGCAGTATAAGTGTTACATTAGTAAGAAGTAGCAGTATAAGTGTTACATTAGTGAGAAGTAGCAGTATAAGTGTTACATTAGTAAGAAGTAGCAGTATAAGTGTTACATTAGTAAGAAGTAGCAGTATAACTGTTACATTAGTAAGAAGTAGCAGTATGAGTGTTACATTAGTAAGAAGTAGCAGTATAAGTGTTACATTAGTAAGAAGTAGCAGTATAAGTGTTACATTAGTAAGAAGTAGCAGTATAAGTGTTACATTAGTAAGATGTAGCAGCATAAGTGTTACATTAGTTTACTTAATGTTCTGAACAAGTTTACTGATGTTCTGAAGCAGTCTAATTACTAAACAGTATGGTAACCCAGGGGGCCCATATTCTATATATGAACCACCTAAAACTATTTGACATGTATTACAATACATGTTTCTTATTGCAAACAATTACTACAGTAACTTTGATAATGATACTTTGCTCCTCATGTTGTTTTATGTTTCTGTTACATTATCTCATTATGTAACATCATTGTGTTTGTCACTTACGGCACTGAGAAAGATCACATGTTTTGTGGCAGTGGAAAGTAAGAATTGTTTCAGGCAATCGTCTCTGTGATATGCTAGATTATGTTTCCACGCTGTTAGAATAAGATGGTTTACACTAATCATCATCAGGCCAATGTATTATATCATTAACAGGACACAATGAATATTCTATAATGCAAATAAAATCCCATGAACTCACAGTCATTTTCACATCTAAATAACAAACACAAAATATAGTTTTTAGGAAATTATAAAATTAGGTAAAGATATGACGCAGGTGTAAAACTTTCGACAAATGAACGGTCAAAATGGGTAAAGAATCCAGTATATAATTACTGACAGATGCTCATGAAAAAAGAAACTATAGAAAAACTGATGTAGGAGTTATAGTGATGGTCACGCAATTAGGTAAAAAGATCTGATACTTTGACAAAGATTACTGTAGGTAAAGATGTTACATGCTGTTTATTCTAGACATTCTGTGTACTTTGGTAAAGAAATTCTGTCATATCCCAATGTAAGCATATAATATGTATAGACTGACTAACAAGCCATGTTCTGGTAATATACAATGAATGTATCTTACCATAGGACATAAAGGGGGTAATTCCAAGTTGATCGCAGCAGGAATTTTGTTAGCAGTTGGGCAAAACCATGTGCACTGCAGGGGGGGCAGATATAACATGTGCAGAAAGAGTTAGATTTGGGTTGGTTATTTTGTTTCTGTTCAGGGTAAATACTGGCTGCTTTATTTTTACACTGCAAATTAGATTGCAGATTGAACACACCACACCCAAATCTAACTCTCTCTGCACATGATAAATCTGCCTCCCCTGCAGTGCACATGGTTTTGCCCAACTGCTAACAAAATTCCTGCTGCGATCAACTTGGAATCACCCCCAAAATGTGATATTATACCCCATTTAGCAGAATGTTGACCTAAAATGTATAGAGTCTAAAGTCTTCTGTGGAGTTTATTTAAAATCCACTGTGGTTTTGATGGTAACCAAAAGTTTGAATTTACCCATTGTGCAATCAATTGATATTTTTGTGTTAAACGGGCAGAAGATATGAATGCTTTAATGTTTTTAGGAGACACTGCTTTATATTATTTGCCTTATTCTGAGACACCCATAAGAATGAATTTTGATGCATCTAGAAAGTTTTAGTGAACTGCACATAAACTGTAATGAACATACGCATCTTTGGGTATCTCCAGATGTTTCTGTGTCTTTCGTTTCACTCTATCTGCAAAATGGGAGTTTCTGGGTGGAAGTTGGGTGGCAACAAGGCATCTGCACAGAAGGGATCCATCTTATGGGAGTGATATATACTTAAATTAGCATTAAGTGTGTGACTGAGAATCAGACTTTATACTGTTTTGAATGTGATTTATTTGTAACCACAGTCTGCCTGGATAACCAATGTTCATCTATTGCCTTAACCTTGCAGGGAGCATCACTCAAGCAATTGGTGTGGAAGCCCACATGCACAAACGCAATATTAGACATAATACTCACAACCAGCAGCAGAATATCTGATGTAAATGTGGGTAAGAACCTAGGATCCAGTGATCACCAAGCAGTATCATTTGGTATAAAGACAGGGTCCAACTAATGTTCCACAAAAACAAAGGTGTTAGATTTTAAGAAGGCTGACTTTGCAGAGATGGGGAGATCCATTAGTGATTCATTAGCAAATTGCAGGATTTTGGAAGGAGTGCAGGAATGGTGGGATAAAACAATCAGTGCAATACTAAAGGCAATAGACATTTGTATCAAAAGGGTTAGAAAAAGCACATGGAGAAGTAAGCAGGTGTGGTTTTATAAAGAAGAAGCAACCAGGGGTCTATTCATGAAGCAGTGAAAAGTGTGGAGAAGTGAGTCAGTGGAGAAATTGCCCATGGCAACCAATCATCAGCTATGTATTATTTTATAGAATGTACATTATAAATATTACTTCAACACTGATCGGGCAATTTCTCCACTGGCTCACATCTCCTCTCTTTTCACTGCTTCATGAATAGACTTCTTAGTGTGAAAGCAAAAAATATGGTCTATTGGAAATATAAGCAGACTCAAAACAATAAGGACACATACTGTAGGTATATCTTAACAGACAGAAGGAGACTAAGAAGGTGATCAGATGTACAAAGGAACAAGCTGGGAAGAAAATTGCCCAGTCAGTGAGAAAAGGGGGTAAAACTTTTTTTACATATATAAGTGAAGGGAGAAAAATAGATTAAGGGATAATGAAACGTAAATAGAGAGTGAGAGTCTTATTTTTGCTCAGTATTTACTACAGATGGAGTGGGGAAGGGGCCACAGTTACTGTAAGTTGCAAGGACATTCAGAAAAATGAGATAGATACAAATGCATTTGTAGAGGAGGAGGTCCTAACAGAATTATCAAAGTGGATAAATCAATAGGGTCAGATAGAATATATCCAAGGATACTAAAATAACTTAAAGATGTGCTGGTAACACCACTCACAGAATTATTCAACCAGTCACTAGCTACAGGAGCAATTTCAGAGGACTGGAAAAGAGCAAACATAGTCCCACTGCACAAAAGTGGAAGCAAGGAAGAGGAAAGCAACCACAGACCAGTGAGCATTAAATCAGTATAAGTAAAATTGATGAAAACACTCTCTAAGGAAAGAGTTGTAGATTATCTTAAATCCAGCAATGTACATGATACCAAACAGCATGGATTGACTGGGAGATCATGTTTTAACCTTATTGACTTTTTTGACTGGGTGACTAAAGTAATAGATTAAGGTGGTGCTATAGATATAGCTCATCTAGACTTTAGTAAAGGTTTTGTCACTGTCCCGCATTGCAGACTACTAAATTAACTCAAAAGCATGGGATTGGATTGTAAGATGGTGAATGGATAAGATCGTCAGAGGTCCATCAGAGGTGGTAGAGGCGAAAACAGTATTTCTATTTAAACATGCTTGAGATAGGCATCAGAAAATATACTTACAAATACCTAAGGAACAAATACAGATGTAGCCACGCTCAGCTTTGCAGCCGTGCATTCTATTTGTGGCAAAGCTGACACGGCAAGCTCATAATAATACATCGGGTCAGTGAATACTTGCAGTCCGGTGTATTAAGGCACACTCACGGCACATGTGCCAGTGCAGCCTTGCCACCAGATAGATGTTTGTGGCTACATCTGTAGGGTTGAAATTGCCAAAAGCATTAGTCTAGAGCAGTGGTTCTCAAACTCGGTCCTCAGGACCCCACACGGTTCACGTTTTTCATGTCACCCGGCAGCTGCACTGTGTGTCACCAACTGTCACATTTTAAACAGGTGACCTGCAAAACATGAACCGTGTGGGGTCCTGAGGATCGAGTTTGAGAACCACTGGTCTAGAGGAGCCAAATCAAATTCTATGTTTCTAACAACAACTGTGTGTTTTACAGGTGTGTAGACTTCCAATGTAAATTGTAACATGGATATTGACAATCACACCTTGTTTAAAGAATTTATTCTGACTGGATTTTCACAAGATTTACAGATTAGGATTTTACTGTTTGTGATATTTTTGTTAATGTATACACTGACCATTTTGGGGAACAGTTTTCTGATATGTGCTGTTGTCACCTGCCCTCGGTTGCACACGCCTATGTACTATTTTCTTTGTAATTTATCCTTCCTTGATTTACTTTACTCAACTGGTTCTCTTCCAAAGATGTTACTAGATGTCTTTTCTAAGAAAAGGAGAATCTCCATCATTGGGTGCTTGGTACAGATGAAGATTGGTCTTTACCTTGGAAGTACTGAGTGTATACTGCTGGCAGTGATGGCGTATGACCGTTATGTTGCCATACGCTTCCCTTTACATTATACCATAATTATGAATTGGAGGACAAGTAAAATTATTACAGTCATTATGTGGTCAGGGAGTTATGTATTATCATATATTCCTACTTCAAAGCCTCTTTTATTCTGCAGAGGAAACAAATTGGACCATTTTGTCTGTGAAATATTGGCTCTTCTAGAGGTGGCATGTGGAGATCTCAGCTTCTTTAAAATAACTATATTTGTGGTAAGTGTATTTACACTAATATCTCCACTTGCTTTTATTGTGGTGTCCTACATCTGTATCATTATATCTATATTAAACATCCACTCAGCAAGCGGAAGGTCAAAAGCTTTTTCAACGTGTGCTTCCCACCTGACTGTGGTGTTTATGTTTTATGGGACCAGTATGACTATGTACATGGGACAAACCAAAAGTTTTACAGCTAGCCTGAAGTATATTTCTTTAGTTTATGGTGTTGTGACACCGGTGTTAAATCCTTTGATCTACAGCTTGAGAAATAATGAGGTGAAAGAAGCATTTCTGAAAATATTAACCAAGTCTTCAGTACCATGGAAAGGGTAATTATTTCACCAATAGCACTGAAAGCTGTAATCTTCTCATGTAAATTTAAAACATAGGGGTACATTTACTAAGCAGCACTTTTTAAAACCACTGTGTCACTGTGTCTTTGGGCAGTTTTAAGGTGGCATTAAATGAAAATACAATGGCCAATTCCACCAAAAATACAATTGGTTTGAAAAGTGCCACTTACCCGTTTCCATCAAAATGCTGTGTTTGACCAAGTATTTCTGACCCGGCTCAAACCCTGTTTCCACTATTCCTTTGACATGGGCTTTTCCTAAGTTGGCCCTGTGTACACTGATTCCAGGTCAGTCCTGCAAAAGCTATGGATGTAATTAAAAATTGTCTTTTTTGGGGAGACTTCCGGTGGGCGGACCTGGAGATGGCCGCATTTTAGACAGAGCTCTCCGTCCCCTGCTGCTGTTGTTGCTCTCAGCACAGACCGTGAAATTACCGGGACCCCCACCAGCCACCGGTACCCGTTGGAGATAACAGTGGGTAAGAGGAGACCCTCTCCCCGGTTCCCCACCACTCCCTTCCCCGGAGTCTCAGCACCAGTTGTGGTATATGCTGCCACCATATTGGAAATGGGTGGGGCATCCCCTGCTGCAGCCCGCATCCTTACTGCTCCCTCCCGTTACCTGGCGATGCCGATGTCACTGCCTGCCAGGCACACTGGTGATCTCCCTGCTGCCTCTGCCCCGAGAATCCTGGTGTCAGCAATGACCTCTGCTACATGAGGCCACCATATTGGCTCTGGATAAACGCTCCTGCCTCCCTGGAACATTAGTGACACTGCTTCCTTGCGTGCTGGGGGCTCATATACAGATGCTTCCCTCAGCCTTCCATTGCTCCTCCCGTTGGGGTCCCAGCTCTCACAGTACCATCTTGTGATGACACGTGTAACACCTGCAGGGCACCTGCTCCTGCCATCACCACCAGCACTGTCACCTAGAGGGACCGGTACACGCATCGGGGCACTGCCCTCCTGGCCCTGGCTTCTACTGTCGCTTTCCCCGTCATCCATCATGTTATAGTGCCTCTAACTCTACCAGCACTACCACCTGATGGAGCCTGCAGACACCCCTGTGGCACCATCCTTCTACCCCTGGCTTCTCACCGCCTCTCTCCCTGCCGCCCCAGCCCACACCTTGGGATACACTGCAGCCCCTTCACCCTCTACACGGCTGCACACCTAACATTGTATCTGACTTGTTGCACCTGACAGTAAGCTGATGGAGGTGACAAACCCCTCCAATTCATATCTATTTGTACCCCCAACATAAAACCTGGAGGCTCACGTGTGTCATGGCTGACACACTAGTTCTAGCTGTGCATCCTCAACGCTTGCACTCCCCCCTCTCACTGGACCCCTGGGTCTAGAGGTGGTTCACTGGATACCTTCATGCTCCGCATATTATCTTTGCTCCTCACAGCGACTCTGTATCACACAGCTCATCTTCATTTGATGGACTAATGCTCCCTGCTGGGCAGGATTTCTGATTTACTTCCTCTTCTGTGTCATGCCACTTCCAAAACCCCTTTGCTGTTATGGATAAATACGCGATGAAGAACGCAAAAGGTGGGCGGGGCCCGCACTGGCTAAAGTCAGGGATACCAGCGCTTCAGCTCGACTCCCTATAGATGTCCTCCTTCCTCTCCATGTGACAATGTTCTGGGCGGAGTCCCCAATCCTTCCAAATTTACAACAGCCTCTGTGACCAGGGAACAGGAAATCTCTGACATACTCTCCCCATTGCTGATTAAGAAACTTGCTGGATTAAAGGAGACCATTGACTCCACCATGTCGCAACTGAAGGAACATAGCACTCAACTTGACAAGGCTGAGGAATAGGTATCTAATCTTGAGGATGACCTTACTACTGGTCGGTCTCTCATAGATACTCATGAAGCCTCTATCGTGGCCATGCAGGACAAGCTCGAGAACTTAGAGAATTGCAACCAACATAACAACCTGCACCTGATTGGCTTGGCAGAGACCGTCAAACCTAGATTTGGAGACAGATACTATGCTCTTGCTGCAAGTAATGTGTATTTTACTCCCCCTTCATACAACTATGTGTGATACTGTAATTTTATTGCTGTTTTCGGTTTCCTTTTATATTGATGATGTCCTATTTCCTGATTTTTCATGTTTATGTTTCTATTGGGCTACTCAGGCATTATTTCACTCCCTTTTTTCTTCCCATTCCTCCCCCTCCTCACCCCCCCCCCCCTTCTTCCACCCCCTCTTTCTCTCTGATCGATACTATGTTTTTGGTTTATGATAGGTTTTGGGTTCTACAAATGTTGAAAAATGGACTCACTGCACCTTACTATTTGCAATTGTTTGTGATATTGTTCAAATGGCATACGCTGATTTTTTATGACACTTTTCAGGTTTCCCTCCTTGCTGGGATGTGGGAAACTCTGTCTATTGCTATCTCACTGCTATCTCTGTCCAACAGGATGGGTATTGGTTGACTTTGAAATTGTTATGGCCACTTCTTATAGTACTAAAACAGGTTTAAAATTTCTCACATGGAATGTAGAGGGTCTAAATACACTGATTAAACATACTACAAGATCTGAAGTGTCTGAAGCCAGATGTGGCGAAGTTGCAAGAGACTCATTGGAAGTCAGGGGATCCTAACGTACTTAGGGACAGTTGGATTAATGAATATAAAGCAGCTTCCTTCGCATAAAAAGCGAGGAATGGTGATCCAATTTTATAAATCCCTCATATACTCTATTTTAGATACCCTTGAAGATATTGCTGGCAGATATTTATTTGTAAAATTATGGCTAGAAGGGGAGTTATATACCCTAGCAACACTGTATGACCCAAATTCGGAATATAATGCCTTTTTTACTGACATATATGTTCGTCTACAGGATTGGACTGAGGGTAATCTAATATTGGGAGGAGACTTTAACTCCACGTTAAATCCAATCTTAGATAGGTCTGGTGCTCTTAGTGGGAGAGGATCCCCCACTCCAACAATGCTGCAATTCCTAATAGCTTCTTTAAATTTGTTTGACCCATGGCACCATAAACACCCAGACAGTCGAGAGTACACTTTTTATTCACACCCACATAACACTTCTTCAAGAATCGATTATTGGTTACTTCCCCCGGCATTATCCTCTAGAGTGCGTGATTCAAAAATAGACAACATACAGTAGCTATTTCCGATCAGGCACCAACCATTTACTATTTCCCTAGTCTCCCTGAGGGGGACTTATAACTGGATATTCCCTGCTTATTTATTCACAGCTCCCGATTTTAAATCTTACTTAGAGTTAAATTTTTTGAACTATGTTGATGACAATATTCAACACACGGATGATATTAACCTCTTTTGGGCAGCTTCCAAGCCAGTGCTGAGAGGTCATATTATAGCATACGTCGCGATTAAATGCAAAATGCTCACTCGTAGGTTTCAGGATATGGGTTCAAAACTTACCGAATCCTATGCATCCTTCCTGTCTTCACCATCAGATGATAATCGCAACATACAGTATATCTTGAAACAAAACAACTTTTTGACTCTCTATGCATGGAGAGGGCCAAGTATGACTTAGATTATCAAAAACATCAATATTTTAGAGTGGGGCCAGCAAGCTTTTGGCTAATGTTGTTCACAGCCAACGCCCTGTGACTAACGGTCTTACTCTTAACACTGATACCCATACATTATTTGACTCAGGAGATATCGCTAATGCTTTTCTAGGTTACTATAAAGAGCTGTACATGGCTCCTCCAGATGACCACACTGGAGGCATGGCCTTCCTCCGCTTAGCCAGATCACCTACATTGACTGATGAGGAGCGAAACTCCCTCTCAGACCATATTACTCAACTAGAACTGTCTACACTGATCAAGAGCCTTGCTAATGGCAAGTCTCCTGGCCCAGATGGCCTTAGCACTGAGTACTATAAGCTATTGTTATCGCACATAACGCCTCACCTATTAGCTATATTTAACTCTATATTGTCTGGTAATGACGCCCCTCCAACTTTTAATCAAGCCCATATAATAGTCTTGCCAAAATCAGGCAAAGATTCAACTTTAGTTAAATCCTACCACCAAATTCCTTATTAAATTAGGATTTTAAACTTGTGTCTGCTCTCATGGCCAACAGGTTACAACCCATTTTATCCAGATTACTTCACCCGTCCCAAACTGGTTTGTGAAAGGGAGAACTTTGGCACACAATGTATGGCAACTAATAGCTGCTCTGACTAAATCTGCCCAATTGCCACATGGTGCATCTTTACTAGTAAGCCGCGATGCTGACAAAGCTTTTGACCGAGTGTCTTGGTCCCACCTGCTCTGAGTACTCCACTGGCAGCAATTTGGAAGGGCTTTGATTTTTTCACACCTTACCCTCCGCGTTTCTTACTTTGAACGGAATTAATACCAATGCTTTCACCTTACACAGAGGCACCAGGCATGGTTTCCCCCTATCTCCCCTCCTTTTTAACCTCTCCTTAGATCCGCTTATTCGGCATTGCAATCTAAATGACACCTGGCCCAGGGAATTGAAATTGGATCTTACAACCTCTAGGTCTCCGCTTATGCAGACGACTTACTATTGTATTTCACAAACCCACATGTAGCATTCCCCAGTTTATTGCATCTTCTGACGACCTTTGAATCTCTCAGGATTCTTAATCAACAAAGCAAAAACAGAAGCATTGGCCCTACACCCAAAAGTGTCACAGGACTGGACCATCCAGTTTCCCTTCCGATGGGCAAATGCAAAAATAGTATACCTAGGACTTCAAATCCCTGTTCTTCCCTCGCAACTCTATATGTCCAATTTCCTGCAGCTTATTGCTCGCACTTTAGCTGACTTTCACACCTGGAAACACTTACCTCTCTATTATTTGGGACAATGTCAACTGATTAAAATGATCACCTTCCCAAGATTGTTGTATCCGATGCAGATGCTGCCCCTATTGTTGTCAGACGCAGATTTATCAGTTTTGGGTGGGGCCTTCAGTGGGTTTATCTGGCTAATTAAAAACCTAGAAAATCTCTATTTAAATTGAGTCAATCAACAAAATTGGGAGGAGTCAATCTTCTCTGTCTCAAGAGTTACATGTTGGCTGCGAACTACTGCTATGCTGTCAACTGGATACATGCGACAGAAAACTTCACCAGCACTGGCTTGGAACAAGACTTTTGTCCCAGAATATCGCTAGTTAGCCTGCTACATATGCGTCCCTCTACCTTTTCAAATTCAAAGATAATTTACTGATAACGTCCACGTGCACAGCGTGGAGAATTGCACACTCTAGGATTGACATCTCCAGTCATAAAACAGTTTTCCTCCCACTAACATCTAACACAGGATTCCGGGGGACTGCTGTCCAATCCACATTGACTGCTATGTCTCGACAAAATGTCCGATTACTATATCAGCTAATAGATCACCGTACCCTCCAAATTCATACCTATGCCAGCATTTGTGAAATGTTCTCACATACACATATTCCTTTGTTTATATATTTTCAAATACGTAGTTATGTTAATAGTTTGGTGGCAGGTTTGATGACGGAAGACAAAACTAATGGTCTTGATATGTCTTTGAGACTGTCCCCGGGTAGGAGTCATTCCACATCTATACTATATTCATATATTATAAAGTCTACTGATTGGGAAACCACCCAAACAGGACTAACTAAATGGTCCACCGCTTTCCCATCCATCACGAATCCAACTAGTCTTCATGCCTTTACTCGCTTGAATAAATGACTTATTTCAGCTTCTTATGCTGAAATGAATTACCAGATATTGCATCGCTCATATATTACCCCTAAATTAAGGTTTCAAATGGGTGTATTATCTAACTCAAATGTAGTATGGTGGATGCTGATATATACCATTGTTTGTGGAGTTGCCCAGAGGTACTTAAATTCTGGAATTTAATTCATATCTTTAAAATTAGGCATGAATATTGCTATATCTCCTGAATGGGTCTTTTAGAATATTCATCCCCCACACCGTGCCCCCAAACTACTTCCCGGACAACTTATCTTATTAGCTAAATTAGCTGCTGCTGGTAAAGAAAAACATTCTATCACAGTGGATATCCACAGATACGCTTTCTCTGGCCCTGATGTTGCCTCGTTTGTCGTACCTGTTCCATATGGAATGGCTGGAGATGGCGATAGACAAGGAAAAGAGGGTAGAGAGATTTTTCGAAATTTGGCTCCCATATGTTCAAATGCTCTCTGATTCTGTAAAGGACTCTCCTAGACAGGCTATAATTCTTACCTCCTGGTTTAATCTAGAAACGCTTACTTTGGGTCACCTGCCCTTTTACTTTTAATTCCCGGGAAGGTATCTTTCTCTTTACGCCTCCAGTTTTTCCCTGACAATACCCTTTGACCCTCTTCTGCAGATCTATATTCATGTCTACGAGCCTCTATTTTCCCCATACTGTTTTTACTATTTTCATATTGTCTGTCATGTGTATAACATCCTAATACCGCTTATTTTATATGTACCTGTATTGTGCAGTTGTCCAATAAATTGTTTAAAAAATAAATAAAATGGTCTTTTTCAGGCTCACAAAAATAAGGTCATAAAAGGAAAGAAAATGGCGGGATGGGGACTGCTCACAGCATTGCAGCAATGATGGCCAATGAGTTACTGGTGTTGGAATGTGCAGATTCCTTCTGTTTGATGCAACCACTGAGAGCATGATGGAGCTTCTCATTCTATGTTACCTAGTGCAATGTTGTTACATGAAGAGGGAGGTGTCATTAAAGACAGAGAAAGCTAATTCTCAACATCAGTGTTTGTGCAGGAGGAGAGCCCTGATTTCATCCACTGTGGCAACCGTACTGAAAATTAGTCATGTGCTTTGTTTCAGTATCTACTGGACTTACTGACCCCAGCACTGATCATGCAGGCCATCAACTTCCGAAAGCTCACTGACCCAAAAAGGAGTCTGGTGATTGTTCTGTGGTGGTATGCTAC
Organism: Pseudophryne corroboree; assembly: GCF_028390025.1. Lineage (NCBI taxonomy): Eukaryota > Metazoa > Chordata > Amphibia > Anura > Myobatrachidae > Pseudophryne > Pseudophryne corroboree. Next base: position 36,447,100 of record NC_086447.1, on the reverse strand, counting down.
CCTAAGGAAGTACCACACACTCTCTTGTTTGTTCGGAGTTGGCATCAGCACTGTCTGCAAGATCATGGACCAAGTGACACAGGCAATACTAGATACCCTCTACCACCACTTTGCCTCCTTGTTTCAAGGACAGCACCTAGATGACACCATCCAAGGCTTCCTGAGATGCGGGTATCCCCAGTGTGCAGGTGGCATCGACAGGACTCCCATGCCCATCATCACCCCTCATGACAACCCATTAGATTTCTACAACCACAAAGGATGGCATTCTATTGTACTGCAGGCTATAGTGGACTACAACTATAGATGTGTCCACGTACAGTACATCTAGCCTCCCTGTATGATAAACAGCCCATCTAGTCATGCCATGCCGTGGTGTGACTTGTTAGAGCTGAGTGTCTTTTCATGCAACATATTCCATTAAAATGCATCTTATTCATAAAACACACACACAGGTTTTGCTGAGTAATGTTATATTTGGCATGCCTATATTCTGTGTGCGACCGTGGCTGTATCTGCATACAAAATGCTACGCTATGATGTTTTCCTAGAAAATACTGTAAGGCATCATTTCATATGCAGATCCCAATAAGGATCCCAGTAAGGATACAGCATATCCTATGCGGGGGCAGCATATAAAGGGTTACGCCCAACTAGTATGGTTTACACCAGACAAAACTGCTTTCACCAACACCCTCAGTTCTGCCCAGACGGTGGTGGTAAATGCATGTGGATGTTTAAAAGAGCGTTGGTGCCACTTAATGAAGCACAATGACGTGGACCTCAAACTAATGTTGTAGCTGCCTGCTGTATTCTCCACAATATCTGTGAGATACAGAGGGAACATTTCTCACTTGAGTAGACTGTGCAGGACACTGAGGAGCTGTAAACTCCACTTCTTTCTGCTCTGTATGAGGGGGACCAAGGTAATACCAGTGCAGAATGCATCTGGAAAACCCTGATGGCAAACCTTCCCTCAGTGTTATAGAGCACACAATTTCTGGTTTGAACAAATTTTGTTTTAATAAAATGTAACTAGTTTTGGTTCAGTATCTGCATGTTTAGCAATGTTTTTAAAAGGTCTTAAATTATATAAACATAATTAAAAGTACACACCTGAACAATTTCAATATTTTACAGGTTCTTAAAATGCAATACCAAGCATCGGAAAGAAGGATCCCTTTCGCCAAAGTTGTTTCCATTTTGTGACAACTTGGGAAGAACCATGTCCAGTGGTACCATAAAACAGTGGGGTGTTATTATCTGCAGCTTGGCAGGCTACTGCACAGCAAGTGTCAGGCATTCTCTCACAGCAGGTTACAGTTGTAGTACAATATGAAGCAATCACGGCAGCAGGTATACAACCAGGGAAGGACTGGGGCCTTAATTAGGCCCTGGCAATTGTAAACGCGTGTCCGTGCATCACAGGGGGCGTGTAGCATGACATATGGGGGCGTGCCGTGAGTCATGGAGGCGTTGACTTGTGGCATGCCCCCATTACCATGGCAATGGTTGCTGGGGGCGGGGGCGCGGCGCAAGTCCGGGGGTGTGGAATCGCAGCACGCCCCCATTTCCATGGAGATGATGGAACCAGAGAGCCAGAGGCTGCGCTGTGCGCGGCCTTCCCGGCACTCTGAGTTATTGATTCGGCCCACCTGCCTATCGGCCCTTCTGACATGTGCCAGAAGTGCCAGATGGCCAGTCCGGACATGTATACAATTATGGCTCACAGCTGACATACATGAGATCAGTGGACCTTCCTGGTCCCGGCTCCCTGATGCTAACCACCACCCCCAATCTATTGCCTGGCCAACTTATTCAGCACCAGGAGCCCTGAACTCTGTTCCCAGCAGAGGTTTAAACCAAGCTCTAACGTGCTGCTGATCACCTGACTGTTGTTCTCTGCCGGCTGCCAAACCTTAACCAGACCTACCAAATATATTACACCCAGGATGTCAGACGGTGAGTATAGAGCAACCCGTGGGCCCAGCTATCCAGCTGTGACTCTGTGACCCTCTTATTACAATTGTAACAGAGGTGCTTTTGTTAGGGTTACAGGTGGTTTCCTGCACACACACAAGTTCAGGGGCAATACAGTGTTCTCTGTACAGTACGTAAAGAGTGCTGATCAGGGTGGAAGACATATTTTCATTTTGGTGCATAAAGTAGCACATGTCAATCTACAGTAGCTGTAGCGATACATCCAGGCTTGGACTGGCCCACAGGGGTACAGGGGAAACCACCGGTGGGCCCACTGCCTGGGGGGCACTGGTGTTTCTATAATGGGTGCAGTGTGTGCATTGCACACGGGCCACTGAGTCCAGAGAGGGCCCCCACCGCACACGCTGCACCCATCTTCTAAATACTTTACTCTCCGGAGTCCCACGGCAATGTCCACGGCGGCCATTTTCACGGAGATCTGCGCATGAGCAGTAGAGAAATCTCAGGGAAAATGGTCCCCGTGCCATTCACCTGGACATCTGCGCATGCGCAGTAGAGTCTGAGCGCTCTAGTGCTCAGACTCTCAGCGCTGCCGGCAGAGAGGAGGGGGCCCGAACGGAGGAGGCTGCACCCAGCCCTCCTCCTCTCTAAAAGCGCCCGTGCTGGGGGTCCCACCTCCTGCTCTGGATCAGGTTCCAGACTGTGCACTTGCATTATACATATGTTACCTTATACTGGACTATGGTGTATTTTCTACAGTGCATTGCTGTTATTAATCTGGTACATTATCATGCATGCAGCAGCTGAAATTACTGTATATATTTATGAAGGGGCCCAGACGTTGCACTCTCTAATGGTTAGTCAGACCAATGAGGTGACAGGCCACACCCCCTCTGTGGATACATCAAAAATACAATCTGGGACATCAAAATTACAATATGCCTCCCACTAATCAGGACTCTGATGTTTTTGTAAAGGGGCAATCATTTTCAAGGCATGGTTTAGCCTTGTAAATGATTACCCCTTTAACCACTTAACTGGCATGGTGAGATCACATGCGACCACGCCGACCCACTGTGTCCTCCAGCTTTTGATGAGAAGATCCATTCTGCTGATGTGCATAAATAATATAAAAAAAAAATGTAAAAAACTTTTTAAACTACACTAAATAACAAATTTTAAAAAACAACAACAACTATATTAACGGTTTTAAATGGAATAATCCTCTGTTAAGTGGTTAAAAAGACTTCAGCGGCATCCCGCATGGACGCAGAAATCGGACTTAATTACACCCAGACCTATATCATGTACACATATTGGGCCTTATTCAGGTTTGTTAGCAAATTAAAAAAGCACACTAATGGTCAAAACCATGTTGCAAAGCATGATGGGACAGATGTAACATGTGCAGATAGACTTAGATTTGGGTGAGATGTGATCAAACCAAATGTAAATTGCAGTGTAAAAATAAAGAAGCCAGTATTTACCCTGCACAGAAATAATATAACATACCCAAATCTAACAAGCCAGAATAACCACCATTATTTTGGGCAGTAGAGCAGGGTCGTCGTCCCCCCCCCCCCCCAATGGTCTGGACACGCCTCTGTTGTCCGGACCGTGCCTTGCCAATGGCATTCTAACGCCCCTCCCGCCCGGTGACCACCTCTGCCTGTCAGTCAGGTAGAGGTGATCACACCAGTGAGATGCTGATAGCATCTTACTGGGCTCCCGGGGTGCGCGAGCGCACTCCACATAGTAATTCAGACTCTCACTGCAGAGATGAAGTCTGAATTACCCCCTAAATTTTACCACCCAAAAGTACCTAATATTAAGTTAGGATTACAGGTGGTTTCCGGTGCAGGCACACAATTTTTGGAATACAGGTGCAAGGGGAAAAGGCCTTCCATAAAGTCATAAATAACACTAATTCTTAAAACATATAAAATGCAATATAAAAATATAAAATTCTATCTTATACAAAATATAAACTTTTGTAATGAGCTAAACAAACAATGTTATTTTTTTTATTCTATTTTTTTTATTATTTATTTATTTATTTATTTATTGGGGGGGGGGGAAATGCAGGTGTAAGGCAATTTCCTTTAGATTGTTTATTCAGGGTTTTGGGGGTATGAAGGAGTTGTAGGAGGGTCATGATTACTATGCTAAGGGTGGGGCTTGGTGCAGTGGTTGTGTGGGGTTCCTTTGTGTGGTAGAAACATTCTAAGAATGCCATACAGTATGTATATTTTAGGATTCTCTAGTGATGAGTTCTTGCATGGACATTATGGGGGCGATTTAAATGTTTGAAAAGTCAGTTGGGAGTCTGTTTTTTCCTATCTAATAGACAGTAAAAAACAGACACCCAACTGACTTTTCAAACATTTGAATCTCCCCCTATCTGTGAGATTTTTTGCCTCAAGGAACCTATGCTGGTGTGCTTCCTCTTGGTCCTGGATGACAGAGTCCATCTCATGCAGTTGATCGACCAGGAGGATAGACATCACATTCACTAGTTGTTCCGATTTGTTAGGATTTTTCTTTCTTTGCGGAATGGTGTAGACTGCAGAGGGGGAAAACAAAAAGACACATTACAATCAGTACTGAGCATACAGTATATAAACAAAGCAAAGCACACATAGGTTTGTGGCATTCTCCCACCTGCACACTAGCCACCAACTGTGTCAGTTAACTGTTTGATTTTTAAAATATATATGTACTTTAAAAAAAAAATATGGTGGAGCTTCCAGTGGATGGGTCAAAGCAATGGCCACATCTTACCTATTCTCCTCCATGGCTCTGGGTAAAACCCCTAACACCAAGCTATTCCTGCCACCTATTGAACCCTCCCTTACGATCGGGGTACGGAGGATAGCAGTGGGCAAGTGATTTTTCAATAACTGGCTCCCCACAACTTCCACACCACTTGGACAAGGGAATACTAGATCCCTGTCTCCACCCGGCCGCCATATTGCATTCTTCCGACACATGCTTGTCAGCTGCCTGAGATACTGGACAGACCTCTACTGCTAACAGCCACGACGAGAGGCTTACACAGTGGCTGTTCTGCCTCTCGGTTCCTGAGTTAAGTCCCCGGGCTGACAAATATCTCTCCGGTCGTGGGACCCAGAAGGACACTGTGCTCTTAGTGGGCAGCTGCCTAGCAGTTCATCAGTGGCAAAAACAAGTTTGTGATATTTTACCTGGTGACACCCTTCCAAAACCCTGCTACAATACCTTGTTTGCTGGACACACTTGATCACGGACTGGTGAGTGGTGTTGCGGCTATTACAGTGACCAACATAATATTTGCCATACATTGGGCAGTCTGCCTGCCTCATCTGCACCACCCTGTTTATATTTAAAAAGCCCTAAATCTTGGGTCTTAGCACTGCTCCTCTAGGTGTCCTGCACAGGCAGTGACGTTTTACTGTTTCTGTCTATTACACACCCATGGATTCCCCATTACTACATAGCTCCTGCCATTGGGACTTGAAATACTTTTTGCCTCAAATGCTTTGCTAACAAGGGTTATTCAGTGTTCCTATCACTACTCTGCCAGCTGGCCTGGTGAACACTATTGACTCCCTGTCGTTCTAGTTAGTTTGCTGCTGTATTAAAGCAACATAGGGAGTGTTGTTTTCTTCTCACCCACCGACTTGGTGTCATCAATAAATTTGTGGCCAAACAGTTAAAGATAAAACTAAAAATAATCCCCCTTATGTCCCTCCTTCACATCCTTCTCCTAGCAGAGAAGATGTTTCTACACTAGTAACTGACCCTACCCATTTCAGCCCACAGTCATTACTCATCTCAGGATCCAGTCTCTAGGACGACAGTAACTAGGTCGACCACTATTGGTCAACAGTAACTAGGTCGACAGGGGTTCTAGGTCGACTTGGTCTCTAAGTCGACATGTTCTAGGTCGACATGACAAAAGGTCGACATGATCAACAGTGGTCAACCTAGGCACTGTCGACCCAGTTACTATCTACCTTCCATACCACACCCCTTATCTCTCTATACCTAGATAAAAAGCTAAGTGGCCTTGCTGAACTCTGTGGATACAGTTCTTACACAGTTATTACAGCATTCCACAAGCAAAGGATTTTGTCCTTGGAAGATGAGATAGCTGCCGCAACAGCTTTGGTCCAAAAACAGAAATCTGCTATCACCACCTTTCATGACAAACTTGGGGACCTTGAAAATCATAACTATTGGGACAACGTTCATCTTATTTGCTTAACGGAGTCTGTGAAACCAACAGACTTAATTCAATTAGTTTCCAAACGGCTGCCCTCAGAGTTGGGTATTGTTACAGACTCTCATCTGTTGCTCATTGAACGTGTCCAGAGGATCTTTACAGATGGTCATTGGGGGTAATTCCAAGTTGATCGCAGCTGGATTTTTGATAGCAATTGGGCAAAACCATGTGCACTGCAGGGGAGGCAGATATAACATGTGCAGAAAGAGTTAGATTTGGGAGGGTTATTTTGTTTCTGTGCAGGGTAAATACTGGCTGCTTTATTTTTACACTGCAAATTAGATTGCAGATTGAACACACCCCACCCAAATCTAACTCTCTCTGCACATGTTATATCTGCCTCCCCTGCAGTGCACATGGTTTTGCCCAATTGCTAACAAAAATCCTTCTGCGATCAACTTGGAATTACCCCTATTATGCATATCCTCAACTATGCTGACAAGGTAAAGGTGTTGGAGGCTTATCACAAAAAAATACAACCTTACCTATACAGGCTCTAAGCTACTACTCTTCCAAGACTTTTCCTATAATGTTGCCACGAAATGTCGGGAATTCTCATCTGCTTGCAAGGAACTGTTTGAAGGTGGTTACAGTTTTGCGCTCCTCTATCCCACTGAATTGTGAATCTTTCATAATGACAAGGCTCACTTCTTTGATACTCCCAAATCTGCTTCTAGCTTCCTGAAATCTGCTCAACTTTCATCTATGCATGATACCACGTCTGCGCGTTCTTTTCCCACAACACTTGATTAAGTATTTGCCTTATAGTTTTCTTTTTTTACAGGTCAAATGGATGTTTTTTGGGGGATTTTTTTTACACCCATTTACCTCACCCATACTACAGTATGTCCAGGTTTGCATCAACCCTTCCCATCACCCCTTGTCTACCTAATTCTTTCTTCTGCACCTTCCTTCCACATCTATCCCTCCCCCTAGTCTCCAACATCTCCTACTCTCGCCCTTCCTCTGTTTTCCATCCACCTCTCTCCCTCCCTTCCCCTCCTCTCTCCCTGTCACCCTACTTCCAGTCACTTTTGCCCCACCATAGTCCTACCACCACTCAACCCAGTTCCCTCCCTCCATTCTCTGTCACCTCACCTCACCTCTTCTCCATTTACATCACACTGCATTCCCTCCCTGCCCTCCTGCAGTTTTCCCTCCTACAGTAGCTCAGAAGCCCGCACTAACACTATGCCCGCTTTATCCCTTCCACCCAAATCAATATCACCTCAATGCTACAGCAACCCTGATAATCCCATTTGCATCTCTCCCTCAAACTCACACCCCCTATCCTGTGCTCTATGTAATGCCACATCTGTTTGTAACAAACTGGTCCCCACCCATGACGTTTTCGTCTCCAGCTCCCTGCAAATCCTGGCTATTACAGAAACCTGGATTACTCCCCATGACACCACTTCTCTGGCTGCTCTCTCTGTTGGGGGACCTCACATTCTCACATACACCCCGACCCGGGGGTCACCTAGGTGGTGGTGTTGGGATACTTTTTATTATTATTCATTTATTATTTATTACCAGTTATTTATATAGCGCACACATATACTGCAGCGCTTTACAGACAATATTTGACCATTCACATCAGTCCCTGCCCCAGTGGAGCTTACAATCATTATTCCCTACCATATGTACATGCACACACATTCACACTAGAGTTCATTTTGTTGGGAGTCAACCTATCAGTATATTTTTGAAATGTGGGAGGAAACCGGAGTACCCGGAGGAAACCCATGCAAGCACAGGGAGAATATACAAACTCCGCACAGTTTGGGCCATGGTGGGAACTGAACCCATGACCTCAGTGCTGTGAGGCAGTAATGCTAACCATAACACCATACATACTGCCCTTTTAACCCTCTTGCTACTCCTACCAACTCATCCCCCCAGAACCATCCCTTACATTCTCTACATTTGAGGTCCTTGCTATACGCCTCTTCCAACTTGTCCATCTATGAGTAGCTGTCATGGCATGCCCTCCAAATTCCTTGACAACTTTGCTTCTCAGCTTCCTCACTTCCTCTCTTCTGATATTCCCTCCATTATCTTAGGCGACTTTACAGTGAGTTCCCCTTTCTTTGATGGTTAGGGACTTCTAGGCATAACTCCAGATATGAATAGGTTTCCAATAATGTCCAGCTCCTATACACAAACGCCTTTCACTGTAAGATACTGCTTTGTCAAGGTAAGTTTACATCAGGACATCACATCCCACCAAAAAAATCATCAACCAGCCACCTCCTATCCCTTACCACCCCTCCCCTTCCCTCTTACCAACGCTTACATCTTTCTCCCATGTATCTGGTGAGGAAGTCATGGCCTTCATCCATTTCTCACCCCACTCCATCTCCCCACTTGATCCTATCCCCTCCCGCCTCCTCCGCTACCACTCTCTCTCTGCCTGCTCCCATCTTGCCGACCATCTCAATTTCTACCTCTCATCAGGCACTGTCCCCTTAGCCTTCAAGCATGCACTCGTTTCCCCTATTCTTAAAAACCTACCCTTGATCCACACACTCTCTCTAACTAGTGACCCATCTCTCTCCTTCCTTTGCCTCCAAACTCCTTGAGAGTATTGTCTATAACCACCTGACTGCCTTTCTTTCCTCACACTCACTACTTGACCCATTCCAGTCTGGCTCCTGTCCTCTCCACTGGATTTCCACTCCACTGAAACTGTCCTCACAAAAGTCTGCAATGACTTCCTGTATGCTAAATCCAAGGTTCACTACTCTTTGCTTATTCTACTTGACCCCTCTGCTGTTTTTGACACTGTGGACCACCCTCTCCTTCTGCAAATCCTTCACTCCCTTGGTCTGCATGATACTGTCCTCTCCTGGATGTCCTCCTACCTCTTTGACTGTTCCTTCTCTGTCTCATCTCATGGCTTCATCTCCCCCCACTTCCACTAGCTTTAGGTGTCCTCCAAGGCTCTGTTCTTGGTCCTCTCCTTTTCTCCTTCTATACATCCTCTTTAGGAGAACTCCTTAGCTCTTTTGACTTACAATATTATCTCTATGCTGATGATACTCAAATCTACCTTTCCTCCCCTGACCTCTCTCCTGCTCTCCTCACTCATGTATCCAACTGTCTCTCTGCTATATCTTCTTGGATGTCCCAGCTTTTTCTCAAACTTAACATGTCTAAGACAGAGCTGATCATCAACTAACCCTCCCGTACAACCTTACCTCCAACAATTTCATTATCTACTGTACAGATGGCACTACTATCTCCTCTAGCCCCTTAAATGCGCTGTCTTGGAGTAACCTCTCATTTCCATTTCAAAAATATTTCCAGGATCAGACCCTTTCTCACCCAGGATGCCACTAAGACCTTTATCCACTCAGTGGTCATCTCCAGACTGGACTACTGTAATCTCCTCCTGACTGGCATCCCTAACACATACATCTCTTTACTCCAATCTATCCTCAGTGCTGCTGCCTAGATTATCTTCCTTACCATGCACACTACATCCACCTTTTCCCTCTTACTAGCCTTTCACTGGCTCCCCTTCCCATTCAGAATGCATTTCAATCTTCTCATACTCACTTTCAAAGCCCTCACCCACCCCTCTCCCAGTTACATCTCTGATCTTATCTCCCTTTAAACTTCCACCTGTCCTATTCGCTCTGCTAATGTACGCTGCCTCTACAGCCTTCTGATTACCTCCTCCTACTGCTACCTCCAAGATTTTGCATGTGCTGCTCCCTATTTCTGGAATTCTCTACCTCTCCCCTTCAGACTCTCCACTCTCTACAAAACTTCAAACAGGCTCTCAAGACACACTTCTTCACCAAAGCCAGCCATCTCTCATCCTAAGATTTATGTGGCCTAAGCTCACTTTCTACCCCATCTGTGTCACCCCTGTTTGTGTGCAGGGTCCTGTTACCTCATGTGCTTTTTTGTCTCTTGCTAAACCTATCTTTTTCTTAATACTCCCTTTGATGGCCCCAAATGCTTCAGTTTTCTGCCAACCCTGATACTTAATTCAGTGCTGTTTACTGATGCAGCTATGTTTATATACCCTCTACTTGTCCTATATTGTATTGAACTGCAAGTCACTGTCTTCATGTCTTGCTTATTTGTTTACTCTGTAATTGGGCGCTGCGGATCCCATGTGGCACCATATAAATAAATGCTAATAATAATAATAATAATAATAATAATAATAATAATGTTACAAACTTTTTATTTGTATTAGGTTTAATGCTCTTTATTCTAAATAGTTTGCTGACACATATTGCAATTGTTTTATACTTTATTACTCATGTATGTCCGCATGCTTTTAATGTTATTTGTATTTCAAGATTTCCATATCTATGCCTGATATATATGCTACATCTTTCTTTTAGGAATTCCCCCTCCCTCTCTTGCTCTGCTGGCCACATTCTTGGTTGATTTGTCCAGCAGAGCAAGAGAGGGAAGGGGTAAAAAACTGGAAACTTACTCAATTTCCATTATGGCTTTCTATACATGCATAGTTGTCTGCTGTGCTACATATGATACTTGAAATTGTCCAGGTTTCCATAATAATTCCCCATACACTCCACCTGCTTGTTGAAACAGGCTGGGTTACACATTCATACCCAGTGCTACAAGTATGAGCTCTGATTGGCTCATGAACCAGCACCTCATTTGAGAGACACGCTGCCACCGGAAACCGGATGAGCACTGAGGGACACAGAAGAGGATCATGCTGTGCTCTCCTTACTGGCATCACACAGCACAGCAGCAGTGAGCAGGGGGGAGTGTGCGTACCTGGCACTGGGGGGGGCATATATGACACTGTGAGGGCATATCTTGAACTATGATGGCATATCTGGCACTGTGGGCATATGTGTATTTGGCACTATGGGGGCATATCTGGCACTATGGGCATATGTGCATCTGACACTGTGGGGGCATATCTGGCACTATGGGATTTATCTAGAACAGTGGGCACATGTGTATCTGTCACTCTGGGGGCATATCTTACACTATGGGGCATATGTGTTTCTGGCACTGTGGGGGCATATTTTTTATCTGGCACTGTGAGAGCATATCGGGCACTGTGTGGGCACATGTTTATCTGGCACTGTGTGGCATATGTGTATCTGGCACTGCACTGCTAAGGCCATATGTGTATCTGGCACTATTGGGGGCATATTTGTATCTGGCACTGTGAGGGCATATGTGTGTCTGGAACTGGGGGGCATATTTTTTTCTGCCATTGTTGGGCAAATCTGGCACCTTGGGGGCATATGTGCATCTGGCACTGTGGGGGCATATGTGTATCTGGCATGGCACTATTGGAGGCATATGTGTTTCTGGCCCACCATCTATGTATCACCCCCCTATTTTAATTGGCCTCGCCCTATGAGGCCACACCCATGTATTTGGCACACGCACACAGTACCACTAAGATTTTTTTTCTACTTGCACAACTGTTCATACCTTACAATGTCTGCTTGCCTAAATAAGGTATACTGTAGGTTACATGTCCCATGATACATGCACTACCTTGGACACTAAACGGATGGCTGATTCATTACAATTCGTGTTTTGGAATGTGGAGGGTGTAAATACCCCCATTAAGAGAAAAAAAATGCAACGATTGAAAAAATATCACCCTGATGTGGTTTTCTTCTAGGAAACCCACTGGAAAGCTTCTGATAAGAATATTTTGACAGGAAACTGTGTGAATGATTTTAAGGCTGCCTCCTATCATAAATACACACATGTATTAATTAGTACTAAGGCTATACATGGGACTGTCGCCCCATAAAACCAGGCAATTACCACGAAAACAAACAACGACATCATTCCCACAGAGGGACCTCATGCTGAGAATGATGTGTTGCACGTGGGTACTGAGTAATAACCATCCCACAACCATGTGGTTTTATGGGGCGACAGTCCCCTGTATAGTCTTAGTACTAATAAAATAAACAAAACATATGAGAATAAAATATAATAAAATAAAACAATATATGGTGTATGGGACTAACAGAGAGGTGTGTTTAATAGATCGCGCTGACCAGTGGTGCAGCGCTGTTAGAACTGAATTGTGAACTAAAGTGATGTAGTTGATATGTGTATTTTATGTATATCTTTTTAAATATATTATCATTTTTAAAATGTGTAGATAAATAACACAGGAAAAGAAATGTAAATACAAATCAATATCTATCAGTTATAAAAAAAAAGTGGAGTGAATACTAATGCCTGTATATACTTACTGGATGAGTGAAACACACAGCAGGAGGAAGTATAGTAATTGAAAAGGATGCTTGAACAGCATGGACTATGCACATGTGCGAATTGTCACTCACACATTTAGACCCCAGAATATGCTAAAACAGGGTATTGGACACTGAGGAAGCTGCTGAGGTGAAAGCCAAAAGCAGAGTAACACCTATGTCATTATTCACACTCAGGAGAGTTACCACTATCTGCCCGGCTGGGACTAAACATCTATCCAGCAAGCATTAGTGAGGTCTGGACTGCCATTACGTGTTTTCAGCAGAGCATTCATACCCCTGAGAGAGTGTTGCTGCAGGCTCCATGCTTTGGCTGCAAAGCTAATCAAGCAGCCAGGAGAGCACAGACAGAACGGTGGAGACTGGCTGTGAGGACTGCTAAAGTGCAAGTACTAACTCATGCATGCTTGGGTCATTTTGGGACATGTGCATTGAAAATATCAGGCAATTAGATACAGTTGATATGTTGGCTTTAAAGATCTACATGCAAAGAAATGCATATATAATTAATGTGTCTACTGATTCATTTATTTTATAGTATTATAGTATATATCCTTTTTATATACAGTATATATATATATATATATATATATATATATATTGGTTATATATATTTTTTTCCAATAATTTTTATTGTTTTACGGGTAAACAAAGCCAATGGGAGAGGGGTACAGAAGAGAAAAAAAAGGGGAGGGGTTAGGGGGTTACACAGACTGTTCCACAGGGAAGAAACATTATTGCATAGAGGATATCAAGGAGAACATTATATCGGAAAGTAACGTGAGGCTGAATCCAATTAACAATCAATACATAATACCAGGAAAACATATAAACCTAAGGGCCATGAAGGGGCGCAGGATCTGGTGATCGATTATGCCAGTAGGTAGACCACGGATACCAGCGGAGCAATGGGCATAATGAAGTAGGGGCATAGGCCACTCCCGCTGTCTCAAATTCGTAGTGCAATTGTACAGCCTTCTCTATCGCTGTTATATGAGGAACTCCGATAGAACGCCATTGGCGAGCAATTAATAATTTGCTTGAAATAAGAATATGGCCTAAGATGTATCGATCGCCCGGCGATAAATCGCCATAGTACATGTGGAAGAGAGCCAGTCGTTGGTGGGGATGTATATAAAGGCCCAGCACTAATTCCAAAAGGTGGAAGACAGAGTTCCAGAGCGGGGCCAGCACTGGGCAATCCCAGAAGATATGTAATAGAGTACCTATCCCGCCACAATTACGCCAGCACAGATTGGATGTAGAGGGTTGCATCGCATGTAAGCGGGAAGGGGTGAAATACAATCGGTGGATACGTTTATAAAATGGTTCTATATGTGACATACATTTAAAAACAGTATAACAGGATCGGAAAATTGTCTCCCAGTCCTCCTCCGATATCGAACACCTAAGGTCCGCCTCCCATTTTGCTTGGAAGGGGGCTGTCTGCAGTGATTGGAAGTTGATAATGTAGTTGTACCATTTAGTGATGCCACCACTGCCCTCCCCGTCATCTAGAAACTTCTGGACAAGTTTGGGTACGGTGGATACTGAGTGGGGGGGTGCTGAGGCCCCGTGGAGCCAATGTCCGAGTTGTAAATATTTATAAAATTCCCCGTGTGGCAGCAGGAATCTTTCCTGTATCTGGGCAAAAGACAAGAGAGTATTATTCATCATTATATCCTGCAAAGTTAGGATTCCCCTCAAAATCCAGGAGTCAAATCTCACATCAGGGATCAAGGAGGCTATGCCTGTCAATGAGAGAGCAGGGGTAGGGAGATTTATAACGCTTACACTATGCACTACTTCCAGCCAAGCCCTCCGAGTAGATTGGACCGAAAGAGACCTGCTGGCTAATAGTGTGCCCTCCGACTTCGGGAGTAGTAAAACATCAGTAAGGGGGAGTGGGGCAACGAGCCCCTGTTTGAGTAGGACCCACGATTTATATGGGGGATGTTAATACCAAGCACCTATTTGCGCAAGTCGGCATGCTAGTTGGTGGGAATGTAAATCTGGATATGCCAGACCCGCTTCCCGTTTGGGCCAGACCATTGTTTTCCTGGCTAACCTCGTTTTTTACCTTTCCAAAATTAAGAGTTGAAAATAGCATTACATTTTGACAAAAGATAGGTGGGTAGGAGGAAAGGAATGACCCGAAATAGATACATGAGCCTGGGAAGGGCCGTCATCTTTAGTGCAGCTATGCGCCCTAACCATGAGGCATGATGCATCATCCAGTCCGAGACCAGAGCTGTAAGTTTGCGCAGTAGCGGGACGTAGTTAGCTGAGAGTAGGTCGTCCAGCTTCTGGGTGATATGAACCCCCAGATATTTAATGCTTCTATCCTGCCAGGAATAAGAGTAGGAAGCTTTCAGCGTGGATAAAAGGGGAGGGGGGGGGGTAGAAAATTAATAGGGAGTGCCTCCGTCTTAGTATTGTTAAGTTTATAATAGGATACAGCTGAATATTCCGACAAGAGTGTGTGTAATGCTCGCAGGGAGGTAGTGGGAGTCGTGAGCGTCAGGAGGACATCGTCCGCGAATAGACATATCTTATGAGATTGTCCCAGATATTCCACTCCTGTAATCAAGGATGAAGATCTTATTTTCTCAGCTAACGGTTCAATTGCCAGAGCAAATACCAGCGGGGACAGGGGGCACCCTTGGCGTGTGCCATTCGTGATCCTAAAAGGGGAGGAGAGGAGTCCATTCACACACACTCTTGCCGAGGGGTGAGAGTATAAAGCCACGATGGAGGAGAGAATCCTGCCGGTAAGACCAAACTTAAAAAGAACTGCCTGTAAATACCCCCAGTGTAGGCAATCGAACGCCTTCTACGCGTCCAACGACAACAGTAATAGGGGAGAATCAGACGTAGAAAAGATGTCTAGCACGTTTATTACCAGCCTAGTGTTATCGGGGGACTGTCTTCCGGGAACAAACCCCACTTGATCGCAGCGGACTAGCGAGGGGAGCAGGGGGTTAAGCCTGTTGGCCACTAATTTTGCGTATATTTTCAAATCAGTATTTAGTAGAGCTATGGGGCGATAGTTAGACATCATGGCGGGGTTTTTCCCTGGCTTGGGAAAGCCAACTACACGAGCTTCCAACATTTCAACTGGGAAATTCCCGACAGAGGAAGCATGATTATAGACTCCGTTCAGAACAGGGGTGAGAGTATCTTTAAAGCATTTATAAAATTTATTTATGAACCCGTCGGGGCCTGGAGCTTTATCCAACGGGAGCGAGTCTATAGCTTGAGTAATTTCTGTAGAAGACCAGGGTTGGTTTAGAGCCTGTAAAGTAGATGAGTCGACGGAGGGGAGATGGGCATCTTTCAAAAAGGCTGCAATGATAGCCGGCGTGGGCTGTGGGATAGATACATTGTCCTTTAAATTATAGATGGAGGAGTAATATGTGGCGAAGGAGTCAGCAATATCTGACGGGTCAGTTATTTTGATATTATTTGAATTGAAAATGAATTTCACCTTCTCTTTAGCAGTTTTCCCCCTCACCTGGCGTGCAAGCATTCTACCTGCTCTGTCCCCCTGTGTATAAATCTTTTGTTGCAGTCAGAAAAGGTTCTTGTGGACCTCTGTTAAAGCTAATTTATTCAACTCATCTCTGACCCGAAGCAGGTCCCGATATATTTTCTTATTAGAAGGGCTCAGCTTGAGTAGGGATTCTAAATCATTAAGACGGGTTTCAAGTTCTACCTGATGTTCTCGAGAGGTCCTACGGATATAGGCAGCCGCCTGAATTGCCGCTCCCCTAACCACTGCCTTAAGGGCACACCAGTGTGTGAAAACGGACATGACGGCTGAGACATTGGTTTCAAGGTACCGGGAGAGGGCCTGAGTAATAGACCGGTTAGCATCCGCATTTGAGAGGAGATAGTCGCCATAGGGTAGGGCAGGTCTGCATGCGGCGGAGATTCCAATGGATAGAGAGAGCCGAGTGATCGGACCATGACACTGGCAGTATAGAAGCCATTGAAATCTGCTGGAGGGTCCACTTATCCAATATTGCTAAATCTATCCTAGAGAAAGAGCCATGCACTGGGGAAAAGAACGAATAATCCCTACAGGTCGGGTTCTTAGCTCTCCAGATATCGTAGAGGTCATACTCATATAATATAGTCCGAAAGGCATGAGAGCTATCGCGCAGCGAGCCCGCGCTGGAGGTAGGGCGGGTGAAGGATCTGTCTACCGTGGGGTCAGGGACCATGTTAAAATCCCCCAGCAATAACAAAGCACCTGATAGGTGCCTCTGGAGAGTTCTGAAGAATTTCCGGAAGAAGGACATTTGATTAGTATTCGGGGCGTACAGTGTAGCTATGGTGAATGGCCTGTCTTCCAATTTGCCTGTCAGAATAAGATATCTACCCTCCTGGTCTTTAATTTGATGATCTAGAGAAAAATCACATGTACTAGAGAATAAAATAGCTACCCCAGCATTTTTCTTCGGGCCATTGAACGTATAACAAGTTGGAAATTTGTTATCTTTAAGGGCGGGGGGTGACAGCGACATGAAGTGGGTCTCCTGTAAGGCCACTATGTGCGCATTACATTTGGCAAAATGGCGCAGGGCCAATCTTTGTTTATTGGGCGAATTCAGCCCTTTCACGTTTAAGGAAAGAACATTAACCATTAGGCATAACTGTAAATAATGCAAAGGTCACTCTATACACATAAACTATATAGCAAGATCTGCATGGGTCCCTGTGTACCAGAACTTGGAGAGGTGGGGAAGACAGGAAAGGTGGGAGAATTAGTAAGAGAGGAAAAAAGTACGTGCACCCCAAGGGCGCCAAACAGGGTTGCCTAAATTGGCAACACATGGAGTTGTGGCGAGGTGTGGGGAGACGTCCCCGTCCCCCACTCCTAGAACAATCAAAACAAATAAAACGACATCAAGGAGACATAGGCTAAATGCCTCCTCCCGGACAGTGGCAGGACCCATGCATAAAAGTGTCAAAATAAGTGAAGATATCACTCTGGGGGAATGCTGGGCAAACAGTAAGCAGCTCAGTTATAGTAGAGATAGTACAATGTGAGCGTCCCAATCAAAACTTATACCACACCTCCGCATAAACATAAGTCTTGCTACGCGGTCGTCCCAAGCACTGCCCGGGAGGGCATCGTAAAAACCTACAATAATGTGTAAAGTAACAAGAAGGCCAAGTCCGACTATAACATACAACCTGGCTGAATTAGGTAACCTCTAAAGTCATTTGCCGGCCATTGACCACTCTTGAGCCAATTTAAGGGTTGTAGGTGCCATGTCAGGGGAATCCTCCATCTTCCAGGAATCCAACAGTTGCAAACCAGCCTCCGGCGAGATTATCGCGTGAATGACACCGTTGCGCCTAACAAGCAATTTTGTCGGGAATTCCCATCGGTAAAGGATATAAGCTCTCCTTAGTGCTGTATTTACCGGATAGAACGAATGTCTCATAGTGAGGGTAGCCGCTGATAGGTCTCCGTACACTTGTATATCCCCCAATGTCGTGGCTGGCAGATCCGGGCGCATAGCCGCCCGCAGGATTTGTTCCTTGACATGGAAGTAATGCATCCTCATCAATGTGTCTGTCGGAGCGTCCTTCGGGGCATTTCTAGCCTTCAGCAGTCGAAGGATCCGATCGATGAGGAAGTCATCGATAGAGCTGGTAGGGAGAAGAGTCATGAAGAAGTCCGTTGCGAATTGTTTGAGCTCTGAGTTGGAGACCGTTTCAGGAATGCCTCGGAGTTTTACATTGTTACGGCATGACCTGTCCTCAAGGTCACAGGTCTTCCTCCTAAGGTCGGCGACCTCAGCTTGTAGCTCTTCCAATTGATTAATCATCTCGTTATGAGACTGCACCACCTCCTCGCACTTTTTCTTGAGGTGGTCCGTACGTTGGCCTATGGCGTCGACCGTCTGTTGGCAACTCTGGAGCTCTGTCTTAGCCTCCATCATAATATCATCCGTAAAGGAAGCCAAGAGTTGCCGCATCGAGCCGAGTGTGAGGGGTGCGTTGTCATCCAGTTGAGAGAGTTATGTTGGATTCACACGGGGAGACCCTGATACGTCGTCACCTCCCTGGAGTTGCGTAAATAGGGGATCCGACACAGCTGGACATTTCAGGCTCTGGGATGTCTGCGACAGCTTGAAGAAAGCGACCGGATGGACCGGAGTTGGGTCCTTTTGGCGTTTAGGCGGCATGATCCCAAAGGGTATACAGTACTTTACCGCAGTAGTTGTTGACAAGAGAAATCAGCTCGATATATGCGCCAAAGGTGGGATCACAGCATCAGGAGTGGGGGAAAGTTCAAAACATCACATCAGTGGTCACATCAGCCCGGTATGGGCACAGGCAAGCCTTCCTGTGGCACCCAGTAGCCGAGTATAATGCAGGGTGAGTCAGCCAGGGGAGTATGAAGGGTTAAGGGAAGCGCCTGAGTGTTCACTGCTATAATGACTAATGGGATCCTTCAAAAAGGGCTTTATATGTACTAAAGAGTGAAAGGGCAGTGAGGAGTCTCATAATAGAGGTCAAATAATTGTGAAGCCTTGCAGGGGTGAGGAGACTGGAGTGCAGTGCAGTGTTACCTCTGCTTCGGCCTCTTGCCAGGGAGCAAGATGGCGGCGGCGGATTTCCGTCACAGGCCTCCGGAGGAATTGGAAGAAATGCCCCCCAGAATCATTGGTGGTGTCAGTGGGTAAGATATCCGGAGCCGCGGCCACCTCCGGCGGACCGAGAGCCTGTGCTCAGGCTTGCTGCAGTGGCTGTGGTAGCCGCGGACAGATTGAGTGGCGCTCGCTCTCCCGCCCCATCCGGCCACTCAGTAGGGTCGTGGTCAGCGCCGGGAGAGCCCTCCGACCAGGAAGGCTCGCAGCAGGTGAGATGACCACACTGTGGGGAGATAACTAGGGAATCCCGATCCTCCATCCTGTTCACGGCCACGCCGTAGCACTTCCGGTCTGGTCACCACTCAACTCCAGCCCCCGGCTTCTGCTATGCAGGTAGGCCGCAACCCGCACGGGTCCAAGGGGCACCCGCCGGCTCCGCAACCCACCGTGCCTCAATCAGCGGGGCCTCAGTGACCCAAAGGTGTGGAACACAGGGCTATAACAGGTGCCGAAGGGGTGTTTAATGCAGTCGTGGTCAGGAGCCCAGGTTCAGCACGTCCTCTTCTCTCCACAACCAGGCCAAGCCCCCTTGGTTATATATATTTTGATGTTAGTACTGGCCGGTACATTAATCATTGGTATTGTATGTATTTTTATATAGGTATCAATTAAAAATGCATATTTGAATACATCAGCGCTGTCACAACCTGTTTGTTTCTAAAATTTTCCTTTTCTTTGGGCTCATGAATCCAGCCTTGTGAACAGCTGTCGGTGCATTCAATCCAACTACAGTGCGAGGAAATCTCTTTTTGCGTGTTGTTAAACCCTGATCAGATAGGAGACAAATTCCTTCATAATTGCGAGGATTTATATTCTTCTCCCTCATATAATTCCAATTTGGTTGCAGACTTTCGACAGGAGGGACTTAAGCATCTTATGGAGGAGGAACGTAGGTATCTCACTAACCCAATAATGGCAGGCAAAGTCACAGGAATAATTAGTTTCTTACCACATGACAATCACCTGGCCATGATGGTTATTATAATCACTTACTCCCCCTAGTGACCCCTCACTTGGTTTCCCTCCATAACTCCATACTTTCAGAACAAGATGCCTTTGTGGGTTTCAATATGGCCTGTATCATTATTCTCCCTAAACCTGGTAAGGACCCTTCTTTAGTAACCTCTTATTGTCCCATTTCTTTCCTCAACCAGGATCTTAAAACCTTTTCCAAACTAATGGCTCAACACTTACAACCGATATTATCCTACTTAATCCATTCTTCACAAACTGGCTTCATTAATGGCAGACAGTCAGTCTTGAATATCTGCACTCTTATTGCAGCCATGACCCAAACCAAAGATTCAGGGGTTCGGCCCAGATATTACCCATATTTTTCAAACATTATATAAACCCCCGAAGGCCATTCTTGCAATTACTTTACTTAACATGAGATACTTCCAATTTTACAGAGAGATTCGTCAAGGCTGCCCGCTCTCCTCCCTTTTCTTTAATTTTCCATTGATCCGACACTTCATACGACTGGTTGGCAGGATATATTTATAGCGAATCAGGAAATCAAAGTGTCTGCTCTCACAGATAACCTGCTCTTATGCTTTCATAATCCTAAATATGCTGATCACCTGCTCATGGATAAACCACATGATTTTGAACTGATAGCAGGCTTTTTGGTCAATTCTACTAAGACGGAAGAGCTAGCGTTTTACCCAGAAGCTAAATTAGGTTGATGAGGATCCTTCCCATTTAAGTGGGCTGCCTCTACCTTAAAATACTTAGGTATTATGATTCCCCCGCACCCTTCTCAATTATATTCTGTCAATTATCCCAAACTTTGAACTCAAACTTTTGTGGACTTTAACAATTGGAACACGACACCCTTTTCTTCTATAGGTACATGTCATGTAATCAAGATGGTCACTTCCCCCATATTTTATATGGAATTTAGATGCTACCTCTCCTCCTCTTGAAGAAAGATCTGCTGCTCTTAAATAACGAGATGGAACATTTTATCTGTGCGAACAAACACTCTAGAATTTATCTTTACAAGTTGCAACAGTCCACAGATTTAAGTGGTGTAAATCTACTTTGTTTTCTGAGATACTCTCTTGTGGCAATCTATCGCTTTGCAATGGATTTGCAATGGATTGGATACTAACACTCCCTTAGAACAAGTGTTTAATCTGCACCTTGCTACATTACTCCATACTCACCCATCCTCACTACAAAAAGTGATAAAAGACAATATACTTTTAGCTACCAAATGCAGCGCCTGGAGACAATCCCCCTCTCTCTTGAAATGATCCCCCTATAACTCTTTCTCTTATTAGTAGAGAATCCCACCTTTGTGGGAAAGTCAACCATAGAATCACATCCGGAACTGGTCTCTTCATGGTATACGATATCTGTATCAATTGGTAAATGTCAGTTCTTTACATCCTCTCACACTTGGGGGGGTATTCAACATCAGACAGAATTAACATGCAATTGCATCTCCCCGCTCTGCAAGTGTGCAGGTGGTGAGATGCGATCTCAGTTTTGTGAACACATTTCAGGGCGGTGATGTGGTGTGGCTATGAAAATGGGGGCAAGATTGAGGCTGCCACATGATGTCACGCATGGCTGCCGCGACCCAGAAAATGGTGGTGTTGTGCCTGTCTTCGAAGCCTGGCTGCAGAGGCAGGGGAGCTTCCACAAATCAGTGTTGCAATTACATTGCGATTGCATCGCTGCTGGGTATTTGCACGCTGGGAGGCCCCCAGCACACGATCGCAACCAGTTACAGTTTTGCTAATATAGCAAAACTTAAGCTGAATGAGGCCCTTAGTCAGCAAAGAACTAACTTCCCAAACATACGCATACCGCTCTTTCCTTTTTTGCAAGTTCGGAGCCAGTGGCAAATGCAGGATTTCTAGATGGCGTTTTCCAAATGAAATCCACAATCTCCCACTATGTGGAACATTGGAGCAAGTGCAGGGGTCTGGGGGAGTAGTAGAAGAACCTAGTAACATCCCTGGACATTAATGTAAATATTGGTCTTTTTATACACTGGATATGGAATACAGAATTTATATTTAGCACTATAGATGGTCTATAATATAGGCTGTGTGCAATATCAGACAATGGTTATCTTGGCCTAATATATATATATATATATATATATATATAAATATATATATTAATTGTAGTGTTGTAGTGGATAAAATGCAATATAGCCATACCTGCTACTTGTCCAACAATAATTTTGCAATAACAATTTTGTACAACAATAAGTACAAGAAGTTCGATAGTTGTTCCTACTGGGTGATCCAGTCCTGCAACAGATCCAGGAATAAATACCTTAAACAGGAACAAGTGCTAATAGTGTAGTAAACTTTGATCAAATATAGATAGCTATCCAGTAATAAGACAATCATACAACTGTTTGAAACCATATATGCTTATCTCGTTTTGTTTTTGAGTTTTGGTTCCACTTTTGGAAATTCTTTCTTCTCAAAGAGACACCAAAAACCTTCTTGATTGCAGTATACCCATTCACAAATGCCCCTGACACAACCTATTGCACCAATAGTGTAGTGCACAGGTTCTCAAACTCGGTCCTCAGGACCCCACCCAGTGCATGTTTTTCAGGTCTCCTCATAGAATCACAAGTGAAATAATTAGCTCCACCTGTGGACCTTTTACAATGTGTCAGTGAGTAATTAATTCACCTGTGCACCTGCTGGGTTACCTGCAAAATATGCACTGTGTGGGGTCTTGAGGACCGAGTTTGAGAACCTATGGTGTAGTGTATATTATTTTGTTCAGCATGAAAACACATATTATTCATTTTTCCAAAATGTCTAAAAAATAGCTTATTTGGCAAACTTTGCTCTCCTGAGCAATTACTAATCACCAGACACACTACATCAAGTTCTGGACGTGAGCTCCCAACTTTAGTCCAAGTTCTGGTTTCAGGGAGGATCCAGCCAATGTTCCTGATAAAACAATCAGTGTGACAATTTACTGTGTTTCACTGTCACCAGATTCCTCGAGGATATCGGGCAGGATGTAATGACGCCAGGAGATTGCTGGAGATACAAGATGTCTGCCGATCTGGGACGTTTATTTAAAGGAGCAATCACTTACAATGCAAAACGATGACTGGTGCTTAAATAGGACCAGTCAGAAAGTATTTTCAAAATTGGTTAACATGATCTCTATGTGAGCTACAATTCTTAGTCAATATATCCAAAGAATCTAATAAAAATATAAAGATATAGATATTTTAATAATCCTTCATTATAAAGGATCATCCTCACATTGGAAGTTACAGTAACTTCTGGTGATAACTCCATAATTCCATAGTAATAGAATAACCTTATATCGGGGGCTGGACTTCCAGTCATGGAATCTCTTTCAAAAATTGCTTTCTACAATAGCAATGCTGGAGGTGGTTCTGCGTGATGCTTCTTATTAAATCTAACATGTTGAAACCTGGCATAATGTTGCCTTTATACAGAAACTCCAGTCTGTGATGTGTTTAGGGCGCGTCATTTTACTCAATAGTATTTCACAGGTTTTTTTTATACCTAGCATTAACACCGCTCAAAATCTCATGATAAACAGCATCGGTAGCAACAGGCTGTGCCGTGTTATTTGACTCATCAACAGCATTTGCAACAGGTGATAAAAAACTAAAGTTGACATTTCACTATCAGCCTGTTTACTCAACACCAGATACCTCTGCAACAATGCTGTATATCATTTTGCCTTTTCATATTCTTATAAATTGTTATTCAGTAGTATTTTCACAATCTCTACATCTAGACCGTGCGTGGCTGTTTTACGTATGTCGTCGCTACTCGGCTTGTTATGTAAATGGTCTATCTGATGCTGAGGCACCAGATACATTTTCTCAGTGTATTCCATCAGCAAATAGATAATAGGCCTGTAATTAATGGAATAGCAAAACCAAGTAGTGATCCGATAAAGCCGCCCGACTGTTTCACCAACCTCTTCTTGTTTCCAATGGCACATTTCTTATTACAAAGTGATTTTATAAGCTCTTGCTTCTTTTAAAGGTAGTTCAGCTGTCATTGTTACAAATGTATTTTACCTTTAAGCGTTTTGAGTGCTATCTCACAAATAGCCGTGACTAAATCGTTTGAAGCGTTGGATAAAATAGCGTTTCTTTGGGACAGGTTGGCTTTAATTAACGTTTTTAAAAGCGCCCAATTATGCCTTATCTGGACCGACATGTTCACTGTTGTTAGAATGCCAACAAATGAGTAAAGGTTGTAAAATTATAGCTTTCTAGAACCGCGTATCTTAACGACAAAAACGACCAGTGTGTCAGACAGGAATAAGCCACTTCATTAACGATAATTATCAAGAGTGTTGTTTCTTAAATCAACCAGTAAATACCCATAAGGGACCTCCATCGCGGATTCATAGGATTCGAGAAAAAAGCGATATTTTGATAGGTACATTTGTCTAGCCAGAATGCCCACCTGCATTTTATCCCTGGGATTTTTAAACTTGACCATATAGTTTGTGTTTAAATGTATAGTCCTGCTCTTTTTACCTTGACAAAATATGTTTTGGACAAGGTACAGGATACTGAGATTACGATGATGTACATACTTTGTGAAAGCTTTCTCAACCTCAGAATTATTACCATCAGATCATCAATCACTGTTAAATTATTCTTATTAGGGGGAAAAAGTTTATTCATCGCTAAAAGACTTGGGTAAACCCTTTATAAAACGCATACCAGGGAAATCACGCAGAAGTTGGTCATGTATAGGTTGCCAACTGGTGTAAACCCAAACAACATTATCAGGTACATGCGTTATATGCGTAGCTGCGTGCTGCAACAGCGTTTTCACAAAATAACTTTTACCCAAATTGGATGGGCCCGCTAAAATACAGGAGAAGGGATGCTAAAATCTGGTGTCCATCTTAATATCGGAACGGAAGTGTTGTGAAGTTGTCCATAAGAGCCTGTTTAGTATAAATGCACCTTTGCGTCTTCTGCAAAGTCCGCGTCTCAATCTGCCAGTACTTTTTCACACGTACTATACCGGATGGTCAGATTACAACCTTTTTCTGATCGTCGTCTTCGGGGTTTAAAGGATAATCTAAGTCCAGATCTTTCAGACTGGCAAAGTTAACATGCTGCGCATCACCAACAATGAGCATTAATAATTTAACTTTTAAACTAGTCCTCCTGTTGTTTAGTCGATAGCCGTATGATTTTGGTCCGGCTGAGACAAATTCTGTTATATGGGTGCCTGTGGGTAGTTCGCTAGTCAACTCGCTTAAATAATCACCCAGTGGCAGATTCCAGACACTAGGTCTGCTGACAAAAATTGCAGAATCTGTGTCATGATACAGGCATCTATCTTGTAATCTGTCCAATAGTTTGCACAATTCAACACTAGCATGCACAGTTGTAAAAGCAGCGATATGTACATTCGAATTTGCACCCCTGGCGTAATGGTCTTTGGCGTAACTCCAATTCACCATAGCCATATCATTGTCTACAAAGTCCAAAGCAGACACCTCATAGGGGGTAATTCAGACCTGATCGCATACTAGGTTTTTTTTGCTGTGCTGCAATCAGGTCAGAACCGCGCATGTGTATGCACCGCAATGCGCAGTAATGTCACATGGGTACAAAGTAGATTGTTGCTGTGCGATGGGTTTAACAAATAATCCATTTGCACAGCTGATTGCAAGGAGATTACAGGAAGAAGGCATTTGTGGGTGTCAACTGACTGTTTTCTGAGAGTGGTTGGGGAAATGCAGGCGTGTCCAAGCATTTGCAGGGCGGGTGTATGACGTAAATTCCGGCCCCCGACAGGCTGAAGTGATCACGGCGGCTGAGTAAGTTCTGAGCTACTCAGAAACTGCACAAACTATTTTTGTACTGTTCAGCTGCACATGCGATCGCACACATGCTAAGCTAAAATACACTCCCCTGTAGGTGGCGAATATCTGATTGTAGCGCTGCAAAAAGTAGCTAGCGAGCGATCAGGTCTGAATTAGGCCCATCGTACGGTAAATACACGTATTCAAAAAGCTTGTTGTGGTCAGTCACTAGACACATATTGAGCATGTTGCTACGTTGGCCAAATTTACCACATAAGGAATTTAAAAACAATTTTAAAATTTGTCTTTGGCGGGGTTGATTTCTTTGTGATAGGGCCGTAAAGACACACCTTCATTTTTTTGATAGGCGTCTGTATACTCTTGGCGTTTCACAGATTCGGTACACCAATCAGGATAATCAGATGCCTCTTGTTTATCCCTGAGGTGTGTTTTATTGTAACCTGAAAACAAATTGTCAGAGATCTCATTAAAATGCCACAACTCATAGATTTTATATACTCTGTACCCCATTTCTACCACCAAATTTAGTTCCACAGTACACCAAGTACCGATGAGTGCCCGAGCATCCTGCAAGACTATGAAATACTGTGCAAGGAACACCCACTCGGCGGCGCTGTTAATAAACAACTGAGCTGCAGGGAGGGGGCATCCGCTGCTCCATCACTCACTGGCGAGGTAGCGTGGGCGCATGTATCTGTGTGTGTGTAGCATGGGTGCATGTGTGTGTGTTAAAGGGGGGCTCAGGGGTCTTTGTCATCTACTTTAGTGGAAGCCCCCAGGGCCCCCACCAGGCTTAATCCGGCTCTGTATATTATCATACTGCCGCAGCAAAGCCCAGTATTATTACTAAATGCAAATATTAATAGAAGATTTGATAGACCCTCTACACTATATATTCTTTGATAACAATTGTAAGAAAAGTTTCCTATTTCCAGGTGGAGAACATAGATTTATCATCTATACATTTCAGTAGATGTAGATATACAAATAATCATAAATCAATAACTGTCAACTAATGTACTATAAATAATATTAACCATACATATGTCGATATCCATGAGGAAACACAGATTAAAATCTATTTAACCACTATGGCAAATGACAGGAATAGTTATAGCAATGCTATTTCTGATGGCACTCAGTGGGATGCAGTATCAGCAGTGGCGAAGAGAGTGGGAAATGGAGAGGGTACTAATTACCCAGGCCCATGTCTGTTGGTACTCAGTTGGATGCCGTATGAGCACCTTTTTTCTTGCAGTATTTTTTAATTTTTATAACTAGTTCTGGATACAGGACAAAATCAGTGAAAAAAATTCCATAAATTAAGAAAATAAGCATTTTAAGCCTTGTCCAGAGCAGAAACAACTGTAAATCTTGCACCAACTTGAAGACTATATAGTCAAAATCGAAATAAATATTGCTCCGTGAGTACACACCTTAAGGGTGTGTACTCACGGAGCAATATTTATTTCGATTTTGACTATATAGTCTGTCCATGGGACAGGCATCACATGGAAAAATAGACTGTGCAAGCAGCCCAACATAGACTATATCGGTGGGGCCAGACTCCAGCCACATTGAATAGTCAATGTTGGGCTGTACGCCGCAATGCACCGGGTGTACATGGCCTTAGGTTATCAGAGTGCTGAGACCTTTTCTCTAAACACTGAATAAAAGTCAGGATGGAGATCCAAAGTGACTTCTAACATCCATGACTATGTATAATGGTGGCTGTTATATCAACCAGACATCAAGAATTACAATGGATAACATGTATATATAATTCACAAGAGTTTATATGTTAACTTGACTTGTGTATTATAATAGTGGTAAAAAGTGATCTATTTGTCTTTATACGTTTATCTATATTCCCAGAAAGGGCCATTGTAGAATAATTTAATGACATGCTGACAAGGCCGACAGATTACACTATTTCATTAAAAGCATTTGGTAATACAGGTTGAGTATCCCTTATCCAAAATGCTTCGGACCTGAAATATTTTGGATATGGGATTTTTCCGTATTTTGGAATAATTGCATACCATAATGAGATATCATGGTGATGGGACCTAAATCTAAGCACAGAATGCATTTATGTTTCATATACACCTTATACACACAGCCTGAAGGTCATTTTAGCCAATATTTTTATAACTTTGTGCATTAAACAAAGTGTGTCTACATTCACACAATTCATTTATGTTTCATATACACCTTATACACACAGCCTGACGGTCATTTAATACAATATTTGTAATAACTTTGTGTATTAAACAAAGTTTGTGTACATTGAGCCATCAAAAAAACAAAGGTTTCACTATCTCACTCTCACTTAAAAAAGTCCGTATTTCGGAATATTCCGTATTTCGGAATATTTGGATATGGGATACTCAACCTGTAATAAAAATAGAATTAAAAAAAATCCTCACCAAAGCTCTGCTTAACTGAATGCCAGAAATAAAAAAGTAAAACACATTTACACTCCTTAGAAAGTAAAAACTGAACTTTAGGCATCAACTAGAACATTTTCATGAGGCATTGTGTATTCAGGAGGCACGTGATGTCAACTGCAAAGCTTGTCCCTGCTAAACGCTTCCCTTTTCCCAGCAACCTCACCAGGGAGGGTTTATATCATTAAACAGTCCCACTGCCTTGTATAACAAGAACTATTTGCCCATTCAGATAAACCACTAATGCCATATGAAATCTGAAAAGGTAGGATTAGAATACAACTCCTATGAACTACATTTCTCCATCTATACATTTCCAATGCCAGATTTATAGGTAAGCCTGTTACTGTGACAACTGTTTTTTTCCCCAGAGCTTCCAATGCTAATACTGGTAGCATGTTCAAATGGCTCTATTAACATGGAGGATCCCAGAAGGATAAACCACAGCAGTGTGTGGGAGCTGTGGATACCACAGCCCTGTGTAGACAACAAATATTTCATTTTATACCTAATTGTTTATTATTTTTATTAAGTGTTTTGAAAGTCAATAGGGGAAGGCTAAGATGTATGAATAATAGCTAGACTGTGCCATTCCTCTGCATTGAGACACTCAATAATAGGTGTGTTCTACCAGCAGCCTATTCTCCGGCCTAGAGGAGAATGGGGAGACCATCCCTCTGGGTAAGGGAACAGTTTATCCTTCCTGACAAACGCAGAGTGGTGCATTTATCAATGTATAAAATGGAATATTATTATTATTAGCACCAGCATGCAGACCAAAGCCAGTACCCCTCTTTATCCAACCTGCCCTACCCCACAGGAAAAGTATAGGCTCCTGCCCATAACATCACATGTTCTATTGCTATGGGTAACAAAAACAGCAGAAAGTCTGGAATTATGGCAACATCTATTCAATAATAAAGGCAAGCTGGGGAGAACTGGAATTGGATATTAATATATCATATTGGTATAATCTAAACCTCAGACATACTTAATATAGATGTATAACGTGAAATACTGCACATGCACATAAAGCTTCAGTTAGTAATCCTTTAAAAATCCTGGGAGCAATCAGCTTCACAAAACAATGCCACCGTTGATATTACACTGACAGGTTCCCCATCACTTCCACTTTTACACCCCCACTGAATGTATGGCCAAGCTAAAGTCTAAATATTCACATATCAATTCAATTACCATAATTTGGTCCTGCTGTTCATTTTATTAGGACTAATAACATGGCCCTTTAGGTGTCTCCCAAAAATACAAGACAAACTCTAAATATAATCAGACCAAACATTATGTACACTTGTCACTTGCACCATGGTGGTAGATATAGTGTGTTGAACTAATATTCAGCCCATCAAATTGTTAACTAGTTACACCACAGAGTCATGTAGTGCCTCATGGCTCATTGAGGTCATTAGATCCTAGATAATGGAAAGGCTGATTTCTTATCAATCTTGGCAGAGCAGCATAAATGGCTGCCGCAGTGAGCATTAAAAAAACAAGTTTGCAAGAAAAAGTACATTTTTTTCTGTTGCACTGCCATGTGTTTTAACAACTGTGGATGTGTAAGCTAAAAAAAAAAAATTCTTTTTTTGCTTTATTTCTGAAACTATAAATCATTTTCTGGTGCATGTTCTTTTATTATTATTTTTATTGCCATCAGCAACAACAATTTTTTTACTTCAATTTAAAACCAAATACGCTATGTTTCTACTTATGTTTACAAAAAATAACGTGCAAGAATGTAAAAGTACAGCTTGTTTTGCACATATATATGTATGCATATATGAATCATGTCTGAATACGTCCCAATTTGCTTGACAAATCAAGAATATGACCTTATTTTAAACATTTATTTGTAAGTTGTTTTGGCTTTTACAGCGACAAAGCTTAAATTTAGCCAATGCAAACACAATAAAAAATCCTGGGGTCTTTTCTAAAAATATTCACTATGCACTGATGAACAATATAAATTATAATTTTCTAAATGCTATTTAATTCGTAATAAAAAAAAGAAAAATGCTATGTAGTATTGCTGTTAAATATTCTGCATGGGCTTGAAAAACTCATGAATGTTTGATTTTGATATCTGGCCAAGATAATAGTTAACATCTGTTTTTAGACAAATAACATGTGGCTATTATGAAATTGTCACCATTGCATTACTTGTGTTCCTTACTTGTGAATATAACCATTCATTCTAATAGCCTGCCATGTACTTTAATAACTGGGAATGACTAAGAGTCATATATCTGTGTACCCTACTATGATAATAGCTATTTACATTTTTATTGCTCCCTCACTCCCATCCCCTCTGAAACCACTTTCATTCATACTGTGCTCTGTA
Organism: Pseudophryne corroboree; assembly: GCF_028390025.1. Classification (NCBI taxonomy): domain Eukaryota; kingdom Metazoa; phylum Chordata; class Amphibia; order Anura; family Myobatrachidae; genus Pseudophryne; species Pseudophryne corroboree. The sequence continues at coordinate 36,416,333 of NC_086447.1, read as the reverse complement.
ACATACTGGGACTTTTCAAACAGAGTATGAATTGCTGGTACACAGAAAAGTTTCTGCATGCAGCTACTTTTGTACTACTATTCACATTGTTTCATTGTTAATATTACATACCCTTGTGGTTTACACAAACAATATATTAGAGGATTGATATAAGGGGAAAAAAACCAATTGGGTTTTCAAGTGCTGACAGGTATGTCTTTTGCTTGCAGATAACATATTTTAAATACAAACTTTAGCTAAAGAGATTATTTCAGTCTATACTCCAGTTCTACTATTTAAACTAAATGTGTTTTAGTAAATGGAAAAGCTGTCAAAGGACTATGCAGTTCATAGTATTCTTGAGAATCATATAGTGGCTGAAATCAGCTCCACTCCAATCCATTACATAGTGGGAAAACTTTATTTTGACAATTTAACTTTTGAAGTTCAAAGAATGTTGCTAATCAGAATGGTTGAAGTAACTGAAAAAGATATGCCATCTTAGTCTTGTAAGATTCTTTTGTGCAAACAGTCAATGTACTTTTAAAAACTTGTGACACATAACTTGAAAACAATATACACAATTACTCCTGGACTGTCTAAGGATTAATTTTGATATCAAAGTTAGTGCTAAAAGTCCTTATCTGAAGGAACACATGTCTTGTAAGTAACTTTTGTTAAATCAGACATGGCTAATTAAAAAACACCAAAAAAATATATATAAACTTTAGATTAAGTTTATATAAAGTTTAAATTAAATATATTACATTTATATTGGCTAATTAAAAAACATGCAAAAAAATTAAAATTCTAAACTTTATATTAAGTTTATATAAAGATTATATTAAAAGTATTACTTTTATATAAACTTCATAATTCAATGTACTTTTAAAAACCTGTGACATATAACTTTAAAATAATATACACAAGGACTCCTGGACTGTCTAAGGATTGATTTTCATATCAAACTTGGTGCTGAAGGTACTTATCTGAAGCAACACATGTCTTCTAAACAGTTTTTGTTATATCAGACATGGCTAATTAAAAAAAAACACAAAAAATATAAAAACTTTAGATTAAGTTTATACAAAGTTTAAATGAAATGTATTACATTTATATTGGCTTTTTAAAAAACACGCAAAAAAATATACGCTTTATATTAAGTTTATATAAACTTAATATAAAGTTTATATAAAGTGGGCAGAGTAACTCTCTCTACCAAAATTTGTGCTTTATTTATGTCCATCTGTGTTTGATATTTTGCGTTTCATTAACAGGCACATTGCCAGATAGGCTGTAGTTAGGCTGTAGTTATTACCCACCCCACCGGACCTCTACCAGACATAGGTCATGCTATAATTTTGCCAGTTTGTGTGCTGTCCACATTAATTATGCTGGGTTTGGTTTGACAGTCTATACTGCAGACATCTAAGCCTTTTGTAATGTGAGCTGTCTGTATTATCTAGGGAAGGACCTGGTACTTAAAATCAATACTCTTTTCGCAGAATATCGTATGTCCTTAAAGCATTCCATATGTATGGCTGGTATGAAATATTAACCAGAGGAATGTCAGACTACCCATTTGTGTTATTTAAAAATATATATTTAATCATTTTTATAATGTGTAAAAGTGCTGATATTAAAATTAACAGTGATGTATTTAACATAATAACACACTGATAATCTGGTCAGAATTTCTGCGACTAGTGCTACAACTTGAAATCAATTATCTTTTGATACAGTTTGATATCAAGCTCTATAAACTTTATAACAAACTGTATCAGAATGCTATCAAAGGGGGCGTGTTGACCTGTCAAAATCAATTAGTTTGATAAAAGTTGCTCTATATCTACTAGTAAGAGCTGATTTTGTGGTGATGAGTGCCTCAAAACCTTCCTGAATAGATTACGGATGTTTTGTCTCTACTGAAGCACCCCAGCATTATCTCTATATTTTGAGTGCGGACACTCTGGAATGTATATATATAACCATAAGAATCATACAATAGCATGTGCACAAATCAAAGTAACATCAATTATGTGACTCTTATTTCTTACCAACCATGTAACTAGGGGTTTATTCAGGTTTGTTAGCAAACCAAACTAGTTCGAAATTAGGCAAAACCATGTGCACTGCAGGTGGGGAAGATGTTACATTTACAGAGAGATAAAGATTTGGGTGGGTTATATTGTTTCTGTACAGGGTAAATACAGGCTGCTTTTTTACACTGCAATGTAGATTTCAGTTTGAACACACACCCCCATATCTAATTCTCTCTACACATGTTACATCTGCCCCACCTGCATAGCAGCATGGTATAGCCCAATTAATAACTGTTTTGGTTTTAACAAACCTGAATAACCCCATAGCCTGCAATGAAGGTATATCTATCCTTGAATGGTAATGCTTGATTCCAGCTTAAATATAGTATTGCCTAGTCAGTTAGTATGTTGTATAGAGTGCTTTTAATAATGTATAATAAAGGAACACAGTGACTATAAACAAATGGAGATTAAAATAAGTAACGTTATAAAATTTTTATCCCTAGTTTTACATTTAAGCTACTATATAAATGCCTTTTAGATTACTGTTTGTGTTAATTGCAGTACAGAGATAGCAGTCTTATTATCCTATGCTGATGATTGTTATTTGGAGGGTATATCAGTGTCACATCCTTTGGGGCTGCTTGTGCTTTCCTGTCCAAGATGCAGAATTCTTTGTCAATATTGTCTTATATGCTTCCTTGACTTCGTGATTCCTTACACTGTATATAAAAGGATTTAACGCAGGTGTCAGAACACCATAAATTAAGGAAAAATACTTTAGACTGGATGAAAAACGTTTTGTCCGTCCTACATGCGTAATTATGCATGTCCCATATAGCATACACACCACGGTCAGGTGGGAAGCACATGTTGAGAAAGCTTTTGACCTCCCACCTTTTGAGTGGATTTTTAATATAGATGTAATGATGCAGACGTAGGACACCATGATAAAAACCAGCGGTGGAAAAATTGCAAGTAAACTTTGGACAAATACAGATATTTTGTGGATGCTGACGTCTCCACATGCCAGCTCTAGAAGGGCCAGTATCTCACAGCCAAAATGGTCCAAATGGTCTTCTTTACAGAACACAGGAGGCTTTGAGATACAGTAGGGAACAGTTGTTAATAGGAAACTTCCTGACCAGGTAATGACTGTAAAGAGGTTGCACATTTTCCAATTCATATATATGGTATAATGCAAAGGGAAGCATATGGCAATATACCGGTCATACGCCATCACTGCAAGTATTATACACTCAGTCGTTCCTAGAAACAGAGCAGTGTTCATCTGTATCAGGCACCCGATGATGGAAATGCTTCTTCTCGTAGAAAATAAATCTATCAATACTTTTGGAAGACAATTTGATGAGTACCACACATCGATGAAGGATAAATTGCACAGAAAATAATACATAGGGGTGTGCAACTGAGGACTGGTGATAACAGCACATACCAGAAAACTGTTTCCCAAAATGATCAGTGTATAAACTACTAAGAATAAGATGAAAAGTAAAACACAAGTCTGCAGGTTCTGAGAAAATCCAATCAAGATTAATTCATTCAAGACGCTTTGGTTCCCAAATTCCATGTTACAAATGACTATTAGAAGCACATATTTCTGTAATTACAACAGCAAGAGTTAGGCTAGACTTATTAATGTGTGATGGTATCAATTGCCTAAGGCTGTTTTTATTAGCTGATTAAACTTAAAATTATAACTACAGTTGATTTATTTCTATTCATGTGAAAATGTGTTTTTTGGTATTGATAAGATAACGTAAATATACAGCGGGGCAAAAAGTTTTTGGACTGCCACCAATTGTGCACGTTAACCCACTTAAAAAGATGAGAGAGGTCTGTAATTTCCATCATAGGTACACTTCAACTGTGGGAGACAGAATCTGAAAAAAAATTAACAGGAAATCACATTTAATGATTTTTAAACAATTTACTTGTATATTCTTGTGGAAAATAAATATTTGGACACCTACCAAGCAGCAAGATTTCTGGCTCTCACAGACCTGTTACTTCTTGTTTAAGAAGCTCTTCTATCCTCCACTCATTACCTGTATTAATGGCACCTGTTTGAACTGGCTATCTGTATAAAAGACACCTGTCCACACCCTCAAACAGTCAGATAACTACCTCTCCACCATGGCCAAGACCAGAGAGCTGTCTAAGGACACCGGGGACAAAATTGTAGAGCTGCACAAGGCTGGGATGAGCTACTCGACAATAGGCAAGCAGCTTGATGAGAAGAGATCAACTGTTGGTGCAATAATTAAAAAAATGGAAGTAATACAAGATCACTGACAATCTCCCTCGACCTGGGGCTCCATGAAAGCTCTCACCTTGTGGGGTATCAATGATCTTGGGACTGGGGAGGAATCAGCCCAGAACTACACGGGGGGACCTGGTCAATGACCTCAATAGAGCTGGGACCACAGTCACAAAGGTTACCATTAGTAACACTATGTCATCATGGATTGAAATCCTGTAGTGCCCGAAAGGTGCCCCTGCTTAAGCCAGCACATATCCAGGCCGTCTAAAGTTTGCCAGTGACAATCTGGATGATCTAGAGGAGGATTGGGAGAATGTAATGTGGAGGCTACAAGAAAAAAACACAAAAGCAGGGAATACCACACAGATCACTCCTTAACCTAATCCCCTTTAGAAAAAAGGGGAGTGAAAAAAAGGCTCACTACACCAGCTTAATTGACACTGTGTTGCTAATTTGGACGTAATCAGTGTGAGCAGCAGAAAGGCTGCCTTACTTTCTTCTCATACCAGCGATTGCCCTGCTTACATTCTCATCCACCTTCCTCCAAACCAGTTTGTTTTCAGGCAGTTAAGAAGGTGAGACAGTAGTTACCAGCATTGATTTAATTTACATTTCTATCACATTTTCTTATTTAGAACTCCTGTATGTTATATATTTCACTGTCCATATGGGTTTAAACTGTGCCTATGCAACGTTTTGCTGCTCTGCACAGATAATGGGCATGACACTGCTGTGAGACTTTTGTGCTGTCATAGGAGTTAAAAAAAAAAATTCATGTGATGCTCCGCTGGTCCCTTAATGCAAGGGCTGTGTAGATCACTACATTGCTTAATCCTAATACTAAAAAAAATGAAATGTGTTCAAAATTGTTTTGCTGCACACTGTTAAACTGGAATGTACTACAGGTGGGTCCACATTTATCTTGACTTTTAATAAAATAAACTGTGACTGGCCAGTCAGACTTAATCCCCTGCTGTAATGACTTAATCCCCTGCTGTATTGTTCTCTGTATTGTATTGCAGCTGAGAACAATAGATGAAGGGTTTATGCTAATAAATCATGTTGTGCCTAGGCACAGAAAACTAGTCAAGATAACCGTGGACCCATCTGTAACTCTGGGGCAGATTTATTAAGCTCGGTTAAGTGATAAAGTGGAAGGTGATAAAGGACCAGCCAATCAGATCCTAACTACCATGTCACAAGCTGGGTTTAAAAAATGACAGTTAGGAGCTGACTGGCTGGTCCTTTATCACCTTCCAATTTATCACTTCACCGAGCTTAATAAATCTGCCCCAGAGTGTGATATATCGGTGTATTAAACAAACGTACAACCAGGCACTGCATATGGTACGGTACCACTGTCATCTATATTGAATCATATACTATGTTTTGTGACATGCTTAAAATGCCCCACTTGCAAGGGGGTTTATTGTGTAACAGTATCAGGTAATACATACAGAGTTTACTACACCAATCCAATTGACACTCTGTTGCTATATTGGACCTAGTCATTGTGAGTCACAGATTTGTGCTGCTAATACATGACATTTTTTGTTTGATGTTTGAATTGTGATCACATTTATCAATTACTGAGATTTAATTACACCAATAAGAGAGTGTAACATTCAGCAAAAAAATATATGAGCTACTCAGAACAACAGGGACATATAAGAACAGAGTGTATGGGTGTAGTATGGTATGCCGGCAGCCGGGCTCCCGGCGACCAGCGTACCAGCGCCGGGAACCCGACCGCCGGCATACCGACACCGTGGCGAGCGCAAAGGAGCCCCTTGCGGGCTCGCTACGCGTGCCACGCTATTTTATTCTCCCTCCAGGGGGGTCGTGGACCCCCAAGAGGAAGCATATATGTCGGTATGCCGGGTGTCGGGATTCTGGCGCCAGTATACTGTGCGCCGGGATCCCGACATTCGGCAAACCGAAGACCACCTGAGTGTATGAACTAAAAAGCTCATCTAAGCATCTATCTTTCAATTATCTACCACATGGCCTCTTCCTGTCAATCTCTGTGTGAACGGCCGTGCAAATGGATCCTTCACACCATCCCGTCGCAGTGTGCAGTGTGGCTCAGATGCAAGTGCAGTTCAGATCTGATCGCCTGCTGTGCAAAAACGCACAGCAGCGATCAGATCTGAATGACCTCCAGATAGTGAGATCTGGTCAAAGGAGACAAGGAACTAGCAGATCAACCAGTATAAGTAATTGTTTTTGTCCAGCAGTCACTACAGAAAGAGAGGGGAAGGGGGCTACAGTTAAGTTTTAAGAATATAAATAAAAAATAGTTAGATACAATCACATTTGCACAGAAGAAGATCCCAACAGAACTTACAATACTGAAAGTGATTATAAATCAATGGGGACAGATGGGATACATCCAATTATACCAAAATAACTTAAATGGGTGCTGGTAACACCAATAACAGAATTATTTAACCAGTCAATAGCTACAGGAGTAATTCCAGAGGACTGGAAAATAGCAGTTAGTCCCACTGCACAAAAGTGGAAGCAAGGAATAGACAAGCACTTATGAACCAGTGAGTCTTATTTCAGTAGTAGGGATATTGATGGAAACACTATTAAGAGCATGGGTGTATTTAGGGGTGAGGGTGCCCCTAGGCACAACAGTAATTGCCACCTCCCTCTTCCTAATTTGATTATTTTCAATGATTGGTTATAAGCCCTCATTTGATGATAGAAAATTTAATAGAATAGTAAAAGAACCAATAACTATGACATTTTTGTAGTTTTAATTATGTATACAATACAGCATTCACTAAGTTAAACAGCTTACAGGGGCAGTCTGTGCATGTCCTATCCATTTAAACTCCATTCAAGATGGCATATGGTTCAGTACAGTGAAACAATTTTGTAGTTACTAGTACATTTTGGGTCGACAGTACCAACACAAGCATCCAAGTGCCATCCCCCAAACAAGTGCCACCCCTAGGCTTGTGCCTCATGTGTCAAATGGGAAATTCACCACTGATTAAGAATTGTGGAATATCTCAAACCCAGCAGTTTGTAGGATGCTAAACTGCATGGGGAAGATCATGCCAAACAAAGCTTATTGACTTTTATGACTGGGTGATTTAAACAATAGTTGAAGGAGGAGCCATTAATGTAGCCTACAGTATCTAGAATTTAGGAAGTCTTTTTACATGGTCCTACATCACAGACTGCTAAGAAGCTTGAAAGCATAGGATTGGAAACTAAGATAGGTGAATGGATAAGATCTTGGTTGCAGGATAGAAAAAAAGAGAGTTTTAGTAAATGGAGACCATGCACAGGAGGGAAATGTTACCAGTGGAGTACCCCAGGGATCTGTACTTGGGCCAGTGCTTTTAAATATCTATGTTAGGGACATGTCAAATGATATTGAAGGAAAAGTACAGGTATGTCTGTTTTCATCTTATAGCCAGCAGCGGTTTATCGTGGTACAATTTGCCGTGAATAGTGTTCCTGCAGATGTGCACAGGCACTTGTGTATGTACTGTACCTGCTTAAACAGGAATGCATGGTGCATATACACACTGTGATTAGATGTGGCAGAGTGCGGAAAATCACTGCCATGTTGCGTGTCCACACATGTACAGTATGAAGAGAAAGGACATATCTGTATGCCTATTTGCAGATGATACAAAGGTATGCAACAGGGTAGATACACCAGGAGGGGTGAAACATATGATTGAGGGTCTAGGTAGACTAGAGGAATGGTCTAGAGCATGGCAACTACAGTTTAATGCCAAAAAATTCAAAATGACGGGGTCAAAAACACTTAGGCTAAATATAGTATTAATGGCATTATAATGTAAACTACTGAGCATAAAAGGGATTTAAGGGGTGTATTTGTAAAGTGCGAGTTTTTAGAAGTGGAGATGTTGAGCATAGCAACCATTTTACTTATTATTTATATTCTACTTATCATATATAAAGCCCCTTCTTGAAGATAATAACTAGAATCTGATAGGTTGCTAGCAACATCTCCACTAAAATCCCGCACTTTAGTAAATATAGCTCTAGGAGTCACTATTTGAGGTGACTTAAAGGCAAGGAAGTAATTATATACCAGAAAAAGAAATTAATAGAGGCGCTCATTGCATTTAAACACCATAATTTCCTGAGTTCTATTACAACCAAAGAGTCGAATAGATTTATAAAATAAATATTTAATGATCACAATAATTCAATAAAATATCACTTAATTAAAACACATTCATAGGTAATTAATGTATAATCCCTATCTCACTGATTTGACACATATATACACATAAGAATCACATGAATTGTATGGGCTGTTGCGATAAATATTATATCAGTAAAACTCACTGAAGTAGCTGGTAAAAAGTTCAAATGTAACAATCTGTTCCAATCATTAGGGGACACTGTTGCCAAAACTGCTGTATATAGAGTTCATGAATGAAACACAGTAACTGAATGTGCGGCCACAGTGGGCTCTGTGATATTTAAACCGTTGGAAGGATGACTTCAGAATAAATAGCCGGCATATAGATAGCAATTGAGCAAAAGATTACCTCTCCATTTGGGGCTGATGAACCCGAGCGTCCCCGGGTGAGTCCAGAATTTGTCCAGTATTATATAAAGCTGGTGGGTTCGTAGCGTGTGTGTGTGTATATGCAGAATCACACTGTTGTAAGCTCAATTCCCCTGAGGGTGCTTCACCCACTTACTGCTGCAAAGGTTTATGGAAAGAGCCGGCTTCGTTCTGGATAAAGTGCTTGTTGCTCACTGCTGCAGCCGGTAAACTTTAGGCAGAGATGGCTGTGTCCCTAATCGTGCAAGTGCTCAGTGAGAAAGAAGAGCACTTCATACAGAATGAAGCTGGCGTGTGTGCTCCGTGCGGCAATTGTGGCCAGGCTCATTATCCTCTTCCTCGTTGACCACCGGCGGACGGTGCATGTCCAGGGAGTCTTGGAAGAGTTGCAGATATTGCCGGTTCCGTGTGGCGGCTCTCATTCAATTTTGATTTTTGGGTCATTTTACTGAACTTTTGTTTTTTGGATTTTACATGCTCTCTACTATGACTTTGGGCATCGGCCTTGGCAGACGACATTGATGGCATTTCATCGTTTCAGCCATGACTAGTGGCAGCAGCTTCAGCACGAGGTGGAAGTGGATCTTGATCTTTCCCTATTTTAACCTCCACGTTTTTGTTCTCCATTTTTTAATGTGTGGAATTATATGCCAGTATCAATAGCAATGGCCTACTACGATATATATATTGCGCACAACTGAAATGCACCACAGGTATGGATGGATGGTATACTTGACGACACAGAGGTAGGTAGAGCAGTGGCCTTACGTACCGTACTGCTATATATACTGGTGGTCACTGTCAGCAAAACTCTGCACTGTACTCCTCCTATATAATATACTGGTGGTCCCCAGTGCCCACAATAAAGCAGTGTGAGCACAGATATATGCAGCACACTGAGCACAGATATGGAGTGTTTTTCAGGCAGACAACGTATACTGGTGGTCACTGGTCAGCAAAACTCTGCACTGTACTCCTCCTATATAATACAGCTGCTCCCCAGTCCCCACAATTAAGCAGTGTGAGCACAGATATATGCAGCACACTGAGCACAGATATGGAGTGTTTTTCAGGCAGACAACGTATACTGGTGGTCACTGGTCAGCAAAACTCTGCACTGTACTCCTCCTATATAATACAGCTGCTCCCCAGTCCCCACAATTAAGCAGTGTGAGCACAGATATATGCAGCACACTGAGCACAGATATGGAGTGTTTTTCAGGCAGACAACGTATACTGGTGGTCACTGGTCAGCAAAACTCTGCACTGTACTCCTCCTATATAATACAGCTGCTCCCCAGTCCCCACAATTAAGCAGTGTGCGCACAGATATATCATACTTACCTACTTTGCTGCCTCCTCCTCCGGGAGGAGGCAGCGTTGTAGTTGCACGGGGGCGTGGCTGGCAGCAGGATGGGTGTGATGAATGACCCGCGCTAAAAAATATGAAGCTGCTCCTTTAAATTAATAATGACAATAAAACAATAGATAAGGAGCGCTGAAAGGAAGTGGGTTAAAATAAAATTAAAAAAAATTTAAAAAATTGCAAACACCTGTGAAAAAAAGGAATGTGGTTACTATATAATGTTTACAGCACCTTTGTGCTGATGTAAAAGTCCTGTGCGGGAGTCCTTTTATGGTCCTTTTACGGGTGTGGAGACGAGAGTGCAAGAAACTACACCGGGAACAAGCCAGCAGGACGCGATCCACACGGGAGAGCTGACAGACGGACGTGACTGAAGGTAGGCAGAGTAAGGGAGAGACAGACAGTTAGGTTTCCCCACTGCAGCCGCAGCACGGATCACAGCTCCGGCGTCCATAAAAGGACTCCCGCACAGGACTTTTACATCAGCACAAAGGTGCTGTAAACATTATATAGTAACCACATTCCTTTTTTTCACAGGTGTTTGCAATTTTTAAATTTTTTTTTAATTTTATTTTAACCCACTTCCTTTTAGCGCTCCTTATCTATTGTTTTATTGGCAGCAGGATGGGCTGTTCGGGGGGCGTGGTCAGCAGCATGATGGGCTGTCTGGGGGCATGGCATCAGGGTCACGTCATCGTGACTCCACCCCCCGCTGTGCTGTGCTGAGAAACGAGGCGCTGCATAGCGGGGGGCAGAGCTACAATGACGCGATTCAGCGCATATCGCGTCATCGGACCCACTCGGGCCGCCCACTTGATCTCTGCTGCGGGTGGTTGAGGGGGAAAGCGGGAGGCTTGCCAACCTTTCCGGGGGGGCGGTAGGGTCACCCGATTTTCGGGAGCCTCCCGGCCATTCCGGGAGGGTAGGCAAGTATGAGATATATGCAGCACACTGAGCACAGATATGGGGTGTTTTTCAGGCAGACAACGTATACTGGTGGTCACTGGTCAGAAAAACTCTGCACTGTACTCCTCCTATATAATACAGCTGCTCCCCAGTCCCCACAATTAAGCAGTGTGAGCACAGATATATGCAGCACACTGAGCACAGATATGGAGTGTTTTTCAGGCAGACAACGTATACTGGTGGTCACTGGTCAGCAAAACTCTGCACTGTACTCCTCATATATAATACAGCTGCTACCCAGTCCCCACAATTAAGCAGTGTCAGCACAGATATATGCAGCACACTGAGCACAGATATGGAGTGTTTTTCAGGCAGACAACGTATACTGGTGGTCACTGGTCAGCAAAACTCTGCACTGTACTCCTCCTATATAATACAGCTGCTCCCCAGTCCCCACAATAAAGCAATGTGAGCACAGATATATGCAGCACACTGAGCACAGATATGGAGTGTTTTTCAGGCAGACAACGTATACTGGTGGTCACTGGTCAGCAACACTCTGCACTGTACTCCTCCTATATAATACAGCTGCTTCCCAGTCCCCACAATAAAGCAGTGTGAGCACAGATATATGCAGCACACTGAGCACAGATATGGAGTGTTTTTCAGGCAGACAAAGTATACTGGTGGTCACTGGTCAGCAACACTCTGCACTGTACTCCTCCTATATAATACAGCTGCTCCCCAGTCCCCACAATTAAGCAGTGTGAGCACAGATATATGCAGCACACTGAGCACAGATATGGAGTGTTTTTCAGTCAGACAACGTATACTGGTGGTCACTGGTCAGCAAAACTCTGCACTGTACTCCTCCTATATAATACAGCTGCTCCCCAGTCCCCACAATTAAGCAGTGTGAGCACAGATATATGCAGCACACTGAGCACAGATATGGAGTGTTTTTCAGGCAGACAACGTATACTGGTGGTCACTGGTCAGCAAAGCTCTGCATTGTACTCCTCCTATATAATACAGCTGCTCCCCAGTCCCCACAATTAAGCAGTGTGAGCACAGATATATGCAGCACACTGAGCACAGAAATGGAGTGTTTTTCAGGCAGACAACGTAAACTGGTGGTCACTGGTCAGCAAAACTCTGCACTGTACTCCTCCTATATAATACAGCTGCTTCCCAGTCCCCACAATTAAGCAGTGTGAGCACAGATATATGCAGCACACTGAGCACAGATATGGAGTGTTTTTCAGGCAGACAACATATACTGGTGGTCACTGGTCAGCAAAACTCTGCACTGTACTCCTATATAATACAGCTGCTCCCCAGTCCCCACAATTAAGCAGTGTGAGCACAGATATATGCAGCACACTGAGCACAGAAATGGAGTGTTTTTCAGGCAGACAACGTATACTGGTGGTCACTGGTCAGCAAAACTCGGCACTGTACTCCTCCTATATAATACAGCTGCTTCCTAGTCCCCACAATAAAGCAGTGTGAGCACAGATATATGCAGCACACTGAGAACAGATATGGAGTGTTTTTCAGGCAGACAACGTATACTGGTGGTCACTGGTCAGAAAAACTCTGCACTGTACTCCTCCTATATAATACAGCTGCTCCCCAGTCCCCACAATTAAGCAGTGTGAGCACAGATATATGCAGCACACTGAGCACAGATATGGAATGTTTTTCAGGCAGACAACGCATACTGGTGGTCACTGGTCAGCAAAACTCTGCACTGTACTCCTCCTATGTAATACAGCTGCTCCCCAGTCCCCACAATTAAGCAGTGTGAGCACAGATATATGCAGCACACTGAGCACAGATATGGAGTGTTTTTCAGGCAGACAACGTATACTGGTGGTCACTGGTCAGCAAAACTCTGCACTGTACTCCTCATATATAATACAGCTGCTACCCAGTCCCCACAATTAAGCAGTGTCAGCACAGATATATGCAGCACACTGAGCACAGATATGGAGTGTTTTTCAGGCAGACAACGTATACTGGTGGTCACTGGTCAGCAAAACTCTGCACTGTACTCCTCCTATATAATACAGCTGCTCCCCAGTCCCCACAATAAAGCAATGTGAGCACAGATATATGCAGCACACTGAGCACAGATATGGAGTGTTTTTCAGGCAGACAACGTATACTGGTGGTCACTGGTCAGCAACACTCTGCACTGTACTCCTCCTATATAATACAGCTGCTTCCCAGTCCCCACAATAAAGCAGTGTGAGCACAGATATATGCAGCACACTGAGCACAGATATGGAGTGTTTTTCAGGCAGACAAAGTATACTGGTGGTCACTGGTCAGCAACACTCTGCACTGTACTCCTCCTATATAATACAGCTGCTCCCCAGTCCCCACAATTAAGCAGTGTGAGCACAGATATATGCAGCACACTGAGCACAGATATGGAGTGTTTTTCAGTCAGACAACGTATACTGGTGGTCACTGGTCAGCAAAACTCTGCACTGTACTCCTCCTATATAATACAGCTGCTCCCCAGTCCCCACAATTAAGCAGTGTGAGCACAGATATATGCAGCACACTGAGCACAGATATGGAGTGTTTTTCAGGCAGACAACGTATACTGGTGGTCACTGGTCAGCAAAGCTCTGCACTGTACTCCTCCTATATAATACAGCTGCTCCCCAGTCCCCACAATTAAGCAGTGTGAGCACAGATATATGCAGCACACTGAGCACAGAAATGGAGTGTTTTTCAGGCAGACAACGTAAACTGGTGGTCACTGGTCAGCAAAACTCTGCACTGTACTCCTCCTATATAATACAGCTGCTTCCCAGTCCCCACAATTAAGCAGTGTGAGCACAGATATATGCAGCACACTGAGCACAGATATGGAGTGTTTTTCAGGCAGACAACATATACTGGTGGTCACTGGTCAGCAAAACTCTGCACTGTACTCCTATATAATACAGCTGCTCCCCAGTCCCCACAATTAAGCAGTGTGAGCACAGATATATGCAGCACACTGAGCACAGAAATGGAGTGTTTTTCAGGCAGACAACGTATACTGGTGGTCACTGGTCAGCAAAACTCGGCACTGTACTCCTCCTATATAATACAGCTGCTTCCTAGTCCCCACAATAAAGCAGTGTGAGCACAGATATATGCAGCACACTGAGAACAGATATGGAGTGTTTTTCAGGCAGACAACGTATACTGGTGGTCACTGGTCAGCAAAACTCTGCACTGTACTCCTCCTATATAATACAGCTGCTTCCCAGTCCCCACAATAAAGCAGTGTGAGCACAGATATATGCAGCACACTGAGCACAGATATGGAGTGTTTTTCAGGTAGACAACGTATACTGTTGGTCACTGGTCAGCAAAACTCTGCACTGTACTCCTCCTATATAATACAGCTGCTCCCCAGTCCCCACAATTAAGCAGTGTGAGCACAGATATATGCAGCACACTGAGCACAGATATGGAGTGTTTTTCAGGCAGACAACGTATACTGGTGGTCACTGGTCAGCAAAACTGCACTGTACTCCTCCTATATAATACAGCTGCTCCCCAGTCCCCACAATTAAGCAGTGTGAGCACAGAATTATGCAGCACACTGAGCACAGTTATGCAGTGTTTTTCAGGCAGACAACGTATACTGGTGGTCACTGGTCAGCAAAACTCTGCACTGTACTCCTCCTATATAATACAGCTGCTCCCCAGTCCCCACAATTAAGCAGTGTGAGCACAGATATATGCAGCACACTGAGCACAGATATGGAGTGTTTTTCAGGCAGACAACGTATACTGGTGGTCATTGTTCAGCAAAACTCTGCACTGTACTCCTCCTATATAATACAGTTGCTCCCCAGTCCCCACAATAAAGCAGTGTGAGCACAGATATATGCAGCACACTGAGCACAGATATGGAGTGTTTTTCAAGCAGACAACGCATACTGGTGGTCACTGGTCAGCAAAACTCTGCACTGTACTCCTCCTATATAATACAGCTGCTCCCCAGTCCCCACAATTAAGCAGTGTGAGCACAGAATTATGCAGCACACTGAGCACAGTTATGCAGTTTTTTTCAGGCAGACAACGTATACTGGTGGTCACTGGTCAGCAAAACTCTGCACTGTACTCCTCCTATATAATACAGCTGCTCCCCAGTCCCCACAATTAAGCAGTGTGAGCACAGATATATGCAGCACACTGAGCACAGATATGGAGTGTTTTTCAGGCAGACAACGTATACTGGTGGTCACTGGTCAGCAAAACTCTGCACTGTACTCCTCCTATATAATACAGCTGCTCCCCAGTCCCCACAAAAAAAGCAGTGTGAGCACAGATATATGCAGCACACTGAGCACAGATATTGAGTGTTTTTTCAGGCAGACAACGTATACTGGTGGTCACTGGTCAGCAAAACTCTGCACTGTACTCCTCCTATATAATACAGCTGCTCCCCAGTCCCCACAATTAAGCAGTGTGAGCACAGATATATGCAGCACACTGAGCACAGATATGGAGTGTTTTTCAGGCAGACAACGTATACTGGTGGTCACTGGTCAGCAAAACTCTGCACTGTACTCCTCATATATAATACAGCTGCTACCCAGTCCCCACAATTAAGCAGTGTCAGCACAGATATATGCAGCACACTGAGCACAGATATGGAGTGTTTTTCAGGCAGACAACGTATACTGGTGGTCACTGGTCAGCAAAACTCTGCACTGTACTCCTCCTATATAATACAGCTGCTCCCCAGTCCCCACAATAAAGCAATGTGAGCACAGATATATGCAGCACACTGAGCACAGATATGGAGTGTTTTTCAGGCAGACAACGTATACTGGTGGTCACTGGTCAGCAACACTCTGCACTGTACTCCTCCTATATAATACAGCTGCTTCCCAGTCCCCACAATAAAGCAGTGTGAGCACAGATATATGCAGCACACTGAGCACAGATATGGAGTGTTTTTCAGGCAGACAAAGTATACTGGTGGTCACTGGTCAGCAACACTCTGCACTGTACTCCTCCTATATAATACAGCTGCTCCCCAGTCCCCACAATTAAGCAGTGTGAGCACAGATATATGCAGCACACTGAGCACAGATATGGAGTGTTTTTCAGTCAGACAACGTATACTGGTGGTCACTGGTCAGCAAAACTCTGCACTGTACTCCTCCTATATAATACAGCTGCTCCCCAGTCCCCACAATTAAGCAGTGTGAGCACAGATATATGCAGCACACTGAGCACAGATATGGAGTGTTTTTCAGGCAGACAACGTATACTGGTGGTCACTGGTCAGCAAAGCTCTGCACTGTACTCCTCCTATATAATACAGCTGCTCCCCAGTCCCCACAATTAAGCAGTGTGAGCACAGATATATGCAGCACACTGAGCACAGAAATGGAGTGTTTTTCAGGCAGACAACGTAAACTGGTGGTCACTGGTCAGCAAAACTCTGCACTGTACTCCTCCTATATAATACAGCTGCTTCCCAGTCCCCACAATTAAGCAGTGTGAGCACAGATATATGCAGCACACTGAGCACAGATATGGAGTGTTTTTCAGGCAGACAACATATACTGGTGGTCACTGGTCAGCAAAACTCTGCACTGTACTCCTATATAATACAGCTGCTCCCCAGTCCCCACAATTAAGCAGTGTGAGCACAGATATATGCAGCACACTGAGCACAGAAATGGAGTGTTTTTCAGGCAGACAACGTATACTGGTGGTCACTGGTCAGCAAAACTCGGCACTGTACTCCTCCTATATAATACAGCTGCTTCCTAGTCCCCACAATAAAGCAGTGTGAGCACAGATATATGCAGCACACTGAGAACAGATATGGAGTGTTTTTCAGGCAGACAACGTATACTGGTGGTCACTGGTCAGCAAAACTCTGCACTGTACTCCTCCTATATAATACAGCTGCTTCCCAGTCCCCACAATAAAGCAGTGTGAGCACAGATATATGCAGCACACTGAGCACAGATATGGAGTGTTTTTCAGGTAGACAACGTATACTGTTGGTCACTGGTCAGCAAAACTCTGCACTGTACTCCTCCTATATAATACAGCTGCTCCCCAGTCCCCACAATTAAGCAGTGTGAGCACAGATATATGCAGCACACTGAGCACAGATATGGAGTGTTTTTCAGGCAGACAACGTATACTGGTGGTCACTGGTCAGCAAAACTGCACTGTACTCCTCCTATATAATACAGCTGCTCCCCAGTCCCCACAATTAAGCAGTGTGAGCACAGAATTATGCAGCACACTGAGCACAGTTATGCAGTGTTTTTCAGGCAGACAACGTATACTGGTGGTCACTGGTCAGCAAAACTCTGCACTGTACTCCTCCTATATAATACAGCTGCTCCCCAGTCCCCACAATTAAGCAGTGTGAGCACAGATATATGCAGCACACTGAGCACAGATATGGAGTGTTTTTCAGGCAGACAACGTATACTGGTGGTCATTGTTCAGCAAAACTCTGCACTGTACTCCTCCTATATAATACAGTTGCTCCCCAGTCCCCACAATAAAGCAGTGTGAGCACAGATATATGCAGCACACTGAGCACAGATATGGAGTGTTTTTCAAGCAGACAACGCATACTGGTGGTCACTGGTCAGCAAAACTCTGCACTGTACTCCTCCTATATAATACAGCTGCTCCCCAGTCCCCACAATTAAGCAGTGTGAGCACAGAATTATGCAGCACACTGAGCACAGTTATGCAGTTTTTTTCAGGCAGACAACGTATACTGGTGGTCACTGGTCAGCAAAACTCTGCACTGTACTCCTCCTATATAATACAGCTGCTCCCCAGTCCCCACAATTAAGCAGTGTGAGCACAGATATATGCAGCACACTGAGCACAGATATGGAGTGTTTTTCAGGCAGACAACGTATACTGGTGGTCACTGGTCAGCAAAACTCTGCACTGTACTCCTCCTATATAATACAGCTGCTCCCCAGTCCCCACAAAAAAAGCAGTGTGAGCACAGATATATGCAGCACACTGAGCACAGATATTGAGTGTTTTTTCAGGCAGACAACGTATACTGGTGGTCACTGGTCAGCAAAACTCTGCACTGTACTCCTCCTATATAATACAGCTGCTCCCCAGTCCCCACAATTAAGCAGTGTGAGCACAGATATATGCAGCACACTGAGCACAGATATGGAGTGTTTTTCAGGCAGACAACGTATACTGGTGGTCACTGGTCAGCAAAACTCTGCACTGTACTCCTCCTATATAATACAGCTGCTCCCCAGTCCCCACAATAAAGCAATGTGAGCACAGATATATGCAGCACACTGAGCACAGATATGGAGTGTTTTTCAGGCAGACAACGTATACTGGTGGTCACTGGTCAGCAACACTCTGCACTGTACTCCTATATAATACAGCTGCTTCCCAGTCCCCACAATAAAGCAGTGTGAGCACAGATATATGCAGCACACTGAGCACAGATATGGAGTGTTTTTCAGGCAGACAAAGTATACTGGTGGTCACTGGTCAGCAACACTCTGCACTGTACTCCTCCTATATAATACAGCTGCTCCCCAGTCCCCACAATTAAGCAGTGTGAGCACAGATATATGCAGCACACTGAGCACCGATATGGAGTGTTTTTCAGTCAGACAACGTATACTGGTGGTCACTGGTCAGCAAAACTCTGCACTGTACTCCTCCTATATAATACAGCTGCTCCCCAGTCCCCACAATTAAGCAGTGTGAGCACAGATATATGCAGCACACTGAGCACAGATATGGAGTGTTTTTCAGGCAGACAACGTATACTGGTGGTCACTGGTCAGCAAAGCTCTGCACTGTACTCCTCCTATATAATACAGCTGCTCCCCAGTCCCCACAATTAAGCAGTGTGAGCACAGATATATGCAGCACACTGAGCTCAGAAATGGAGTGTTTTTCAGGCAGACAACGTAAACTGGTGGTCACTGGTCAGCAAAACTCTGCACTGTACTCCTCCTATATAATACAGCTGCTTCCTAGTCCCCACAATAAAGCAGTGTGAGCACAGATATATGCAGCACACTGAGAACAGATATGGAGTGTTTTTCAGGCAGACAACGTATACTGGTGGTCACTGGTCAGCAAAACTCTGCACTGTACTCCTCCTATATAATACAGCTGCTTCCCAGTCCCCACAATAAAGCAGTGTGAGCACAGATATATGCAGCACACTGAGCACAGATATGGAGTGTTTTTCAGGTAGACAACGTATACTGGTGGTCACTGGTCAGCAAAACTCTGCACTGTACTCCTCCTATATAATACAGCTGCTCCCCAGTCCCCACAATTAAGCAGTGTGAGCACAGATATATGCAGCACACTGAGCACAGATATGGAGTGTTTTTCAGGCAGACAACGTATACTGGTGGTCACTGGTCAGCAAAACTGCACTGTACTCCTCCTATATAATACAGCTGCTCCCCAGTCCCCACAATTAAGCAGTGTGAGCACAGAATTATGCAGCACACTGAGCACAGTTATGCAGTGTTTTTCAGGCAGACAACGTATACTGGTGGTCACTGGTCAGCAAAACTCTGCACTGTACTCCTCCTATATAATACAGCTGCTCCCCAGTCCCCACAATTAAGCAGTGTGAGCACAGATATATGCAGCACACTGAGCACAGATATGGAGTGTGTATCAGGCAGACAACGTATACTGGTGGTCACTGGTCAGCAAAACTCTGCACTGTACTCCTGCTATATAATACAGCTGCTCCCCAGTCCCCACAATTAAGCAGTGTGAGCACAGATATATGCAGCACACTGAGCACAGATATGAAGTGTTTTTCAGGCAGACAACGTATACTGGTGGTCACTGGTCAGCAAAACTCTGCACTGTACTCCTCCTATATAATACAGCTGCTCCCCAGTCCTCACAATTAAGCAGTGTGAGCACAGATATATGCAGCACACTGAGCACAGATATGAAGTGTTTTTCAGGCAGACAACGTATACTGGTGGTCACTGGTCAGCAAAACTCTGCACTGTACTCCTCCTATATAATACAGCTGCTTCCCAGTCCCCACAATAAAGCAGTGTGAGCACAGATATATGCAGCACACTGAGCACAGATATGGAGTGTTTTTCAGGTAGACAACGTATACTGGTTGTCACTGGTCAGCAAAACTCTGCGCTGTACTCCTCCTATATAATACAGCTGCTCCCCAGTCCCCACAATTAAGCAGTGTGAGCACAGATATATGCAGCACACTGAGCACAGATATGGAGTGTTTTTCAGGCAGACAACGTATACTGGTGGTCACTGGTCAGCAAAACTGCACTGTACTCCTCCTATATAATACAGCTGCTCCCCAGTCCCCACAATTAAGCAGTGTGAGCACAGAATTATGCAGCACACTGAGCACAGTTATGGAGTGTTTTTCAGGCAGACAACGTATACTGATGGTCACTGGTCAGCAAAACTCTGCACTGTACTCCTCCTATATAATACAGCTGCTCCCCAGTCCCCACAATTAAGCAGTGTGAGCACAGATATATGCAGCACACTGAGCACAGATATGGAGTGTTTTTCAGGCAGACAACGTATACTGGTGGTCACTGTTCAGCAAAACTCTGCACTGTACTCCTCCTATATAATACAGCTGCTCCCCAGTCCCCACAATAAAGCAGTGTGAGCACAGATATATGCAGCACACTGAGCACAGATATGGAGTGTTTTTCAGGCAGACAACGTATACTGGTGGACACTGGTCAGCAAAACTCTGCACTGTACTCCTCCTATATAATACAGCTGCTCCGCAGTCCCCACAATTAAGCAGTGTGAGCACAGATATATGCAGCACACTGAGCACAGATATGGAGTGTGTTTCAGGCAGACAACGTATACTGGTGGTCACTGGTCAGCAAAACTCTGCACTGTACTCCTGCTATATAATACAGCTGCTCCCCAGTCCCCACAATTAAGCAGTGTGAGCACAGATATATGCAGCACACTGAGCACAGATATGGAGTGTTTTTTAGGCAGACAACGTATACTGGTGGTCACTGGTCACTGGTCAGCAAAACTCTGCACTGTACTCCTCCTATATAATACAGCTGCTCCCCAGTCCCCACAATTAAGCAATAAGCAGCACAAATATTATTAATAAATGGAGAGGACGCCAGCCTAACATTTCCAATGCACAAGTGAAAATGGCGGCGATGCGCGGCTGCTTATATAGAATCCAAATCTCACGTGAATCCGACAGCGGGATGATGACGTTCGGGCGCGCTCGGATTAACCGAGCCATACGGGAGAATCCGAGTATGCCTCGGACCCGTGTAAAATGGGTGAAGTTCGGGGGGGTTCGGATTCCGAGGAACCGAACCCGCTCATCACTATTATAAAGCAGATCACAGGTTCTCCATTTACATTTTAACCAGGGGCAGATAAAGGGTGGAGGGGTTCCATGTGCAGCCCCCTCTCTTCCCCCTCATCTGCTTATGTGCTGCGTAGACTGTGGCTCTATGAGGAGACCTCTATGAAAATGACGCCTGAGCAATTTTTCTAGTGATTTTTATGGTGCCGCTAGTTAGGTAAGTATCATCTTTGTATTGCAGGGTGTGCTGTGTGGGACCCCCTGGATATGAAGACAAGAAGAAAAAGAAGATGCTTCTTGCTGGGGGACTCTTTTAAATCATACTTTTTTAAAAACATTAATTGTTTATTGATATATTGTACATGAAAAGGTAGAAATTTATTCTACTGAAAAAAACCTAAGTAATTGTCAGGAAATATATCTGCTTCAATGTAATAACACAAAGGGCCTATTTCAGATCTGATTGCAGCAGCAAATTTGTTAGCTAGTGAACAAAACCATGGCCCTCATTCCGAGTTGATCACTCGCTAGCTACTTTTAGCAGCCATGCAAACGCATAGTCGTCGCCCACGGGGGAGTGTATTTTCGCTTTGCAAGAGTGCGTCCGCCTGTGCAGCCGAGCGGCTACAAACACATTTTGTTAAGAGCAAGACCAGCCCTGTAGTTACTTATCCTGTGCGATGTTTGTTGCAACGAGTGACACGGTAATGACGTCAGATACCCGCCCAGCAAATGCCTGGACACGTCTGAGTTTTTCCAAACACTCCCAGAAAATGGTCAGTTGACACCCTTAAACTCCCACTTCCTATCAATCTACTTGCATTCGCCTGTGCGAATGGAATTGTCGCTAGAACTTGTGAAAAACAACAATGCTCTTTGTACCCGTACGCTGTGCGTGTGCATTGCGGCCCATACGCATGCGTAGTTTTGCCATTTTTTTAAATGAACGCTACGCAGCGAACAAACGCAGCTAGCAATCAAGTTGGAATGAGGGCCCATGTGCACTGCAGGGGGGCAGATATAACATGTGCAGGGAGAGTTATATTTGGGTGGGGTGTGTCCAAACTGAAATCTAAATTGCAGTGTAAAAATAAAGCAGCCAGTATTTACCCTGCACAGAAACAAAATAACCCACCCAAATCTAACCACCTGCAAAAACAGTGCAATAGTACAGAATACAGAAGAGTGCAAAGTGCAAGAAATGCATCAACCAATGTTATTGGTGATTTTCAATGGTGGATAGAGAACTATCCTGATAATCACATGACATCATGGCTGCATTAGTGATTACACATCAGTATGTACATTTAAAAGACAAGCAATTTCTAAAAGGCAAAAATATGGTAAATACTAATTGTTCGATGCTGACTAGTAATCTTTGATGTATCCAGAGGCATGTTAACTCTTAAATGGGTTGTATATATACCAAGGTTGGGTTTGTATACTGTGTATACCAAGAGAATATTTTACCTCTTGGTATATATACAGATACTTATCTTGTTAAATAGCATCAATTGCTTTTTAGAGTTAGTGTGCCACTTGGTTACTTCACACCAGATCTACTGTGTATTACATCTGGATAACTCTATTATTACTACTCATCTAATAATTCATATTTACCATATTTTTGCCTTTTAAAATTTCTTTTAATGGTACATACTGATGTGTAATCACTAATGCTGCCATGATGCCTTGTGATTAACACTATAGTTCTCTATCCACCATTGAACATCACCAGTAACATTGGCTGATACATTGTTTGCACTTTGCACTCTTCAGCATCCTGTACTATTGCATTCTGTTTCTTTATAGCATTATACAGTTGCAGTCCTGTTTCCTTTGTATTGTGTGCACTCCTTATGCCTTTGTACCTTTATATAATCACGCATTGCATATCTTTGTTTCTTTCACACATATTGAAACATTTGGACTATTATATATATACTGTATCTTTGCACATATTAACACCTTCCATTATTGTACTATTTTGTAATTTGTATCACTGCACAATCTCTGTGTTATTGCATTGAAACAGATGCATATACTGACTATTACTTAGGAGTATGGTGTTTCAATAAAATAAATGATCACATTTTAATGTATAGCAGTAGAAAGTTCATGTTTTGATACAATTATGATGTAAAAGAGTGCCCCAGCAATAAGAGTCTGCTGTTTCTGCTCTTATTCCAGTCTGTGTTACTATATGACTCTGTAGCACCACACACAGTGATGCTGTGGAATAAATCCAAATATATTATGTTAAACATGTTGGTTTGACATATCACAATACATGCATAGATCTTTTGGGGTCAGGTCTGTGTGGAATCTCACCTTTTTTGGCTGGGCCGCCCTGGACCCAGAAGCCCAGGTGCACCACAAACCCTGCCAGAACCCATTATAGATATACACCTCTGGTTTTTACTTTGCTTTTGTCAAAATATCTGCGGAGAACTAGTGACACTTGTAGCTATAGTATAAGACCTAAGAGATGCTATACAGAAAGGTGACGTCAGCCTGTTCTTATAGCTAAATGCTCTGTAACACGGATAGTACAACAGTAATACACAGCAAGTAAAAGGTAAAAACTCCTGAAGAAGCAAATATTTCCCTTCATGCCAAATGCAGCATTGTCTGTTCAGCTACATTGCATATAAAATACCCTAGTACACTGCACTGCAGGACGGCTCTGAGACACACTTTCTGTACTGTTCCCCATGTCATTGCTACACATGTGGACCTGTCCTCACCAGAATCTTAACAGTGGGGTCTATCATCATGAACTAAAGGTTTGTTCTGCTTGCTGCAGTATTGCTATAATTATTCTTTTATGCATGTTTCTTATTACACTATTAGAACATTTATTTAATTTCTCCTTCCATGTTGTGTAGAAAGCCACAAGACTTAGGGTGGTGTGAAGAAAGTTTCTATTTACCCATTGGTCAATAGTTGACACGGTCATTACCCTCCTTGTACATGTCCCATAGATATTATTGTGCTACATACATGACACTAACTAGCATTTGTTGTAAATTGTCTCTTTGTGCATTGAATAATACCTATAAATGTGAATTTAAAATGACAGTACCTTAAGCATGTTCTCACTCTTCAGTCCAATCTTTCTATCTTTAATATTTCTGAAGGACTTTTATAAGAGATTTTAGAGGGAAAATAATCTTAAGAGATTAATTATTGTATTGAGTCAAATTTATTTTTGATTGCATACATTTATTTATCTGTCCGCAATGAATTATTTCCCCCTTGTACATGAAATGAAGAATATGTTCCCAGGTGACCATAAGGCGCATCAGATGTGTAGTCAGTTATTTTTGAGCAGAAAAAAACATTTTAGAATCTGTAGAATCATAGGTTCTCAAACTCTGTACTCAGGAACCCAAACAGTTCATGTTTTCTAGATATCCTAACAGATTCACAAGTGACATAATTAGCTCCACCTGTAGATCTTTTAAAATGTGTCAGTAAGTGATGAGTACACCTGTGCTCAGTGACCTGGAAAAAAAATCGCATTGACCTAGCTCCCGTTCATAGTGTATGTACGGGCGGCGCTTGGAGATCATGTGATCTCCAAACACCGCCCTCTGCCGCGTCACCAACACGGCCTGGGGTGGGTCATGCCCGGTAAGCTCCCGTGTCGGGCTCCCGGGTGCGACACACTTTACTAGGTCTAAAAGGAGTATTAGTAAGCTCTTAAGAGTGGTTTATAGGAAAATTAGCCCGTTTCCGGCAGGTATCCATTACAGACTTGAGAAACAACGAACGTCTACAGATTTCCTGCACAATAAATAAGCCTTCATTGTTTAGTGTGTATTGTTAATTTTAATTCATTTTGTAAGCTTTTATCGAATTAACTCCATTACCTTAGTTAATAAATCAAAATGTCATTTCATTTGAAACTTTATTATTATTACTATGAAGTTGACCTCATTTGCTCATCCCTATCATCTGAGGAGAACCACAGCCATCCTGCCCCCATACTACTCCTGGGTGTCACACATCTGTACATATTTCAGAATCTTATAGAGTCCTATGTATCCATTTCCTTAGATAAAGAGAGGCCATTATTATTACGCCACATACCACACATAGATCTAAAGCTTATAGGAGCTAGTGCATTTATACATTCCCAGAATTCTTTGACATTACTACGAGAGGTGGAAATAGTAAAGTGGGCAAATGAAGTAGGGAAAGAAAGTGCTTACCTGGAGCCACAACTCCAAGGGATAAGGAACGCATGCAAAGAATTGTGAAGCAGCAAGTAAAGATGAGAAGGTGGATGACATTGTCCACCAGAGGCGTAACTAGAGTTTTTGGAGCCCAGGGCAGGATGAAGAGTGGCGCCCCCCCAAAAAAAAAAAAAAAAACACACACACCAAAAGAATTATGTGTGCGCGCCGAGGGTGCGCGCCCAAAAATGGGCGTGGCCATGCGCCATAAGGGGTGTGCTCACTGAAAATGGGGTGTGCCAACATGACTATCACCTACCCCCTGTGTTGCCTCTCAGCACACTATCACCTACCCCTTGTGTCGTCTCTCAGCACACCTTCATTCAATTTTTGCACAGTACGCATGCAGAGTCCCCTTTTTACACAGTGCCAGATACACAATTGCCCCACAGTGCCAGATACACAGTGCCCCACAGTGCCAGATACACAGTGTCCCACAGTGTCAGATACACAGTGACAGATACAGCGCCCCACAGTGCCAGATACAATGCCCCACAGTGCCAGATACATGCCCCACAGTGCCATACATGCCCCACAGTGGCAGATATAAGACCCCCTGTCACTCACCACTTCCTTCCCTCTGCTATGTGAGGGGAGGAGAGCGCAGCACCTCTCCAGGTCTCCGGTGGTGGCTATGTGGCGCCGGTTCATTAGCCAATCAGAGCTCGCAGACCGACAGCCAATCAGGAGCCGGTCCACAAGCTCTGATTGGCTAATGCAGCTGGAGACTGGACACACGCAGCACTGCTGGCAGTGCAGCGTGGCAGCAGTAGTGAGGACATTGAGGGGCAGGAGAGACTCTGCACTCTCATCTCCTCACATTGCAGCGTGAAGGGGCGAGTGGGGCATGATGCCCTGGCCGCCGGCAGCACCCCCCTCTGCTGGGCCTGCCAAGGCACCCAGGGCACGTGCCCCACTCGCCCTGCCCTAGTTACACCTCTACAAATTACCTAGCTAATGCTGAACTCATGGCTGTAACAGATGAAGTTAGGAAGTTAGGGACTGCTCTGAAGCAGGTAGCAACCACTGTAACTTTTTCATAAGTATTGCCAGTACACAGAGGGGTAGACAGAACTCATTGCACCAGAAACTTCAATGTTTGGCTAAGGACATGGTGCAATGAGGAGAGATTTGGATTTATAGGACATAGTCACACCATCTGGCAAGATAGGAGCGTATACAAAAGTGACGGCCTGCACCCATCTTCAAGGGGAACAAGAATACTAACTGAACAGTTTGGATGCTTCATCAAGAACTATTAAACTAACAGAGGGGGCAGGGAACCAAATAGGAATAAAGCAATTTGCTCCCCCAACACAGTGGTATTGTTTCTGCAGGCAAAGGGAATAGGAAGCATATCCACAGCAACAAAATATAATCAAATAAACATAGGCAGAGAGAAGAACATAGCTAGGAACAAGAAAAGCACAAACAAAACTCTAAAACCTATGTGTGCAAATGCTAGGAGTTTAGGAAATAAAGGCCCTCATTCCGAGTTTTTTGCTTGCTAGCTACTTTTTGCATGGTTACCATCCACGGGAGAGTGTACTTTCGCTTTGCAAGTGTGTGATCGCATGTGCAGAGGAGTGGTACAAAAACATTTTGTGCAAAACAAGACCAGTTACTTATCCTGTACTATGATCCAATCGATGGAGGTCCCAGAATTGATGTCAGACACCCGCCAAGCAAATGCGAGGACACGCCTGAGTTTTTCCTACCACTCCCAGAAAACGGTCAGTTGACACCCATAAACAACCTTTTCCTGTCAAACTCCTTGCGATCGGCTGTGCGAATGGATTAGTCGCTCAAAGCATTGCACAGCAATGATGATGTTTGTACCCAATAGACATGCGTGCGCTTTGCGGTGCATGCCGTTTTTTTACCTGATAGCTGCGCTGCAAAAATCGGCAGCAAGCGATCAACTCAGAATGACCCCCCAAATCCCGGAATTAACTGCACTAATGACAAGGGATGATATAGATATTGTGGCAATTACAGAGTCATGGTGCAATGGAAATCATGACTGGGACATAGATATACCGGGATATACTTTATTTAGGAAGGACAGAATGGGAAAAATTGGAGGAGGGGTAGCAATGTATGTAAAAAAGCCTAAATACTACCTTAATACAAAGTATTGAAGAAAAAACTGAAGCTCTTTGGGTGACCATAGAAATAGGGGAGAAGTTGATTATTCGTATTGGCATGATATACAGGCAACCAGGACAGGAAGAAGAACTGGACAAGAACCTATTGCTGGACATAACTAAAATGGCATTAAAAGGAGAGGTAATAATCATGGGAGACTTTAATCTTCCTGATGTAAACTGGGAGGTGTCAGTTGCTAGTTCCACTAGTAGTAGGGACATTTTAAATTCCCTTCAGGGAGCATCCCTCCCCCAATTGTTAAGGGAGTCCACTCAGAAAGACGCAATATTAGACTCACTACTTACAAATGGAGACAGAATATTAGACGTAAAAGTGGGTTAAAACCTGGGATCCAGTGATCATCAAGCAGTATGGTTCAGCATAAAGACAGAGACTGACTCATCCCATACAAAAACATAGGTGTTGGATTTTAGGAAGGCTGATTTTGTAGGGATGGAAAAATGTGTAAGCAATTCTTTGTCAGAGTGGAGGAACTTGAAAGCAGTGCAGTAGAGGTAGGAAATATTAAAAAGTGCAAAATTAAAGGCAACAGATTTTGTATCAAAAGTGTTAGGAAAAAAACAAGGAAAGGAAGCCAGTGTGGTTTGTGAAAAAAGTAGCAAATATTGTGAAAGCAAAAAAGATGGCTTTTAGGTAATATAAGCAGGCACAAAATTATGAAGACAATGAAATATATCTTGTTAGAAGGAGACTAAGAAGATAATCAGAAGTACAAAGACAAGCTGAGGAGAAAATGGCCCAGTCAGTGGGTAAAGGAGGCAAAACTTTTTTTTTTTTTAGGTATATAAGCGAAAGGAGAAAAACAAAAGGTGGAATATGAAAACTAAAGACAGAGACTGGGGCCTATATTTATTAATAATCCGAGTTTGACCAATTTTTGTTTTTTTTTCCTAAGTCCCAACACAGGAATTCACTAAGCACAAATCTCGGCAGTGTTTGGGCTATTCGTAATGGTTTTAATGGCAAAGTTCAGAAATACGAATGAATAGACCATCGGTCAAATGCCGCTGTTATTTCATACAACACGGGTATTCACTATTCATTCGTATTTGGGTGTTAGTCTCTGAGTGCTCAATTGAGGTCATATTTTTTTGCGATTCGTTAAAAAAAGTGGCAAAAAAATAGACCTGCTTTTTTCAGGCGTGTTTACATGTATTGCCACTTGCAAAACATTCACAACTGAATTAGGATGCCTATAAAAGGATCTTAGGCCCATTTCAATCAACCTACACTCAGAAATGGCAGCAGGACTGTGGGCCAGTGATCTTTTGTGTGCTGTGGGATTCCTCAGACTCAGACATCAGCCTGTAAGTAACCAGGGCCAAGAAACTGAACATGATCAGCAGGTTGTACAGGTTCCGCGGAGGCTGCGCAGGCCTAGTTTTTTTAAGGGGTGTATAAACTTGAACGCATTGTCCGATGATAGGGTCATACAGATGTCCCGTCTAAATCATACCAACATTTTCCGTCTGTATGACCTTGTCAAACTGGGCATAGACCCTGAGACAACACGCTCTCGCTCTGTCTCAGGCCTGCACAAACTCCTGGCTGTGTTGCACTTTATGGCTACTGGGAGCTTTCAGGCTGTGTCTGGGGATGTCATAGGAATCTCACAGCCCTCATTTTCTAGAATTTTAACACAGGTGATGTATACCTAACTGCCTCCTCTATTTTTGGTTGTTTTTAATTGCTCTCGGTGGCCAGTTCTGTCCTAAAATTTCATGTTTTATTTTCTGTCAAATATACACACAGGTGTTAGCTGTTTTGCAGCCCCACATCGATGCCTCAATCTGCTTCCCTACCCAGGAGTCTCAGTGGCATGCCATCAGGGTAGGTTTCTATGAGCTTGCTGGCATGCCCAATGTGCTGGGAGCCATAGATTGCACACACATTCAGCTGAGACCACCAGGCAGCACATCTATACTAATCATCATCTAGAGCACTCCACAAATGTGCAGGTGGTTTGTGATGCAAAACTCAAAATAATGAGTGTTGTTGCTGGTTACCCTGGGGGCTGCCATGACTCCTTCATCCTCAGTCAGTCATCCCTCTTTGATAAGTTTGAGGAGGGACAAATGCCAGATGGATGGCTGCTGGGTATGTAATTTGATATGTGTAGGTTTGTGTATACTTTTGCCAAATACAGTATGTTACTTATGTGTTGCTGTATCTTAACATGAAACACATTATTATATTTGTCTTTCAGGTGATGGAGGATATTGCTGTTTCTCTTGGCTTCTAACTCCATTGTCCCGACCTGATACCCCTGCTGAACACAATTACAATCATGCACATAAGTCCATGCGGAATGTGATAGAAAGATGTTTTGGTGTGCTGAAATCTAGGTTTCGGTGTCTGGATAAGTCTGGAGGCCTTTTGTTGTATAGTCCCTTGAAGGTGACTCAAATTGTGTTCTGCTGCTGCTTTCTTCATAGCATGTGATTGCAACATCTGCCACATGTTGGTGAGGAGGAGGAGGATGAAGAAAGCAGCCAGCAAGCAGAGGAATTGGAGACATCTGGTGATACTTGGAGTACAGATGTAGGGAGGCAGGTTAGGCAAGACCTGATAAATACTTATTTTTAAGGTAAGTTTTGTTTGCTTCTTTCATTTTTGGTGTAAGCATAAATATATGTTGCCCCATTTTTCATTTAAAAACCATTACTCAGAATATGTCTGTCTCCTTGAGACAGACAAACATACCCTCGCATGTGCATTGGTTTTTTTTTAAATCTCTAAACAACAGATTATGAGTGGCATGCATGAAGTCTGGATAATTGTTAATAAACTTGTACTGATAATTTATTAAAAGCACACATAATCCACATAGTAATTTATTTAGTATTTTACTTTATGAATATGTTAGCCTTGAGGAATACATGTGTCCCCATGTGTGATGCTCCATCGTATTTAAGGGACACAAACTTAGTATCATCCAAAATAATTTATTTTGTTATGTTTGCTAGAGTAAACTTGGTGATTTGTAAGTCAATACACAGTTTTCAACATATATCCATTATTATACACATTATTTGTGTTGATTAAAATATTAACAATTTCTTTGTTTCTGCATAATGTGTAATAATCTGTTTACTCATTATTAACAAACACAAACATGGCACAACAATAATGTCATTCATTTTGGGACTGAATTATCTAAATTGTTTCACAACATATTAGTACCTTTTTAGGCAACTCAATTGTGTTATTCTGGTAATGTCGTCTAGAGAAGAAATGTAAAAGAGTTAAAAATCACATTGTAAGTTGTATTGGTCATGGATGAATCTGCATGGCTGCCAATTACTCTGCCTGCAGGATATGAGAATGATTGTTATCTAGAAAGAGTAATGATTAGAAAAAATATCAAGTGGTATTGTTACTGCATGCTAAAGACATTCTGCATGGCTGTCAATTAGTCTGCCTGCAAGATATGAGAATTATTGGAATCCAGAAAGAATAATGATTAGAAAAAAATCAAGTGGTCTTGTTACTGCATGCTATGATCAATGTGCAGATCAAATTACTTTTTCCTCCTCCAAAAAAATACAAAGATGTTAAATAATAAATGTGTTGGCAAAAATCCTGTTGTTGTTTGTAACACTTATAATTAATGATGTGCAAAAAATTGACAAGGTGCTAAGTGTTATATATATTGAGACAAAGCTACACTTACTAACTGTGATTATTTTCTTCTCTATACAGAAATCGGTGTCTCTATTTTTTATTTTTTTTGGGTTGGCTGCTTGG
This sequence comes from Pseudophryne corroboree, assembly GCF_028390025.1. Taxonomy (NCBI): domain Eukaryota; kingdom Metazoa; phylum Chordata; class Amphibia; order Anura; family Myobatrachidae; genus Pseudophryne; species Pseudophryne corroboree. Next base: position 36,384,651 of record NC_086447.1, on the reverse strand, counting down.
ACTGGCCTTTGCCTTTACCACTGTTGTGTTGGCGTGCTCTGGTGGAGTGCCTTGGCGGTGAGGACACTGGCGATAGAATAGGAGTAGTCGTACCAGAACTGCTGCTTGGTTGCTGTTGGTGCTGGGATCTTAGTGTTTCATTGAGGTTAGTGAGGGTGGCATTAAGTTCACGTGTTGCAGCATTTTGATTTTCTAAAATTCTGGTGATAGATTCATTGATCATTTGATTGTTTTCTAAGATGTTGATGTAGCTTTGCTGTTGTCTGTGCTGTTCTTCCATTATGACATGTGTAATGTCTGCACGCATGATTTCCATGGTATTGGCAATTCTGGTGGTTGGTTCACTTTGGTGACTGATATTTCTGCTGATTCTTCTGATGTGAGATGGTAGGTTAGCAAAAATTTGGGTCTGCCTACAAAGGCAATCTTGATTAGTGGTCTGCTGTGTAGCCCAACTGTCCCAAAATACTTGACCAGGGCCTTGTGCTACTGGTGTTGTCGGGCTGTGTTGTGGTGGTGGGGTGCTTTGCTGTGGTGGTATACTCACAGGCGCTGGGTGGCTGATTCCTTTGATTAATGGCTGCATTTGTAACATGATTGTCTCATCCATGTCACTGTGTTGCTGCTGTTGCGTCGGGATGCAGGTACCAGTACTAGAATCTGGAATTAGAACCATTTTGGCGTTAGTTAGACATATGTTTGAGAAATTAAAGCAAAGCAATAAACATGGAACACATGTATTTAAATGGTGCTTTCAGATATCCAGCATACCAACATCATCACTCAGAACTTAAATACAGACATATTCCTGTTTGTGGCAAATGTGTCTGGTTACTTCATTCTTAAAGCAAGTATATGAGTTGTATGGTAGATCATACATACTCCACCATCAAAACACATTTTTCAAATCATAATGTGTTGCCTTACAGTGTTTAAAACAGAAACATAGTAATGTTTTGGCATGTTGGTGCCAATGTTACGACAAACACATAAGTGAAATTGATGAAAAAAACCTTACTATTTGCCACGCTTACACATGTGTTTATGTTGCAGCATCTTCCACACAATCTGCTGCTGTATGGCTGAAGTGGACATACATATCTTTACTGGATGTGGACAAGGCCATTTTGCTCAGAATCCATTTGATGTGTTTTTTTTGCGGTAAGTATAGCAGATTTTGTGGAATTTAGAGTTAATTAGTCTAAGTAAATGGATTATTATGAGATGAGTAATTTTTTTAATCATTACAGTTTCTTACAATCAAGATGAGGGGAGTGTGGTTGGCGTCTTGGAGGTGTGACCAAAATTTGGAGTGGTGGGACTGAAGAAACTGTAGACAATCTTCGTGGCAGGGTAGACTGCTGTGGTTGGGATTGGACATCAGACCTTGCTTTCTTTGTTGCCACATGTATTATTGTTTGGTGTGCTACAGGAGTCCGCCTTCTGCTGCTCAAGACTTCTTTTGATGGACCTAGGATTTAAAATGTACTTTTGTTATGGCCATTCCTTTACAAACATAACCTATACTACAATGGACACTTTACCTGCTTCATCATCATCAGATGTCATGGAAGTGACTGTAGGCTGACCAGTACTGCTTTTTTTCAACAATGTAAATAATGAAACAAATAAAAGAACTCATTTATTCATGCTATTGTTGATACATCCACCCATTATGTTTATAAACATTAAATGTTTCAAAAATGGATGCTTACCATATATACTCGAGTATAAGTCGACCCGCACATAAGCCGAGGCACCTAATGTTACCACAAAAACCTGGGAAAACTTATTGACTTGAGTATAAGCCTAGGGTGGGAAATGCAGCTCTAGCCGTACACAGCCCTCATAGTGCCAGATATGCCCTCATACTGCCAGATATGCCCCCACAGTGCCAGATATGCCCTCATGCTGCCAGATATACCCCACAGTGCCAGATGTGCCAGATATGCCCTCATGCTGCCAGATATGCCCCACAGTGCCAGATGTGCCAGATATGCCCCTCAGTGCAAGATATGCCCCCATACTGCCAGATATGCCCCACAATGCCAGATGTGCCAGATATACCCCACAGTGCCAGATGTGCCCTCATGCTTCCAGCTATGCCCCACAATGCCAGATGTGCCAGATATGCCCCACAGTGCCAGATGTGCCCTCATGCTGCCAGATATGCCCCACAATGGCAGATGTGCCAGAAATGCCCCACAGTGCCAGATGTGCCCTCATGCTTCCAGCTATGCCCCACAGTGCCAGATGTGCCAGATATGCCCTCATGCTGCCAGATATGCACCACAGTGCCAGATATGCCCCACAGTGCCAGTTTGTTACTTACCCTCTGTCGCTCCCACGCTGTCCCGTCGCTCCCACGCTGTCTTCTGAAGGAGGGACACGGAGGGCACAGCGCGCGGCTCTCCTGTGTCCCTCCTGCGTCTCCGACGGCAGCAGCGTGTGTGTGTGTTAAAGGAAGTGCCGGTTCGTGCACTTCCTTTAACACACACACGCCGCTGCCGCCGGAGACTCAGGAGGGACACAGGATAGCCGCGTGCTGTGCCCTCCGTGTCCCTCCTAAATACTCACTCGAGTATAAGCCGAAGTGTCTTTTTCAGAACAAAAAAAGGTGCTGAAAAAGTCGGCTTATACTCGAGTATATACGGTATTTATGTGGAAATAATTTCTGAACAAACCATAAAATAATTTTAAAAACACATACATTGGCCAATAGCCATATGCACTATGAAAAGTGCAACACAGGAAATAATGTACAGGACACAGACATAGGACACAGGGGCAGATTAAATAAGCCTGGTGAAGTGATAAAGTGGAAGGTGATAAAGCACCAGCCAATCAGCTCCTAAGTGTCATTTTGCAAACCCAGCCTGTAGCATGGAAGTTATGACCTGATTGGTTGGTAATTTATCAACTTCCACTTTATCACTTCACCAGGCTTAATAAATCTGGCCCACAATTAATAATACATACACTAACAAGCCAAAGCACAGACATCTTCATTTAAAAATGTTATGTAATTAATGAAAGAAGCAATATAGAAAATGCTCTGTGATGTGGCACTCCAAACACACATTAGCACAATATGAGCCAAAAAAACAAACCAACATTAAAAATACCAGCATAATAGTACGGTAACTAAGTCTGCAGTGTTGTGTCAGGGTACAAATACAGACTCTAAATGTACCAAAAAAAGTGGGTTCGTCTTAAACAAGATGACATACAGTACTAATGAAATTACACATATAACTGGCTTCAAAGCCACTTTGCACTACTCCAGCCTCTAACATGTCAACCACTGAATTTCAAACATTGCACATGGATAACTGAAATCAAAAACATAGGCCAACTTGCAAACTGACAAATGTGCAAAAGGAAAACATTATTGCTGGACAATTCAATGACACACCAAGTCCAAATTACACATGGAAAATGTACTGTAAAAAAACCACATGACATACAATAAAGTACTATGTTACATTGGCTTTTGTAGAAATTATTACCCAAAACAATGTATTTGCTGACGCACACATGAAGATGGGAGTAATATGCAATGTCACATGACACACATTTCCCCCAAAAATAATGCAAGAAGTAATGTAATAGAATGTTAAGACAAATACACATGCTCACCATCCTTCCTGGGCAGATCGGAATCACGGACATGGGTTGCAGACACTACTTCAGGAGGTATTAAACTCCGCATGGGCTCCTCATAGTCCAGATATCTGGCAATATAGGGCTGTCTACCACCGGTTTTGCGAGCCGACTTCGCCTCCTTGGCCATTTTGGACTTGACACGTCGCTTTATGTCATAGTACCGTTTGCGGCACGTGTCCTCCATCCGCTTGACCACCCCCTCACTTTTTATAGCAGCAACAACTTTCACCCACAACACCGTCTTCTTCCGTGTTGGCACCTTGGCGGACTCAGGCCCAAATAGCTGCCGCTGATAATTCATCAGCTCCCGCACCAATGCCACATTTTCAGCATAACTAAACTTTACATTCCGCCCAGTCTTAGTAGTGGTGCGTGGCTGCGGAGCTGTCTGACTGTCACTATCACTGTCACTTGAGGCTGCTGCAGCAAACTCACCAACCTCCTCCACCTCACTAACCTCACTCGCACTCACCTCCTCCACCTGACCAACCTCCTCCCCCTCACTCACACCCTCCACCTCACCCACCTCAGCCACCTCTGAGTCAGACATAATTGTGTGGTTCAACAATTAACACAAAACAAAAAATATACAAACAAAACACACTCCTCCACTACCACTGCACAACTCACACACACACACACACACACACACACACACACACACACACACACACACACACACACACACACACACACTGACAAGGGGCTATAAATAAAAAAAACTTGGACAAAAAATGAGACAAAAAAAAACCAAGACAACAAGAATGGGGGGGCGTGGCCTGGCACCGGAGGAGAGCAGTTGCAGCCTGGAAGAGCTCCTGCTTTATTACCATCTAAAGTGCCCTCCAGGACTGCCCAGACCCACTCCTTTTTGTTACCCCTACCCACCAAACCTCCCCTTGCCACCCCGCTCTCATCAGACTTGAGCCGCGGAATCGGGGAGCATCGTGGACGCTCCCGCGGATTGCAGCCTAGCCACCACACCAAAGCCGGGGCCTCAATTTTGGCGCCAGCCCAACGGAACTGTGGCCGACGTTCGCCCCCCGGTCGGACCCCCAGGAGACATAGCGGGACCCGCAACAACACCGCTAACATACCTTCGTGACGGGATAGGAGCCGCGGACGCCGGACCGCTACGCCGTTGAGGGGACCGTGACGGCGGCCGCCGCGTCTCCCTCGCGTGACACGCTTTGACTCCTGCGGACTGCCCGGACAGTGGCTCCCGACCCTGTAACCTCCGCTGACACAGGGAATCCCTCTGAATTGACCGTGCCTGGTCCCGGGGCCCGCACTGCCGCGGAGGTGGGGCTGCTAATTTGGAGTTGCTCCTGAGACTTTCATTGCTAGTGGCCTGTCCCCCTCCTCGAGATTGGGACCGGCCTAAGGCATCACGGTGAGGGTCACATATCTACCCTTGGATCTGGAGTGCACCTCCCGCTACACCCATACTGCGACACTCGCGGGGGGACGCGAGTAGCACCATCGGTGACGCACCTGTACTTTAGTAACCCAACTGGGGACGATCCGTTGGCTGCGGCTGAGGCCGCAAGCACGTCTCCCTCGCGACGGCCTGGTCCCATATTCTAGCGGATGGGCCCTCATTGGCCTTACATCTACCTCTGACAGCCTCCATGACCCCTGACAGGGGACACCTCCATCTCCATCTACTTTATTTTTATTTCATTTGGTTGGGTGCCGTATCTGATGAGCTCCTGCTACGATTCAAATGAGGACCAGCAGTAAATGACCACCCAGCACATGAGACCCGCTACACCCTTTACTATATAAACCTACAGTGTCTCTGGCCTCCGCCTCCCCTCCTGGGCGACCCTGCATGGAAAAATTCTTGATACCTCTGCCCGTAATGTCCGCAGGGACTGATCAGCAAGCCCGAGAAGATACCCCCGGAATCGACTCATCGGACTCTGATCACTCGACAACACGCTCACTCTCCCGAAGCTCCTTCAGACCTAGACCGCCTGCTAAACAACCCAAAATGAAGCATAAAGACCTATTGGCGGTACTGGGTCCCCTCCTCGATGAGAAATTAGCGGGCATAAAGGAGGCTATTGAGTCGTCATCGACCTTGCTAACCCAACATTCCACCCGCCTTGATGAAGCAGAACAAAGGATATCTGCTTTAGAGGATGACTTGACCGAAGCTCAACGCTCCCTACAAGCTAAACAGCTAGAAATCGCAGACCTCTCGGAGAAACTCGATGACCTGGAAAATCGCAGCAAACTGTACAACCTGCGGGTCATCGGCATCCCTGAATCCATAAAAGGTCATGAGCTTTTAGATCTCCTCTCATCGGCCATCCCGGAGCAGCTGTCCATGAACCTTAAAGGATCCCCTCTTGTCATCGAAAGAGCCCACAGGTTAGGTCCGGAACGAAAAAATCCATCAGGCCGCCCACCTCCGGTCATCATGATGGTCTTGAATTATGCGGACAAAGCGAGACTTCTAGACCATTACCGCAAGGCTGCTAATTTGTCGATCAACGGAGAGCGCCTTCTCATCTTTCAGGACTTCTCAGCTTTGGTGGCATCGCAACGTAAGGACTTTGCCCCCATCTGTAAACATGTCTTTGACGCAAAGATTACGTTTTCTCTGCTATATCCAGCACGTCTCAGAGTCTTTGAAGATGGTCGACCGAAATTCTTTGAAGATCCAGATGAGGCCAGACTACATTTCGCCCTTCCCTCCACCTGATCATCATATGACTCTCTCTAATAGTGGCTAAACACTGCCCGAACCTTTCCTCGGGTCTCGAGTGCAGGTTACATAGAGGGTGAATATTTCGCGCTCATGCTTGCCTCCTGCTGTCTATGTTTCTACAGTTGGAAACTACCTCTGTTATTGTTTTTATGTTCTGTTGGTTGTACCTGCCTAGGCCGGGGCACTGGGGAACTCCCCCCCCCCGCTCACTGGGTCGGGGTGGGACCCTATCCTTTTTTGTCTTTTTAATGATATTTTTCCCAATGGGAGTGGGATAGTATGTCCTCCGACTCCCATTCACAACCCCCTATAGACGTAGATCCAGCAGCTACATTGCTCCGCTTTGTATCCTGGAACGTGGAAGGCCTTTATCACCCGATCAAACGGAAAAAAGTGCTATCTCACTTGAAACGTATGTCTCCTCAGATCATATTCTTACAAGAGACACACTGGTTGGATGATCCTAGACACATCCTTCGTGCCCCATGGATAGGGAGTTGTATATCGTCACCCTACCACTCTAAATCTAGAGGAGTGGCAATTCTACTTCACGCCAACCTACAACATTCAATTCTTAGAAAACAGCATGACCCAGAGGGTAGATTTTTATTTGTAGATATATGCATTGAAAACACTGTTTACACCCTCCTCAATATATATGCACCAAATACCTCATCTGATTCTTTTTTTGCAGATCTTTTATCGACCCTTATCACCTGGGGAGGCCAGAATTTGATAGTTGGTGGGGATTTCAACATGGTCGTCGACCCATCCATGGACAGATCCAGGGTAAGTGCAACTACCTCCACACCTCACACTCACCTGCTCTCCTCCTTCTGTACCCAACTAAACCTCCTAGATCCCTGGAGAATACTTCACCCCACCCAAAAAGATTATTCCTTTTATTCTCATCCCCACTCTTCTCACTCCAGGATTGACTATATATTTACTAGCACCAACCTCCTACCCAAAGTCACCTACACATCTCTCGAAAACATCATCATCTCTGACCATGCCCCTGTGTCTCTCCATCTCCAACTATGCTTACCTCATCGCACTGCCCCGAGATGGCGGTTTCCTGCCTACCTCCGTCACTCCACTGACTTTTTGCTCCACCTCAAACAGTCCTGGCTTAACTATACTTTAGATAATGGTGATCAACAATTAGACTCGCCAGTCTTTTGGGGGGCGGCTAAGGCCGTCCTTAGGGGACACATTATGTCTTACACCCACGCCAAACTGAAAAATTTTTCCTCCCAATTACACACTTTGAGCTCCACTCTCACCTCTGCATACCGCAGCTACACCCAACATGCCACCCCTGCTCACAGGGAGGCGTATCTTTCAGCCAAGCTTATATATGATACGTTCCTCACGGAGCGGGCTCAGCTCTCCTACGACTATCAGCGGAACAGACTCCACAGGTGGGGCAATAAATCAGGCAAACTATTGGCGAATCTAATTAAAGGCCCCAAATCCCGTAACTGGATTAATACGATCACTAGCTCAGGTGCACTGACTACTCAGCCTGACCTTATTTGTACTGAGTTTAGGAACTTTTACTAATCCTTGTATACCAAGGGCCCTGACGATCCTGTTGCCAATCACTCTTTCTTGGAAGAAGCTGACCTCCCTATATTGACTCGGGAGGAGAGAGACTCCCTAGATAACCCGATTACGGTGGAGGAGGTGGTTGAGGTTATTAAGACCCTACCGAACAACAAAAGCCCCGGCCCAGACGGATACGGCGCGGAATTCTACAAGATGCTACGAGACGAGATCGCCCCCACCCTCACGTCGCTCTATAATCATATTCTCTCCTCCAAACAGACCCCCATCAGATTTAATGAGGCTACAATCATTGTTATACCAAAACCGGGTAAGGATACATCCATGCCTGGGTCCTACAGGCCGATCTCGCTCCTCAATCAAGACTTTAAAATCCTTACGAAACTGATGGCCAATAGACTACAACTATGCCTCTCCCGTATTATATCGCCGGCGCAGATGGGCTTTCTTAAACATAGACAATCAGTGCGAGGCATCAGAACCACACTAGCAGCTATCACCCACTCCCGTACTAATAATATTACGGATAACATCCTAATTAACCTTGACGCAGAAAAGGCTTTCGATAAGATCGCCTGGCCTCACCTTGCTAGAGTTCTACTCTACCAACAATTTGGCGAAACTTTTCGGGGACTGATTGACTCCCTCTACACTAGCCCATCGGCGCAGGTGATGGTTAATAATATTCCCTCCCCTCCCTTTCTTTTGGAGAGGGGGACTAGACAGGGTTGCCCTCTCTCCCCCCTTCTTTTTAACATCGCTCTAGAACCTTTCATACGATATATTACCAACCTACCCACCTTTCACGGTATAAAAATTGGCAATAGGGAAATTAAACTCATGGCATTTGCAGACGACATCCTTTTATTCACCTCCAACCCACGACAGTCGGTTATAGCATTACAAGATGCCATTAACCGCTTTTCCTCCTTCGCAGGCTTCTCCGTCAACTTCGACAAATCGGAAGCATTAGCCATATTCCCACAGATCACTGTAGGCTCGGATACCCCCTTCCCATTCCGATGGGCCACCACTCATATCACATACCTGGGAATCCTTCTCCCCACTGACCCTACCCGTCTATACACTGACAATGTCCGCCCCATTCTCAGTAAGATTCAGACAGAACTGACGTTATGGCAAACGCTACCCCTAAATTTACTGGGGCGTTGCAACCTAGTTAAGATGGTTAGTTTCCCTAGACTGCTCTACGTGCTGCAGATGATACCCATCATGCTCTCAAAGTCTGATGTTTCTCTTCTTAACTCCTCGATCTCTAAATTTATTTGGGCCAATAAACGACCCAGGATAAGTTTTTTTAAACTATCCCAAACAATACAAAATGGGGGAGTGAATCTGCCGGACGTGGAGCAATATAATCATGCTTGCCTCCTCCGATTCGCCGTGGACTGGATCCATGGAACGTCTATTTTTACTGACTCACTGATTGACTCCCAATTGTGTGCCCCCCTGTCTCTTAGCTACATTCTCCATGCAAGTAAATCTGATATGTCTAACCTCCGCCTAGATAACCTCTTGCTGACCTCTACTATCACAGCGTGGAGACTATCCCGCAAATCTCTCAAGCTACAACATACTCACTCACTCTTTCTCCCTCTCGTTGGTAATTTACAATTCCAAAATGGCCAGGCCCATATTCCCTTTACTAGCTGGCATGCCTCGGGCATTACATGTATTGGAAATCTCCTTGACTCTAACAAAAAAATACTTACTTTTACAGAGGTGTCAGTTAAATATGGAATTAGCCCCCGCCACGACTTTTATTTTTTCCAGGCATCACATTATATACGATTAACTCTTTCACATCTCACTGCCTCAGACCTTGTTAACTCCCTAGACACACTCTTCCGCTCAGGGACTTGTTCCATTTCAGCCATATACACTCGCATACGCACAGAACACATACCCACCACAGATCTAGCTCAAGTACAAACATGGTCCTCCCAAATCCCCTCTATGTCCCCGGAGGCCGTGATGGATAGCTTTGCGGCCTCCCTCAAGCTTATCCCAGCTAGCTTATATCAGGAAATGGCCTATAAAATATTACACAGAGCCTACATATCACCAAAGAGGAGCCATTTGATGGGCTTGTCCGAATCGGCAACCAGTGGCCGATCTTATGCACTGTTTTTGGCACTGCCGCCACATCCAAAAATTCTGGGCGGAGCTACATACCTATGGAACTGCCGAGTTGGGCATGTACTTCCAATGTACTGCCTCATGGGCTCTATTCAGATATGTTCGTGATCAACGTGACCTCCCCTCTCAAGACACAAAATTAATTGTAATCCTCTCAGCGGTAGACAGGAAAGCCATTCTACAGCAATGGATATCCGATATCCCTCCCACATTACCTTAAGTTACCTCTAGACTGCTATTCTTATTCACGATGGACTGGCTGGAGACTTCCCTTAACAAAGAAATATTAACCCCCACGTTGTTTCACTGCTTGTGACGATTTGTCAACACACTACCTACTTCGACAAAAACAGCCATTAAACAAAGCTTTCATTGCACCACCTGGTACGGACACCAAATTCTAGCAGATGACCCCCCCATCGCCTTCCCATAACTGCCCCCCTCCCCCCTCTTTCATGCTCCCTCTCTCTCTTTTCTCTCTTTTCCCTTCCTTCTACCACCTTGATCTTAAACGCTTACATTAGAACGCCACACCCTATTACCTTTCTCCCCCTACTTCCTAACCCTGGATATCTATCGTCTACCTCTTCTTTTTGCTCTGTTGATGTCTCCGTGGATGGGTCGGCGGTCCCTTAGCCCTGGCAGGTACGGTTAATGTTGTTGTTGTTATTATTGTTTTTGTTATTTTAGGATTTAGCGCCCCTCAAAGGGGGAGGCGCATTAGTATGTTTTACCGTTTTTCAAAGATTATGCTATATAACAGGAGCACACTTGCTGTTCCATTACATTTCTAGTTTATTAATTTTGTCATTTGTCATGTAATACTATGCTATACATATACCTAGATGTTCTTATATAGAAAATGAAAAATATGAGGTTTTCGGTTCCTTTTTGGGATCCTTCTTTTTCTGTACACGGCTGTTTCAATGACTAATGTGGTCCTAGATACAGTCGAATTATGTGTACTTACTTGCTGTTGTTAATTATATCTTCTTGACCTCAATAAAAAATATTTTGGAAAAAAAAGACTACAAGAATGACAAGACTACTTTCAAACACAATGCTACACTCAGAAATCGGCCAAAATACTCCTCACCAAACCAACTACTCACCCACCTCCACAGCACAACCTCCCTCCTCACCACTAACTAAACCCACGAGGTGCGGACGGTTTGGGGCGTATTTAGATGGTTGTGCACAGACACTCCTACATCTGAAGCACAACCAATCACTAGCGGGGATGAAACTAAAAGTGAAAATGCGGCCGTGGTTGATAAATAACCCTGCCGCGTTTAACATAGAAAATAAACCAGTAAAAACAACAAAAACACGTACGCAAACGACCATGACGGCCGTAAATGTGACAAAAAAAAAACGACTGGCATAGACATCGGAAAACACGAAAACCATAAACTCGACTGCTTCGTAACTTGGCGTATATAGTTTCAAAAAGTTGAATGAAAATGCACCCGATAACAAACGAGTTTAAACACTACACAAACCGATTAAAACACAAATATTAGTAAATAAACCCCATGGAGTCTTGTTGAGGGAGACAATGTAATAGCATACCTCCCAACATGACCCTATCCAGGAGGGACACAGTGCTCTGCTCCTGGACTTCCATCTTAATTTATGATTGCCAGCACCTGTGTTGACAAGTTACTGGATAAGAAAGGTGTTTAGCACAGGTGCTGGCAATCGTACATTTAGAGAAATGTCCAGGAGCAGAGCAATCTGTCCCTCCTGGAGAAGGTCATTTTGGGAGGTATGTAATAGCAGATCATCTTAATAATTATTTTTGCTCAGTATTCATGACTGAAAGAAAGGGGAAGGGGCCACAGTTAAGTTGCAGTGATATTCAAGAAAATTAAACAAGTACATTTACAGAGAAGAAGGTCCTAACAAAACTCTCAAAGCTGAAAGTGGGCAAATATCTGGGGCCAGATGGAATACATCCAGGGATACTAAAGGAATTTAAAGAGGTGCTGGTAGCACCATTGACAGAATTATTCAACCAGTCATTAGTGTTATGATCCTTACTGTATTTCTCAAATTCTGGGGCTTACCTCAGCATATCCTGTAACTTGCATCTGTTCAGCTCAGCAGAAAGACAGTAAATCTATGTTTAGTTACCATGATTAGCCACCTGAGTAAGAATTCCTCTAAGTAATCAGTAATCAGCTGTGTGCAGCATTTTGATTCTTCACTGTGTTCAGCAATCTGGAGTTTATGCCTAAAAGTCAGTATCCTCTGTTCATTTGTAGAATTTCAGGCTTCAGTGTTTTTTTTCGGCCTGTTAGGCCTCACTCCAAATCAGAGCCTAACCTGGAGTACTGAGATGATAGGATCTGTTAACCTGACCTTGAGCTATTCAATCCTGTGCCAGCCTGAGACTCTCTGAATCACCTGACTCTGTTCACCAATCACAAAGAACCAGGAAGTATAATTAGAGACTTGTGTTACAGAAGCTGCCAGTTTCTTGTGTCACACAGCTCAGTGTGAGTTTAGTAGCTGAGCTCCCTAAGAGGTAACACTTTTACCTTAGTTCCTGTAAAACTCTGCTCTTTTGCTACTCAGTCTGCATTACAGTTGTGTTACCAGTTGTATCCAATATTCTTCAGTCTCATCTTAAAGACACAGCTGCAGTATTCTTCAGTCTCATCTTAAAGACACAGCAGCAGTATTCTTTAGCCTTGTCTTAAAGACACAGCTACACTCTTCAGTTCTTCTTCAGCCTTGTCTTAAATCACAGCCACAGTCATTGTTCTACATACAGTTGCATTTCCGTATATTTCCGGTACCAGCCCGGATTACAGTTGCGTTCCAGTTATACCGGTACCCAGCCCGGTTCACAGTGCAGTTCTCAGTCTCACTGGTAACAAGCCCAGCTATCAGTCTCACTGGTAACCAGTCCGGTTCAACGTCTTCAGCTTTCAGTTCTGCGCAACCCCAGAGAACCTATTTCATAGTAACCTTGAGTACACAAACACCTAATCCTGTGACAGTATATTCAGTTCGTTCTCACCAATACATTCACCATCCTGCTATCAACACCATGTCCCTGGTGATCCAGTGGTCAGGATACGGCTTCCTCTGCGGAGGCCCATGTTTGATCCCTGGGCAGGGATTGCTCCTTACTACTTCACCTCACTGATTCCCACAGACCAGCTAAATATACACATAGTCCTCCAGTTACCCGCACAGACTTCACATACACGCCGGGTTCTCAAAAACCACAGTCATGACAATTAGCTACAGGAGTAATTCCAGAGAACTGGAAAAGAGCAAATATAGTCCCATTGCACAAAAGTTGAAGCAAGGAAGAGGTAAACAACTACAGACCAGTGAATCTTACATCAGTAGTAGGGAAATTGATGGAAACACTAAAAGAAAGAGTTGTAGATTATCTCAAATCCAGAAATTTACAGGATCCCAAACAGCATGGATTCACTGGGGGGAGATCATGTCAAACAAATCTTATTGACTTTTTTGACTGTGTGACTAAAGTGATGGATAAAGGTGGAGCCGTGAATATAGCTTATCTAGACTTTAGTAAAGCTTTTGACACTGTTCCACTTTGCAGACTGATAAATAAACTTGGAATTTTAGGATTGGATATTAGGATTATTGAATGGATAAGATCTTGGTTGCAGTGAGTTATGGTAAATGGAGTGCATTCACAGGAGGGATATGTTACCAGTGGAGTTCCCCAGGGATATGTACTTGGACCAGTGCTTTTTAATATCTTTATTGGTGACATTGCAAATGGCATTAAAGGGAAACTATGCTTTTTGCAGATGACACAAAGGTATGCAACAGGGTAGACACACCAGGTGGGGTAAAACAAATGATTGAGGATCTAGACTAAAGGAATGGTCAAGAGTATGACAACTACAGTTTAATGCCAAAAAATGCAAGATCATGCACTTTGGTCTCAAAAATTCAAAGGCTAAATATAGTATTAATGACACTATACTGGAAACTACTGAGGAGGAAAGGGATCTAGGAGTCACTATTTCAGGCGAAGTAAAGGCAGGTAAGCAATGTAACAAGGCAATGAGGAAGGCTAGTCCGATGTTTCGCTGCATTGGGAGAGAAATCAGCAGCAGATAGAAAGAAGTAATAATGCCACTGTCTAGGTCATAGGTCTGCAAACTCGGTCCTCATTACCCCACACAGTGAATGTTTTGCAGGTCTCCTCACAGAATCACAAGTGAAATAATGAACTCCACCTGCGGACCTTTTAAAATGTGTCTGTGAGTAATTAATACACCTGTGCACCTGCTGGGTTACCTGCAAAACATGCACTGTGTGGGGTAATGAGGACCGAGTTTGCGGACCTATGGTCTTGGTCATTGGTACCGCCTCATCTATAATACTATGTTCAGTTCCGGAGGCCATTTCTTCAAAAGGATATTAATACATTAGAGACTGTACAAAGAAGGGCAACTAAAATGGTGCATGGCCTACATCACAAAACATACCCAGAAAGACTAAACAATCTCAATATGTATAGTGTGGAGCAGAGAAGGGTAAGGGGGGACATGATAGAAACTTTCAAATATATCAAGGGTTTTAACAAACTCCAAGGGGGTCATTCCGAGTTATTCGCTCGCAAGCTGTTTTTAGCAGCTTTACACACGCTAAGCCGCCGCCTACTGGGAGTGAATCTTAGCATCTTAAAATTGCGAACGAAAGATTCTCAAAATTGCGATTACACACCTCTTAGCAGTTTCTGAGTAGCTTCAACCTTACTCGGCATCTGCGATCAGTTCAGTGCTTGTCGTTCCTGGTTTGACGTCATAAACACACCCAGCGTTCGCCCAGACACTCCTCCGTTTCTCCAGCCACTCCCGCGTTTTTCCCAGAAACTGTATCGTTTTTCCGCACACACCCATAAAACGGCCAGTTTCCGCCCAGTAACACCCACTTCCTGTCAATCACACTACGATCACCAGAACGTAGAAAAAGCCGTGAGTAAAATTCCTAACTGCATAGCAAATTTACTTGGCGCAGTCGCACTGCGGACATTGCGCATGCGCACTAAGCGGAAAATCGCTGTGATGCGAAAAAAATTACCGAGCGAACAACTCGGAATGACCCCCCAAGATGGAAACATTCTCCAAATGAAGAGAAGCAACAGGACATGAGGACATGCACTGAGACTGGAGGGGGGAGGTTCAGGGGAAATTTGATTAAAAATTACTTCGCAGAAAGGGTAGTGGACAAGTGGAATAGCCTCCAATCAGAGGTGGTAGAAGCTAAGCCAGAAGAGCAATTTAAACATGCATGGGATAGACATTAGGATATCCTTACAAAGAAATAAGGGTCAAATAAGATTTGAGATAAAAATATGGTAAAAAAGGGGCAGAGTAGATGGGCCAAGTGCTTCTTTCATGCTGTCAAATTCTATGTTTCTATGTTTCTATTGGCTCAGTGTCTCCAATGAACAAACAGGAAAGCACAGATCAGAGTTCTACAGCTTGGCATAGTGGTATCACAAATGATTGCCATTCCTGTGAGCTAGGGTTTGTTTCCCAAAAAGGACAGACTTGTATTACATATCAGTGTAAAGATACCATTAGCCTATGCAGCATGCCTATATTGTGTGTATACTAGCGGCTCTATCAGCATTCATTACTTTGCATCTAAGACACATTTTCGCAGAAAAAACTTAGATGATCAGCGCTACTGAGTCCAGTCACAGCATGGTGTGACTTCAAGGGCTGTTTAGAATGACTGCAGCAAAATTGTAAGAGGACACTTCTGTAGACTGGTTCAGAGTCTCCAATGCACACAAAGAAAAGCACAGTTCAGAGTTCTACACAGCTTGGTATAGTGGTATCACAGATGCTTGCCATGCCTGTGAGCTAGGATTCGATTCCTGCAAAGGACACACTTGTATTGTATATCTGTGTAAAGATTAGCATCCACAGTTTTGTAGAATTTTGCCAAAACAAGTCCTGTCATCCTTCGTATACAGTCTCAGACATGCTCACAGATATACAGTCAAAATTAGAAAAAACTGTAGGTGGTACTTAGTACACAATATATAAGTGAATAAATTACAAGAGCGTTATCTTTGAGATTGAGTTTACTTTACTTCTTCCTGGGCCTCCCCATTGCTTTAATAGACAGCCGCCCCCCACCTGCTTAGCAAATGACAAACACAACATGACCGGCACACTACTGTATGTAAAAGAATGGCTCCTGCTGGATTTGATTGGCGGAATGGAATACAGAAAGCACATTTCTTTGTAAGTAGAGATGTGCGGCTGGAACTTTTTGTGTTTTGTGTATTGGTTTTGGATCTGGATCCTCGCTTGTTTTTGGATCTGAATTTTTTTTTTTATGATCTGGATGATTTTTTTTTAAATAACCATAAAAACAGCTAAAATCACAGAACCTGGGGTAATTTTGCTCCTATAGTATTATTTACCTCAATAAAATTCATTTCCACTCATTTTCAGTCTATTCTGAACACCTCACAATATTGTTTTTAGGCCAAAAGGTTGCACCGAGGTCGCTGGATGACTAAACTAAGCGACACAAGTGGGCAGAACAAACACCTGGCCCATCTAGGAGTGGCACTGCAGTGGCAGACAGGATGACAGTTTTAAAAACTAGGCCCCAAACAGCACATGATGTAAAGAAAAAAAGGAGCACTGAGGTCGCTGGGTGACTAAGCTAAGCAACATAACTGGGCGGCACAAACGCCATGCCCATCTCGGTGTGGCACTGCACTGGCAGACAGGAATGCACTTTTAAAAACTAGGCCCCAAATAGCACATGATGCAAAGAAAAAAATAAGGGGGGTCATTCCGAGTTGTTCGCTCGGTAAATTTCTTTGCATCGCAGCGATTTTCCGCTTAGTGCGCATGCGCAATGTCCGCACTGCGACTGCGCCAAGTAAATTTGCTATGCAGTTTGGAATTTTACTCACGTTTTTTTCCTCGTTCTGGTGATCGTAATGTGATTGACAGGAAGTGGGTGTTTCTGGGCGGAAACTGGCCGTTTTATGGGTGTGTGTGAAAAAATGCTACCGTTTCTGGGAAAAACGCGGGAGTGGCTGTAGAAACGGAGGAGTGTCTGGCCGAACGCTGGGTGTGTTTGTGACGTCAAACCAGGAACGACAAGCACTGAACTGATCGCAGATGCCGAGTAAGTCTCGAGTTACTCAGAAACTGCACAGAGATGTCTTATCGCAATATTGCGACTCTTTCATTCGCAATTTTAATATGCTAAGATTCACTCCCAGTAGGCGGCGGCTTAGCATATGCAAAGCTGCTAAAAGCAGCTTGCGAGCAAACAACTCGGAATGACCCCCAAGATGCGCAAGATGGAATTGTCCTTAAGCTCTCCCACCCACCCTTATGTTATATAAACAGGACATGCACACGTTAACAAACCAATCATTTCAGTGACAGGGTCTGCCACATGACTATGGCTGAAATCATTGGTTTGTTTGGGCCCTCACAAAAAAAGAAGCAGTTAATACCCGCAACAAAAAAAGAAGCAATTAATCTCTTCTTGCACAAACTGGCTCTACAGAGGCAAGATGTTGTCCTCATACTCCGATTCCTCACCCCTTTCACTGTGTACATCCTACTCCTCCTCACAGATTATTAATTTGTCCCCACTGGAATCCACCATCACAGGTCCCTGTGTACTTCCTGGAGGTAATTACTGGTAAATATCTTCCTGGAGGAATTTATAATTCATTTTGATGAACATCATCTTCTCCACATTTTGTGGAAGTAACCTCCTATGCCGATCGCTGACATGTTGACTGGCTGCACTAGACACTCTTCCAGAGTACAGACTGGAGGGGGCAACTTAGGTAAAATAAAGCCAGTTTGTGCAAGGGCCTTCAAATTGCCTCTTCTTCTTGACAGTATACATACGGACTGTCTGACATGCCTACTTGCCACATTCCGCTTAAGTTGACAGCTGTCTCACCAGCAGGTCTTTTAACCTAAGCAGACTTGTGTATGCCAGAAAGAGAGATACAACATAGGCTTTAAACCTAGGATTGCCAAAATGTAGTGCTCTGATTTCAACAGATTGACCCCCCTTAAATACTGGAGAAGTGAATGGAGGGCTCCATCCACAAGTCCCACATACTTAGTGGAATCGCTCCATCAAAGCTCCTCCTTCAATTTCTCCAGCTGCTTCTGCAAAAGCCTGATGAGGGGAATGACCTGACTCATGCTGGCAGTGTCTGTACTGACTTCACATGTGGCAGGTACGAAGGGCTGGAGAACCTTGCACAAGACGGAAATCATTTTCCACTGTGCTTGAGTCAGGTGCATTCCCCATCCTTTGCCTATTTCGTAGGTGGATATATAGGCTAGAATTGCCTTTTGCTGCTCTTCCATTCTCTGAAGCATATAGAGTGTTGAATTCCACCTCGTTATAACCAGGGATCCACAGACGTTTTTATCTTATTTTTATTGTCTCTTTTATTGTGTTTTTTATCTGTGGAATAAAAAAAAAATTGGATACACTTTCATTGTTTTCCTGACATCCTATTTTTTTCCGCATACCCATTTCCACTTTACCTGAGGTACGGAACTACCAATTGGAGCAAAGAAGTTACAAGGACCTCTAAAAGAAACCTTTATGGATGTGTCTCCACGCATTCAAGTGTGAGTTGGGTACGCCCCTTATATCTATCATTGTTTCACTTATGTCTGGTGACTCTCGCTGGGGTATGCGTGATTAGAAGCATTCCATAGAGGATAATTCTGTTGGATTAAAGATAACTATATATATGTTTATTACTCTTTATGGATGTGAGTATCATCACCATCTTAAGAAACCCTATAGTAGGGAAATTTACCCTCTGGATAAAAAACCTACTACACTATTAGTTGTCTGTTTTGTTTTTTCCTCCTCCTCTCCATCTCTGAGGTTTCGAGCGACTTATCTTATGTTTAGAGAAGTAAAGAAACCGTGATGACTATGGGATATGGGAATAAAAGATACCTTTATAGGAGGATAACGTCACGTTGCAACATGAGTATGGTACGCACATCATTTTCCACTACAGTTCAACTCTTATATAGAAAATATTAAGAAAAGGAGGGATTACATCCTAATAGACTTATCATTGCCACATGTGTTCACTAAAAGACTCTTGAGCTTTAATTCATTTTCGAAAAAAAAAATGTTCACCATTGTGTACATATAGAGTTGATGAGCGCAGAGGTGATGTTTATATTTTCTTTGATGCACATCTAACACCAACATAGCTGTCAAGGCCTCAGTTATCTGCTTTGCAACAGGGTGACTGCTATCATATGTCATCTTCCTCGCAAAGGACTGTGGGACAGTCAATTGCTTAGTTGAAGTAGTTCAAGTGGTCTTCCGACTTCCCCTCTGGCATGACGATCGACTCCCAGCAGCAACAACAGCAGCGCCAGCAGCAGTAGGCATACCACTCAAAGATCCTCCAGAGAAATCCCGGTTAGGAGAGGACTCATCAGTCATGTAAGTGACATGGCCTGCATGACTTCTGATGTTCCTAACTGTGGAGGAAAATGATGTTGAGGGAGTTGGTGATGTGGCTTACGCTCTTACACAAAGTTTATGAACTTGACAAAGACTTCTGATGAATGCGTTGCAGGTGATGTATAAGGGAGGATGTTCCTAGGTGGTTAACATCCTTACCACTACTTATTATAGATTGATAGAGGCAACACACGGCTTGACACCTGTTGTCCAGATTTGTGGAGAATTAATTCCACACTAAAGAGGTGGCTTTCTTTGTATTTTGCCAAGGCATGACAATGGGCTTTCTTATCCCACAGACAACAACAACTGTCTACCCCGGTGCCTGATTTAAACAAACCACATCACCATCAGAATCCTCCTCGGCATCTTCCTCCTCTGCTCCAGCAACACTCATATTCTCATCCTGGTGTACTTCATCAGTGACATCTTCAATTTGACTATCAGAAACTAGACTGTGGGTGCTACTTCCAGCACTTGCAGAAGCATGCAAATGGAGGAAGAAGCCACCTCTTCCCATCCAGTGTTGGGAAGGTCAGTAATCGCAACCGCTGACACACTTTGACTCTAGATTGGGGATTTGTGATACTATCTTAGAATGCACAGTTCTCTGCTGTGCTTTTGCCAGCTTAACTCTTATCATTTTTCTAGCGAGAGGATGAGGGCTTCCATCATCATGTGAAGCTGAACCACTAGTCATAAACATAGGCTAGGGCCTTAGCCATTCCTTTCCACTCCGTGTAGTAAATGGCATATTGGCAAGTTTACGTTTCTCCTCAGACCATTTAAATTTATTTTTTTGGGGTCATTTTACTGAACTTTTGCTTTTTGGATTTTACATGCCCTCTACTATCACATTGGGCATCGGCCTTGGCAGACGACATTGATGGCATTTCACCATCTACAGTTTGTCATGACTAGTGGCAGCAGCTTCTCCATTATTTTTCTGGAGTTATATAACAATATGTGGCACAGGAGAGCTTACCTCTACACCACACAGGGCAAACCCTGTGAAAATTATTTGGATTAAATATTAGTAACCCCATTATTTGGAGTAAATAATATACAGCAAAGAAAAGAACCACTGAACTTATATGGCATCACCACAGGATTGGATTCTTACGTCAGTACCACTGCACTTATACAGCATTACCACTGGACTTATATGGCAGTACCACTGGTCTGGATTAATATGGATGTACCACTGGAATTATATGGCAGTACCAATGGACATATACAGCAGTATGACTGGTATTTTACAGGAGTACCACTGGACTTATAAGGCAGTATCACTGTTCTTGATTTATACAGCAGTACCACTGGACTTGTTTGACATTACCACTGGACATATATGGCAGGATCACTGGAATTATATGGCAGTACCACTGGACTTATATTGCAGTAACACTGGACTGGATTTATATGGCAGTACCACTGGACTAATCTGGCAATACCACTGGACTGGATTTATATGGCAGTACCACTGGATTTATACAGCAGTACAACTGAACTTATACGTCAGTACCACTAGACTGGAATTATATGTGTCAGGTTCTGTTTTGTTTGTGTTCCCGGAGGGGGTGCTAGTGGGTCAGTGGTAGTAGTATGAAGGATGTGAGGAGGCCGGATTGGATTCCTGCGCATGTGCGCAAAGTTGTTTATTAAACAATAAATTGAAACAATATGGCAGCAGGAATACTAAAATAATAACAGAAACAATGCAGATGAGAATGAGCAGCGTGGAAGCTGAGAGTCTATGGCAAGTTTGTATGATAGATTCAATCGATCAGGGGATCGATGTGTCGGTATGGGAACCGATAGTTCTTGGGTTGTGGAGCCAGTAGAGATGATGGTGGGAATAGCAAGGCTGGTAGCAGTTGCAGGAGACAAATGATAAAGTTCTCAGTGCAGTTGGAAATAACACTGGCAGCTTGCAGGTTGATGAACAGGTGTAGATAACGAGATGCACCTGGAGGGAAGTCTCTACTGCAAGGGATGGAGCACACTGTAGCTGGTGAAGGTGTGAAGCCCGATCAGAGGTACCAGGGTTGCTGGTGCTTGTGGTTCCACAGTAGCACAGGTTCAAACTGGAAGGCAGAGCAGGCACACAAAGGAACTGGAGAACGGAGCCAGACACACAGGTCATAGGAGTGACACGAAGTCCAGGACAAGGACTGACTCACCCTGCTGCTCCTGATATACCCCCCGGTCTGCAGGTATTGGTTGGAAGTGAATGAGGAGGTGCGGCCAAGCTCCGGATTGGCTGATGCGGTAGTCTGATGGAAACTGTCATGGCAGCGCCCATGCCGCGGCCCGGTGGGAACGTGGCGTGCATGCACGCCCGCTGACAACAGGAGTGTCCTTAGGCCCAAGATGACATCCGGCGACAAGGTAACCAGTGACAGCGAGACGTAGGGACCCCGGACGGAGACCGCACCGATGGACAGATGCAGCTGTGGTAAGTCGATTCCTGACAGTACCCCCTCCTTTACGGGTGGGCACCGAACACCCACGTGGCTTGGAAGGATGAGTTCTGTGGAAAACATGGACCAACCTTGGAGCATGGACATCTGTAGCATTTACCCAACTCCTCTCCTCAAGACAATAACCGGACCAATCGATAAGATATTGCAGACGACCGTACCGGCAACGGGAATCCAGAATCTTCTCTATTTCGAACTCAATGCCCCACTGGGTTCGTATTTTGGGACCAACTGGAAGAGCTCTTTGGAAACGATTCAGGATCAAAGGTCTAAGGAGAAAGACATGAAAGGCATTAGGTATCCGCAAATAAGGAGGTAATTTGAGCTTGCAGGCCACAGGGCTGATGACTTTGTCAATGGGAAAAGGATAAATGAAGCGTGGTGCAAACTTCATCGATGGCACTCTGAGATGAAGGTTCCCAGTGGAAAGCCAAACCTTGTCATTAGGTTTTAGGCTGGGAACTGCACGTCTTTTGCGGTTGGCAAAGAACTTGTATCGACTTGAGGCCTTTTTAAGGGAAACATGAATTTTCCTCCAAGTTGATGAAAACTGACTTAGAACAGAAGTGGCTGCAGGAACATCGATGTTAGGTAGGTCTTGGAAATCTGGGACACGAGGATGTTGCCCATATACAGCAAAGAACGGAGTGATTTCCATGGCAGTATTATAGCGAAAGTTATGAGTGAATTCAGCCCACGGAAGCAGGTCTACCCAGTAATCCTGGGAAGATGAAACATAAAGTCTTAAGAAGGTCTCCAATTCTTGATTTACCCTTTCCGTCTGTCCATTCGTCTGAGGGTGATAGGCTGATGAAAACTTTAGGTTAACTTGCAGGGCAGAACAAAGGGCTCTCCAAAATCTTGCCACGAACTGAACTCCACGGTCAGATTTCAGTAGGCAGTCCATGTAAACTAAAAATCTCCCGTAGGAAGATTTGAGCAAGTTTCGGAGCAGAAGGAAGACCTTGGAGTGGAACAAAGTGGGCCATTTTGGTAAACCTGTCGACAACTACCCAGATGGTATTGAATCCTTGTGAGGAGGCTTGGTTTGATGAGAGATGGAACCCTAGGAAATTCGGCTACCATCCACTGCAGTGATATAGGCTGGATATATGAGTTCGCAGATAGGCAGACGGAATTTATCAACTGCAGCTTGAGTAATGAAGTTTCCGGCCGCTCCACAGTCCACTAACGCGGATACAGACTGGAGTCCCGCCCTAGTCTCTAAAGTCACAGGAAGGATAAGGTCTTGGTTTG
Source organism: Pseudophryne corroboree (assembly GCF_028390025.1). NCBI lineage: Eukaryota > Metazoa > Chordata > Amphibia > Anura > Myobatrachidae > Pseudophryne > Pseudophryne corroboree. The sequence continues at coordinate 36,361,281 of NC_086447.1, read as the reverse complement.
AAGGAGCTTGTCTAGAAGATCTCAACTTGACTCCTCCTTTACAAGTCAGGATCTGGCGTTTCCCGAACGCGCTGTACAAGAATTAATTTGGTGACCTGTAGCCGCACAATAAAGACACAGTCTCTCTCGAAGTCTTCTTGACCGCTCCTCAGGGGTTAAGCGGGATCTATTAATTTGCATAGGCTCGTCAGAAGATGGAGGCTGAAATTGTGTCGGAGGTACCATTCTCGGCTTGCGGGGCTCACTACGAGCACGCTCACTGTTGCGTTTGCGAATGCGAGAGTCCAACTTGATACATAAAGAAATTAAATCTGATAATTGCTCAGGAATGTCACGGGTGGCTAATTCATCTTTAATTCGATCAGAGAGTCCATGCCAGAAGGCTGCTACCAGCGCTTGGTTATTCCATTGAATCTCTGCAGCCAACATCTGGAACTGGATGACGTATTGACCCATGCTACGGGTACCTTGACGGAGTTGGATAAGATCTGCAGAAGCTGATGTTGCGCAACCTGGTTCATCAAAGATGCGTCTGAAGGTTGACACAAATTCAGTATAGTTATTCATAAGGGGGTCAGCACGCTCCCACAGAGGAGACACCCAACTCAAGGCTGATCCAGAGAGCAGTGATATAATGTAAGCAACCTTGGATCTTGGCGTGGGAAAATTGTGTGATAACAACTCAAACTGGATTTCACATTGATTAAGAAACCCGCAACATAACTTGGGACTGCCATCATATTTGCTAGGCACGGGCAGGTGCAAGCGTGACACTGGAGTTGATGCAGCCAGTGAAGGAGAACCCACTGAACTTGCAGGAGCGGGGGTAACTGGAACTGAAGGAATGAGAACACTAGGCAGAGATTGTTGTAGTGTATCGAGCCGGGAGGACATTCCTTGCAGGAACTGGAACATCTGCTGCTGCGCAGCCTCTTGACCATCCACGCGGGAGACCAGATTTTGTAAGGCCCCTGACCCCACACTCTGGCCACCATCCAAGTCCATTGGTCCTGGACTTATTGTCAGGTTCTGTTTTGTTTGTGTTCCCGGAGGGGGCGCTAGTGGGTCAGTGGTGGTAGTAGTATGGAGGAAGTGAGGAGGCCGGATTGGATTCCTGCGCATGTGCGCAAAGTTGTTTATTAAAAAATAAGTTGAAACAATATCGCAGCAGGAATACTAAAATAATAACAGAAACAATGCAGATGAGAATGAGCAGCGTGGAAGCTGAGAGTCTATGGCAAGTTTGTATGATAGGTTCAATCGATCAGGGGATCGATGTGTCGGTATGGGAACCGATAGTTCTTGGGTTGTGGAGCCAGCAGAGATGATGGTGGGAATAGCAAGGCTGGTAGCAGTTGCAGGAGACAAACGATAAAGTTCTCAGTGCAGTTGGAAATAACACTGGCAGCTTGCAGGCTGATGAACAGGTGTAGATAACGAGATGCACCTGGAGGGAAGTCTCTACTGCAAGGGATGGAGCACACTGTAGCTGGTGAAGGTGTGAAGCCCGATCAGAGGTACCAGGGTTGCTGGTGCTTGTGGTTCCACAGTAGCACAGGTTCAAACTGGAAGGCAGAGCAGGCACACAAAGGAACTGGAGAAGGGAGCCAGACACACAGGTCATAGGAGTGACACGAAGTCCAGGACAAGGACTGACTCATCCTGCTGCTCCTGATATACCCCCCGGTCTGCAGGTATTGGTTGGAAGTGAATGAGGAAGTGCGGCCAAGCTCCGGATTGACTGATGCGGTAGTCTGATGGAAACTGTCATGGCGGCGCCCATGCTGCGGCCCGGCGGGAACTGACAACAGGAGTGTCCTTAGGCCCAAGATGACATCCGGCGACAAGGTAACCAGTGACAGCGAGACGTAGGGAGCCCGGACGGAGAACGCACCGACGGACAGATGCAGCTGTGGTAAGTCGATTCCTGACAATATGGCAGTACCACTGGACTTATATGGCAGTACCATTGGACTGGATTTCTATGGCAGTACCACTGGATTTATATGGCAGAACCACTAGACATATGTGGCAGTATCACAGGACTTATACGGCAGTATCACTGGACTGGATTTATACGGCAGTACCACTGCAATTATGTGGCAGTACCACTGGACATATACGGCAGTATCACTTGACTGGATTTATAAGGCAGTACCACTGGACAGATACGGCAGTATCACTGGACATATATGGCAGTACCACTGGACTGGATTTATACGGCAGTATCATTGGACTTATACAGCAGTATCAATGGACATATACCGCAGTATAACTGTACATATACTGCAGTATCACTGGACTGGATTTATACAGCAGTACCAGTGGATTAATGCGGCAGTACAACTGGACATATACGGCAGTATTACTGCAATTATGTGGCAGTACAACTGGACATATACGTCAGTATCACTGGACTGGATTTATACGGCAGTACCACTGGACATACAGTATACGGCAGTATCACTGGATTTATACGACAGTACCGCTGGACATATACCACAGTTTCACTGGACTTATACGGCAGTATCACTGGACTGGATTTATATGGCAGTACCACTGGAATTATACAGCAGTTCCACTGGATATAAATGGCAGTATCACTGGAATTATATGGCAGTACCACTGGACATATACATCAGTATCACTGGATTTATAAGGCAGTACCACTGGATATTTACAGCAGTATCACTGGAATTATACGGGAGTACCACTGGACTTATAAGGCAGTATCACTGGACTGGATTTATACAGCAGTATCAATGGACATATACCACAGTATCACTGTACATATACGGCAGTATCACTGGACTTATACGGAAGTATCACTGGACTGGACATATACGGCAGTATCAATGGACTTATATGGCAATACCACTGGACGTATACAGCAGCTCAGGGACACCACCACTTGACTGATGCAGGACAACACAGCACCACTGCAGTGGACTGAACTTATACAGCAGTACTGGACATATGGAAGTATAGAACACCACCACTGTGACTGGACTGACGCAGCACAAGAAACCACCACTGGACTGATGCAGCACAACACAGCACCACTGGACTGGACTTATATAGCAGCACTGGACATATGGCAGCAGAGGAAACCACCACTGTGACTGGACTGATGCAGGACAAGACACTACCATTGTACTGATGCAGGACAACACAGCACCACTGCACTGGACATATGGCAGCAGAGGACACTACCACTGTGACTAGACTGATGCAGCACAAGACAGCAATGGAATCGCCACCCCACTTTCCCGCACAGGCACTGAGGACAGAGACACGTCCTATCGCTACACTCTCCAATTCCAGAGTGAAAATGGCGGCAACGCGCGGCTCCTTATATGGCATCCAAAACCCGAGAGAATCCGACAGCGGGATGATGACGTTTTTCCTCATTCTGGTTTCCGAGTATGGCGCGAAGTGCCGTGTCGTCCTCAGATCCAGACTCGGGACGTGAAGTTCGGTAGGGTTCGGTTCTCTGAGAACTGAACCCTCTCAACTCTTTTTGTAAGGCATATTAATTAACATTGTGCATGCACCGATACATCGAGAGATGCCTGTTGTGAGTAAGCTGTCAGTTGCCAGGCAGCTCTGCTAACATTGGGCATCTTTTGTTGCCATAAATGCATGTTATACATATCGCTCTGTGAGTAGGACGCACAAGCAGCATATGCTGATTAAAATGAAATGCAGCATGCCTATGGGGGTAATTCTGAGTTGATCGCAGCAGCAAGTTTGTTAGCAATTGGGCAAAACCATGTACACTGCAGGGGGGGCAGATATAACATTTGCAGAGAGAGGTAGATTTGGGTGAGTTATTTCATTTCTGGTAAATACTGGCTGCTTTATTTTTACACTGCAATTTATATTTCAGTTTGAATGCACCACACCCAAATCTAACTCACTCTGCACATGTTATATCTGTTCCCGCTGCAGTGCACATAGGCCCTCATTCCGAGTTGTTCGCTCGCTAGCTGCTTTTAGCAGCATTGCACACGCTAGGCCGCCGCCCTCTGGGAGTGTATCTTCGCTTAACAGAATTGCGAAAGAAAGATTAGCAGAATTGCGAATAGAAAATTCTTAGTAGTTTCTGAGTAGCTCGAGACTTACTCCTACACTGCGATCATTCCTGGTTTGATGTCACAGACACGCCCTGCGTTCGGACAGCCACTCCCCCGTTTCTCCAGACACTCCCGCGTTTTATCCTGGCACGCCTGCGTTTTTCAGCACACTCCCAGAAAACAGTCAGTTTCCGCCCACTTCAACAATGATCACTTCAACAATGAAAAATCTTCGTTCGGACCTGAGTAAATCTACTAAGTTTTGTGCTAAAATACTTAGCGCATGCGCATTTTCGCCTTAATCGCTCCGTTGCGAAAATCGGCAACGAGCGAACAACTCGGAAATACCCCCATGGTTTTACCCAACTGCTAACAAATTTGCTGCTGCGATCAACTCAGAATTAGGCCCTATGGCCCTCATTCCGAGTTGTTTGCTCACTAGCTGCTTTTAGCAGCCATGCAAACGCTAAGCTGCCGCCCTCTGGGAGTGAATCTTAGCTTAGCAGAAGTGCGAATGAAAGGTTCGCAGTGCTGCTACAAAAAAAGATTGTGCAGTTTCTGAGCAGCTCGAGACTTACTCCTAGCTTGCGATCACTTCAGACAGTTTAGTTCCTGTTTTGACGTCACGAACATGCCCTGCGTTCGGCCAGCTACGCCTGCGTTTCCCCAGGCACGCCTGCGTTTGTATCTGGCACGCCTGAGTTTTTCCACACACTCCCCGAAAACAGTCAGTTACCTCCCAGAAATACCCACTTCACGTCAATCACTCTGCGGCCAGCAGTGCAATTGAAAAGCGTCGCTAGGCCTTGTGTGTAACTGCATCGGCTGTTGTGAAAGTACGTCGCGTATGCGCATTGTGCCGCATACTCATGCGCAGAATTGCTGCTTTTTTGCCTGATCACTGCACAGCGACCGAAAACAGCTAGTGAACAACTCTGAATGAGGGCCTATAGTCTATGTGTAATAGCGGCTATATCTGCATCCAAAATTAAACGTTACAGTGTTTTCCAGGAAAACACTGTAGCAGAGCATTTTGTATGCAAATATAGTCGCAGTCACACAGAGGGGTATATTTACTAAGATTCGTAATTGTCGGGATTTGGTGGGAGATTAAACACGAATGACATCGGTAGTGTGAATTTGCAACTTTTTGGGTTTTTTTACGTCTCATTTACTATGCTGTCGTATTCTGCATTTTCGTTTTTTCCAATGTCGATGTCATTTGTAATGTCAGGCAGTGTTTTACAGGAGTGATTAGTAAAACACTGCCTGACAAAACACAATGAATCCCGGCCGAATCTGTGAGAGCCGTGCAGGGCTTAATTGTGTACAGTATATTATTAGAAGTGAAGAAAGAGTTAAAAATCATTAAAAAAAATGCGTGGGGTCCCCCCTCCTGAGCATAACCAGCCTCGGGCTCTTTGAGCCAGTCCTGGTTGTAAAAATACAGGGCAAAAAATTATTGGGGTTCCCCATATTTAAACAACCAGCACCGGACAAAAAAACGTACGGATCCCTCGTATTTTTAACACCTTCCCCGGGCTCCACTAGTCAGATAGATAATTCCACAGCCGGGGGACACTTTTATATTGGTCCCTGCGGCCCTGGCATTAAATCCCCTGGCTGTGGAATTATCTCTCTGACTAGTGGAGCCCGGTGCTGGTGTTAAAAATATGGGGTATCCCTATGTTTTTTGTCCCCCGTATTTTTTGCTCCAGGCGCAGAGCCCGGTGCTGGTTGTTTAAATATGGGGGGATCCCAGTCAATTTTCCTCTGTATTTTTACAACCAGGACCAGCTCAAAGAGCCCGAGGCTGGTTATGCTCAGGAGGGGGGACCGCACACAATTTGTTTTAGTGATTTTTAACTCTTTCACACCCCTTCCTACTGATAAACATGCACAGATCTCACTGATCCGTGCATGTATATCAGAATATGGGGGGGAAAAGCAGGTCTATTTGAAAACTGTTTTTTTTTTTAACGATTTGTACTTTTTCACGGCAGTGTTTGGCTTTTGCCGGCAGTGATTGTGAATACAAATTTCTAGTAAATTACCGAGTTGTATAAAATAACAGGCGTGTTTGACCGATGGTGTATTCATTCGTATTTTTTTTCTCTGCCTTAAAAAAAATATGAATGCCCTCATCACTGCCGAGATTTTAGTTTAGTAATCCGAGATGACACTTTGAAGAAAAAACACAAAATCAATCAAAATCGGTAGCTTAGTAAATATACACCACAGTGTGTAGATTGGCTCAGCGTGCACACAAAGAAAAACACACTTCAGAGTTCTACACATCTTGGCATAGTGGTATCACCGATGCTTGCTATGCCCGTGAGCTAGGGTTCAATTCCAGCATAGGAAACACTTGTGTTGTATATCTGTTTAAAGATTAGCATCCACAGTTTTTTCTAATTTTGCCAAAACAAGTCCTGTCACACATTGCGTACAGTCTCAGACATGCTCACAGATCTACAGTCAAAATTAGAAAAAACTGTAGGTGCTACTTAGTACACAAATATACAAGTGTGACTTTTTAAATTACGAGAGTCTTATATTTAGAAGACCTAGCAATAGACCATTGCTTTAACACATAAGTTTGCGTCTGTATACACTATTTTTATTCATTGATCTGTTGATATATTTTTTGGTCTCGATTACTGTACTGTAAGGTGTATCCATCCCCTGCTATTTGCTCTACAGTACTGGAATAGTGGAGCATTAGCCACCCAGTGGTGAATAAGTGTATTGCATGCTGTGTATGTTGTTGCAACTCAACGAGCCTCTCCCTGCAACAACTCAACAACCTGAGCTATAGCTAAGGCATGGCAAATACTCTGTTTAGGCAGGGAAACTGCAACGATGAGGGAGGCTCCATCTGTATGTATGTGTTTAAAATGCTGCTGTTATCTGACTGTTCTTTAACAAGCAGTGACTTTTATACCAAATATAAGTTACACCACAAAGGCTGTTTATGATACCAAAGGCTGAATGGGCCTTGCGCAGAGTGCTATTAGGTTATTTACTGTGCTTCTGCATACAGTATATGAGGATACCAGGCCTTACTGGGATGAGTACAAGAATGATTGGTTATGCAGCACTCGGACTTGTTTCAATGTGAATTAAGTCATGGCCAGTGATCTATAAATTAATATGGAATGGGTATGTGCTTAACAAGGTTTATTTATATGCAATTTATGTGACAACTGAACAATCAAAATGACACAAATACATAGAGTTAGACGGTGTTATTATTATTATTATCCTTTATTTATATGGCGCCACAAGGGTTCCGCAGCGCCCGATTACAGAGTACAAATGCACATAAAAAATAGGAAAACAGTGACTTACAGTTGAATACAATATAGGACAAGTACAGGGCAGCTAAGCATAACTACACCAGTAAACATAGAGATAAGTTCCAGGTGGTCAAAAAACTGTGGGATCTGGGCGGTTGAGGATTATTAAAGTAAGAAAAGTATAAGCACATGAGGGAAGAGGGCCCTACTCGTGAGAGCTTACATTCTAAGGGGAGGGGTATCAAGCAAACGAAAAAAGTTGTCTATCTCAAGTTCATAAGAGAAATATTGTGCTTAAATTAAAACTAACAATGTCAGATTTGGATTCCGGTGAGATAGCAGTTTTTGCAGCGGTTATCTTCTGTGGGTTAGGGATAGTTTTTGGTTTGGGGGTGTGTGACGTGGGTACCGTGCTGGAGGGCCGCAATCCCATACCCTCCAGTCCCTGCAGAACTTGCTCCTCCAATGTACAGGATGTGTGAATCCTGGATGTCTGTGGTATCAGCCATGATTGGTTTTCCTCTGTCCACTAGGTGCCCATGTTGTCTGGTGAGTGTCTCTTCTTACATGGTAGATTGCCTGGGGAATACTGACTTCCAGAAAACTCACACTGTTGTGAGACTGTGTTGGTCCCATGGTCAGTTGCTGAGTTACCATCCTCTTGGCTCGCCGGCTGGCGAGGAGACTTGAATTAGAGTATTTTTTATTTTCATTTATTTCTTAATAAATAAAGCTAACCTTTCTTTCCCCTCATAGAAGTCTGTGTGTCTTTATTTATTATTGATTATGGTTGTATTGTTTTACTCTTACACTGTCAGGAGGGGGCATTCATCAGGTGATGGGGAGTTTAAGCATACATGTAAAAGTCTTCAAATTGTGACATATTCTTCATGCATATGGTGCCATAGGGGGTCATTCAGATGTGATCGCTAAGCAGTGATTTTTGCTGTCCTGTGTTCAGATAGTTGCCGCCAACAGAGGTATTTTCGCTGTGCAAGTGTGGTGTCTGTGCATCTCAGGTTTTTCTTAGCCGCTGGAATCACATTAGTCTGATCGGGATCGGATTTGACGTCAGACACCCTCAAATGCTTGGTCCCACCTCCATTTTACCGGAACACTCCCTGAAAACGGTCAGTTGCCCCCCACAAACAGCCTCTTCCTGTCAATCTCCTTGCGAACGCCTGTGCAAATGGATCCTCGGACAATCCTATAGCAGGGCGCTGATCCTCCTTGTAGCCATCTGTTGCGCCGAAGCAGTGCAGCTCAGACGCATGCTCAGTTCGGATCTGATCGTCCGCTGTGCGAAAAACGCACAGCAGTGATAAGATCTAATTGACCCCCATAGTACGGAAGCAGGGAGACTAAGAACTTATAATGGAACTATTTCACCTTCTCCTGTGTAATTCTACACATGATGTGTAATTACCCATCAATATTACACCACTGTGTTTTTTGTTCTGGTGTTATATTTTCATGTATAGACTGAGAACATCTGGTAATTGTGCCATTTTAAAGTGCTGGAGCTATCCATAGTGCAAGTGAGATGTTTTTTGTTTATTTTGTTGAAGTTGAAGCCTTATTATATGGTCTCTGGCTGCTCTAAGCGGTAAATTTACTAAAGCTTCTAAAATGTGGGGATGTTGCCCATAGCAACCAATCAGATTGTGTCTATCATTTCTCTATTGCATCCTTGAAAATTATGGACATAATCTGATTGGTTTCTCTGGGCAACATCAGCACTTTTCATTTTTAGAAGCTATAGTAAATATACCCCTTAGAGTGCTGCACCATAGGTTGGGTTACTCTTGTTGTAAAGTAATGGTCTAGCACCCCATAGGCTCTCTCCCACCTAGATCTCTGTTTTTATACAAAACACAATGTCATTGTACAATGGGTACACAAGCATCTTCAAAAACAGGATTTTAAAACCTACCGGGAAATCCTTTTCTCCTAGTCCGTAGAGGAAGCTGGGGTCCACTTCATGACCATGGGGTATAGACAGTTCCGCAGGAGCCATGGGCACTTTAAGACTTTTCAATAGGTGTGAACTGGCTCCTCCCTCTATGCCCCTCCTCCAGACCTCAGTTATAGCAACTGTGCCCAGGGAGACGGACATTTCGAGGAAAGGATTTACTTTTAATATTAGTGGTGAGATACATACCAGCTCACACCTCAACCATGCCGCACAAAATGGCATTCAACATAACACAGGCCAACAGGCATGAACCAATTACAGCAACATGCTGAAACTAATATAACACAACATGTGTAACTCTGATGAACTAAACTGCAGGAAAAGTACGCACTGGGGCGGGCACCCAGCATCCTCTATGGACCAGGAGAAAAGGATTTACCGGTAGGTATTAAAATCCTGTTTTCTCATACGTTCTAGAGGATGCTGGGGTCCACTTCATGACCATGGGGTTTATACCAAAGCTCCAGTACGGGCGGGAGAGTGCGGATGACCTGCAGCACCGATTGACCGAACTTGAGGTCTTCATCGGCCAAGGTGTCAAACTTGTAGAATTTTACAAATGTGTTTGAACCCGACCAAGTAGCTGCTCGGCAAAGTTGTACTGCCGCGATCCCCCGGGCAGCCGCCCAGGATGAGCCCACCTTCCAAGTGGAATGGGCCTTCACCGACGTCGGTGACGGCAATCCAACCGTAGTATGAGCTTGCTGAATCGTACCTCTGATCCAACGCACAATAGTCTGCTTGGAAGCAGGACACCCAATTTTGTTTGGAGCATACAGGACAAACAAAGACTCTGTTTTCCGAATTCGAGCTGTTCTAGCGACATAAATCTTCAAAGCTCTAACCACATCTAGAGACTTTGATTCAGTGAACGTGTCAGTAACTACTGGCACCACAATAGGTTGGTTTATGTGGAAAGATGAAACCACCTTTGGAAGAAAATGTTGACGAGTTCTCAACTCCGCCCTATCTTCATGGAAGATCAAGTAAGGGCTCTTGTGAGACAAGGCCCCCAATTCAGACACCTGCCGTGCGGATGCCAATGCCAAAAGCATCACCACTTTCCAAGTGACAAACTTCTACTCTATCTCTCGTAAAGACTCAAACCAATCCGATTGAAGGAACTGCAACACCACATTAAGGTCCCATGGTGCCACTGGAGGCACAAATGGAGGCTGGATGTGCAGAACCCCTTTCATGAAGGTCTGAAACTCTGGAAGAGAAGCCAGTTGTTTTTGGAAAAACACCGACAAGTCCGAAATCTGGACCTTGATTGACCCCAATCGGAGGCCCACCTCCACACCAGCCTGCAGAAAATGGAGAAAACGTCCCAAGTGAAACTCTTCCATAGGAGCCTTCTTGGATTAACACCAAGACACATATTTTCTCCAAATACGGTGGTAATGTTTCGACATTACTCCTTTCCTGGCCTGAATAAGTGTGGGAATGACGGTTTTCGGAATACCCTTTCGGGATAGGATCCGGCGCTCAACAGCCATGCCGTCAAACGTAGCTGCGGTAAGTCTTGATACACGCACGGCCCCTGCTGCAGCAGATCCTCGCGAAGAGGAAGAGGCCGAAGATCTTCTATGAGCAACTCCTGAAGATCTGGGTACCAAGCCCTACGTGACCAGTGAACAATGAAGATTGTTCGAACCCTTGTTCTTCTTATGATCCTGAGAACTTTTGGGATCAGCGGAAGAGGAGGGAAGACATACAATGTCCGGAATACCCACCTGGTCACTAGCGCATCCACCGCTATTGCTTGAGGGTCTCTCAACCTGGAACAATATCTCTGAAGCTTCTTGTTGAGACGAGATGCCATCATGTCTACTTGAGGAACTCCCCAAAGACTTGTCACCTCTGTGAAGACTTCTTGGTAGATGCCCCACTTATCTGGATGGAGATCGTGTCTGCTGAGGAAGTCTGCTTCCCAGTTGTCTACTCCCGGAATGAAAATTGCCGACAGAGCTTGTACATGCCTTTTTGCCCAGATGAGGATCTTCGTCACCTCTGCCATTGCCGCTCTGCTTTTCGTTCCGCCCTGCCTGTTTATGTACGTGACTGCTGTTACATTGTCTGACTGAATCTGCACGGGATGATCTTGAAGAAGATGTACCGCTTGTTGAAGGCCATTGTAAAAGGCTCTTAATTCCAGCACGTTTATGTGAAGGCAGGCTTCCTGACTTGACCATTTTCCTTGGAAGCTTTCCCCCTGAGTGACAGCTCCCCAGCCTCGGAGACTTGCATCCGTGGTTACCAGGACCCAGTCCTGAATCCCGAACCTGCGTCCCTCTAGTAGGTGCCAACTGTGTAGCCACCACAGGAGTGAAATCCTGGCTTTTGATGACAGGACTATCTTCCGGTGCATGTGTAGGTGGGATCCCGACCACTTGTCTAACAAGTCCCACTGGAATACTCTGGCATGGAACCTGCCAAACTGCATGGCCTCAAAGGCCGCCACCATTTTCCCCAACAACCAAATGCACTGATGGATCGACACACTTGATGGTTTCAATATCTGTTTTACCATTTTCTGGATTTCCAGAGCCTTTTCCACTGGAAGAAAAACGCTCTGAACTTCTGTGTCCAGAATCATCCCGAGAAAAGACAATCTTGTTGTCGGATCCAACTGTGATTTTGTAAAATTTATATCCAACCGTGTTGTTGGAGTGTAGACAGGGAGAGTGTGATGATCTGTAGCAACTGCTCCCTGGATCTTGCCTTTATCAGGAGATTGTCCAGATAAGGAATTATATTGACTCCTTTTTGACGAAGGAGGACCATCATCTCCGCCATCACCTTGGTGAATACCCTCGGCGCCGTGGAGAGACCGAAAGGCAACGTCTGGAACTGGTAATGGCAGCCCTGAACCGCGAATCTCAGATAAACCTGGTGAAGAGGATAAATGGGAACATGCAGGTAAGCATCCTTTATGTCCACCGACACCATGTAATCCCCCTCCTCCATACTGGAAATGACTGCCCTGAGTGATTTCATCTTGAACTTGAACCGTATCAAGTAGAGATTCAGATTTTTTAGGTTTAGGATCGGTCTGACCGAGCCGTCCGGCTTCGGAACTACAAAGAGGCTTGAATAAAACCCCTCCCCTCGTCGTGGCAAAGGTACCAGGACTATGACCTGGTCCTGACATAATTTTTGAATTGCCGTTGCTACTGCTTCTCTTTCTGGAAGAGAAGCTGGCAAGGTCGATTTGAAAAATCGACATGGGGGAACGTCTTGAAACTCTAGTTTGTACCCATGGGACATTATTTGTAAAATCCAGGGATCTAGGCCATATTGAATCCAACCCTGACTGAACAGTTTGAGATGTGCCCCCACCCGAGCGGACTCCCACAAGGGAGCCCCAGCGTCATGCTGTAGATTTGGCAGAAGTAGGGGTAGACTTCTGCTCCTGGGAACCTGGAGCCGCTGTGGCCTTCTTTCCCTTTCCCCTCCCCTACCTGCAAAGAAGGGGGAACCTCTTGCTTTTTTGTATTTACTGGGCTGAAAGGACTGCATGTGAGGGTGATATGTCTTTTTTGCCGGTGCAGGTGCATAGGGCAAAAATGTCGACTTACCCTTCGGTAGCCACCGAGACTAATGCATCCAGTCCATTGCCAAATAAGGCATCACCTTTATATGGGAGAGCCTCCATATTTATTTTGGAATCAGCATCCGCGTTCCACTGGCGAATCCACAAAGCCCGCCGAGCCGATACTGCCATGGTAGCGGCTTGTGAACTCAAGAGTCCTACATCTTTCATCGCTTCTAGCATGTATGCGGCAGCGTCTTTGATATTCCCTAACTTAAGGAGTATCTCATCTTTATCAACCCATGCGCAAGCAATTGTGGGTCTGAGTAGCGAACCATTTGCATCATAAATGGATTTCAATGTAGTTTCCATTTTGCGGTCTTTCGGCTCCTTTAGTGAAGCCGTGCCAGGTGCAGGGGGAATTACCTTCTTTGTCAACCTGGACAGATCACTATCTAACACAGGGTGTGACTCCCATTTTTTCCTGTCCTCCACTGGGAAAGGATAAGCTATCTGAATTCTCTTGGGAATACGAAATTTCTTTTCGGGATTCACCCACATCCCTTCAAAGAGAGTATTAAGCTCATGGGAAGGAGGGAAAGTGACCTTGGATTTCTTTTCCTTATAGAAATAAGCCTTCTACTGAGGTACAGGAGTGGCTTCCGTGATTTCCAGAACTTCCCTTATAGCTACAATCATATATTGTATATTTTTGCCAATTTATGATCTATTTCTCTGGAGTCAGTATCGTCGACACAAGAATCAGTGTCGGTATCAGTATGCACAATATTCGCAAATGGTCTCTTATGTGACCTAGAGGGGTCGCCTGCGGATGGAATAACAGAGCCCTGAAAAATCACATCCTCCACAGTTTTCTCCAGCACTCAGCATGAGATTCAGACTTATCTAATCTCCTATTGATATGATGCTATCACGTATTTCTTTCACCCATGTAGGATCTTGGTGTGCCAGCAGCGCCACCACATTACACTTCTGTGTCCCTAAAATGGTTTCCTCCGGGTAGGAACTCCCTGCCTCTGACATGTCTTACACACGTGTACAACACACACACACACACACACACACACACACACACACACACACACACACACACACACACACACACACACTGGGACTTATAGGGGACAGACCCACTGTAAAATCTGTCAGAGGGACACAGTTTAGGAGCAGCCAGTTCACAACCCCAGAGCCAGTATCTACTGCCTGTGAACACAGAATGTCCATTGACATGCAGCGCTTTTTACACAGTAAAATACACTTGTAAAGCAATAAATTCGCTTGTGCCCCCCTGTTTTGCACCCTGATACTTGTAGTCAGAAGTGAAGGAGGACCAGTGATGTCTTTGCAGCCTGAGTAGAGAGAAAATGGCGCTGAGCAGTGTGCTGGCTGCCTGAGGAAGAAGCTCCGCCCCCACAATGGCGCGTTTTTACCTCAGCAATTTTTCACAATATTTATACTGGCGGGGTAGGGCTGTGCCTGGGCATCTTATAACCCCTTTTTGCCAGTTTATAGAGGTGTTTTTGCTGCCCAGGGGCGCCTCCCCCCCCGCACCCTGCAGTGCCTGTGTGTGTGGGCAGCAATGGTGCGCTGCGCTCCCACCATCCGTGCTGTACCTCAGCCGTCACTTTGCTTGATAGAAGATCTGTCTTCTTCTACTCACCTGTCTTCTGACTTCTGGCTCTGCGAGGGGGGTTATGGCGTGCTCTGAGAGTGAGCATCTAGACATGGCTAGCGTTCAGTACCCTTCAGGAGCTAATGGTGTCCTGTCAGCCAGAAGCAGAGCCATGAAACTCTTCAGGAAGTTGGTTCCTACTTCTGCCCCCTCAGTCCCACGAAGCAGGGAGACTGTTGCCTGCAGTCCTCCCTGAAAATAAAAAACGAACATAAGTCTTTTCAGAGAAGCTCAGTAGAGCTCCTCTGGAGTGCCTCCAGTCTGCCTGGGCACATTTCTAAAACTGAGCTCTGGAGGAGGGGCATAGAGGGAGGAGCCAGTTCACACCCATTGAAAAATTTTAAAGTGCCCATGGCTCCTGCGGAACCATCTATACCCCATGGTCATGAAGTGGACCCCAGCGTCCTCTAGGACCTATGAGAAAATTTAATTTAATTTAACAGCAATGCTGTACAATGTTTTCTCACAAATGACTGAATACTCTTCTGTGGCTCCTTGGGGTCACGTGAAGACTCTTCCTTGTTTTATGTACATTGGGGAAATAATCCATAGCGGATAGATAAATAAATAAATGTGGCTGAAAATAAGTCTGACTTGTACTAATTAATCTCATAAGAGTATTTTATCCCTCTAAAATTGCATGTAAAAGGTGCTTTAGAAGTGAAAAAAGACAGGAAGAATGGACTGAAGAGAAAGGATATCAATAAAGTATAGTGCGTATATATATATATATATATATATATATATATATATATATAAACACCAATAGAATTGGCACTCACTGTTATTTGTACATAATGCTCAGGTGCCCTCCAGAAAAAACTTTGCATAGTTAGTACCACTCCTAGCAGGCGGCGGCACTCAGAGTCTGGTCATAGCATTAAGGTGCAAACAGTGCTTTAATGGATCACTCCATGTGCGACGTTTCGGGGCCGCAGCGCCCCTTTATCAAGGTGAAGTGAACAAACAATGAAATCTGACATACCTTCATACAGTTGAAGACCCGCGAACGGGACGAGCTCCCGGCATCGGGGCAGGCACACGCCCCCGGCCCGGCTCACCAGTGCTGTGACGCATTTTCGCCCCCTGGAACTGGCAACGACTACTTCCTGGAAACTGGGGGCAGTGAGGTAACCATGGTAACACGTGCTTCCCTGCACCAAGGAGCGCGGCGCCGGCACATCACGGGGCTGAAATACAACACAGTATATACAAATGCTTTACAACAATCCAGTGTGTACAAACAATAAAGTGAAAACGTAAATGTTAAAAACAATGGACCGGTGTAGAACTATTTAAGCATTATGTCTACCTTAACATAAAGCCTTGTACCTGTGACACAAAATGGTTGGTATAAACACAAAAACAAAACATTCTTTACATTAGCTAATCTACTGCCAACTGATAATACAGTACCTCCTTGTGCCACACAACAGATGCCAAATCAAGGAATTGTACAGACTGGAAAAACATATGAATGCAACAGACCCCCTAGAACATATTCCATAATATCTTATCATTTAATCCTGCCGGCTTGATGGTACCAAGAGTAAACATCCATCTAGCCTCCATGTGCAACAATTGGCCTCCCCTATCGCCTCCTGTTAGCGATTTCGGGACGTGGTCAATGATCTGAAACTTCAGATCATTTAATGTATGTCTGCTTTCGGCATAGTGCCTGGCCATCGGCTGGTCAGACACCTTGCCCAAGAGGGCACCCTTAACAGCTGACCTGTGCATCGTAAATCTTTCCCTGGCACTACGTATGGTCTTACCCACATACTGCAGCTGGCAGGGACAAGTAATCACATAAATAATATGTGACATAGTACAGGAAAGGACGTGATTAATTTTAAACGTCCTGCCTGTGGTACTAGACACAAAAGTGGATCCTGCCTGCAGATGATTACATGTTTTACACCCCAGGCAGCGATAGCAGCCTGGCGGACGGGACAGGAAATTAGTAGTGATGAGCGGGTTCGGTTCCTCGGAATCCGAACCCGCCCGAACTTCACCTTTTTTTGCACGGGTGCGAGCGACTCGGATCCTCCCGCCTTGCTCGGTTAACCCGAGCGCGCCCGAACGTCATCATCCCGCTGTCGGATTCTCGCGAGATTCGGATTCTATATAAAGTGCCGCGCGTCACCGCCATATTTCACTTGTGCATTGGAAATGATAGTGAGAGGACGTGGCTGGCGTCCTCTCAGTTTCTGTGTTTAGGGGGCTGAAAAAATCTGTCCTCAGTGTACTGCAAATATCTGTGCTCAGTGTGCTGCAAATATCTACGTTCTCTGTCTGAAAAAAGCTCCATATCTGTGCTCAGTGTGCTGCAAATATCTGTGCTCACACTGCTTTATTGTGGGGACTGGGGACCACCAGTATTATATAGGAGGAGTACAGTGCAGAGTTTTGCTGACCAGTGATCAGTGACCACCAGTATTATACGTTCTCTGCCTGAGAAACGGTCCATATCTGTGCTCAGTGTGCTGCAAATATCTGTGCTCACACTGCTTTATTGTGGGGACTGGGGACCAGCAGTATTATATAGGAGGAGTACAGTGCAGAGTTTTTCTGACCAGTGACCAGTGACCACCAGTATTATACGTTCTCTGCCTGAAAATTGCTCCATATCTGTGCTCAGTGTGCTGCATATATCTGTGCTCACACTGCTTTATTGTGGGGACTGGGGACCACCAGTATATTATATAGGAGGAGTACAGTGCAGAGTTTTGCTGACCAGTGACCACCAGTATTATACGTTCTCTGCCTGAAAAACGCTCCATATCTGTGCTCAGTGTGCTGCAAATATCTGTGCTCACACTGCTTTATTGTGGGGACTGGGGACCACCAGTATTATATAGGAGGAGGACAGTGCAGAGTTTTGCTGACCAGTGACCACCAGTATTATACGTTCTCTGCCTGAAAAACGCTCCATATCTATGCTCAATGTGCTGCAAATATCTGTTCTCACACTGCTTTATTGTGGGGACTGGGGACCAGCAGTATTATATAGGAGGAGTACAGTGCAGAGTTTTGCTGACCAGTGACCAGTGACCACCAGAATTATGCGTTCTCTGCCTGAAAAACGCTCCATATCTGTGCTGCATTGTAGTATATAGTAGTACAGTGCATAATTTTGCTGACCACCAGTATATAATAGCAGTACGGTACAGTAGGCCACTGCTCTACCTACCTCTGTGTCGTCAAGTATACTATCCATCCATACCTGTGGTGCATTTAAGCTTTGCGCAATATATATAGTAGTAGGCCATTGCTATTGATATATTACTGGCATATAATTCCACAGATTAAAAAATGGAGAACAAAAATGTGGAGGGTAAAATAGGGAAAGATCAAGATCCACTTCCACCTCGTGCTGAAGCTGCTGCCACTAGTCATGGCCAAGATGATGAAATGCCATCAACATCGTCTGCCAAGGCCGATGCCCAATGTCATAGAAGAGAGCATGTAAAATCCAAAAAACAAAAGTTCAGTAAAATGACCCAAAATTCAAAATTAAAAGCGTCCAATGAGAAGCGTAAACTTGCCAATATGCCAGTTACGACACGGAGTGGCAAAGAACGGCTTAGGCCCTGGCCTATGTTCATGGCTAGTGGTTCAGATTCACATGAGGATGGAAGCACTCATCCTCTCGCTAGAAAACTGCAGTGCCACTCCTAGATGGGCCAGGTGTTTGTGTCGGCCACTTGTGTCGCTTAGCTTAGTCACAAAGCTACCTCATTGCACCTCTTTTTTTCTTTGCATCATGTGCTGTTTGGGGACTATTTTTTAAATCTGCCATCCTGTCTGACATTGCAGTGCCACTCCTAGATGGGCCAGGTGTTTGTGTCAGCCACTTGGGTCGCTTAGCTTAGTCACACAGCTACCTCATTGTACCTCTTTTTTTCTTTGCATCATGTGCTGTTTGGGGACTATTTTTTTGAAGTGCCATCCTGTCTGACACTGCAGTGCAACTCCTAGATGGGCCAGGTGTTTGTGTCGGCCACTTGGGTCGCTTAGCTTAGTCATCCAGCGACCTCGGTGCAACTTTTAGGACTAAAAATAATATTGTGAGGTGTGAGGTGTTCAGAATAGACTGAAAATGAGTGGAAATTATGGTTATTGAGGTTAATAATACTATGGGATCAAAATGACCCCCACATTCTATGATTTAAGCTGTTTGTGAGGGTTTTTTGTAAAAAAAACACGCGAATCCAAAACACACCCGAATCCGACAAAAAATTTTCAGGGAGGTTTTGCCAAAACGCGTCCGAATCCAAAACACGGCCGCGGAACCGAATCCAAAACCAAAACCCGAAAAATTTCCGGTGCACATCACTAATTTTAACCTACAGTAAAAGATTTGAAAATAATGTTAAATATTTCATGGTTATACATTTGCAATAATTATGGAAAAATAGTTCAAGATATTAATCCCAAACGGAAACTAATAATGTGTAAGCCATCAATAGCGCCAATAAATATAGTGATTTTTTTTAATACCAAATAATTGCACAGTGACAGTCATCAGCTACACTATTTCTATTGTGAGGAGACCATGGGGGTAATTCAGAGTTGATCGCAGCAGCAAATTTGTTAGCAAAACCATGTGCACTGCAGGTCGGGCAGATATAACATTTGCAGAGAGAGTTAGATTTGGGTGGGTTGACAGGCAGAGGCGGTCGCTGGGCAGGACGGTGGCATTTGGACGCCGTTTTGTGGGCGTGGTCCGGCCAACGCAGACGTGGCCGAACCGTGCGGGGAGCGGGCCGCAGTGGCCTCCTGACGTCACATGCAACCACTGCAAGCCAGGCAGCGACGAGTAGATGCCGGCTGCGCTGGCTAGAAGCTACTCCTGAAGTGCAAAAGCATTGCTGCTGTGCGATGCTTTTGTACTTCAGCGACGGGGCAGGGACTGACATGTGGGGTGGGCTAGCCCTGTGCTGGGCTTCCCCCCGCATGTCTGTGTTCCTGATCATAGCTGTGCTAAATTTAGCACAGCTTTGATCAAGAAAAGAAAGAGATCACAAAACGGAGACCGTTTGTGATAACCCGGCGCTGTAATAGTGTAAATAGTTATATATTTGAGATGTTTCAGCAGCTAAGCATAAACAACTTGCCAGGTTGCAACGTTAAAATCTAGAGAGAAAAAAAAAAAAAAAGGAGGGGAGTATGCTTTGCGCTTGAAACAATATATCAAAAATTAGATGTGCAGTCGGACAAAGAAGATAGACTCAGTACAACTTCAAAATGATAATAAAAAAACACTTTTATGGTATCAATTAAAGCAGAGTATGCCACATATAGAATGAATTAAAATAATGACAGTTTTACAATTTGTTAGATAAACTAAACTGAAAATAAAAATAAACATAAGAATAAAAATAAAACAGTTAAATGATTATATTCAAATGGTGATAATAAAAAAATCACAACACTGGCGTCCCAGTGTATTATTTTGGGTTTGTAATTCCCGCAGGGATAATTGACAGTCTCACAGTCTCAGATATTAATATAGTTCTTTAAAGGAAAGGTGCAATCTGTAATTAATGCTCCCGTGCTGGTTCCTGCGTTAGTGTAGAAACAGGGTCCTCATTAAATGAAATACACGAGGAGTAATAATGTGTGCTTTATTTCCTGTTATAATTACAGCTGGTAGTTGCCGTCTTTCCCGGTAAGGTTTTGTTAATTATAAATATAGCAGCAATGTTCAATTTAGATGGATTTAGCCGCCGTGAACAAACTACTGGGAACGGTTGTTAGGCCCCACAGCGGGGGTCACACAGAACTCACCCGACCAGTGTTTGTACAGCCGTGCGGCAATGATGAATCCAGCGTGCGGCAAAAAGCTGTGACCGAAGCTGTCACGGTTATGCTGAGCTGCGGACTGGGTCCTTTCGGCGGGTATCACCAAGTGAGAAGTGTATCGAGAGTGGGCGTCAACGCGTTTCGTCTCCTAGCAACGGAGACTTCCTCAAGACGTCTTGAGGAAGTCTCCGTTGCTAGGAGACGAAACGCGTTGACGCCCACTCTCGATACACTTCTCACTTGGTGATACCCGCCGAAAGGACCCAGTCCGCAGCTCAGCATAACCGTGACAGCTTCGGTCACAGCTTTTTGCCGCACGCTGGATTCATCATTGCCGCACGGCTGTACAAACACTGGTCGGGTGAGTTCTGTGTGACCCCCGCTGTGGGGCCTAACAACCGTTCCCAGTAGTTTGTTCACGGCGGCTAAATCCATCTAAATTGAACATTGCTGCTATATTTATAATTAACAAAACCTTACCGGGAAAGACGGCAACTACCAGCTGTAATTATAACAGGAAATAAAGCACACATTATTACTCCTCGTGTATTTCATTTAATGAGGACCCTGTTTCTACACTAACGCAGGAACCAGCACGGGAGCATTAATTACAGATTGCACCTTTCCTTTAAAGAACTATATTAATATCTGAGACTGTGAGACTGTCAATTATCCCTGCGGGAATTACAAACCCAAAATAATACACTGGGACGCCAGTGTTGTGATTTTTTTATTATCACCATTTGAATATAATCATTTAACTGTTTTATTTTTATTCTTATGTTTATTTTTATTTTCAGTTTAGTTTATCCCACAGCTTTGATCAAGTCGGAATCACCCCCATTGTATTCTGAAGATCACATGACCATTAGACAATAAGTCCAGCAGAGAGAAGTCATCATATTTTAATGATAGTATTTTATATGCTGATGTGGTATACAGTGCATCCGGAAAGTATACACAGAGCTTCAGTTTTTCCACATTTTGTTATGGTACAGCCTTATTCCAAACTGGTATAAATTAATTTTGCCCTCAAAATTCTACACAAAATACCCCATAATGACAATGTGGAGAAAGTTTTTTTGAGATTTTTGCAAATTTTGTAAAAATAAAAAACTAAGAAATCACATGTACCTAAGTATTCACAGCCTTTGCTCAATACTTTGTTAATGCTCTTTTGGCAGCAATTACAGCCTCAAGTCTTTTTGAATATGATGCCACATGCTTGGCACACCTATCTTTGGGCAGTTTTGCCCATTGCTCTTTGCAGCACCTCGCAAACTCCATCAGGTTGCATGGAAAGCATCGATGCACAGCCATTTTCAGATCTCTCCAGAGATGTTCAATCATATTCAAGTCTGGGCTCTGGCTGGGCCACTAAAGGACATTCACAGAGTTGTCCTGAAGCCACTCCTTTGATATATTGGCTATGTGCTTAGGGTCATTGTCCTGCTGAAAGATGAACCGTCGCCCCAGTCTGAGGTCAAGAGCGCTCTGGAGCAGGTTTTCATCCAGGATGTCTCCGTACATTGCTGCATTCATCTTTCCCTCTATCCTGAATAGTCTCCCAGTTCCTGCCGCTGAAAAACATCCCCACAGCATGAAGCTGCCAGCACCATGCTTCACTGTAGAGATGGTATTGACCTGGTGATGAGCGGTGCCTGGTTTCCTCCAAACATGATGCCTGGCATTCATGCCAAAGAGTTCAATCTTTGTCTCATCAGACCAGAGAATTTTGTTTCTCATGGTCTGAGAGTCCTTCAGGTGCATTTTGGCAAACTCCAGGTGGGTTGACATGTGCTTTTTACTAAGGAGTGGCTTATGTCTGGCCACTCTACCATACAGGCCTGATTGGTGGATTGCTGCAAAGATTGTTGTCCTTCTGGAAGGTTCTCCTCTCTCCACAAAGGAATGCTGTAGCTCTGACAGAGTGACCATCGGGTTCTTGGTCACCTCCCTGACTAGGGCCATTTTCCCCTGCTTGCTCAGTTTAGACGGCCGGCCAGCTCTAGGAAGAGTCCTCGTGGTTCCGGACTTCTCTCATTGATGGATGATATATGCCACTGTGCTCATTGGGACCTTCCATGCAGCAGATATTTTTCTGTACCCTTCCCCAGATTTGTGCCTCGAGACAATCCTGTCTTGGAGGTCTACAGACAATTCCTTTGACTTCATGCTTGATTTGAGCTCAGACATGCACTGTCAAGTGTGGGGCTTTATATAGACAGGTGTGTGACTTTCCGAATAATGTCCAATCAACTGAATTTACCACAGCTGGACCCCAATTAAGCTGTAGGAACATCTCAAGGATGATCAGTGGAAATAGGATGCACCTGAGCTCAATTTTGAGCTTCATGGCAAAGGCTGTGAATACTTATGTACATTGAACGTCAGTGGCGTAAATCTTGTATTTCAAGTGACTTCCTCACATATAAGACTGTCTACCACTCTTATAGAAATACCCAGGACACTGCCAAACAATCATATTTCCAAACTCTTATCTCTGCTCCAGCCTCTAACCCCAAATGACTCTTTAATACATTTAAATCACTTCTGAATCATCCCTCACCTACCCCACCAGCCACTATCAAGGCACAGGATCTTGCTTCCTACTTCAAGGAGACGATTGATAAGATCTCAGATGAAATGGTATGCTCTTCGTCAGCCAGTGACCTGCTCCATTCTTTACCTGAACCATCTGGCACTCTCTCTTCATTTGATCCCACAAATGAAGATGAAGTATCATCACTCTTCTCATCCTGCTTCTCTACTACCTCTCCTCTTGAACCTTTACCCTCACAAATAAGTAAAGCTCTGTCTCTGGTGCTCATCCCAACATTAACTAACATCTGTAATCTCTCTCTCTCTACTGGTATTTTTCCTTCACTCTTCAAGCATGTAGTGATTACTCCCATTTAAAAAAAACTAAATTCTGACCCTAATGCTCTCTCAAACTAACACCCTATCTCTCAGCTCCCTTGTCTCTCTAAACAACTTGAGAGACTTGCCTACACTCGACTCAAACACTTTCTTAACTCATAAACTTTATTGGACCCACTTCAGTCAGGCTTCCGTTCCCAACACTCCACAGAGACAGCACTGACTAAAGTGGTTAATGATTTGGTCATTACGAAGTCTAAAGGCCATTACTCACTACTTATTCTTCTAGATCTATTTGCTGCATTTGACACTGTAGACCACTC
Source organism: Pseudophryne corroboree (assembly GCF_028390025.1). NCBI lineage: Eukaryota > Metazoa > Chordata > Amphibia > Anura > Myobatrachidae > Pseudophryne > Pseudophryne corroboree. Next base: position 36,337,692 of record NC_086447.1, on the reverse strand, counting down.
TCTTCTTATACAGACACTACAATCCCTATGTCTTAAAGATACAGCCCTTTATTTGTTCCTATCCTACCTATCTAATCGCTCCTTCAGTGTTCGCTTCTCTGAATCTACCTCCTCTTCACTACGTCTTTCAGTTGAAGTACCGCAAGGCTCAGTCTTGGGTCCTCTGCTTTTCTCTATCTATACCTCATCTCTTGGTAAACTAATCAGCTCTTTTGGATTTCAGTATCATCTGTACGCAGATGATACTCAAATCTACCTATCCTCCCTTGACTTGAGCCTATCTGTACTGGACCGTGTCACTGAATGCCTTTCTGCCATTTCATCCTGGATGACATCTCGCCAACTCAAACTTAATATTTCAAAGACAGAGTTAATTATATTTCCACCGGCCAATAGAAGGTACCAACCTGATATCTCTATCACTGTTGAAAACTTGACTATCTACCCTACCCCACAAGCTCGCTGCCTAGGTGTCATCCTTGACTCTGATCTGTCCTTTGTTCCCAGCATTCAATCTGTCTCAAGATCTTGTTACATGCATCTAAAAAACATATCCAAAATACGACCATACCTTACACAAGACACTGCTAAAACTCTAATCTACGCTCTCATTATCTCCCGCATTGATTATTGCAATAGTCTCCTAACTGGTCTTCCCAAAACGAGACTCTCACCACTACAATCCTTTCTGAATGCAGTGGCGAGGCTAATCTTCCTCGCTTGATGTTCATCGTCTGCAGATCCACTCTGTCAGTCCCTCCATTGGTTACCACATTCAATATAAAATACTTTTACTCACACACAAGGCCATTAACCAAACTACACCAACGTACATCACTTCGCTTATCTCAAAATATCTCCCAACCCGACCTCTTCACTCTTCACAAGACCTGCGTCTCTCATCCACACTCATTATTCGCTCCCACTCACGATTGCAGGACTTTCATCGGGCTGCACCCACTCTGTGGAATGCCCTACCATGCACAATAAGACTCTCCTCTAGTCTCCAAACCTTCAAGCGTTCCCTGAAAACTCACCTCTTTAGGCAAGCATATCAAATTCCAGAACCGCCCACATAACTTTCATAAACCTTTCCACTCTCTACAGTCCACACATATCCTCAAATGTCTTCTCATTCTTCTCTTTCCCTTCCTCTCAACCCTGGTTCATCATTGCTGTATGACCATATCATACAGTCCACCAAGAACCTTTGCAATCTGGTAGACAACTAATCAATAGATAGCACCTTTCCTTGTTTATACATGCCTATTTCCCTATAGATTATAAGCTTGTGAGCAGGGCCTTCCTACCTCTATGACTGTTTGTTATTACCCAGTTTGTTATATTATTGTTATTTCCAATTGTAAAGCGCAACAGAATTTGCTGCGCTATATAAGAAACTGTTAATAAATAAATAAATAAATAATGTTATTTCTTAGTTTTTTATTTTTACTAATTGAGCAAAAATCACAAAAAAAACTTTTTACACGTTGTCATTATGGGGTATTATGTGTAGAATTTTTAGGGAAAAATTAATTTATTCCATTTTGGAACAAGGCTGTAACATAACAAAATGTGGAAAAAGTGAAGCACTGTGAGTAATTTCCGGATGCACTGTAGAAAGTAATATTGTAATCTTCTTCTTCTTGTAATACATATTTTGCTGTAATCATATCCTAACTATAATGAGATTTCCTTGGTGGCAGCTCCGTAAGTCACACTTTATCTGGTCTCCGAAGTAAAATGTAACAAGGGGGGAGTTTTGCTGATCCCTAAGGTACAGATGGCACCCCCCCCCCTGTGTGCTCTTAATGATGAGAGCGCCTTCGTCTAGGCACACGTGCGTACCCGTGACAGAGACACGCCCTATTCACTAGATTTACTGAGACACTGATGGAGACGTACCCCATTCTAGTGAATGGGAGAGCATCTATGTGCACTCCCGCGGGGCTAGGCACATGGATCATCTAGTCAAGCCGGGAGAGCGTGCCTGCGATGGAGCTGCCTCAGATGAGCGCGGTTAAATCTGTATAATGCTTATTGAAAACATGACTTATAAAATGGTGTCTCACCATGTTTCAGATTCTTTTTTGGGGGGCGGGGTTGCTTGTTTTATTTTAATATTCAAATATACATTTCTGCCTTGCCTTGGCTATTGGTTTAGGGAGTGAGTAGCTGCTATTTGATAGACAGTACTTCACAACTTAATCATTTTATCTGTATTTACTGTATATGATCACTTAGAAGCTTGCACTTGGCATTGAAGTACAGGCACCTTTATAGGAAGTAGTATAGAATCTACCAGCTGAACTACAATTGTGTGATATGAAGTAAAGAAATAGTGTATTTTCTGTATGGCACCAAAGTCATGAACTACTCTGAATGCTTATTATGAATTTGTGTAGATTAGTATTTCTCAACTCCAGTCATTAGCGACCTCTAACAGTGCATGTTTTTCCAGATTTTCTCAGTATCACAATTTTAATAATTTGATCCACCTGTGAATCTTTTAGTATGTGTTATGACAGTAAAGCAGTAATGAACACACCTGCACACTAACTAGCAGATCTGTAAAACATGCACTATTAGGGTACCCTGTGGACCTGAATTGGGAAACACTAGTGTATAAGCTTGCAGTTTGAATTTTAATGTAGTGGATCCTGATTATAGCAACAAGTTCTGCTTGTTGGATATATATACACTTTGGAAGGTAGTCAGCTTCAGCGCAAGTCCATGTAACATATGTTAGATTCCCCTTCTTATAACAGAGGCATGAGATACCTCAAATTAAGTGACATATGAATTGTTTTAGAAAGTGTCAGTGAGGTCTGTCATTGCTTTCATGGCTTGGACTATAACATTGTAAGAGAATAGCAAAGTGAAGAACATTGTGGTTGGAAATCAATTAACCGTGTTAATTTATCATGGGCTAATTGATGACCTGGGGCTATCCAATTAGCCCTGAAAGCAGCCTGCCGGCTGCTCATATGAAGTTTTTGTTGGGGGTCCTCAGCATACTCTGAAAAAATCTCCTTTAAGTAGCCTGTTTTTACGAATCTGCCAGTGTTAACACATAGCTCCATAAACGTACCAGGTATTGTATGTGTCAATGCACAAAAACAAATGTTTTATTGGGTGCAAAAAATGGGCTGTAACTGAATAGCTTGAAGGTAAAAAGTGCACAAAATGGCAAAAAAAAGCATGAGGTTAAATAGTTGGGGAGTTTTCACACCTGCAAAATTTGATGCCTCACAATTTACAACATTATATTTTAGAAAAGCTGTCTCCCATTCCTTATTTGTATATTTTTTTCAATTATGAATCATCCAAAAAAATGACATTTTCTTTAATACTTTATTCTGGTTACTTAGTTTACTTTTACAAGTGCTAAGTGTTACATAATTCGATATAACCTTTCAATCCATATATCTGATATAAAAACATTTACCTCTTAACCTTCTGTTACATATAAATGGCAGCTACCATATAATAAATAAAAGTATAGAATACAGAAATGTCCTCATATATCATTCCAGCAGTCATGCCAAACTACCCATCTCGGGTCGCCAGGTCCGATGACACACTTGCTAGTGTTGGCATCTTTTTGTAAAAAATGTCATTGATTCACAACACAATGTGACTAGTATGTACCAGAAGTGTGCTGAGTAATGTGATATGCAAAAAATGTATATTTGTGTTAGAGATGAGTGGGTTCAGTTCTCAGAGAACCGAACCCCCCCCCCCCCCCCGAACTTTGCCTTACGAGTCCAGATGAGCCATGTTCAGATTTTACCTCTTGACTCAGAAACCCGAACTCGGCAAAACGTCATCATCCCGCTGTTGGATTCTCGTGGGATTTGGATTCAATATAAGGAGTCGCGCATCGCGGCCATTTTCACTCCAGTCTCGGAGAGTGAGAGGACGTGTCCTCAGTGTGTTCAGTGTCTGTGTGTTGGGGCGGGAAAGTGGGGTGGCAAGTGTTGTGCTGCTCAGTCCAGTCCAGTGTAGTCACTCAGTGTATTGTGCTGCATCAGTCCAGGCAGTCACAGTGTTGGTGTTCTCTGCTGCCATATATCCAGTGTAGCTGTAAAGTGGTGCTGTGTTGTGCAGACCAGTCCAGTGTAGTCTGTGTATTGTGCTGTATCAGTCCAGCCATTCACAGTGTTGGTGTTCTCTGCTGCCATGTATCCAGTGTAGCTGTATAAAGTGGTGCTGTGTTGTGCAGACCAGTGGTAGTGTCCTGTGTCATCAGTAATTCCAGTGACGATATACGCTGCTGCAATATATCCACTGCTGCAGTATAACAATTCTTACAACCTGTTGGGCTGCATCAGACCAGTGGTAATGTCTTGTGTCATCAGTAATTCCAGTGACGATATATGCTGCTACTATATATAAGCACTGCTGCAGTATAAAAATCATAACAACCTGTTGGGCTGCATCAGACCAGTGGTAGTGTCCTGTGTCATCAGCAATTCCAGTGACGATATACGCTGCTGCTATATATATCCACTGCTGCAGTATAACAATTATAACAACCTGTTGGGCTGCATCAGACCAGTGGTAGTGTCCTGTGTCATCAGTAATTCCAGTGACGATATACGCTGCTGCTACTATATATCCACTGCTGCAGTATAACAATTATAACAACCTGTTGGGCTGCATCAGACCAGTGGTAGTGTCCTGTGTCATCAGTAATTCGAGTGGCGATAAACGCTGCTGCTATATATCCACTGCTGAAGTATAACAATTATAACAACCTGTTAGGCTGCATCAGACCATTGGTAGTGTCCTGTGTCATCAGTACTTTGAGTCATTCCTGTGACGCATATTGTCTCTTATAATGCCCAAAAAATGCTGGAGAACAAAAATTTTGAGTAGAAAATAGGGAAAGATCAAGAAGAACCTTTTCCTTCTAGTGCTGAAGCTTCTGCCACTAGCCATGACATAGACGAGGAAATGCCATCAACGTCATCTGCCAAGGCCGATGCCCAATGTGATAGTAGAGGGCATGTAAAATCCAAAAAGCCAAAGTTCAGTAAAAAGACCCAAAAAAAGAAATTTAAAAGGTCTGAGGAGAAACGTACACATGCCAATATGCCATTTATGACACGGAGTGGCAAGGAACGGCTGAGGCCCTGGCCTATGTTCATGGCTAGTGATTCAGCTTCACATGACGATGGAAGCTCTCATCCTCCCGCTAGAAAAATTAAAAGAGTTAAGCTGGAAAGAGCACAGAAAAGAACTGTGCGCTCTGAGATGGTATCACAAATCCCCAAGGAGAGTCCAATTGTGTCGGCTGCAATGCCTGACCTTCCCAACACTGGACGGGAAGAGGTGGCGCCTTCCACCATTTGCACGCCCCCTGCAAGTGCTGGTAGGAGCTCCCACAGTCCAGTTCCTGATATTCAAATTGAAGATGTCACTGTTGAAGTACACCAAGATGAGGATATGGGTGTTGCTGGCGCTGAGGAGGAATTTGACGATGAGGATTTTGATGGTGATGTGGTTTGTTTAAGTCAGGCATCGGGGGAGACACCTGATGTCCTTGGGACGAAGAAGCCCATTGTGATGCCTGGGCAAACTACCAAAAAAGCCACCTCTTCGGTGTGGAATTATTTCTCCTCAAATCTGGACAACAGGTGTCAAGCCATCTGTTTCCTCTGTCAATCTGTATTAAGTAGGGGTAAGGATGTTAACCACCTAAGAACATCCTCCCTTATACGTCACCTGCTGCACATTCATCAGAAGTCACTGTTAAGTTCAGAAACTTTGGGTAAGAGCATAAGCAGTCCACTGACACCAAAATCAATTCTTCCTCCTCTACCCAAGCTCCAGCAAGCCATACCACCAACTACCTCAACGTCAACTTCCTCAGTCAGGCCATGTCACTGTCAAGACTGAGGAGTCCTCTCCTAGCCGGGGTTCCTCCGTAGGATCCTTGAGTGGTACGCTGGCTGTTACTTCCATTGCTGTTGTTGCTGCTGGGAATCGATAGTCATCCCAGAGGGGAAGCCAGAAGACCACTTTTACTACTTCCAGTAAGCAATTGACTGTCCAACAGTCCTTTGTGAGGAAGAGGGAAGAGGTGGCGCCTTCCACCATTTGCACGCCCCCTGCAAGTGCTGGAAGGAGCACCCGCAGTCCAGTTCCTGATAGTCAAATTGAAGAGGTCACTGTTGAAGTACACCAGGATGAGGAAATGGGTGTTTCTGGCGCTGAGGAGGAAATTGACAAGGAGGATTCTGATGGTGAGGTGGTTTGTTTAAGTCAGGCACCCGGGGAGACACCTGTTGTCCGTGGGACGAATATGGCCATTGACATGCCTGGTCAAATTACAAAAAAAAATCACCTCTTCGGTGTGGAATTATTTTAACACAAATGCGGACAACAGGTGTCAAGCCGTGTGTCGCCTTTGTCAAGCTGTAATAAGTAGGGGAAAGGACGTTAACCACCTCGGAACATCCTCCCTTATACGTCACCTGGACCGCATTCATCAGAAGTCATTGACAAGTTCAAAAACTTTTGGTGACAGCGGAAGCAGTCCACTGACAACTAAATCCCTTCCTCTTGTACACAAGCTCCTGCAAACCACACCACCAACTCCCTCAGTGTCAATTTCCTCCTTACACAGGAAAGCCAATAGTCCTGAAGGCCATGTCACTGGCAAGTCTGACGAGTCCTCTCCTGCCTGGGATTCCTCTGATGCATCCTTGAGTGTAACGCCTACTGCTGCTGGCGCTGCTGTTGTTGCTGCTGCTGAGAGTCGATCGTCATCCCAGTGGTGAAGTCGGAAGACCACTTGTACTACTTCCAGTAAGGAATTGACTGTCCAACAGTCCTTTGCGAGAAAGATGAAATATCACAGCAGTCATCCTGCTGCAAAGTGGGTAACTCAGGCCTTGGCAGCCTGGGTGGTGAGAAACGTGTTTCTGGTATCCACAGTTAATTCACAGGGAACTAGAGAATTGATTGAGGTACTGTGTCCCCGGTACCAAATACCATCTAGGTTCCATTTCTCTAGGCAGGCGATACCGAAAATGTACACAGACATCAGAAAAAGAGTAACCAGTGTCAAATTACAAAGTTAGGAAATTTTAAAAAGAACAGTTAAACCAACAGTTGAACAAACATTGAAAAACATTGGAAAGCAGGTAAATCTACCATTTAATTAACAATTTCCATAAGCATTTTCCAATCTATACTTTACTCTTTATAAACACCATGCTCCACAAACTGTTTTTCCTCATAGCACTTCATGGTATCCTCTATAAAATGACATCGTCCTTCACTATTCCTGTTATTTATCGCTCTGTACACATTGCAGCCTCATTAATCCACTCCCCTCTTATTAACACTCATGAGCTTTTAACCTATCTATGTACACTAACTGTCACATCCTCTACCTGTCACCATAAGAAACTATCACACACCTCCCCCAACTATACCTATCTCTCTCTTCTTCTGCTTCTACTAGCTGGTGACATATCCCCAAATCCAGGTCCCATCCACATACCACGCTCACATTCAGCTGATTCACAACGGAATATAAAATCAACAAACCTTATCAACATCACTTGTCTCCCATCTACCTCCAAGTCACTAAAATGTGCTTTATGGAATGCACGCTCTGTTTGCAACAAATTAACAGCTATTCATGACCTTTTCATAGCAAACAAATTCAATATGCTGGCTATAACAGAAACCTGGCTCACACAATCAGACACTGCCTCCCCTGCAGCACTGTCACATGGTGGCCTCCATTTCACACACACCCCCAGGCCTGGTAACATCAAGGGAGGGGGTGTTGGAATATTACTGTCCAAATCTTACACGCACATCGTTTTACCACCTGTTCCCTCACTCACATTTACATCCTTTGAAGTACACTCTATTAGGATTTTCACCCCTTTCTCTCTGCGTGTTGCAGCTATCTATCGCCCACCTGGGCAACCCAAAAAGTTTCTGGAAGATTTTTCTGCATGGCTCCCTCACTTTCTATCCTCTGACATCTCCACCATCATTATAGGTGATTTCAATCTCTCTATTGACAGTCCACAATCTCCCCATGCCTCTAAACTACTCTCTCTAACCTCCTCTCTTGGCCTCTCCCAATGAACTGACTCCCCTACTCATCAGGAGGGCCACTGCCTTGATCTTGTATTCACCAGACTATGCTCTGTTTCTGAACTCACTAACACTCCTTTCCCTCTCTCAGATCACAACCTTATCACATGCATGCTCTCCTCCATTACTTCAAACTCCATGTCCCTAAAGTCTACAAGGACACCTCTTACCCGCAGAAATATTAACGCTATTAATTTTCAACAACTATCTACCTCTCTGCAACCACTACTTTCACCAATTTCTACATTCACCTCTCCAGAGACTGCTGTGTCACACCTTAACCAAACTCTAGTAACAGCACTTGATGAAGTGGCTCCAGCTACCCATCACACTCCACGTAGACTTAGATGTCAACCGTGGCACTCTAAACACACTAGACACTTACAAAAACTCTCACGAAAAGTTGAACGCCAGTGGCGTAAATCTCGTAGTTCAAGTGACTTTCTCACATATAAGACCACCTACCACTCTTATCGTACTGCTCTGGACACTGCCAAACAAACATATTTTCAATCTATCATCTCTGCTCAAGCCTCTAACCCCAAGCGACTTTTTAATACATTTAAATCACTTCTTGTCCCTCCCTCACCTAACCCACCAGCCACCGTCAGTGCGCAAGATCTTGCTTCCTATTTCAAGGACAAGATTGACAAGATCCGAAATGAAATGGTATGCTCTTCCACAGCAAGTGACCTGCTCAATTCCCTGCCTGAACCCTCTAACACCTTCTCTTCCTTTGATCCTACAAATGAAGATGAAGTATCTGCACTCTTTTCATCTGCCTACTCTAATACCTCTCCCCTTGACTCTATACCCTCACAAATTAGTAAAGCTCTGTCTACTGTGCTCATCCCAACCTTAACGAAAATCTGTAATCTCTCCCTGTCTACTGGTATCTTTCCTTCTCTATACAAGCATGCAGTGATTACTCCCATTCTGAAAAAACAAAACTCTGACCCGAACACTCTCTCTAACTACCGTCCCATCTCTCAGCTCCCATGCCCCTCCAAGCTACTGGAGAGACTTGCCTACACTCGCCTCACACACTTTCTAAACTCACACAGCCTACTGGACCCACTTCAGTCAGGATTTCGTGCCCAACACTCCACAGAGACAGCACTGACTAAGGTAGTGAATGATTTGGTCAGTGCTAAATCTAAAGGACATTTCTCTCTACTTATTCTCCTTGATCTCTCTGCTGCTTTTGACACTGTTGACCACTCTCTATTCATACAAACACTACAATCCCTAGGTATTCAGGACACAGCCCTTTCTTGGTTCTCATCCTACCTATCTAATCGCTCCTTCAGTGTTCGTTTCTCTGATTCCACCTCTCCTTCGCTACCTCTCTCAGTTGGAGTACCGCAAGGCTCAGTCCTAGGTCCTCTGCTTTTCTCTATCTATACCACATCTCTTGGCAAACTAATCAACTCTTTCAGATTTCAGTACCATCTGTATGCGGATGATACTCAAATCTACCTATCCTCCCCTGATTTGTCACCATCTGTATTGGGTCGTGTCACTGAATGCCTTTCTGCCATTTCATTTTGGATGACATCTCGCCACCTCAAACTTAATATTTCCAAAACAGAATTAATTATATTTCCACCGGCCAATAGTAGTTTCCAACCTGATATCTCTATCACTGTTGAGAACTCTGCAATCACCCCTACCCCACAAGCTCGCTGCCTAGGTGTCATTCTTGACTCTGAACTGTCCTTTGTTACCCACATTCAATCTGTCTCAAGATCATGTTACATACATCTAAGAAACATATCCAAAATACGCCCTTATCTTACACAAGACACAGCAAAAACTCTAATCCATGCTCTCATTATCTCCCGCATTGATTATTGTAATAGTCTCCTGACCGGTCTTCCCAAACATAAGCTCTCACCACTACAATCCATTTTGAATGCAGCTGCGAGGCTAATCTTCCTTGCCAGACGTTCATCGTCTGCAGATCCGCTCTGTCAGTCCCTCCATTGGTTACCGGTATTCTACCGTATTAAATATAAAATACTTTTACTCACATACAAGGCTATTAACCAAACTGCACCAACATACATCTCTTCACTCATCTCAAAATATCTCCCTACCCGACCTCTCCGCTCTGCACAAGACCTACGTCTCTCATCCACACGCATTACTTGTTCACACTCAAAATTACAGGACTTTATCCGGGCTTCACCCACTCTGTGGAATGCCCTCCCACGCACAGTAAGACTCGCCTCTAGTCTCCAAACCTTTAAATGTTCCCTGAAAACTCACCTCTTCAGACAAGCCTATCAAATTCCAGACCCACCCACATAACCTTCAGTGCTTCCCTATCTAATTAAATCCTCTGTAGAGTATTCATAACATCACATATCTTGTCTTTCTTTAGTCTCACACCCTCCTGACACTTGGATAACTTTGTGGGGTATCATCATACAACCCATTAAGAACCTAGCAATCTGGTGGACCATTATGCAATAGGTAGCATCAATCCTTGTGTATCTATGCCTATTTCCCTATAGATTGTAAGCTTGCGAGCAGGGCCTTCCTACCTCTGTCTGTTTTTACCCAGTTTTGTTCTATTACTGTTGTTCTAATTGTAAAGCGCAACGGAATATGCTGCGCTATATAAGAAACTGTTAATAAATAAATAAATAAATAATAAAAAATGCAGTTGTACCCAATTTCCACTTAACCACGGACATGTGGACAACAGGAGCATGGCAGACTCAGGACTATATGACTGTGACAGCCCACTGGGTAGATGTATGGCCTCCAGCAGCTGCACCAGTAGCAGCATCTTGCAAATGCCAACTCATTCCTAGGCAGGCTACGCTATGTATCACTGCTTTCCATAAGAGGCACACAGCTGACAACCTCTTACGGAAACTGAGGAACATCATCGCAGAATGGCTTACCCCAATTGGACTCCCCTGGGGATTTGTGATATTGGACAACGCCAACAATATTGTGCATGCATTACAACTGGGCAAATTCCAGCACGTCCCATGTTTTGAAATACAATTAATTTGGTGGCACAGTGTTTTTTTAAAAATGTGAGGGGTGTGCAGGAGATGCTGTCGGTGGCCTGGAAAATTGCGGGCCACTTTCGGGATTCTGCCACTGCGTGCCGAAGACTGGAGCGCCAGCAAACACTCCTTAACCTGCCCCGCCATCAACTGAAGCAAGAGGTGGTAACGAGGTGGAATTCAAAACTCTATATGCTTCAGGGGATGTAGGAGCAGCAAAAGGCCATTCAAGCCTATACATCCACCTACGATATAGGCAAAGGAGGGGTAATGCACCTGACTCAAGCACAGTGGAGATTGATTTCCATCTTGTGCAAGGTTCTCCAACCGTTTGAACTTGCCACACGTGAAGTCAATTCAGACACTGCCAGCTTGAGCCAGGTCATTCCCCTCATCAGGCTTTTGCAGAAGCAGCTGGATAAATTGAAGGAGGATCTAAGACAGAGCGATTCCGCAAAGTATGTGGGACTTGTGGACGGAGACCTTCATTTGCTTTGCCAGAATTCAAGGGTGGTCAATCTGTTGAAATCAGAGCACTACATTTTGGCCACCGTGCTCGATCCTAGGTTTAAAGCCTACGTTGTATCTCTCTTTCCAGCAAGTGTGCAGAGGTGCAAAGACCTGCTGGTTAGTAAATTGTCAACTCAAGCGGAACGTGACCCGTCAAGAGCTCCTCCTTCAATTTCTCCCGCCACTGGGGCTGCAAGGAAAAGGATAACATTTACTAGCCCACCCGCTGGCGGTGATGCAGGGCAGTCAGGAGCGAAAGCTGACATCTGGTACGGACTGAAGGACCTGCCAACGATTACTGACATGTCTACTGTCACTGCATATGATTCTGTCACCATTGAAAGAATGGTGGAGGATTATATGAGTGACCGCATCCAAGGAGGCATGCCAGACAGTCTGTTACGTATACTGGCAGGAAAAGGAAACAATTTGGAGGCCCTTGCACAGACTGGCTTTATATTACCTAAGTCCCCCCCCCGCCCCTCTCCAGTGTGTACTCCGAAAGAGTGTTTAGTGCAGCCGGTAACCTTGTCAGTGATCGACATAGAAGGTTATTTCCACAAAATGTGGAGAAGATGATGTTCATCAAAATGAATTATAAAGTCTTCCAGGAAGACCTTTACCAGCAATTGCCTCCAGAAAGTACACAGGAAACTGTGATGGTGGATTCCAGTGGGGACGAATTAATACTCAGTTAGGAGGATGTACATGGTGAAAGGGGTGAGGAATCGGAGGATGATGATGAGGTGGACATCTTGCCTCTGTGGAGCCAGTTTGTGCAAGGAGAGATTGATTGCTTCTTTTTTGGTGGGGGCCCAAACAAACCAGTAATTTCAGCCGAAGTCGTGTGGAAGACCCTGTCGCTGAAATTATTGGTTTGTTAAAGTGTGCATGTCCTGTTTATACTACATAAAGGTGGGTGGGTGGGCCCAAGAACAATTCCATATTGCACCTCTTTTTCTTCTATGTGCTGTTTGGGGCCTATTTTTTAAATCTGCCATCCTGTCTGCCACTGCAGTGCCACTCCTAGATGGGCCAGGTGTTTGTGCCGCTCACTTGTGTCATTTAGCTTAGTCATACAGCTACCTCATTGCACCTCTTTTTCTTCTTTGCATCATGTGCTGTTTGGAGACTAGTTTTTTTAAGTGCCATCTGGTCTGCAACTGCAGTGCCACTCCTAGATGGGCCAGATGTTTGTGCCGCACACTTGTGTCGCTTAGCTTAGTCATACAGCCACCTCGATGCAAATTTAAGGCCTAAAAACAATAATTGTGAGGTGTGAGGTGTTCAGAATAGACTGGAAATGAGTGGAAATAATTGTTATTGAGGTAAATAATACTGTAGGATAGAGATGAGCGCCGGAAATTTTTCGGGTTTTGTGTTTTGGGTTCGGTTCCGCGGCCGTGTTTTGGGTTCGACCGCGTTTTGGCAAAACCTCACCGAATTTTTTTTGTCGGATTCGGGTGTGTTTTGGATTCGGTGTTTTTTTCAAAAAACCCTAAAAAACAGCTTAAATCATAGAATTTGGGGGTCATTTTGATCCCAAAGTATTATTAACCTCAAAAACCATAATTTACACTCATTTTCAGTCTATTCTGAATACCTCACACCTCACAATATTATTTTTAGTCCTAAAATTTGCACCGAGGTCGCTGTGTGAGTAAGATAAGCGACCCTAGTGGCCGACACAAACACCGGGCCCATCTAGGAGTGGCACTGCAGTGTCACGCAGGATGTCCCTTCCAAAAAACCCTCCCCAAACAGCACATGACGCAAAGAAAAAAAGAGGCGCAATGAGGTAGCTGACTGTGTGAGTAAGATAAGCGACCCTAGTGGCCGACACAAACACCGGGCCCATCTAGGAGTGGCACTGCAGTGTCACGCAGGATGGCCCTTCCAAAAAACCCTCCCCAAACAGCACATGACGCAAAGAAAAAAAGAGGCGCAATGAGGTAGCTGACTGTGTGAGTAAGATAAGCGACCCTAGTGGCCGACACAAACACCGGGCCCATCTAGGAGTGGCACTGCAGTGTCACGCAGGATGGCCCTTCCAAAAAACCCTCCCCAAACAGCACATGACGCAAAGAAAAAAAGAGGCGCAATGAGGTAGCTGACTGTGTGAGTAAGATAAGCGACCCTAGTGGCCGACACAAACACCGGGCCCATCTAGGAGTGGCACTGCAGTGTCACGCAGGATGGCCCTTCCAAAAAACCCTCCCCAAACAGCACATGACGCAAAGAAAAAAAGAGGCGCAATGAGGTAGCTGACTGTGTGAGTAAGATAAGCGACCCTAGTGGCCGACACAAACACCGGGCCCATCTAGGAGTGGCACTGCAGTGTCACGCAGGATGGCCCTTCCAAAAAACCCTCCCCAAACAGCACATGACGCAAAGAAAAAAAGAGGCGCAATGAGGTAGCTGACTGTGTGAGTAAGATAAGCGACCCTAGTGGCCGACACAAACACCGGGCCCATCTAGGAGTGGCACTGCAGTGTCACGCAGGATGGCCCTTCCAAAAAACCCTCCCCAAACAGCACATGACGCAAAGAAAAAAAGAGGCGCAATGAGGTAGCTGACTGTGTGAGTAAGATAAGCGACCCTAGTGGCCGACACAAACACCGGGCCCATCTAGGAGTGGCACTGCAGTGTCACGCAGGATGGCCCTTCCAAAAAACCCTCCCCAAACAGCACATGACGCAAAGAAAAATAAAAGAAAAAAGAGGTGCAAGATGGAATTGTCCTTGGGCCCTCCCACCCACCCTTATGTTGTATAAACAGGACATGCACACTTTAACCAACCCATCATTTCAGTGACAGGGTCTGCCACACGACTGTGACTGATATGACGGGTTGGTTTGGACCCCCCCCAAAAAAGAAGCAATTAATCTCTCCTTGCACAAACTGGCTCTACAGAGGCAAGATGTCCACCTCATCATCATCCTCCGATATATCACCGTGTACATCCCCCTCCTCACAGATTATCAATTCGTCCCCACTGGAATCCACCATCTCAGCTCCCTGTGTACTTTGTGGAGGCAATTGCTGCTGGTCAATGTCTCCGCGGAGGAATTGATTATAATTCATTTTAATGAACATCATCTTCTCCACATTTTCTGGATGTAACCTCGTACGCCGATTGCTGACAAGGTGAGCGGCGGCACTAAACACTCTTTCGGAGTACACACTTGTGGGAGGGCAACTTAGGTAGAATAAAGCCAGTTTGTGCAAGGGCCTCCAAATTGCCTCTTTTTCCTGCCAGTATAAGTACGGACTGTGTGACGTGCCTACTTGGATGCGGTCACTCATATAATCCTCCACCATTCTTTCAATGTTGAGAGAATCATATGCAGTGACAGTAGACGACATGTCCGTAATCGTTGTCAGGTCCTTCAGTCCGGACCAGATGTCAGCATCAGCAGTCGCTCCAGACTGCCCTGCATCACCGCCAGCGGGTGGGCTCGGAATTCTGAGCCTTTTCCTCGCACCCCCAGTTGCGGGAGAATGTGAAGGAGGAGATGTTGACAGGTCGCGTTCCACTTGACTAGACAATTTTCTCACCAGCAGGTCTTTCAACCCCAGCAGACTTGTGTCTGCCGGAAAGAGAGATCCAAGGTAGGCTTTAAATCTAGGATCGAGCATGGTGGCCAAAATGTAGTGCTCTGATTTTAACAGATTGACCACCCGTGAATCCTTGTTAAGCGAATTAAGGGCTCCATCCACAAGTCCCACATGCCTAGCGGAATCGCTCCGTGTTAGCTCCTCCTTCAATGTCTCCAGCTTCTTCTGCAAAAGCCTGATGAGGGGAATGACCTGACTCAGGCTGGCAGTGTCTGAACTGACTTCACGTGTGGCAAGTTCAAAGGGCATCAGAACCTTGCACAACGTTGAAATCATTCTCCACTGCGCTTGAGACAGGTGCATTCCACCTCCTATATCGTGCTCAATTGTATAGGCTTGAATGGCCTTTTGCTGCTCCTCCAACCTCTGAAGCATATAGAGGGTTGAATTCCACCTCGTTACCACTTCTTGCTTCAGATGATGGCAGGGCAGGTTCAGTAGTTTTTGGTGGTGCTCCAGTCTTCTGTACGTGGTGCCTGTACGCAGAAAGTGTCCCGCAATTCTTCTGGCCACCGACAGCATCTCTTGCACGCCCCTGTCGTTTTTAAAAAAATCTGCACCACCAAATTCAAGGTATGTGCAAAACATGGGATGTGCTGGAATTTGCCAATATTTAATGCACACACAATATTGCTGGCGTTGTCCGATGCCACAAATCCACAGGAGAGTCCAATTGGGGTAAGCCATTCCGCGATGATCTTCCTCAGTTGCCGTAAGAGGTTTTCAGCTGTGTGCGTATTCTGGAAACCGGTGATACAAAGCGTAGCCTGCCTAGGAAAGAGTTGGCGTTTGCGAGATGCTGTTACTGGTGCCGCCGCTGCTGTTCTTGCGGCGGGAGTCCATACATCTACCCAGTGGGCTGTCACAGTCATATAGTCCTGACCCTGCCCTGCTCCACTTGTCCACATGTCCGTGGTTAAGTGGATATTGGGTACAGCTGCATTTTTTAGGACACTGGTGACTCTTTTTCTGAGGTCTGTGTACATTTTCGGTATCGCCTGCCTAGAGAAATGGAACCTAGATGGTATTTGGTACCGGGGACACAGTACCTCCAACAAGTCTCTAGTTGGCTCTGCAGTAATGATGGATACCGGAACCACGTTTCTCACCACCCAGGATGCCAAGGCCTCAGTTATCCGCTTTGCTGTAGGATGACTGCTGTGATATTTCATCTTCCTTGCAAAGGACTGTTGGACAGTCAATTGCTTGGTGGAAGTAGTAAAAGTGGTCTTACGACTTCCCCTCTGGGATGACCATCGACTCCCAGCAGCAACAACAGCAGCGCCAGCAGCAGTAGGCGTTACACGCAAGGATGCATCGGAGGAATCCCAGGCAGGAGAGGACTCGTCAGAATTGCCAGTGACATTGCCTGCAGGACTATTGGCATTCCTGGGGAAGGAGGAAATTGACACTGAGGGAGTTGGTGGGGTGGTTTGCGTGAGCTTGGTTACAAGAGGAAGGGATTTACTGGTCAGTGGACTGCTTCCGCTGTCACCCAAAGTTTTTGAACTTGTCACTGACTTATTATGAATGCGCTGCAGGTGACGTATAAGGGAGGATGTTCCGAGGTGGTTAATGTCCTTACCCCTACTTATTACAGCTTGACAAAGGGAACACACGGCTTGACACCTGTTGTCCGCATTTCTGTTGAAATAGTTCCACACCGAAGAGCTGATTTTTTTGGTATTTTCACCAGGCATGTCAACGGCCATATTCCTCCCACGGACAACAGGTGTCTCCCCGGGTGCCTGACTTAAACAAACCACCTCACCATCAGAATCCTCCTGGTCAATTTCCTCCCCAGCGCCAGCAACACCCATATCCTCCTCATCCTGGTGTACTTCAACACTGACATCTTCAATCTGACTATCAGGAACTGGACTGCGGGTGCTCCTTCCAGCACTTGCAGGGGGCGTGCAAATGGTGGAAGGCGCATGCTCTTCACGTCCAGTGTTGGGAAGGTCAGGCATCGCAACCGACACAATTGGACTCTCCTTGTGGATTTTGGATTTCGAAGAACGCACAGTTCTTTGCGGTGCTACTGCTTTTGCCAGCTTGAGTCTTTTCATTTTTCTAGCGAGAGGCTGAGTGCCTCCATCCTCATGTGAAGCTGAACCACTAGCCATGAACATAGGCCAGGGCCTCTGCCGTTCCTTGCCACTCCGTGTGGTAAATGGCATATTGGCAAGTTTACGCTTCTCCTCCGACAATTTTGTTTTAGGTTTTGGAGTCCTTTTTTTACTGATATTTGGTGTTTTGGATTTGACATGCTCTGTACTATGACATTGGGCATCGGCCTTGGCAGACGACTTTGCTGGCATTTCATCGTCTCGGCCATGACTAGTGGCAGCAGCTTCAGCACGAGGTGGAAGTGGATCTTGATCTTTCCCTAATTTTGGAACCTCAACATTTTTGTTCTCCATATTTTAAAAGGCACAACTAAAAGGCACCTCAGGTAAACAATGGAGATGGATGGATACTAGTATACAATTATGGATGGACTGCCGAGTGCCGACACAGAGGTAGCTACAGCCGTGGACTATTGTACTGTACTGTGTCTGCTGCTAATATAGACTGGATGATAATGAGATGTAGTATGTATGTATAAAGAAGAAAGAAAAAAAACCACGGGTAGGTGGTATACAATTATGGACGGACTGCCGAGTGCCGACACAGAGGTAGCTACAGCCGTGGACTACCGTACTGTGTCTGCTGCTAATATAGACTGGTTGATAATGAGATGTAGTATGTATGTATAAAGAAGAAAGAAAAAGAAAAACCACGGGTAGGTGGTATACAATTATGGATGGACTGCCGAGTGCCGACACAGAGGTAGCTACAGCCGTGGACTACCGTACTGTACTGTGTCTGCTGCTAATATAGACTGGATGATAATGAGATGTAGTATGTATAAAGAAGAAAGAAAAAAAAACCACGGGTAGGTGGTATACAATTATGGATGGACTGCCGAGTGCCGACCACAGAGGTAGCTACAGCCGTGAACTACCGTACTGTGTCTGCTGCTAATATAGACTGGTTGATAAAGAGATGTAGTATGTATGTATAAAGAAGAAAGAAAAAAAAACCACGGGTAGGTGGTATACAATTATGGACGGACTGCCGAGTGCCGACACAGAGGTAGATACAGCCGTGGACTACCGTACTGTACTGTGTCTGCTGCTAATATAGACTGGATGATAATGAGATGTAGTATGTATGTATAAAGAAGAAAGAAAAAAAAACCACGGGTAGGTGGTATGCAATTATGGATGGACTGCCGAGTGCCGACACAGAGGTAGCTACAGCCGTGGACTACCGTACTGTACTGTGTCTGCTGCTAATATAGACTGGATGATAATGAGATGTAGTATGTATGTATAAAGAAGAAAGAAAAAAAAACCACGGGTAGGTGGTATACAATTATGGATGGACTGCCGAGTGCCGACACAGAGGTAGCTACAGCCGTGGACTACCATACTGTGTCTGCTGCTAATATAGACTGGTTGATAAAGAGATGTAGTATGTATGTATAAAGAAGAAAGAAAAAAAAACCACGGGTAGGTGGTATACAATTATGGACGGACTGCCGAGTGCCGACACAGAGGTAGCTACAGCCGTGGACTACCGTACTGTGTCTGCTGCTAATATAGACTGGTTGATAAAGAGATGTAGTATGTATGTATAAAGAAGAAAGAAAAAAAAACCACGGGTAGGTGGTATACAATTATGGATGGACTGCCGAGTGCCGACACAGAGGTAGCTACAGCCGTGGACTACCGTACTGTGTCTGCTGCTAATATAGACTGGTTGATAAAGAGATGTAGTATGTATGTATAAAGAAGAAAGAAAAAAAAACCACGGGTAGGTGGTATACAATTATGGATGGACTGCCGAGTGCCGACACAGAGGTAGCTACGGCCGTGGACTACCGTACTGTACTGTGTCTGCTGCTAATATAGACTGGATGATAATGAGATGTAGTATGTATAAAGAAGAAAGAAAAAAAAACCACGGGTAGGTGTTATACAATTATGGATGGACTGCCGAGTGCCGACACAGAGGTAGCTACAGCCGTGAACTACCGTACTGTGTCTGCTGCGACTGGATGATAAATAATGATATAAAAAATATATATATATCACTACTGCAGCCGGACAGGTATATATTATATAATGACGGACCTGCTGGACACTGTCTGTCAGCAGAATGAGTTTTTTATTTTATAGAATAAAAAAACACCACACAAGTCACACGACGTGTGTTTAACTTTTACAGGCAGACATTCACAATACAATATAGTATACTATATACTGGTGGTCAGGTCACTGGTCAGTCACACTGGCAGTGGCACTCCTGCAGAAAAAAAGTGTGCACTGTTTAATTTTAATATGTACTCCTGGCTCCTGCTATAACCTAACTGCTCCCCAGTCTCCCCCACAATTAAGCTGTGTGAGCACAGTCAGATATTATACATAGATGATGCAGCAGCACACTGGGCTGAGCACAGATAAGGTATGTGACTGAGTCACTGTGTATCGTTTTTTCAGGCAGAGAACGGATTATATTAAATAATATAAAACTGCACTGGTGGTCACTGGTCAGTCACTACTAGTATAACTAACTAATACTATCAGCAAAATTCTGCACTCTCTGTCTGAGTACTCCTCCTAAGCTCCAGTAAATGAAGTGTCACTGTCTCACTCTCACTCTCCTATCTATTTCTTCTCTAAACGGAGAGGACGCCAGCCACGTCCTCTCACTATCAATCTCAATGCACGTGTAAAATGGCGGCGACGCGCGGCTCCTTATATAGAATCCGAGTCTCGCGATAGAATCCGAGCCTCGCGAGAATCCGACAGCGTCATGATGACGTTCTGGCGCGCTCGGGTTAACCGAGCAAGGCGGGAAGATCCGAGTCGCTCGGATCCGTGTAAAAAAAGCTGAAGTTCGGGCGGGTTCGGATTCCGAGGAACCGAACCCGCTCATCACTACTGTAGGAGCAAAATGACCCCCAAATTATGTGATTTTAGCTGTTTTTATGGTTTTTTTAAAAAAAATTATCCAGATCCAAAGCCAAAACCAAAACACGAAAGGGTAGTTTTGGCAAAACCAAGCCAAAACCAAAACTTGAAAATGGAATTAGAACCAAAACCAAAACACAGTGAGGACATGCAGCAGCGCAGCTACACATCCTTTAATAATCATGATCCTTTCTGGACTTTGTGAGCTGGTTGGAGCAGCTACCCTATATATCCTCTTCATGCCACTCCCTCAGTGCTGGTTATAGTTTACCCAGTTGTGTAAACCACTGGTCCCTTTTACCTGTCCTGATCAATGTTCTGTGGAAACTCTTCCAGAATCCCTACTTTTCAGTATCCTGTATCCTACCTAAGCCTGCTGCCATCCAAGTTTAGTGTGGCAATCACCATCTGCCAACTCCAGCCCCCCGCTGGAAGCTACATACAATCTGCACTATATAGTCACATGCCCAGACGGAGGTTAATCCATCTTGTGCCTCATACCTTGGGCAGCAGGGTACCTCATTCCATTTCTTATCTGCTACCCAGTGCAACTCGGGGTTCACAGTCTATTGGATGAGCTTCTACTGCTGAAGGTATTAAGTCCAGGGAGCCTCCTAAGTATTGGTGAGCAGAACAAGCACCAACAGAACAGCAGGGAGTTGCTATTGGTAGAACCCCTCTTGAGGGCTCTAGGAGTCTCACCCCAATAGTACTGAGTTCCCTATATCATCAAGCATGTCCAAGAATCTTCACATCTATCAAGTCCAAGCATCTGTACACTTATCAAGTTCAAATATCTTTGTGTTTATCAAGTCCAAGTGTATCCACACTCATCATGGCCAAGAATCACAATTCTAAATAAGTCCAATAGTCTCAATGCCAAGTGAGTTGAAGGTTCCTAACAGAAACTTTGCATAAAAATGAGAATGAATGGCAAAGTGTTGAGAAATACTGTAAAGCAATCAAGGGGGTTGAGTACAAGTGCATTCTATAACATGATAGGTTGACTTGCTATGGGTAACTTTTTGATACAATTGCCCCATGTAGGGAACATGTATAAGAAAAAGAGGAAGAAAGTGAAAAAAGATAGAGGGCAGAAGAATAGGCAGTAAGAAAAAAAAAATACAAAGAAGGAAGACAAAGACTACAAGTCCCTCAGGTTAATGTGACTGCAGGAATGAAATAAATATGGATGGCAAATATGATGCAGATGGAGTGATACGAACTTCACCAATAGCCCCAACATACTGTACAGGAACACAATGGAACAGATTCTGAGTCACACGCAAAGTGGCTGTAGTTTCAGGCAATTGTGGTAACTTGGGTTACTACCTTATGCTAATGCAATAATGCTTAGGTGTAATGTGGGGGTGCATCTTTCTGTGAGCGGATACTCATGCTGACAATTGATTTCACACCAGCTGCCACGACCACCATCATTACTATAAACACTTGCACCAGCCCCAGGCAAATCACAGGGAGCTTTATACACACACACACACACACACACACACACACACACACACACACATGAATCTCCCATTACACTCCCACAAGACAAGTTCGTTTAGTGTAATTGCATTGCTGTCTTCCTGAAACACCCAATATTACAGATAGTCAGATCCAGCCAAGTACCATATCATTCTCAGTAGCATGGAAATATGCAAAAACTTGCTATATGCACATAGATCTGTACAACTCAGGCTCAATGTACGGTAGCGGGAGAGGAAATGAATGAGGAATCATACTGGCTATAGCTGCAACCAATCAATCCTAAAGAGCTTTGTTAAATATGCATGGGCACAAAAAATAGTTACACAAATCTTTTATAGTCCATTAACCACTTGGTCACATCAGATGCGACTAGTCAGAAACGCTCAATGGGTGGCGCTTTGAAAAAATCTTCCAGCAGCCGCCAATCTCAGAGGGACCTCCTGGCCTCTCTGTACCCATGGCTCTTCCCCATAGGGTGTCCCGTGCACTGTGGCCAGCAGTGATAGAGCATCTTGGAGGTATTCCCCCCCCCCCTCCTGGCAGCTGCAGAGAGAAGCAGCCACTAGTGAAAGCCAGCAATGCACGCCTGTCCCCACTGTATATATCCAGCAGCTGCAGAGATGCCAGTGCTACATGTTTGCCTCAATTGTTAATATCCAGCGAGTGCATAGACAAGCAGCTG
Organism: Pseudophryne corroboree; assembly: GCF_028390025.1. Classification (NCBI taxonomy): domain Eukaryota; kingdom Metazoa; phylum Chordata; class Amphibia; order Anura; family Myobatrachidae; genus Pseudophryne; species Pseudophryne corroboree. The sequence continues at coordinate 36,315,214 of NC_086447.1, read as the reverse complement.
GCAGGGAAATCCAGTCCTGCCCTCATGTATTATTATTACATTTTATTTATAAGGCACCACAAGTCTTTCACAGCGCCGTACAAAGGACAGTACAGGGAGAAAAAACTTAGCATTACAGTAAATAAAAACAAAAATACAGGTAACAAGGAGCACCACAATTCTCAAAACATAATACAACTAAGATGTAAGTAGCGAGGGAGTAATCATCGTACTGCTGGGGTCTGGTGGCCATAGATAGAGCTGGACCTTTACCGGCAGGAGAAAAAGCGGGTAAAGATGGTCGCAGAGAAAGAGAGCTGCGAGTGAAATGTGTCAAAAAGAGGGCTTTGACAACAAGAGGAAAGAGGGCCCTGCTCTGAAGAGCTAACAAGGGGCGACAGACAGATGACATGTGGTGCAAGCAAGTGGGAGGTAGCCTGATGGCAGTATGTAAGCAAAGCTGAGATGTTCAAGGCATGAGGCAGGGGCATGGAGGAGCAGCCTCAGGGCTAGGTTATGCATCGGAAGCAGCGCCGTAACTAGGTGTGTGCAGAAGGGGCATTGCCCACAGCGCACACCTAGTTAGAGTGCACAATCCCCCTGCGCTCAGAGTCGGATTAACAATGGGGTGGATGGAGCTGCAGCTCCATGCACCCCATTAAAATAGGCCCACGGCATCTGCTGAGCTGCTACTGTAGACAGGAAAACATTTTTCCTTGCTACAGCAGCTTTTCCAGTGTCCAAGCCCCTGCACCCCTGCAGCGCGCAACCCCACTCCTGCAGCGCCGCCCGCACATGGCCATCGCTCAGCTCTCCCTGTGCCACTTACACACTGATGTCAGTATGTGCAACATCAGATGGCTGCTGCTCCACCGCCACCATGGTGCCCTGAAGGAAACAGCAGTACAATGTCTTCCAGCCAAGAAGACAGCTACGTGAAACCGGCCTGATCCCGGCAGGATGACTGCTCATCCTCCTGTGGTGGCAGTCCTAGTGGCTGCTGCACTGCTGATGTAAGTTTAATTGAGGCACTGACTTTTAATATATGGTGTGTGTGTGTGTGTGTGTGTGTGTGTGTGTGTGTGTGTGTGTGTGTGTGTGTGTGTGTATATAGTTGTGCTCATAAGTTTACATACCCTAGCATAATTTGTGATTTTCTGGCCATTTGTAAGAGAATATGAATGATAACTCACAAACTTTTCTTTCACTCATGGCTAGTGGTTGGGTGAAGCCATTTATTGTCAAACAACTGTGTTTACTCTTTTTAAATCATAATGACAACAGAAACTGCCCAAATGACCCTGATCAAAAGTTTACATACCCTGGAGATTTTGACCTGATAACATGCACACAAGTTGACACAAACGGGTTTGAATGGCTACTAAAGGTAACCATCCTCACCTGTGATCTGTTTGCTTGTAATCAGTGTGTGTGTATAAAAGGTCAGTGAGTTTCTGGACTCCTGAAAGACTCTTGCATCTTTCATCCAGTGCTGCACTGACGTGTCTGGATTCTGAGTCATGGGTAAAGCAAAAGAATTGTCAAAGGATCTGCGGGAAAAGGTAATTGAACTGTATAAAACAGGAAAGGGATATAAAAAGATATCCAAGCAACTGAGAATGCCAATCAGCAGTGTTCAAACTCTAATTAAGAAGTGGAAAATGAGGGATTCTGTGGAAACCAAATCACTGTCAGGTAGACCAACAAAAAATTTCAGCCACAACTGCCAGGAAAATTGTTCGGGATGCAAAGAAAAATCCACAAATAATTTCAGCTGAAATACAGGGCTCTCTGAAAAAAAAGTGTTGTGGTTGTTTCAAGATGCACAATAACGAGGCATTTGAAGAAAAATGGGCTGCATGGTCGAGTCACCAGAAGAAAGCCATTACTATGCAAATGCCACAAAGCATCCCGCCTACAATATTTAAAACAGCACAGAGACAAGCCTCAAAACTTCTGGAACAAAGTCGTTTGGAGTGACGAGACCAAAATTGAACTTTTTGGCCACAACCGTAAACGTTACATTTGGAGAGGAGTCAACAAGACCTATGATGAAAGGTACACCATTCCTACTGTGAAACACGGAGGTGGATCGCTGATGTTTTGGGGATGTGTGAGCTACAAAGGCACTGGAAACTTGGTCAACATTGATGGCAAGATGAATGCCTCATGTTATCAGAAAATACAGGAGGAAAATTTGCACTCATCTTCCCGGAAGCTGCGCATGGGACATACTTGGACGTTCCAACATGACAATGATCCAAAACACAAGGCCAAGTCGACCTGTCATTGGCTACAGCAGAATAAAGTGAAAGTTCTGGAGTGGCCATCTCAGTCTCCTGACCTCTATAGCATTGAGCCACTCTGGGGATATCTCAAACGTGCAGGTCATGCAAGACAGCCCAAGAATTTACAGGAACTGGAGGCTTTTTGACAAGAAGAATGGGCAGCTTTACCATCTGAGAAAATAAAGAGCCTCAACCACAACCGCCACAAAAGACTTCAAGCTGTCATTGATGTTAAAAGGAGCAATACACGGTATTAAGAACTGAGGTATGTAAACTTTTGATCAGGGTCATTTGGGTAGTTTCTGTTGTCATTATGATTTAAAAAGAGTAAACACAGTTGTTTGACAATAAATGGCTTCACCCGACCACTAACCATGAGTGAAAGAAAAGTTTGTGAGTTATCATTCATATTCTCTTACAAATGGCCAGAAAATCACTAATTATGCTAGGGTATGTAAACTTATGAGCACAACTATACACACACACACACACACACACACACACACACACACACACACACACACACACACACAGAAACCATATATTAAGATTCAGTGCCTTGGAGGGGGGGCGGATGTTGTGTAGAACTAGAAATACACATATTTATACATAGACATGTGTGTATGTGTGTATATATATATATATATATAAATATATATTTTTTTTTATGACTATGTTTAAATATATGTGTATGTCTATACACCCCCCCCCCCCCGCACAAAACTGGCACGCCACTTCCTTAAAATAGCCCGCCTGGGTGCCCCTCCTGTGTAAAAAGAGGGATGCTGTCTGCCGTAATGAGTAAAAAGGGGGATAAACACTCTGCCGTAATGTGTAAAAAAGGGGGAAACTGTCTGCCGTAATGTGTAAAAAGGGGATGCTGTCTGCCGTAATGTGTAAAAGGGGGACGCTGTCTGGCGTAATGTGTAAAAAGGGGGACTGGCTGCCGTAATGTGTAAAAAGTAGTGATGTGCACCGGATATTTTTCGGGTTTTGTGTTTTGGTTTTGGATTCGGTTCCACGGCCGTGTTTTGGATTCGGACGCGTTTTAGCAAAACCTCCCTGAAAATTTTTTGTCGGATTCGGGTGTGTTTTGGATTCGGGTGTTTTTTTACAAAAACCACTCAAAAACAGCTTAAATAATAGAATTTGGGGGTCATTTTGATCCCTTAGTATCATTAACCTCAATAACCATAATTTCTACTGATTTTCAGTCTATTCTGAACACCTCACAATATTATTTTTAGTCCTAAAGTTTGCACCGAGGTCGCTGGATGACTAAGCTAAGCGACCCAAGTGGCCGATACAAACACCTGGCCCATCTAGGAGTGGCACTGCAGTGTCAAGCAGGATGGCACTTCAAAAAAATAGTCCCCAAACAGCACATGATGCAAAGAAAAAAAAGAGGTGCACCAAGGTCGCTCGATGGCTAAGCTAAGCAACACAAGTGGCCGACACAAACACCTGGCCCATCTAGGAGTGGCACTGCAGTGTCAAGCAGGATGGCACTTCAAAAAAATAGTCCCCAAACAGCACATGATGCAAAGAAAAATGAAAGAAAAAAGAGGTGCAAGATGGAATTGTCCTTGGGCCCTCCCACCCACCCTTATGTTGTATAAACAGGACATGCACACTTTAACAAACCAATCATTTCAGCGACAGGGTCTGCCACACAACTGTGACTGAAATGACTGGTTGGTTTGGGCCCCCACCAAAAAAGAAGCAATCAATCTCTCCTTGCACAAACTGGCTCTACAGAGGCAAGATGTCCACCTCCTCCTCATCGTCCGATTCCTCACCCCTTTCTCTGTGTACATCCCCCTCCTCACAGATTATTAATTCGTCGCCACTGGAATCCACCATCTCAGGTCCCTGTGTACTTTCTGGAGGCAATTGCTGGTGAATGTCTCCACGGAGGAATTGATTATAATTCATTTTGATGAACATCATCTTCTCCACATTTTCTAGAAGTAACCTCGTACGCCGATTGCTGACAAGGTGAGCGGCTGCACTAAACACTCTTTCGGAGTACACACTGGAGGGTGGGCAACTTAGGTAAAATAAAGCCAGTTTCTGCAAGGGCCTCCAAATTGCCTCTTTTTCCTGCCAGTATACGTACGGACTGTCTGTTGTGCCTACTTGGATGTGATCACTCATATAATCCTCCACCATTCTTTCAATGGTGAGAGAATCATATGCAGTGACAGTAGACGACATGTCAGTAATCGTTGGCAGGTCCTTCAGTCCGGACCAGATGTCAGCACTCGCTCCAGACTGCCTTGCATCACTGCCAGCGGGTGGGCTCGGAATTCTTAGCATTTTCCTCGCACCCCCAGTTGCGGGAGAATGTGAAGGAGGAGCTGTTGACGGGTCACGTTCCGCTTGACTTGACAATTTTCTCGCCAGCAGGTCTTTGAACCTCTGCAGACTTGTGTCTGCCGGAAAGAGAGATACTATGTAGGTTTTAAAACTAGGATCGAGCACGGTGTCCAAAATGTAGTGCTCTGATTTCAACAGATTGACCATCCGTGAATCCTGGTTTAGCGAATTAAGGGCTCATTCCACAAGTCCCACATGCATAGTGGAATCGCTCTGTTTTAGCTCCTCCTTCAATGTCTCCAGCTTCTTCTGCAAAAGCCTGATGAGGGGAATGACCTGACTCAGGCTGGCAGTGTCTGAACTGACTTCACGTGTGGCAAGTTCAAAGGGTTGCAGAACCTTGCACAACCTTGAAATCATTCTCCACTGCGCTTGAGTCAGGTGCATTCCCCCATCTTTGTCTATATCGTAGGCAGATGTATAGGCTTGAATGGCCTTTTGCTGCTCCTCCATCCTCTGAAGCATATAGTGGGTTGAATTCCACCTCGTTACCACCTCTTGCTTCAGATGATGGCAGGGCAGGTTCAGGACTGTTTGCTGGTGCTCCAGTCTTCGGCACGCGGTGGTTGAATGCCGAAAGTGGCCCGCAATTCTGCAGCCCACCGACAGCATCTCTTGCATAATTCTGCACCACCAAATTCAATGTATGTGCAAAACATGGGACGTGCTGGAATTTGCCCAGATGAAATGCACGCACAATATTGCTGGCGTTGTCCGATGTCACAAATCCCCAGGAGAGTCCATTTGGGGTAAGCCATTCTGCGATGATGTTCATCAGTTTCCTTAAGAGGTTGTCAGCTGTGTGCCTCTTATGGAAAGCGGTGATACAAAGCGTAGCCTGCCTAGGAACGAGTTGGCGTTTGCGAGATGCTGCTACTGGTGCCGTCGCTGCTGTTCTTTCTGCGGGAGGCAATACATCTACCCAGTGGGCTGTCACAGTCATATAGTCCTGAGTCTGCCCTGCTCCACTTGTCCACATGTCCATGGTTAAGTGGACATTGGGTACAACTGCATTTTTTAGGACACTGGTGACTCTTTTTCTGAGGAAGCCGCCGATGCTAATGAGGAGGTGGAGAAATGCGTTTGTCACGAGCAGAACACCGTGGGAGAGAAAAGCACTCCTGCAGCATTGTTTGAAAGCCGGCCGGCTCACATTCATTCAAGCACCCCAGCGCTAAAGGGGGAACAGAACGGACTCCACACAGCAGCCTTGGAGCACAGGCAAGGCTCAAAGGGAGAGAAGTTGCTGGGAGAGGTAATTGGTGCTTTGCATGGTGCACCTAAAAGAACTGCTACATATTAACCACCAGTAAATTGGTGCATGGCTTAAAAGTGCTGGAAAGATCTGCCTTCTACTAACATGTTATAACAATATCTTGCTACTGCCTTGGAAGATCTGCCTTCTACTAACACGTCATAATACCCTGTTATTTCTTTGGCATGCTTACAGGACTGCATAACATCATTTGATTTGATTGGCATACTTGCATGTTGTACCTAAAAGAACTGTGCTAGAAATAATTACAGTGGGATTCCAACCTGGATATGATATCTGTTAATTTGTCTCCATAGAGGATAGATAAATATTTATGCAAGTAAAAACTACAGCTGTATTGTAGCTAATAGAGTATTGAAATCGGCAGCTCCATAAAGTATCAAATGGCTTTTGCTGTTTTTTAGAATGTATAATATAAATATAGTATTGTTTTTTAAAGAATACTGCCCGTTATTTATATGTGATATTGAGCTTTATTGTGTTTCATATATATCTAAAAAATATTTTTCAAAGTAAGAAGCGCTGTCTCATTCTTTTCTTCTTTTTTTGCTTTTTAACTTGGGGTATTTGGAACTTAATCCCCGAGACTAGCTGCTAATTACCGTATTTGCCGGCGTATAAGACGACTGGGCGTATAAGACGACCCCCAACATTTCCACTCAAAATATAGAGTTTGTTATATACTCGCCGTATAAGACTACCCCCTTCCACACACCAAATAAAACGTAAAAGAACATCAGATTTGTGACATACTGTATATTATGACCTGATAAGAGATTTGGATAGGGAGTATTTATCAAGGTATGCATAAGAAGGGGGGAGGGGGCGAGGAGAAAGTTGTAAAATGTATAAAAGTATACCCCTGTGTGCATTTAGTGTTACCGGTTTCACATGAGTGCCATTAGTATTAGTATTAGTGCCATTACAGTACCTGTCATTGTCACCATTGTACGGCCACAACGCGACTGCAGCGCCTCCGGCCAGTCCCTGCATCTCCCTGTAATTGGCACTAGTGACCCGCCGCGGCCGCACTGGATATCGCGCGATACTGGATGGTGAGTAGAATGAGGTGGGCGGGCATCGGGAGGCCACTATGGGCACCGGGCGAGTATCGGAAGGCCACTATGGCAGCTATGACTATCCCAACTGAAGTGCACCCGGCGTATAAGACGACCCCCCTACTTGGAGGCATGTTTTTCAGGGCAAAAAAGTAGTCTTATACGCCAGCAAATACTGTACTTTGAGGAGAGTGTAGCCAGGTGTATATATTTTTGAGCAGGTTCAGGACTGTTTGCTGGTGCTCCAGTCTTCGGCACGCGGTGGTTGAATGCCGAAAGTGGCCCGCAATTCTTCGGCCCACCGACAGCATCTCTTGCATAATTCTGCACCACCAAATTCAATGTATGTGCAAAACATGGGACGTGCTGGAATTTGCCCAGATGTAATGCACGCACAATATTGCTGGCGTTGTCCGATGTCACAAATCCCCAGGAGAGTCCATTTGGGGTAAGCCATTCTGCGATGATGTTCCTCAGTTTCCGTAAGAGGTTGTCAGCTGTGTGCCTCTTATGGAAAGCGGTGATACAAAGCGTATTCTGCCTAGGAACGAGTTGGCGTTTGTGAGATGCTGCTACTGGTGCCGTCGCTGCTGTTCTTTCTGCGGGAGGCAATACATCTACCCAGTGGGCTGTCACAGTCATATAGTCCTGAGTCTGCCCTGCTCCACTTGTCCACATGTCCGTGGTTAAGTGGACATTGGGTACAACTGCATTTTTTAGGACACTGGTGACTCTTTTTCTGAGGTCTGTGTACATTTTCGGTATCGCCTGCCTAGAGAAATGGAACCTAGATGGTATTTGGTACTGGGGACACAGTACCTCAATCAAGTCTGAAGTTGCCTGTGAATTAACAGTGGATGACGGAAACACATTTCTCACCGCCCAGGCTGCCAAGGCCTGAGTTATACGCTTTGCAGCAGGATGACTGCTGTGATATTTCATCTTCCTCGCAAAGGACTGTTGGACAGTCAATTGCTTACTCGAAGTAGTACAAGTGGTCTTCCGACTTCCCCTCTGGGATGACGATCGACTCCCAGCAGCAACAACAGCAGCACCAGCAGCAGCAGTAGGCATTACACTCAAGGATGCATAGGAGGAATCCCAGGCAGGAGAGGACTCGTCAGACTTGACAGTGACATGGACTGCAGGACTATTGGCTTTCCTGTGTAAGGAGGAAATTGATACTGAGGGAGTTGGTGGTGTGGTTTGCAGGAGCTTGGTTACAAGAGGAAGGGATTTAGTGGTCAGTGGACTGCTTCCGCTGTCATCCAAAGTTTTTGAACTTGTCACTGACTTATGATGAATGCGCTGCAGGTGACGTATAAGGGAGGATGTTCCGAGGTGGTTAACGTCCTTACCCCTACTTATTACAGCTTGACAAAGGCAACACACGGCTTGACACCTGTTGTCCACATTTGTATTAAAATAATTCCACACCGAAGAGGTGATTTTTTTTGTAATTTGACCAGGCATGTCAATGGCCATATTCGTCCCATGGACAACAAGTGTCTCCCCGGGTGCCTGACTAAAACAAACCACCTCACCATCATAATTTGACTATCAGGAACTGGACTGTGGGTGCTCCTTCCAGCACTTGCAGGGGGCGTGCAAATGGTGGAAGAGCCACCTCTTCCCGTCCAGTGTTGGGAAGGTCAGGCATTGCAGCCGACACAATTGGACTCTCCTTGGGGATTTGTGATTTAGAAGAACGCACAGTTCTTTGCTGTGCTTTTGCCAGCTTAAGTCTTTTCATTTTTCTAGCGAGAGGATGAGTGCTTCCATCCTCATGTGAAGCTGACCCACTAGCCATGAACATAGGCCAGGGCCTCAGCCGTTCCTTTCCACTCCGTGTCGTAAATGGCATATTGGCAAGTTTACACTTCTCCTCAGACGCTTTTAATTTTGATTTTTGGGTCATTTTACTGAACTTTTGTGTTTTGGATTTTACATGCTCTCTACTATGACATTGGGCATCAGCCTTGGCAGACAACGTTGATGGCATTTCTGCATTACATACACCTGCTTGGGACATTTAACTTTAGGTCACAGGCAATGAATGATTGCGATCGTGTCCTATGTCTCTGAAAAGAAATACCTTAACCTGTAATTGATTACACATGTAGTTTGGGTTCTCTGTATTATATATCCAATTGGCAGCCCCAATCTGAATAACGTCATTCTAGAGAACGTTGCCTGAACATTATAATCACATCAATACTAAGCAATTCTATCTAAGGGTTTATGATACATCTTGCACTATTGATCTGTTTTTCCTAGCGTTCACCTGTCTCCTGCTGGCGAATCTGGACCCTGCAATGCCAGCGGTAACAGGATCCACCTAACACCAGGTACAGGATGACAAAGTGACGCTGAATCTATTTTTCCATCAGCCCGGCAATCACCCTTACTCTCACCCAGTATCCGCTCTATGAAGATATTGGGCAGCAGATGAGGGAGACGGCATCTCGGACTGTACTATTCTCTATGGACACTATTGTGCTATATAAACATGTGATGTTATCATAAGACATACTCTGGTTATGGGTAAGACTACCAGTGCATAAACTATAGCAATAGCCTACTACACAGTGACAAAAATTGATGAAGCTCACTATTGGTCATTTGCTATTGCAACTATTATAGGGGTACCCCAGAACATTGAATTCATTGGTGTTTGATGTGCTATAGTGCATTACTTATGAAACTGCTAGTATGGTATTTAGAAAAAGTAATACTGCAGTTCAGCAGTTTAGAATGATACCTCTTGTCTGTGATACTTTATGATTCATTACAGGTTTTCATGCCCTTAGGGCTATACGCTGTACATATATTGTTTATCTTATTTTGAAAGTTTTTTTGACCTGCAGAGGCACTAAGAAGCATTGCAATGCAAACTCTTCATGCTGGATAGCCCTCTGTGTCTATCTTAATTTTGTTAATTGATATTACACATGCTAATCAAGCGAATAAGTTCACATTAAGATAATAACAAACTGCAGTATAACCACTGAATCAATACTCTCTGAAAATACTCCATGCATGTTTCCTTTGTAGATAGTGACTAAATATGGTAGAGGTAGTGAAAACCGGCCCACATTGGGGGCATAATTAGGGATATATGTACACCGGTTAATTTACCAAAAAAGTTTTCATGTGTTCCTGTTAATACGTGACAGGAGGAATTATCTTTGTTTAAACCAACAGGGATGTGAAATCACTCATTCAGCAGAGTGGAATAACCAATGTTATCATGAGGAATGTAATCTATGGTTATTGGCAGCAGAATTAAATCACTTTGACACACTGGTTCAGAAACCTGTTGGAAAATGATACAAGCTAGAAATGTAACATATTTGACACATGTATCTAGGAACTTGGTGAAGAATGATACAAGTTAGGAATGCAACACATTTCAGACACAGGTTGTCACAGGTGCACTGAGGTGAAAATATGGCTGGAATTGAATTATGACTGTTTAAGGTACAGATTTAGAGAAAAAAATAATTTTTGATCTGTTTACTAATAATAATATCAAATGCTTTCTGTTGGCTGCGATTCATAAACATATTGAAATTTATGAATAATTCTGTGTTAATTAATAACTCAAATCATGAACAAATTTTGTAATTATTCAATTGTGGGTTATCAAATATGAATTATTGGTCTGTATTTGAGATACAGATGGGTATATCCTGATTATATTGATTAATATTTTCACCACATACGTAATATTGATCTAATTTAAGACATATTATATATATATATATATATATATATATATATATATATATCTATATCTTCTACAGGGCATGCAATTGAATTTATGCATTTACAGAGTGACATATACATATAAGTTTATGCCACTCAAAATACCCCTTTTATTTTAGGAGGAATAATTAAAGGTTACATTTTAAACTATTGTAATCATATCATATCGATTTACATATTAAATTTTGTTATAAAAGAGTGACCCAAAAAGCAATCTATTCTCTTTGTTGCCTCTTTGCAACAAACACGTTGTTTAATTATGGATAGTTAGTATACTTGATGACACAGAGGTAGGTAGAGCAGTGGCCTACTGTACCGTACTGCTATATATTATATACTGGTGGTCAGCAAACTGTGCAAAACTGAAATGCACCACAGGTATGGATGGATAGTATACTTGACGACACAGAGGTAGGTAGAGCAGTGGCCTACTGTACCGTACTGCTATATATTATATACTGGTGGTCAGCAAACTGTGCAAAACTGAAATGCACCACAGGTATGGATGGATAGTATACTTGACGACACAGAGGTAGGTAGAGCAGTGGCCTACTGTACCGTACTGCTATATATTATATACTGGTGGTCAGCAAACTGTGCAAAACTGAAATACACCACAGGTATGGATGGATAGTGTACTTGACGACACAGAGGTAGGTAGAGCAGTGGCCTACTTTACCATACTGCTATATATTATATACTGTTGGTCAGCAAAATTATGCACTGTACTCCTATATATTACAATGCAGCACAGACATGGAGCGTTTTTCAGGCAGAGAACGTATAATACTGGTGGTCACTGGTCAGCAAAACTCTGCACTGTACTCCCCCTATATAATACTGCTGGTCCCCAGTCCACACAATAAAGCAGTGTGAGCACAGATATATGCAGCACACTGAGCACATATATGGATATTTTTTAAGGCAGACAATGTATACTGGTGGTCACTGGTCAGCAAAACTCTGCACTGTACTCCTCCTATATAATACTGCTGGTCCTCAGTCCCCACAATAAAGCAGTGTGAGCACAGATATATGCAGCACACTGAGCACAGATATGGAGCATTTTTCAGGCAGACAACGTATACTGGTGGTCACTGGTCGGCAAAACTCTGCACTGTACTCCTCCTATATAATACTGCTGGTCCCCAGTCCCCACAATAAAGCAGTGTGAGCACAGATATATGCAGCACACTGAGCTCAGATATGGAGCATTTTTCAGGCAGACAACGTATACTGGTGGTCACTGGTCAGCAAAACTCTGCACTGTACTCCTCCTATATAATACTGCTGGTCCCCAGTCCCCACAATAAAGCAGTGTGAGCACAGATATATGCAGCACACTGAGCACAGATATGGAGCATTTTTCAGGCAGACAACGTATACTGGTGGTCACTGGTCAGCAAAACTCTGCACTGTACTCCTCCTATATAATACTGCTGGTCCCCAGTCCCCACAATAAAGCAGTGTGAGCACAGATATATGCAGCACACTGAGCACAGATATGGAGCGTTTTTCAGGCAGACAACGTATAATACTGGTGGTCACTGGTCAGCAAAACTCTGCACTGTACTCCTCCTATAAAACTGCTTGTCCCCAGAATAAAGATATTTGCACTGCAGCCCCCTGAAACAAAGTGAGAGGACGCCAGCCACGTCCTCTCACTATCATTTCCAATGCACGAGTGAAAAATGGCGGCAACGCGCTGCTCCTTATATAGAATCCGAATCTCTCGAGAATCCGACAGCGGGATGATGACGTTCGGGCGCGCTCGGGTTAACCGAGCCATACGGGAGAATCTGAGTATGCCTCGGACCTGTGTAAAATGGGTGAAGTTCGGAGGGGTTCGGATTCCGAGGAACCGAACCCGCTCATCACTAGTAAAAAGGGGATGCTGTCTGCCATAATGTGTAAAAAAGGGGACGCTGTCTGCCGTAATGTGTAAAAAGGGGACGCTGTCTGCCGTAATGTGTAAAAAGGGGGACTTGCTGCTGTAATGTGTAAAAAGGGGATGCTGTCTGCCATTATGTTTAAAAAAGGTGACGCTGTCTGCCGTAATGTGTAAAAGGGGCTCTACCTGGTGTAGTGGCGCTACTGTGCAGCGTAATTTGAATAATGGAGACTACTGTGCACCGTAATATGAATTGGTATTATTCTGTGACCACACCCCTTCTCCATGAAGCCACGCCTCTATATTTTTCACATTCGCCTGCAGCGCACATTGCCCCTATTTTACATAAAGGGGGGCGCCGATGCCGTTTCTTGCACACAGCGTCAAAATGTCTAGGTACGGCACTGATCGGAAGGGTACACTTTGATGAATAGGTGGGTTTTTAGTGCCCGTTGAAGCTTTGCAAGGTCGGGGAGAGTCTATTGGCGCAGTGAGTTCCACTGATGTATAAGAGGATCTACCGGGGAAATAAAAGCAGAGTAGTGCCTCTTTCCCCAAGCTAGCCCAGATTAATGATATTTATTGATTTCTTTATACATCTTTTTTTTTATCAGTATTAATTTAGAAAATTATTTGGATTATGGCAATGCCATATCAGGTAAGACTATTAGTATGGGGCCTATGAGTAGGAATGGGCAGCTGTTTCAGTAGTTTTACACACAGCACAATATGTTAGGGATGGACACTGACCATTAATGATTTGCAACCATTGTTGGTCTTTGTCCAGTGGCAAAGTTTTTTTTTTTTTACCATCGATGGTAGTTTCAATTTCAAGGGAACATCAGCGGTTCCAGCCCCATGATCACGGTCTGTGCCTGTGGAATACCCAACCACTGTTCCTAAATCATTAGTGTTTTCTTATGAAGGTTATAAACCATTGGCCACCAAATGTGCAGCCGCTGAGAACCATCACTACAATATACCATAAAAACTGCTATTTTCATGGTATACTGTGCTTAAAAAAATGTTTGTTTTATTAATAAAATCAAGTTAGATCTGTTTTCAATTTTAAATAATGTTCTTGACTAGAGATGAGCGGTCCCGGTTCTCAGAGAACTGAGACCACCTGAACTTCCAGGAACCGAGACACAGCTCTGATCTCTCTGCCTGCCCCAGATCCTCACCTGAGGCAAAACCATGACATCACACTGTCGGATCTTGCGGTATTAAATCGGGTGACAATTTGCAAAGTCCCATTGAATTCAAATGGCTTACTGCTGATTGGTTGAGAGAGCTGTCTGTCACAGCACTCAGCCAATCAGCAGTAAGCCTTTGAATTCAATGGGACTTTGAAAAAAGAAAGTGCTGCAATTGCAACCCATCCTCCAACAGAGACTCAGCCCCCGCTGCTGACGGCAACCCACTGAGGACACCTCCAGCACCTCCACACTGCTGACACCACCGGCAACATTGAATGAAGAACACTGATGGCATCCCCACACTGATGCCCCCCTGCACTGAGGGCACCAGCAGCAACCCTACACTGCCAACACCTCTTGACCCTGCACTGCCGACACCAATGGCACCCCCGCACTGAGGACACCAAGAGCAGCCCCAAACTAAGGACACCAATGGCACCCATGCACCAACACCACTGGCACTGCTGGCACCCTCGCTCTGCTGACACCAGCAGCACCCCTGCTATGGCAACACTGCCGGCACCCCGCACTGAGGACACCTTTGGCAATGCCGACATCACCGTCCCACTAAGTGCACTATTGGTGTTTCCAACCCACACTGTTTCCAACCTGCACTTTATCCAACATGCACTGTATCCAACCCACACTGTATTCCGCACTGTATTCGACATACTCTGTGACCTGCACTGTTTTTATGGTTGGGAATATTTTGGGAAACTGCTTAATTTAGCCACCCAGCCTTTGACCTATGAGCTGTGAGGTGGTTAAAATGGAAAGGACTGGAAATGAATGTTATTGAGGTTAATAATACTGTAGGAACAGAAAAGGCCCAAAGTATGTGATTTTAGATGTTTTTATCAATTTTTTTTTAAGAAATACAGATCCAAAACATGCAAGGAACATTTTTTTCAAAACCAAATACAGATCCAAAACATGAAGGAGAAACAGATCCAAAACTAAAACCCATGTCGGGGGCCGGTGCACATCCCTATTCTTGATCTGTTTCAATCATAACAAAACAGTCAATCTCGGAGCAATTTTTGGAAAAAATATCAGCCAGTTACATGGTTAATACATCCTAACAAGTTATCTCTCATCACAAATGACTGATTATTCTTCTGTTTCTCCTTAGGGTCACCTGGGGACATTTTTTTAATTCCATGTACAAGGGGGAAATAATTCATTGCGGACAGATAAATGCATGCGACCGAAAATAATTCTGACTCTTACAATAATTAATCTCTGAAGATTGTTTTCTACCTTTAAAATCCCTTCTATAAAAGTACTTCAGAATTCATAAAGATAGAAAGAATGGACTGACAAGTGAGACTGTGCTTAAGGTATTATCAATATATATATATATATATATATATATGTGGAGTAATTTTGCCTGCAGGATCCTTCTCTCTCATCAGGAACCGCACTGGACTTCATGCACTTATCATTACTGCTCTAGATGATGTAGATGCACCTCTCTGGGTAGGTTAAGATTCCATGTTGCTATGAATGGAGGGTGACAGTAGGACAAGCAGTAGGACAAGATTAAAACAGCGGTTCTAGCTAACCAATGGGATCATACATACTAAGGAACAGACAATCACTATGCTAATATAATAAACTACTGTAAATGCATTGCTTCCATAACTAAGCATGTGTGTACTGGCAGGTCTGCCCAATTTAACTGTTTGCAGGGGATTTCACGTAGACAGCTATCCATGCCACAAACCTGCACTTACATACCAGCTATAGAGGCTTATCACTGTGTAACCCCTCGTTTACTACAGTTGAGAACTGGACAGTTTTGACATATGACTCCATCCAAGCTATACTGTATGTACAATGGCCCTCATTCCGAGTTGTTCGCTCGTTAGTTTTTTTCGCAACAGAGCAATTAGTCACAAACTGCGCATGCGCAATGTTCGCAGAGAGTCTGCGCCAAGTAAATTAGCAAAAAAGTTTGGTATTTTACTCACGGCTTAACGAAGAAATTTCTTCGTTCTGGTGATCGTAGTGAGATTGACAGGAAGTGGGTGTTTCTGGGCGGAAACTGGCCGTTTTATGGGTGTGTGCAAAAAAACCCTGCCGTTTCTGGAAAAAACGCGGAGTGTCTGAAGAAACGGGGGAGTGTCTGGGTGAACACTGGGTGACGTGTTTGTGACGTCAAACCAGGAACGAAACGGCCTGAGCTGATCGCAGTGGCAGAGTAAGTATGGAGCTACTCAGAAACTGCTAAGAAATTTCTATTTGCAATTCTGCAAAGCTAAGATTCACTCCCATTAGGCGGCGGCTTAGCGTGTGCAAAGCTGCTAAAAGCAGCTAGCGAGCAAACAACTCAGAATGAGGGCCAATGTCATACTGTTCCTATGGTGATTTGCTGTTTGCTCATGTAAGAACATGTTATGCAGAGATATTTGTATTAGAAGAGGTAATCTACACTCATTTGGAGTTTAGCTCTGCTAAGAATATACATGCTGCAGTGATATTTGTGTTAGAAGAATAGGTAATCAACACTGTCAATTTTTATATCATAAGATATATTGTATTCTAGGATGTGTTAGGCGCCGGGGTCCGCTCGTCGGTGCGGCCCGGCGCCTAGCAACCAGGGACGCCGTGCGCGTACAGCCGCCGGCTCCCTGGCAACGCTAGACGCCGGGCGCACGGAGCCGCTCTGACCCTAGCAACGGGGACGCCACGTTCGGGCCGCGTTCCCCGTTGCTGGGTCTGTTCTAATTGTATTATGGTGTGCTGGCCGTGCAGCATGCAAGCTGCACGGCATTAATTGTGATGACCCAGTCTGGCTCCTGATTGGGGAGCTCACACTTATAAGCACCCTTTGGACTTCTCACAGACGCCGGTGATAGCTTCCTGTTTGCCTGTGTCAGTTGCAGAGAGTTTCCAGTCCTGCTCAATCCGGTTGTTCCTGTCCTCAGTGGTCCTGTACTCGGAAATTTGTCATCTATTCCTGGAGTCTGACCGAGCACCTTTAACATCCTGTGGTGTTCGTGAGTCGCGGCGCAGCCGTGTGTTGCGGCTTGTCCGCTTACTGTTTATTATTTAGTATTTTTGTGTTCCGGAGCTTTTGCGGAGGATTCCGCTCCCACAGATCCACTCTGGTATCCAGCGGTGCTGGATAGGAGTAACGGATCAGTGGATCTTTGGTTGTCCTTTTCCCTGGCGGCTAGTCCGCACATACCTTGGTTTAAGTTAGTTAGCTTGTAACCCCTGGCCTGGTTGCTTAGTCAGAGGGCCCCTTGTTATCACCCTGTCTCGGATTTCCCTTTGTCTCCCATTAAGACCTGAGGGGGCATCGGGGTTGGGCAGACATAATCCGCCCTTCGAACGCGGCTGCCATGGGCTCAAGCAACCATAGTCTCGCAGGGGATTTCTGATAACATGGGCGAGACAACGGAGTTAGGGCGCCAGGGGTTACTAGGCTCTCCTGCTCCCACAACCAGCAAATCTTCCCAGTACTCAGACCTCTGCCATTTGATCTCCTCTGGTCTGGAGTACGGGAATCATAACATTATCACCGGCCAGACAAAAAAAAAAAAAATTAAAATTAACAGGAGTTAATTTTTTTTTCACTTATTCAGTTGGGAGATTTTTGTCGGCCTCATGAATCCCACCGGTGTTGGGCCAAATCCTGGCCAGCTTCTAGTTAGTCAGATTCAAGAACTTACTCAGATGGTTCAGGATCTGTCCCTCCGGGTGAGGTCACAGGAAGATCTGTTACGGACTTCCCCGAGGGTCATCCCTGAACCAAAAATGCATCTGCCTGACCGTTTTTCTGGGGATAGAAAACAGTTTTTTAATTTTAAAGAGTCTTGTAAACTTTATTTTCGTTTAAGACCAGTCTCCTCAGGTACGGAGGCTCAGCGGGTTGGAATTATTATTTCTCTGCTTCAGGGGGATCCTCAGACCTGGGCTTTTGGTTTAAAGACAGACGATCCGGCCTTATTGTCTGTAGACGCCTTTTTAAAATCTTTAGGGCTATTGTATGACGACCCTGATAGAGAGGCGTCCGCTGAGAGTCAGTTGCGTGCTCTCAGACAGGGTAGGAATCCCGCAGAGATTTATTGTACGGAGTTTCGCCGTTGGTCGAACGACTGTGGATGGAATGACCCAGCCCTGCGCAGTCAGTTTCGCCTCGGCTTATCTGAATCTATAAAAGACAGTCTCCTTCAGTATCCCGCTCCTGAGACTCTCGATAAACTCATGGAGCTCTCTATTAAGATAGATCGTCGGCTCAGAGAGCGGAGGGCTGAAAAAGGAGCGTCTGTCGGGTCTACTCCTTGTGTTTTTTCCATTCCTGTGGACATGGAGGAGCCTATGCAGATAGGTCTCTCCAAATTGTCTCCTGAAGAAAGAACCAGGAGGCAAAATTCTGGTCTTTGTTTATACTGTGGAGGTAAGGGACATTTTGCCCGTAGTTGTCCGAACAAGTCGGGAAACTTCCCGACCAAGTGAGTTGTGAGGGGGTTCACTTTGGTCTGCAGCTTATCTCCTCAAATAATTCACTGTTAGTTCCTGCTAAAGTTTCCTTTGGCAGCCTCTGTTCCTCGGTCTCTGCTTTTGTGGACAGTGGAGCTGCAGGGAACTTTATGGATTTTACATGGGCCAAGGCCTTAGGTATTCCTCAGTTAACCTTGGGTAGGTGTGTCACCATGCATGGTTTAGATGGGAGTCCCTTGTCCAATGGGGTTATTTCTCTCTGTACACCTCCTGTTTTACTTTCGGTAGGAGCTCTGCATTCTGAAAAGATTGAGTTTTTCCTTACCCATTGTCCAGCAGTTCCTGTGGTTCTGGGTCACCCTTGGCTGGCCTTTCATAATCCCATCATTGATTGGCAGTCGGGGGAGATCTTACAATGGGGTACCATCTGTAATAAAGAATGTATTACGCTTCCTATCCGAGTAGCTGCCGCCGTTCCCGCACCCATTCCTGTGGAATACCAGGATTTTGTTGATGTATTTTCCAAGGGCAATGCGGATATTCTGCCTCCCCATAGGCCTTATGATTGTGCCATTGAGCTAATTCCTGGTGCCACGTTGCCTAAAGGAAGGTTATATGCATTGTCTGGTCCTGAAACTGTGGCCATGAATGAGTATGTGAAAGAAAGCCTTGGGAAAGGATTTATCAGGCCATCCAAATCCCCTTTAAGTGCAGGTTTCTTCTTCGTAGAGAAGAAGGATGGTTCTCTCAGACCCTGCATTGACTTTAGAGCTTTGAATAAAATCTCAGTAAAGAATACTTACCCTCTGCCGCTGATCTCTGTCCTCTTTGATCAGCTACGTTCGGCTGTGATTTTTTCTAAGATTGACCTGAGAGGAGCATATAACCTCATCAGAATCAAGTCAGGGGATGAGTGGAAAACGGCATTCAGTACTCAGTCAGGCCACTATGAGTATCTGGTTATGCCATTTGGCCTGTCTAACACTCCGGCAGTTTTCCAGGATCTCATTAACGATGTGCTCCGTGAATTTCTTGGAAGGTTCGTTGTAGTCTACTTAGACGATATTTTGATATTTTCTGACTCTGTAGAACAACATGTTACCCAGGTGCGTCAGGTTCTAAAAAAATTACGTGAAAATCACCTATATGCCAAGCTGGAGAAGTGTGAATTTCATGTCACGGAGGTATCCTTTTTAGGGTACATTATTTCCCCTCGGGGATTCTGTATGGAACCTAAGAAGCTCCAGGCCATCCTTAGTTGGGCGCAACCCACCAACCTAAAAGCAATTCAGCGCTTTTTAGGGTTTGCGAACTACTATAGAAGATTTATTCACTCTTTCTCTGACCTAGTTGCTCCCATTGTGGCACTAACTAAGAAGGGAGCAGATCCTACCAATTGGTCACGTGAAGCTGAGTTATCTTTTCAGGCCTTGAAACAAGCCTTTGTCTCAGCCCCTGTCCTCAGACATCCCAACCCAGAATTGCCTTTCATTGTTGAGGTTGATGCCTCGGAGGTTGGAGTAGGGGCTATCCTATCTCAGAAGGATCCGGATTCCCTTGAATTACATCCTTGTGCCTTTATGTCCAGGAAATTCTCATCTGCAGAATCCAACTACGATGTTGGTAACCGGGAATTGCTGGCTATTAAATGGGCTTTCGAGGAGTGGAGGCATTGGCTTGAAGGAGCGACTCATACCATTTCAGTTTTGACTGATCATAAAAATCTTCAATACATTGAATCAGCTAAACGACTGAATGCCCGGCAGGCTCGTTGGGCTTTATTTTTTACTCGTTTCAAATTCATTATCACCTTCAGGCGAGGTTCCAAGAATACTAAGGCAGATGCCCTGTCACGCAGTTTTCTTCCAGTTCAAGACAACAGTCCTGTTACTCCCATACTTCCGTCTTCAGCCATTCGGGCAGGCCTCACACAGGATGTATTTACCCAGTTAAAGCTGCTTCAACATCAAGCTCCTGGAAATACTCCTGCTGGTCGTCTTTTTGTCCCTGAGTTTTTGAGAGCAACTGTTTTGACGGAGTTTCATGATAGCAAAGTTGCCGGGCATCCGGGAATCGCTAAGACTTTGGAATTAGTCTCCCGCTCAGTATGGTGGCCTGGTCTTTCCAAAGACATTAAAGAGTTTGTTTTTTCGTGTCAGGTCTGTGCACAGCATAAAGTTCCCCGTTCTTTGCCCATCGGTCAACTTATGCCCTTGAATGTTCCTCTTAGGCCATGGTCGCATATCTCCATGGATTTTGTGGTGGACCTCCCTCTGTCAGCCGGATGCCGAGTCATATGGGTGGTAGTGGACCGTTTTAGCAAAATGGCCCATTTCATTGCTCTTCCCCGATTGCCATCTGCCCAGGGATTGGCAGTCTTGTTCCTCCGCCATGTTTTCAGACTCCATGGCTTACCCACTGATATTGTTTCTGATCGGGGTCCACAATTCATTGCACAATTTTGGAAGTCTTTTTGTGCTTCATTAAAGATGAAATTATCTTTAACGTCCGGCTATCATCCCCAATCCAATGGGCAGACTGAGCGAGTTAATCAATCTCTAAAACAATATTTGCGTTTGTACTCGGCCAAACTCCAAAATGACTGGTCTGAGTTTCTTCCATTGGCGGAGTTTGCTTATAATAATGCCTGTCATTCTTCCACCAATGTGTCTCCATTTTTTGCAGTTTTTGGTTTTCACCCCAGAGCTAATTCATTTTTTCAACATTCCTCTGTCTCCTCACTGGCCCTGACCTCTCATCTTAAACTTATTTGGAGAAAAGTGCACCTGGCTCTCAGAAAAGCGGCATTCCGGGAAAAAAGATTTTCTGACAGGCTCCGGCGGCCGTGCACTTTTAAAGTAGGAGATAGGGTGTGGTTGTCGACTCGCAACATTAAACTTCGACAAACCTCAGCCAGATTGGGTCCTAAATTTATTGGACCATTTCACATTATCAAAAAAGTCAATCCAGTTGCTTTCCGGTTACGTTTACCAAAAACTTTACGGATCGGAAATACCTTCCATTGCTCATTGCTGAAACCATATGTTTCGTCCAGTAGATTTCCTCGTAAAATATCTCAGGGGAGATCACCTATAAATGTACAGGGTCAGCAGGAGTTCTTGGTGGAGAAGGTTCTCGATTCCAAGTTGTCCCGGGGTCGGCTTTATTTTTTGGTACATTGGAGAGGTTATGGGCCAGAGGAAAGGTCTTGGGTCCTGGATGAGGATCTTCATGCCCCGAGGCTCAAAAGGGCATTTTTTCGAGAATTTCCTCAGAAACCTGGCTTTAGGGGTTCCTTGACCCCTCCTCAAGGGGGGGGTACTGTTAGGCGCCGGGGTCCGCTCGTCGGTGCGGCCCGGCGCCTAGCAACCAGGGACGCCGTGCGCGTACAGCCGCCGGCTCCCTGGCAACGCTAGACGCCGGGCGCACGGAGCCGCTCTGACCCTAGCAACGGGGACGCCACGTTCGGGCCGCGTTCCCCGTTGCTGGGTCTGTTCTAATTGTATTATGGTGTGCTGGCCGTGCAGCATGCAAGCTGCACGGCATTAATTGTGATGACCCAGTCTGGCTCCTGATTGGGGAGCTCACACTTATAAGCACCCTTTGGACTTCTCACAGACGCCGGTGATAGCTTCCTGTTTGCCTGTGTCAGTTGCAGAGAGTTTCCAGTCCTGCTCAATCCGGTTGTTCCTGTCCTCAGTGGTCCTGTACTCGGAAATTTGTCATCTATTCCTGGAGTCTGACCGAGCACCTTTAACATCCTGTGGTGTTCGTGAGTCGCGGCGCAGCCGTGTGTTGCGGCTTGTCCGCTTACTGTTTATTATTTAGTATTTTTGTGTTCCGGAGCTTTTGCGGAGGATTCCGCTCCCACAGATCCACTCTGGTATCCAGCGGTGCTGGATAGGAGTAACGGATCAGTGGATCTTTGGTTGTCCTTTTCCCTGGCGGCTAGTCCGCACATACCTTGGTTTAAGTTAGTTAGCTTGTAACCCCTGGCCTGGTTGCTTAGTCAGAGGGCCCCTTGTTATCACCCTGTCTCGGATTTCCCTTTGTCTCCCATTAAGACCTGAGGGGGCATCGGGGTTGGGCAGACATTGGCCCTCATTCCGAGTTGATCGGTCGCAAGGCGAATTTAGCAGAGTTACACACGCTAAGCCGCCGCCTACTGGGAGTGAATCTTAGTTTCTTAAAATTGCGACCGATGTATTCGCAATATTGCGATTACTAACTACTTAGCAGTTTCTGAGTAGCTCCAGACTTACTCTGCCTGTGCGATCATTTCAGTGCTTGTCGTTCCTGGTTGACGTCACAAACACACCCAGCGTTCGCCCAGGCACTCCCACCGTTTCCCCGGCCACTCCTGCGTTTTTTCCGGAAACGGTAGCGTTTTCAGCCACACGCCCCTGAAACGCCGTGTTTCCGCCCAGTAACACCCATTTCCTGTCAATCACATTACGATCGCCGGAGCGAAGAAAAAGCCGTGAGTAAAATTACTTTCTTCATAGTAAAGTTACTTGGCGCAGTCGCAGTGCGAACATTGCGCATGCGTACTAAGCGGATTTTCACTGCGATGCGATGAAAAATACCGAGCGAACAACTCGGAATGAGGGCCATAATCCGCCCTTCGAACGCGGCTGCCATGGGCTCAAGCAACCATAGTCTCGCAGGGGATTTCTGATAACACGGGCGAGACAACGGAGTTAGGGCGCCAGGGGTTACTAGGCTCTCCTGCTCCCACAACCAGCAAATCTTCCCAGTACTCAGACCTCTGCCATTTGATCTCCTCTGGTCTGGAGTACGGGAATCATAACAGGATGATACTTTATTTTAATTTTTAAATAATTGGTAAACTCCTACCTCACTGTTTGTTTTAGTTGAGTTTTATGGCATGCTCTGTAACTGGGGGTGGGATGCTAGGGCATGATTGCAATTATCAGACACACATGGATACTTACCATTCATAAGGAAAGATGCTAGGCTGATCAGCCGGGCTGATCTGGGTTGTTTTAAAAGGGTTAAGAAAATATTACAATACAGACTTACCCAGGACTTAAACAGGAAAAAAAAAAAAAAAAAAAAGGGAAACATCCCACCAACATTGCAGAAAAAAAACCACCCTTCCTTTCTTTCTCATTCAAAATATTCTGTGCATTTAAGTGTATGTATATATCTTTCCAACTATAATCCTCATGACCTCTAAGAACAGAATGCAACCAATTATGTATAAAACCAGTTACATTGTGATTTGCATTTGACTGTACATATCGGTTTGTCATTTTGCTCTGCCATGCTCAGTTAACATGGGTGGTCTTCAGTATGCCGGCGGTCGGGCTCCCGGCGACCATAGTATACATTAAGAATAGATTGATATACAATTTTTAGCATATGTGGAATTAAAAGGTGGAATTAAAAATATTGACAGACAAATAATGGTTTGGCGTGATACCGGGATATCTGACAAGTGTTATTGGGACTGAACTGAGTGTGGCTCCTTCCCCCTGTGAACTACAAACACTGATAATAAGAACTGGAAAAGGACAGGAAACCTCCACGGGCGCATGCGCAATAAGCACCGGAAGAGGGGCGGAAGTGACGCGTCGGGTCCGCAGCCGCCGGAAGTGAGGCAGAAGTTCAGCATTATTACTCCAGAGCCGTTTTTCAATGTGTTTTATCGTGTTTTCTAAGTGTACATCCACTCGTTTTTACTTGTATTAAGACCAGCATAACATGTTCAGCAGTGCTTCCTTCATTTAAACAGCTTTATAGTATTTAATAGTTAATTGCATCACATGACTATATGTGATGTCATAGCCCTCCCACTAATCTCCTCTGTACTGTCTCATTCTGTCCATACCCCTTGAAGAAGTCTCATCAGACGAAATGCGTTGGGTGACCTATACCTACCTCATTCTAAGATAAGGAAAAATTCTATTTTATAACCTTTTTTAGTGCGTATATTCATTTAAGTGCTTTTAGTTCAGTTGTGTATATATTGTTGTCCCCATTTTTTATGTGTTTCTTTTATATTCATTTAATAAATACTTTTTAATATTTTAACTGGCAAACTTATTTTATTGACAACTTGGTCGCTATATATCCCTCATCCTCTCCTTTTTTTACATTAATTTTCAGGGAATTACCACCCCTGTATTTATTTGAGGGACACAGCTGATGCCCCAATAACAGTATAGGGGATTGTTTTATAAGCCAGCTACTATACAACATGTTTGTTTTTTATCACATGTGGCGCAGTATCATATATGACTGGAAAAGAGTCCATCTTCAGAAGGAATTGGAACATCTTGAAACAAGACCCTGTTATAGGTGACAAAATGGCTGACGTCCATGTTTTATCTGTAGGAATGCTCCTTCCTGGAAAGAAAACTTAGGGGGTTATTCCGAGTTGATCGCTCGCTAGCTGTTTTTAGCAGCCATGCAAATGCATAGTCGCCACCTACAGTGGAGTGTATTTTCGCTTTGCAAGTGTGCGAACGCCTGTGCAGCCGAGCTCTGCAAAAACATTTTGTGCAGTTTGTGAGTAGGTCTGAACTTTCTCAGCCCTTGTGATCACTTCAGCCTGTCTCACATCAGACACCCGCCCTGTAAACGCTTGGACACGCCTGCGTTTTTCAACCACTCCCAGAACACGGTCAGTTTCCACCCACAAACACCTTCTTCATGTCAATCTCCTTCTTCATTAAATCCATCGCTCAGCAACGTTCAGCTTTGAACTCGTACGATGCGCCTGTGCATTGCTGTGCATACGCATGCGCAGTAGTTACCTGATCACTGTGCTGCGAAAAACAACAGCGTGCGATCAGGTCGGAATGACCCCCTTAGTGAGGAGCAGTATTGAAGATAAGAGGACAAGTATTCGCAGCCAAGGCTTCCATTGATGCGGGTAATGGTTTATGTGAAGGGCAGTTAGTGGGAACACTAAGATCAAATAATTTCCTATGAATGGAGCAAATTACCGATAAGAGAATTCATCACATGTATTTCCAAACCTGTTGCACACGCATTAGAATGTAGATGTGGTCAGCTTTCATTGGGAAAATCAGGAGACATTTGAAAGTCCGCCTCGTAGAATATAAGAAATGGTCTGGAAACCCACAATATGTCAGCACACTTTAAGCAGAAACATGGATCAATAGAACACAAATAAGAACATATATTGCCTTCATGTGGGTGTAAAGATCAGACATCAGACTATTCCAATCTGAAATGAAGCGAATACAAAAACTACAAACTGTAGTCCCTAGTGGACTTAATGGTGAGTTTGAATTAAAATGTTTCTTATGATTCACAGTTTTACACTGTCCTTTTATTTACTGTCCCCATTTTTATACTGCCCTTTCTATATTGCCTTTTTTATATAACTGTGCTGCTTTTAGTACTGCATATGCCTATTACATTTTTTATTTTTCTTTATTTAGACTCTTTATGGACTACTAAACATTTTATTTGTTGGAACTCATGGATTATTGGCCAGCAAGTACCAGAATAAGAAGAATTTGATGTACTGTGAGCCATTCTCTGGCAATCCCAATAGAATATAGTAGTAAAACTAATATGGAACATGGTGGAACATAAGGTGGAACGCATAAGGAGGAAGTACGGCAGCCATCTTCCAGTTACCGAACATCATGGAAATGCCAGGAATAGTGGCAGCACCGGGGAGGAGGGAGTGGATTTGGTTTATGGAAGAGAGTATTTATAGGCAATCTGCACACAGCTCACCATGCTGGAGGTCTGCGGATGGGTCTGACCGGCTCATATCCAGGGGTGTGCTAACTGGTTCCTGAGACCTGATTGCTCACACTGATACCATCTGGCCTGGTGAGACGCCTGGTACCTTGAAGCAAGATACCTTTGAGAGACTTCACCTGGTGATGGTTTGAAATGCTTTTAATTGTGAACACACTGCATAAATAATATTGCACGTTTCTATATTAGGTGTTGCATTACTGTTGCTGTTTTGTCTGGTCACATTTGAGACCAACTATTATTATTATTATTAGGATTGCCCTTTAATTATATAGCGCCATAAGGGACCCACAGCGCCCAATTACAAAGTACATAAAGAAATAAGCAAAATAGTGACTTACACTTCAAGACAATATAGGACAAGTGCAGGGTATATACACATATCTGAGTCAGCAGACGACACTGACATAAGTATAAGGGTGGCAGAAAACCAAGGGACTTAGTGCTATTGAGGGGGCTATGGACTAGAAGATGGTTCAAGTAAGAGAAGGAAAGGCATATGAGGGAAGTGGGCCCTGTACGGAAGAGCTTACAATCTAAAGGGGAGTGCCAGATAGACGGGTGACACAGATGGGGTAGACAGTGAGAGTGGAAAAGAAGGTTAGGATGACATTTGAATGGGTTTGGTGTAGAAATGGGTCTTGAGAGCCTGTTTAATGTTTTGTAGAGAGGTGAAGAGTCAGAGGGATAGAGGTAGAGTATTCCAGTTATAGGTAACAGCACGTGAAAAATCTTGGAGGAAGAAGTGGGAAGAAGTAATCAGTAGGCAGGAGAGGCAGCGTCATTAGCAGACTGAAGAGGATGGATAGGAGTGTAAACAACGATAAGATCAGCAATGTAAATGGGAGAGGAGTGGGTGAGGGCTTTGGAAGTGAATGTAAGGAGCTTGAGTTGGATTCTGAAAGGGAAGGGGAACCAGTGATAGGCTTATAAGAGTGGGGAGGTGGACGTAGTACATTTGGTGAAGAAGATGAGCCTGGCTGCAGCATTGAGGACAGATTGGAGAGGTGAAATGCATTTGACAGTGATGCCAAATAGTAGGAGATTACAGTAGTCCAGTCTGGAGATGACCAGAGAGTGGATAAGGGTATTAGAAGCATACTGGGCGAGAAAGGTCAGATCCTGGAAATATTTTTTAGATGAAAATGGCAGGTTTGTGAGAAGTGCTGAATGTGTGCTTTGAAAGGGAGGCAATTGTCAAGGGTTACACTGAATAAGATGTGTGGAGACTGTTAATATGGGGTATTGGTGCTGAAAAAGAAAATAACTCTCCTGTTTCATCTGTGGGAATAAGGTGGAGGAATAATTCTGTCTTGGTGTGAGTGCATTGCCACACAGACTGTAATGTACCTTCATAATTTAAAGAGTAAGATACTTGCCCATCCCCCACCCCCTTTAAGAATTGGGATTTCACATGTGAGGTCAGACACTTTTTATGTTGTTTTATCAATCTGTAAGTTTCCTGGGTTAGCGCCACGGTGGAACAATTATTGCTTCAATCATGTTTATTTCTGGTTTATTGGTGAAAACCTCTGGTGTACCCACAGGCTGCCATTCCAGGTGTTATGTGCTCTTTTTGATCTTTTGTGATGTTTTGTGCTCTTTTTGTGATCCTTTTCTTAAACATTCAATGGAAGCCCAAATAAATTATTTATAATATATTATTATATTAATAAAATAAATAAAATAAAATAGCAACTTCTTTTCCTCTTCGGAATATAAGAAATAAGTCATGTTTGTTAGACAATTTTCAGTATTGATTTGTTCTTACAGATATACAGTAACCAGGCTTGTGTTTGCCCCGATATGTACACAAAGTAGTCATGCCACATTTGCCCACAAACGTCCAGATGTGAGCATATGCACACCATAGGGAATGCATTGGTCATGTACGCAGTGGCGGATTTAGCGGGGGGCGATTAGGGCGAACGCCCCCCCTACACATACCGGCACCGGGATGGAGGCCGGGTCCCACCGCGGTGTTGGGAACGAGGTGGAGAGCGGTGCAGCGCGGCGGGGGAAGGGGAGAGAGAGAGAGCGTCCTCACGCGCATACAGCGGCTGAGCGGCCTCTGTTCTGTCCACGCCCCCTCCTTCCTGTACACGCGTCAGGATGCTCTCTCTTTCTCCCCGTCCCCCGCCGCGCTGCCCGCTCTCCACCTCGTTCCCAATGCCGCGGCGGCACCCGGCCTCCATCCGACTCCTCATGCTGCTGGCTGCAGCAGGTGTCACTGTCTGCCAGCCATGTCTCCTACCCTCCAAACTTAAAAGTAAGTGTGTGTGTGTGCCCCCTCTGTGTTCCATGTCTCCCCCCTCCGCTCCTAGCTAAAGTGCCTGTGTTCCATGTCTCCCCCCTCTTCTCCTAACTAAAGTGTATGTGTCCCTGCATTATTTTGGCTCATTCAGTGTACTGTAATGTGAATTTCGGCTCATACATTGTGCTATAATGTGAATTTTGGCTCATTCTGCATGCTATAATGTGAATTTCGGCTCATTCAGTGTGCTATAATGTGAATTTCGGCTCATTCTGTGTGCTATAACGTGAATTTTGGCTCATTCAGTGTGCTATAATGTGAATTTCGGCTCATTCAGTGTGCTATAACGTGAATTTTGGCTCATTCTGCGTGCTATAACGTGAACTTTAGCTCATTCGGTGTGCTATAATGTGCATTTCAGCTCATTCTACGTGCTATGATGTGCATTTCGGCTCATTCTGCGTGCTATAATGTGAATTTCGTCTCATTCAGTGTGCTATATCGTGAATTTTGGCTCATTCTGCGTGCTATAACGTGAACTTTGGCTCATTCAGTGTGCTATAATGTGCATTTCGGCTCATTCTGCGTACTATGATGTGCATTTTGGCTCATTCTGCGTGCTATAATGTGAATTTCGGCTCATTCAGTGTGCTATAATGTGCATTTCGGCTCATTCTGCGTGCTATGATGTGCATTTCGGCTCATTCTGCGTGCTATGATGTGCATTTCGGCTCATTCAGTGTGCTATGATGTGCATTTCGGCTCATTCTGCATGCTATAATGTGAATTTCGTCTCATTCAGTGTGCTATAACGTGAATTTTGGCTCATTCTGCGTGCTATAACGTGAACTTTGGCTCATTCAGTGTGCTATAATGTGCATTTCGGCTCATTCTGCGTGCTATGATGTGCATTTCGGCTCATTTAGTGTGCTATAATGTGAATTTCGGCTCATTCAGTGTGCTATAACGTGAATTTTGGCTCATTCTGCGTGCTATAACGTGAATTTTGGCTCATTCAATGTGCTATAATGTGCATTTCGGCTCATTCTGCGTGCTATGATGTGCATTTCGGCTCATTCTGCGTGCTATGATGTGCATTTCGGCTCATTCAGTGTGCTATGATGTGCATTTCAGCTCATTCTGCGTGCTATGATGTGCATTTCGGCTCATTCTGCGTGCTATAATGTGAATTTCGGCTCATTCAGTGTGCTATAACGTGAATTTTGGCTCATTCTGCGTGCTATAACGTGAATTTTGGCTCATTCAGTGTGCTATAATGTGCATTTCGGCTCATTCTGCGTGCTATGATGTGCATTTCGGCTCATTCTGCGTGCTATGATGTGCATATCGGCTCATTCAGTGTGCTATAATGTGCATTTCGGCTCATTCAGTGTGCTATGATGTGCATTTCGGCTCATTCAGTGTGCTATGATGTGCATTTCGGCTCATTCTGCGTGCTATGATGTGCATTTCGGCTCATTCAGTGTGCTATGATGTGAATTTCGGCTCATTCTGCGTGCTATAACGTGAATTTTGGCTCATTTTGCGTGCTATAATGTGAATTTTGGCTCATTCTACGTGCTATAATGTGAATTTGGCTCATTTTGCATGCTATAATGTAAATTTCGGCTCATACAGTGTGCTATAATGTGAATTTTGGATCATACTGTGTGCTACAATGTGAATTTCAGCTCATACAGTGTGCTATAATGTGAATTTCGGCTCATTCTGTGTGCTGTAGAAACAGAATTTGTCGGCAGATAAGAACCACTTGGCCCATCTAGTCTGCCCCTTTTTTTTTTTTTACATTATTTTTTATATCTAACCTTATCTGATCCTTATTTCTTTGTAAGGAGATCCTTATGTCTATCCCATGCATGTTTAAATTGCCCTACTGTCTTAGCCTCTACCACCCCTGATGGAAGGAATGGCGATTCGCCAGTCTGTATCACCAGTGCGCAGGGTTCTCTCCACTAACTGGCAACATTTTATTAGTAATGGCAACAATAGGAAATTTAGAAGTGAACGGGAAGGGCATTACTAAGTGGGAGGGGTTATGATTAGGGGGAGGAGTCACAATTCTTAAACCGCCCCCCCCCTAAAAGTTAAGTCTAGATCCGCCACTGCATGTACGGGCACAAATAGTCACAGCCCAGTGCAGCAAGTCGCATCCATGCGTATTCACATGCGGTCGCATTACGGGATGAACCAACATGGCTATATTTGTATGTTGTGTACTATTAATGTATTTCTGAGCTTCTTTGATTTGCTTCATCCTCTTGTGAATCATCTTGTGTTTAACCCCACTCTTATACTTTAGGAGGTTCAGGTCAGTCATCAAATATATCTCTAGGACTAGATCCAAATTCTTAAAATTCTTAATTGGTTGCTTAGTTAATTGTCTGGTTTTCTGTAATTGTATCATTTGTAGTTCTTAGCCGTTGGTCCTGTGTGTAATAATTTCTGTTTCATAGCTAGTAATATCAGTTTGGTGTACGCAATCTCTAGGAGCTTATCCATAAATAACAGCCTCCTGGTAGCCATCAGTGATGCTTACCGATTTTTGTAGAACCCCTCCTGCTTAGACCATTTGCCATAAGGCAAAGGAAAATTGTTGCTGCTGTTTAAAATGTGCAATGCTTCAGATCTAAATTTGCAAACAAAAAAAACATCTTATGCTTTACAGCTTTCTGATTTTACTTGACAATCACATATTTTCAGAATTGTTTTGACATTGTTTTTGACTTTTAAGCATAGGCATGCGCACGGGGGTTGCCTGGTGTGCACAGGCACCACCTAATGTCCGGTACTCCCCACACGCCACACCTGCTACAACCGCCGAAATGTGAATGTGGCTCATACTGTGTGGTATAATGTGAATTTCAGTCATAACCTGTGGCGTAATGTAAATTTTGGTTCATACTGTGTGGCATAATGTGAATAAGGGGCACTACTGTCAGTAGTTGGTGAGCATGGTGATGTGTGACAAATGCTGGTGTCCTGCGGAGGAGGGGTCTGATGGCTTAGAAAGAGGCAGATGTGGCTGTAATGGCACAAGTGTACATTTTAAACTGTACTTCTGTTATATTAAAACTCAAATGTTCGGACCCCTAAATCTTCCATAATTTTTAGAGTGGCCCACTGAAAACAGGGTGTAGATGCTGGGGGGTGCAAGGGGTGGTGGTGGTGGTGGTGGGGGAATGTATACGTACCTAGGCCCACCACTCTCTAGTTCCACCATTGGGTCAGGGATAGATTGGGGAAGTATAAGCAGCGATAGGGTGCAACGGCAGCTAGGACTCGAGCTTATGCTGTAGCGGACAGTACTGGTTGGTGGTCGCACCATTATGTTTTATTGTATTTCTCTGGGGTGTTTATATCTACTTTCTTATTAGGAACTAGGGAGAAATTAGATAAAGCCACTGATTTTACTGAGAGAATGTAAAATAGTGCTAGACACGCCCAAAAGGCGATGACACACCCCTCCTGCGGTGCACCCCCTAATAAAATTAGCTGCGCATGCCTGTGCTTTTAGGTACAATGAATTCTGTGGGATAAATGTAATAGCCTGGGAAATGCAGGTATTGATGGGGTTTCTGCAAGTCTATCTAGTGTTAAAATAGCAATCATTTAAAATACAAATTCAATATTTTACTCCCACTGTATATAGTATACTTACGGTAGTATTTGGTAAACATTGATTTCTCTTCCTTAATGAATTTTCACCTAGTCATTATTATTGAAAAAATTAAAAAATTAGGTTAACACTTATTGATTTATTTATTTATAACCCTAAGTTTGATGATACTGACAAGCTACAAATTAAAATATATAATTGTTGGTACCAAAATGGAAGGAAATAAATAATACAGGTTGAGTATCCCTTATCCAAAATGCTTGGGACCAGAAGTATTTTGGATATCGGATTTTTCCGTATTTTGGAATAATTGCATACCATAATGAGATATCATGTCGATGGGGCCCAAGTCTAAGCACAGAATGCATTTATGTTACATATACACCTTATACACACAGCCTGAAGGTAATTTTACACAATATTTTTAATAACTTTGTGTATTAAACAAAGTGTGTGTACATTCACACAATTAATTTATGTTTCGTATACTCCTTATACACACAGCCTGAAAGTCATTTAATACAATATTTTTAATAACTTTGTGTATTAAACAAAGTTTGTGTACATTGAGCCATCAGAAAACAAAGGTTTCACTATCTCACTCTCACTCAAAAAAGTCCGTATTTCGGAATATTCAGTTTTTCGGAATCTTTGGATATGGGAAACTCAACCTGTAATAATAATTATAATTATTATTATTATTATTATTATTATTAGTATTAATAATAATATTAATAATAATAATAATAATAATAATTGTCTTATTTAGCTGATTAATTAGTTTTAATTTTAGAAATGAGGAAAACACTTATTTAATTGTAAACTTGAGTTTGATGATACTGGCAAGAAACAGTACATAAAAATATATAATTGTAGGTACCACGATAGATGGAATTAATTAAAATAAATAAATAAGTTAATTAATTCATTAAAAATAATAATAATAATAATAATAATAATAATAATAAGAAGAAGAAGAAGAAGAAGAAGAAGAAGAAGAAGAAGAAGAAGAAGAAGAAGAAGAAGAATTCATTTATTCCATCTATTGTGGTACCTACAAATATATATTTATTGTTGCATCAATCTTAGGGTGCTTACCTCATTTCTATAAAAAAAATGAATAATTTATCAGCTAAATTAGACTATAATAATAATAATAATAATAATAATGTTATTTAGCTGATAAATACAGCTTTGCGCAGCTGAAGTCAAACACTTCCAACAGCAACAAAACTCTTGTGTTGTTATTACAGATGTGTGTTGAGAACAGTAGATCACAATAAACAACAGGAACCAAAATAGGAAAATCTCAACCACAAATATAATGAACAAGGAAGATATCTAGTCTGTACAAAAACAAGCTACAGATGCATGTGCTTCTAATAGTGACCTGTAACATGGAATTCGGGAACAAAACCATTGTGAAAGAGTTCATCCTGACGGGATTTTCTCAGAACCTGCAGATTTGTATATTGATGTTTATCTTCTTCTTTATAATTTATACATTGATCATTTTTGGGAACAGTTTAATGATATGTACTATTATCACCAGTCCCTCATTACACACACCTATGTACTATTTCCTTTGCAATTTATCCATCATCGATTTGTGCTATTCTTCGATCACTCTGCCAAAAATGTTGAATGATGTATTTTCTAAGAGAAGGAGAATCTCCATCATTGGGTGCCTGGTGCAGATGAACACTGGCCTGTTCCTAGGAAGTACTGAGGATATATTACTGGCGGTGATGGCGTATGACCGTTATATTGCCATACGCTTTCCTTTACATTACATCATAATTATGAATTGGAGGACATGTAATATCATTACAGTCATTATGTGGTCAGGAAGTTTCCTTATAACAACTATGCCCACTATCTCAAAGCCTCTTGTGTTCTGCAGAGGGAACATATTGGACCATTTCTCCTGTGAGGCATTGGCCCTTCTAGAGCTGGCTTGTGGTGATCTCAGTTTCTATAAAATATCTATATTTGTTGGAAGTTTATTTACTCTATTACTACCATTTGTTTTCATTGTTGTGTCCTACATCTGTATAATTAAATCTATACTAAGGATCCGCTCAGCAGGTGCAAGAGCTAAAGCATTTTCAACGTGTGCTTCCCACCTGACCGTGGTGTTTATGCTCTATGGGACCAGTATGATCACTTATGTAGGACAAACAAAGAGTTCTTCATCTAACATGAAGTATTGAAGTATTTAGCCTTGGTTTATGGTGTTGTGACACCGGTGTTAAACCCTTTGATCTACAGCCTCAGAAATCATGATGTGAAAGAAGCATTTAAGACAATATTGTCCAAGAGTTCTGCACCATGGAGGGTATATCACTAACAACACCAAAATATGTGACCTTTCCATTTACCATTGTGTAAAAGATTTATTAAATAATTAAAACATAATAAACACAATAATGGCAATTAAAAAAAAACATACAAAATAATTAAATTACACATCAGAAATACTGTATATAAAGACTCGGTAAGTGTACCAACATGTACATTTTAGGAGCAACCTCTATATTTTAGGACTTTCACAGTTAATTCTGGAACTTATGTCCGCAGATAACATTCCACATTATAAGATCAGTAGTGCTTCTTCTCCATTATATTTTTGCTTTTAGCGGTTTGGTGCTACTATATGTTCCCTTATCGCTGGAAGTTGAAGCAGTGAGAACCAGCTGGTTGATTCCTACAGCACTGTTGATAGAAAGCAGGTAAGTGCCACATCAGGTATATTAATAGTCTGCTGATCTGTGCACTAAATTCTCCCAGGTACCTATAGAAGTTCCTTGTAGTGTGCACCAGCTGCACTGCTGTTAACTTGCAGACAGCTGGTGCCTTAAGCTTTGTGCAGTGGTACTCAGCCTGACGTGCCCAGGGTTGTATTCAGGCAGATGTTGCTCCACAGTGCCACTGCTGAAGAGCAAACAGCCAGCTCACCAGCCCCTAAGTGTAATGTGAATATCTAACACTCAAAGATTTTGAATGCTATGATGTGCAACACATTATCAGGGCACTATCAGGGCACCCCAACAAGCCTAAAAATAATGACAACATATTTTTAAAACATACAAAAATTGAAAAATACTTGAGTCAAGGAGTAAAGCACAAAGAAAATATATATTATAATTTATTATTGTGGAATAAGCACTGCTTTATAATAAGTTTCCCCCATTCAAGTTACAGTACTGGCAGTGGTTACCGCTGGTGATAGCACTGTTACTGCAATCAGTAACCCTTTAATAAAGGACTTACCTGCCATTCTTAGGTTCTGCTGTTTAGCGTTGAACACGTTGTGCTTACAACCGTCCATGCCACTTCTGATAGGCAGCCACTAGCATTGGCACTACCGCCAACATCAAGAAGAAGAGGATGGAAACGCGTGGAAGCTGTTGCAGCAGACCTAGTAGAGGAGGTGGCAGAATCCATGGGCGGTGACACATAGGGCAGGTGTGAGTGCGCTTTACTGCCTGCCTCCAAGGCAGCAGCAAGTACACTTGTTGCAGCGGGCTCTCCTCACTGAAGGGGCTCAGAAAAGGAGTAACAAGTGCCTACTTCATCTAGCTGTTGTTGTAGGGTGACATTTTTAGTACCAAATATCAAAGTATAAACGTTAGTACAATATACAGTATGTACATGTTAATATATCTGATGTGCAGACAAGCCCAAGATATGTGGGTAAGTAGGCCACAAGCATTGAATCATTACAAAGTCTAGCAGAATGTATACAAATGACTAAGGATTGTATTGAATATTGAATATTAACAATTATACTGAGTAAATATAAGAGAAAATGGGTCTGACTCATGTTTGTAAGTAAAGCAAAAAAGCAAGCACCTGGGCAAAACAATGATGTACTGCAGGTGGGACAGATGCAGGGGTTAAAGTGAGCCGGAAAGGGGTAGAACTACGTTACGTCAGTTCCACTTGGAGACGGAACGCAGTTCCGCCTCCTCCATCTCATCTAACCCAATGTGTGGCCGGCGCCGCAGGGAGATGCTTGGTGCCTGCTGAGATTGTGTTACCAGTGGGCACCCGGCTCTCTCTCCACAGTGGCAGCAGGAGGCAGGATGTCACTGAGCTCCGGTTTCCGGTGCTGTCATTGTGGGCTATGGGAGAGACGTCATGACATCTCTCCCATAGTGCCGAGGAGCGGACGCCCAGAGGACTGCAGCAGTCAGAAGTGGAATTGGGGCTCGGTGAGTATTGTGATTTTTGTTTGTTTTTTTCCTTTGTGTAGCGGCACATCTACTGAGGGGCATTACTACTGGGGGGCATTTACTTGGGGCACACTACTGGGGGGCATTACTACTGGGGGGCATCTACTGGGGGCAAACTGGGGTGCATTACTACTGAGGGCATATACTGGGGGCATCTATTGGGTGCAAACTACTGGGGGACATTACTTCTGGGGGGCATCTATTGGGGCAAACTACTGGTGGGCATCTACTGGGGGCAAACTTTTGGGGGCATTATTACTGGGGGCCAACTACTGGGGGCAAACTACAAGGGGGCAAGCTACTGGGGGCAAACTACAAGGGGGCAAGTTACTGGGGCAAACTGCAAGGGGGCAAGCTACTGGGGGCAAACTACAAGGGGGCTAACTACTGGGGGCAAACTACAGGAGGGCATTACTACTGGGGGCATAACTACAGGGGCATTACTACTGGGGGCATAACTACAAGGGCATTATTACTGGGGGTTTAAACTACTGAGGGCTAAACTACTGGGGGCATAACTACAGGGGATAAACTACTGGGGGCATTACTACTTGGAGGCGTTACTACTGGGGGCTAAGCTACAAGGGGGCATAACTACTGGGGCTAAACTACTGGGGGCATAACTACAGGGGCTAAACTACAAGGGGGAATACTACAGGGGGCATTACTACTGGTGTTTAAATTACAAGGGTCAATCTACTGGGGCTAAACTACTGGGGGCATTACCACTGGGAGGCTAAGCTACATAGGGCTAAACTACTGGGTGCATTACTAGGAGGCTAAACTAACGGGAGGGTAAACTACTGGGGTCATAACTGCAGGGGCATTACCCCTGGGGGCATAACTACAGGGGCTAAACTACAGGCAGCTAAATGACTGGGGGCATTACTACAGGTAACATTACTACTGGGGTCAATACTACACAGGGGCATTACCATTAAGGGCATTACTACTGGGGGCACTACTAATGAGGGCATTGTAAAAGGGGCACCTGGTTATGTTTAGGAGGTGGGCCCCACACAGTTTTTTTCTGATTTTTAACTCTTTCAGACACATGTACACAGAGAAGCATGCATGGATCTCACTGATCCATGCATATTCTCCCAGCACGCCATCCAAGAGCTGGTCTACTTGAAAGTTCTATTTCTGTACAAATTCCATCCTTTTGTGACAGTGTATGTGTAATGTCGGTAGTGATTGAGAATACAAATCCTTGGTAAATTCCCGTGTTCTATTATGTGTACGTGAAAATTCAACCATGTTTGTACGATGGTCTATTTGTTCATACATGTATGGCCAGCTGTAAACCGCAATACAAATTGGTTAAACTCTGCCGACATTTGTGTTAAGTAAATTAATGAGATCTCAAATAATATTGGGTGCTTAGCAAATTTACTCCTTAGACTTGGGTGTGTTCAAACTGAAATCTAAATTGCAGAGCAAAAATAAAGTGGAACATGTGTGGGCTACGTACAAAAGCAGCCAATATTTACCCTGCACAGAAAAAAATATGTATTTGCTCCATAGGCGTGCGCAGAACATTTTATTGGGGGGTGCATGATTGGAGTGGCATGCCTAGCACCACCCACTGGGCATGTCTTGCACCGTATATTAGCAAGATGAGGGAGACAAGTATGTAACCTGCATACGGATTACAAGTCCATATATATATATATATATATATATACACACACACACACACACACACACACACACACACACACACACACATATACTATGTATAACTGGTGTCCCTTTCACATTATAGCACACAGTATGAGCCAAAATTCACATTACAGCATACGGTATGAGCCAAAATTCACATTATAGCACACGGTATGAGCCAAAATTCACATTATAGCAAACGGTATGAGCCAAAATTCACATTATAGCACACGGTATGAGCCGAAATTCACATTATAGCATACGGTAAGAGCCGAAATTCACGTTATAGCACACGGTATGAGCCGAAATTCACATTAAAGTACATAGAATGAGCCGAAATTCACATTATAACACACAGAATAAGCCAAAATACATATTATAGCACACGGAATAAGCCAAAATTCACATTATAGCACACGGAATAAGCCAAAATTCACATTATTGCACACAGAATGAGCTGAAATTCAAATTATGACACATGGAATAAGACGAAATTCAGGGAGCGTGACAGCAGGAACATAGGGACAGCGAGAGTGACAGAAGGGACAGGGAGAGTGACACAGACAGGGAGAGTGACAGCAGGGACATAGGGACAGGGAGAGTGACAGAAGGGACAAGGAGAGTGACAGAGAGAGGGACAGCAAGGGCATACAGTAGGGACTAGGGAGAGAGTAAAGCGGCAGGGCAAGATTACCTATTTAACAGTGGCAGTGCTGAGGATGCTGTGATCTGTGGTGGATGAGGAGGCTGTCTGCATGGTGCAGAGAAGGACTAAGGGCAGTGGCGGTGTACAGAAGGAGACAGAGGGCGGCGGTGCATGGAGGAGGAGGCTGTGGTTGGCGGCACTGCGGCTCCTATGAGCGCTGCGCAACTATATCAAATCTGCCGCTGACGGCAGTCAATCAGGAGCGGCATATCAGGAGCCGGCCTAGGACTATTATTCATAATGTGAGTGTTCAGACTTGATGACCACTCACTCACTGTGTGCACCAGGGAAAAGAGAGGGATTCAGGCCAGCCAAGGGGTGGGGGGATAAAATTCTGTATAAAAAGATAAAGGGTTATTACCTTATGCTAATTATCTATCTATCTATCTATCTATCTATCTATCTATCTATCTATCTATCTATCTATCTATCTATCTATCTATCTAGATAGATCTATAATTAGCACGCCTATGATTTGCTCCCCTTGCACGGCAACATGGTTTGTTCCAGAAAAAAAGGTTACATGCTTTTTTTGCTTTACTTGCAAATATGAATTAGGCCCAATGTTTCATGAGGCAGGGGCGGAACTCTGGGAGACAATGGCGTCATTTGCTGCCGGGCTCCAGGCCTGAAGGGGCACTTCCTCATTGTCTCCCCATTCCGTGTCCTTGCTACTTTAATGAAGAGCCATCATAGTACAATGGTGAGGGCAAGCTTTTGTAGGGGGTGGGTTTCCTTGCCGGTGGAGGCTTCAGCAGTGTGGGCATGTGATCCTAGTACAGTCTATCTTCTGCAGGGCTACGGAAGCTCTGTGTGTTCATACTTTGGCTCATAGCAGAGAGAACAAGGGGGGTCATTCTGAGTTGTTCGCTCTGTAAATTTTTTTGCATCGCAGCGATTTTCCGCTTAGTGAGCATGCGCAATGTCCGCAGTGCGACTGCGCCAAGTAAATTTGCTATGCAGTTAGGTATTTTACTCACGGTTTTTTCTTCGTTCTGGTGATCGTAATGTGATTGACAGGAAGTGGGTGTTTCTGGGCGGAAACAGGCCGTTTTATGGGCGTGTGGGAAAAAATGCTACAGTTTCTTGGAAAAACGCGGGAGTGGCTGGAGAAACGGAGGCGTGTCTGGGCGAACGCTGGGTGTGTTTGTGACGTCAAACCAGGAACGACAAGCACTGAACTGATCGCACTGGCAGAGTAAGTCTCGAGCTACTCAGAAACTGCACAGAGATGTCTTTTCGCAATATTGCAAATCTTTCCTTCGCAATTTTAAGAAGCTAAGATTCACTCCCAGTAGGCGGCGGCTTAGCGTGTGCAAAGCTGCTAAAAGCAGCTTGCGAGCGAACAACTCGGAATGACCACCAATATGCAGATTGTTGTATGCGGGGCTGACAGGGCAGCCGCCCGGGAGCCCTCACACATTTCTCCCATCTCACTGTGCCCCTGCCTGTCCAACTCCCGAGTCCTCAGCAGCAGCCAACAATGCAATACAGTGCCGCAATTGTGAATGGGAAAGGGGGCAGGTCAGTAGTAAACTGGCAGGGTGTTAACTGCCCTCCGCGCCCGCCCTACTTTTATCTCCTTGGTCCGGATGCCGCCACTGAAATACACGGTCACACTTGGCCATGCATTACCTATTGCCGTAATTAGGCAGCACACAGCCACATTACATTACACAGCCCCGTTCCAAACTCTGTTTCATTCCGATGCCCAGTCCCACCCACTGACTCCACCCCACCTCTCTCTCTGATTAGCTAGACTGCATAATGACTCCTACACTGCTGCTGTGCTTGCCCAGTATGCTGCTCTGATGGGGGCTGCACAGGAGGCATTGCCAGCATGAATAGGTAAGTGATCTCCACAGTTGCTCCCAGCCTAGCCACACATGGGGGGTAATTCCAAGTTGATAGCAGCAGGAATTTAGTTAGCAATTGGGCAAAACCATGTGCACTGCAGGGGAGGCAGATGTAACATGTGCAGAGAGAGTTAGATTTGGGTGGGGTGTGTTCAATCTGCAATCTAATTTGCAGTGTAAAAATAAAGCAGCCAGTATTTACCCTGCACAGAAATAAAATAACCCACCCAAATCTAACTCTCTCTGCACATATTAAATCTTCCTCCCCTGCAGTGCACATGGTTTTGCCCAATTGCTAACTAAATTCCTGCTGCGATCAACTTGGAATTACCCCCATTGTCCTAACTGCACTGCATTCCCACCACAGCCCACTCCTGTTTCTTCTACCCCTACATGTTAATCTCATACCAACCATCAGTGTCTGCCCCCCTCCCCCTCCCAGAGTGCCAGTAGATGTCTCTCACTGTCTCTGCCTTTGTTTTCCCCTATATCATTGCCCTAACAATGAGTGCCTCTCC
Organism: Pseudophryne corroboree; assembly: GCF_028390025.1. NCBI lineage: Eukaryota > Metazoa > Chordata > Amphibia > Anura > Myobatrachidae > Pseudophryne > Pseudophryne corroboree. The sequence continues at coordinate 36,274,283 of NC_086447.1, read as the reverse complement.
CTACCAATGTGTGCCTCTACCTACCAATATGTGCCTCTTCCCGTCACCCATGTGTGCCTTTACCCGTACCATGTGTGTATCTCCTTACCCATGTGTGCCTCTGCCTGTAACCAATGTGTGCCTCTGCCGGTAACCCATGTGTGCCTTTACCCGTATCCATGTGTGTGTCTAATTACCCATGTGTGCCTCTGCCTGTAAGAGATGAGACTTTACCAGCAGGAGAAGAAGCGGGTAAAGATGGTCGCTGAGTAGGAGAGAGCTGCGAGTGAAATGTGTCGAGAAGAGGGCTTTGACAACAAGAGAAAAGAGGGCCCTGCTCTGAAGAGCTAACAATCTAGTGGGAAGGGGCGACAGACAGATGACATGAGGTGCAAGCAAGCGCGAGGTAGCCTGTTGGCAGTATGTAAGCAAAGACGAGATGTTCAAGGCATGAGGCAGGGGGATGGAGGAGCAGCCTCAGGGCTAGGTTATGCATCAGAAGGGTACACTTTGATGAATAGGTGGGTTTTCAGTGCCAGTTTGAAGCTTTGCAAGGTCGGGGAGAGTCTAATGGAGCAGGGGAGTGCATTCCACTGATATATAAGAGGATCTTCCGGGGTAAAAAAATGCAGAGTAGTGCCTCTTTCCCCAAGCTAGCCCAGATTAATGATATTTATCGATTTCTTTATATATCTTTTTTTTATCAGTATTAATGTAGAAAATTATTTTGATTATGGCAATGCCATGTCAGGTAAGACTATTGGTATGGGCGTATGATTAGGAATGGGCAGCTATTTTATATGCAGTAGTTTTACACACAGCACAATATGTTAGGGATGGACATTGACCATTAATGGTTAGCAACCATTGTTGGTCTTTGTTCAGTGGCAAAGTTTTTTTTTTTTTTACCATCGATGGTAGTTTCAATTTCAAGGGAACATCAGCGGTTCCAGCCCCATGATCACGGTCTGTGCCTGTGGAATACCCAACCACTGTTCCTAAATCATTAGTGTTTTCTTATGAAGGTTATAAACCATTGGCCACCAAATGTGCAGCCGCTGAGAACCATCACTACAATATACCATAAAAACAGCTATTTTCATGGTATACTGTGCTTAAAAAAATGTTTCTTTAATAAAATCAAGTTAGATATGTTTTAAATTTTAAATACATGTTCTTGACTAGAGATGAGCGGTCCCGGTTCTCAGAGAACTGAGACCACCTGAACTTCCAGGAACCGAGACACAGCTCTGATCTCTCTGCCTGCCCCAGATCCTCACCTGAGGCAAAACCATGACATCACACTGTCGGATCTTGCGGTATTAAATCGGGTGACAATTTGCAAAGTCCCATTGAGTTCAATTGTCTTACTGCTGATTGGTTGAGAGAGCTGTCTGTCACAGCACTCAGCCAATCAGCAGTAAGTCTTTGAATTCAATGGGACTTTGAAAAAAGAAAGTGCTGCGATTGCTGCCCATCCTCCCACAGAGACTCAGCCCCCGCTGCTGACGGCAACCCACTGAGGACACCTCCAGCACCTCCACACTGCTGACACCACCGGCAACATTGAATGAAGAACACTGATGGCATCCCCACACTGATGCCCCCCTGCACTGAGGGCACCAGCAGCAACCCTACACTGCCAACACCTCTTGACCCTGCACTGCCGACACCAATGGCACCCCCGCACTGAGGACACCAAGAGCAGCCCCAAACTAAGGACACAAATGGCACCCATGCACCAACACCACTGGCACTGCTGGCACCCTCGCTCTGCTGACACCAGCAGCACCCCTGCTATGGCAATACTGCCAGCACCCCGCACTGAGGACACCTCTGGCAATGCCGACATCACAGTCACAGTAAGTGCACTATTGGTGTTTCCAACCCACACTGTTTCCGACCTGCACTTTATCCAACATGCACTGTAGCTGACCCGCACTGTATCCAACCCACACTGTATCCAACCCACACTGTATCCAACCCACACTGTATTCCGCACTGTATTCGACATACTCTGTGACCTGCACTGTTTTTATGGTTGGGAATATTTTGGGAAACTGCTTAATTTAGCCACCCAGCCTTTGACCTATGAGCTGTGAGGTGGTTAAAATGGAAAGGACTGGAAATGAATGTTATTGAGGTTAATAATACTGTAGGAACAGAAAAGGCCCAAAGTATGTGATTTTAGATGTTTTTATCAATTTTTTTTTAAGAAATACAGATCCAAAACATGCAAGGAACGGTTTTTTCAAAACCAAATACAGATCCAAAACATGAAGGAGAAACAGATCCAAAACTAAAACCCATGTCGGGGGCCGGTGCACATCCCTATTCTTGATCTGTTTCAATCATAACAAAACAGTCAATCTCTGAGCAATTTTTGGAAAAAATATCAGCCAGTTACATGGTTAATACATCCTAACAAGTTATCTCTCATCACAAATGACTGATTATTCTTCTGTTTCTCCTTAGGGTCACCTGGGGACATTTTTTTAATTCCATGTACAAGGGGGAAATAATTCATTGCGGACAGATAAATGCATGCGACCGAAAATAATTCTGACTCTTACAATAATTAATCTCTGAAGATTGTTTTCTACCTTTAAAATCCCTTCCATAAAAGTACTTCAGAATTCATAAAGATAGAAAGAATGGACTGACAAGTGAGACTGTGCTTAAGGTATTATCAATATATATATATATATATATATATATATATATATATATGTGGAGTAATTTTGCCTGCAGGATCCTTCTCTCTCATCAGGAACCACATTGGACTTCATGCACTTATCATTACTGCTCTAGATAATGTAGAGGCACCTCTCTGTGTAGGTTAAGATTCCACGTTGCTATGAATGGAGGGTGACAGTAGGACAAGCAGTAGGACAAGATTAAAACAAAGGTTCTAGCTAACCAATGGGATCATACATACTAAGGAACAGACAATCACTATGCTAATATAATAAACTACTGTAAATGCATTGCTTCTATAACTAAACATGTGTGTACTGGCAGGTCTGCCCAATTTAACTGTTTGCTGGGGATTTCACATAGTCAGCTATCCATGAAACAAACCTGCACTTCATACCAGCTATAGAGGCTTATCACTGTGTAACCCCTCGTTTACTACAGTTGAGAACTGGACAGTTTTGACATATGACTCCATCCAAGCTATACTGTATGTACAATGGCCCTCATTCCGAGTTGTTCGCTCGTTAGTTTTTTTCGCAACAGAGCAATTAGTCACAATCTGCGCATGCGCAATGTTCGCAGTGAGTCTGCGCCAAGTAAATTTTCAAAAAAGTTTGGTATTTTACTCACGGCTTAACGAAGAAATTTCTTCGTTCTGGTGATCGTAGTGAGATTGACAGGAAGTGGGTGTTTCTGGGCGGAAACTGGCCGTTTTATGGGTGTGTGCGAAAAAACCCTGCCGTTTCTGGAAAAAACGCGGGAGTGTCTGAAGAAACGGGGGAGTGTCTGGGTGAACGCAGGGCGTGTTTGTGACGTCAAACCAGGAACGAAACGGCCTGAGCTGATCGCAGTGGCAGAGTAAGTATGGAGCTACTCAGAAACTGCTAAGAAATTTCTATTTGCAATTCTGCAAAGCTAAGATTCACTCCCAGTAGGCGGCGGCTTAGCGTGTGCAAAGCTGCTAAAAGCAGCTAGCGAGCGAACAACTCGGAATGAGGGCCAATGTCATACTGTTCCTATGGTGATTTGCTGTTTGCTCATGTAAGAACATGTTATGTAGTGATATTTGTATTAGAAGAGGTAATCTACACTCATTTGGAGTTTGGCTTTGCTAAGAATATACATGCTGCAGTGATATTTGTGTTAGAATAGGTAATCTACACTGTCAATTTTTATATCATAAGATATATTGTATTCTAGGATGATACTTTATTTTAATTTTGAAATAATTGGTAAACTCCTACCTCACTGTTTGTTTTAGTTGAGTTTTATGGCATGCTCTGTAACTGGGGGTGGGATGCTAGGGCATGATTGCAATTATCAGACACACATGGATACTTACCATTCATAAGGAAAGATGCTAGGCTCAGGGCCGTCTTAACAGCAGTGTGGGCCCCTGGGCACAGCAATGCAATGGGGCCCCTACCCATGCTCCAGGGGGGGGGGTGCTATCAGTGGCAGCTTTGATGCCCGCGGGCGGTAGGGGGTATACTATCTTCTGCTCAGCATATAGGACCTGGAGCAGTAATTTCTGCTAATTACTCCTTTACTGCACAGATAGGGTGGGAGGGAGAACACTAAACTGTAGAAGGTGGCATTGGGCTGAATGAAGGGGCCCCGGTACATGACTTCCAGGGTGGCATGGAGTGTTTAATATGTAAGGGAGCGGTGGATAGTGGAGTGGGCTTAATATTCACAATTTTCTGGGGAGAGAGCAGCTTGCATGACTGCAGATATCTCAAGTTCCTGGAAAAAGATTTCTTAGCTTTGAATGGGATAAAAAAATTAGAGTGTCTCACCTGTCAGGAGGTACTGGGGACTTGGGGATCAGAGTTCAGGAGCCAGAGCAATCCACCAACAAATATATAAAACTGCATATTAGGAGTGTGGTGCTTGAGCAGGGACCAGCTGCTTGAAGGCTCATATCTCTGGTTCCGGGCATAGTAGAGAAAAGCTGCCAGTGTCCACCGAAAGTGGAGAGTCCCAGCTTTTGAAATGTACCCTCAGAAAAACTCTAAGTCATACAGAGCCCGAGATATCTGGCTTGCAAGAGCAATTAACAGGCTTGGATGGGGACCACTGCTTTGAAGTCGGATATCTCTGGTTCCCTATGGTCGATTTTCAAAAATCTGGTACCTCTGGAAAGAGGGGACCCTCAGCTATCAGCCTAGGGCCCTTACACTACTGGGGCCCTTGGGCAAGAGCCCATTGAGCCCATACGAAAAGACGGCCCTGGATCAGCCGGGCTGATCTGGGTTGTTTTAAAAGGGTTAAGAAAATATTACAATACACACTTACCCAGGACTTAAATAGAAAAAAAAAAAAAAACAGACGGAAACATCCCACCAACATTGCAGAAAAAAAAAAACCACCCTTCCTTTCTTTCTCATTCAAAATCATCTGTGCACTTAAGTGTATGTATATATCTTTCCAACTATAATCCTCATGACCTCTAAGAACAGAATGCAACCAATTATGTATAAAACCAGTTACATTGTGATTTGCATTTGACTGTACATATCGGTTTGTCATTTTGCTCTGCCATGCTCAGTTAACATGGGTGGTCTTCAGTATGCCGGTGGTCGGGCTCCCGGCGACCATAGTATACATTAAGAATAGATTGATATACAATTTTTAGCATATGTGGAATTAAAAGGTGGAATTAAAAATATTGACAGACAAATAATGGTTTGGCGTGATACCGGGATATCTGACAAGTGTTATTGGGACTGAACTGAGTGTGGCTCCTTCCCCCTGTGAACTACAAACACTGATAATAAGAACTGGAAAAGGACAGGAAACCTCCACGGGCGCATGCGCAATAAGCACCGGAAGTGGGGCGGAAGTGACGCGTCGGGTCCGCAGCCGCCGGAAGTGTGGCGGAAGTTCAGCATTATTGCTCCAGAGCCGTTTTTCAATGTGTTTTATCGTGTTCTATAAGTGTACATCCACTCGTTTTTACTTGTATTAAAACCAGCATAGCATGTTCAGCAGTGCTTCCTTCATTTAAACAGCTTTATAGTATTTAATAGTTAATTGCATCACATGACTATATGTGATGTCATAGCCCTCCCACTGGTCTCCTCTGGCTATAAAAGCATGTACTGTCTCATTCTGTCCATACCCCTTGAAGAAGTCTCATCAGACGAAATGCGTTGGGTGACCTATACCTACCTCATTCTAAGATAAGGAAAAATTCTATTTTATAACCTTTTTTAGTGCGTATATTCATTTAAGTGCTTTTAGTTCAGTTGTGTATATATTGCTGTCCCCATTTTTTATGTGTTTCTTTTATATTCATTTAATAAATACTTTTTAATATTTTAACTGGCAAACTTATTTTATTGACAACTTGGTCGCTATATATCCCTCATCCTCTCCTTTTTTTACATTAATTTTCAGGGAATTACCACCCCTGTATTTATTTGAGGGACACAGCTGATGCCCCAATAACAGTATAGGGGATTGTTTTATAAGCCAGCTACTATACAACATATTTGTTTTTTATCACATGTGGCGCAGTATCATATATGACTGGAAAAGAGTCCATCTTCAGAAGGAATTGGAAAATCTTGAAACAAGACCCTGTTATAGGTGACAAAATGGCTGACGTCCATGTTTTATCTGTAGGAATGCTCCTTCCTGGAAAGAAAACTTAGGGGGTTATTCCGAGTTGATCGCTCGCTAGCTGTTTTTAGCAGCCATGCAAATGCATAGTCGCCACCTACAGTGGAGTGTATTTTCGCTTTGCAAGTGTGCGAACGCCTGTGCAGCCGAGCTCTGCAAAAACATTTTGTGCAGTTTGTGAGTAGGTCTGAACTTTCTCAGCCCTTGTGATCACTTCAGCCTGTCTCACATCAGACACCCGCCCTGTAAACGCTTGGACACGCCTGCGTTTTTCAACCACTCCCAGAACACGGTCAGTTTCCACCCACAAACACCTTCTTCATGTCAATCTCCTTCTTCATTAAATCCATCGCTCAGCAACGTTCAGCTTTGAACTCGTACGATGCGCCTGTGCATTGCTGTGCATACGCATGCGCAGTACTTACCTGATCACTGTGCTGCGAAAAACAACAGCGTGCGATCAGGTCGGAATGACCCCCTTAGTGAGGAGCAGTATTGAAGATAAGAGGACAAGTATTTGCAGCCAAGGCTGCCATCGATGCGGGTAATGGTTTATGTGAAAGGCAGTTAGTGGGAACACTAAGATCAAATAATTTCCTATGAATGGAGCAAATTACCGATAAGAGAATTCATCACACGTATTTCCAAACCTGTTGCACACGCATTAGAATGTAGATGTGGTCAGCTTTCATTGGGAAAATCAGGAGACATTTGAAAGTCCGCCTCGTAGAATATAAGAAATGGTCTGGAAACCCACAATATGTCAGCACACTTTAAGCAGAAACATGGATCAATAGAACACAAATAAGAACATATATTGCCTTCATGTGGGTGTAAAGATCAGACATCAGACTATTCCAATCTGAAATGAAGCGAATACAAAAACTACAAACTGTAGTCCCTAGTGGACTTAATGGTGAGTTTGAATTAAAATGTTTCTTATGATTCACAGTTTTACACTGTCCTTTTATTTACTGTCCCCATTTTTATACTGCCCTTTCTATATTGCCTTTTTTATATAACTGTGCTGCTTTTAGTACTGCATATGCTTCTTACATTTTTTTATTTTTCTTTATTTAGACTCTTTATGGACTACTAAACATTTTATTTGTTGGAACTCATGGATTATTGGCCAGCAAGTACCAGAATAAGAAGAATTTGATGTACTGTGAGCCATTCTCTGGCAATCCCAATAGAATATAGTAGTAAAACTAATATGGAACATGGTGGAACATAAGGTGGAACGCATAAGAAGGAAGTACGGCAGCCATCTTCCAGTTACCGAACATCATGGAAATGCCAGGAATAGTGGCAGCACCGGGGAGGAGGGAGTGGATTTGGTTTATGGAAGAGAGTATTTATAGGCAATCTGCACACAGCTCACCATGCTGGAGGTCTGCGGATGGGTCTGACCGGCTCATATCCAGGGGTGTGCTAACTGGTTCCTGAGACCTGATTGCTCACACTGATACCATCTGGCCTGGTGAGACGCCTGGTACCTTGAAGCAAGATACCTTTGAGAGACTTCACCTGGTGATGGTTTGAAATGCTTTTAAATGTGAACACATTGCATAAATAATATTGCACGTTTCTATATTAGGTATTGCACTACTGTTGCTGTTTTGTCTGGTCACATTTGAGACCAACTATTATTATTATTATTATTAGGATTGTCCTTTATTTATATAGCGCCATAAGGGACCCACAGCGCCCAATTACAAAGTACATAAAGAAATAAGCAAAATAGTGACTTACACTTCAAGACAATACAGGACAAGTGCAGGGTATATACACATATCTGAGTCAGCAGACGACACTGACATAAGTATAAGGGTGGCAGAAAACCAAGGGACTTGGTGCCATTGAGGGGGCTATGGACTAGAAGATGGTTCAAGTAAGAGAAGGAAAGGCATATGAGGGAAGTGGGCCCTGTACGGAAGAGCTTACAATCTAAAGGGGAGTGCCAGATAGACGGGTGACACAGATGGGGTAGACAGTGAGAGTGGAACAGAAGGTTAGGATGACATTTGAATGGGTTTGGTGTAGAAATGGGTCTTGAGAGCCTGTTTAATGTTTTGTAGAGAGGTGAAGAGTCAGAGGGATAGAGGTAGAGTATTCCAGTTATAGGTAACAGCACGTGAACAATCTTGAAGGTAGGAGTGGGAAGAGGTAATCAGTAGGCAGGAGAGGCAGCGTCATTAGCAGACTGAAGAGGATGGATAGGAGTGTAAACAACGATAAGATCAGCAATGTAAATGGAAGAGGAGTGGGTGAGGGCTTTGGAAGTGAATGTAAGGAGCTTGAGTTGGATTCTGAAAGGGAAGGGGAACCAGTGATAGGCTTATAAGAGTGGGGAGGTGGACGTAGTACATTTGGTGAGGAAGATGAGCCTGGCTGCAGCATTGAGGACAGATTGGAGAGGTGAGATGCATTTGACAGGGATGCCAAATAGTAGGAGATTACAGTAGTCCAGTCTGGAGATGACCAGAGAGTGGATAAGGGTATTAGAAGCATACTGGGCGAGAAAGGTCAGATCCTGGAAATATTTTTTAGATGAAAATGGCAGGTTTGTGAGAAGTGCTGAATGTGTGCTTTGAAAGGGAGGCAATTGTCAAGGGTTACACTGAATAAGATGTGTGGAGACTGTTAATATGGGGTATTGGTGCTGAAAAAGAAAATAACTCTCCTGTTTCATCTGTGGGAAAAAGGTGGAGGAATAATTCTGTCTTGGTGTGAGTGCATTGCCACACAGACTGTAATGTACCTTCATAATTTAAAGTGTAAGATACTTGCCCATCCCCCACCCCCTTTAAGAATTGGGATTTCACATGTGAGGTCAGACACTTTTTATGTTGTTTTATCAATCTGTAAATTTCATGGGTTAGCGCCACGGTGGAACAATTATTGCTTCAATCATGTTTATTTCTGGTTTATTGGTGAAAACCTCTGGTGTACCCACAGGCTGCCATTCCAGGTGTTTTGTGCTCTTTTTGATATTTTGTGATGTTTTGTGCTTTTTTTGTGATCCTTTTCTTAAACATTCAATGGAAGCCCAAATAAATTATTTATAATATATTATTATATTAATAAAATAAATAAAATAAAATAGCAACTTCTTTTCCTCTTTGGAATATAAGAAATAAGTCATGTTTGTTAGACAATTTTCAGTATTGATTTGTTCTTACAGATGTACAGTAACCAGGCTTGTCTTTGCCCCGATATGTACACAAAGTAGTAGTGCCACATTTGCCCACAAACGTCCAGATGTGAGCATATGCACACCATAGGGAATGCATTGGTCATGTACGCAGTGGCGGATTTAGCTGGGGGCGATTAGGGCGAACGCCCCCCCTACACATACCGGCACCAGGATGGAGGCCGGGTCCCGCCGCGGTGTTTGGAACGAGGTGGAGAGCGGTGCAGCGCGGCGGGGGAAGGGGAGAGAGAGAGAGCGTCCTCACGCGCATACAGCGGCTGAGCGGCCTCTGTTCTGACCACGCCCCCTCCTTCCTGTACACGCATCAGGACGCTCTCTCTCTCTCCCCGTCCCCCGCCGCGCTGCCCGCTCTCCACCTCGTTCCCAATGCTGCGGCGGCACCCGGCCTCCAACCGACTCCTCATGCTGCTGGCTGCAGCAGGTGTCACTGTCTGCCAGCCATGTCTACTACCCTCCAAACTTTAAGTAAGTGTGTGTGTGCCCCCTCTGTGTTCCATGTCTCCCCCCTCCGCTCCTAGCTAAAGTGCCTGTGTTCCATGTCTCCCCCCTCTTCTCCTAACTAAAGTGTATGTGTCCCTGCATTATTTTGGCTCATTCAGTGTACTGTAATGTGAATTTCGGCTCATACATTGTGCTATAATGTGAATTTTGGCTCATTCTGCGTGCTATAATGTGAATTTCGGCTCATTCAGTGTGCTATAACGTGAATTTTGGCTCATTCTGCGTGCTATAATGTGAATTTCGGCTCATTCAGTGTGCTATAACGTGAATTTTTGCTCATTCTGCATGCTATAACGTGAATTTTGGCTCATTCAGTGTGCTACAATGTGCATTTCGGCTCATTCTGCATGCTATGATGTGCATTTCGGCTCATTCTGCGTGCTATAATGTGAATTTCGGCTCATTCAGTGTGCTATAACGTGAATTTTGGCTCATTCTGCGTGCTATAACGTGAACTTTGGCTCATTCAGTGTGCTATAATGTGCATTTCGGCTCATTCTGCGTGCTATGATGTGCATTTCGGCTCATTCTGCATGCTATAATGTGAATTTCGGCTCATTCAGTGTGTTTAACGTGAATTTTGGCTCATTCTGCGTCTTATAACGTTAATTTTGGCTCATTCTGCGTGCTATGATGTGCATTTCGGCTCATTCTGCGTGCTATGATGTGCATTTCGGCTCATTCAGTGTGCTATGATGTGCATTTCGGCTCATTCTGCGTGCTATGATGTGCATTTCGGCTCATTCTGCGTGCTATGATGTGCATTTCGGCTCATTCAGTGTGCTATGATGTGCATTTCGGCTCATTCTGCGTGCTATGATGTGCATTTCGGCTCATTCTGCGTGCTATGATGTGCATTTCGGCTCATTCAGTGTGCTATGATGTGCATTTCGGCCCATTCAGTGTGCTATGATGTGAATTTCGGCTCATTCTGCGTGCTATAACGTGAATTTTGGCTCATTCTGCGTGCTATAATGTGAATTTTGGCTCATTCTGCGTGCTATAACGTGAATTTTGGCTCATTTTGCGTGCTATAATGTAAATTTCGGCTCATACAGTGTGCTATAATGTGAATTTTGGATCATACTGTGTGCTACAATGTGAATTTCGGCTCATTCAGTGTGCTATAATGTGAATTTTGGATCATACTGTGTGCTACAATGTGAATTTCAGCTCATACAGTGTGCTATAATGTGAATTTCGGCTTATTCTGTGTGGCTGTAGAAACAGAATTTGTCGGCAGATAAGAACCACTTGGCCCATCTAGTCTGCCCCTTTTTTTTTTTTTACATTATTTTTTATCTCTAACCTTATCTGATCCTTATTTCTTTGTAAGGAGATCCTTATGTCTATCCCATGCATGTTTAAATTGCCCTACTGTCTTAGCCTCTACCACCCCTGATGGAAGGAATGGCGATTCGCCAGTCTGTATCACCAGTGCGCAGGGTTCTCTCCACTAACTGGCAACATTTTATTAGTAATGGCAACAATAGGAAATTAAGAAGCGAACGGGAAGGGCATTACTAAGTGGGAGGGGTTATGATTAGGGGGAGGAGTCATAATTCTTAAACAGCCGCCCCCTAAAAGTTAAGTCTAGATCCGCCACTGCATGTACGGGCACAAATAGTCACAGCCCAGTGCAGCAAGTCGCATCCATGCGTATTCACATGCGGCCGCATTACGGGATGAACCAACATGGCTATATTTTTAATAACTTTGTGTATTAAACAAAGTTTGTGTACATTGAGCCATCAGAAAACAAAGGTTTCACTATCTCACTCTCACTCAAAAAAGTCCGTATTTCGGAATATACCGTATTTTGGAATCTTTGGATATGGGAAACTCACCCTGTAAAAATAATAATAATAATAATAATTATTATTATTATTAGTATTAATAATAATATTAATAATAATAATAATAATAATTGTCTTATTTAGCTGATTAATTAGTTTTAATTTTAGAAATGAGGAAAACACTTATTTAATTGTAAACTTGAGTTTGATGATACTGGCAAGAAACAATACATAAAAATATATAATTGTAGGTACCACGATAGATGGAATAAATTAAAATAAATAAATAAGTTAATTAATTAATTAAAAATAATAATAATAATAATAATAATAATAATAATAAGAAGAAGAAGAAGAAGAAGAAGAATTCATTTATTCCATCTATTGTGGTACCTACAAATATATATTTATTGTTGCATCAATCTTAGGGTGCTTACCTCATTTCTATAAAAAAAATGAATAATTTATCAGCTAAATTAGACTATAATAATAATAATAATAATAATAATGTTATTTAGCTGATAAATACAGCTTTGCGCAGCTGAAGTCAAACACTTCCAACAGCAACAAAACTCTTGTGTTGTTATTACAGATGTGTGTTGAGAACAGTAGATCACAATAAACAACAGGAACCAAAATAGGAAAATCTCAACCACAAATATAATGAACAAGGAAGATATCTAGTCTGTACAAAGACAAGCTACAGATGCATGTGCTTCTAATAGGAACCTGTAACATGGAATTTGGGAACAAAACCATTGTGAAAGAATTCATCCTGACGGGATTTTCTCAGAACCTGCAGATTTGTATATTGATGTTTATCTTCTTCTTTATAATTTATACATTGATCATTTTTGGGAACAGTTTAATGATATGTACTATTATCACCAGTCCCTCATTACACACTCCTATGTACTATTTCCTTTGCAATTTATCCATCATCGATTTGTGCTATTCTTCGATCACTCTGCCAAAAATGTTGAATGATGTATTTTCTAAGAGAAGGAGAATCTCCATCATTGGGTGCCTGGTGCAGATGAACACTGGCCTGTTCCTAGGAAGTACTGAGGATATATTACTGGTGGTGATGGCGTATGACCGTTATATTGCCATACGCTTTCCTTTACATTACATCATAATTATGAATTGGAGGACATGTAATATCATTACAGTCATTATGTGGTCAGGCAGTTTCCTTATAACAACTATGCCCACTACCTCAAAGCCTCTTGTGTTCTGCAGAGGGAACATATTGGACCATTTCTCCTGTGAGGTATTGGCCCTTCTAGAGCTGGCTTGTGGTGATCTCAGTTTCTATAAAATATCTGTATTTGTTGGAAGTTTATTTACTCTATTACTACCATTTGTTTTCATTGTTGTGTCCTACATCTGTATAATTAAATCTATACTAAAGATCCGCTCAGCAGGTGCAAGAGCTAAAGCATTTTCAACGTGTGCTTCCCACCTGACCGTGGTGTTTATGCTCTATGGGACCAGTATGATCACTTATGTAGGACAAACAAAGAGTTCTTCATCCAACCTGAAGTATTTAGCCTTGGTTTATGCTGTTGTGACACCGGTGTTAAACCCTTTGATCTACAGCCTCAGAAATCATGATGTGAAAGAAGCATTTAAGACAATATTGTCCAAGAGTTCTGCACCATGGAGGGTATATCACTAACAACACCAAAATATGTGACCTTTCCATTTACCATTGTGTAAAAGATTTATTAAATAATTAAAACATAATAAATACAATAATGGCAATTAAAAAAAAACATACAAAATAATTAAATTACACATCAGAAATACTGTATATAAAGACTCGGTAAGTGTACCAACCTGTACATTTTAGGAGCAACCTCTATATTTTAGGACTTTCACAGTTAATTCTGGAACTTATGTCCGCAGATAACATTCCACATTATAAGATCAGTAGTGCTTCTTCTCCATTATATTTTTGCCTTTAGCGGTTTGGTGCTACTATATGTTCCCTTATCGCTGGAAGTTGAAGCAATGAGAACCAGCTGGTTGATTCCTACAGCACTGTTGATAGAAAGCAGGTAAGTGCCACATCAGGTATATTAATGGTCTGCTGATCTGTGCACTAAATTCTCCCAGGTACCTATAGAAGTTCCTTGTAGTGTGCACTGACTGCACTTCTGTTAACTTGCAGACAGCTGGTGCCTTAAGCTTTGTGAAGTGGTACTCAGCCTGACGTGCCCAGAGTTGAATGTATTCAGGCAGATGTTGGTCCACAGTGCCACTGCTGAAGAGCAAACAGCCAGGTCACCAGCCCCTAAGTGTAATGTGAATATCTTACACTCATAGATTTTGAATGCTATGATGCCACCCACACATTATTAAAATGCAACACACTATCAGGGCACCCCAACATGCCTAAAACAATGAAAACATATTAAAAACATATAAAAATGCAAAAAATACTTGATTCAAGGAGTAAAGCATTTGTTCTAAGTTTCCCCCATTCAAGTTACAGTACTGGCAGTGGTTACCGCTGGTGATAGCAGTGTTACTGCCATCAGTAACCCTTTAATAAAGGACTTACCTGCCATTCTTAGGTTCCGCTGTGCAGCGTTGAACACGTTGTGCTTACAACCGTCCATGCCACTTCTGATAGGCATCCACTAGCATTGGCACTACCGCCAACATCTAGAAGAAGAGGATGGAAACGCGTGGAAGCTGTTGCAGCAGACCTAGTAGAGGAGGTGGCAGAATCCATGGGCGGTGACACATAGGGCAGGTGTGAGTACGCTCCACTGCCTGCCTCTAAGGCAGCAGCAAGTGCACTTGTTGCAGAGGGCTCTCCTCACTCAGGGGGCCCAGAAAAGGAGTAACAATGCCTACTTCATCTAGCTGTTGTTGTAGGGTGACATTTTTAGTGCCAAATATCAAAGTATTAAACGTTAGTACAATATACAGTATGTACATGTTAATATATCTGAGTGGCAGACAGTGGCGGATTTAGGGGGGGGGGGCACCAAGGCACGTGCCCCCCCTGTCATTTTTAGTTGATTTTTGGATTGCTGCGGGCAGTGCGGGGGCGCCACTGATTTAGTGCAGACTGACATGCAGACGAGCGTCCGCATGTCAGTCTGCGGTCTCGTTTCCTCCCCTGCTGTTAGGAGGGACACGGAGGGCACAGTGCACGCCTCCCTGTGTCCCTCCTGGGTCTCCGGCGGCCGCGGGTCTCATA
This sequence comes from Pseudophryne corroboree, assembly GCF_028390025.1. NCBI lineage: Eukaryota > Metazoa > Chordata > Amphibia > Anura > Myobatrachidae > Pseudophryne > Pseudophryne corroboree. The sequence continues at coordinate 36,259,249 of NC_086447.1, read as the reverse complement.
AAGGAAGTGCCGTTCGTGAGCACTTCCTTTATTAGAGTGACCCGCGGCCGCCGGAGACACAGGAGGGACACAGAGAGGCGTGCACTGTGCCCTCCGTGTCCCTCCTAACAGCAGGGGAGCGGGGGGAGCGGCGGCGGCGGAGGAAGCGGGGGGGACGCACTGAGGGGGCATATCTGGCACTGGGGGGGAATATCTGGCACTGGGGGCATATTTGGCAGGGAGGGGGGGGGGAGAATATCTGGCACTGAGGACATATATGGCACTGGGGGGAATATCTGGCACTGGGGGCATATATGGCACTGGGGGGGGATATCTGGCACTGGGGGCATATGTGGCACTGGGGGGGGGATATCTGGCACTGGGGGCATATGTGGCACTGGGTGGGAATATCTGGCACTGGGGCATATGTGGCACTGGGGGCATATATAGCACTGGGGGGGATATCTGGGACTGGGGGCATATGTGGCACTGTCGGGGAATATCTGGCACTGGGGGCATATGTGGCACTGGGGGGGTATATGTGTACCTGGCACATGGGGGGGGGGGCTATATTTGGCACTGGGGGCATGTGAGTACCTGGCACCGTGGGGGAATATCTGGCACTGGGGACATATGTGGCACTGGGAGCACATCCCTAGCAACAAGGACTACCTCCTAGCAACGAGCATGACACCCAGTGCATGAAACCCCTGGCAACGAGCATGACACCCAGTGCATGAAACCCCTGGCAACGAGCATGACACCCAGTGCATGAAACCCCTGGCAACGAGCATGACACCCTGAGCATGAAAACCCCTGGCACCGTGCATGGAACCAAGAGCATGAAACCCCTGGCAACGAGCATGACACCCAGTGCATGAAACCCCTGACAACGAGCAGGTATTTGAAAAGTAATTAGAAGCCTTACTGTAGGACTTAATGTGTAATGGGCATTACGGTGTGTGGCATAATGTATCACGGACATTGCGGTGTGTGTCATAATGTGTCACAGGCATTACGGTGTATGGTATACTATATCGCTGGCATTGTGATATGTGGTATAATGTCTCAGGGTCATTGCAGTGTGTGGCATAATGTATCACGGACATTGCGGTGTGTGTCATAATGTGTCAGGCATTACGGTGTGTGGTATACTATATCACGGGCATTGTGGTATGTGGTATAATGTCTCAGGGTCATTGCAGTGTGGCATAATATATAACGGGCATTGCGGTGTGTGGCATAGGGTATAACGGGCATTGCGGTATGTGTCACAGGCATTACTGTGTATGGTATACTATATCACGGGCATTGTGGTATAATGTCTCAAGGTCATTGCAGTGTGTGGCATAATGTGTCACAGGCATTGTATGTGCTATAATGTATCGGGCATTGCAGTGTGTGGTATAATGTATCACGGACATTGCAGTGTGTGTCATAATGTGTCACAGACATTGTATGTGCTATAATGTATCAGGGGCAGTGCAGTGTGTAGCATAATGTATAACGGGCATTGCAATTCCTGTCATAATGTGTCACAGGCATTATAGTGTGTGGCATAATGTGTCGGGGGCATTACGGTGTGTGGCATAATGTGTCGGGGGCATTACGGTGTGTGCATACTGTGTCATGTGCATTATTGTGTGTGGCATAATGTCTAAGGGCCATTGCAGTATGTGGCATAATGTATACTGGGCATTACTATAAGGAGGAAAAATGACAAATAATGTAAGGGGCATGAATCAGGATTATTTTTCTTTCCTGTGGTGGCCAACGTCTGGGCGTGCAGGTTGCAAAACTGGGGTATAAGGTAGTCTTTTCCTGCAATACCACGCCCATTCCAACGAAGCCACGCCCATTCCAACAAAGCCACACCCCTTATGGTGCCCCCCCTGTAATTTTTTTCTGGATCCGCCCCTGGTGGCAGACAAGCCCAAGATATGTGGGTAAGTAGGCCACAAGCATTGAATCATTACAAAGTCTAGAAGAATGTATACAAATGACTAAGGATTGTATTGAATATTAAATATTAACAATTATACTGAGTAAATATAAGAGAAAATGGGCCTGACTCATGTTTGTAAGTAAAGCATAAAAAGCAAGCACCTGGGCAAAACCATGATATCCTGCAGATGGGCCATATGTAACTTGTGCGGAGACTTAGGTGTAAATTTGCTAAGCTCCTGCGTTTCTGCCCGAATCCAACCGAGATAAATCTCGGCTGACCTCGGCCTTTTTCATATCTATTTTGAGCAAGCATACCTAGTAATTTACTAAGCTCCCGTGTTTCTATCTTTTGTGTTTTCCGATGTCGCTGTCATTCGCAATGCAGAGCAGTGTATTACCGGAGAGTTTTGTAAAAAAAAAACTGCTGAACAGGAAGGCATGTAGACCGGCCAGATCTGTGAGATCCATGCAGGGCTTCACTGTGTTAATTAATGAAAGAGTTAAAAATCTGAAAAAAACTGCATGAGGTCCCCCCTCCTAAACATAACCAGCCCGGGCTCTTGGATTGGTACTGGTTACAAGAACATGGGGGAAGAAAACGTCCTTTTCGCTCCTGTATATTTTGAGAACCGGGACTGGTCCAAGGGCCTGGTGATGGTTCTTAAAACTCTGGGGAACCCTTACACAATTTTTCCCCAGTATTTTAAGAACCAGGACTGACTCAAAGAGTCTGGGGCTGGTTATGTTTAGGAGGGGGGAGCCCACACAGTGTTTTTCTGATTTTTAACTCTTTCAGATACATTGATACAGACGTGGATGCTCTGCGCACTGAGGAGATGGGAATGGTGATGCTCGGGGTGTGCTGCTGGTTCTAGGGGGTGTCCCAACACACCTTACTACTAGATGCACAAATGTGGATTAATCCACAGGGAACCGCGCTGAGCTCCTAGTGTTGGTCGTATAATTGTTTAGTTGGGGGATTATGCTATGGGGTGGAAAATATGCACTGATAGTCAGACCTGTGTGTTCTAATTGATAAAGCAAATTAATATACTTTATGGTTTTTATTGAAATGCTAAATATGCTGAAAGGGTGTCTTTTTCAATCACATGTCACTAGGTTCATGCAACCAATGGGTGACTTGGGCACTGTAGTCGCTTAAGTTCACTAATTAGCAGATGTAAAGGTCTTACTTTAAGCTTACAAAACAATTTGTGCACTGGTAAAAAGAAAAAAGAAAAGAAAAAAGAAAAAGTGATGAAGTCCAAAGAGTTTTAAAGCAGTACAGACTGCGGCGTCCTGCTGGTTTGTGCTGCAATGTAAATTTCTTCAATAAGATTTCTTCAATGATTAACAGTGGACAGAGACAGTGCAGGCTTTGGTCAGAATGGAAACAAAGTTCTCCGGACTGGCGTGCTCCTTTCTGGCTCCCGCCCCAGCAGTGTGTCTGGTTCGGATACAATCTGTGGGGCTTTCAGCTTGTGGTGCGCGCCTGACTTGGGGGTGAGATGCCCGTGGCCGGAGCTCTCAGAGCAGCTGCCCGCGCCTCTCAACCTCCTATGGAGACTTACCTTCTCCTTTCCCCTCCGCCGTCCACCGCGCGCTGTCTCAGGCTTCTGCCATCGCTTAGCAACCGGTTGCTTCCGGGATTCCGGGTCACGTGGCGGGGTTGGTGTAGAAGAGATGTGCCATACTTTTCCTCTTTGCAATGGGCGTCCGTCTTAAGTCCAATTCAGTTCAGTATGTAGCTCCAACGCGTTTCGACCTGTTGTGGTCTTCCTCTGGGAGTCATTGGGGTATCTGGATTATGGGATTTTAGGTGTCTTGATAGGGTCGGACCATTTCCCATTGGTCCTAAGGTCAGGCTTCCGGTTGGCTCCCGACTTGTCAATCAAGATTAGTAGGAGGTTTGATAGGTAAATGGTCCTAATTCCTCAAAGTATACACAATGTGAAAAAGGCTGTCTTAGAACATCCTTTCAGAGTGGCTATAAGACATAATACTAATCAAATATATCTTATGTTTGAATAAGGATATATTAAAGGTGTATATAGTTTATAACTCTATCTCTACATCCTTTCTCAATGTCTGGCAGCATACTAAATGTGGGATATTAGTGAATTAGATTAGTGAAAGAAACGTGAATTTTCACCTACTGTTTAAGGTGAATTTAACTAGAATAAGGTTTTATTTACAAATGACAGACCTGATTTCATTATCAATATTGAGTCTTTTGGGGGCCAGTGTCCCTAAACTGATAATCATGCACAGTTCTTCCGTGTTTATTCTAAGAATTAAATCACCTCCTCTCCAGTTCCTTTTAACCTCTTTAAATCCGGTAAATTTGAATAAAGCAGGGTTTGAGTTATGGAATTCTTTGAAGTGTAGGGATAGCGGGTGATCTTCTGTGCCTTTCCTGATGTTACGTATGTGTTCCCCAATTCTAACTTTCAATGGTCGTATTGTTCTTCCTACGTAATGTTTAACACATGGGCACTGAAGGATGTATACAATGCCCTTACTATGACATGTTAGCCTATCCTTGATTTTAAACTCGTGTGTATTACTCACGGATTTTATGATGCGCGTAGGTGCAGTACTCTTTGTGTTGGTTACTGTGCATCCTACACATGTCCCACAATGGAAAAAGCCTCCTTTTTTGTGTGTACCGTCAATTGTCATCTGTGTTATAGTTATTGGTGGTATCAGTTTCTGTTTGATATTGGGAGCTTTTTTGTACACTACCTTCAGGTTTTGTGGTAGTATCTCTGCCAAGGTGCCATCTTGTAATAGTATTGGCCAATGTTTTTTTAGGATCTTTTTGACTTTATGTGCCTGGTCTGAGTATTGTGTAATAAAAAGTGGTTCTTCAGTACTTTTCCCAGTTCCCTGTTCAGACTTGTCCCTGTACTCTAAAAGTGTTGCTCGATCATTTGTAAACTTAAAGTAAGACCTTTACATCTGCCAATTAGTGAACTTAAGCGACTACAGTGCCCAAGGCCCCCATTGGCTGCATGAACCTAGTGACGTGATTGAAAAAGACACCCTTTCAGCATATTTAGCATTTCAATAAAAACCTTAAAGTATATTCATTTGCTTTATCCTTTAGTACACACATGTCTATCAGTGCATATTTTCCACCCCATAGCATAATCCCCCAACTGAACAATTATACGAGCAACACTAGGGGCTGAGCGCGGTTCCCTGTGGATTTATCCACATTCATGCATCTTTCAGACACATGTACACAGAGAAGCATGCACAGATCTCACTGATCCGTGCATGATCTCCAAGCACACCATTCAAGAGCCGGTCTATTTGAAAGTTCAATTTCTGTACAAATTCCATATTTTTGCGGCAGTGTATGTGTAATGTCAGCAGTTATTGAGAATACAAATCCTTGGTAAATTCTCGTGTTCTGTGATGTGTACATCAAAATCCAACAATGTTTGGCCAATGGTCTACTGTATTTGTTCATACATGTATGGCTGGCTGTAAACCGCAATACGAATTGGTTAACCTCTGCCGACATTTGTGTTAAGTAAATTAATGAATTCTCAAATATAATTGGGTGCTTGGTAAATTTACTCCTTAGACTTGTTTTGGGTGTGTTCAAACCTAAATCTAAATTGCAGTGTAAAAATAAAGTGTAGCATGTGTGGGCTACGTGCAAAAGCAGCCAGTATTTACCCTGCACAGAAAAAATATGTATTTGCTTCACTTGTACAGCAACATGGTTTATTCCAGAAAAAAAGGTTACTTGCTTTTTTTGCTTTACTTTCAAATATGAATTAGTCCCAATGTTACATGGGGCAGGGCCGGAACTCTGGGAGACAATGGAGTCAGTTCCTGACGGGCTCCAGGCCTGAAGGGGCACTTCCTCATTGTCTCCCCATTTCGTGTCCTTGCTACTTTAACGAAGAGCCATTACAGTACGTTGGTGAGGGCAAGCTTTTGTAGGGGGTGGGTTTCCTTGCTGGTAGAGGATTCAGCAGTGCGGGCATGTGATCCTAGTACAGTCCTGCAGGACTACGGAAGCTCTGTGTGTTCAAACTGTGGCTCATAGCAGAGTGAACAATATGCAGATTGTTGTATGTGGGGCTGACAGGGCAGCCGTCCAGGAGCCCTCACACATTTCTCCTGGCTCACTCTGCCCCTGCCTGGCTGACTCCCGAGTCCCGGCAACAACCAGCAATGCAATACAGTGCCGCAATTGTGAATGTGGAAGGGGGCAGGTCAGTGGCGCACTGGAGAGGGTGTCAAATGCCCCCCCGCGCTGGCCCTACTTTCATCTCCTCGGTCCGGCTGCCGCCACTGAAATACACTGTCACACTTGGCTGTCACTAACTATTGCCGTAATTAGGCAGCGTGCAGCCACATTACATTACACAGCCCCAGTCTCAACTCTGTTTCATTCAGATGCCCAGTCCCAGCCATTGACTCCACCCCTCCTCTTTCTCTGGTTAGCTGGACTGCATAACGACTCCTACACTGCTGCTGTGCTTGCCCAATATGCTGCTCTGATGGGGGCTGCACAGGAGGCGTTACCAGCATGAATAGGTAAGTGATCTCCACAATTGCTCCCAGACTAGCCACACATTGTCCTAACTGCACTGCATTCCCCCCCACAGCCTACTCCTGTTTCTTTTATCCCTACATGTTTATCTCTCATACCAACAATCAGTGTCTGCCCCCTCCCCCTCTCAATGTGCCTGTAGATGTCTCTCACTGTCTCTGCCTTTGTTTTCCCCCTATATCAATGCCCTAACAATATGTGCCTCTCCCTACCCATGTATGCCTCTGCCCATAACCCATGTGTGCCTCTGACCGTAACCCATGTGTGTTTTTGCCCGTACCCATGTGTGCCTCTGCCGTACCCATGTGTGCCTCTGCCCCTACCTATGTGTGTACTTGTATTTTTGAATTTTTCGCATAACCATAAGTCAGATTTAAATTTGTTTTACGAATTTGAAGTCAGCAGGGGGGGGCACAAACATTTATCTTGCAACTGACATGGGGTGTTATGTTTAGAACTCCTAAAATGTCTCAAATTGTAACTTAGAATATCAGTGTAAGAATTCTATAGAATGATAGACGAGTTACATCGCTGCCAAAGAGTGTGTCTATGTAAAGCCTAGCAACTAATCCCAATCAACATGGCTAATATGCTAGGGGCACCATCTCCACTTCTATAAACTCGCACTTTAGTAAATATACCCCTACGTCCAGTGCCAGATTAAGGTCCACATGGGCCTGGAACTGACATTTATGAAGGGCCTATTGTGTGCCCCGGAGGGAGGTGTGACCAGCGTTGCGGTGGTGTAACTAGTGATGTGATATGCAGAGCCGGCCCTAGGCATATGCAAACTAGGCAATTGCCTAGGGCATTTGGTATGCCTAGGGGAACAATCAGCCTCTGCTGATTAAAATGTTATGCAGCATGCCTATATTCTGTGTGTAAATGCGGCTGTATCTGCATACGAAATGCTATGTTACAGTGTATTCCTGGAAATCACTGTAACGAACCATTCCATATGAAGATACAGCCATAGTCATAGAATATAGGCATGCCACATATTATTTTATTCAGCAGAGGCTGCTTGTGCATCCTAGCCACAAAGTAATGCAAATAAGATGCATTTTAATCAAAAAAAGGTGCCTGACGTTAGCAGAGCAGCCAGCTGACTCATGCCAGGCATCTCCTGCTGCATGGTGTATTGAGGCAAGATGGATGTGGACACATCTGTATCCAAGCTGAGGCAGCGGTCACAGTGTTAGCAGCCATGTGAGTGCTAATGTTATGAGCCACGGCTGTGGCTCATTCATATGTTTCATTTTGGTTATGTATTTTATGTTATACTTCTGTTTATGTTCCCCGTGGGTGTCATGGGGTGCTCGGAGCTCACCCTTAAGGAGAGGATACTGTCATGAACCACAGATAGTGGTTCATTCCTATTTTATGTTATAGTTCTCTTGCAGGCCAGGATTTCCTTTTGCTCTGGTTTAGAAGATATTTGTTTGCTGTCAGTGGTGAGTCTGTGTAATTGCAGCCTGTTTCCATGTGGTTGGTCTCACCTGTCTGCTAATTGCATCTTGTCAGTTTGGAGTCATGCAACGGGGCAGCTGTACGACATAATTAATTAGGCCTCTCTGTTATATGCTGGCTGAGTGCAATTCACAGACGCTAGTGATATTTCTAGGTTTCCAGTCTTCCAGAGTGCTTGAGTTCTAAGCTAGTCTCTGCCAGTTCCTGAGCTCCAGTCTAGCAGTGTCTGTATAGCTGCTTCCTGAGTGTCGGTTCCTGTGTCGATTTTAGTGTCTGATCCCGTGTCCTGCCGTGAAGCGTTCCTGTCCAGAAGTCCTGTGGCTTTGCCTGTGCCTGGTTGAGTTTCTGGCTTCTTGGTGTCCACCGGTCTGTCGTTTGGGATTCTGCCTGTCCTCCAGTTCTGAGAGTCTGTGTCGGCAGCATTGGGGTTTCCTGTCCGTTTGCCAGTATTTGTACCTGTTCCGTGAGTAGCGGCTTTGCCGCGTCCGTCGGCTTAGGCCGCTGTATTCCTTGGTTGTATCTGTCACTGGTGTTTTGCAGAGGGTTCTGCTTATGCTGTCGCCGCCGGTACACAAAAGTATTGTGTCGGCGTGTGGACAGCATTTCCTTTGTTGTTCTTTTCCTTTGGTGGCAAGCCGCACATACATTTTATTTTTTTGGCTAGTCAGTAGCCCCTGGCTTTTGTTTCAGTTAGAGGGCCCCTTGTTATTACCCTGTCTCAGTTCACGCTTTGTCTCTCTTTAAGACCTGAGGGGGCATCGGAGTTGGGCAGACCTAATCCGCCCTTCAAACGCGGCTGCCATGGGCCCAAGAAACCATAGTCATGCAGGCGTGAATTGACAACACGGGTAAAGCAACGGAGGTAGGGTGCCAGGGGCTATTTCCTTCCCTTTTCCCCATCCCAGCATTCCGTCCTGGTGCTCTGGACTCACTTCATAACATCTCCCTTGTTCTGAGCACCAGGAACCTAACATTATCACCAGCCATACAACAAAAAATGAAGCAAAGCTAAATAGTAGTTTTTTCTTTTTTGGTCCAGTGTCTAGTCCAGAATCCAGTCCGGTGTTTAGAATCCAGTCCTGTCTAGAATACAGTGTGCAGAATCCAGTCCGGTGTTTAGAAATCCAGTCATGTCTAGAACTCAGTGTGCAGAATCCAGTCCGGTATTTAAAAAAAAAAAATCCAGTTTTGTTTTGTCTAGTTTAAAAATTCAGTCTTGCCTTGTCTAGTCTTGCCTTGTCTAGTCTTGCCTTGTCTAGTCTTGCCTTGTCTTGTCTTGCCTTGTCTAGTTTTAAATCCTCCTATGTCTACTATGCAAGCCCTGCAGGCATCTCTCTCAGCCCTGAACTCTGCTTTCAGTGCTTTGAAACCTGAGCGACTAGAAGTTTTGCAGCAATCCTTAAAGCAACTGCAAAACCTTCTGACTAAAATCTTGCTCATCTTGCCAGAAGTCGTTGAGAGTACATCTATCTCTAAAGAGACTCTTGTTCACAGTATGGTGGCAAGAGAATCCTCTGGTTTAATTGAAGAGAAAAGGTTTAAAAGTTTTCTGCAGCCCAGGCTCTCAGAAGAGGAGCGTCTGCGTCGCAGAATCTTAAACTTATGCCTATATTGTGGGGGTTTAGGCCACTATCTGCAGACCTGTGAGTTGCGCAAGCCAAAGTGTGATGACAAGTCTTGCCCTCTGGCCAAGTTGAGTCAGGATACAAGACCTACTCCTGTCTCTACTGTGGCAGAGGTACTTGTCACACAACCCACACTAAAAAGCTCTCTGTCCTATAATTGGGGTCCTTGGGCAAGGGAGCCCCATTATAGATTCAGGAATCAAAAGAGAATGTTTCTCTCCTCTCTTGATTTTCCTGTTCAAGCAGAGTTGCACACCCCTGGAGTGGCGCCCGATGCCCAGAGTGCTGGAGCGGTACCCGATGCCCAGAGTGCTGGAGCGGTACCCGATGCCCAGAGTGCTGGAGCGGTACCCGATGCTCTAGCTTATAGAGGGACATCAAATATTATAGCTCAGGTTTCCATACCAGAAGGGGTCTCAGAAGCTGTTACCCCAGGTAGGGACTTGAAAAGTGCAACCCCAGAAAGGGTATCTAAAACCATAGTTCTAGAAGGGAACTCGAGAAGCAAAACCCCAGAAGGGATCTTTGAAGTAATATCCCCAAGTGGGGTCTCGAGAGATGCAGCCTCAAAGAAGGGTCTAGAGGTCGCTTCCCCAGGAAAGAACTTAAGAGGCATAGCATTAGTGGAGGTTCTGAAGGTTATAGCTTCAGCAAAAGTCCCGGAAGTCATAGTCCCGGGAGGAGTTTCGATAATTATCGACTCAGAGAGGGAGGCCAATGGCTCGGTCTCAGTGAGGGAAGCCGATGGCTCGGTCCCAGTGAGGGAGGCCGATGGCTCGGCCCCAGTGGGGGAGGCTGACGGCTCGGTCCCAGTAAAAGAATCCGAGGTGCTGACCCCAGCGGGGTTCCCGAAGGTCATTGCCCCGGGTGGGGTTCAGAAGTTCAGAAAGTCACTGCCCCGGGTGAGGTTCAGAAAGTCACTGCCCCGGGTGGGGTTCAGAAAGTCACTGCCCCGGGTGGGGTTCAGAAAGTCACTGCTCCGGGTGGGGTTCAGAAAGTCACTGCCCCGGGTGGGGTTCAGAGAGTCTCAGCCTCGAGTAAGGTCAATAGTGACCAGGTCCTAGCAAAGCACTCTAGTCAGTCAGATGGGAAGGAAACAGATCCTGACTCAGTTGATATCTCAACATCCATAATCTTTGATGGGGACTTAGTCCAATTTCTGGCGCTTTACAAACACTATTACATCATTATGTTATCTAGACCATTTCTGGGCATCACTTCAGAGAACCTTGTGCTCTATCTGATTTATTCCTTTAGAGGAGAGCCTTTTGAGTGGGCGACCAGCCTAATGAAAGCTGAAGATCCCATTCTTCAGGATCCCTCAGCATTCAGTGATGCAATTATTAAAAGATATGGTTCCAAAGAAATTGGTTCAGGTTTCTCTAGGTCACTCATCTTGTCTGCTGAGAGTTCACCGGATACTGTAGACTTGGCACAAGAGTCTCAACCCGTTGTTTTGACTGCAGGATGTGCTTTTCTCTATTCTTCTAATAATAGTACTTTGCCTGAAAGTTCAGTACCCAAGGGTAAGAAACCCATTTCTGATTTGAACACAGCCTTGCTGGGTGGTACCATCAGTTCAGACAATGAGGCAGATGTATGAAACTGCACCCTAACGTTCTTTATGTGCACTTGGCACTTCACAGCATTATCGCAGTGTTTAGAACTCACCCTTCTCCCTAATGTATGAATGCTGCTCCCGGCCCTTTAAGAATTCGATATGTGCAGGGGTGGCGATGCGGTCACACCCCTCTCTTCGGCATTCGTTGTCTCCCTGCATTGTCCCTGCACATGCGCATTGTGCCTGTTGGCCAGCATCCTCTGCGCGCCTGTGTCTGCGCATGCGCGCTGGTTGGAGACAGATGCTGGGCTCCCCAGACAGTCAGGACAAGGGTGAGGCAGGGATCTGTGGCAGATGCTTTATGTAAGCTGGCTCCAGTATTCTGAGCCAGCGGCCGCTCAATGCACCCTGCAAATGCAGGGAGGTGCCACGCTGCAAGTCCTTAGTTTAATGGAGAATGCTGCCGGCCGCACTGTTGAAATGTCCTGTCAGAAGTGAATATTTTGAAGACAGAAACTTTATTACACAATAAAGAAACAAACAAAAAAAACAACCCACAATGATCCAGCAGGACAACAGCAGCGCCAGCCCAGACCTGCCGAAAAGACAGAACAGGCTTAACGAGCGGTGAGGCGCAGCAAGATCCTTCATACATCAGGTAGCTGCTGCCAGCATATAGGCATAGCGCCCCAGAGGAAGCGGCACCGTGCGCTATGCGATTTCCTTAAAATCCCGCTGTGAGCCGCATCATACATAGTGGTGATGCGGTAACAGCTGGACTTAGTGTGCACTATGTGCAAAAAGCACATAGCGCACGTTCGTACATCTGCCCCACTGTTTGGGGAATTACCTTGGTCAGACCTAAAGAGCTTTGTAAAAAGAAGAAGAAGAAGAAGAAAAAGAAATAATTTTTGACTCTTGCCTTATAAAATATATATATATATATATATATATATATATATATACCATATATATTAAAAAAAAAAAGAAAAGATTTTTTTCCTTGTCTTGTGTCCAGTGGCCACCGTCAAGGGGAGGGCACTGTTACAAGCTGTTGTTACAGCTTGTTTCTGTTTTCTTGTCTGTTAGACCAGTGTGTCAGGTTTTTTTTTGTATCCCTTGTTTTGGATAGTCTGAATTTTGGGGTCCTTTGACCCCTCCTCAAGGGGGGGGTAATGTTATGAGCCACGGCTGTGGCTCATTCATATGTTTCATTTTGGTTATGTATTTTATGTTATACTTCTGTTTATGTTCCCCGTGGGTGTCATGGGGTGCTCGGAGCTCACCCTTAAGGAGAGGATACTGTCATGAACCACAGGTAGTGGTTCATTCCTATTTTATGTTATAGTTCTCTTGCAGGCCAGGATTTCCTTTTGCTCTGGTTTAGAAGATATGTGTTTGCTGTCAGTGGTGAGTCTGTGTAATTGCAGCCTGTTTCCATGTGGTTGGTCTCACCTGTCTGCTAATTGCATCTTGTCAGTTTGGAGTCATGCAACGGGGCAGCTGCACGACATAATTAATTAGGCCTCTCTGTTATATGCTGGCTGAGTGCAATTCACAGACTCTGGTGATATTTCTAGGTTTCCAGTCTTCCAGAGTGCTTGAGTTCTAAGCTAGTCTCTGCCAGTTCCTGAGCTCCTGTCTAGCAGTGTCTGTATAGCTGCTTCCTGAGTGTCGGTTCCTGTGTCGATTTTAGTGTCTGATCCCGTGTCCTGCCGTGAAGCGTTCCTGTCCAGAAGTCCTGTGGCTTTGCCTGTGCCTGGTCGAGTTTCTGGCTTCTTGGTGTCCACCGGTCTGTCGTTTGGGATTCTGCCTGTCCTCCAGTTCTGAGAGCCTGTGTCGGCAGCATTGGGGGTTCCTGTCCATTTGCCAGTATTTGTACCGGTTCCGTGAGTAGCGGCTTTGCCGCGTCCGTCGGCCTAGGCCGCTGTATTCCTTGGTTGTATCTGTCACTGGTGTTTTGCAGAGGGTTCTGCTTATGCTGTCACCGCCGATACACAAAAGTATTGTGTCGGCGTGTGGACAGCATTTCCTTTGTTGTTCTTTTCCTTTGGCGGCAAGCCGCACATACATTTAGTTTTAGGCTAGTCAGTAGCCCCTGGCTTTTGTTGTTTCAGTTAGAGGGCCCCTTGTTATTACCCTGTCTCAGTTCACGCTTTGTCTCTCTTTAAGACCTGAGGGGACATCGGAGTTGGGCAGACCTAATCCGCCCTTCAAACACGGCTGCCATGGGCCCAAGAAACCATAGTCATGCAGGCGTGAATTGACAACACGGGTAAAGCAACGGAGGTAGGGTGCCAGGGGCTATTTCCTTCCCTTTTCCCCATCCCAGCATTCCGTCCTGGTGCTCTGGACTCACTTCATAACATCTCCCTTGTTCTGAGCACCAGGAACCTAACAGCTGTGTGTGGCTGGGTTGGTTGTGCAGTAGTCATGTGTAGAAATGCATTAATAATGTGCAGCAAATGTGTAAGTGGAACTATGTGTGTCATTATATGTATAAGGGCATTAATAATGTGCGGCTTATGTGTATGGTGCATTGCTGTGTGGTATTATGTGTATAAATGCATTACTAATGTGTTGCATTATGTGTATAAGTGCATTAATAATGTGCGGCTTATGTGTATGGTGCATTGCTGTGTGGTATTATGTGTATAAATGCATTACTAATGTGTGGCATTATGAGTATAAGGTGCTCTACTGTGTGGTGTAACGTATAGAAAGGACATTACTGTGTGGTCTAATGTGAATAAAGAGCAATATGGTGTGGTGTAATGTGAATAAGGATCAATTCAGTGTGATGTAATGTGAATAAGGGGCACTACTGTATGGTGTAACGTACATATAATGTAGAGTGGTGTACAGTGTGGTGTAATGTGAATTAGGGACACTATCGCATAATAAAATGTGAACACCAAAATTAGGATTTCTATGGGTGAGGGGTGATGCTGCTGGGAAAGGGGTGCAGGGTCAGAGGCGGAACTAGCGGTGGTGCTATGGGACACCAGCCAAAATCTTGCCTAGGGCATCATATTGGTTAGGGCCTGCTCTGGTGATGTCTGTGGTCTAAATAGGGGGTGTGGCCTGTGCCATGAGTGTAGCTATCTCCATGGAGGGCATAGCTAGTGCCTACCTTAAACCACTTAATAGTTAACTATAGCAAGAAAAAATGTGTGACCACCATGTAATACAGAGCATTAGTGACCACCATATACAGGGAGCATCACAGTGACCCCCATGTAATAGAGAGAGCTGGAAAGGTGGAGATGTCTAAAGAGGAGCAATGATGAGGCAAAACAGAACAGATGTGGAAAGATTAGAAAAGATGGGGGCAATACTGGGCATACAGGGAACAGAGGGCTCCTGGGACACACCAGCACAGACACCACTTGCTTACACACTTACTAGCAGACACCACGTACCAACACATCCAACCCTTAGTAATACAGATTCCACTTACTGACACCAACACACTGCCACACACACACACACACACACACACACACACACACACACACACACACCACTTATTGACACACACACCACTGATAGCTTACTGGCAAACTCTTACTGATGCACACGTTTAATGACACAAACACCACTTACTGACAAATACCCCTTACAGACACAGACATCACTTATTGGCACATACTGTACATACTTAATGACAGACACCCGTTACTGACACAGATACAACTTACTGATACAAATACACAGGCACAAATACCACTTACTGACACAAACAGCCCTTACTGACACAGATACCACTTATTGACACACACATACTGATTTAGACACCACCTACTGACAAACACAACACACACTTACTGACAGATGCTACTTACTGACACAGACAACACAGATAAACTTACTGACACCAGTGCCAGATTAAGGTCCACATGGGCCTGGAGCTGACATTTATGAAGGGCCTATTGTGTGCCCCGGAGTGAGGTGTGACCAGCGTTGCGGTGGTGTAACTAGTGATGTGATATGCAGAGCCGGCCCTAGGCATATGCAAACTAGGCAATTGCCTAGGGCATTTGGTATGCCTAGGGGAACAATCAGCCTCTGCTGATTAAAATGTTATGCAGCATGCCTATATTCTGTGTGTAAATGCGGCTGTATCTGCATACGAAATGCTATGTTACAGTGTATTCCTGGAAATCACTGTAACGTACCATTCCATATGAAGATACAGCCATAGTCATAGAATATAGGCATGCCACATATTATTTTATTCAGCAGAGGCTGCTTGTGCATCCTAGCCACAAAGTAATGCAAATAAGATGCATTTTAATCAAAAAAAAGGTGCCTGACGTTAGCAGAGCAGCCAGCTGACTCATGCCAGGCATCTCCTGCTGCATGGTGTATTGAGGCAAGATGGATGTGGACACATCTGTATCCAAGCTGAGGCAGCGGTCACAGTGTTAGCAGCCATGTGAGTGCTAATGTTATGAGCCACGGCTGTGGCTCATTCATATGTTTCATTTTGGTTATGTATTTTATGTTATACTTCTGTTTATGTTCCCCGTGGGTGTCATGGGGTGCTCGGAGCTCACCCTTAAGGAGAGGATACTGTCATGAACCACAGGTAGTGGTTCATTCCTATTTTATGTTATAGTTCTCTTGCAGGCCAGGATTTCCTTTGCGCTGGTTTAGAAGATATTTGTTTGCTGTCAGTGGTGAGTCTGTGTAATTGCAGCCTGTTTCCATGTGGTTGGTCTCACCTGTCTGCTAATTGCATCTTGTCAGTTTGGAGTCATGCAACGGGGCAGCTGCATGACATAATTAATTAGGCCTCTCTGTTATATGCTGGCTGAGTGCAATTCACAGACGCTAGTGATATTTCTAGGTTTCCAGTCTTCCAGAGTGCTTGAGTTCTAAGCTAGTCTCTGCCAGTTCCTGAGCTCCTGTCTAGCAGTGTCTGTATAGCTGCTTCCTGAGTGTCGGTTCCTGTGTCGATTTTAGTGTCTGATCCCGTGTCCTGCCGTGAAGCGTTCCTGTCCAGAAGTCCTGTGGCTTTGCCTGTGCCTGGTTGAGTTTCTGGCTTCTTGGTGTCCACCGGTCTGTCGTTTGGGATTCTGCCTGTCCTCCAGTTCTGAGAGTCTGTGTCGGCAGCATTGGGGTTTCCTGTCCGTTTGCCAGTATTTGTACCAGTTCCGTGAGTAGCGGCTTTGCCGCGTCCGTCGGCTTAGGTCGCTGTATTCCTTGGTTGTATCTGTCACTGGTGTTTTGCAGAGGGTTCTGCTTATGCTGTCACCGCTGTCAAAGTCAGAAAAATATCTCTATGCACACTACCATATTTGCACCTCACACAGGTCCGTGCTGCGCATGCGTACGCTCTCCCGTACGTGCGCATACTCACAGTCGCGGGCACCCGCAGGCGCATGGTATGCGTATTTACGGTAGAGTTTATGTGGTTGTAGCGTGCGACTCAATCATTACATATTTTCACTAATAATGTATTTTGTAGATCATGGTCCCTTTGATAGATTCTGAAAGTTTGGTTAATATAGAATGTTTATGAACAGAGGAATCCCTCTTTGTTTGATACAAAGGGTCAGATAGGAGTAATACAGTGGTGTTTAGTATCCATCGGAAGAATATTTAATTAGAAATATTCCGGTGTTGGTTTGAAGCAGATCAATCGCTCGTGCGAATAGTTATGGACATAAGAAGTTTATGAACATTTACTTTATTTGCACTTTATTACCCATGCGGCGGGAAACCCAGTTTCCCTCCCACCTGAGCAGTTGGAAATAGTCACAGCCCACCTGTATGAATCAACCTATGACCTTTTGTTATAATGCGAAGCCGAATTCCTGTGTCCAATGAACAATGAGATTGTAGGGACCATTGAATTGTATTGTGTGTGGGGCATAAATAGCAGGCCGACCATATCCAACTTCACTCTCTTCAACGGTTCTCATTGCTGATAATCGGGAGCTGGATATCGAGGCGCATGCGATCGTTCCCCTTGTGCGTAAGTTCTCTCCGTAATCATATTGTCTTACTGTGAGCCATTTCTCTCTCTCCCTCTCTTCTCTTTCTCTCGTATTTTTCCTTGATTAGACTTGAATTGTATTGTATTGTATTTCCTGTGTAGTTATCTGGTTAGTTGGTTTATGTTATATTGTAGTGTATGCCTTGTACTGTGATTCCTTTTGCAAGTATAATAGTCATAATACACATAATAGGTTTCGGACCCTAAGCCCAGGTATCTGTGTATTCTTTATAGTGTTAAGTACTCCCTGAGCATCGGTGACACTCAAGCAGCTTTGTAGTTAATCAGGTTACACAAGGTTGCACTTACACTTTGTCTCTACATTAAGGTTTGCTGTGTATTTCATTGCCAAAGGTATAGATATAAAGGTTTAACGTTGTGAGCGTCTGCAACGCTGGTGATCTCCTCGTGGTCCCGAGCGCTGCTACGCTATAGCGAATCATTACGATAAGTCAACAGCCAATAGTCTGCCTGCCTGCGATCACTTGGCCGTGAGTGAACGTGACGCCTGAGCGTCTCGATCACGGCTAAGCGATCGATACGCAACTTGCGTACCCTTACGGTACTTCTTACGTAGATAGCGTACATTGTTCTTAGACCTCATAAAGGGTTATATACACGATAAATATTTAGCTTTATCAATTGGCGGCTCGTCCTGTCCTTCACATATCTGCACTAGGTAGATCAGCAGACATTATCCCTCAGCAAAGGGCGAGAGGTTGTCTCGTAGTGCTGACGGGATAAGCGTCTGCTTCACTTAGATAAAAGAGTGCTGAAGGAATCCGGGAACCGGAGGTAAGAACAAAACGCTAGTGTCTTTTAAAACTGTATTTTTCTGTCTTGCGTACACACGCACGCACACATATATATCTGCATTTCTTTTTCTTTTTCATTTTCGTATATCACTCTCCTGTCTGCCAGTTTTATAGTCGATAGAAGTGCTAAAAAAAGATTTGCCGTTATTTCATAGTTTAAGAGTAAAGGTAATATAGTTAAAAGATAGACAAACACACAGTTTTGCCTGGGAGATAAGGCGAAGTCAGTGTGTTGTGTGGTAGATGACCAGGGATCATCTACATTGATAAAAATATAAATTGTGTTACGGTGGATCTTTGCTTTGCGTACACGTGTCCCTAACAAAAGACTTGTGTACGCAATCCAAAGGCGGACGCACGCAGCGTACATTACGCAACGGAGCGTCCGGTTACGCCCACGTAGCTCAAGTCACGATAAGTTGATTTTTAACGCAACGCGATAAGTAACGCAAAGCGGTAAATAGCGCCACAGGCGATAAATAACGCAAGTCTATTTTTGGAAATCCAAAATTTAAATTAACAGATCCTGCTCCTAATTGGTAACACAGCTGGGCTAAAGAAAAATTTCTGCGCAGAAATAGAAATAGAAGCAAAAGTGTACATGTGATGAGCGAGTGTTTTTGTATTACATAAGTTTATATAACTTAAAGGTTGAACCACAAGAAAAGTCGAGTACTAGTGAGGTACACGCGTGTAAGTGACGTGCACGGTGGCTAGGGAGGCATCCTTGGTTAAACATAATATTTGAGCATTAGAGTATAGCGGACCAGTATAGAACAAGACCAGGAGGTCAGACCAGGAGGTCGTACAGAACAAGACCAGGAGGTCATAGTAGACCAGCAGGTCCAGGTACAGTAAACAGGGAAGTCCGCTATACAGTTCAGAGGCACAACACCAAGAGAAGGGTTGGTGCAAGACCCATATAGGCCGTACAAGCTCTGGCTGAAGGAATTCGCAGTCGTAAGTTTCGATTCCATTGGTCTTTCCGTGCACAAGCTTAGTTGTTTGTGTACTGAACGACTGGACCGCACGTAATTGTGTACAGTAGTTAGTAATCTGACCTAGTACCATTAGAGTAAAGGGGTCACAAACGCTATTTGTACATTCTGACGTGATTTGTGTAATTTTTTATTTTTCAAGAAGGGAAGTTCGCTGGTCACTCAGGAACTATCTGACAAACCTCACCTTTACTGGAAAGAGTAAGTGTTCTGCGGATAACCCTCGCATGTTCCAGTAAACAACGGTTTTTATAGGTGCCCTGGGTCGAGTGCGCCAGCACCATATCGGTGTGATCAGGTCGCATTGGTCGGCGTGGGCGAGTGAGTGGGGTACTCGGTAAACCGCCACCGTCAGCCTATTGTGAACAATCTGGTTTTCTGTAAGGGTTCGCTGAAGACCTTGATATAGAGATCAGAGGTAGAGCAAGCAACGCCTGCAGAGTTATGGGGGCCAGTTGTTCAGGTAGGGGGCGATCAACCTCGGTTCGGGTTGATTCAGTGGTCCGACCAATTGGGTCGGCCAGGTATATCATGTGTGAGAAATATGGAAGTCACACAGAGGTTTTATGTGATGAATGGGAGAGAATGACGGTACAAGACCGGGAGAAATTCCCAAGAATAGGTAGCTTCAGCCCAGAGGTGTTACAAAATTTAAGGAGGAGGATATGTCTCATAAAATCAACAAAGAGACGAGTTCAGCATTATGATTATTTACAGTTGTGGCAACAGGAAGGTGAGATACAGAGAGGTTTGGCTCAGGCGGCGGGATCTGGCTCTAACAGAAAACTGATTGCCACGGCCCCGCCGCCACCATATATATCAGGAGAGAAGTTGATTACGGAGAAAGACGCACTAAAGTGTAACACAAAATCACTTAGTAACTGTGTAAATGTTAATGATAATGTTAACCCATTAACCCATGCAAGTATTAACCCGTGCAAGTTGTACCCTGTTTTGAACTTTCCTCAGGAGTGTGATCAAGAGGACGAAGCGACAACGATTTCAGCGCTCTCTCTAGCAGCCACCATAGCAGAGACCACAGTAGGCACAGCAACACCCACGAGATTAGTAAAGGCCCCTAGCGGAGGGATAGGTGAGGTCGTATCAACTGGTAAGTACGGCACCATGCATTATGCTGAGACTATTTCACCACAAGCTGTAGAATCTACACAGAATGAGGTTGTTAGAATTACTCCTGTTAGGGTAATAGCAGTTCCCAATGGGAAAACAGATGTATCAGGAGCCACTCCCATAAGGAACATTGCCATGTACAGCCCATTTTCCCGAATGGAATTAAGGACCATAGTGTCTGAATTCCCTGACCCTAGAAAAGATTTAGTTGCCAGCCAAAAATACATCACAGACTTAGGAAACACTTTAGAGCCCAATAATAAAGATTGGCAGATATTGCTAAAGCTTGTTTACCCTCCAATGTCGACTCAGCTCAATTTTTAGCTGATTGTGGACTAGATCTGGATGTACCTCTTACAGATGTGTACAACAAAGATAACGTAAGAAGGATAAACTTACAGTTAAAGGAGCATTTCCCAGCAGTTGTTAAATGGAACAAAATATTTTCCATTAAACAAAAAGAGTCAGAAACAGCTGCAGAATATTTCCACCGGGCACTATTAGAAATGGCAAAGTACACTGGTATAGAGGACATTAGGACAAATCCAAACCATCGAGAAGTAGCAGTATCTGTACTAATGGATGGTTTGAAGGAAACATTAAAGGCAAGGGTACAGACCACGCAACCATGTTGGCGAGGTCTGTCAGTGTCCACTTTGAGAGAGGCTGCTATTGATCACGACCGAAACATCACCAGACACAGGGAGTCGCAGAGTGATAAGCTAATGTCAGTAAGTATACAGGCTCTGACCACAAAGCAGCCTGCGTATGTACCATCCAACCCTGTGGGTAAGTCAACTATGATAACATGTTATTCTTGTCAAAGACAGGGGCACTATGCACGAGACTGTAGAGCGAAAAACTCGCAAAGATCATACCAACCCTCTAGACAACGACACGACACACGACATTGGGAGCAAGGTCCGCAGAAACGGAGTTATGAGCCACATACAGGGGAAACAAAAAGATATCCCCCAAACAGAGACTGGCATGCCTCTGGTAGTTCCCAACTATCTCCCTCACAAATAGTTGCTGCCAGCGGGATTCAGGGAGGTCACCATACCCAATAGGGGTGTGGCCATACCTGTAATCTGCAGCCAGTGAAATTGATTGCCAACCTTGAAAGTGAACCCGAGGTCGCAATTAATGTAGCTGGTAAAACTTTAAACTTTCTTGTAGACACAGGGGCGGCCAAGTCAGTGATAAATTCGACAGTGGGCATGAGAACCACTGGTAGGACAATTCCAGCCATGGGAGTAACAGGAGTAGTCCAGCACTACCCTGTTAGCAAACCAGCCGAGATTACAATAGGGCCTTTGCATACCAAGCATTCCTTTTTGCTGGCTGCATCGGCACCAACCAATCTCCTGGGAAGAGACTTACTGTGTAAAATGGGGTGCGTCATTTATTGTACTCCTGAAGGTGTATTCTTGGACATACCTGAGAAACACGCTCAGGAAGTGCGAGACATGTTAGACTCCCCATCAAAATTAATGTCACATACCATTATGACAAATAGGAATCCATCCCAAGTAGAAGAGATGACATCTCAGATACCAGAGTCACTTTGGACAAAAGACGGACAGGACACTGGATTAATGGCAAACGTAGCTCCAGTAGTTGTACAAGTAAAAGATGGTAGGATAGCTCCAAAAATCCCACAGTATCCTCTGAAGCCAGAGGTGGAGTTAGGAGTTTACCCAGTAATAGAGCGCTTGCTACAACAGGGCATTCTGGTAAGAACGTCCAGCACTGCCAATAGTCCCATCTTCCCTGTTAAGAAGAGTGGGGGGAGGGGTTACAGGCTAGTGCAGGATCTAAGGGGGATTAACAAAATAGTTGAGAGTCAGTTCCCCGTAGTGCCAAATCCAGCTGTCATCCTAATGCAAATCCCTCCCACTGCCAAATTTTTCACTGTTATTGACCTCTGCTCCGCTTTCTTTTCGGTACCTCTGCACCCTGACAGCCAATATTTGTTTGCATTCACATACAGAGGAGTCCAATACACGTGGACTCGATTGCCCCAAGGTTTCATAGATAGTCCAAGTATATTTTCTCAGGCTTTGCGTGATTGTTTACAGTCTTTCCAACCAGACAGTGGATCAGTATTGATACAGTATGTGGACGATTTATTACTGTGTTCAGATTCACTGGAAGCATCTCTGAAGGATACGAAACAGCTCCTGTTTCATCTTTCAGACACCGGACACAAGGTGTCCAAAGACAAGTTGCAATTATGCCAAACTAAGGTAAAATATTTGGGACACTGTCTAACACAAGGACTGAGACACCTGACCGCTGATAGAATCCAAGCAATTAGAGACATGACCCTGCCACAAACCCAGCAACAGATCAGAACGTTTTTAGGAATGTGTGGGTATTGCCGTAATTGGATCCCAGGGTTTTCCATTTTAGCGTTACCTCTGCAGGAAATGGTCTCCTCGAACAAACCTGATAGGATTTCGCATACAGACGAGTCCGAAACAGCATTTGAGAGACTCAAACAGTGCCTAACGCAGGCACCAGCACTAGGTATGCCAGACTATGGGAAACCCTTTGAACTATACGGAACAGAAAGTGCTGGTTGCGCGGCAGGCGTACTAACCCAAAAACACGGTGATGCCAGCAGGCCAGTTGCATACTACAGCGCTCAGCTAGATACGGTAGCGCGATCCCTCCCCACATGCTTGCGAAGCGTTGCTGCGATAGCATTGCTAGTGACAAAAAGCGAAGATGTCGTGCTAGGCCACAACCTCACAATCCATACGCCACATGCGGTATCAGCCTTATTGAATTCTGCCCAAACCAGACACGTCTCATCAGCGAGGTTTACAAGATGGGAATTAGCACTAATGGCCCCCGTAAACATCACCATAAGGAGATGCAGTGCATTAAATCCTGCAACATATCTCCCAGGTGTGCCTGGTCAGGCACAAAGGGTGGAAGGTGAGAGTGCTGGGGAAGGAGGATTTAATACAAAGGAAGATACACATGATTGTATGGAATATTTGACCCAAAATTTTACCGCAAGGCCTGACATCAGTGACAACCCACTGGAAGATGCAGAACTCACGTTCTACACGGACGGTAGTTGTCACAGACAGTCAGACTCGGGAGACTTGTGTACTGGATACGCAGTCGTAGATGACCAAGACACCATAGAAGTGGAACCGCTAGGCCCACCTCACTCAGCCCAGGTTGCTGAACTGGTCGCCCTAACCAGAGCATGTGAATTGGCTAAGGGTAAGTCAGCCAATATCTACACCGATTCTAGATACGCATTCGGGGTAATCCATGATTTCGGAGCCCTATGGCGCCTCAGAAATTTCATGACGGCAGCTGGTACACCGGTAGCGCATGCAGCTCACATAAAAAGGCTTCTAACAGCGATACAGGAACCCGACAGAGTGGCTGTTATCAAATGTAAAGCACACACATATAGCCAAGACCCGGTATCACTTGGTAACAGCCGAGCAGACGAAGCTGCTAAGTTAGCAGCTGCTACCCCCATACAGACAGACACCACACAACTGATGGTATTCAATACCATCAACACACAGAAGTTGTGTAAAATGCAAAATTTGTGTTCCACACAGGAAAAGGCAGTCTGGAAGGCAAAGGGATGTGGCCAAGAGTCCTCAGGACTCTGGACGGATGGACATGGTAAACCAGTGGCCCCCAGAGCATATCTTCCATGTCTGGCTGAAGCAGCTCACGGGCTGACTCATCTAGGCAAGGAGGGAATGTGCAAATTGGTAAGAGCCTATTGGTGCGCCCCAGGATTCTCCTCTCATGTGAGTAAAAGAGCAATGTCATGCCTTACCTGTCTGAGAAAGAATATTGGAAAGGCAATACCTACAGAACCATCTCATATCCCACCTGCCGGCGGCCCTTTCCAGGTAATACAAATTGACTTCATTCAATTACCCCCTTATCGGAATTTGAAATATGTACTTGTTTGTATAGATGTTTTCTCGAATTGGGTCGAAGCATTTCCTGCAGCTACAAATACCGCTATGTTTACAGCTAAGAAAATTGTGCAGGAATTTGTATGTAGATATGGTATCCCTAGAATAATCGAAAGTGATAGGGGTACCCATTTTACAGGTGATGTCTTTCAAGGAATGTGTAAGTTGATGGGAATTGATAGCAAGCTGCACACTCCGTACCGTCCACAGGCGAGTGCGAAGGTCGAAAGAGTGAACAGCACTATTAAAAATAAATTGAGTAAAGTGATGGCAGAGACAGGATTGACATGGCCAGAAGCTTTACCCATTGTATTGTACAGTATCAGAACCACTCCCAGGTCCCCTCTTAATCTGTCCCCCTTTGAAATCTTATTTGGTCGACAACCGCATGTCATGATTAACCCTCAGGATGATTTGAAATGTAACAATGAAGTAACTGTAAAGTACTTGATTAACATGAGTAAACAGTTAAGGAATCAAAATGATAATCTAAAGTTGGTGATTCCTGATCTACCTGATAGTAATTGTCATGACATTGAACCTGGGGATTATGTAATGATACGAAATTTTCTACGCTCAGGTTGCCTTATTGACAGATGGGAAGGACCATACCAGGTCTTATTGACTAGCACGACAGCATTGAAGGTTGCTGAGAGAGAGACTTGGGTCCATTCATCCCACTGCAAGAAGGTTGCTGATCCAGAGAAGTCCCGTGATAAGGAACAGACGGTAGAGGTTGTATCACTGGAGTGTCTGTTCCAGGAGGACTGAGGCGGCACCTGAGCCTTGAAGACCGAGAGCTGTTGTCGACTCCCCACTCCCTTTTATTGTTTTTTTCCACTTCCCATCCCCTCTCCCTCAAATGTATTTTTCCTCCTTCTCATTCTTCTTCGTCTCCTCCTCAAAGATGGACTTGCCCCAAGAGACTGTGATCCGGATTATCCTGTTGACCATGATGTTGACCAGAGCAGTCTGTTCCGGCGAGAGTACCATGGAGGTCGATAGAGGTTCTGGAATGGGTTCTGATGATAAAGATGGAGGCGTAGTTTTCCAAGATCAACCTAACCAACAAGCAAAGGCGAGTATCAGAAAACGATCCGATAGCATTGACCATAGAAGAAATTGTGACGGATTGTTAGCTGAAGAAAATTGTATCTGTAGGCTCTGTAACAATGTCATTGAAGATGGGTGCATTAAGAAATGCCAATCCAGTTTTAATATCCATATGGACCGGCATCCATTGAGTGATTATCACTCCTTAGTGGGTAATGTATTAAACAAAACAGATTGTTGGGTATGCTCTCAAGTACCTCAGGGTCATAGCAAATCAGGGCTAGTACCATTTCCTTTAACGATAGGGGAGGTACTTG
Source organism: Pseudophryne corroboree (assembly GCF_028390025.1). Taxonomy (NCBI): domain Eukaryota; kingdom Metazoa; phylum Chordata; class Amphibia; order Anura; family Myobatrachidae; genus Pseudophryne; species Pseudophryne corroboree. The sequence goes on along the minus strand of NC_086447.1, from coordinate 36,233,805 downwards.
AGTTAAATGGTGGGAGACCGGTGGACCGGAGGTTTAATATCTCCAGCCCTCCTAGTTTGAAGCTCCACCAATACCACGTGGATAGGTCCCTATTATGTTTTAACATCTCCAATTCCAGAAAGCCGGGAAATTGGGAAGTATCATGGAGTAACCACACCATGACCTTTTCACATAGAGCAGATAGAATGCCTACAGATACAGAGCTTGTACGCCACATAGCCAGTAGAGGAAAATATTTCCGGTATAGATACACCTTAGGAAATAGGATTACTAGAGTTGGAGAAGTATCACCAGGATACTGTGCACATATCGTACAACCTGATACGTGCATTAAGCAGATGGAAGAATTAGGGCTAGGAGATTTCACATGGAAGGTGTGTAATATGGTCATGTCCTTCTCCGTCCCATATGTTCTCCCCGATGATGCATATTTCATATGCGGGAGAAAGGCGTACAAGTGGCTTGCCCCAAACTCTGAAGGATTGTGTTATATTGGAAGAGTATTGCCTGAAGTAATGACTGTAACACATGACAAAATGAAAGACATACACCGTGGTGCCCAAGCTCCTTATACTCACACTCATTACGAGCACCTTGTTAAAAGACAACTGTCAGAAAGGTTAGAGCATCCGGCCTCTGATCTGATCCATGAATCCACCGGGATTCAGGTTCTGGTGGCGTTAGATTTCACTCGCACCGCTCGAGGAGTGATGAATTATAGATACATTTCCGCACTCGCCAATTTGTTAGATAATATCACTGAAATGTACGATGACACGTTTAGATACACTGGAAGAGAACTTCAAGCTTATAAAACAGAACTGGTACAGCATAGAATGGTTCTTAATTACCTCACAGCAGTGACAGGCGGATATTGTGTTACATTGGCAACACAGTACGGCGTGAAGTGTTGCACGTATATCACAAATAGCACCGAGGATCCGGTAGAGGTCATAGACCAAAAGATGGACGATATTCTCCAATTAAAGTGGGAATTTCGCCGAAAACACAATCTCACTCTTGCTGCTGTAGGTAATGAGCTGACTGGTTGGGTGTCATGGTTGAACCCGCGAAATTGGTTCTCTGGTTTAGGAGACTGGGCTCAAGGAGTCATAATGGATGTTGGGAAGTTTCTACTATGTATCTTAGGTGTCGTTATATCGATTGGATTGATATTTAGATGCGGGCAGGCTTTAATGAGGTGCAAAGTACCAGAGTGATGAGTTTGAGGAGTGAGGAAACTGTAATTAACCTGGATTTGATTTACGACCCAACGATAGAAACAATGATGTGATGAAAATGCGATTTCTACGGTCCGTTTCTTTCACCTGTTTTTCTGTTTTTTCTCCAAGATAACAAGACCCCCTTGGACGAGGAAGTTGATGAGACGCTATACAGACAACGGATAGACCAAAGAAGAAGTTTTGACCACTTGAGATATGGACACTTGATGAACTTTGCCATGGATCCCCAGTTTCCCTAGAATTCTTAAAATTACGCTAGCCCAACATTTTTTTTGTAAATCTAATGGCATTGACAAAGCTTATTGCTCACGCCTAATGAGCAAAACAGCGCAAAGAAGACGACTTTCAACTGATACCGAACAAAACTCCAACCGACAGATGTACATTAACCTGACATAGAATACCACCGCATTTACCGTAATTATGTCTTTTCTTCATTTCTACAACCCTCAGGTAATGACACACATAGTATAGGGAATACAGGCACAGATATCAGCAATCACATATTCCCCCATTCATGTATCATCAACTAAAATGTGCTCCCCATTTTGTTCAAAATCCGAAAAGAGCTCGGTAAAGTTTGACAGCCCATCCACAGACCTGTACCACGGGATAAGAAGGAATTCAAATGTATACTTCGCAATACCTCGAAGCTTGATTTACAACACGTACGGCACGATGATACATGACCCCCCAAACATGGACTCATACACACATGCTTCTGCTATCTCACTAGGTCATACCCTCTTCCCACCTACTCCTCTCTCCTCCCTTACCCAACCATGGAAATGAATTAACCCCTGACATATATTTTTCTCCTTTTGAAATGTTTTCAGGAAGTGGCAGTTATTATTGACTGCCAAAGGGTGGACTGTCAAAGTCAGAAAAATATCTCTATGCACACTACCATATTTGCACCTCACACAGGTCCGTGCTGCGCATGCGTACGCTCTCCCGTACGTGCGCATACTCACAGTCGCGGGCACCCGCAGGCGCATGGTATGCGTATTTACGGTAGAGTTTATGTGGTTGTAGCGTGCGACTCAATCATTACATATTTTCACTAATAATGTATTTTGTAGATCATGGTCCCTTTGATAGATTCTGAAAGTTTGGTTAATATAGAATGTTTATGAACAGAGGAATCCCTCTTTGTTTGATACGAAGGGTCAGATAGGAGTAATACAGTGGTGTTTAGTATCCATCGGAAGAATATTTCATTAGAAATATTCCGGTGTTGGTTTGAAGCAGATCAATCGCTCGTGCGAATAGTTATGGACATAAGAAGTTTATGAACATTTACTTTATTTGCACTTTATTACCCATGCGGCAGGAAACCCAGTTTCCCTCCCACCTGAGCAGTTGGAAATAGTCACAGCCCACCTGTATGAATCAACCTATGACCTTTTGTTATAATGCGAAGCCGAATTCCTGTGTCCAATGAACAATGAGATTGTAGGGACCATTGAATTGTATTGTGTGTGGGGCATAAATAGCAGGCCGACCATATCCAACTTCACTCTCTTCAACGGTTCTCATTGCTGATAATCGGGAGCTGGATATCGAGGCGCATGCGATCGTTCCCCTTGTGCGTAAGTTCTCTCCGTAATCATATTGTCTTACTGTGAGCCATTTCTCTCTCTCCCTCTCTTCTCTTTCTCTCGTATTTTTCCTTGATTAGACTTGAATTGTATTGTATTGTATTTCCTGTGTAGTTATCTGGTTAGTTGGTTTATGTTATATTGTAGTGTATGCCTTGTACTGTGATTCCTTTTGCAAGTATAATAGTCATAATACACATAATAGGTTTCGGACCCTAAGCCCAGGTATCTGTGTATTCTTTATAGTGTTAAGTACTCCCTGAGCATCGGTGACACTCAAGCAGCTTTGTAGTTAATCAGGTTACACAAGGTTGCACTTACACTTTGTCTCTACATTAAGGTTTGCTGTGTATTTCATTGCCAAAGGTATAGATATAAAGGTTTAACGTTGTGAGCGTCTGCATCGCTGGTGATCTCCTCGTGGTCCCGAGCGCTGCTACGTTATAGCGAATCATTACGATAAGTCAACAGCCAATAGTCTGCCTGCCTGCGATCACTTGGCCGTGAGTGAACGTGACGCCTGAGCGTCTCGATCACGGCTAAGCAATCGATACGCAACTTGCGTACCCTTACGGTACTTCTTACGTAGATAGCGTACATTGTTCTTAGACCTCATAAAGGGTTATATACACGATAAATATTTAGCTTTATCACCGCCGGTACACAAAAGTATTGTGTCGGCGTGTGGACAGCATTTCCTTTGTTGTTCTTTTCCTTTGGTGGCAAGCCGCACATACATTTATTTTTTTGGCTAGTCAGTAGCCCCTGGCTTTTGTTGTTTCAGTTAGAGGGCCCCTTGTTATTACCCTGTCTCAGTTCACGCTTTGTCTCTCTTTAAGACCTGAGGGGGCATCGGAGTTGGGCAGACCTAATCCGCCCTTCAAACGCGGCTGCCATGGGCCCAAGAAACCATAGTCATGCAGGCGTGCATTGACAACACGGGTAAAGCAACGGAGGCAGGGTGCCAGGGGCTATTTCCTTCCCTTTTCCCCATCCCAGCATTCCGTCCTGGTGCTCTGGACTCACTTCATAACATCTCCCTTGTTCTGAGCACCAGGAACCTAACATTATCACCAGCCATACAACAAAAAAGAAACAAAGCTAAATAGTAGTTTTTTCTTTTTTGGTCCAGTGTCTAGTCCAGAATCCAGTCCGGTGTTTAGAATCCAGTCCTGTCTAGAATTCAGTGTGCAGAATCCAGTCCGGTATTTAAAAAAAAAAAAAATCCAGTTTTGTTTTGTCTAGTTTAAAAATTCAGTCTTGCCTTGTCTAGTCTTGCCTTGTCTAGTCTTGCCTTGTCCAGTCTTGCCTTGTCTTGTCTTGTCTTGTTTTAAATCCTCCTTTGTCTACTATGCAAGCCCTGCAGGCATCTCTCTCAGCCCTGAACTCTGCTTTCAGTGCTTTGAAACCTGAGCGAATAGAAGTTTTGCAGCAATCCTTAAAGCAACTGCAAAACCTTCTGACTAAAATCTTGCTCATCTTGCCAGAAGTCGTTGAGAGTACATCTATCTCTAAAGAGACTCTTGTTCACAGTATGGTGGCAAGAGAATCCTCTGGTTTAATTGAAGAGAAAAGGTTTAAAAGTTTTCTGCAGCCCAGGCTCTCAGAAGAGGAGCGTCTGCGTCGCTGAAACTTAAACTTATGCCTATATTGTGGGGGTTTAGGCCACTATCTGCAGACCTGTGAGTTGCGCAAGCCAAAGTGTGGTGACAAATCTTGCCCTCTGGCCAAGTTGAGTCAGGATACAAGACCTACTCCTGTCTCTACTGTGGCAGAGGTACTTGTCACACAACCCACACTGAAAAGCTCTCTGTCCTATAATTGGGGTCCTTGGGCAAGGGAGCCCCATTATAGATTCAGGAATCAAAAGAGAATGTTTCTCTCCTCTCTTGATTTTCCTGTTCAAGCAGAGTTGCACACCCCTGGAGTGGCGCCCGATGCCCAGGGTCCTGGAGCGGTACCCGATGCCCAGAGTGCTGGAGCGGTACCCGATGCCCAGAGTGCTGGAGCGGTACCCGATGCTCTAGCTTATAGAGGGACATCAAATATTATAGCTCAGGTTTCCATACCAGAAGGGGTCTCAGAAGCTGTTACCCCAGGTAGGGACTTGAAAAGCGCAACCCCAGAAAGGGTATCTAAAACCATAGTTCTAGAAGGGAACTCGAGAAGCAAAACCCCAGAAGGGATCTTTGAAGTAATATCCCCAAGTGGGGTCTCGAGAGACGCAGCCTCAAAGAAGGGTCTAGAGGTCGCTTCCCCAGGAAAGAACTTAAGAGGCATAGCATTAGTGGAGGTTCTGAAGGTTATAGCTTCAGCAAAAGTCCCGGAAGTCATAGTCCCTGGAGGAGTTTTGATAATTATCGACTCAGAGAGGGAGGCCAATGGCTCGGTCTCAGTGAGGGAAGCCGATGGCTTGGTCCCAGTGAGGGAGGCCGATGGCTCGGTCCCAGTGGGGGAGGCTGACGGCTCGGTCCCAGTAAAAGAATCCGAGGTGCTGACCCCAGCGGGGTTCCCGAAGGTCATTGCCCCGGGTGGGGTTCAGAAGTTCAGAAAGTCACTGCCCCGGGTGGGGTTCAGAAAGTCACTGCCCCGGGTGGGGTTCAGAAAGTCACTGCCCCGGGTGGGGTTCAGAAAGTCACTGCTCCGGGTGGGGTTCAGAAAGTCACTGCCCCGGGTGGGGTTCAGAGAGTCTCAGCCTCGAGTAAGGTCAATAGTGACCAGGTCCTAGCAAAGCACTCTAGTCAGTCAGATGGGAAGTAAACAGATCCTGACTCAGTTGATATCTCAACATCCATAATATTTGATGGGGACTTAGTCCAATTTCTGGCGCTTTACAAACACTATTACATCATTATGTTATCTAGACCATTTCTGGGCATCACTTCAGAGAACCTTGTGCTCTATCTGATTTATTCCTTTAGAGGAGAGCCTTTTGAGTGGGCGACCAGCCTAATGAAAGCTGAAGATCCCATTCTTCAGGATCCCTCAGCATTCAGTGATGCAATTATTAAAAGATATGGTTCCAAAGAAATTGGTTCAGGTTTCTCTAGGTCACTCATCTTGTCTGCTGAGAGTTCACCGGATACTGTAGACTTGGCACAAGAGTCTCAACCCGTTGTTTTGACTGCAGGATGTGCTTTTCTCTATTCTTCTAATAATAGTACTTTGCCTGAAAGTTCAGTACCCAAGGGTAAGAAACCCATTTCTGATTTGAACACAGCCTTGCTGGGTGGTACCATCAGTTCAGACAATGAGGCAGATGTATGAAACTGCACCCTAACGTTCTTTATGTGCACTTGGCACTTCACAGCATTATCGCAGTGTTTAGAACTCACCCTTCTCCCTAATGTATGAATGCTGCTCCCGGCCCTTTAAGAATTCGATATGTGCAGGGGTGGCGATGCGGTCACACCCCTCTCTTCGGCATTCGTTGTCTCCCTGCATTGTTCCTGCACATGCGCATTGTGCCTGTTGGCCAGCATCCTCTGCGCGCCTGTGTCTGCGCATGCGCGCTGGTTGGAGACAGACGCTGGGCTCCCCAGACAGTCAGAACAAGGGTGAGGCAGGGATCTGTGGCAGATGCTTTATGTAAGCTGGCTCCAGTATTCTGAGCCAGCGGCCGCTCAATGCACCCTGCAAATGCAGGGAGGTGCCACGCTGCAAGTCCTTAGTTTAATGGAGAATGCTGCCGGCCGCACTGTTGAAATGTCCTGTCAGAAGTGAATATTTTGAAGACAGAAACTTTATTACACAATAAAGAAACAAACAAAAAAAAACAACCCACAATGATCCAGCAGGACAACAGCAGCGCCAGCCCAGACCTGCCGAAAAGACAGAACAGGCTTAACGAGCGGTGAGGCGCAGCAAGATCCTTCATACATTAGGTAGCTGCTGCCAGCATATAGGCATAGCGCCCCAGAGGAAGCGGCACCGTGCGCTATGCGATTTACTTAAAATCCCGCTGTGAGCCGCATCATACATAGTGGTGATGCGGTAACAGCTGGACTTAGTGTGCGCTATGTGCAAAAAGCACATAGCGCACGTTCGTACATCTGCCCCACTGTTTGGGGAATTACCTTGGTCAGACCTAAAGAGCTTTGTAAAAAGAAGAAGAAGAAGAAGAAAAAGAAATAATTTTTGACTCTTGCCTTATAAAATATATATATATATATATATATATACCATATATATTAAAAAAATATATATATTTTTTTCCTTGTCTTGTGTCCAGTGGCCACCGTCAAGGGGAGGGCACTGTTACAAGCTGTTGTTACAGCTTGTTTCTGTTTTCTTGTCTGTTAGACCAGTGTGTCAGGTTTTTTTTTGTATCCCTTGTTTTGGATAGTCTGAATTTTGGGGTCCTTTGACCCCTCCTCAAGGGGGGGGTAATGTTATGAGCCACGGCTGTGGCTCATTCATATGTTTCATTTTGGTTATGTATTTTATGTTATAATAATAATAATAATAATAATTTTATTTATATAGCGCTCTTTCTCCAACAGGACTCAAGGCGCTTTACAGACATCAAAAACAATACACATGATACAGAGGATTTGAGTAATACAACAATAGACAAGCAACACAGACATAAGAAAAACCTTAAGCCCACAGAAAGCATAACGCAGGACTGGTGCAGGTATTTTGGGTAATGACTTCCAAGGGTTGTGTATTCCACCCTCATAGGTACCAAGTGCAGCAGCCATCTTGGGCGCTCCGCGTAGGATTACCCAGGGTGGAATAGTCTACCCCTAGAAGAGATGACACAAAATGGGGGTGATTTCAGAGTCCTACAGTTTAGAGTAGGGTTCCAACAAAACCACAAGGTCCATGTATTTTTCATCCCATCCACAAGTGTACCATATGGGGCAGCCATGTTGGGCGCACTTTGAAGGTTACACTGTGGGAGGTGAGCCATACAAGGCCAAGTTCATATATTGGAAAACTGATGCTTATGTAGTCGTATGATGTACCCTGCATGTAGGGCACAATGGAAAGGTGTACTTGTATGGAGTCTGGAGTCTCTGGACACAGCACAGCCACTTGAACCAGCAAAGTATCATGCAGCACACAGCAACGTGCCTGAGACCTGAGAGAATCCGACACCAGGAGTATGCCGTTTATCCTCTATCTAGAATCTAGAGTCTGGTAGAAACCTCCGAGACGTGGCTCAGGTAGACTCAAATCCCAGAAGATCGGGCTCGTTTGGATTTTTTTTAAATCTGAACCATTCATCTCTAATTTTATTCCCACCATGGCTCTAACTGTGCGGAGTTTGTATATTGTCCCTGTGCCTGCGTGGGTTTCCTCGGGGTACTCCGGTTTCCTCCCACAATCCAAAAAAATACTGGTAGGTTAATTGACTCCCAACAAAATTAACCCTAGCGTGAATGTGTGTTCATGTGATAGGGAATATAGATTGTAAGCTCCACTGGGGCAGGGACTGATGTGAATGAGCAAATATTCTCTGTAAAGCGCTGCGGAATATGTGTGCGCTATATAAATAACTGGTAATAAATAAATAAATAACAAATTTTCTGCTCAAACATTAGGACAAAGTTAGCCACACCCTGATGGAGGCATGTTCTGCTGGGCCCCCTCCAAATTCAGAAAGTCATATAAACAAAAATAAATAAATAAATAAACAACTTGTTGAATTTGTAGCTTACATAATATTTCAGATAGATAAGTGGCACAGACACCGAAGGATAATAAATGACTGGTCCGGTGATAAATGGTTCTATTAGCGGCTCAGATTGTTCATCTAGATACAGCACATGGCAGGAAGCAGTGCACGCTCCAGCATCATATACATGGTTGTAAATAGGTTATTTAGTGTGTAAATAACACATTAAAAATCTGCATTAGCCGTGTTCTCCAAAGGACCCGGAAAATGTAAGAAATAAATAATCTGAGGCAAGCAAGTAAAATAAAGGACAGGTTTAATAGCATTCGCCCGGAGTAACCCACTTAAACATGACGAACGTGATAACAATCTGAATATACTCGCTATTAAACATGCAGAGACTGTGTATACAGGGGGCTGTATTTTGCAGCAAGTTGAAGAAATCGGATGTGACAGATTTTGGAGAGCAGAAAACTGCAGAGAGATTAAACGCTCAGCTTCCCCTACTGTGACCATAAATCAGGATCCAGATCACAGATTTAACCCTTCTCTCTCCAGGGGAAGAAAAAAAAAGTTTCTTCTTCTCGTTTTAATTGAAGCAAAGACGAACAGGCGTGGTAAGTAATCATATGAGGCCTGGATCAGTAACAGACCAATCAATTAAATATGATTTTGAATAGAACATTTTTTGTGGTGCTGTTACGGACATGCACACCTTACTAACCAGATACATAAATGATAATGAACCCAACTGATGTGTTACAGTAAATCTATTACGTTTTTTTTATGTAATTGCTCCCGACTACATTTATTATCATTAGCAGAACTGTGGCGGAGTAAAATGGCCCAGTACAATAGCACATTGTTTATTAGGTCCCCTTTATTAGAGCTGGATCCCCCCCTCATGCCACAAACCATTATTTAAAAAAATCCCCCTTTATTTTATGATATAAGCATTTAGGTTTTGGACAACTGTGTGGAACTAAAAGTTGTAGCATGCCCTGATTGCTAAACTAAGTCCTAAAATGTATTATACTATCTAGGTATATCTGCCCGCCCCCAATCATACACTTATTACATCTTTGCTTCCTTACATCTCATCTGTATTGTGTACCGAGAACTGAGGTGCTAATTGTTACCAGTGCTCTGTTTTAGTTTTTCTGTAATGTTAAGTTCTGTGTACCCTGTATTGCTCTACTGGGGCAGTCCGGATGGTGTAATGGTTAGCATTACTGCCTCACAGCACTGAGGTCATGGGTTCAATTCCCACCTTGGCCCTGTGTGGAGTTTGTATATTCTCCCCGTACTTGCGTGGGTTTCCTCCGGGTGCTCCGGTTTCCTCCCACAATCCCCAAACAGGTAGGTTAAGTGGCTCCCAGCCACTTATGTTCCCCGTGGGTGTCATGGGGTGCTCGGAGCTCACCCTTAAGGAGAGGATACTGTCATGAACCACAGGTAGTGGTTCATTCCTATTTTATGTTATAGTTCTCTTGCAGGCCAGGATTTCCTTTTGCTCTGGTTTAGAAGATATGTGTTTGCTGTCAGTGGTGAGTCTGTGTAATTGCAGCCTGTTTCCATGTGGTTGGTCTCACCTGTCTGCTAATTGCATCTTGTCAGTTTGGAGTCATGCAACGGGGCAGCTGCACAACATAATTAATTAGGCCTCTCTGTTATATGCTGGCTGAGTGCAATTCACAGACTCTGGTGATATTTCTAGGTTTCCAGTCTTCCAGAGTGCTTGAGTTCTAAGCTAGTCTCTGCCAGTTCCTGAGCTCCTGTCTAGCAGTGTCTGTATAGCTGCTTCCTGAGTGTCGGTTCCTGTGTCGATTTTAGTGTCTGATCCCGTGTCCTGCCGTGAAGCGTTCCTGTCCAGAAGTCCTGTGGCTTTGCCTGTGCCTGGTCGAGTTTCTGGCTTCTTGGTGTCCACCGGTCTGTCGTTTGGGATTCTGCCTGTCCTCCAGTTCTGAGAGCCTGTGTCGGCAGCATTGGGGGTTCCTGTCCATTTGCCAGTATTTGTACCGGTTCCGTGAGTAGCGGCTTTGCCGCGTCCGTCGGCCTAGGCCGCTGTATTCCTTGGTTGTATCTGTCACTGGTGTTTTGCAGAGGGTTCTGCTTATGCTGTCACCGCCGGTACACAAAAGTATTGTGTCGGCGTGTGGACAGCATTTCCTTTGTTGTTCTTTTCCTTTGGCGGCATTTAGTTTTAGGCTAGTCTGTAGCCCCTGGCTTTTGTTGTTTCAGTTAGAGGGCCCCTTGTTATTACCCTGTCTCAGTTCACGCTTTGTCTCTCTTTAAGACCTGAGGGGACATCGGAGTTGGGCAGACCTAATCCGCCCTTCAAACACGGCTGCCATGGGCCCAAGAAACCATAGTCATGCAGGCGTGAATTGACAACACGGGTAAAGCAACGGAGGTAGGGTGCCAGGGGCTATTTCCTTCCCTTTTCCCCATCCCAGCATTCCGTCCTGGTGCTCTGGACTCACTTCATAACATCTCCCTTGTTCTGAGCACCAGGAACCTAACAGCTGTGTGTGGCTGGGTTGGTTGTGCAGTAGTCATGTGTAGAAATGCATTAATAATGTGCAGCAAATGTGTAAGTGGAACTATGTGTGTCATTATATGTATAAGGGCATTAATAATGTGCGGCTTATGTGTATGGTACATTGCTGTGTGGTATTATGTGTATAAATGCATTACTAATGTGTTGCATTATGTGTATAAGTGCATTAATAATGTGCGGCTTATGTGTATGGTACATTGCTGTGTGGTATTATGTGTATAAATGCATTACTAATGTGTGGCATTATGAGTATAAGGTGCTCTACTGTGTGGTGTAACGTATAGAAAGGACATTACTGTGTGGTCTAATGTGAATAAAGAGCAATATGGTGTGGTGTAATGTGAATAAGGATCAATTCAGTGTGATGTAATGTGAATAAGGGGCACTACTGTATGGTGTAACGTACATATAATGTAGAGTGGTGTACAGTGTGGTGTAAAGTGAATTAGGGACACTATCGCATAATAAAATGTGAACACCAAAATGAGGATTTCTATGGGTGAGGGGTGATGCTGCTGGGAAAGGGGTGCAGGGTCAGAGGCGGAACTAGCGGTGGTGCTATGGGACACCAGCCAAAATCTTGCCTAGGGCATCATATTGGTTAGGGCCTGCTCTGGTGATGTCTGTGGTCTAAATAGGGGGTGTGGCCTGTGCCATGAGTGTAGCTATCTCCATGGAGGGCATAGCTAGTGCCTACCTTAAACCACTTAATAGTTAACTATAGCAAGAAAAAATGTGTGACCACCATGTAATACAGAGCATTAGTGACCACCATATACAGGGAGCATCAGAGTGACCCCCATGTAATAGAGAGAGCTGGAAAGGTGGAGATGTCTAAAGAGGAGCAATGATGAGGCAAAACAGAACAGATGTGGAAAGATTAGAAAAGATGGGGGCAATACTGGGCATACAGGGAACAGAGGGCTCCTGGGACACACCAGCACAGACACCACTTGCTTACACACTTACTGGCAGACACCACTTACCAACACATCCAACCCTTAGTAATACAGATTCCACTTACTGACACCAACACACTGCCACACACACACACACACACACACACACACACACACACACACACACACACCACTTATTGACACACACACCACTGATAGCTTACTGGCAAACTCTTACTGATGCACACGTTTAATGACACAAACACCACTTACTGACAAATACCCCTTACAGACACAGACATCACTTATTGGCACATACTGTACATACTTAATGACAGACACCCATTACTGACATAGATACAACTTACTGATACAAATACACAGGCACAAACACCACTTACTGACACAAACAGCCCTTACTGACACAGATACCACTTATTGACACACACATACTGACTCAGACACCACCTACTGACAAACACAACACACACTTACTGACAGATGCTACTTACTGACACAGACAACACAGATAAACTTACTGACACCAGTGCCAGATTAAGGTCCACATGGGCCTGGAGCTGACATTTATGAAGGGCCTATTGTGTGCCCCGGAGGGAGGTGTGACCAGCGTTGCGGTGGTGTAACTAGTGATGTGATATGCAGAGCCGGCCCTAGGCATATGCAAACTAGGCAATTGCCTAGGGCATTTGGTATGCCTAGGGGAACAATCAGCCTCTGCTGATTAAAATGTTATGCAGCATGCCTATATTCTGTGTGTAAATGCGGCTGTATCTGCATACGAAATGCTATGTTACAGTGTATTCCTGGAAATCACTGTAACGTACCATTCCATATGAAGATACAGCCATAGTCATAGAATATAGGCATGCCACATATTATTTTATTCAGCAGAGGCTGCTTGTGCATCCTAGCCACAAAGTAATGCAAATAAGATGCATTTTAATCAAAAAAAGGTGCCTGACGTTAGCAGAGCAGCCAGCTGACTCATGCCAGGCATCTCCTGCTGCATGGTGTATTGAGGCAAGATGGATGTGGACACATCTGTATCCAAGCTGAGGCAGCGGTCACAGTGTTAGCAGCCATGTGAGTGCTAATGTTATGAGCCACGGCTGTGGCTCATTCATATGTTTCATTTTGGTTATGTATTTTATGTTATACTTCTGTTTATGTTCCCCGTGGGTGTCATGGGGTGCTCGGAGCTCACCCTTAAGGAGAGGATACTGTCATGAACCACAGGTAGTGGTTCATTCCTATTTTATGTTATAGTTCTCTTGCAGGCCAGGATTTCCTTTGCTCTGGTTTAGAAGATATTTGTTTGCTGTCAGTGGTGAGTCTGTGTAATTGCAGCCTGTTTCCATGTGGTTGGTCTCACCTGTCTGCTAATTGCATCTTGTCAGTTTGGAGTCATGCAACGGGCCAGCTGCTTGACATAATTAATTAGGCCTCTCTGTTATATGCTGGCTGAGTGCAATTCACAGACGCTGGTGATATTTCTAGGTTTCCAGTCTTCCAGAGTGCTTGAGTTCTAAGCTAGTCTCTGCCAGTTCCTGAGCTCCTGTCTAGCAGTGTCTGTATAGCTGCTTCCTGAGTGTCGGTTCCTGTGTCGATTTTAGTGTCTGATCCCGTGTCCTGCCGTGAAGCGTTCCTGTCCAGAAGTCCTGTGGCTTTGCCTGTGCCTGGTTGAGTTTCTGGCTTCTTGGTGTCCACCGGTCTGTCATTTGGGATTCTGCCTGTCCTCCAGTTCTGAGAGTCTGTGTCGGCAGCATTGGGGTTTCCTGTCCGTTTGCCAGTATTTGTACCAGTTCCGTGAGTAGCGGCTTTGCCGCGTCCGTCGGCTTAGGTCGCTGTATTCCTTGGTTGTATCTGTAACTGGTGTTTTGCAGAGGGTTCTGCTGATGCTGTCACCGCCGGTACACAAAAGTATTGTGTCGGCGTGTGGACAGCATTTCCTTTGTTGTTCTTTTCCTTTGGTGGCAAGCCGCACATACATTTATTTTTTTGGCTAGTCTGTAGCCCCTGGCTTTTGTTGTTTCAGTTAGAGGGCCCCTTGTTATTACCCTGTCTCAGTTCACGCTTTGTCTCTCTTTAAGACCTGAGGGGGCATCGGAGTTGGGCAGACCTAATCCGCCCTTCAAACGCGGCTGCCATGGGCCCAAGAAACCATAGTCATGCAGGCGTGAACTGACAACACGGGTAAAGCAACGGAGGCAGGGTGCCAGGGGCTATTTCCTTCCCTTTTCCCCATCCCAGAATTCCGTCCTGGTGCTCTGGACTCACTTCATAACATCTCCCTTGTTCTGAGCACCAGGAACCTAACATTATCACCAGCCATACAACAAAAAAGAAACAAAGCTAAATAGTAGTTTTTTCTTTTTTGGTCCAGTGTCTAGTCCAGAATCCAGTCCGGTGTTTAGAATCCAGTCCTGTCTAGAATTCAGTGTGCAGAATCCAGTCCGGTGTTTAGAAATCCAGTCCTGTCTAGAACTCAGTGTGTAGAATCCAGTCCGGTATTTAAAAAAAAAAAATCCAGTTTTGTTTTGTCTAGTTTAAAAATTCAGTCTTGCCTTGTCTAGTCTTGCCTTGTCTAGTCTTGCCTTGTCTAGTCTTGCCTTGTCTTGTCTTGTCTTGTCTTGTTTTAAATCCTCCTATGTCTACTATGCAAGCCCTGCAGGCATCTCTCTCAGCCCTGAACTCTGCTTTCAGTGCTTTGAAACCTGAGCGACTAGAAGTTTTGCAGCAATCCTTAGAGCAACTGCAAAACCTTCTGACTAAAATCTTGCTCATCTTGCCAGAAGTCGTTGAGAGTACATCTATCTCTAAAGAGACTCTTGTTCACAGTATGGTGGCAAGAGAATCCTCTGGTTTAATTGAAGAGAAAAGGTTTAAAAGTTTTCTGCAGCCCAGGCTCTCAGAAGAGGAGCGTCTGCGTCGCAGAAACTTAAACTTATGTCTATATTGTGGGGGTTTAGGCCACTATCTGCAGACCTGTGAGTTGCGCAAGCCAAAGTGTGGTGACAAATCTTGCCCTCTGGCCAAGTTGAGTCAGGATACAAGACCTACTCCTGTCTCTACTGTGGCAGAGGTACTTGTCACACAACCCACACTAAAAAGCTCTCTGTCCTATAATTGGGGTCCTTGGGCAAGGGAGCCCCATTATAGATTCAGGAATCAAAAGAGAATGTTTCTCTCCTCTCTTGATTTTCCTGTTCAAGCAGAGTTGCACACCCCTGGAGTGGCGCCCGATGCCCAGGGTCCTGGAGCGGTACCCGATGCCCAGAGTGCTGGAGCGGTACCCGATGCCCAGAGTGCTGGAGCGGTACCCGATGCCCAGAGTGCTGGAGCGGTACCCGATGCTCTAGCTTATAGAGGGACATCAAATATTATAGCTCAGGTTTCCATACCAGAAGGGGTCTCAGAAGCTGTTACCCCAGGTAGGGACTTGAAAAGCGCAACCCCAGAAAGGGTATCTAAAACCATAGTTCTAGAAGGGAACTCGAGAAGCAAAACCCCAGAAGGGATCTTTGAAGTAATATCCCCAAGTGGGGTCTCGAGAGACGCAGCCTCAAAGAAGGGTCTAGAGGTCGCTTCCCCAGGAAAGAACTTAAGAGGCATAGCATTAGTGGAGGTTCTGAAGGTTATAGCTTCAGCAAAAGTCCCGGAAGTCATAGTCCCTGGAGGAGTTTTGATAATTATCGACTCAGAGAGGGAGGCCAATGGCTCGGTCTCAGTGAGGGAAGCCGATGGCTTGGTCCCAGTGAGGGAGGCCGATGGCTCGGTCCCAGTGGGGGAGGCTGACGGCTCGGTCCCAGTAAAAGAATCCGAGGTGCTGACCCCAGCGGGGTTCCCGAAGGTCATTGCCCCGGGTGGGGTTCAGAAGTTCAGAAAGTCACTGCCCCGGGTGGGGTTCAGAAAGTCACTGCCCCGGGTGGGGTTCAGAAAGTCACTGCCACGGGTGGGGTTCAGAAAGTCACTGCCCCGGGTGGGGTTCAGAGAGTCTCAGCCTCGAGTAAGGTCAATAGTGACCAGGTCCTAGCAAAGCACTCTAGTCAGTCAGATGGGAAGGAAACAGATCCTGACTCAGTTGATATCTCAACATCCATAATCTTTGATAGGGACTTAGTCCAATTTCTGGCGCTTTACAAACACTATTACATCATTATGTTATCTAGACCATTTCTGGGCATCACTTCAGAGAACCTTGTGCTCTATCTGATTTATTCCTTTAGAGGAGAGCCTTTTGAGTGGGCGACCAGCCTAATGAAAGCTGAAGATCCCATTCTTCAGGATCCCTCAGCATTCAGTGATGTAATTATTAAAAGATATGGTTCCAAAGAAATTGGTTCAGGTTTCTCTAGGTCACTCATCTTGTCTGCTGAGAGTTCACCGGATACTGTAGACTTGGCACAAGAGTCTCAACCCGTTGTTTTGACTGCAGGATGTGCTTTTCTCTATTCTTCTAATAATAGTACTTTGCCTGAAAGTTCAGTACCCAAGGGTAAGAAACCCATTTCTGATTTGAACACAGCCTTGCTGGGTGGTACCATCAGTTCAGACAATGAGGCAGATGTATGAAACTGCACCCTAACGTTCTTTATGTGCACTTGGCACTTCACAGCATTATCGCAGTGTTTAGAACTCACCCTTCTCCCTAATGTATGAATGCTGCTCCCGGCCCTTTAAGAATTCGATATGTGCAGGGGTGGCGATGCGGTCACACCCCTCTCTTCGGCATTCGTTGTCTCCCTGCATTGTCCCTGCACATGCGCATTGTGCCTGTTGGCCAGCATCCTCTGCGCGCCTGTGTCTGCGCATGCGCGCTGGTTGGAGACAGACGCTGGGCTCCCCAGACAGTCAGGACAAGGGTGAGGCAGGGATCTGTGGCGGACGCTTTATGTAAACTGGCTCCAGTATTCTGAGCCAGCGGCCGCTCAATGCACCCTGCAAATGCAGGGAGGTGCCACGCTGCAAGTCCTTAGTTTAATGGAGAATGCTGCCGGCCGCACTGTTGAAATGTCCTGTCAGAAGTGAATATTTTGAAGACAGAAACTTTATTACACAATAAAGAAACAAACAAAAAAAAACAACCCACAACGATCCAGCAGGACAACATCAGCGCCAGCCCAGACCTGCCGAAAAGACAGAACAGGCTTAACGAGCGGTGAGGCGCAGCAAGATCCTTCATACATTAGGTAGCTGCTGCCAGCATATAGGCATAGCGCCCCAGAGGAAGCGGCACCGTGCGCTATGCGATTTCCTTAAAATCCCGCTGTGAGCTGCATCATACATAGTGGTGATGCGGTAACAGCTGGACTTAGCGTGCGCTATGTGCAAAAAGCACATAGCGCACGTTCGTACATCTGCCCCACTGTTTGGGGAATTACCTTGGTCAGACCTAAAGAGCTTTGTAAAAAGAAGAAGAAGAAGAAGAAAAAGAAATTATTTTTGACTCTTGCCTTATAAAAAATATATATATATATATATATATATATATATATATATATACCATATATATTAAAAAAAAAAAAAAGATTTTTTTTCCTTGTCTTGTGTCCAGTGGCCACGTCAAGGGGAGGGCACTGTTACAAGCTGTTGTTACAGCTTGTTTCTGTTTTCTTGTCTGTTAGACCAGTGTGTCAGGTTTTTTTTGTATCCCTTGTTTTGGATAGTCTGAATTTTGTGGTCCTTTGACCCCTCCTCAAGGGGGGGGTAATGTTATGAGCCACGGCTGTGGCTCATTCATATGTTTCATTTTGGTTATGTATTTTATGTTATACTTCTGTTTATGTTCCCCGTGGGTGTCATGGGGTGCTCGGAGCTCACCCTTAAGGAGAGGATACTGTCATTAACCACAGGTAGTGGTTCATTCCTATTTTATGTTATACTTCTCTTGCAGGCCAGGATTTCCTTTTGCTCTGGTTTAGAAGATATGTGTTTGCTGTCAGTGGTGAGTCTGTGTAATTGCAGCCTGTTTCCATGTGGTTGGTCTCACCTGTCTGCTAATTGCATCTTGTCAGTTTGGAGTCATGCAATGGGGCAGCTGCACGACATAATTAATTAGGCCTCTCTGTTATATGCTGGCTGAGTGCAATTCACAGACGCTGGTGATATTTATAGGTTTCCAGTCTTCCAGAGAGCTTGAGTTCTAAGCTAGTCTCTGCCAGTTCCTGAGCTCCTGTCTAGCAGTGTCTGTATAGCTGCTTCCTGAGTGTCGGTTCCTGTGTCGATTTTAGTGTCTGATCCCGTGTCCTGCCGTGAAGCGTTCCTGTCCAGAAGTCCTGTGGCTTTGCCTGTGCCTGGTCGAGTTTCTGGCTTCTTGGTGTCCACCGGTCTGTCGTTTGGGATTCTGCCTGTCCTCCAGTTCTGAGAGCCTGTGTCGGCAGCATTGGGGGTTCCTGTCCGTTTGCCAGTATTTGTACCGGTTCCGTGAGTAGCGGCTTTGCCGCGTCCGTCGGCCTAGGCCGCTGTATTCCTTGGTTGTATCTGTCACTGGTGTTTTTCAGAGGGTTCTGCTTATGCTGTCACCGCCGGTACACAAAAGTATTGTGTCGGCATGTGGACAGAATTTCCTTTGTTGTTCTTTTCCTTTGGCGGCAAGCCGCACATACATTTAGTTTTAGGCTAGTCAGTAGCCCCTGGCTTTTGTTGTTTCAGTTAGAGGGCCCCTTGTTATTACCCTGTCTCAGTTCACGCTTTGTCTCTCTTTAAGACCTGAGGGGACATCGGAGTTGGGCAGACCTAATCCGCCCTTCAAACACGGCTGCCATGGGCCCAAGAAACCATAGTCATGCAGGCGTGAATTGACAACACGGGTAAAGCAACGGAGGTAGGGTGCCAGGGGCTATTTCCTTCCCTTTTCCCCATCCCAGCATTCCGTCCTGGTGCTCTGGACTCACTTCATAACATCTCCCTTGTTCTGAGCACCAGGAACCTAACAGCTGTGTGTGGCTGGGTTGGTTGTGCAGTAGTCATGTGTAGAAATGCATTAATAATGTGCAGCAAATGTGTAAGTGGAACTATGTGTGTCATTATATGTATAAGGGCATTAATAATGTGCGGCTTATGTGTATGGTGCATTGCTGTGTGGTATTATGTGTATAAATGCATTACTAATGTGTTGCATTATGTGTATAAGTGCATTAATAATGTGCGGCTTATGTGTATGGTGCATTGCTGTGTGGTATTATGTGTATAAATGCATTACTAATGTGTGGCATTATGAGTATAAGGTGCTCTACTGTGTGGTGTAACGTATAGAAAGGACATTACTGTGTGGTCTAATGTGAATAAAGAGCAATATGGGCCCTCATTCCGAGTTGTTCGCTCGCAAGGCGATTTTAGCAGAGTTGCTCACGCTAAGCCGCCGCCTACTGGGAGTGAATCTTAGCATCTTAAAATTGCGAACGATGTATTCGCAATATTGCGATTACACACCTCGTAGCAGTTTCTGAGTAGCTTCAGACTTACTCGGCATCTGCGATCAGTTCAGTGCTTGTCGTTCCTGGTTTGACGTCACAAACACACCCAGCGTTCGCCCAGACACTCCTCCGTTTCTCCGGCCACTCCTGCGTTTTTTCCGGAAACGGTAGCGTTTTTTCCAACACGCCCATAAAACGGCCTGTTTCCGCCCAGAAACACCCATTTCCTGTCAATCACACTACGATCGCCTGAGCGAAGAAAAAGCCGTGAGTAAAAATCCTAACTTCATAGCAAATTTACTTGGCGCAGTCGCAGTGCGGACATTGCGCATGCGCACTAAGCGGAAAATCGCTGCGATGCGAAGATTTTTACCGAGCGAACAACTCGGAATGAGGGCCATGGTGTGGTGTAATGTGAATAAGGATCAATTCAGTGTGATGTAATGTGAATAAGGGGCACTACTGTATGGTGTAACGTACATATAATGTAGAGTGGTGTACAGTGTGGTGTAATGTGAATTAGGGACACTATCGCATAATAAAATGTGAACACCAAAATGAGGATTTCTATGGGTGAGGGGTGATGCTGCTGGGAAAGGGGTGCAGGGTCAGAGGCGGAACTAGCGGTGGTGCTATGGGACACCAGCCAAAATCTTGCCTAGGGCATCATATTGGTTAGGGCCTGCTCTGGTGATGTCTGTGGTCTAAATAGGGGGTGTGGCCTGTGCCATGAGTGTAGCTATCTCCATGGAGGGCATAGCTAGTGCCTACCTTAAACCACTTAATAGTTAACTATAGCAAGAAAAAATGTGTGACCACCATGTAATACAGAGCATTAGTGACCACCATATACAGGGAGCATCACAGTGACCCCCATGTAATAGAGAGAGCTGGAAAGGTGGAATGTCTAAAGAGGAGCAATGATGAGGCAAAACAGAACAGATGTGGAAAGATTAGAAAAGATGGGGGCAATACTGGGCATACAGGGAACAGAGGGCTCCTGGGACACACCAGCACAGACACCACTTGCTTACACACTTATTGGCAGACACCACTTACCAACACATCCAACCCTTAGTAATACAGATTCCACTTACTGACACCAACACACTGCCACACAGACACACACACACACACACACACACACACACACACACACACACCACTTATTGACACACACACCACTGACAGCTTACTGGCAAACTCTTACTGATGCACACGTTTAATGACACAAACACCACTTACTGACAGATACCCCTTACAGACACAGACATCACTTATTGGCACATACTGTACATACTTAATGACAGACACCCGTTACTGACACAGATACAACTTACTGATACAAATACACAGGCACAAACACCACTTACTGACACAAACAGCCCTTACTGACACAGATACCACTTATTGACACACACATACTGACTCAGACACCACCTACTGACAAACACAACACACACTTACTGACAGATGCTACTTACTGACACAGACAACACAGATAAACTTACTGACACAGACACCACTTAAATATGGGAGAGGAAACCCCCGGGCCTGGTGTGTGCTGTAACTTGCTGGGTTTTGCACTCCAGCTCTGCTCTGACATCCATGGAAGCAGGGGCAGATTGGGATGGAAAGCCAGTTGGGGAAATTTCTGATGTAGACCTAAATAAGGGGGTAGAGCCTATGAGGGGGTGGGGTCCTAATGGCATATCTAATTGGATCTAATGGTATATAAAGAGCATGTGGAAGAGTGTAATGACTTATACAGGCATATGAAGGAGTCTGAAGGCATATTGGGGGCATCTGGATGGTCTTATGGCATATAAAATGTGCTTGGGGGGTGCAAGTTGAGACTTTGCCTTGTGACCCACATATCCCCCCACTTCCATCTACTCCAAAACAGCAACTCTCGAAACCAATACCGGATCACACCTTATTATTAGCATTAGCTACTTAACTTCAAACTGTGCTCTCAATCTTCTTTACAGTGCTTTTACAGTGCTGGTGACTGTCCCCTTCCAGCTCCTCTACACTGACATTCCTCCCACTCCGGACCCTCCTCTCCTCCATCATTCTGCTCCTTCCCTCACACTCCGGTCCCTCTTCTCCTCCATGACTCTGCTCCATCCATCACACTCCGGCTCCTCCTCTCCTCCATCACTCTGCTCCATCCATCACACTCCGACCCCTCCTCTTCTCCATCACTCTGCTCCTTCCCTCACACTCCGGTCACTCCTCTCCTCCATCACTCTGCTCCATCCCTCACACTCCAGCACCTCCTCTCCTCCATCACTCTGCTACATCCATCACACTCCAGCCCTTCCTCTCCCCCATCACTCTGCTCCTTCCCTCACACTCCAGCCCTTCCTCTCCTCCATCACTCTGCTCCTTCCATCACACTCCGTCACCTCCTCTCCTCCAATACTCTGCTCCATCCATCACACTCCGACCCCTCCTCTCCTCCATCACTCTGCTCAATCCCTCATACTCTGGCCCTTCCTGTCCTCTATTACACTGCTCAATCCCTCACACTCCGGCACCTCCTCTCCTCCATCACTCTGCTCCTTCCCTCACACTCCAGCACCTCATCTCCTCCATCACTCTGCTCCTTCCCTCACACTCCGGCACCTCCTCTCCTCCATCACTCTGCTCCTTCCCTCACACTCCAGCACCTCCTCTCCTCCATCACTCTGCTCCATCCCTCACACTCCAGCACCTCATCTCCTCCATCACTCTGCTCCTTCCCTCATACTCTAGCACCTCATCTCCTCCACACTCTGGCCACTCCTCTCCTCCACCATTCTGCTCCTTCCCTCACACTCCGGTCACTCCTCTCCTCCATCACTCTGCTCCATCCCTCACACTCTGACCACTCCTCTCCTCCACCACTCTGCTCCTTCCCTCACACTCCGGTCACTCCTCTCCGCCATCACTCTACTCCATCCCTCATACTCTGGCCCCTCCTCTCCTCCATCACTCTGCTCCATCCCTCACACTCCGGCACCTCCTCTCCGCCATCACTCTGCTCCTTCCCTCACACTCCGGTCACTCCTCTCCTCCATCACTCTGCTCCATCCCTCACACTCCAGCCCCTCCTCTCTGCCATCACTCTGCTCTTCCCTCACACTCCGGTCACTCCTCTCCTCCATCACTCTGCTCCATCCCTCATACTCTGGCCCCTCCTCTCCGCCATCACTCTGCTCCATCCCTCACACTCCAGCACCTCCTCTCCTCCATCACTCTGCTCCTTCCCTCACACTCCGGCACCTCCTCTCCTCCATCACTCTGCTCCATCCCTCACACTCCAGCCCTTCCTCTTCGCCATCACTCTGCTCCATCCCTCACACTCCAGCCCTTCCTCTCCTCCATCACTCTGCTCCTTCCCTCACACTCCAGCCCTTACTCTCCTCCATCACTCTGCTCCATTCCTCACACTCCAGCCCCTCCTTCTTCACTCTGTTCCATCCCTCACACTTCGGCACCTCCTCTCCGCCATCACTCTGCTCCTTCCCTCACACTCCAGCCCTTCCTCTCTGCCATCACTCTGCTCCTTCCCTCACACTCCAGCCCTTCCTCTCCTCCATCACTCTGCTCCATCCCTCACACTCCAGCCCCTCCTCCATCACTCTGCTCCATTCCTCACACTCCAGCCCCTCCTCCTTCACTTTGCTCCTTCCCTCACACTCCAGCCCCTCCTCTCCTCCATCACTCTGCTCCATCCCTCACACTCCAGCCCTTCCTCTTCTCCATCACTCTGCTCCATTCCTCAAACTCCAGCCCCTCCTCCTTCAATCTGCTCCATTCCTCACACTCCAGCCCCTCCTCCTTCACTCTGCTCCATCCCTCATACTCCATCCCCTCCTCTACCCCATAACTCTGCTCCTTCCCTCATACTCTGGCCCCTCCTGTCCTCCATTACTCTGCTCCATCCCTCACATTCTGGACCGACCTTCCCTTCATCACCCTCCTTACTTTACAGCCGCGATGCTCAGTAAATGTCAGAGAGAACAGGTCTACAGTGTTGCAGCCGCTCCTTCTCACGTTTCCATGCGTGCCCTCTCTACCCCTGCAGGCAGCGCAGCCAGTGTGAAAAATAAGAGAAATAAGAAAATGGCGCTCCTTGAAAACTATTTTTTTTTAAAGTCTGCCGGAATGCTAATACTGGTTATTAAATAAGCTCTCTCTGGAAACACAAATTAGGTTAATAAATTAACATTGGCCTCTCTCTGGTAATTCACTTTCTCTACGCCCAGGCATCTACAGGTGAGCAGTTTATGACTCTTTGAGCTACAAGTGTGTGGGTGGGGGAGTAGCTATCAATCCATAGCCAGTGCTCCCCGCCGTCATATACAGCACACACTCCTTGCACTTTGTTGTGTTTTCCTGCTCAATGCAGGACAATAAAAGTGATTTTTAACATTATTACCAGTTATTTATATAGCTCACACATATTCCACAGTGCTTTGCAGAGAGTGTTTGCCCATTCACATCAGTCCCTGCCCCAGTGAAGCTTATAATCTATGTGCCCTACCACCAGGGATGTGCGGTGAGGAAAATGGCTGAGGAAGCACTGGCTAGTACCAGAACCAGATTTACACACAATAAATGAGTCCAAGGTTGCATGTGGGCATTATACACAGGTGCAGCGGTATATACATGTGGTCATTATGCACAGGTGCAGCAGTGTATACATGTGGGCATTATACACAGGTGCAGCAGTATATACATGTGGGCAGTATACACAGAAACAGCAGTATATACATGTGGGCATTATACACAGGCGCAGCAGCATATATATGTGGGCATTATACACAGGTACAGCAGTATATACATGTGGGTGTTATATACAGGTGCAGCAGTATATACATGTGGGCGTTATACACCGGTACAGTAGTATATACATGTGGGCGTTATACACAGGTACAGTAGTATATACATATGACCATTATACACAGGTGCAGCGGTATATACATGTGGGCATTATACACATGTGCAGCAGTATATTCATGTGGGCACTATGCACAGGCACAGCAGCATATATACGTGGGCATTATACACAGGTGCAGCGGTATATACATGTCGGCATTATACACAGGTGCAGCAGTATATACATGTGGGCATTATGCACAGGTGCAGCAGTGTATACACGTGGGCATTATACACAGGTGCAGCAGTGTATACACATGGGCATTATACACAGGTGCAGCGGTATATACATGTGGGCATTATACACAGGTGAGCAGTATATACATGTGGTCATTATGCACAGGTGCAGCAGTGTATACACATGGGCATTATACACAGGTGAGCAATATATACATGTGGGCATTATACACAAGCACAGCGGTATATACATGTGGGCATTATACACGGGTGCAGCAGTATATACATGTGGGCATTATACACAGGTGCAGCAGCATATACATGTGGGCGTTATACACAGGCGCAGCAGTATATACATGTGGGCGTTATACACAGTTGCAGCGGTATATACATGTGGGCATTATATACGGGTGCAGCAGTATATACATGTGGGCATTATACACAGGTGCAGAAGCATATATATGTGGGCATTATACACAGGTGAAGCAGTATATACATGTCAGCGTTATACACAGGTGCAGCGGTATATACACGTCAGCATTATACACAGGCGCAGCAGTATATATACGTGGGTATTATACACAGGCGCAGCGGTATATACATGGGGGCATTATACACAGGTGCAGCACTTTATACATGTGGGCGTTATACACAGGTGCAGCAGTATATACATGTGGGCATTATGCACAGGTGCAGCAGTGTATACACGTTGGCATTATACACAGGTGCAGCAGTGTATACACGTGGGCATTATACACAGGTGCAGCGGTATATACATGTCGGCATTATACACAGGTGCAGCAGTATATACATGTGGGCATTATGCACAGGTGCAGCAGTATATACATGTGGGCATTATGCACAGGTGAGGCAGTGTATACACGTGGGCATTATACACAGGTGCAGCAGTGTATACACATGGGCATTATACACAGGTGCAGCGGTATATACATGTGGGCATTATACACAGGTGAGCAGTATATACATGTGGTCATTATGCACAGGTGCAGCAGTGTATACACGTGGGCATTATACACAGGTGAGCAATATATACATGTGGGCATTATACACAAGCACAGCGGTATATACATGTGGGCATTATACACGGGTGCAGCAGTATATACATGTGGGCATTATACACAGGTGCAGCAGCATATACATGTGGGCGTTATACACAGGCGCAGCGGTATATACATGTGGGCATTATACACAGTTGCAGCGGTATATACATGTGGGCATTATATACGGGTGCAGCAGTATATACATGTGGGCATTATACACAGGTGCAGCAGCATATATATGTGGGCATTATACACAGGTGAAGCAGTATATACATGTCAGCGTTATACACAGGTGCAGCAGTATATACATGTGGGCGTTATACACAGTTGTAGCGGTATATACACGTCAGCATTATACACAGGCGCAGCAGTATATATACGTGGGCATTATACACAGGCGCAGCGGTATATACATGGGGGCATTATACACAGGTGCAGCACTATATACATGTGGGCGTTATACACAGGCGCAGCAGTATATACGTCGGCGTTATACACAGGTGCAGCAGTGTATACATGTGGGCGTTATATACAGGTGCAGCAGTGTATACATGTGGGCATTATATACAGATGCAGCGGTTTATACTGATGGTAATTTGTTCTTTTATTAATTTATGCGACATGCCCCCTTACATATTTAGTTATGATGTCACCTACCCCCATTATATATATTATTTACATTGTACCTATATCCTCCCTTTTATATTTAAGTTGTGCCTCCTGACCCCCTTTATATTGAACTTTGGCCCTGTTCCTCCTCATATGTGTATGTAACTTTTGCCCACTAACCTCCCCCCTTATATGCAGTATTTCTATGACTTGAGCTGCCTGTCCCCACCCCTTTTATAATATCATTAAATTATGCTCCCATTCCTCTTACTTAATAGATGTATGGATTGACATTGTGACCACTGCAGCACCTACCTCGCTCTTCTACTTTTACTGTTGTACAGTTTGTGACTTTGTGCTGCTCCACACCAGACTAGAGATGTGTAGCTCACTATTGAGCCGCTATTTTGAGCCGGCTCTACGGAGTGAGCCGGGTGAGCCGTGAGCCGTTTCAAGTGAGCGGCGGTTCACTCACCAGTTCACCAGGCTGTGTCACTGTCAGCTGAGCAGCAGCTCCCTCTGTCTGTAGCTAATTTGCATGTCATGACTCATGAGAAGAACGGAGTGAGTGACTCGCTCCCAGCTCAAGGCAGGAAGTGGAACTGAGCCGGCGCAGTGAGCTGCATGGTTCTTCACTGAGTCAATGGAACAGAGCCGGTGCAGTGAGCTGCGGTTCTTATACACACTGACTCAGTGAAGAACCGCAGCTCACTGCACCGGCTCTGTTCCACTTCCTGCCTTGAGCCGGGAGCGAGTCACTCACTCCGTTCTTCTCATGAGTCATCATGATCTCAACAGGGCACGCGCGCCTCCGCCGCCGGGTGTTGTGAGTGACTGTGAGTGACTCAGTGACGCAGGTCTAAGTTTCCCTGGTGCACAAATGTAAGGTCTTGTAAGATTAGACCCCTGGGTGGGGAGGAGAGGAATGAGACAAGGTTAACCAAACAGGGAAGTTGTGCAGGTCACCTACTATATGGCTAAACAATGTTGAAAAGGGACACATACAAGTATGGTATACCGAATACCAATATTAATGTAATTAGTGAGCCGTGAGCCGTTCAGAAGAACCGGCTCTTTTCTATGAGCTGAACCGTTCAGAGCCGCTCACGGAAAAGAGCCGAGTTGCCCATCTCTACACTAGACTGTGTAACATCGGATGCGTGGGTGGAGCTTCGGGTCGGGATGGGGATGGGGCCTCGGGCGGATCCGGGGGCGTGGCCTCGGGCAAATTCAGACAGTGGCAGCTACTGTAGTTTTGAATAAGCCCACGGGTGGTTGGGACTATAGCCGGCGGGTTCGGGGTGGATGTGTGACTGGGCGGCAAGGAGGTGAGTGTGCTGCTGCTGATGATGACAGGATTTTTATTCCTGTCATCACTGGCTGCACTGGAAGGGAGCACTGTGGGCCTATTTACAATGGGTGGCCTGGAGCTGCAGCTCCATCCGCCCCATTGTTAATCCGGCCCTGCCTACGTCCACACCTGAACCAGGCCCATAGTTTGGAATGTTGCAGTTTATTTACTAAGTGGTGGCTATAAAAGCTGCCAATTATTGCCACGTTGAAGCACAAAATGTAAAAGGAAAATACGGTACTTTCAGTAGCAAAACATGGGAATTAAACATGCCAGGAATTTTCATCTTTTACAAGCATTAGGAGAAAACATACATTTGACCCTTTATACTAAAAGTCAAGTAGCAAAGAATTTCCAGAATACATGTACATCGAAAGTTATCAAACATATGTCCATAGTGTGGATGAATATAGTATAAAAAACTCCTTAAAGATGTAGGTGGGATAGAGTAATCTGAACATAATACAGTTACTTCAATGATTGCCCCAAGATGAAACCCTCTGCACTTTTCTTCTAATAAAGGAATGTTTGAACATTCAACTTCTAAATTGTCCCATACTGTCACACCAGCACTAAGGTCCTTACTGTAAATATAACATACCTGTACAAGGGTGATTATTCCTATACACAATACAAGAGATAGAGCGCATTAAGTAAAACAAAAAACAAACAAACAAAAGGATGGGGGAGAGTGTAAGCCACAGAAGAAAAGCAACGTAAAGAAAGTAACAGAAAGAAAAGTTTGAGCCTCCTTTCATGTTTAGAGTGAAGACAGTCAATAAGAGTGTTCCCTCCACACCTTTGGGTAAATGTTATACCCATCAGATTGATAGTACCCTAACCAGGCAAAATAGGAACCTATCCTGGCTTTAGAGCTATGCATCTCCATATACATATCTATGTACACACATTGTCCTCCAGTAAAAGTGGATCACAGAACTTAGAGTCAGATGGAGTGCCAACCCCTACCATGTACTTAGTTATCTGTCCCAGAGCTCCTGGATCTTAGGTCATTCACACAAAATTTTGGATGGGGTCCCTGGTAATGCACCACAACACTAGCAGGAGAATGGAAGGGTTCCCGATAGTCTGAAGACTAACAGCGGCATCCTGACAGTCAGAATCCTGTTTGATTCCATTAAGAATTTATCCCAATCCTAACCCTAACTCAACTCTCCTGCAGCTTTACCCTAATCGTCCCCTCCTTCAGCCTAAACCTAACTGCTCCCCTCCATGCAGCCAAATCATAACCGCCCACATTCAGGGCCATCAAGAGTTCAGATGGGTTCAGGTACGGAAGAGAGGACGTGGCCAAACCAATGAAGGTGTGGCCTTTCCTCTTAATAAAGTACTATTACCTTTACTCAGTAGAGTACTATTTGCAGGTGGCTGGCTCGAGGGGATTGGGAAGCGACTGCAGTGCACATCCCTCTGCCCGCTACCACCAGACATTCAGGATTCCTCTGTTGGGATCCGTTGGCTTCGCAACTGATGGGATACTGACTGTATCCTGTCTGGAAGACCCACAAAAAATCCACAGGCTATACTTGCTCAGCCATACCACATTGAGTAATTTATGGGTATATTTACCAAATTGCAGGTTTTTAGAAGTAGAGATGTTGCTTATAGCAACCAATCAGATTCTAATTATTATTTATCTAGCACCTTCTAAATCATGGAGAGACAGAAAGAGTAGGTCTATGTAATACTTTATTCATAAACCGCCAGTCCACATGGCTAAATGCTTTCTCTGCATCTGTGGACAAAAACCACTGGAAACATGGTAAATGAGGTTAACGACCTTGGTGGTGTTGTCTGTGGTCTCATGTCCTGGGAGAAACTCTACCTAATCCTGATGGATTATATCTGGGATTAGTGGTTTAAGGCAGATAAAATAATTTTTGCCAAGAGTTTTACACTACTGTTTAGCAAAGATATTGTCCAATAACCGGAGCAGAGCTTAAGATCCTTTGTCATTATTAGGATGACCATGATATGTGCAAGATGAGGAAGAAGTAATAGTACTATCTAAATTAATATAATTTAGTTAAACTGAATAGACTCTAAGGAATGCCATTTCTCTTCTAGCACTCTAGGAAACCTAATAGGGAAAAAGGGGGGGGGGGGTCAGTAACCAATACGGGTTGAGAAGAAACAGCTTATCAGCTGCAGCTTCTCTAATGGCCACAGATTACTATGGAGACCCAAATAAGTATTGGATGTGCAGCACAAAATCAAAGGAGTGGCATTGGGAATGCTTTCTTTCTTGCTGGGAGCAGGCAGGTGTAGGATCCACAATTCCATAAGTGAGGGGATGTATTAAGGAGCTAGTTGCCAGCAAGGGATACTACTCTGACAGGACCAGTGGCGGCTGCAGAGGTGAGGCTGCAGCACATTCCAAAATTCTAATAGGAGAGCCGTACCAACTGCCAGTGAGTCCTGGCAGGCGATGTGTGGCAGCATTTGATATGACAGTTGGTGATTCTCCAATTTGAATTTTGAACTGCACTGCAGCCCCCCCCCCCTCTAGAGACGCCACTGTACAGGACCATTATCAGACCAGCATCTTTTGGTCACAAACCAGCATGGTTAATAAGATACCCCCAGCCAAGGATAAAACAGAAACAGCTGCAAGAGCAGGGTCATGCCCCAGATGACATTGTGACCTAACATATGCTATGTGATGTAAGCATCTTAATAGGCTAATAAGGTAGAGGAGCAGGTTGGGTATAGGGCCATGATGGATCAGAGACTTTGCATAAAAATAGAAATGAAGGGCAAAGTGTTGAGAAATAAAGCAATCAAGGGGGTTGAGTACAAGTGCATTCTATAACATGATAGGTACTGTAGAAGATGGCTTGAGTAACTTTTCCACTGTTTTGAATGTTTGATACAATTGCCCCATGAGGGAAACATGTACAAGAGAGAGAGGAAGAGAGTGAAAAAAAGAGAGAGGGCAGAAGAATAGACAGACAGAAAAGAGAACACATGGGGGGTATTCAATTGTTTGAAAAAAAAGTCAGTTGGGAGTCTATTTTTTCCTATCTAATAGACAGGAAAAAACAGATACGTACCCCATCGACTTTTCAAACAATTGAATTCCACCTGTAGAAGGAAAAGACTACAAGTCCCTCAGGATAGTGTGACTGCAGGAAGGAAAAAAAAAAAAAAACAGTTGGCAATTAAGATGCAGATGGAGTGATATGAACTTCACCAATACCCCCAACATAAAGTAACACAATGGAGCTGATTCTGAGTCACACGCAAAGTGGCTGCAGTTGTGGACAGCCGTACTAGTTTGGGTTACTACCTTATACTAATGCAATAATCCTTAGGTGTAATGTGGGGGTGCATCTGTCTGTGAGCGGACACACGTGCTGACCATTGATATCAAACCAGCTGCCACAACCATCATCATTACTATAAGCACTTGTACCAGCCCCAGGCAAATCACATGGTGCTTTAGACACACGCACTAATCTCCCATGACACTCCCACAAGACAAGACAGGGTGGTTTAGTGTGATTGCATTGCTGACTTCCCAAAACACCCAATTTATCAGAAAGTCAGATCCAGCCAAGTACCATACGATTCTCAGTAGCATGGAAATATGCAAAACTGGGGAAATTCAAAGTTCAAAGTTTATAGTTTATTATCATCAGCCAACACGATGACAAATGAAATTACATATGTACAGTACATCAACTTCCCAATCACAATATGACTGCAACCATTGTTTAGGAACAACAATAATTGTGTGCAAAACCTCGCTACATGCACAGAGATCTGAACAACTCAGAATCAGACCCAATGTACAGTAGCCGGAGAGGACATGGACGAGGACTGGTGCAGTATCACACTGGCTGTAGCTGTAACCAATCCATCACAAAGAGCTGTGTTCAACATGCATGGACAACACAAATATTTACAAAAATATTTTGTAGTCAGTTAACCACTTGCCTGTGATGGTCACATCAGATGCAAACACACTAGGCTGGACTTTCCCTGACATGGCCACATTTGATGCATCCAGTCAGAAACACCCACAGGGCAGCTCTTAAAAGATAATCTTCCAGCAGCTGCAAATCTCAGATGGACCTCCTGGCCTCTCTGGTCCATGGCTCCTCCCCATAGTGTGTGCGATCACTATAGCCAGCAGTGATCGAGCAGCCCAGTGGCATCTCCCCTCCTGGCAGCTGTAGAGCAGAGAAGCCTCCACGGAAATCCAGCAATGTGTATACCCAGCAGCTGCAAAGAGCAGCTGCCACTGGGAAAGCGCTACCAATGGCCATCAATGGTGCAGCTGTCGATTACTAGAGATGAGCGCCTGAAATTTTTCGGGTTTTGTGTTTTGGTTTTGGGTTCGGTTCCGCGGCCGTGTTTTGGGTTCGACCGCGTTTTGGCAAAACCTCACCGAATTTTTTTTGTCGGATTCGGGTGTGTTTTGGATTCGGGTGTTTTTTTCAAAAAACACTAAAAAACAGCTTAAATCATTGAATTTGCGGTCATTTTGATCCCATAGTATTATTAACCTCAATAACCATAATTTATACTCATTTTCAGTCTATTCTGAACACCTCACACCTCACAATATTATTTTTAGTCCTAAAATTTGCACCGAGGTCGCTGTGTGACTAAGATAAGCGACCCAAGTGGCCGACACAAACACCTGGCCCATCTAGGAGTGGCACTGCAGTGTCACGCAGGATGGCCCTTCAAAAAAATACTCCCCAAACAGCACATGACGCAAAGAAAAAAAGAGGCGCAATGAGGTAGCTGACTGTGTGAGTAAGACTAGCGACCCTAGTGGCCGACACAAACACCGGGCCCATCTAGGAGTGGCACTGCAGTGTCACGCAGGATGTCCCTTCCAAAAAACCCTCCCCAAACAGCACATGACGCAAAGAAAAAAAGAGGCGCAATGAGGTAGCTGACTGTGTGAGTAAGACTAGCGACCCTAGTGGCCGACACAAACACCGGGCCCATCTAGGAGTGGCACTGCAGTGTCACGCAGGATGGCCCTTCCAAAAAACCCTCCCCAAACAGCACATGACGCAAAGAAAAAGAAAAGAAAAAAGAGGTGCAAGATGGAATCGTCCTTGGGCCCTCCCACCCTTATGTTGTATAAACAAAACAGGACATGCACACTTTAACCAACCCATCATTTCAGTGACAGGGTCTGCCACACGACTGTGACTGATATGACGGGTTGGTTTGGACCCCCCCCAAAAAAGAATCAATTAATCTCTCCTTGCACAAACTGGCTCTACAGAGGCAAGATGTCCACCTCATCATCACCCTCCGATATATCACCGTGTACATCCCCCTCCTCACAGATTATCAATTCGTCCCCACTGGAATCCACCATCTCAGCTCCCTGTGTACTTTGTGGAGGCAATTGCTGCTGGTCAATGTCTCCGCGGAGGAATTGATTATAATTCATTTTAATGAACATCATCTTCTCCACATTTTCTGGATGTAACCTCGTACGCCGATTGCTGACAAGGTGAGCGGCGGCACTAAACACTCTTTCGGAGTACACACTTGTGGGAGGGCAACTTAGGTAGAATAAAGCCAGTTTGTGCAAGGGCCTCCAAATTGCCTCTTTTTCCTGCCAGTATAAGTACGGACTGTGTGACGTGCCTACTTGGATGCGGTCACTCATATAATCCTCCACCATTCTATCAATGTTGAGAGAATCATATGCAGTGACAGTAGACGACATGTCCGTAATCGTTGTCAGGTCCTTCAGTCCGGACCAGATGTCAGCATCAGCAGTCGCTCCAGACTGCCCTGCATCACCGCCAGCGGGTGGGCTCGGAATTCTGAGCCTTTTCCTCGCACCCCCAGTTGCGGGAGAATGTGAAGGAGGAGATGTTGACAGGTCGCGTTCTGCTTGACTTGACAATTTTGTCACCAGCAGGTCTTTCAACCCCAGCAGACTTGTGTCTGCCGGAAAGAGAGATCCAAGGTAGGCTTTAAATCTAGGATCGAGCACGGTGGCCAAAATGTAGTGCTCTGATTTCAACAGATTGACCACCCGTGAATCCTTGTTAAGCGAATTAAGGGCTCCATCCACAAGTCCCACATGCCTAGCGGAATCGCTCCGTGTTAGCTCCTCCTTCAATGTCTCCAGCTTCTTCTGCAAAAGCCTGATGAGGGGAATGACCTGACTCAGGCTGGCAGTGTCTGAACTGACTTCACGTGTGGCAAGTTCAAAGGGCATCAGAACCTTGCACAACGTTGAAATCATTCACCACTGCGCTTGAGACAGGTGCATTCCACCTACTATATCGTGCTCAATTGTATAGGCTTGAATGGCCTTTTGCTGCTCCTCCAACCTCTGAAGCATATAGAGGGTTGAATTCCACCTCGTTACCACTTCTTGCTTCAGATGATGGCAGGGCAGGTTCAGTAGTTTTTGGTGGTGCTCCAGTCTTCTGTACGTGGTGCCTGTACGCCGAAAGTGTCCCGCAATTATTCTGGCCACCGACAGCATCTCTTGCACGCCCCTGTCGTTTTTTAAAAAATTCTGCACCACCAAATTCAAGGTATGTGCAAAACATGGGACGTGCTGGAATTTGCCCATATTTAATGCACACACAATATTGCTGGCGTTGTCCGATGCCACAAATCCACAGGAGAGTCCAATTGGGGTAAGCCATTCCGCGATGATCTTCCTCAGTTGCCGTAAGAGGTTTTCAGCTGTGTGCGTATTCTGGAAAGCGGTGATACAAAGCGTAGCCTGCCTAGGAAAGAGTTGGCGTTTGCGAGATGCTGCTACTGGTGCCGCCGCTGCTGTTCTTGCGGCGGGAGTCCATACATCTACCCAGTGGGCTGTCACAGTCATATAGTCCTGACCCTGCCCTGCTCCACTTGTCCACATGTCCGTGGTTAAGTGGACATTGGGTACAACTGCATTTTTTAGGAGACTGGTGAGTCTTTTTCTGACGTCCGTGTACATTCTCGGTATCGCCTGCCTAGAGAAGTGGAACCTAGATGGTATTTGGTAACGGGGGCACACTGCCTCAATAAATTGTCTAGTTCCCTGTGAACTAACGGCGGATACCGGACGCACGTCTAACACCAACATAGTTGTCAAGGCCTCAGTTATCCGCTTTGCAGCAGGATGACTGCTGTGATATTTCATCTTCCTCGCAAAGGACTGTTGAACAGTCAATTGCTTACTGGAAGTAGTACAAGTGGGCTTACGACTTCCCCTCTGGGATGACCATCGACTCCCAGCAGCAACAACAGCAGCGCCAGCAGCAGTAGGCGTTACACGCAAGGATGCATCGGAGGAATCCCAGGCAGGAGAGGACTCGTCAGAATTGCCAGTGACATTGCCTGCAGGACTATTGGCATTCCTGGGGAAGGAGGAAATTGACACTGAGGGAGTTGGTGGGGTGGTTTGCGTGAGCTTGGTTACAATAGGAAGGGATTTACTGGTCAGTGAACTGCTTCCGCTGTCACCCAAAGTTTTTGAACTTGTCACTGACTTATTATGAATGCGCTGCAGGTGACGTATAAGGGAGGATGTTCCGAGGTGGTTAACGTCCTTACCCCTACTTATTACAGCTTGACAAAGGGAACACACGGCTTGACACCTGTTGTCCGCATTTCTGGTGAAATACTTCCACACCGAAGAGCTGATTTTTTGGGTATTTTCACCAGGCATGTCAACGGCCATATTCCTACCACGGACAACAGGTGTCTCCCCGGGTGCCTGACTTAAACAAACCACCTCACCATCAGAATCCTCCTGGTCAATTTCCTCCCCAGCGCCAGCAACACCCATATCCTCCTCATCCTGGTGTACTTCAACACTGACATCTTCAATCTGACTATCAGGAACTGGACTGCGGGTGCTCCTTCCATCACTTGCAGGGGGCGTGCAAATGGTGGAAGGCGCATGCTCTTCACGTCCAGTGTTGGGAAGGTCAGGCATCGCAACCGACACAATTGGAGTCGGACTCTCCTTGTGGATTTGGGATTTCGAAGAACGCACAGTTCTTTGCGGTGCTACTGCTTTTGCCAGCTTTAGTCTTTTCATTTTTCTAGCGAGAGGCTGAGTGCTTCCATCCTCATGTGAAGCTGAACCACTAGCCATGAACATAGGCCAGGGCCTCAGCCGTTCCTTGCCACTCTGTGTGGTAAATGGCATATTGGCAAGTTTACGCTTCGCCTCCGACAATTTTATTTTAGGTTTTGGAGTCCTTTTTTTACTGATATTTGGTGTTTTGGATTTGACATGCTCTGTACTATGCCATTGGGCATCGGCCTTGGCAGACGACGTTGCTGGCATTTCATCGTCTCGGCCATGACTAGTGGCAGCAGCTTCAGCACGAGGTGGAAGTGGATCTTGATCTTTCCCTAATTTTGGAACCTCAACATTTTTGTTCTCCATATTTTAATAGGCACAACTAAAAGGCACCTCAGGTAAACAATGGAGATGGATGGATTGGATACTAGTATACAATTATGGACGGGCTGCCGAGTGCCGACACAGAGGTAGCCACAGCCGTGAACTACCGCACTGTACTGTGTCTGCTGCTAATATATAGACTGGTTGATAAAGAGATAGTATACTCGTAACTAGTATGTATGTATAAAGAAAGAAAAAAAACCACGGTTAGGTGGTATATACAATTATGGACGGGCTGCCGAGTGCCGACACAGAGGTAGCCACAGCCGTGAACTACCGCACTGTACTGTGTCTGCTGCTAATATAGACTGGTTGATAAAGAGATAGTATACTCGTAACTAGTATGACTATAAAGAAAGAAAAAAAAACCACGGTTAGGTGGTATATACAATTATGGACGGGCTGCCGAGTGCCAACACAGAGGTAGCCACAGCCGTGAACTACCGCACTGTACTGTGTCTGCTGCTAATATATAGACTGGTTGATAAAGAGATAGTATACTCGTAACTAGTATGTATGTATAAAGAAAGAAAAAAAAACCACGGTTAGGTGGTATATACAATTATGGACGGGCTGCCGAGTGCCGACACAGAGGTAGCCACAGCCGTGAACTACCGCACTGTACTGTGTCTGCTGCTAATATATAGACTGGTTGATAAAGAGATAGTATACTCGTAACTAGTATGTATGTATAAAGAAAGAAAGAAAAACCACGGTTAGGTGGTATATACAATTATGGACGGGCTGCCGAGTGCCGACACAGAGGTAGCCACAGCCGTGAACTACCGCACTGTACTGTGTCTGCTGCTAATATATAGACTGGTTGATAAAGAGATAGTATACTCGTAACTAGTATGTATGTATAAAGAAAGAAAAAAAAACCACGGTTAGGTGGTATATACAATTATGGACGGGCTGCCGAGTGCCGACACAGAGGTAGCCACAGCCGTGAACTACCGCACTGTACTGTGTCTGCTGCTAATATATAGACTGGTTGATAAAGAGATAGTATACTCGTAACTAGTATGTATGTATAAAGAAAGAAAAAAAAACCACGGTTAGGTGGTATATACAATTATGGACGGGCTGCCGAGTGCCGACACAGAGGTAGCCACAGCCGTGAACTACCGCACTGTACTGTGTCTGCTGCTAATATATAGACTGGTTGATAAAGAGATAGTATACTCGTAACTAGTATGTATGTATAAAGAAAGAAAAAAAAACCACGGTTAGGTGGTATATACAATTATGGACGGGCTGCCGAGTGCCGACACAGAGGTAGCCACAGCCGTGAACTACCGCACTGTACTGTGTCTGCTGCTAATATATAGACTGGTTGATAAAGAGATAGTATACTCGTAACTAGTATGACTATAAAGAAAGAAAAAAAAACCACGGTTAGGTGGTATATACAATTATGGACGGGCTGCCGAGTGCCGACACAGAGGTAGCCACAGCCGTGAACTACCGCACTGTACTGTGTCTGCTGCTAATATAGACTGGTTGATAAAGAGATAGTATACTACTAATATTATATATACTGGTGGTCAGGTCACTGGTCACTAGTCACACTGGCAGTGGCACTCCTGCAGCAAAAGTGTGCACTGTTTAATTTTAATATAATATTATGTACTCCTGGCTCCTGCTATAACCTATAACTGGCACTGCAGTGCTCCCCAGTCTCCCCCACAATTATAAGCTGTGTGAGCTGAGCACAGTCAGATATATATATACATTGATGCAGCACACTGGGCTGAGCAGTGCACACAGATATGGTATGTGACTGAGTCACTGTGTGTATCGTTTTTTTCAGGCAGAGAACGGATATATTAAATAAAACAAACAACTGCACTGTCTGGTGGTCACTGTGGTCGTCAGTCACTAAACTCTGCACTCTCTTCTACAGTATCACAGCCTCAGGTCAATCTCTCTCTCTCTCTCTCTCAACCCTAATCTAAATGGAGAGGATGCCAGCCACGTCCTCTCCCTATCAATCTCAATGCACGTGTGAAAATGGCGGCGAAGCGCGGCTCCTTATATAGAATCCGAGTCTCGCGAGAATCCGACAGCGTCATGATGACGTTCGGGCGCGCTCGGGTTAACCGAGCAAGGCGGGAGGATCCGAGTCTGCTCGGATCCGTGAAAAAAAACATGAAGTTCTGGCGGGTTCGGATTCAGAGAAACCGAACCCGCTCATCTCTATCGATTACTACAGTATAAGAAAAAACAATTTGTGTTATCTAATGCACACTGAGTGAAAAATAATACTACATAATAATCAGATAATACAGAGATCTTAGTTGCGTATATCTGCAGATATAGGGTTAAGCCCCCAGACTGATTGACAAGGCGTCTCCGTCACTGGGTACCCTATGAGTGGGAATAGTCCGTGTTGGCTGTCATGCCAACCGTCGGGCTATTCAGCGTTCGGGATCCCGGTGTCTGTATTGTGACCGGTGGTCTCTCAACCACCGGTCACAATACCGCATCCCATTTTTATGGAATACTTGGCGTTTATTTAATTTTTATAAAATTGAGTTAGATCATTTTCAATTTTAAATATGTTCTTGACCTAATTCAATCATAGAAACCAGACAATTTCTGAGCATTTCTTGGAAAAAAATATATTAGCCAGTTACATGATTAAAACAACCTAAAAATGTATCTCTCATCACAAATGACTGATAATTCTTCTGTTGTTCCATGGAGTCACCTGGGGACCTTTTCTTCATTCCATGTACAAGGAGGAAATAATTCATTGCAGACAGATAAATAAATGCTTCTGGACAAAATTAATTCTGACTCCTACAATAATTAATCTTTTAAGATTATTTTCTACCTCTAAAATCCCTTCTATAAAAGACCTTCAGAATTAATAAAGATAGAAACAATGGACAGACAAGTGAGTACTGTATATACTTAATGTGTTACCAATATAAAAATATATATTTATGTAACATGTGGTGCAATATTTATTATTTGTGAGTCATTTTGTCTGCAGGATCCTCTTCTCTCATCACACACCGCATTGGTCTTCATGCACTTATCATTACTGCATCTCTCTGGGTAGGTTAAGAATCCTATTATTTTTCTTTCAAAGAAGGAATCTTCCTATAGATAAGACTTGGATCATCAGGTATTTTTCACCTACAGTATAACAGGGTCTTTTTTTCAAGATGTTCCATTTCCATCTGAAGATGGATTCTACTCTGTATTTTTCTAATTTTATTTTAAAACGTGCGCATCTGAAGAATAGCTAAAACGCACAGGTCATAAAAAATGCTGAAGACAAAGTATAGAAGATGGATAGACAAGAATTATTGATGAACAAAACAGACTCTAATTCAAGCAAAAATCAACTTTGAATGGTCATTTATTTCCGAAAATAATCCACAATTTGGAAGGATAGAGTCCACTGTAATGGGTGAAAAAATATCTGCCGGTCCATGTTTTATCATTAGGAAATCTCCTTACTTAAAAAAAAAAAATAGAGAGTAGCAGTAATGAAGATAATAAGGGGACACATTTTCGTAGCCAAGGTTTCCATAGGTGCGGGTAAGGTTTTCTGTGCAGGGCAGTTGGTGAGAACAGTAAGATCATAGAATTTCATGTGAATAAAGTAAACAAAAACTACTAACCTTACTCAACAGTAGACTTAATGGAGAGTTTGAATTCAAATATTTCCTATGATTCATAGTTTTACATTGTTCTTTTATATACAGTTTTTATAAACTCTTTATATGTTGCTTTTTTTATATAATTGTGCTGCTCTTAATATATGCCTCTTTATATTTTTGTATTTTTATCTTTGGACTGTTTATGGACAACTAAACATTTTGCTTAACAGTTTACCAGTAAGTGCTTATTGGATACTTTCAATCCCGGCACTGGGAAAAAGAGTTAGGGGGTGTATAACAATACTTTTTTGTATACAGTATACTTATAACTTAGTACCTGTCCAGTTGCTTGTCAAATACTGTATGTCAGTAACTATTCTGACAAATATAGATACAATAAAAAAAGAAATAAATGTGTTGCCTGAACTTAAACTTAATACTGATGGGGGTATTCAATTAACCACAATAATGAGTTCCACAATCCCAGCTAAAGTTATTGCACCTATTACCTGAAAAGACAGCTTATTACCGACTCTGTGGTGGTCATTCCGAGATGTTCGCTATTTTTTACGTTCACACATGGCAAACGCAATACTGCAAACATATCGTTCAATTGCGAACATATGCCCACTACGCAGTTTTGCAAACACATACGTATCAATACACAAAGTAGGCGTATATTACATAGCATCGCAGGAATGCGATCTGATCACACTGCTACAAAATGCATCTTAAAAACCACACCTCATCGTACATGTGCACAACCTTCGCAATAATGCACATGGGGGGTAATTCCAAGTTGATCGCAGCATGATTTTTGATAGCAATTGGGCAAAACCATGTGCACTGCAGGGGAGGCAGATATAACATGTGCAGAAAGAGTTAGATATCACAATCACAAGGATTGCTATCTCTGCTATTTGCAAACCTTACTGAATTAGGTCCACACATCAGTTTTTGTTGCAATATACTGTAGTATCACTCGCATCTATCTATCAGTCTCAGAGACCCGGGACCCATGCACTGTATCCTAGCCATCTGCTACACTACACTGACTAGTGCGCTGGATGTGTGCATCCAACCAGGGGCGTAACTCAGTGGTGTAACTAGCAATTTTTCTCCCCCAAGCCAAAACATTCCCCCCCATAATTGGCACTAGTATAGCGATAACTCTGCGTGCGCCTGGGGCACATGTGCCGCAAAAGGGTGCATGGCCTTGCTGAAATGGGTGTGGCTTTGCATAAAGGGCCATGGCATTACAGGAAAAGACTACCTTATACCCCAGTTTTGCAACCTGCACGCCCAGACGTTGGCCACCATAGGAAAATAAATAATCCTGATTCATGCCCCTTACATTATTTGTCATTTTTCCTCCTTATAGTAATGCCCAGTATACATTATGCCACATACTGCAATGGCCCTTAGACATTTTGCCACACACAATAATGCCCATCACACAATATGCCACACACGTTAATGCTCCTGGAACATTATGCCACACATTGCAATGCCCGTTATACATTATGCCACACACTGCAATGCCCCTGAGACTTTATACCACATACCACAATGCCCGTGATATAGTATACCACAGACTGTAATGCCTGTAACACATTATGACACAAACCGCAATGTCTGTGATACATTATGCCACACACCACAATGCCAATTAAAAATAATGCCCTACAGTCAGGCTTCTAATTATTTTAAAATACCTGCTTATTGCCAGGGGTTCCATGCTTTTAGTTACATGCATGGTGCCAGGGGTTTTCATGCTCAGGGTGTCATGCTTGTTGCCAGGTGTTTCATGCGCTATGTGTTTTGCTTGTTGTTCTATCATGTGCTGGGTGTCAAGCTTGTTGCCAGGGGATAATATTCATTGCCAGGGGTTTCATGCACTGGGTATCATGCTCATTGCTAAGGGGTAATGCTTGTTGCCAGGGTATTCATGAGCTGGGTGTTGTGCTTGATACCGGGGAGTAATGCTTGTTGCTAGGGTTGTGCTCCCAGTGCCACATATGCCCCCAGTTCCAGATATTCCCCCACAGTGCCAGATAAAAATATACCCCCATAGTGCGAGAAACACATATGCCCCCTTTGACACATATGCCCCCAGTGCCAGATACACATATGCCCCCAGTGCCCCATATGCCACCCCAGTGCCAACTATACATATGCCCCCAGTGCCAAATATGTCCCCCCAGTGCCAGGTACACACCCACTTCCCGCTGCTCAGCGGGAAGTAGGGTACAGTCTGTGAGTCCGGGAAGGAACCGGAGGGCACAGCACACACCTCTCCTGTGTCCGTCCTGTGTCTCCAGCGGTGTGTCTGTCAAATGAAGTGCAGATTTGTGAGTCAATCAGAGCTCGCAGACCAGCAGCTGTGGCTCCTGATTGCCTGCCAGTCCACGAGCTCTGATTGGCTCACGGACCGGCACTTCATTTGACAGAAACACCGCAGTCAGGGACCCGCCAGGAGGGACAAATAAGAAGAGCGAGCTTTGCCCTTCGTCTCCTTCCTGAACTCACAGCAGCAATCAGTAGTGGCGCCCCCGCAGCCCTGCGCCTCCATGCTTTCACAGTGGCTGCGGGGGTGGAAGTTACGCCACTAACGTAACTCCCAAAGAAAACGTAGATGCCTGAATGTGAATCAGCCCCTGTGTGGTTCACAGCGGGATCCAAGTGTAACTGCTGCTCTTCCAGCGGAGCTCTGCGGCCCACCCGATGCTGCTCCAGAGTTAACCTGCTCTGTCCCAGGAGCCATGCTAACCCCTGCCATAGGGGATAGGACGGTACCTGCCTGGTACCGCTCAGCCAGCGCTGCAGTACGAGATGGTGCACACACCTCTGCTGCTGAGAAGTGAGATGGGATTGTGAATGCTGATTCTGCATGCTGCAGACTGCTGAATCTCATGACTCTGACCCTGACCCACTGGCCATTATACCACACAGTGTAGCTTAAGCACTAACACTTCTCTGTGGGCCCCAGTCCCTGTAGACCAGTTGAGAACGCTATCTATATAATAAAGTAAGCCACACAGACACTAACACACACTTACGCCCCTAGCTCCAACAGTGACACAGCGGTGCATAATCTGCTGGTTTACATTGCTATTCAACAGGCAGGATACCGCTTCACACAGGCAGAATACTGCTTGTTTGCAAAATACAGGAGAACACAGAAGCCGCTTATGATTGGTTTTCATTGGTAGAGAGTGTCACA
This sequence comes from Pseudophryne corroboree, assembly GCF_028390025.1. Lineage (NCBI taxonomy): Eukaryota > Metazoa > Chordata > Amphibia > Anura > Myobatrachidae > Pseudophryne > Pseudophryne corroboree. Next base: position 36,191,050 of record NC_086447.1, on the reverse strand, counting down.
TGTGCCAGTGACATGCCAGAGACTTATAAATACACCCCAAACTGGCCTAACTTCATGGGTTTAGTTAGTGGAGAGTGCAGGCAAGTTGGTTGGAGTTTCTTTTTGTAAGTACTGAGTGCTGATATTTGTAAGTAGTCCTGTTATCATTGTTGTCTTGTTTATTAACAGTCTGTCCCATTTTTCTGTCATTGTCTTTTTTTGTGTCTTGTCAGTGTGTGTATGTGTGTGTGTGTGTGTGTGTGTGTGTGTGTGTGTGTGTGTGTGTGTCTGTGGGGTGTGTGCTGTTAGTGCAGTGGTAGTTGGGGGGGGTGATTGACTTTATTTTTCTGTGTCCTGTGCTTGGAGTTGGGTGGTTAGGAGGATGTCAGGGGCAGGTGGTAGGGAGCGGAAGGGTGACACGGATGAGGAAGCATTTGTTGATCCCCTGGGCAAAAGCAGCAGTGGAGATAGTGACGAGCAGCCGAGTCAGAGTGGGAAAATGAAAACTGGCAGAAATGTCAAGTTTTCCTCCCTTGAGAATCTGGCATTGGTGATGGAAATAAAGCTTCACCAGAAGCAGCTGTTTAGGCGTCAGACTGCCTGTGTTCCCTCCACAGGAAGAACTGCAACTGGGAAGGAATTGCTGCTGCTGTGAATGTTTGGCATCACGGAGAGTGAGAGGACCTTCCTGAAGTTGTTCAGTGATATTAAGAGATGGGTCAAGGCAAAAATGGAGAAGGAGGTGAAGACAGCATGCCAGATGGGCCAAGGCTCACCTTACAAAGCAAACTATCTGGAGTATCAGGAGACCCTGGAAGTCCTGATTCCACATAAGGTTGCGAGCCGCTGCCATGTCTTGGCATTGCAGTGAGTCAATTTCCTGCTCTGATTGCAGATTTATTTGCTCTGATTGCAACAATATTAATGTTGTGTTAGGTATACTGTATTTAATACTCTCTCTAAATTTGATCTTTTTAAACTTCAATGTGATGTAGGGTTCAATGCAGGTCATCATTAACTATCATTTGTAATTTTTTGTTGTGTACGAGGGGTGTGAAATAAGTGTACGGATTCTCATAAAGTATTATATTTACAAACAAAGTCAACATTACATTTTTTTTCAAAGTATTCACCAGAAGAGTCTATGCAGAGTTTCATGCACTCAAACCACTTGGTGAAGCAGCTGGACCAGTCCAAAGCAGGTATGTCTTCTACTTGCTGGATGAAGGTCTCCACTGCAGATTCCAGTGAATCAAAACAAATCCCACGCATCTTGCATTTGTGGAAACATGAAGATGGCGCAGAGGACCATGTGTGGACTGTACAGTGGTTGACAAAGTTCTTAGATGCATTAATGGGCCAGAAAATCCACCACTTTCCTGAACTTGTGGACAAGTGCATTTTTTTGATGGAGAATGGCACCACGTGCGCAAGGTCTTGGATGGTGCCTGGAAATGGCTTCCAGTACTTGCATTAGGCAATGGTTGGCGTGTCAGTTCCCAGTAACAGTGGACTGCTGCATGAGTGGTATAATATCTACATGACCAGTCCTGTCTACAAAACTGTCATCATCTGCTTGATCATGCTACGCTCATGTTGTAACTTCTTTAGTGGTGCACCTCCAAATGGGGTCCACTGGGCTGACTGTTGTTTAGTCTCAGGGTTGAAACTCTAGATCCAGAATTCATCACTGTTGATGATCTACCAGACAGCGTTTGAGTAACACCAAAAACAAAGAAATGTACAGATGGCGCTTCAATTCAAAGGTGCTGCAATCCACCAGCCGGGATGGTCACCGATATCCCAACAAAGTTCAGTTAGTGTTCTAAAGTTTTGCTGTGGTGCGCTCCCTGGGTCACTATGGGCAATGTTCTCAGTCCGGAAGGAGAGTGTTAGTGTCTATTGAAGAGCTCTCTATTCAGCAACACTTCCCCGCTCCAATTTGAATGGTATCCCCAAAATAGAAGGAGAGAGCAATGTATAGTGAAGTACAGTAGGACTCAAATTTGTTCACATTAGGTGATAAATCAAGTCACACGTATTCTAAGAGTGCAATAAAGATTAAAGAGCTGGAGTCCACAATAAATGGCAGGCCCACGTACCAGAGTTCGTGGGGTGTCAGTAGCGCCCACCCAACTACGCCTGTAGTGTCACTTCCTTTGGTTTGCGGTTATACACGGCCGGTCTCCTCCAAATTGCTCCACCACTCCATTTCGAGTAGAATACCCAGAAATAGGAGGAAATAGCGATATATAGTGAAGTACTGCTTGTTCCAATGTGCAAAAAGTATTTTATTTAAAGTGCAGCGCAAGACAAATAACATCTTAAAAACATGTCTCCTAAAATCAATGTGCAAATTTGCAGAAATGAATAAATAGAAAATAAAAGTGAAATCCACCACAGATTGGTGGACCCACGTACCAGAGTTAAATGGGATGTCAAAACTGTCCACCCAAAAATGCTTCCAGTATTGCTCCCCGGGATGTGCAGCAACAGTCAGCGAATTCCTTCTGGCTTCTGTAGGTACCTCCAACCAGTCACCAACGTGTTTCTGCCCTTTAAGGGCCTTTGTCAAGGTGTGTGGTGTGTTTGGGGTGAGGACTTTATAAACCCCACTCTGTGATCTGATTGGAGGATTTATCAAAAAACGAAAAAAGTGCTATAGACATATATTTTCTTTTTCCATTTGCTCTTGCCTATTTTGGTATATCCTAACTGAAGTAATTGTCTCTAATCTGCCGCTTAAAACCCCGTTTTAAGGCACCCCAGTGAAGGATCCAGTCTGACTGCGATATTCCCCTGACAGCCTCCAGCTGTGTTGACCGATGAGAGCTCAGCCGCAATATACGGACATTTCTCCAGCGGCGTGACATTCTGTACTCTAGTTGCATCGAGCCGCCGCACACCCGGCTCTGTACAGCGTTCAGAACGAACAAGTTCTGTGCCATCGGATAACACACATAGGAGGAACTGGTTCTACACACCGTTTTTATTCAAAAGTAAGGCAGCAGCACAGCCCCGGTGTCCGCTGTTTCACCTTTGGGACACTGTTTACCCGGCTCGACAAAGCCGCTTCTAACATTTCATTCCGCTTGCACGAGCTAAAAGAGAGGTGAGACTACATTTGTAACAGTGACACACTAGAGGTACCTCTTATAAGTCTCCCTCGTCTAATACCTGTTCATCAGTGGACGCACGGTTGAAAAACTACCAAATATCATTGTGTTTTCAACAAAGTTTATTAAGACTCATTTCATGTTTCTTCAGGTGGTTTATTGCAGTCACATTCAATAATATATATTTATGTGATTTTTTATTTTTTATCCTTTTATTAATGGGTCATCAATTGTATGTACATTCGTACTTTTACTCTAATTCATGTGTTTAATGTAACACTGTTTTTACTAGTTTAGTAATAAACAAATTTATTCTTTAGACTCATTCAGCGCTTCCATTTCTTTCTATATCTCACTTTTGATTTATTGCTGGGGTTGCCCGCCCACAACCGGTGAGCAGCCGTCTGAGTCTATCAAGTGTATGTGAATTTTGGAGCGCCATTTCTGTGTATATAAAACCTTATTTTACCTACGAGCGTGTGTGTTCCATGGTCAGTGGAACGCACGCTACTTCCTGTTTCCGTATTGTCACATGACCGGATGCGCTGCGCACAGCGCTCCGGAGCACCGTGACGGACGTCTTCATTCCAGCGTAATCACACCGTGGAACGCACAGACAGCTTGCGTTCCCCTGGTGTGTAAATCGGCTCTGCCACGCTTCCGGGTGCCGGAATGTCTGGTTTATGTATTAATATTTCAAATTATCACAGGGGGCTCCCGGCTTAAATAATACATACAGATAGTAAAAACCTAGTGATGACAGTAATCAGAAGATAATAAAAACGCATGGAATAGATTTAAAGTGCAGCAATATCATAAAAACCATTTCAATTCAAAGTCCATGTTTAACCCTTTAGGGTTGAGAGTGCCCATTTCATATATGAGTTTCATTTCAGTTTGTGCTAAAATTTCTTCCCCATTATTCCTTCTCCATTGATTTTGCACAACTCTAATCCCTATAACTTTAGTCAGACCTTCGCATTTGCTGTGATGTACTTCTTTAAAATGATTGGAGACTGAATGAGTGATGAGACCTTTTTCTATATTCCTAACATGCTCCGCCCATCTTATTTTAAGGGATCTAGATGTGCGTCCTATGAATTGCATGCCGCACTTGCATTCCATTAGATATATGCAATTTTTGGTATTGCATGTGATGAACTATTTAATATCATATTTTGTTCCTGTAGATGCAGACTGATATTGTTCAATTTTTGATGCCTGTGTTGTATGGGTTTGACACATTTTACATAAACCACACCTATGGAAGCCCTTTGTCTTAATTCTATTCGATTTTTTTGGGGGGATGGCACTCTTCACAATTTTCTGCCTCAAATTAGGGGCACTTCGATAAATACATTCCGGTTGTTGCGGTATCAGTGGTTTTATAATGGGGTCACGTGCCAACGAGTGCCAGTGTATTCTAACAATTTTTTCCATATCCTTATACTGGCTGTTAAAAGTTGTGATAAAAGGCAATGTGAACCCCTCTGTATCTCCACTTATTTTGGGTGTTTATTACTAAACTAGTAAAAACAGTGTTACATTAAACACATGAATTAGATTAAAAATACGAATGTACATACATATGATGTCCCATTAATAAAAGGATAAAAAATAAAAAATCACATAAATATATATTATTGAATGTGACTGCAGTATACCACCTGAAGAAACATGAAATGAGTCTTAATAAACTTTGTTGAAAACACAATGATATTTGGTAGTTTTTCAACCGTGCGTCCACGGATGAACAGGTATTAGACGAGGGAGACTTATAAGAGGTACCTCTAGTGTGTCACTGTTACAAATGTAGTCTCACCTCTCTTTTGGCTCGTGCAAGCGGCATGAAATGTTAGAAGCGGCTTTGTCGAGCCGGGTAAACAGTGTCCCAAAGGTGAAATAGCGGACACCGGGGCTGTGCTGCTGCCTTACTTTTGAATGAAAACGGTGTGTAGAACCAGTTCCTCCTATGTGTGTTATCCGATGGAACAGAACTTGTTCGTTCTTAACGCTGTACTGAGCCAGGTGTGCGGCGGCTCGATGCAACCAGAGTACAGAATGTCACGCCGCTGGAGAAATGTCCGTATACTGCGGCTGAGCTCTCATCGGTCCACACAGCTGGAGGCTGTCAGGGGAATATCGCAGTCAGACTGGATCCTTCACTGGGGTGCCTTAAAACGGGGTTTTAAGCGGCAGATTAGAGACAATTACTTGAGTTAGGATATACCAAAATAGGCAAGAACAAATGGAAAAAGAAAATATATGTCTATAGCACTTTTTTCTTTTTTTGATAATTCCTCCAATCAGATCACAGAGTGGGGTTTATAAAGTCCTCACCCCAAACACACCACACACCTTGACAAAGGCCCTTAAAGGGCAGAAACGCGTTGGTGACTGGTTGGAGGTACCTACAGAAGCCAGAGGGAATTCGCTGACTGTTGCTGCACATTCCGGGGAGCAATACTGGAAGCGTTTTTGGGTGGACAGTTTTGACACCCCATTAATTCTGGTACGTGGGTCCACCAATCTGTGGTGGATTTCACTTTTATTTTCTATTTATTCATTTCTGCAAATTTGCAAATTGATGTTAGGAGACATGTTTTTAAGACGTTATTTGTCTTGCGCTGCACTTTGAATAAAATACTTTTTGCACATTGGAACAAGCAGTACTTCACTATATATCGCTATTTCCTCCTATTTCTGGGTATTCTACTCGAAATGGAGTGGTGAAGTGGTGGAGCAATTTGGAGGAGACCGGCCGAGTATAAACACAAACCAAAGGAAGTGACACTACAGGCGTAGTTGGATGGGCGCTACTGACACCCCACGAACTCTGGTACGTGGCCTGCCATTTATTGTGGACTCAAGCTCTTTAATCTTTTTTGCACTCTTAGAATACATGTGACTTGATTTATCACCTAATGTGAACAAATTTGAGTCCTACTGTACTTCACTATATATTGCTCTCTCCTTCTATTTTGGGGATACCATTCAAATTGGAGCGGGGAAGTGTTGCTGAATAGAGAGCTCTTCAATAGACACGAACACTCTCCTTCCGGACTGAGAACATTGCCCATAGTGACCCAGGGAGCGCACCACAGCAAAACTTTAGAACACTAGCGTTTGAGTAACCATCATCAAACCTGGCCCAGCATGTTGCGGCACCAAGTCACCTGGGCCTCCCTCTGCTCTAAAGTCAGCTGATAGGGCACCCAGCATGCAGAAGCCTTGCTTAGGCCAAGTTTTCAAGCATTATCAAGCAAATGGATCCCAATAAGATGCCTGTTCCATTTCTAACTGGTCCATGGTCACCCTGGCGTCCACCTCATTTATGGTCTTCATGGCAGCAATGTTGTCCTCGGTAATGGTGGACACAGGTTTGCAGCACTCCTCATCTTCTAGGTACAGTCTCCCGCACCAAAATTCCTCCCCAGAAGCAGCTTCCAGTCGGCCAAAACTCTCCTGCTGTTGCAGACCATTCTTGTAGCGATAGAAGATCATGGCTCTCCGGTGGCCTCTGTTGAGCTCTATAATGTGTTTGTGAAGAAAGTGAACATGCTGACTTCTTTGGTGACCAGTGCTTGTCAGAGATTTATAGTTCACAAACAGACAGATTGTGTCTTCTCTAACTATGCACTGCACATCTGGAAATTTAGGCCGGGTATAGACTAGGGGCTAATTCCCTTCATCTGAGACCATGTCTGATTAGCCTAATGTGACCTGCAGGAGCCCACAATCTGGTGTACACACCGAACGATTTTCATGATTTGTAGATCCAACACATCAAATCGTGAAAATATAATTCTAGTGTATACCCAGCCTTATTGTGACACCCCTTGTGTGACTGGCAGGTTGGTGGGTGAGTGGAGGAGTGTGGAGGATTCCCACCCTAACCTGAAGCAGGCTGACATTGATGCATCCAGTGAAGGGTGTGACGTGAACAGAGCTGTAGGCACTGACAGAGATGGGGATTCGATTGTATCCCTCCCGGCGCTGAATGCTGAAAACAGCACATAGATTTTTATATGGTAATGCCACAAAAGTTGGTATAACCCTCAGCACCAAAGCCAGGAATCAAGGACATAGTACAAATGGAAAGGCAGTAAAATCTCTGTAAACATTTTTCCTTTAGTACAGCCCACTCTGATATTGCTGTAGTTGGAAAAACACTTTTACAGTTTTCACCAGTGATTGCTTTCCCATGTGACCTGCAAAAGTTTCATGGTGGTACTTGCAGCTCCATAATACCTATTGTATGTGTATCAAGCTTTTTTGATTTATTTATTTTACGAGTATCAGACTTTTTTCAATGTCTTTTATGAGGATACAGTTTGGCTTTTTCAATGCTTTTTTTATTGTTTTATGTGGATCTGGCCATTTCAATTTATTTTATGTGGCTCTAGCGTTTTCTATATTGTTAAAGACTATGGATCTGGCTTTCTCATTGTATTTTATGTAACTTTGGCTTTTTCAAAAGTTTTGAACGGTATGTGGATCTGGTTTTTAATATTTTTTACGTGGGAGTGACTTTTTCTTTGCCTTTTATGTGACTCATACTTTTTCAGTGTACTTTAAGTGTATCTGCCTTTTATGAGGATCTGTTTTTTTCATGCTTTTTTTAATGTGGATCTAGCTTTTTTTTTTTTAAGTTTTATGTAGATCTGTCTTTTTCAATGTTTCTTTAAGTGAATCATACTTTTTCAATGCATTTTATGCTTATCAGGATTTTTCATAGTTTTTTATGAGGATCTGACTTTCAATCTATTTCATTTAACATAGTAACATAGTAACATAGTATCTGAGGTTGAAAAAAGACAATTGTCCATCGAGTTCAACCTATTTGTGGTCTCCTATGCATGATGATTTGACTAAAATTTCTGACTGATGCTGCTGTCAGCCATTGCATTTTATCCCTATTTATAGTAAATATAATGTATGACTATGCACCATACCCCTGGATATCCTTATCCAATAGGAATTTATCTAACCCATTCTTAAAGGTGTTGACAGATTCCGCCATTACAACTCCCTCGGGCAGGGAATTCCAAACACGTATTGTCCTTACCGTGAAAAAGCCTTTACGCCGTATTGTGCGGAATCTCCTCTCCTCTAACCTGAGCGAGTGTCCACGAGTCCTCTGTGTTGATCTAACCAAAAACAGGTCCCGCGCAAGCTCTGTGAATTGTCCCCTTATATATTTGTAGATGTTGATCATATCCCCTCTTAGTCTCCGCTTTTCCAATGTAAACATGCCTAGTCTTTCAAGCCTTTCCTTGTATTCCATCGTCTCCATGCCCTTAATTAGTTTGGTCGCCCTCCTCTGTACCTTTTCAAGCTCCAGGATATCCTTTTTGTAGTACGGTGCCCAGAATTGTACACAGTATTCAAGGTGTGGCCTCACTAGTGATTTATATAACGGGAGTATAATACTCTCGTCCCTAGCATCAATACCCCGTTTTATGCATGCTAATATCTTATTAGCCTTCTTTGCTGCAGTCCTACTTTGGGTACTACTGCTTAGCTTGCTATCTATGAGGACACCTAAGTACTTTTCCAGTACAGAATCCCCTAATTTTACCCCATTTAGTAGGTAGGTGTAATTTTTGTTCTTGTTACCACAGTGCATTACCTTACACTTGTCTGTGTTGAAGCGCATTCTCCATGTGGCTGCCCGTGCTTCTAATTTAACTAAGTCGTTCTGAAGAGACTCAGCATCCTCCTCTGTATTTATAGCCTTACACAATTTGGTATCATCTGCAAAAATTGACACCATGCTCTCTAGACCTTCTGTTAGGTCGTTAATGAAAATATTGAACAATAGCGGTCCTAATACTGAGCCTTGAGGCACACCACTTAGCACTTCAGTCCAAGTTGAAAAAGATCCATTAACCACAACGCGCTGCTTCCTATTATCTAACCAGTTTTTGACCCAAGTGCATATTGTGCTTCCTAGCCCTGATTCTTGTAGCTTGTAGATAAGTCTCATGTGTAGTACAGTATCGAACGCTTTGGCAAAGTCTAAAAATATTACATCCACGTCTTTACCCTGATCTAGGTTTGCGCTTACTGTTTCATAAAAGCCAAGTAAGTTGGTTTGACAGGATCTGTCCTTCATAAACCCATGTTGATTCCTTTTAATGACCTTATTGGTTTCAAGGAACTTCTGAATACTATCTCTTAGAATACCTTCCAATACTTTCCCCACTATAGATGTAAGACTAACTGGTCTATAATTACCTGGTTCAGCTTTACTTCCCTTTTTGAATATAGGCACTACTTCCGCTATACGCCAGTCTTTGGGAACCATACCTGATATAACTGAATCCTCAAAGATCAAAGATAGCGGTTTTGCCAGTTCAGAGTGAAGCTCCATTAGAACCCTTGGATGAATACCATCGGGCCCTGGTGATTTATTAATCTTTAAATGTTTTAATCGGTCACAGACTACTTCCTCGCTTAAATAAGTACCTATCAGTGTGATATTCTCATTATTGAGATTGTGTGTCAGTCCCTGAATTGGGTCCTCTCTAGTGAATACTGTTGAAAAAAACTCATTTAGTGTGTCCGCTATGTCATTATCATTTTTGCTTAAGACTCCCAACTTGTCTTTTAAAGGGCCTATACTCTCCTTCTTTAATCTCTTGCTATTAATGTATTTAAAGAATTTTTTGGGATTCGCTTTGCTTTCCTTTGCTACTAGTTTTTCAGTTTCTACTTTAGCCGCTCTTATTTCCTTTTTGCAATTTTTGTTACATTCCTTATAGTGCTGAAATGACTCTGCTTCCCCGTCAGATTTGTATTTTTTAAATGCTCGCCTTTTCTTGCCCATAAGTTCCTTAATCTTTTTGTTAAGCCACATCGGTTTATGATTTTTATTCCCTTTTTTGCTACTCATAGGAATATATTTGAGTGTATTTTTAGCTAGCAGGAATTTTAGTACCTCCCATTTCTCCGTAGTATTTTTTCCTAAAAACAAACCTTCCCATTCAATATCCCTGAAAAATACCCTCATCTTTTTAAAATTTGCTTTGCTAAAGTTTAAAGTCCTAGTTGAGCCAGTATAGGGCTGTTTGTAGAAACTGATATTGAATGTGACCATATTGTGGTCGCTGTTTCCTATGGGTTCCCCTACTATAATACCTGATACCAAATCCCCATTGTTTGTTAATACCAGGTCTAAGATTGCATTGTACCTAGTTGGTTCCTCAATTAGTTGGACTAAGTAGTTATCATTTAGTGTGTTTAAAAACATATTGCCCCTAGCAGTATCACATGAATCGTTTTTCCAGTTTATCTCTGGATAGTTAAAATCTCCCATCACTACTATGTCTCCTACTCCTGCTGCTCTTTCAATTTGCTTTAGTAACAATTCATCATCAGATGCGTTGATACCAGGCGGCCTATAGCATACACCCAATACTAACTTTTTTATTCCTTTTTCCCTGCATGCAATTTCTACCCATATTGTCTCAACAGTGTCTACAGTCCCCTCCTGAATATCTTCCCATATATTAGGTTTTAAAAACGGCTTTACATACAGACACACCCCTCCACCCTTTTTATTTAGTCTGTCTCTCCTAAACAGTATATAGCCCTCTAGATTGACTGTAAAATCATGAGATTAATCCCACCAAGTTTCAGTAATAGAAAAAAAGGGATTGAAAGCGCTGTCCACAATAAGGAGTTTTTTATTATTTGATTAAAAAAATTTTTATAAAATCACTATTCACTTATGATCACTAATCAATACTGATCTAAAGGTTTAAACATCAAAACATATTACGGACCATAGCTATTTCCCAGTGGTACCTATTAGTGAAACAGTTTAAACACAGTGGGTACACTTGCATTAAATTGACACACTCTACATCAAATTGAACAGTATAGATGTCATATACTCATCCACTCAGTGTTTTAGTCCTTTTTGATATTCCACTCCTTTGAGCAGCCTCATATACACGTAGTTGGAAGGGTTAAATGTTCACAGTCCCAGACATATCCGGAGAGATATGTTCACCAAGAATCTAAAATGTATATCTCCTCCCGCTGGGACAATAATCCATCCAACACCTCAGATTTGGAGCATGCAGTGTCTGATTTAAGGAGATAAAATGACTACTGTTCTTAATACAGCGGTTTTTAGAGCTGTATAAATGCCGTTCTGACGGGCGTCCCCGTCTGATGAAAAAGGTAATTATGTACAGTAGGGCTCCTATTTATATAAGCATGCTCCACAGTTCATTCGTGAGTTCTTATTCAATAAATGGAGGCCGCATACACGGCTGTTCTCACCCCTGTTCGTATCGGCTACTGCTCCCGCCGGGCGTCCGTCAGTCTCTTAGGCAGCACACAGCTGCTTCTCCTGCACCAGGACTCTCGCGGACCGCCTCTCCCAACACAGTACCACAGAATGCTTGCGGTGGTGCAGTCTGTCGGATAATTGGCTCCGGCGGTGTCTGTCAGCGACTGCGCGCTGTATTCACAGTTCCCAACTTTTGCCAGGTGTCTTGCCGACAGGGGGGAACTCGTATGCTGTTTTCACAACTAGGTCCACACACGCAAGGGGCACTCTTGACGCGTTTCTCAGCCGTATGTCTAAGGCTGTTTCCTCAGAAGAATGTGTTCCCCTTCCTATTCACTGCTTTTATCCTCAGTGAGACATCAATCAGCATCTTAATAAGGTCCTTCTGTTCATTAACCCTTTCACTTTCAGGATCCATTCGTACCTGTAGTTGCTAACAGCAACCTTATAAATGTTGATCCTAGAAACCTACACAGTATTAAAACATCTTTAATAACAACCTATATAGGAACTGTTTTATCACACAGCCGACACACACTATAAGACATCCTCTACATCACAGGTAAATTATATTAAATAAACCATCTCACTTAAAATAGATGTTTACTGCTTAAATCAACCATCCAATGATTTATACCCATATTATCATAAACAGGCTATATAGAGTTTAGCATCAAGGTTTCTACAATGTATAGAGTTATAAAAAAAGTAAAAATTGAAAATTCAAAACAGACTGTGAATCATATATGACTAAAATTTATTTTGTGGAGATTTTTAAATATACTCCTCTTTCCCACAGTATAAGATTTAAAACATAGGAAAATACCCATATTATGCATTTAACATGGACAGACATGCTATAATAATTTATCGTGGACCTAATTAATATGGGTTCATTGATTATAGGTTCACCATAAACTAGAGACCCAAGTCTACAATACACCCATAATTGGCATAGGGAATCTATCCATTAGTAATAGAACCTAAAACCAAAAAACCACATTTCAATGTTAATATTAATAAAAAATTAAAAATAACTAAAAAAGACTACAGGGGCAGGAATCCATGGGGTGTCCCTCGGTGATTAATCATTTAAACCACATCCTTTATGGGAAAATTGCCTTATCAACTCAAACAATGTGGGCAACTCCATACCATAAATTGAATAGTATATATACACACATGATGTGGTGAATACCAACATATACACCTTTAACTATACACTATTCAATTCAATTGTGTCATTAAGACCACATGGTACCAACGTCCCTAACTTGAAGATCCAAAAGGCTTCTTTCTTACATAGCTCCCGATATCTATCTCCTCCCCGTGTTGTGGCTTTAATCTGTTCTATCGCCTTTACTTTTAGGTCCCTTAGGCTACTTTTCCCACAGTCCAAAATATGTCTTGTCAGACTATGTGTTTTAGAGTTATTTAACACCCCTCGCCTATGTTCCAAAAATCTGACATTTAGGCAACGGATCGTTCGGCCCACATATTGGATTCCACATCCACATGTCAGAACATAGATTATATATGAGGACTGACAGTTCATAAATTCCTCTATCGGATAGGAGTTACCATCTGAATATGAGATGGTCTCAGTGCTTCTATGCTCTGCATGTGGACATGTTAAACATCCGTTCCGGCCACATTTAAAGAACCCTTTCGGCTTCGGTGGTAACCAGCTCAGTGCCTCGTTTGAACTACGTATAACTTCCGATCTCTTTTTCCGTAGCATACTAGGTGCCAATTTCTGTTTCAAGTTCATAGATTTCCTGAATATTACCTTCCTTTTTTCCTCCAATAAAGGGGCCAGGAATTTATCATGTTTCAACAATGACATATTATTTTCAACGATATGTTTGATCTGTTGTGCCGCTGAATTATATTGAGTTACAAAGGACAGGGAACCCTTGCTTGTATTTTCTACATTTTTCTTACATTCTTTATTCTTCAAAAGCATAGACCTATCTATTTTCTCCACCTCCTTCAATGCTCTTTGTAACAGGCCATCTGGATATCCTTGTTACACAAAGGAATTATACATAGACAAAGATTGTCTTGCATAATCCTCCTTCCTGGAACAGTTTCTCTTCAACCGAAGAAACTGTCCCTTCGGGATATTCTCCTTCCATTTCTTATGGTGACAACTTTGGAAGTTAAGATACTTATTACAATCTACAGTTTTAGTGTAGGTTGATGTACAAATCCCGCCATCCACAATCCTGACCGAAATATCTAAAAAATTTATAATATTCTCACTAACAGTGCTTGTAAATTTCAAACCATAATTATTAATATTAAGGCGCTCCACAAAACTCGTGATGGAGTCAAAATCTCCATTCCAAACAAAAAACAAATCATCTATGTATCGACCGTAGAGGACCAGGTTCGCCCCGAAGTCACCACCCCAAATCAGATCTTCCTCCAGCCTTCCCATATAAAGGTTGGCGAAACTCGGAGTGAACCTGGTCCCCATAGCGGTCCCGTGAGTCTGTAAATAATATTGTGTATCAAACAAAAAATAATTGTGAGTAAGAATATACTCAATTGCTTTCAAAATAAATTTTCGTGATATATCTGACCGTGATGCGTCCTGTTTTAAATAATATTCAACAGCAGCCAGTCCTGTGGAGTGCGGGATATTTGTGTACAATGCCTCAACATCACATGTGAGGAGTTTGTATGTACTCTTCCATTCCACCTTAGCCAACTTTTGTAAAAAATGCGTGGTATCCCTGATGTGGGATTCCAAGGATATCACATGTTCCTGTAACTGAGCATCCACATAAGCCGACAGATTTGATGTCATTGAATTTATCCCCGAAATAATCGGGCATCCTGGGGGGTCCTCCAGGCACTTGTGCACTTTTGGTAGATGGTAATAAATAGGTGTTACTGGATAACGGTTGAATAGGAATTGCCACTCCTCCTTAGATATCACATGTTGTTCAAGTGCCTTATCTAGCATATCCTTTAATTCTATCTGAAATTCCACTGTAGGGTTATTGTGGAGTTTCCTGTAGAATTTGACATTATTCAGCTGTCTCCAGGCTTCCTCTAAATAATCATTCATATTCTGTATCACAAGCCCCCCCCCCTTATCGGCCTGTCTGATAATTATGTCCCTGTCCCCCATTAGTTTTTTCAAAGCTTGTCTTTCTTTTCTTGACAGAGTATCCTTGCTTTTAAATGAACCCGGATTTTTGCATACGTTTTTAAATTCCTCTATTGTGGATGCATAAAAACTCTCCACAAAAGGGCCTTGATATTGTAGGGGATAAAAATTAGATGGATTCCTGAAAAGCCTTTTTGGTACTCCCTTGGTATCATATATTTTTCCTGTTTGTAATTCATCATTCTCTGAAATCAGGGATTCTAAAATTTCTAGTGGCACCTGATCATTTTTATCTAGAGTAATGGGAGTCCCCTCAATTCCTTTCTTCTGAAGATCCTTGATGGCAAAATACCTTTTTCTGCTTAGTGCTCTCACAAATTTATTAAGATCCACAAAAAGATCAAACATGTTAGGCTTCATAACTGGAGCAAAACTCAGTCCTTTGTTCAATAGTGATGTTTCCTCAGAAGAAAGGGATCTGGAGGACAGATTAAATATACCCTTTGGTTCTAGTTCCATTGGGTATTTTTGCTTGGATTTCTTACATTGTCTTCCCCCTCTAGTTCCCCTCTTTCTATATCTCTGTCTCTTTTTTTGTGGTTTCTGTTCCACTGTCCTACATCGTGCTCCCCTCTTGTCACTAAGAGGGGTGTTTGACCCGGGGATTTCTGATGATTCGTCATCCTGTTTCTCCCTAAAAAATGACGCTGTCTGGTTTCATTAACCCATTGATCTCATGATTCCTGTGTCCCAAAATTTCCCAACCTTTCAAATCTATTGGTATGCTCATAGTCCCCCCATGAGGATTTCCTATACCTCATGGTGTTCCTATGATCTCTTGTGGGTGTGAATTGTCTCCTTTGTCCTCTCTGATAATGATCCAAACCCTTCTTGGTTTCATTATATCTCTGATTTCTTTGTCTAGATGGGGTTCTAAAATTCCTTCTATCGGATGAAGAACCCTGTCTCTTATTATATGTCCGTACTCTGTCCCTCTCATAGTCTGTCCTGTCTCTATTCAACTTCTCATCTTTTTTAAGTATTAGACTTTTCTCAAAGTCCTCAATTCTCCTATTAATTTTTAAATCTCTCTCCTCATAGCCTGTCTGTTTTTCAAAATTCTTTAAATCATTAGTTATTTTCTCTATCTCCCCCTGAATCTCCGTTACTTTCTCCATTCGATATTTAATTAGTAACCTCATCAAAGATTTAGAGCAATCATCCAATGTTTTATTCCATAAATGTAAAAAGTCTGCATCATTTTGAAAGGAAGAGTTTTTAAAGATTCTTAGACCTCTAGGGATCAGGTCCCTATCCAAATATTTCTGCAGGGTCACCTGATCCCACCAATGTCTAGTTTCTGCTAAGCAGAGTGATTCCATCTTAATAAATAATTTATGCATATCATTGCTTTCATTACTTTCATCTATAGTAAGATTTTCTTCACCATTAATTGATAAGCTGCTAACATAATTATTCCTCCTTTCAAGTCACTCAGCAGTACATCTTAAACCTGGCATGATGTCCTGCAAAGCTGCTTTCAATCAACAATAAAACCAAACAAGCAACCTCAAACTTAGAAAGCGCTATGCTCTTGTGTGTGTCAGATGTGCAGCTCCTTAGTAATAAAATACACCTCCTCTCAATTGTGCACTGCTGCTTTCAATAATGGGTTTGTTGAATCCCAATACTTTACATACAAGAGAAAAAAAGGGATTGAAAGCGCTGTCCACAATAAGGAGTTTTTTATTATTTGATTACATTTTTTTTTATAAAATCACTATTCACTTATGATCACTAATCAATACTGATCTAAAGGTTTAAACATCAAAACATATTACGGACCATAGCTATTTCCCAGTGGTACCTATTAGTGAAACAGTTTAAACACAGTGGGTACACTTGCATTAAATTGACACACTCTACATCAAATTGAACAGTTGTGTTAGATGTCATATACTCATCCACTCAGTGTTTTAGTCCTTTTTGATATTCCACTCCTTTGAGCAGCCTCATATACACGTAGTTGGAAGGGTTAAATGTTCACAGTCCCAGACATATCCGGAGAGATATGTTCACCAAGAATCTAAAATGTATATCTCCTCCCGCTGGAACAATAATCCATCCAACACCTCAGATTTGGAGCATGCAGTGTCTGATTTAAGGAGATAAAATGACTACTGTTCTTTATACAGCGGTTTTTAGAGCTGTATAAATGCCGTTCTGACGGGCGTCCCCGTCTGATGATAAAGGTAGTTATGTACAGTAGGGCTCCTATTTATATAAGCATGCTCCACAGTTCATTCGTGAGTTCTTATTCAATAAATGGAGGCCGCATACACGGCTGTTCTCACCCCTGTTCGTATCGGCTACTGCTCCCGCCGGGCGTCCGTCAGTCTCTTAGGCAGCACACAGCTGCTTCTCCTGCACCAGGACTCTCGCGGACCGCCTCTCCCAACACAGTACCACAGAATGCTTGCGGTGGTGCAGTCTGTCGGGATAATTGGCTCCGGCGGTGTCTGTCAGCGACTGCGCGCTGTATTCACAGTTCCCAACTTTTGCCAGGTGTCTTGCCGACAGGGGGGAACTCGTATGCTGTTTTCACAACTAGGTCCACACACGCAAGGGGCACTCTTGACGCGTTTCTCAGCCGTATGTCTAAGGCTGTTTCCTCAGAAGAATGTATTCCCCTTCCTATTCACTGCTTTTATCCTCAGTGAGACATCAATCAGCATCTTAATAAGGTCCTTCTGTTCATTAACCCTTTCACTTTCAGGATCCATTCGTACCTGTAGTTGCTAACAGCAACCTTATAAATGTTGATCCTAGAAACCTACACAGTATTAAAACATCTTTAATAACAACCTATATAGGAACTGTTTTATCACACAGCCGACACACACTATAAGACATCCTCTACATCACAGGTAAATTATATTAAATAAACCATCTCACTTAAAATAGATGTTTACTGCTTAAATCAACCATCCAATGATTTATACCCATATTATCATAAACAGGCTATATAGAGTTTAGCATCAAGGTTTCTACAATGTATAGAGTTATAAAAAAAGTAAAAATTGAAAATTCAAAACAGACTGTGAATCATATATGACTAAAATTTATTTTGTGGAGATTTTTAAATATACTCCTCTTTCCCACAGTATAAGATTTAAAACATAGGAAAATACCCATATTATGCATTTAACATGGACAGACATGCTATAATAATTTATCATGGACCTAATTAATATGGGTTCATTGATTATAGGTTCACCATAAACTAGAGACCCAAGTCTACAATACACCCATAATTGGCATAGGGAATCTATCCATTAGTAATAGAACCTAAAACCAAAAAACCACATATCAATGTTAATATTAATAAAAAATTAAAAATAACTAAAAAAGACTACAGGGGCAGGAATCCATGGGGTGTCCCTCGGTGATTAATCATTTAAACCACATCCTTTATGGGAAAATTGCCTTATCAACTCAAACAATGTGGGCAACTCCATACCATAAATTGAATAGTATATATACACACATGATGTGGTGAATACCAACATATACACCTTTAACTATACACTATTCAATTCAATTGTGTCATTAAGACCACATGGTACCAACGTCCCTAACTTGAAGATCCAAAAGGCTTCTTTCTTACATAGCTCCCGATATCTATCTCCTCCCCGTGTTGTGGCTTTAATCTGTTCTATCGCCTTTACTTTTAGGTCCCTTAGGCTACTTTTCCCACAGTTCAAAATATGTCTTGTCAGACTATGTGTTTTAGAGTTATTTAACACCCCTCGCCTATGTTCCAAAAATCTGACATTTAGGCTACGGATCGTTCGGCCCACATATTGGATTCCACATCCACATGTCAGAACATAGATTATATATGAGGACTGACAGTTCATAAATTCCTCTATCGGATAGGAGTTACCATCTGAATATGAGATGGTCTCAGTGCTTCTATGCTCTGCATGTGGACATGTTAAACATCCGTTCCGGCCACATTTAAAGAACCCTTTCGGCTTCGGTGGTAACCAGCTCAGTGCCTCGTTTGAACTACGTATAACTTCCGATCTCTTTTTCCGTAGCATACTAGGTGCCAATTTCTGTTTCAAGTTCATAGATTTCCTGAATATTACCTTCCTTTTTTCCTCCAATAAAGGGGCCAGGAATTTATCATGTTTCAACAATGACATATTATTTTCAACGATATGTTTGATCTGTTGTGCCGCTGAATTATATTGAGTTACAAAGGACAGGGAACCCTTGCTTGTATTTTCTACATTTTTCTTACATTCTTTATTCTTCAAAAGCATAGACCTATCTATTTTCTCCACCTCCTTCAATGCTCTTTGTAACAGGCCATCTGGATATCCTTGTTACACAAAGGAATTATACATAGACAAAGATTGTCTTGCATAATCCTCCTTCCTGGAACAGTTTCTCTTCAACCGAAGAAACTGTCCCTTCGGGATATTCTCCTTCCATTTCTTATGGTGACAACTTTGGAAGTTAAGATACTTATTACAATCTACAGTTTTAGTGTAGGTTGATGTACAAATCCCGCCATCCACAATCCTGACCGAAATATCTAAAAAATTTATAATATTCTCACTAAAAGTGCTTGTAAATTTCAAACCATAATTATTAATATTAAGGCGCTCCACAAAACTCGTGATGGAGTCAAAATCTCCATTCCAAACAAAAAACAAATCATCTATGTATCGACCGTAGAGGACCAGGTTCACCCCGAAGTCACCACCCCAAATCAGATCTTCCTCCAGCCGTCCCATATAAAGGTTGGCGAAACTCGGAGCGAACCTGGTCCCCATAGCGGTCCCGTGAGTCTGTAAATAATATTGTGTATCAAACAAAAAATAATTGTGAGTAAGAATATACTCAATTGCTTTCAAAATAAATTTTCGTGATATATCTGACCGTGATGCGTCCTGTTTTAAATAATATTCAACAGCAGCCAGTCCTGTGGAGTGCGGGATATTTGTGTACAATGCCTCAACATCACATGTGAGGAGTTTGTATGTACTCTTCCATTCAACCTTAGCCAACTTTTGTAAAAAATGCGTGGTATTCCTGATGTGGGATTCCAAGGATATCACATGTTCCTGTAACTGAGCATCCACATAAGCCGACAGATTTGATGTCATTGAATTTATCCCCGAAATAATCGGGCGTCCTGGGGGGTCCTCCAGGCACTTGTGCACTTTTGGTAGATGGTAATAAATAGGTGTTACTGGATAACGGTTGAATAGGAATTGCCACTCCTCCTTAGATATCACATGTTGTTCAAGTGCCTTATCTAGCATATCCTTTAATTCTATCTGAAATTCCACTGTAGGGTTATTGTGGAGTTTCCTGTAGAATTTGACATTATTCAGCTGTCTCCAGGCTTCCTCTAAATAATCATTCATATTCTGTATCACAAGCCCCCCCCCCCCCCTTATCGGCCTGTTTGATAATTATGTCCCTGTCCCCCATTAGTTTTTTCAAAGCTTGTCTTTCTTTTCTTGACAGAGTATCCTTGCTTTTAAATGAACCCGGATTTTTGCATACGTTTTTAAATTCCTCTATTGTGGATGCATAAAAACTCTCCACAAAAGGGCCTTGATATTGTAGGGGATAAAAATTAGATGGATTCCTGAAAAGCCTTTTTGGTACTCCCTTGGTATCATATATTTTTCCTGTTTGTAATTCATCATTCTCTGAAATCAGGGATTCTAAAATTTCTAGTGGCACCTGATCATTTTTATCTAGAGTAATGGGAGTCCCCTCAATTCCTTTCTTCTGAAGATCCTTGATGGCAAAATACCTTTTTCTGCTTAGTGTTCTCACAAATTTATTAAGATCCACAAAAAGATCAAACATGTTAGGCTTCATAACTGGAGCAAAACTCAGTCCTTTGTTCAATAGTGATGTTTCCTCAGAAGAAAGGGATCTGGAGGACAGATTAAATATACCCTTTGGTTCTAGTTCCATTGGGTATTTTTGCTTGGATTTCTTACATTGTCTTCCCCCTCTAGTTCCCCTCTTTCTATATCTCTGTCTCTTTTTTTGTGGTTTCTGTTCCACTGTCCTACATCGTGCTCCCCTCTTGTCACTAAGAGTGGTGTTTGACCCGGGGATTTCTGATGATTCGTCATCCTGTTTCTCCCTAAAAAATGACGCTGTCTGGTTTCATTAACCCATTGATCTCATGATTCCTGTGTCCCAAAATTTCCCAACCTTTCAAATCTATTGGTATGCTCATAGTCCCCCCATGAGGATTTCCTATACCTCATGGTGTTCCTATGATCTCTTGTGGGTGTGAATTGTCTCCTTTGTCCTCTCTGATAATGATCCAAACCCTTCTTGGTTTCATTATATCTCTGATTTCTTTGTCTAGATGGGGTTCTAAAATTCCTTCTATCGGATGAAGAACCCTGTCTCTTATTATATGTCCGTACTCTGTCCCTCTCATAGTCTGTCCTGTCTCTATTCAACTTCTCATCTTTTTTAAGTATTAGACTTTTCTCAAAGTCCTCAATTCTCCTATTAATTTTTAAATCTCTCTCCTCATAGCCTGTCTGTTTTTCAAAATTCTTTAAATCATTAGTTATTTTCTCTATCTCCCCCTGAATCTCCGTTACTTTCTCCATTCGATATTTAATTAGTAACCTCATCAAAGATTTAGAGCAATCATCCAATGTTTTATTCCATAAATGTAAAAAGTCTGCATCATTTTGAAAGGAAGAGTTTTTAAAGATTCTTAGACCTCTAGGGATCAGGTCCCTATCCAAATATTTCTGCAGGGTCACCTGATCCCACCAATGTCTAGTTTCTGCTAAGCAGAGTGATTCCATCTTATTAAATAATTTATGCATATCATTGCTTTCATTACTTTCATCTATAGTAAGATTTTCTTCACCATTAATTGATAAGCTGCTAACATAATTATTCCTCCTTTCAAGTCACTCAGCAGTACATCTTAAACCTGGCATGATGTCCTGCAAAGCTGCTTTCAATCAACAATAAAACCAAACAAGCAACCTCAAACTTAGAAAGCGCTATGCTCTTGTGTGTGTCAGCTGTGCAGCTCCTTAGTAATAAAATACACCTCCTCTCAATTGTGCACTGCTGCTTTCAATAATGGGTTTGTTGAATCCCAATACTTTACATACAAGAGAAAAAAAGGGATTGAAAGCGCTGTCCACAATAAGGAGTTTTTTATTATTTGATTAAAATTTTTTTTATAAAATCACTATTCACTTATGATCACTAATCAATACTGATCTAAAGGTTTAAACATCAAAACATATTACGGACCATAGCTATTTCCCAGTGGTACCTATTAGTGAAACAGTTTAAACACAGTGGGTACACTTGCATTAAATTGACACACTCTACATCAAATTGAACAGTTGTGTTAGATGTCATATACTCATCCACTCAGTGTTTTAGTCCTTTTTGATATTCCACTCCTTTGAGCAGCCTCATATACACGTAGTTGGAAGGGTTAAATGTTCACAGTCCCAGACATATCCGGAGAGATATGTTCACCAAGAATCTAAAATGTATATCTCCTCCCGCTGGGACAATAATCCATCCAACACCTCAGATTTGGAGCATGCAGTGTCTGATTTAAGGAGATAAAATGACTACTGTTCTTAATACAGCGGTTTTTAGAGCTGTATAAATGCCGTTCTGACGGGCGTCCCCGTCTGATGAAAAAGGTAATTATGTACAGTAGGGCTCCTATTTATATAAGCATGCTCCACAGTTCATTCGTGAGTTCTTATTCAATAAATGGAGGCCGCATACACGGCTGTTCTCACCCCTGTTCGTATCGGCTACTGCTCCCGCCGGGCGTCCGTCAGTCTCTTAGGCAGCACACAGCTGCTTCTCCTGCACCAGGACTCTCGCGGACCGCCTCTCCCAACACAGTACCACAGAATGGTTGCGGTGGTGCAGTCTGTCGGGATAATTGGCTCCGGCGGTGTCTGTCAGCGACTGCGCGCTGTATTCACAGTTCCCAACTTTTGCCAGGTGTCTTGCCGACAGGGGGGAACTCGTATGCTGTTTTCACAATTAGGTCCACACACGCAAGGGGCACTCTTGACGCGTTTCTCAGCCGTATGTCTAAGGCTGTTTCCTCAGAAGAATGTATTCCCCTTCCTATTCACTGCTTTTATCCTCAGTGAGACATCAATCAGCATCTTAATAAGGTCCTTCTGTTCATTAACCCTTTCACTTTCAGGATCCATTCGTACCTGTAGTTGCTAACAGCAACCTTATAAATGTTGATCCTAGAAACCTACACAGTATTAAAACATCTTTAATAACAACCTATATAGGAACTGTTTTATCACACAGCCGACACACACTATAAGACATCCTCTACATCACAGGTAAATTATATTAAATAAACCATCTCACTTAAAATAGATGTTTACTGCTTAAATCAACCATCCAATGATTTATACCCATATTATCATAAACAGGCTATATAGAGTTTAGCATCAAGGTTTCTACAATGTATAGAGTTATAAAAAAAGTAAAAATTGAAAATTCAAAACAGACTGTGAATCATATATGACTAAAATTTATTTTGTGGAGATTTTTAAATATACTCCTCTTTCCCACAGTATAAGATTTAAAACATAGGAAAATACCCATATTATGCATTTAACATGGACAGACATGCTATAATAATTTATCATGGACCTAATTAATATGGGTTCATTGATTATAGGTTCACCATAAACTAGAGACCCAAGTCTACAATACACCCATAATTGGCATAGGGAATCTATCCATTAGTAATAGAACCTAAAACCAAAAAACCACATATCAATGTTAATATTAATAAAAAATTAAAAATAACTAAAAAAGACTACAGGGGCAGGAATCCATGGGGTGTCCCTCGGTGATTAATCATTTAAACCACATCCTTTATGGGAAAATTGCCTTATCAACTCAAACAATGTGGGCAACTCCATACCATAAATTGAATAGTATATATACACACATGATGTGGTGAATACCAACATATACACCTTTAACTATACACTATTCAATTCAATTGTGTCATTAAGACCACATGGTACCAACGTCCCTAACTTGAAGATCCAAAAGGCTTCTTTCTTACATAGCTCCCGATATCTATCTCCTCCCCGTGTTGTGGCTTTAATCTGTTCTATCGCCTTTACTTTTAGGTCCCTTAGGCTACTTTTCCCACAGTTCAAAATATGTCTTGTCAGACTATGTGTTTTAGAGTTATTTAACACCCCTCGCCTATGTTACAAAAATCTGACATTTAGGCTACGGATCGTTCGGCCCACATATTGGATTCCACATCCACATGTCAGAACATAGATTATATATGAGGACTGACAGTTCATAAATTCCTCTATCGGATAGGAGTTACCATCTGAATATGAGATGGTCTCAGTGCTTCTATGCTCTGCATGTGGACATGTTAAACATCCGTTCCGGCCACATTTAAAGAACCCTTTCGGCTTCGGTGGTAACCAGCTCAGTGCCTCGTTTGAACTACGTATAACTTCCGATCTCTTTTTCCGTAGCATACTAGGTGCCAATTTCTGTTTCAAGTTCATAGATTTCCTGAATATTACCTTCCTTTTTTCCTCCAATAAAGGGGCCAGGAATTTATCATGTTTCAACAATGACATATTATTTTCAACGATATGTTTGATCTGTTGTGCCGCTGAATTATATTGAGTTACAAAGGACAGGGAACCCTTGCTTGTATTTTCTACATTTTTCTTACATTCTTTATTCTTCAAAAGCATAGACCTATCTATTTTCTCCACCTCCTTCAATGCTCTTTGTAACAGGCCATCTGGATATCCTTGTTACACAAAGGAATTATACATAGACAAAGATTGTCTTGCATAATCCTCCTTCCTGGAACAGTTTCTCTTTTCACCCGAAGAAATTGTCCCTTCGGGATATTCTCCTTCCATTTCTTATGGTGACAACTTTGGAAGTTAAGATACTTATTACAATCTATAGTTTTAGTGTAGGTTGATGTACAAATCCCGCCATCCACAATCCTGACCGAAATATCTAAAAAATGTATAATATTCTCACTAAAAGTGCTTGTAAATTTCAAACCATAATTATTAATATTAAGGCGCTCCACAAAACTCGTGATGGAGTCAAAATCTCCATTCCAAACAAAAAACAAATCATCTATGTATCGACCGTAGAGGACCAGGTTCGCCCCGAAGTCACCACCCCAAATCAGATCTTCCTCCAGCCTTCCCATATAAAGGTTGGCGAAACTCGGAGCGAACCTGGTCCCCATAGCGGTCCCGTGAGTCTGTAAATAATATTGTGTATCAAACAAAAAATAATTGTGAGTAAGAATATACTCAATTGCTTTCAAAATAAATTTTCGTGATATATCTGACCGTGATGCGTCCTGTTTTAAATAATATTCAACAGCAGCCAGTCCTGTGGAGTGCGGGATATTTGTGCACAATGCCTCAACATCACATGTGAGGAGTTTGTATGTACTCTTCCATTCCACCTTAGCCAACTTTTGTAAAAAATGCGTGGTATCCCTGATGTGGGATTCCAAGGATATCACATGTTCCTGTAACTGAGCATCCACATAAGCCGACAGATTTGATGTCATTGAATTTATCCCCGAAATAATCGGGCATCCTGGGGGGTCCTCCAGGCACTTGTGCACTTTTGGTAGATGGTAATAAATAGGTGTTACTGGATAACGGTTGAATAGGAATTGCCACTCCTCCTTAGATATCACATGTTGTTCAAGTGCCTTATCTAGCATATCCTTTAATTCTATCTGAAATTCCACTGTAGGGTTATTGTGGAGTTTCCTGTAGAATTTGACATTATTCAGCTGTCTCCAGGCTTCCTCTAAATAATCATTCATATTCTGTATCACAAGCCCCCCCCCCTTATCGGCCTGTCTGATAATTATGTCCCTGTCCCCCATTAGTTTTTTCAAAGCTTGTCTTTCTTTTCTTGACAGAGTATCCTTGCTTTTAAATGAACCCGGATTTTTGCATACGTTTTTAAATTCCTCTATTGTGGATGCATAAAAACTCTCCACAAAAGGGCCTTGATATTGTAGGGGATAAAAATTAGATGGATTCCTGAAAAGCCTTTTTGGTACTCCCTTGGTATCATATATTTTTCCTGTTTGTAATTCATCATTCTCTGAAATCAGGGATTCTAAAATTTCTAGTGGCACCTGATCATTTTTATCTAGAGTAATGGGAGTCCCCTCAATTCCTTTCTTCTGAAGATCCTTGATGGCAAAATACCTTTTTCTGCTTAGTGTTCTCACAAATTTATTAAGATCCACAAAAAGATCAAACATGTTAGGCTTCATAACTGGAGCAAAACTCAGTCCTTTGTTCAATAGTGATGTTTCCTCAGAAGAAAGGGATCTGGAGGACAGATTAAATATACCCTTTGGTTCTAGTTCCATTGGGTATTTTTGCTTGGATTTCTTACATTGTCTTCCCCCTCTAGTTCCCCTCTTTCTATATCTCTGTCTCTTTTTTTGTGGTTTCTGTTCCACTGTCCTACATCGTGCTCCCCTCTTGTCACTAAGAGGGGTGTTTGACCCGGGGATTTCTGATGATTCGTCATCCTGTTTCTCCCTAAAAAATGACGCTGTCTGGTTTCATTAACCCATTGATCTCATGATTCCTGTGTCCCAAAATTTCCCAACCTTTCAAATCTATTGGTATGCTCATAGTCCCCCCATGAGGATTTCCTATACCTCATGGTGTTCCTATGATCTCTTGTGGGTGTGAATTGTCTCCTTTGTCCTCTCTGATAATAATCCAAACCCTTCTTGGTTTCATTATATCTCTGATTTCTTTGTCTAGATGGGGTTCTAAAATTCCTTCTATCGGATGAAGAACCCTGTCTCTTATTATATGTCCGTACTCTGTCCCTCTCATAGTCTGTCCTGTCTCTATTCAACTTCTCATCTTTTTTAAGTATTAGACTTTTCTCAAAGTCCTCAATTCTCCTATTAATTTTTAAATCTCTCTCCTCATAGCCTGTCTGTTTTTCAAAATTCTTTAAATCATTAGTTATTTTCTCTATCTCCCCCTGAATCTCCGTTACTTTCTCCATTCGATATTTAATTAGTAACCTCATCAAAGATTTAGAGCAATCATCCAATGTTTTATTCCATAAATGTAAAAAGTCTGCATCATTTTGAAAGGAAGAGTTTTTAAAGATTCTTAGACCTCTAGGGATCAGGTCCCTATCCAAATATTTCTGCAGGGTCACCTGATCCCACCAATGTCTAGTTTCTGCTAAGCAGAGTGATTCCATCTTATTAAATAATTTATGCATATCATTGCTTTCATTACTTTCATCTATAGTAAGATTTTCTTCACCATTAATTGATAAGCTGCTAACATAATTATTCCTCCTTTCAAGTCACTCAGCAGTACATCTTAAACCTGGCATGATGTCCTGCAAAGCTGCTTTCAATCAACAATAAAACCAAACAAGCAACCTCAAACTTAGAAAGCGCTATGCTCTTGTGTGTGTCAGATGTGCAGCTCCTTAGTAATAAAATACACCTCCTCTCAATTGTGCACTGCTGCTTTCAATAATGGGTTTGTTGAATCCCAATACTTTACATACAAGAGAAAAAAAGGGATTGAAAGCGCTGTCCACAATAAGGAGTTTTTTATTATTTGATTACATTTTTTTTTATAAAATCACTATTCACTTATGATCACTAATCAATACTGATCTAAAGGTTTAAACATCAAAACATATTACGGACCATAGCTATTTCCCAGTGGTACCTATTAGTGAAACAGTTTAAACACAGTGGGTACACTTGCATTAAATTGACACACTCTACATCAAATTGAACAGTTGTGTTAGATGTCATATACTCATCCACTCAGTGTTTTAGTCCTTTTTGATATTCCACTCCTTTGAGCAGCCTCATATACACGTAGTTGGAAGGGTTAAATGTTCACAGTCCCAGACATATCCGGAGAGATATGTTCACCAAGAATCTAAAATGTATATCTCCTCCCGCTGGGACAATAATCCATCCAACACCTCAGATTTGGAGCATGCAGTGTCTGATTTAAGGAGATAAAATGACTACTGTTCTTAATACAGCGGTTTTTAGAGCTGTATAAATGCCGTTCTGACGGGCGTCCCCGTCTGATGATAAAGGTAGTTATGTACAGTAGGGCTCCTATTTATATAAGCATGCTCCACAGTTCATTCGTGAGTTCTTATTCAATAAATGGAGGCCGCATACACGGCTGTTCTCACCCCTGTTCGTATCGGCTACTGCTCCCGCCGGGCGTCCGTCAGTCTCTTAGGCAGCACACAGCTGCTTCTCCTGCACCAGGACTCTCGCGGACCGCCTCTCCCAACACAGTACCACAGAATGCTTGCGGTGGTGCAGTCTGTCGGGATAATTGGCTCCGGCGGTGTCTGTCAGCGACTGCGCGCTGTATTCACAGTTCCCAACTTTTGCCAGGTGTCTTGCCGACAGGGGGGAACTCGTATGCTGTTTTCACAACTAGGTCCACACACGCAAGGGGCACTCTTGACGCGTTTCTCAGCCGTATGTCTAAGGCTGTTTCCTCAGAAGAATGTATTCCCCTTCCTATTCACTGCTTTTATCCTCAGTGAGACATCAATCAGCATCTTAATAAGGTCCTTCTGTTCATTAACCCTTTCACTTTCAGGATCCATTCGTACCTGTAGTTGCTAACAGCAACCTTATAAATGTTGATCCTAGAAACCTACACAGTATTAAAACATCTTTAATAACAACCTATATAGGAACTGTTTTATCACACAGCCGACACACACTATAAGACATCCTCTACATCACAGGTAAATTATATTAAATAAACCATCTCACTTAAAATAGATGTTTACTGCTTAAATCAACCATCCAATGATTTATACCCATATTATCATAAACAGGCTATATAGAGTTTAGCATCAAGGTTTCTACAATGTATAGAGTTATAAAAAAAGTAAAAATTGAAAATTCAAAACAGACTGTGAATCATATATGACTAAAATTTATTTTGTGGAGATTTTTAAATATACTCCTCTTTCCCACAGTATAAGATTTAAAACATAGGAAAATACCCATATTATGCATTTAACATGGACAGACATGCTATAATAATTTATCATGGACCTAATTAATATGGGTTCATTGATTATAGGTTCACCATAAACTAGAGACCCAAGTCTACAATACACCCATAATTGGCATAGGGAATCTATCCATTAGTAATAGAACCTAAAACCAAAAAACCACATATCAATGTTAATATTAATAAAAAATTAAAAATAACTAAAAAAGACTACAGGGGCAGGAATCCATGGGGTGTCCCTCGGTGATTAATCATTTAAACCACATCCTTTATGGGAAAATTGCCTTATCAACTCAAACAATGTGGGCAACTCCATACCATAAATTGAATAGTATATATACACACATGATGTGGTGAATACCAACATATACACCTTTAACTATACACTATTCAATTCAATTGTGTCATTAAGACCACATGGTACCAACGTCCCTAACTTGAAGATCCAAAAGGCTTCTTTCTTACATAGCTCCCGATATCTATCTCCAGGGGCGGATCCAGAACAAAATGACAGGGGGGGCACCACAATAGGGGAAGGAAGGGGGGGGTTCGGCACATGCTCCTGTGAAGAGTGTGGCATTGTAACAAGGGGTTTGGCCTCACAGAGAATGCCATACCCATGCGTCACGCCCTCGTTTTCATCACGCTGGGGGCATGTAGTACTAGGGCAGTGGGTGACAGGATGAGAGTGCGGGGACGGTAAGTGAGCAGGGACAGGCCTGGTAGGGGACAAGGCGATGTGCGGGGACAGGGTGAGTGTGCGGGGATAGGGCAAGTGTGCGGGGACAGGCCTGGTACGGGACAGGGTGAGTGTGCGGGGACAGGGCAAGTGTGCGGGGACAGGCCTGGTAGGGGACAGGGCAAGTGTGTTTTTAGTTACAGCGTCCCTTTCTGTAATTATTTTTTTTATAGTCCCCATTTTTGTTGGAGTGGTCCAGTGTGTTTTTAATATAGTGCCCTCTGTCAGGGGCGTCAGAATGATTTCACACTGGGGGGGCAAGTTTGAATTTCATTCTGGCGCCCCTGCTGTGGTGCCGATCTCCTCTCCTTCAAACCCCCCCCCCTCCCTCCCTCCCCTCCCTCCCCTCCGCTTCCGCTGTGGTGCTGGTCGCTCTCCTTCAGTGCGGGGGGGCGCTTACCTCTGCATCCCCGTGGGCGGTGTCCCCTCTTCTGTAATACCCAGCTGTCTCCTCAATGGTGATACATTACTGGGAGAAGGCGTGGCCCACAGCCATGCCTCCTCCAGTAATACATCACCAATTGAGAGACAGACGGCTAGTACAGAAAGGGGCGACGCATCATGTTTGTGTGTGTGTGGGGGGGGGGGTCAAGCTGCCCCCCCCCCGTTCCTACGCCTATGCCCTCTGTCCCCCGTCCTGTTTCCAGCATCTACCTGTCCCCTTACGTCCACCCACCTCGCAGCAGCAAAGCCTGCTTTCTTCTCCCAGATCCCCTGTCAGGCTGTGGCAGTGTCGCATCCTAATTACAGCAGATGTGCGACGTTGCCGGGAGCCGGGACTGGCGCTGCTGTAAGGGACACAGAGGCAATGCACGCTAACACAGCTGACTACGCACCCTGTTACTGTATGGTATCAGTGGCAAACGCAGGATTTTCATGGGGGGGGGTCCGTACGTGCACAAGGTGTGTGTGTGTGTGTGTGTGTGTGTGTGTGTGTGTGTATATATATATATATATATATATATACGCACACAGAACATCTGTACATCGACATACACACACATACTGTACACAGCATACATGCGTACACAGTTTACATGCACACATCATACACACACACACAGTATACATGCACACAGTATACATACATACATACATACATACTAACACGGTATACATGCAAACATACATACATACATAGTATGCATGCACATACATAGTATACATGCACACAGCATATTATACATACACACACTGTACATACATATACACAGTATATATGCACACAGCATGCACACACACTATACATGCACACAGCATACTGTACATACATACACACACACACACACACACACACACAGCATATATGCACACACAGTACACATGCATACAGCATATATACATAGTTACACACACATTCTATACATTTACACAGCAATACACACACTCATTAATAGTAAACTGAACCCCCTCCTCACCTTACATTACTGTGGGAGCCGAAGACAGCAGCCACTGCCTCACGTAGCTCTGTCTCATGGCCCCTTGAACTGCCTGAGAGGAGCTGCGCTTCCGCTGCAGCTCCCCCTACAGGCAGCCACCAGCGGCAGCAGCAGCAGCAGCAGCCAGGTTCACACTGTCACTCGGACAGTGTAAGGAGCTTAAAAAGCTTCTCGTCGGTAAAAAAAAAAAAATGACAGGGGGGGCACGTGCCTGGGTGCCCCCACCCTGGATCCGCCACTGTCTATCTCCTCCCCGTGTTGTGGCTTTAATCTGTTCTATCGCCTTTACTTTTAGGTCCCTTAGGCTACTTTTCCCACAGTTCAAAATATGTCTTGTCAGACTATGTGTTTTAGAGTTATTTAACACCCCTCGCCTATGTTCCAAAAATCTGACATTTAGGCTACGGATCGTTCGGCCCACATATTGGATTCCACATCCACATGTCAGAACATAGATTATATATGAGGACTGACAGTTCATAAATTCCTCTATCGGATAGGAGTTACCATCTGAATATGAGATGGTCTCAGTGCTTCTATGCTCTGCATGTGGACATGTTAAACATCCGTTCCGGCCACATTTAAAGAACCCTTTCGGCTTCGGTGGTAACCAGCTCAGTGCCTCGTTTGAACTACGTATAACTTCCGATCTCTTTTTCCGTAGCATACTAGGTGCCAATTTCTGTTTCAAGTTCATAGATTTCCTGAATATTACCTTCCTTTTTTCCTCCAATAAAGGGGCCAGGAATTTATCATGTTTCAACAATGACATATTATTTTCAACGATATGTTTGATCTGTTGTGCCGCTGAATTATATTGAGTTACAAAGGACAGGGAACCCTTGCTTGTATTTTCTACATTTTTCTTACATTCTTTATTCTTCAAAAGCATAGACCTATCTATTTTCTCCACCTCCTTCAATGCTCTTTGTAACAGGCCATCTGGATATCCTTGTTACACAAAGGAATTATACATAGACAAAGATTGTCTTGCATAATCCTCCTTCCTGGAACAGTTTCTCTTCAACCGAAGAAACTGTCCCTTCGGGATATTCTCCTTCCATTTCTTATGGTGACAACTTTGGAAGTTAAGATACTTATTACAATCTACAGTTTTAGTGTAGGTTGATGTACAAATCCCGCCATCCACAATCCTGACCGAAATATCTAAAAAATGTATAATATTCTCACTAAAAGTGCTTGTAAATTTCAAACCATAATTATTAATATTAAGGCGCTCCACAAAACTCGTGATGGAGTCAAAATCTCCATTCCAAACAAAAAACAAATCATCTATGTATCGACCGTAGAGGACCAGGTTCACCCCGAAGTCACCACCCCAAATCAGATCTTCCTCCAGCCGTCCCATATAAAGGTTGGCGAAACTCGGAGCGAACCTGGTCCCCATAGCGGTCCCGTGAGTCTGTAAATAATATTGTGTATCAAACAAAAAATAATTGTGAGTAAGAATATACTCAATTGCTTTCAAAATAAATTTTCGTGATATATCTGACCGTGATGCGTCCTGTTTTAAATAATATTCAACAGCAGCCAGTCCTGTGGAGTGCGGGATATTTGTGTACAATGCCTCAACATCACATGTGAGGAGTTTGTATGTACTCTTCCATTCAACCTTAGCCAACTTTTGTAAAAAATGCGTGGTATTCCTGATGTGGGATTCCAAGGATATCACATGTTCCTGTAACTGAGCATCCACATAAGCCGACAGATTTGATGTCATTGAATTTATCCCCGAAATAATCGGGCGTCCTGGGGGGTCCTCCAGGCACTTGTGCACTTTTGGTAGATGGTAATAAATAGGTGTTACTGGATAACGGTTGAATAGGAATTGCCACTCCTCCTTAGATATCACATGTTGTTCAAGTGCCTTATCTAGCATATCCTTTAATTCTATCTGAAATTCCACTGTAGGGTTATTGTGGAGTTTCCTGTAGAATTTGACATTATTCAGCTGTCTCCAGGCTTCCTCTAAATAATCATTCATATTCTGTATCACAAGCCCCCCCCCCCCCTTATCGGCCTGTTTGATAATTATGTCCCTGTCCCCCATTAGTTTTTTCAAAGCTTGTCTTTCTTTTCTTGACAGAGTATCCTTGCTTTTAAATGAACCCGGATTTTTGCATACGTTTTTAAATTCCTCTATTGTGGATGCATAAAAACTCTCCACAAAAGGGCCTTGATATTGTAGGGGATAAAAATTAGATGGATTCCTGAAAAGCCTTTTTGGTACTCCCTTGGTATCATATATTTTTCCTGTTTGTAATTCATCATTCTCTGAAATCAGGGATTCTAAAATTTCTAGTGGCACCTGATCATTTTTATCTAGAGTAATGGGAGTCCCCTCAATTCCTTTCTTCTGAAGATCCTTGATGGCAAAATACCTTTTTCTGCTTAGTGTTCTCACAAATTTATTAAGATCCACAAAAAGATCAAACATGTTAGGCTTCATAACTGGAGCAAAACTCAGTCCTTTGTTCAATAGTGATGTTTCCTCAGAAGAAAGGGATCTGGAGGACAGATTAAATATACCCTTTGGTTCTAGTTCCATTGGGTATTTTTGCTTGGATTTCTTACATTGTCTTCCCCCTCTAGTTCCCCTCTTTCTATATCTCTGTCTCTTTTTTTGTGGTTTCTGTTCCACTGTCCTACATCGTGCTCCCCTCTTGTCACTAAGAGGGGTGTTTGACCCGGGGATTTCTGATGATTCGTCATCCTGTTTCTCCCTAAAAAATGACGCTGTCTGGTTTCATTAACCCATTGATCTCATGATTCCTGTGTCCCAAAATTTCCCAACCTTTCAAATCTATTGGTATGCTCATAGTCCCCCCATGAGGATTTCCTATACCTCATGGTGTTCCTATGATCTCTTGTGGGTGTGAATTGTCTCCTTTGTCCTCTCTGATAATGATCCAAACCCTTCTTGGTTTCATTATATCTCTGATTTCTTTGTCTAGATGGGGTTCTAAAATTCCTTCTATCGGATGAAGAACCCTGTCTCTTATTATATGTCCGTACT
This sequence comes from Pseudophryne corroboree, assembly GCF_028390025.1. Classification (NCBI taxonomy): domain Eukaryota; kingdom Metazoa; phylum Chordata; class Amphibia; order Anura; family Myobatrachidae; genus Pseudophryne; species Pseudophryne corroboree. The sequence continues at coordinate 36,157,134 of NC_086447.1, read as the reverse complement.
CTGTCCCTCTCATAGTCTGTCCTGTCTCTATTCAACTTCTCATCTTTTTTAAGTATTAGACTTTTCTCAAAGTCCTCAATTCTCCTATTAATTTTTAAATCTCTCTCCTCATAGCCTGTCTGTTTTTCAAAATTCTTTAAATCATTAGTTATTTTCTCTATCTCCCCCTGAATCTCCGTTACTTTCTCCATTCGATATTTAATTAGTAACCTCATCAAAGATTTAGAGCAATCATCCAATGTTTTATTCCATAAATGTAAAAAGTCTGCATCATTTTGAAAGGAAGAGTTTTTAAAGATTCTTAGACCTCTAGGGATCAGGTCCCTATCCAAATATTTCTGCAGGGTCACCTGATCCCACCAATGTCTAGTTTCTGCTAAGCAGAGTGATTCCATCTTATTAAATAATTTATGCATATCATTGCTTTCATTACTTTCATCTATAGTAAGATTTTCTTCACCATTAATTGATAAGCTGCTAACATAATTATTCCTCCTTTCAAGTCACTCAGCAGTACATCTTAAACCTGGCATGATGTCCTGCAAAGCTGCTTTCAATCAACAATAAAACCAAACAAGCAACCTCAAACTTAGAAAGCGCTATGCTCTTGTGTGTGTCAGCTGTGCAGCTCCTTAGTAATAAAATACACCTCCTCTCAATTGTGCACTGCTGCTTTCAATAATGGGTTTGTTGAATCCCAATACTTTACATACAAGAGAAAAAAAGGGATTGAAAGCGCTGTCCACAATAAGGAGTTTTTTATTATTTGATTAAAAATTTTTTTATAAAATCACTATTCACTTATGATCACTAATCAATACTGATCTAAAGGTTTAAACATCAAAACATATTACCGACCATAGCTATTTCCCAGTGGTACCTATTAGTGAAACAGTTTAAACACAGTGGGTACACTTGCATTAAATTGACACACTCTACATCAAATTGAACAGTTGTGTTAGATGTCATATACTCATCCACTCAGTGTTTTAGTCCTTTTTGATATTCCACTCCTTTGAGCAGCCTCATATACACGTAGTTGGAAGGGTTAAATGTTCACAGTCCCAGACATATCCGGAGAGATATGTTCACCAAGAATCTAAAATGTATATCTCCTCCCGCTGGGACAATAATCCATCCAACACCTCAGATTTGGAGCATGCAGTGTCTGATTTAAGGAGCTAAAATGACTACTGTTCTTAATACAGCGGTTTTTAGAGCTGTATAAATGCCGTTCTGACGGGCGTCCCCGTCTGATGAAAAAGGTAATTATGTACAGTAGGGCTCCTATTTATATAAGCATGCTCCACAGTTCATTCGTGAGTTCTTATTCAATAAATGGAGGCCGCATACACGGCTGTTCTCACCCCTGTTCGTATCGGCTACTGCTCCCGCCGGGCGTCCGTCAGTCTCTTAGGCAGCACACAGCTGCTTCTCCTGCACCAGGACTCTCGCGGACCGCCTCTCCCAACACAGTACCACAGAATGGTTGCGGTGGTGCAGTCTGTCGGGATAATTGGCTCCGGCGGTGTCTGTCAGCGACTGCGCGCTGTATTCACAGTTCCCAACTTTTGCCAGGTGTCTTGCCGACAGGGGGGAACTCGTATGCTGTTTTCACAATTAGGTCCACACACGCAAGGGGCACTCTTGACGCGTTTCTCAGCCGTATGTCTAAGGCTGTTTCCTCAGAAGAATGTATTCCCCTTCCTATTCACTGCTTTTATCCTCAGTGAGACATCAATCAGCATCTTAATAAGGTCCTTCTGTTCATTAACCCTTTCACTTTCAGGATCCATTCGTACCTGTAGTTGCTAACAGCAACCTTATAAATGTTGATCCTAGAAACCTACACAGTATTAAAACATCTTTAATAACAACCTATATAGGAACTGTTTTATCACACAGCCGACACACACTATAAGACATCCTCTACATCACAGGTAAATTATATTAAATAAACCATCTCACTTAAAATAGATGTTTACTGCTTAAATCAACCATCCAATGATTTATACCCATATTATCATAAACAGGCTATATAGAGTTTAGCATCAAGGTTTCTACAATGTATAGAGTTATAAAAAAAGTAAAAATTGAAAATTCAAAACAGACTGTGAATCATATATGACTAAAATTTATTTTGTGGAGATTTTTAAATATACTCCTCTTTCCCACAGTATAAGATTTAAAACATAGGAAAATACCCATATTATGCATTTAACATGGACAGACATGCTATAATAATTTATCGTGGACCTAATTAATATGGGTTCATTGATTATAGGTTCACCATAAACTAGAGACCCAAGTCTACAATACACCCATAATAGGCATAGGGAATCTATCCATTAGTAATAGAACCTAAAACAAAAAAACCACATATCAATGTTAATATTAATAAAAAATTAAAAATAACTAAAAAAGACTACAGGGGCAGGAATCCATGGGGTGTCCCTCGGTGATTAATCATTTAAACCACATCCTTTATGGGAAAATTGCCTTCTCAACTCAAACAATGTAGGCAACTCCATACCATAAATTGAATAGTATATATACACACATGATGTGGTGAATACCAACATATACACCTTTAACTATACACTATTCAATTCAATTGTGTCATTAAGACCACATGGTACCAACGTCCCTAACTTGAAGATCCAAAAGGCTTCTTTCTTACATAGCTCCCGATATCTATCTCCTCCCCGTGTTGTGGCTTTAATCTGTTCTATCGCCTTTACTTTTAGGTCCCTTAGGCTACTTTTCCCACAGTTCACTTTATCTCCTTAAATCAGACACTGCATGCTCCAAATCTGAGGTGTTGGATGGATTATTGTCCCAGCGGGAGGAGATATACATTTTAGATTCTTGGTGAACATATCTCTCCGGATATGTCTGGGACTGTGAACATTTAACCCTTCCAACTACGTGTATATGAGGCTGCTCAAAGGAGTGGAATATCAAAAAGGACTAAAACACTGAGTGGATGAGTATATGACATCTAACACAACTGTTCAATTTGATGTAGAGTGTGTCAATTTAATGCAAGTGTACCCACTGTGTTTAAACTGTTTCACTAATAGGTACCACTGGGAAATAGCTATGGTCCGTAATATGTTTTGATGTTTAAACCTTTAGATCAGTATTGATTAGTGATCATAAGTGAATAGTGATTTTATAAAAAAAAAAATTAATCAAATAATAAAAAACTCCTTATTGTGGACAGCGCTTTCAATCCCTTTTTTTCTCTTGTATGTAAAGTATTGGGATTCAACAAACCCATTATTGAAAGCAGCAGTGCACAATTGAGAGGAGGTGTATTTTATTACTAAGGAGCTGCACAGCTGACACACACAAGAGCACAGCGCTTTCTAAGTTTGAGGTTGCTTGTTTAAGTTTCAGTAATGCCTATAATATTATACTGTTTGCTTGCTGCAAGTATTTCTAGTTCACCCTTTTTACCAGTAATGCTTCTGGCGTTTACATACATACAACTAAGATAAGTATTTTCCCTTGCGTTAGGGACATCTTTCACCTTATGTGGCAAGGATGACCTGTAATCGTCATTGGTTAGTGCTTTGGTAAAATCCCTTTTAGTACCCATGTTAGTAACCTTACCGCCTGCTCTTACCCTCCCCCCAACTTCTCCCCCATTTCGTTTACTACCGCCATCCCCACTATTCTCACTGCATGACCCGTAGTTTCTAGCTAAACCCTCCCCCCAGGCTCCTAGTTTAAAATCTCCTTCAACCTTCTAACCATCCTTCCCCCTAGCACCGCTGCCCCCTCCTCAGTCAGGTGCAATCCGTCACGACAAAAGAGATGGCGCCTGACTGAGAAGTACGCCCAGTGTTCCAGGAACACAAACCCCTCTTTCCTGCACCAATCCCTAAGCCACACATTTACCTCCCTAATCTCCCTCTGCCTCCCTGGACTAGCGCGTAGCATGGGTAATAATTCAGAGAATATTACCTTAGATGTCCTTGCCTTCAGTTTCTTTCCTAAGTCCCTATAGTCTTTCTTAAGGACATCCCACCTTCCGCTAACTTTGTCATTGGTGCCAACGTGCACCAAGACCGCCGGGTCTTTGCCAGCCCCTCCCAACAATCTATCTACCCGGTCCGCGATGTGCCGTACCCGAGCACCCGGGAGACAACAGACTGTACGGCGATCACGGTCCCTGTAGCAGATTGCCCTATCTGCCTTCCTGATGATAGAATCCCCTACCACCACCATCTGACTAGGTACCTCTCTATCTTTTATCCCAACCGCGCCAGAGGGACCGCACCTCTGGATGCTAGAGGGAGCAGTCTCCTCCGGCACCGTCATTTCTTCACTATCATCCTCCGATTCCTCGTCCAATCGGGCAAATTTGTTCGGGTTTGATAGTTCGGAGATGTCGTGCCTCCCCCTCTTTTTCTTCCTTCTAACTGTGACCCAACTGGCTACCTGATCATCATCCTCTTCTACCAGTGACCCCTCCTGCAACTCCTCCACCGTTCTGTCTAAACTACGCTCGAGATTGTGAATCTCCCTCAGTCGCGTAACGGTTTGCTCTAGATCAGTTACCTGGGCTTCCAGGGCAACCGTTCGCACACACCTTGTGCAGATGTATTCACACTGGGCCGGTAGCTCCAGGTGTGCATACATCTTGCACGACATGCACTGAGTGAGGTCCTCAATCACAGCCCCTCCCATATTGTTTGTAAGGTCTAACTCCCTGTTACACTCAAAGAAAAAGCGGCAAAAATAAAAAATAGAAGACAAGCAATCTCACTTATACAATAATTAAGCTGGCTTATACTTATCTATCTTTGTGCGGTTCTTGGTCCTTCACTTTTATCCAGCCGTAGTACTCTCTCCTGCGGCACCTATACTCCACTTAGCAGTTGCAGTTGTTCCAGCTCACTGCTCCTCCTTTTCACTCGGCTTCCAGCTCCTGCTAAGAAAAAAAAAAAATGCCCCTCACACCCGCACAATCACAGCCCCTCTGCTACTCCAAGTAAGAGACCCTCTCACTCCCTCACAAGGTCAGCCTCTTGCAGCCTCACCAGAAGGTTAATGGTACTGCAAATGTGTGTTCCTGATTGTGTATTATAAAACTCACCTTTTTCTGTATTCTAACTCACCTTTTTGCTCTTTACAACTCACACTTAGAAATCCCAGCAGCACTTGGAAGAGACCAGCCCCACAGAGCAGGCTCCAAGAGTCTAGTCACTGCTTATATAGGCTCAGCCAGCTGCTTCAATCAGCCCCTCCCCCTCCTGATTACTCCTGATTACTCACACCTGAGTTAACCCCTCTGGCTTTTCACCTCACACTTTATTTGTTTTTTTATTTTTTTTCCCTCCAAAAAAAATAAAAATAAACCAGTACAGATATATTAAAACAAAAAGAAACAGTATAGATACAAACAATCAGAATCAGATTACTTTCTCTCACAAAATTACTATCCCTATATGGATAGACAGAGATTAATCAGAGTTCACCTTTTTGCTGTTTACAACTCACATTTAGAAATCCCAGCAGCACTTGGAAGAGACCAGCCCCACAGAGCAGGCTCCAAGAGTCTAGTCACTGCTTATATAGGCTCAGCCAGCTGCTTCAATCATCCCCTCCCCCTCCTGATTACTCCTGATTACTCACACCTGAGTTAACCCCTCTGGCTTTTCACCTCACACTTTATTTGTTTTTTTATTTTTTTCCCCTCCAAAAAAAAAAAAAACAGTACAGATATATTAAAACAAAAAGAAACAGTATAGATACAAACAATCAGAATCAGATTACTTTCTCTCACAAAATTACTATCACTATATGGATAGACAGAGATTAATCAGAGTTCACCTTTTTGCTGTTTACAACTCACACTTAGAAATCCCAGCAGCACTTGGAAGAGACCAGCCCCACAGAGCAGGCTCCAAGAGTCTAGTCACTGCTTATATAGGCTCAGCCAGCTGCTTCAATCAGCCCCTCCCCCTCCTGATTACTCCTGATTACTCACACCTGAGTTAACCCCTCTGGCTTTTCACCTCACACTTTATTAGTTTTTTTATTTTGTTCCCCTCCAAAAAAAAAAAAAAAAACCAGTACAGATATATTAAAACAAAAAGAAACAGTATAGATACAAACAATCAGAATCAGATTACTTTCTCTCACAAAATTACTATCCCTATATGGATAGACAGAGATTAATCAGAGTTCACCTTTTTGCTGTTTACAACTCACACTTAGAAATCCCAGCAGCACTTGGAAGAGACCAGCCCCACAGAGCAGGCTCCAAGAGTCTAGTCACTGCTTATATAGGCTCAGCCAGCTGCTTCAATCAGCCCCTCCCCCTCCTGATTACTCACACCTGAGTTAACCCCTCTGGCTTTTCACCTCACACTTTATTTGTTTTTTTATTTTTTTTCCCTCCAAAAAAAAAAAAAAAACCCAGTACAGATATATTAAAATAAAAATAAACAGTATAGATACAAACAATCAGAATCAGATTACTTTCTCTCACAAAATTACTATCCCTATATGGATAGACAGAGATTAATCAGAGTTCACCTTTTTGCTGTTTACAACTCACACTTAGAAATCCCAGCAGCACTTGGAAGAGACCAGCCCCACAGAGCAGGCTCCAAGAGTCTAGTCACTGCTTATATAGGCTCAGCCAGCTGCTTCAATCAGCCCCTCCCCCTCCTGATTACTCACACCTGAGTTAACCCCTCTGGCTTTTCACCTCACACTTTATTTGTTTTTTTATTTTTTTTCCCTCCAAAAAAAAAAAAACCCAGTACAGATATATTAAAATAAAAATAAACAGTATAGATACAAACAATCAGAATCAGATTACTTTCTCTCACAAAATTACTATCCCTATATGGATAGACAGAGATTAATCAGAGTTCACCTTTTTGCTGTTTACAACTCACACTTAGAAATCCCAGCAGCACTTGGAAGAGACCAGCCCCACAGAGCAGGCTCCAAGAGTCTAGTCACTGCTTATATAGGCTCAGCCAGCTGCTTCAATCAGCCCCTCCCCCTCCTGATTACTCACACCTGAGTTAACCCCTCTTGCTTTTCACCTTACACTTTATTTGTTTTTTTATTTTTTTTCCCTCCAAAAAAAAAAAAAAACCCAGTACAGATATATTAAAATAAAAATAAACAGTATAGATACAAACAATCAGAATCAGATTACTTTCTCTCACAAAATTACTATCCCTATATGGATAGACAGAGATTAATCAGAGTTCACCTTTTTGCTGTTTACAACTCACACTTAGAAATCCCAGCAGCACTTGGAAGAGACCAGCCCCACAGAGCAGGCTCCAAGAGTCTAGTCACTGCTTATATAGGCTCAGCCAGCTGCTTCAATCAGCCCCTCCCCCTCCTGATTACTCCTGATTACTCACACCTGAGTTAACCCCTCTGGCTTTTCACCTCACACTTTATTTGTTTTTTTATTTTTTTTCCCTCCAAAAAAAATAAAAATAAACCAGTACAGATATATTAAAACAAAAAGAAACAGTATAGATACAAACAATCAGAATCAGATTACTTTCTCTCACAAAATTACTATCCCTATATGGATAGACAGAGATTAATCAGAGTTCACCTTTTTGCTGTTTACAACTCACATTTAGAAATCCCAGCAGCACTTGGAAGAGACCAGCCCCACAGAGCAGGCTCCAAGAGTCTAGTCACTGCTTATATAGGCTCAGCCAGCTGCTTCAATCATCCCCTCCCCCTCCTGATTACTCACACCTGAGTTAACCCCTCTGGCTTTTCACCTCACACTTTATTTGTTTTTTTATTTTTTTCCCCTCCAAAAAAAAAAAAAACAGTACAGATATATTAAAACAAAAAGAAACAGTATAGATACAAACAATCAGAATCAGATTACTTTCTCTCACAAAATTACTATCACTATATGGATAGACAGAGATTAATCAGAGTTCACCTTTTTGCTGTTTACAACTCACACTTAGAAATCCCAGCAGCACTTGGAAGAGACCAGCCCCACAGAGCAGGCTCCAAGAGTCTAGTCACTGCTTATATAGGCTCAGCCAGCTGCTTCAATCAGCCCCTCCCCCTCCTGATTACTCCTGATTACTCACACCTGAGTTAACCCCTCTGGCTTTTCACCTCACACTTTATTAGTTTTTTTATTTTGTTCCCCTCCAAAAAAAAAAAAAACCCAGTACAGATATATTAAAACAAAAAGAAACAGTATAGATACAAACAATCAGAATCAGATTACTTTCTCTCACAAAATTACTATCCCTATATGGATAGACAGAGATTAATCAGAGTTCACCTTTTTGCTGTTTACATCTGTGTAGCAGATTGCCCTATCTGCCTTCCTGATGATAGAATCCCCTACCACCACCATCTGACTAGGTACCTCTCTATCTTTTATCCCAACCGCGCCAGAGGGACCGCACCTCTGGATGCTAGAGGGAGCAGTCTCCTCCGGCACCGTCATTTCTTCACTATCATCCTCCGATTCCTCGTCCAATCGGGCAAATTTGTTCGGGTTTGATAGTTCGGAGATGTCGTGCCTCCCCCTCTTTTTCTTCCTTCTAACTGTGACCCAACTGGCTACCTGATCATCATCCTCTTCTACCAGTGACCCCTCCTGCAACTCCTCCACCGTTCTGTCTAAACTACGCTCGAGATTGTGAATCTCCCTCAGTCGCGTAACGGTTTGCTCTAGATCAGTTACCTGGGCTTCCAGGGCAACCGTTCGCACACACCTTGTGCAGATGTATTCACACTGGGCCGGTAGCTCCAGGTGTGCATACATCTTGCACGACATGCACTGAGTGAGGTCCTCAATCACAGCCCCTCCCATATTGTTTGTAAGGTCTAACTCCCTGTTACACTCAAAGAAAAAGCGGCAAAAATAAAAAATAGAAGACAAGCAATCTCACTTATACAATAATTAAGCTGGCTTATACTTATCTATCTTTGTGCGGTTCTTGGTCCTTCACTTTTATCCAGCCGTAGTACTCTCTCCTGCGGCACCTATACTCCACTTAGCAGTTGCAGTTGTTCCAGCTCACTGCTCCTCCTTTTCACTCGGCTTCCAGCTCCTGCTAAGAAAAAAAAAAAATGCCCCTCACACCCGCACAATCACAGCCCCTCTGCTACTCCAAGTAAGAGACCCTCTCACTCCCTCACAAGGTCAGCCTCTTGCAGCCTCACCAGAAGGTTAATGGTACTGCAAATGTGTGTTCCTGATTGTGTATTATAAAACTCACCTTTTTCTGTATTCTAACTCACCTTTTTGCTCTTTACAACTCACACTTAGAAATCCCAGCAGCACTTGGAAGAGACCAGCCCCACAGAGCAGGCTCCAAGAGTCTAGTCACTGCTTATATAGGCTCAGCCAGCTGCTTCAATCAGCCCCTCCCCCTCCTGATTACTCCTGATTACTCACACCTGAGTTAACCCCTCTGGCTTTTCACCTCACACTTTATTTGTTTTTTTTGTTTTTTTTCCTCCAAAAAACAAACAAAAAAAACAGTACAGATATATTAAAACAAAAAGAAACAGTATAGATATAAACAATCAGAATCAGATTACTTTCTCTCACAAAATTACTATCCCTATATGGATAGACAGAGATTAATCAGAGTTCACCTTTTTGCTGTTTACAACTCACACTTAGAAATCCCAGCAGCACTTGGAAGAGACCAGCCCTACAATTCATTCAAATTAAGTTCAAATTCAAATTGTTTATTATCACTACAACATATAAAAAAAGCATAAGTGAAATTACAATGAAATGCGCACACATATTTAAAATACAGCAGTGTTAAAAATTGAAACCAACAATTACAGAAGGAAAGAAAGTGTTCTGCAGCCTGTTGGTACGGCATTCTATAACATTTCTTGGAACGTAACAAAGGGAAAAGTGAGTAGTATGGATGACTAGTATCAGAAATTATCTTATTAGCCACTGCTGTACTCCTAATAGCAAAAATGTCCTCCTTCTTAGGTAGAGATTGGCCAATGATTCTCTCAGCGGTTTTAAGTAACCTTTCCAAAGAGTAATGATCAGTACACTTAAAATTACCATACCACACCATAATAGCATAAGTCAAAAGACTCTCAGTTAAACAATAGTAGAAATTCACAAGCGTAGGTCTTGGTAAACTTGCTACTCCAAGTCTTTGCAAGAATAAAAGGTGTTTCTGGGCCTTCCCAACCACAGCAGTGTGAATGCTGATTATTTTACAGGACAAAAAGCAATACCTTAATACACTTAAATTCGAGCCGCTGCGGCTGCTGCATGTAATCCTTACCCTAAGTACTTTTTACACAGTTAGCGTACAAAAGCCCGTACCGTGTACACACTTTACGTACTCATGCCATGACAGACGTACAAAGTACACGCAGTGCATACACACCGACACGCTGAGAGCACAATGCAGCTACACGTGTGATAGAAATACACCTTAAACCTTAGCAGTAAATGGGACACGACACCAATTGTATTTCAAAACTATGTTGGGGTCCAACCCACCAACGGTTATTTACTAGCAGGGGTTACAACAATAATACAATACAATAAGAGAAAAAGGCTACAGTCAATGGTACATACGTTTGTTCGCCTGCGCTACCTGGTCCGGTCCTCAGTCAATCAAAGTAGATGACCTTCAGAGATTGTGTGTGACCGGGCCTGCAGCTGGCCTTTTATACATTTGTCCAAAACCTAATACAATGGAAACTGTAATCTCTTCATCTATTGGTCACTGGGATGGTCATTTACAGTACAGGAGAGGTCATAGGTTGGTTTGAATAGGTGGGCGATGTCTGGTCCAGGTGCCCTTGCAGTTGGTCTCCACTGGGTTCCCGCTGAATATCAGGAGTACAGTAAATACAGTTGATATAAATATTCTGCTCCTGTGCATATCGATTCGCAGAAGTGTGCTATCTTCCGCAAACCAACACCGGAATATTGCTCTTAAAATACCCTACAGCTGGATACCAAACACCACCTCCTAACCTAATTCTGTCCCCTCATATCCTGTAAATTTGAATCCCTTTGTTATTATACCCTTTAAGCAAGTGTAAATCGCTGGTGTGGTGCATGCTGACTATGTGTAAATCATGCTCTATGTGTATTAAATATGAAATGTGTTTTTATGGCTTTTCCATGCGATCACAAATGCTACCGTAATTACTCATACCATGCGCTAATACGCAGGACCGCATGAGCAGAACAAGTACGCGCACGGAGGCCATCTGTGTGTAGTTTGTACGTGATGTGTGTACTGCAATATTTTCAACTTCGACAGTCCAGCCTTTTGCAGTCATCAATAACTGCCACACTTGACTACTAAACAGAAAATATTATCTACACATTATATACAAGTTTGGATGATCGTGGGAGAGTTGTAGAGTTGTAGGTGGGAAATGAACAGCCTAGTGGGATAGTAAAAAGCATGTATGTATGAATCAGTGTCTGAGGGGCATGTATCATCATGCCGTATATGTTCTAGAGAAGAATTTGAATCCCGGTGGACTCATGGATCAAATCAAAGGCTGCGTGCTCTGCCCTATCTATGATGTGTCTCTTGATGTGTTCATAGTGAGTATGAGTATAAGGAGTCTGAGCGTTGCGGTGAATGTCGTTCATTTTATCATGCTCTAAGGTCATGACCTCTGGTAATACCCTTCCAATGTAACACAATCCCTCAGAGCTCGGAGTGAGCCACTTGTATGCTTTCCTCCCACATATGAAATAGGCATCATCTGGGATAACATAGGGGACAAAATGTAACAACACCATATTGCAAATTTTCTAGGTAAAGAAACCAATCCCTAGTTCTCTCATCTGCTCAGTACAAGTATCAGGCTGGATGATGTGGGCACAATACCCTTGTGATACCTTTCCAACCCACATGGTCTTTGCTCCCACGTGTATACCTATACCGAAAATACCTCCCACTGTTGGCTATCTTGCGTACAAGTTCAGAGTCAATAGGAATCCTATCAGCTCTGTCTGAAAAGGTCATTGTCTTGTTATTCCAGGTTACTTCCCAATTTCCGGGTTTTCGGAAATTGGAGACATTAAAGCATATTAGTGATCTATCTACATAATACTGGTGGAGCTTCAAGCTAGGGGGCCTAGATATTTTTAATTTCTTGTCCACCAGTCTCCCACCCCGTAATTCGAGTACCTCATCTAAGGTTAAAGGATATGGCACTAATCCCGACTTACTCTGCCCTTGAGGTATTTGAGAGCACACCCAACATTCTGTCTGGTTTAAGACCTTACCCACTAATGAGTGATAATCACTCAACGGATGTCGGTCCATATCGATATTACTGTTGGACTGACATCTCTGGATGCACCCATCTTCGACTATGTTCTCGCAGTATCTACAAATACAATATTCATCAGACAATAATCCCTCACATTGTCTCTGAGCTCCGTGACTACCAGAGCGCTTACTGATACCAGCCTTTACTCGAGTGATGTGCTGCTCCTGAGATCCTACAAATTCGTACTCTCCATCAGAACCCATTCCAGATCCTTGCTCGACCTCTCTGGGACCCTCACCAAAACAGATTGTCCTGATCAAAAACAAGTTACCAGCAGAACCCGAAATGCAATCTCTTGTGATAGATCCATTTCGTTAGGGGAAAGAAGGAAAATAAGTAGGAGAAAAGAAAGAAAAATGCAGTGGTGGAGGGGGTGAAAAAGAAAATGGTGCGACAACCGACTTTGATCTTGTTGCTCTCCGTGCTCAGGTGCCGTTCAACAGTCCTGCCTCTCAGATTTCCCAGAATAAACTCTCTAGTGATATGAGGTTCTCTTCACCTTGCTCTTTGTCACAAGTTTTCTCCGGGTCAGCGACCTTCTTGCAGTGGGACGAGTGGACCCAAGTCTCTCTTTCGGTGACCTTTAGTGCTGTTGTGCTGGTTAACAAGACTTGGTACGGTCCTTCCCACCTGTCTTTGAGGCAATCTGAGCGTAGAAAATTTCATATTATCACATAATCCCCAGGTTTAATGTCATGACAATTACTGTTTGGTAGGTCAGGAATCACCAGCTTTAGATTTCTTTGTTGATTTCTCAGCTGCTGGCTCATCCTAACCAAATATTTCACAGTTATTTCATTATTGCATTTCAAATCATTCTGGGGGTCTATCATTACATGGGGTTGTCAACCAAAAATAATTTCAAAGGGTGATAAGTTAAGCGGTGACCTGGGAGTGGTTCTGATGCTGTATAACACTAGTGGCAATGCTTCTGGCCACAACAATCCAGTTTCAGTCATCACTTTGCTCAGCTTGTTCTTAATAGTGCTGTTCATTCTCTCCACCTTTGCACTTGCCTGTGGCCAGTATGGAGTATGTAGCTTGCTATTAATTCCCATCAGTTTGCACATGACCTGAAAGACTTCACCTGTAAAATGGGTACCCCTATCACTTTCAATCATTCTAGGGATACCATATCTGCACACAAATTCCTTCACAATTTTCTTTGCAGTGAACGTAGCAGTATTTGTGGCAGCAGGGAACGCTTCTACCCAGTTGGAAAACACATCAGTACATACTAACACATATTTCAAATTCCTACAGGGTGGTAACTGTATGAAGTCGATTTGTATTACCTGAAAAGGTCCGTCTGTAGGAGGGATCTGGGGTGGCTCCGTTGGTATTCTCTTACCAATATTCTTCCTCAAGCAAATAAGACATGTCATTGTTTTCTTACCTGCATGAGAAGAGAATCCTGGCACACACCAGTAGGCTCTTACCAGCTTGCACATACCCTTTATGCCCAGATGAGTCAGACCATGTGCCGCCTTAGCTAGACTTGGAAGATATGCTCTGGGGGCCACTGGCATACCATGTCCATCTGTCCAAAGTCCTGAGGACTCCTGACCATATCCCTTCACCTTCCAGACTGCATTTTCCTGTAGGGAACACAAACTTTGCATTTCGATTAACTGTTGCATGTTAACTGTTTCAAATGTCATCAGTGATGTGATGTTCGTTTGTATGGTTGTGCTTGCTGCTGATTTAGCAGCTTCGTCTGCCCGGCTGTTGCCAAGTGAGATTGGATCTTGGTTGTAAGTGTGTGCTTTACACTTGATAACAGCCACTCTGTCTGGTTCTTGTATTGCTCTCAGGAGCCTTTTGATGTGGGACACATGCGCTATAGGTGTGCCAGCTGCCATCATGAAATTTCTGAGGCGCCACAGGGCCCCAAAATCATGCACCACTCCAAAGGCATACTTAGAGTCTGTGTATATATTAGCTGACTTACCTTTGGCCAACTCACATGCTCTGGTCAGAGCTACCAGCTCAGCAACTTGTGCTGAGTGTGGTGGGCCAAGGGGTTCAGCTTCTATGATACCTTTGTCATCTACAACTGCATATCCGGTGCACAGGTCTCCTGATTCCGTCTGTCTGTGGCAACTACCATCAGTGTAGAAGGTAAAGTCTACTCCTTCCAGTGGGTTGTTACTGATGTCAGGTCTCGCAGTGAAAGTTTGTTTCAGGTATTCCATACAATCATGAGTATCAGTATCTGCACTAAATCCTCCTTCACCATCATTCTCATCCTCCACCCTTTGTGCATGACCAGGCACACTTGGCAAGTAAGTTGCAGGATTTAGTGAGCTGCTTCTCTTAATGGTGATGTTTACAGTGCCCATCAGTGATAATTCCCATTTTGTAAACCGAGCAGATGAGACATGTCTGGTTTGGGCGGAGTTTAGTAAGGCTGATACTGCATGAGGTGTATGAATGGTCAAGTCGTGTCCTAACACTATGTCCTCGCTTTTACTTACCAGCAAAGTTATCGCTGCAACACTTCGCAAGCAAGTGGGGAGAGACCGTGCTACAGTGTCCAACTGTGCACTGTAGTATGCTACCGGTCTGCTGGCATCACCATGTCTTTGTGTTAAGACTCCTGCCGAGCACCCAGCACTTTCAGCACCGTACAATTCAAAGGGCTTCTTATAATCTGGAATACCTAATGCAGGTGCTTGTGATAAACACTGTTTAAGTCTCTCAAACGCCAGTTCGGACTCATCTGTGTGAGAGATCCGTTCCGGTTTGTTCGAAGAGACCATTTCTTGCAAAGGTAAAGCCAGTATGGAGAACCCCGGAATCCAGTTATGACAGTACCCACACATTCCGAGGAAAGTGCGGATCTGTTGCTGAGTTTGTGGCAGAGTCATGTCACGAATCGCCTGTATTCTATCAGCGGTGAGGTGTCTAAGTCCTTGCGTCAAGCAGTGTCCCAAGTATTTAACCCTGGTCCGGCACAACTGCAACTTATCTTTTGAAACCTTGTGTCCTGTCTGGGAAAGATGAAACAGAAGCTGTTTAGTATCTTTCAAGGATGACTTGAGTGAGTCAGAACACAACAAGTCATCAACATACTGTATTAGCACTGACCCACTCTCAGGTTGAAAAGATTGCAGTCAGTCATGTAAGGCCTGGGAGAAAATACTTGGGCTGTCAATGAAACCTTGGGGAAGCCGAGTACAGGTGTACTGTACTCCCCTGTACGTAAAGGCAAAGAGGTATTGGCTGTCAGGGTGAAGAGGGACAGAAAAGAAAGCAGAGCAGAGATCAATGACAGTGAAGAATTTTGCGGTAGGGAGAATTTGCATGAGGATGACCGCTGGATTGGGCACTACGGGGAATTGGCTCTCAACTATTTTGTTTATATCCCTTAAATCCTGCACTAACCTGTAACCCCTCCCCCCACTCTTTTTCACAGGGAAGATGGGGCTATTGGCGGTGCTGGACGTCTTGACTAGGATGCCCTGCTGTAGCAGCCGCTCTATGACAGGGTACACTCCTAATTCTACCTCTGGCTTCAGAGTATATTGAGGGATTTTTGGAGCTATCCTGCCATCTTTTACTTGTACTGCTACTGGAGCTACGTTCGCCATCAATCCAGTGTCCTGCCCATCTTTGGTCCAAAGGAAACCTGTTATTTGTGAGATCATTTCCTCTACCTTTGATGGACATGTGTCTATAACAGTAGAATGCGACATTAGCCTTTGAGGGGTGTCTAGTATATCTTGCACTTCTTGAGCATGGTTCTCAGGTATATCCAAGAAGACACTCTCAGGAGTACAATTTATGACACACCTCATTTTACACAATAAGTACCTGCCAAGTAGATTAGTCGGAGCCGATGCTGCCAACAGGAAAGAATGTTTGGTTTGCAAGGGCCCTATCATAATCGATGCAGGTCTACTCAAAGGGTAGTGTAGCACCGTTCCTGTTACTCCCATTGCCGAAATCGTTTTTCCCGTGGTTTTCACACCTGATGTGGAATTCACTGACCTGGCCGCCCTTGTATCTACAAGAAAAAGTAATGGTACACCAGCTACATCAACCATGACCTCAGGTTCCTTTCCAAGGCTAGCAATCAACTTCACTGGCTGTAGACTACAGGTGTGGCCTGACCTCTATTGTGTAGTGGGACCTTCCTGCAGCACATTGGCAGCAACAATATGTGAGGGGGATAACTGAGAGTTTTCGGAGGTCTGCCAGTCCCTCCTAGGTGGGTACCTCCGTGTTTCCCCTCTATGTGGTCCCTGTTCCCAACTATGTGTGTTATAGTGTGGTTCATATCCTGGTCTAGGGAGTCTGTATACATTATGTGTCCCTTTATTCCTACATTCCCTTGAGTAATGCCCTTCCTTCTGGCAATTGTAGCATACTATTACCCGAGACTTACCATCAGGGGTCTGGGGTTTTGGCTGATGGGACTTTCCTGTAAGTGCTTGTATACTTACCATCATCAGCTTATCCCCTTGCGACTCCCTGTGTTTTGTGATATTCAGATCATAATAATAATAATAATAATAATAATAATAATAATAATATAATAATAATAATACTTTATTGTCATCAATAGTTCAATGAACAATCAACGAAACTAAAAAGCAAGCATATACAGAGACCATAAGAACAGAACGAAGAGAGCACTCCTAAACCCAAGACATTCCCAATTGTCAATTTATCTCGGTCTTATCTGGTTTAACATGTTTATTGCTTTTGGGAAAAAACTACCCCTTAACCGGTTTGTCCGACAAAGAATAGAACGGTAACGCCTATTAGATGGAACACAGAAAACATCCCCCCATTTGGATGAGATAGATCTCCCAGAATACTTTTCACCTTAGTGAGGAGCCTTTTTTCATATATATCCTGAATACAGGGCAGGCTGACTCCAATTACTCTACTTGCAGTTTTAACCACTCTCTGAAGGGACTTACGTTCTATAGCAGTACAGTTTCCAAACCATACCATGATTCCGTATGTGAGGACACTCTCTAAAATTGCTGAATAAAAGTTTACTAAAATCTCCTTACGTATCCCCGCCATGCGCATTTTCCTCAATAAAAACAGGCGTTGTTGAGATTTTTTAACAACACATCGTGTATGGATACCCCAAGACAGGTCATTGGAGATGTTAATACCCAGGAATTTAAAGGACTCAACTGTCTCCACAACCTGGTTATTTACAACTAGAGCACTATCGAGCACAATCATGCTCGATAGTGGACTCTTTCAATGCAGCCACCGAGATACCTCTCCAGTTTGGTAGAGAGGTTTGCACCCTGGTCCTCAGTGTTTCCTTTAAACAATCCATCAACACAGAAACAGCTACCTCCCTGTGATGTGCATTATCCTTAATGTCCTCGATCCCAGTGTATTTCCTGCAGTGCTCTATGGAAATATTTGGATGCCGTTTCACCTTCCTTTTTCCTTATGGAGAAGATTTTATTCCATTTAACAACAGTAGGAAAATACACTCCTAATTGCAGATTAATTTGCTTTACGTTCTCCTGATTGTACTCATCAGTGAGAGGTACTTCTACATCTAACTTACAATCCGTTATGAATTTTGTGATGTCAATATTTGAGGGTAAACACACCCATAGCACTGTTCGCCAATCTTTGTGGGTTCATGGGCGTTACCTAACTCTCTAACAAATTTCTGGCATCCGACTAGATCTTTTCTGGGATCGGGGAATTCTGACATAATTGACCTTAACTCTGCTCGGGACCACGTACAATGCATGGCAATGTTTCTGATGGGAGTTACTCCCTGATTGTGCGTTCTCCCATTGGGAACTGCATTCCCGGGGTTCAATATACTCACTCTTACTTTCAGCTCACAAAAATACACAGTGTTTTTCTGTACAGAAAAATCTCCACTCTTTCTTTTCGGCAGCTTTACCCCAGAGTACAGTTTAGGCAAAAGTCTTAACTATCCGATTTCAAAAGCAGATTAGTATATGTGCTATTTGTATTTAAGGTATACTATCCTACCTTAATTGAACAACTATTGTGAGATTTGTATTTAGCGTCCGCACTCCTACGCAACCGTGCGTGCCTTTTACACCGCTTGCGAGCTCCTGTGCTTTGTCCGGGCCACGTGTACAAAACGTGCATCCGCAATAAAACAAGTCACACAACCTCTATAAATGTGAGCAATACAAACTATAATCGCTCACAAACACAACCCACACTTGTTCTGTGTAAACCTTTACAACCAGTCCAGAACTGCGTTTTGTGTTTTTATAATTAAGCCCTTAATATACTATATCAAATTTATCTATATAGCAACAAATGTATCTGATTTCACACAGATCTAAACTGATCTAAAAATCTATACCTTGTGGCAACAATATGTGAGACGGTATGCAAAGTATCGGTACGCCCTGTGTGCACTTTTTTGTGCCCCCCAAAAAATTACATAGATTTTTTAAATAGCTTTTTTCCTGTTTACCTCCGTGTTCTTTCAGCACCTCTGCAGACCAGACAGAGCAGACGCAATCTAACAGCACACAAATAGGGTTTTAAAACAACCATGCCACCATAAAGAGGTTTAACTTAAAGATATATGTCCACCCTTTGCTGATTGATTAAAGTCTGCTATGATCTGCTAGCCTTTGAGTGTGTGAAAAACTGGATTGAGCCCCCAATTGTGAATGCTGATTATTTTACAGGACAAAAAGCAAGACCTTAATACATTTAAATTCGAGCCGCTGTGGCCGCTGCATGTAATCCTTACCCTATGTACTTTTTACACAGTTAGCGTACAAAAGCCCGTACTGTGTACACACTTTGCATACCCACGCCGTGACGGACGTACAAAGTACACGCAATGCATACACACACAACACACTGAGCGCACAATGCAGCTACACGTGTGATAGAAGTACACCTTAAACCTTAGCAGATTATGGGACACGACACCAATTGTATTTCAAAACTATGTTGGAGTCCAACCCACCAACGGTTATTTACTAGCAGGGGTAACAACAATAATACAATACAATAAGAGAAAAAGGCTACAATCAATGTCACATACATTTGTTCGCCTGCGCTACCTGGTCCGGTCCTCAGTCAATCAAGGTAGATGACCTTCGGAGATTGTGTGTGACCGGGTCTGCAGCTGGCCTTTTATACATTTGTCCAAAACCTAATACAATGGAAACTGTAATCTCTTCATCTATTGGTCACTGGGATGGTCATTTACAGTACAGGAGAGGTCATAGGTTGGTTTGAATAGGTGGGCAATGTCTGGTCCAGGTGCACTTGCAGTTGGTCTCCACTGGGTTCCAGCCAAATATCAGGAGTACAGTAAATACAGTTGATATTAATATTCTGCTCCTGCGCATATCTATTTGCAGGAGCGTGCTATCTTCCGCAAACCAACACCGGAATACTGCTCTTAAAATACCCTACAGCTGGATACCAAACACCACCTCCTAACCTAATTCTGTCCCCTCATATCCTATAAAGGTGAATCCCTTTGTTATTATACCCTTTAAGCAAGTGTAACTCGCTGGTGTGGTGCACGCTGACTATGTGTAAATCGTGTGCTATGTGTATTAAATATGAAATGTGTCTTTATGGCTTTTCCATGCGATCACAAATGCTACCGTAATTACTCATAACACGCGCTAAAATGCAGGACCGCGTGAGCGGTCCTACGCAAATTGTGAATATGTGCACGCACGGCAGAACAAGTACACGCACGGAGTCCATCTGTGTGTAGTTTGTACGTGATGTGTGTACTGCAATATTTTCGACTTCGACAGCAGAAACGTGAGAAGACCACAATAAATCCCAAGTCTTAAAAACGTAATACTACTGACCATCTCTACCTCCTCGCCATTCAAAAACAATGGCTGTGGGGCGGTTTTCCTACTTACTTCATGACCTCCCTATAACTGTCCTCCTCCCCCTTACTAATCAAGCCCACTAGCATAGTGTTGTCCACAAGTTTTACAATAAAATTGGACTTTGTATTTGAGGTTCAATCAGAAGTATATAAAGAATATAAACAGGTGCTTAAAACAGACCTTTGAGGGAATCCTATGTTCAGATGAGAGAGTAGTACCCAACCTGAACCACTGTGGATGGTCAGTCAGAAAATCTAACAACTAATTAGGTGGGCACATCATAACCAATCACTCAAAGCTTGGCAGATAGCACAACTGGGACAACAGTGTTGAAAGCAGAACTATAATCCACAAACAACAATCTGGCATATAAATTCCTGCTCTGTAAATGACAAAGACCCTAATGAAGAACCGTAAGAGCAGCATCCTTGGTTGGTTGATCTATCTGACCTGTATGTGAACTGGTGGTAATCAAAACCCATCAATATGCCACCACTAAGGTATTCAAAAACTGCTCTCTCAAAACACTTCATGACTAATGATGTGAGAGCAATTGGGCGGTAGTCATGTAGAACGGTTGCTGCTGCATGAAGCACTGAGCTAGTGAGAAGTTAAAAATCTTTGTAAAAATACCTGCTAGCTGGTCAGCACACTCACGTAGAACTCTACCCGGGATACAGTCAGGGCCTGGGGCCTTCTTAGCGTTGGTTCTACGTAAGCAGAGCCAAACTGCAGACTTTTATAGTTTTGAAAAGCTATTCAATGGGGATCACATATTTTCACTGCATGGATCAAGTTAGCCTCCTCAACCATTGCATAAAATGCATTAAACTCATCTGCAAAAGGGGCGTCGTTCTTAAAAGTCCAGGTACTTGAGCCTTTAGAATCAGTTACATGCTAATCCTTTGCCACATTGACCATGCATCACCAGATTCCCTAAAGTGAATCTCAATTTTGTTCGAATAAGCCTCCTTAGCCAACTGAATACCTTTCTTCAAATTTGAACGGGCAATTTTTATGCTACACTATCTTCAGACCTAAATGCCTTGACCCTAGATCGTAACATATAATGGACCTCGCTGTTCAACCACTGTTTCGTGGTGGGAAATACTGTCATTTAATTTCCTTTTTTCAAGTAACACTCTCTATAAAGCAATTAAGATACATTAAAACCATAGAGGCCAATAAATCTAAATTGATGCTTGAATCCATCATTCTAGGCAGCCCTGCAGTCTTAATAGAGCCCCCTCAGGCCGACTGTAATATTAGTAACAGTACTAGACCTTTTAACACCAGAAGATATTTCAGAACTAAAAATAGAGAAGAATGATCCAACTGTCCAATGTGAGGACACAGGATGATCTATTAAGTGTCTCTGATGTTTGTATATACTGTACTTGGTGTAGTATATTACCACCATATGTGGCACTCCCACATTCTGTACAAACTTGAATGTGGTGGTTCTCAATTAAACCCACATGAGTGCACCAGTTATTATAGGTGTATAGACAAAGGTCTCCACCTTTTTTCTTACCGGACTCCAATGTCCCCTCAGCTGTAAGCAAAGCCTTCCCAGGAAACTCTAAGGGGCAACTGGGATCATTCATTCTCAACCAAGTCTCAGAAAATATCAGTACGGAGCAGTTATTTAATGACTGATGACAGTCAATTCTCAGCCGGACCTCATCCATCTTGTTAGAAAGATATCTTACATTGGCTAAAAACACACCGGACAGAGAGGAGTTAAATGGCTGATTTCTGAGTCTTGCTAGGGTGCCGGCTCTCTTCCCTCCTCTTCCCCCCTCTTTTGCTCAACTATTTTGTTTATATCCCTTAAATCCTGCACTAACCTGTAACCCCTCCCCCCACTCTTTTTCACAGGGAAGATGGGGCTATTGGCGGTGCTGGACGTCTTGACTAGGATGCCCTGCTGTAGCAGCCGCTCTATGACAGGGTACACTCCTAATTCTACCTCTGGCTTCAGAGTATATTGAGGGATTTTTGGAGCTATCCTGCCATCTTTTACTTGTACTGCTACTGGAGCTACGTTCGCCATCAATCCAGTGTCCTGCCCATCTTTGGTCCAAAGGAAACCTGTTATTTGTGAGATCATTTCCTCTACCTTTGATGGACATGTGTCTATAACAGTAGAATGCGACATTAGCCTTTGAGGGGTGTCTAGTATATCTTGCACTTCTTGAGCATGGTTCTCAGGTATATCCAAGAAGACACTCTCAGGAGTACAATTTATGACACACCTCATTTTACACAATAAGTACCTGCCAAGTAGATTAGTCGGAGCCGATGCTGCCAACAGGAAAGAATGTTTGGTTTGCAAGGGCCCTATCATAATCGATGCAGGTCTACTCAAAGGGTAGTGTAGCACCGTTCCTGTTACTCCCATTGCCGAAATCGTTTTTCCCGTGGTTTTCACACCTGATGTGGAATTCACTGACCTGGCCGCCCTTGTATCTACAAGAAAAAGTAATGGTACACCAGCTACATCAACCATGACCTCAGGTTCCTTTCCAAGGCTAGCAATCAACTTCACTGGCTGTAGACTACAGGTGTGGCCTGACCTCTATTGTGTAGTGGGACCTTCCTGCAGCACATTGGCAGCAACAATATGTGAGGGGGATAACTGAGAGTTTTCGGAGGTCTGCCAGTCCCTCCTAGGTGGGTACCTCCGTGTTTCCCCTCTATGTGGTCCCTGTTCCCAACTATGTGTGTTATAGTGTGGTTCATATCCTGGTCTAGGGAGTCTGTATACATTATGTGTCCCTTTATTCCTACATTCCCTTGAGTAATGCCCTTCCTTCTGGCAATTGTAGCATACTATTACCCGAGACTTACCATCAGGGGTCTGGGGTTTTGGCTGATGGGACTTTCCTGTAAGTGCTTGTATACTTACCATCATCAGCTTATCCCCTTGCGACTCCCTGTGTTTTGTGATATTCAGATCATAATAATAATAATAATAATAATAATAATAATAATATAATAATAATAATACTTTATTGTCATCAATAGTTCAATGAACAATCAACGAAACTAAAAAGCAAGCATATACAGAGACCATAAGAACAGAACGAAGAGAGCACTCCTAAACCCAAGACATTCCCAATTGTCAATTTATCTCGGTCTTATCTGGTTTAACATGTTTATTGCTTTTGGGAAAAAACTACCCCTTAACCGGTTTGTCCGACAAAGAATAGAACGGTAACGCCTATTAGATGGAACACAGAAAACATCCCCCCATTTGGATGAGATAGATCTCCCAGAATACTTTTCACCTTAGTGAGGAGCCTTTTTTCATATATATCCTGAATACAGGGCAGGCTGACTCCAATTACTCTACTTGCAGTTTTAACCACTCTCTGAAGGGACTTACGTTCTATAGCAGTACAGTTTCCAAACCATACCATGATTCCGTATGTGAGGACACTCTCTAAAATTGCTGAATAAAAGTTTACTAAAATCTCCTTACGTATCCCCGCCATGCGCATTTTCCTCAATAAAAACAGGCGTTGTTGAGATTTTTTAACAACACATCGTGTATGGATACCCCAAGACAGGTCATTGGAGATGTTAATACCCAGGAATTTAAAGGACTCAACTGTCTCCACAACCTGGTTATTTACAACTAGAGCACTATCGAGCACAATCATGCTCGATAGTGGACTCTTTCAATGCAGCCACCGAGATACCTCTCCAGTTTGGTAGAGAGGTTTGCACCCTGGTCCTCAGTGTTTCCTTTAAACAATCCATCAACACAGAAACAGCTACCTCCCTGTGATGTGCATTATCCTTAATGTCCTCGATCCCAGTGTATTTCCTGCAGTGCTCTATGGAAATATTTGGATGCCGTTTCACCTTCCTTTTTCCTTATGGAGAAGATTTTATTCCATTTAACAACAGTAGGAAAATACACTCCTAATTGCAGATTAATTTGCTTTACGTTCTCCTGATTGTACTCATCAGTGAGAGGTACTTCTACATCTAACTTACAATCCGTTATGAATTTTGTGATGTCAATATTTGAGGGTAAACACACCCATAGCACTGTTCGCCAATCTTTGTGGGTTCATGGGCGTTACCTAACTCTCTAACAAATTTCTGGCATCCGACTAGATCTTTTCTGGGATCGGGGAATTCTGACATAATTGACCTTAACTCTGCTCGGGACCACGTACAATGCATGGCAATGTTTCTGATGGGAGTTACTCCCTGATTGTGCGTTCTCCCATTGGGAACTGCATTCACCCTGACAGGATTTAATTCAACTACATAATTTTTGCTTGACTCTATAATGCGTGGAGCTATTGTCTCTGCATAGTGTATGGTGCCGTACTTACCTGTGGACACAACCTCACTTACCCCTCCATTAGGTGGCATCACTACAACCCTTGGTTGTTGGGCCGTGCCCACCTGAGTATTCTGTATGGTGGCTGCTAGAGAGAGTGCCGATATCATGCTGGGCTCATCTTCCGGCTCACAGTCCTGGGGAAAATTTAAAACGGGATACAGCTGGCAAGGGTTAGGGTTAACACATTGATTAATTACTTTCTTATCCTTTACCAATGCACCATTGCTTGTAGCCAATTTCTCCCCATCCAACATATGGTGGTGGTGCGGTCACCATCGCTTTCCCGCTAGGTTTGGAACCTGCTGTGCGAGCCAATTCTCTCTGCACATCCCCCTCTTGCTGCCACAAGTTTAAACAATCTGTATGTCTAATCATTTGTTTTCTAGATTTTATCAGACATATCCTGATCCTTATGTTCTGTAATACCTCTGTCTCAAAGCTGCTCATCCTAGGGAATGATGCCCTATCTTCAGCAATCATACGTACCCATTCATCACAATAAGCTTCAGCGTGTGGACCATATTTCCCACACATAATAAACCTTGCTGAACCCTTGGGCCGCGGCTCTTCAGCCTGAACCCTGGCTTCCATACGTCTCTTACTTGAGCAACTGGCTCCCATTGTGGGTCCTTTCCCACAAACACCACCCAAATACACAATGGAAGCAGACAATGAAAGTTCTCCGAGCGCTCTTCACCCACTCTTGCCCACGTTGGCCAGTAATACGATACACTGTTGATAGTGGAAGGCAATGTACCCAACTTAGGGCCCTAACTGGCTTCTATTCACTGGAAGTTTTTAGGAGTGATTAACCTTTTCCAGTGAATATCTACCGTTGGAGATTTTCCTGAGAGAGACCAGCAAAAACTCCCTATACATTTATACACAAATCACGCTTGCGTATGCTCTACATGGTGCTAATGATACTGCAGTTTCGCACAAAAGTTCGCACAAGGGTATCAAGTTTTGTCACGTATCGCACCCATAAACGCGCGGTCTAATCGCACAGCGTATAGATACTTGTTACCTATCCGCTCTACGACCACTGGAGTCAAATATACAAGCTGTGCTCCTCAGGCAGGGCCTAACAAAAAACCTTTACTTCAATACTACACAATGCACAATTCCCTATTACGCTCCTCTGCAAATCTCCTCTTGATTTGCGTACTTCACATACTTCACTATAAGCCTCCAGTTACTTGGTGTCACCGACGGGATCCCGAATTCCCGGGGTTCAATATACTCACTCTTACTTTCAGCTCACAAAAATACACAGTGTTTTTCTGTACAGAAAAATCTCCACTCTTTCTTTTCGGCAGCTTTACCCCAGAGTACAGTTTAGGCAAAAGTCTTAACTATCCGATTTCAAAAGCAGATTAGTATATGTGCTATTTGTATTTAAGGTATACTATCCTACCTTAATTGAACAACTATTGTGAGATTTGTATTTAGCGTCCGCACTCCTACGCAACCGTGCGTGCCTTTTACACCGCTTGCGAGCTCCTGTGCTTTGTCCGGGCCACGTGTACAAAACGTGCATCCGCAATAAAACAAGTCACACAACCTCTATAAATGTGAGCAATACAAACTATAATCGCTCACAAACACAACCCACACTTGTTCTGTGTAAACCTTTACAACCAGTCCAGAACTGCGTTTTGTGTTTTTATAATTAAGCCCTTAATATACTATATCAAATTTATCTATATAGCAACAAATGTATCTGATTTCACACAGATCTAAACTGATCTAAAAATCTATACCTTGTGGCAACAATATGTGAGACGGTATGCAAAGTATCGGTACGCCCTGTGTGCACTTTTTTGTGCCCCCCAAA
This sequence comes from Pseudophryne corroboree, assembly GCF_028390025.1. Classification (NCBI taxonomy): domain Eukaryota; kingdom Metazoa; phylum Chordata; class Amphibia; order Anura; family Myobatrachidae; genus Pseudophryne; species Pseudophryne corroboree. The sequence goes on along the minus strand of NC_086447.1, from coordinate 36,130,751 downwards.
AAATTACATAGATTTTTTAAATAGCTTTTTTCCTGTTTACCTCCGTGTTCTTTCAGCACCTCTGCAGACCAGACAGAGCAGACGCAATCTAACAGCACACAAATAGGGTTTTAAAACAACCATGCCACCATAAAGAGGTTTAACTTAAAGATATATGTCCACCCTTTGCTGATTGATTAAAGTCTGCTATGATCTGCTAGCCTTTGAGTGTGTGAAAAACTGGATTGAGCCCCCAATTGTGAATGCTGATTATTTTACAGGACAAAAAGCAAGACCTTAATACATTTAAATTCGAGCCGCTGTGGCCGCTGCATGTAATCCTTACCCTATGTACTTTTTACACAGTTAGCGTACAAAAGCCCGTACTGTGTACACACTTTGCATACCCACGCCGTGACGGACGTACAAAGTACACGCAATGCATACACACACAACACACTGAGCGCACAATGCAGCTACACGTGTGATAGAAGTACACCTTAAACCTTAGCAGATTATGGGACACGACACCAATTGTATTTCAAAACTATGTTGGAGTCCAACCCACCAACGGTTATTTACTAGCAGGGGTAACAACAATAATACAATACAATAAGAGAAAAAGGCTACAATCAATGTCACATACATTTGTTCGCCTGCGCTACCTGGTCCGGTCCTCAGTCAATCAAGGTAGATGACCTTCGGAGATTGTGTGTGACCGGGTCTGCAGCTGGCCTTTTATACATTTGTCCAAAACCTAATACAATGGAAACTGTAATCTCTTCATCTATTGGTCACTGGGATGGTCATTTACAGTACAGGAGAGGTCATAGGTTGGTTTGAATAGGTGGGCAATGTCTGGTCCAGGTGCACTTGCAGTTGGTCTCCACTGGGTTCCAGCCAAATATCAGGAGTACAGTAAATACAGTTGATATTAATATTCTGCTCCTGCGCATATCTATTTGCAGGAGCGTGCTATCTTCCGCAAACCAACACCGGAATACTGCTCTTAAAATACCCTACAGCTGGATACCAAACACCACCTCCTAACCTAATTCTGTCCCCTCATATCCTATAAAGGTGAATCCCTTTGTTATTATACCCTTTAAGCAAGTGTAACTCGCTGGTGTGGTGCACGCTGACTATGTGTAAATCGTGTGCTATGTGTATTAAATATGAAATGTGTCTTTATGGCTTTTCCATGCGATCACAAATGCTACCGTAATTACTCATAACACGCGCTAAAATGCAGGACCGCGTGAGCGGTCCTACGCAAATTGTGAATATGTGCACGCACGGCAGAACAAGTACACGCACGGAGTCCATCTGTGTGTAGTTTGTACGTGATGTGTGTACTGCAATATTTTCGACTTCGACAGCAGAAACGTGAGAAGACCACAATAAATCCCAAGTCTTAAAAACGTAATACTACTGACCATCTCTACCTCCTCGCCATTCAAAAACAATGGCTGTGGGGCGGTTTTCCTACTTACTTCATGACCTCCCTATAACTGTCCTCCTCCCCCTTACTAATCAAGCCCACTAGCATAGTGTTGTCCACAAGTTTTACAATAAAATTGGACTTTGTATTTGAGGTTCAATCAGAAGTATATAAAGAATATAAACAGGTGCTTAAAACAGACCTTTGAGGGAATCCTATGTTCAGATGAGAGAGTAGTACCCAACCTGAACCACTGTGGATGGTCAGTCAGAAAATCTAACAACTAATTAGGTGGGCACATCATAACCAATCACTCAAAGCTTGGCAGATAGCACAACTGGGACAACAGTGTTGAAAGCAGAACTATAATCCACAAACAACAATCTGGCATATAAATTCCTGCTCTGTAAATGACAAAGACCCTAATGAAGAACCGTAAGAGCAGCATCCTTGGTTGGTTGATCTATCTGACCTGTATGTGAACTGGTGGTAATCAAAACCCATCAATATGCCACCACTAAGGTATTCAAAAACTGCTCTCTCAAAACACTTCATGACTAATGATGTGAGAGCAATTGGGCGGTAGTCATGTAGAACGGTTGCTGCTGCATGAAGCACTGAGCTAGTGAGAAGTTAAAAATCTTTGTAAAAATACCTGCTAGCTGGTCAGCACACTCACGTAGAACTCTACCCGGGATACAGTCAGGGCCTGGGGCCTTCTTAGCGTTGGTTCTACGTAAGCAGAGCCAAACTGCAGACTTTTATAGTTTTGAAAAGCTATTCAATGGGGATCACATATTTTCACTGCATGGATCAAGTTAGCCTCCTCAACCATTGCATAAAATGCATTAAACTCATCTGCAAAAGGGGCGTCGTTCTTAAAAGTCCAGGTACTTGAGCCTTTAGAATCAGTTACATGCTAATCCTTTGCCACATTGACCATGCATCACCAGATTCCCTAAAGTGAATCTCAATTTTGTTCGAATAAGCCTCCTTAGCCAACTGAATACCTTTCTTCAAATTTGAACGGGCAATTTTTATGCTACACTATCTTCAGACCTAAATGCCTTGACCCTAGATCGTAACATATAATGGACCTCGCTGTTCAACCACTGTTTCGTGGTGGGAAATACTGTCATTTAATTTCCTTTTTTCAAGTAACACTCTCTATAAAGCAATTAAGATACATTAAAACCATAGAGGCCAATAAATCTAAATTGATGCTTGAATCCATCATTCTAGGCAGCCCTGCAGTCTTAATAGAGCCCCCTCAGGCCGACTGTAATATTAGTAACAGTACTAGACCTTTTAACACCAGAAGATATTTCAGAACTAAAAATAGAGAAGAATGATCCAACTGTCCAATGTGAGGACACAGGATGATCTATTAAGTGTCTCTGATGTTTGTATATACTGTACTTGGTGTAGTATATTACCACCATATGTGGCACTCCCACATTCTGTACAAACTTGAATGTGGTGGTTCTCAATTAAACCCACATGAGTGCACCAGTTATTATAGGTGTATAGACAAAGGTCTCCACCTTTTTTCTTACCGGACTCCAATGTCCCCTCAGCTGTAAGCAAAGCCTTCCCAGGAAACTCTAAGGGGCAACTGGGATCATTCATTCTCAACCAAGTCTCAGAAAATATCAGTACGGAGCAGTTATTTAATGACTGATGACAGTCAATTCTCAGCCGGACCTCATCCATCTTGTTAGAAAGATATCTTACATTGGCTAAAAACACACCGGACAGAGAGGAGTTAAATGGCTGATTTCTGAGTCTTGCTAGGGTGCCGGCTCTCTTCCCTCCTCTTCCCCCCTCTTTTGCTTTCTCAGCCTTCGTGGATGCCGCTGGCCCTGCTGATAGTACTGCTGACAAGTCTGCCTCCACTCCCGACTCCTGGCCCAGCCCTGATGCTCATGTCTGTCATTGCCCAGCCGATATGGTGACCGCGTCAATCACCTTCCATGGAGCCTGTGGTGGGAGCAACCGGGCACCCATCATCTGACGCGATGACCCTGGCGAACCCAACGTCACCAATCTGGGACACATCGCTTAGGCCACAGCTCTAATTCCCAGCATCAGGAGAACTCAACAGCTGCCCAGAGTAGCCCGGAGCCACAGTAGCCAGATGCAGGAACTGGAGACCAAGAAGCAGCAGATCCCACCAGCTCAGCATTCTGGATAGCTCTTGAAACAGTCCTTGGAGCATAAGTGATACAGCTGCTGGGTCTACATGACCCACCATTGCCATCTTGTAGCTATTGCAATCTAATAAATGTGGATCCTGCTTCCCTTATATATTGGGTAATATTCTGGTTTCCTGTGGGTGTGTTTGTGTGTATTTACAACAGTTTTTCTTCTTTATTTCTGTATTTGTATACTTTTATATATTACAGTATATGATAAATTAACTGGTTATAACAACACCACCCCAACCAAAAATGTACCAAATTTTTTAAAAGAAAAATCGTTTAATGCACCAATTGATGCACTGCCCACATGGTAGCACCGCCCAATTTACCCACAGCAGGGCCGAAACTAGGATTTTTGTCACCCGGGGCAAGGTAGTCATTTGACACCCCCCCCCCCCAAAAAAAAAAAAAAACCAAAAAAAAACAAACATTTTTTTTACAATAAAAAAAATCAAAAAATCAAACAATTTAAAATAAATAAATAAATGAATAAAAATATTATATATATATATATATATAAATATATATATATATCTTTCAGAACTTTTTTACCTGAAAAATTGCCTTTTCTAACATAAATTTCATATCCATCCCCCTCCCATACTTAATCAAGGGGCAGCATGTATATATATATATATATATATATATATATTTATATACAAATACATACACGTATATATAACAGTCAATAGGACTGGCACTGTCATAACTGTAAAATTACAGTGCCCAAGTCCCTTCACTTAAATAAAGGAGCAGCAACACACTCTGAAACTTTGGCATTGTTGTGACAGGAGATAAAGAAATTAATTGCCTGTCAAGTAAAGATAGATAGATAGATAGATAGATAGATAGATAGATAGATAGATAGATAACCTTCATATCCCTCTCAGCTCTCACATCACTCACCATCTCATGGAGCTGCTGTAGTACACAAGTAGTGGTGAGGACTTGGAGCTGCTGCAACTTTCTGTCAGCCATCAGTGCTGTTTGCCGGGAAGGAAACAGCTGTATCCATCCAGACCCCGCCAGACACCCGCAGCCCACCCCGGCGTATTCAAAGACACATCACCCCCTCACTGCTGCTGCTGCTGAGTGTCTTCAATCGCTCCCGGCCAGGACACTGCTGACTAACTCAGGAGCAGCAGCGAGGAGGTGATGTGTCTCTATGCCGCCAGCACAGCGCTGCTGAAATACAACTCTCCCCTCTTCCTGCTTCCCCAAGCCGTGCACAGCACACAGGAAATTGAAAGTAAACTACAGCTCCCGAGGGCTGCTGGGAGCTGTAGTTTATTTTCAGTCTAATCACAGAACTCCGGCGGCTCTAAGCTGCTACCATTGGCGCATAGGGAGAGGGTGTTAGGGGGTCTCGGCGCCCCCTCCAATCCGGCGCCCAGGTCGCCTGCCCCCCTAGCCCCCCCCTAGTTTCGGCCCTGCCCACAGCTATGCCCCCCTCCTTCACAGGTGTTCCTGAACCTATTTTTCTAGAAAAATGGCACAGACACAATATAAATACCAGAGGTGACACGGGGGACATCCTGTCTCATAGTATTTGAGATGGAAGAGGGATGAGAAAACAAGTTTTATGGTAAGAACTTACCTTTGTTAAAACTCTTTCTGCGAGGTAGACTGGGCTCCACAAAGATAGACATAGGGGTGTAGTGTAGGATCTTGATCCAAGGCACCAACAGGCTGAAAAGCTTTGACTGTTCCCAGAATGCATAGCGTCGCCTCCTCTATAACCCCGCCTCCCTGCACAGGAGCTCAGTTTTTAGTTAACCAGCCCAATGCAGTAGCAGGAAAAGAGACGACAACGGTTAGTAGCCACATACACCACACTCTCACGACAGGAGAAGTGTCAGCGGCTAATGCCATACCAACCCAAAGAAGCTAAGTGCATCAGGGTGGGCGCCTTGTGGAGCCCAGTGTACTTTTAACAAAGGTAAGTTCTTACCATAAAACTCGTTTTCTGCTGTGGGGTACACTGCGCTCCACAAGGATAGACATAGGGGATGTCCTAAAGTAGTTCCTTATGGGAGGGGACGCACTGTAGTGGGCACAAGAACCCTGCGTCCAAAGGAAGCATCCTGGGAGGTGGCAGTATCGAAGGCATAGAACCTTATGAATGTGTTCACAGAGGACCATGTAGCCTCCTTGCACAATTGTTCAAGGGTTGCACCACGGCGGGCCGCCCAAGAAGGTCCAACAGACCGAATAGAATGGGCCGTAATGTGAGCCGGAGCCGAGAGACCAGCCCTCACATAAGCATGTAAGAACTGGATGTATATCACAGGGTAATTGTACTAGAAAACCCTGACTAAATGCACTCTTTCTTAACTAACACTGTCTAATAGGCAGGTAGAATACTTAAGTGTCATGTAAAGTCACAGCGCTGACAACCAGGCGGCATTACACAGGAGGATTTGCCCAAGCAGTCCCAGGAACAGTGTAGCTGAGAGAAATGGTGCCCAGATACTGACAGGGAGTGAGTAAGAGACAGATATGCAGCTCCAGGGCGGGGACATTTGCGGGAAATAGCGCCCTGGGGCTGGGGGAGGGGCTCCAGGTCTAAGCCTTATCCCCCTGCTGGCAAAACCACCGGGTACTGTGGGCTACTATTAAAATGGTTTTAAGTGAAAACCTGACCTGCACCCATGCCCTGGTTATCTAGTGGGATCGCCTGTACTGCCACAGTGTCCACCGCCAGCGTGCGCGGCCCGCCTCCCACTGATCGCGCCGGATCGCAATAAAGTACGGGTCCCACAAGCGGGACCCACTCACGACCTCCTGAAGCGCGGCCACGTGATCCCGGAGAGCCCCTGTCGTGTGTGCCTGACCATGGAAGAAAACCGGAGCCTCCTGCTGTAGTTACCCGGCAACTAGGGCTCGGGAGTGTACAGCGCTGCTGGGAAGAGATGGAGCTGCAGCAGAGAATGTCAAAAGACATATACACACTGCTGCAGCCCTTGAAGTCTTCACTTTTCTTCTCAAAAAGCTCTTCTTAGGGCTGCCCAGAGCAGCCCCTCTGTTATGTGCCTGCTATCTGCCGCACCAACTACAAAACTGAGCTCCTGTGTAGGGAGGCGGGGTTATAGAGGAGGCGGCGCTATGCAATCTGGGAACAGTCAAAGCTTTTCAGCCAGTTGGTGCCTCGGATCAAGATCCTACTCTACACCCCTATGTCTATCCTTGAGGAGCCCAGTGTACCCCGCAGCAGAAAGAGTCATTCAGCCTAATGTTAGCAGAGCTAGTTTGGAAAAGGGATGAAGTCTTGGAGAGGCAGGAAAGACTTATGAAGTAGAAGTAATTGCAGTCTATGGGCCAGATGCACTAAGCCTTAAAAACTGATGAAGTGGAGAGTGATAAAGTACCAGCCAGTAAAGGCTCCAACTGCCATGTTACAGGCTGTGTTTCCTGTTCCACTCCCCTGAATGCCACGTAACCGCCTCCGGACCTCCACTGCTTGTCAATCATTGCATCATGATAGTTCATGCACTACGGCAGCTGCACATGCGCAGATGTCCAAAAATTGCCCATTTGTGATTTTCAGATGTCTGCATCCACCTCTGAATAGCCCCCAAAGGGTAAAGCTATCAGCATTGTCACACCTCTTTCTCCAAGCTAACCTTAATTAATTATATTTATTGATTGCTCTATTTATCAAAAACATTGTATTTTATATATTATTTTTTAAGCAAAATTTTTATATTTGTAAAAAAAAAATTACATCGATATTATAGAAGATAATTTAGACTATGGCAATCCCGTACTTATCAATGTGAGGCCTCCAACCAGGGATGTACAATTATTCTGAACAGTTTAAACTTGTTAAAAGTTCCTGCACTGTATACCAGGGAAGGCTATTTATCATCAATGGTTTGCAACCATCATTAATTTATGGCCGATGGCAAAGGTTTTTTTTTTTACCATCGATGGCAGACCAAAGTCATGGGAACATCGGCAGCTTCGGCCTGATGACCACAATCTGCAAATGTGCAGAACCCAAGCATTGTTACCTGACCCATTAATGTTAGCAATGAAATGTTCTAAACCGTTGGCCATTGATGGTACAGACATCAATGGCCATCAGTACAGTACATTACAAACATTGCTGTTTTTATTTTATATTGTATTTATTTATTTTTTTAAAACAAAATCTAATTTTACATAAATGTTTTGAATTGATGTACTTGACCTAATTCAATCATAATTTACTTGAAAAATATTAGCCAATTTCTGTAAGTACATAACATATCCTAAAATGTTTTCTCTTATCACAAGCGCCTGAATATTCTGCTGTTGTTCCTTGGGGTCACCTGGAAATCATTTCTTCATTCCATGTACAAGGGGGAAATAATTCATTGCGGACAGATAAATGCATGTGACCGAAAATAAACTGACTTTTACAATAATTAATCTCTGAAGATTATTTTCTCTCTCTAAAATCCCTTATTAAGGTCCTGGAAATAATAATGATAGAAAGAATGGACTGAGGAGTGAGAACGTGCTTAAGGTACTGACATTTTAAATACACATTTATAAAATATGCTTTAATGTACAAAGAAACATTTTACAACAATTGCTAGGTAGTGTCATAGGATATAGCGCATTAATATTTATTATTATTATTATTATTATTATTATTATTTATTATAAGATTTATTACTTATGCTACTAAAACACATTTTTGGCAAAAAAAGACGCAGACGCTCGCACAGTTACACGGGTCTGGTCGGCTCACTTGCATGAGGCATCTAGCACTTCAAGGCACATAGGACGCACAAGGAGACTGTGCTGAGTAATGTGATATGTATGACACTTGTATATCTGTGTGTCGCTGAGACTCTGAGTCTGTACACAGAGTGTTATAATGTAGCAGCAACAGCTTTATTCCAAAACAAGTTCTGTTCTGCTCCTACAAGTGTCATATATCACATTATTCAGCACAGTCTCTTAGGGGGTAATTCCAAGTTGATCGCAGCAGGAATTTTGTTAGCAGTTGGGCAAAACCATGGCCCTCATTCCGAGTTGATCGCTCGCAAGGCGAATTTAGCAGAGTTGCTCACGCTAAGCCTACGCCTACTGGGAGTGTATCTTAGCTTCTTAAAATTGCGACCGATGTATTCGCAATATTGCGATTACAAACTACTTAGCAGTTTCAGAGTAGCTTCAGACTTACTCGGCATCTGCGTTCAGTTCAGTGCTTGTCGTTCCTGGTTTGACGTCATAAACACACCCAGCGTTCGCCCAGACACTCCCCCGTTTCTCCGGCCACTCCTGCGTTTTTTCCGGAAACGGTAGCGTTTTTATCCACACGCCCCGAAAACGCTGTGTTTCCGCCCAGTAACACCCATTTCCTGTCAATCACACTACGTTCGCCAGAGCGAAGAAAAAGCCGTGAGTAAAAATACTATCTTCATTGTAAAATTACTTGGCGCAGTCGCAGCGCGAATATTGCGCATGCGTACTAAGCGGAATTTCACTGCGATGCGAAGAAAATTACCGAGCGAACGACTCGGAATGAGGGCCCATGTGCACTGCAGGTGGGGTAGATATAACATGTGCAGAGAGAGTTAGATTTAGGTGGGGTGTATTCAATCTGCAATCTAATTTACAATGTAAAAATAAAGCAGCCAGTATTTACCCTGCACAGAAACAAAATAACCCACCCAAATCTTACTCTTTCTGCACATGTTATTTCTGCCTCCCCTGCAGTGCACATGGTTTTGCCCAACTGCTAAGAAAATTCCTGCTGCGATCAACTCAGAATTACCCCCTTAGTGCGTCCTAGCCGCATTGTGTTTTATTTACTGTTAGATCTGCAATGACATTATATTACCATACAATGGTGTGAGCTTGCATTACCATATAATATGGGATTTTCTCTCTAGAATGTACCTATGTAACATTAAAACCACTGACACATTAGTTTCACAGGGGAAAATCTGCTAATCCAAGTACTATACATCAATGTATAATTCTCTCAGAGTGTTAATGATTAACTCACTGTTTATAAGATGATAATTCACGACATCTGCGTGTGAATATATTAATGTAACAATTTATATCAGGGATATATTTGATTTTAGTCCTAGGCTTTTGATCTGTTACTGTTTGGGGGTCTGTCACAAGTATATGTCTGAGACTGCAGAGGATACGTTGTTGCAGTTCTTGGGAAGTTAAAACTACAACAGGCAGATTATCCATGTGTAGTGACATGTTAATATTAGGATCACGGCACGGATATATACTGTATGTAGGAAATAATAATCTGGAGAACCAGAGACTTACACATTGTGATTTCTAAAAGTTGTTTTATTTGAAATGCACACTCATAATTATTAGGGTATATTGTGTGGGCTTATTGCACAGAATTATATATAACAAAGGTCAGCATATGAGCTATGTGTGGCTAGATTGTTTTATTACACCTTTATCTATCTTGTATATTTTCACTGACTTATCATTTAGTCTAAAATACTTTTAATAATTTGAATAATAAAAGTTATAGTTTCATGTTGAGTGCATCTGGAAATGACAAACCTCTCTTCTCCTTTTATACATAATAAATCAATAAATACAAAATGTGTTCCACAGTACAAAGTTTGACATGGAATTATTACTAACATGTTTCTTCACCTGGATGCAGGATATTTTCTAATATTTCTATGCAGCATTCATTGTGCGTTATGATACAGTATGTGGTGGTGCCATTGTATTTATATATTTTTCGCAATAATGAATGTATACAATAGTATTTAATAAAATGTCAAAAAATTATACATATAGATATGTCTTATGATATTGCATTATTATTTATTATTTTATTAATTAAGTTATTTATATTTTGTTTTTGTGTATTAAAATGATTACTTCTAAGATGGTTATATTCTCTGACTTGTTTTGAAAGAGCTCAATTTAAAGTAACAATATAATCTACAACAGCACTGTGTGATATATACAGTATCTACAGTATAAATATACGCAGTATGTGATCTACAGAGGTGGTCCTGTATCAAATACATTTTTGTGGCTTCAAAATTGGTGAGTGTCCCACTCATTTGGACATTATTACAACGTTAAGCACGCCTTCCAACTTTCCGTCTTTCTGAAATTAGGGGACATGACCTCACAACTAGGGGGCATGGTCTTGTGGCAAATGGTGCGACCACGTACCTTACCCCGTTTTTTTTGTCTCTGAGAAAACAAAAGTTTTCCAGTTTCTATTAAAATTGAACCACTTTAAGTCCAGTGAATAACCTGACATGGTAGGCAGTAAACTGATAGAGGTAAAAAAAAATATTATGAAAAAAAAAAAAGTTTGGTTAGTTTAGTAAAGTTTTAGAGTTATAAAACATGTCTTTTCCAGGGAAAATTTCATGTTACGAACTTACAGGTCTTCTGTTGCTATGGAAGTAAACTACACCTTGAAAGTTATTGCGAACAAACAATTCCTACAGGTGACCAAACGTCTGTTGATTTCTACTGATTGCTGGTAACACTCCGGGGTCAGTGAGAGTGGTCACCTCTAACTGACCCCGGAGTGTTACCGCGATCAGCGAATGACACCACTCATAGTAACTCAGTTATTGAGGTTGAAAAAAGAGAAAATGTCCATCTAGTTCAAACTTTTTTATAATTCTTACACTAATCTGTCTGTAACACTATTTTACTATACTGACCCAGATGAAGTTAAGCTATTTAGTCTAACTAACACTATAATGCATACTTTTTCTAAAATGCACTCACATTAATTGCTGTATCCTTGGATATTTCTTTCAGTTAGGAATTTATCTAATCAATTTTTAAACATATTGATTGAGTCCACCATTACTACCTTTTCAGGCAGTGAATTCCAAATCTTTACTGCCCTTACTGTGAAGAACCCTTTCCTTCCTTGGGTATGAAATTCTCTCTCCTCTAACCTCAGGCAGTGTCCATGTGTCCTGTGTAGAGATTTTTCAATAAACAAATCTCCTGATAGCTCCATGTAATGTCCCTTTATGTTTTTGTAAATATTAATAGAGTGTCCTCGCCGCCTTTTTTCGAGAGTGAACATATCTAACCTAGTAAGCCTTTCCTCATAATCCAGTGTCTCTAACCCCTTAATTAATTTGGTGGCTCGCCACAGAGGGGGATAGCTTAAAAGCAGCCACCGCATTCTCCCTTTCTCCTATTACCCTGGACTCCTGCAACTCACCAGCATCAGTCCACAGCAGGTGGCATACCTCAATGGTCAACTCAAAAATCCTAAGACTTCATTGCGTCATCACTGGTGAGCAACTATATAAAGCAATTAGGGAGGGGGGGGGGTCGAGCATAGCACTGGTCATAGGCTACTGTGTGGCTCTACTGCCTTATTATAATACTTCCACTGCTAATTACACTGCAGCTATTGGCTTAAGTGGATATCTGTAGACTCTTCATTCACATAATTTATGAAATCACTCCTCAGCAAAAGTGAATGGATTCCATCTATAACTTAGGTATGATATATTGGATCAGTGAAACAATTAGATCACATTTTTTAATGTAAAATTATGTGATATTTCTAATTTAGTTTATGTTCATATATACATATGGAGCCTCGCTCATCTAGCCTTCTCTGCTGTGCCATGGTGCACCAAGGCTTATCAGCATAAGCCTTTCATCTATTGTACTCAGCTGCAATACAATACAGAGAGAACAATAAAGCAGGGGATTAAGTCATTACAATAGGGAATTAAGGGCCTAATTCCGACCTGTTTGCTCACTAGGGTTTTTTTGCAGTCCTGCGTCCGCATAGTCGATACCCATAGTGCAGTGTATTTTTGCTTTGCAAGTGGGGGAACGCATGTGTAGCAGAGCTGTACAAACAGATCTTGTGCAGTCTCTGAGTAGCCCAGGATTTACTCAGCCGCTGCGAAGAGTTCAGCCTGTCTGGGACCGGAATTGACGTCAGACACCCTCCCTGCAAACGCATGGACTCTCCCTCTTCCTGTCAACCTCTTTGCGAACGCCCGTGCAAATGGATTCTTCGCACAAACCCATCTCTGAGCGGCGATCCGATTCGTATCCGTGCAATGCGCCTGCGCATTGCGGTGCATATGTACGCGCAGCTTAGACCAGCGACTATGCAAACGCAGGAATGCAAAAAACCCTAGCGAGCGAACAGGTTTGAATTAGGCCCTAAATCCGACTGCACTGGCTAAGTTTTATTAATTACTTTTTAATAACTAATTATATATATATGGACTACTTAACTGTGTCTGCGTATTTGTGAAGTCTCTTAGAGTGCCAGCTTATTTTTGTTCCAGTACATGAGTTTACATAAGCAGGGCACCGGAGCATTTAACAGATTAACTCTTGGAGTGCTGGACTTGACATTGATTTCTATATATATATAAATATATATATAAAATAATAATAATTAATAAAAAAATTATAATAATTAATAACATCCTAATAACGGGATAGATGAGCAGGGCTCCATCTGTATTTTACACATTAAGATAGTTTGTTATACTTTAGAGTGCTTCCTAGGTATTTCATTATACCGCCATTCTTGTGTTATGGTGCTGACTTATTGATACCCTGGGGTGTCCGATGGGAGCTGCATAGTGATTTAATTTATCTATTTATTTTTAATGTTGATAAATGATTGTGTTTATTTAATACAAATTTAACATCAGCACCTGGTAATCTGTTTCTTAGTCTTCACCAGCATTTTGCAGCATCATGTAATATCATCTGGTCTACTGTGTCCTACAGTAGTTTTTAAACAGCAAAATAATGACTAAAATATACCTCTAAGTTATATAAGAGCTAACTTATAAGAAAGGAAAAGACAGCAGGTGTTCAAGTCACGGAATATCCAGCACAGTCTCCTGACTTGCACCCCATCACTTAGGATAGAAGGGTAAAAGTAAAGCAACCTACATTTGTGGGTGCTTCTGTAAAAGCTAGATTTGCCCTGCCTTGACCAGCAGCTGTAATTGTCTAATAAATTAATTTGAGCAACTTGACAGTTTTGTATATAACTGTTCTAAGAGGCATGTATGAAATCAGCAGTATAAGTGCATGCTGGTCCTTGCAGTGCCATTTGGAGGATCTTGGGGTGCCTCCAGGTGAGTTACTGTAGCTTTAGGAATGCAAGGGTGGTTCAATAAGTAGGGTAACAGGACCTGGCACTTGTGTAATGTTCTCTATTTCATTGTACCTCCCTGCCAGGACAGAGCAGGAAGACCACTGCTTTCCTTCGGGACCATTATGCTGCACCTCATACAGTATCATGTCTTCAGAATGCCAAAAATAGGTTTCAAATTGACTTCTTCTCCAGGGAATATGGTACCATTGCTTGCATAAATTCCATGCAGAGAGATATATAAAGGAAAAAATATGTTGCAGTACAGTTTGAAAGTTACAGTTTCAAAACTGAAGTCCCTTCATAAAATATTTCTAGGAGATGCACTTTTTCACCACAAGGCTAGTGTGGCGGCATTCTTTGGCTTACTTACCTGTATCCTATGAGAAAACCGTGTCTTGGTGCTGGCAAATAGCTTGAAGGGAGGAAGGAATCCGGAACCTCCCGTTAATTACTCACTCCTTGCTCCTTGCCGGGAGCTAAGCATGGTACAAACTCATTCTTACACTATCCTTGTGGTGAAAAAGTGCATCTCCTAGAAATATCTTATGAAGGAACTTCAGTTTTTACTATAAAGATAAACTGTAACTTTTAAACTGTGCTGCATATTTTTTCCTTTTTTTTCTTTTTTATATCTGTCTGCATGGAATTTCTGCAACCAATTTCACCTAGTTTTGGCATTCTAAGGACATAATTTCTTTTTATATGGTCTTTCTTGGGCTTTGATTATCTTGTGACATTGTGCCCAATCAGTAGGGTGGTAGCGCCCAAGGTGTTTAAAAAAAATGTCTTTGTCTATACTTCACTGGTGGGTGGGTTCCACCTTAATACACCTGGGCATCTGTAATCCATCAAGCGCCATTGTCTCTTCTGTACCTTTTGCATTAATTGCACCTCATATCAGTCATACTGCCCCAGCATCAGGTGTAGGATGGCGGGGCTGGTGGAAATATGGTCACACATTGAGGTTCATAGTGTGATTAGAATTATGCATGCCTTAGTATACCGTTGGAACAAACGCTTAGACAAGTATGGGGACTATGTGGAAAAATAATATGTAGCAAGGCAATACTATTCATTATACGTATGTGAATAAATTCATGCAATGAGAGGTCTTGTTACCAAAGTGGGTACAATTATCATACAGTGAAAGAAAAAGCAAATAATCGATGCCATGAAGTGGCTGGTGGCTAAATCGTATCTTTGCAAACATATCTAACTAAGATCTCTGTGTTTCTACTATCATATAGAATGTAAATCTCCTTCACTGGTCCATTACAATAGAGTGTGCTGGGGGAAGACTTTGTTTTTTTCTTGTTTAAATTAGCCCCTCCCTTTCAAGCACCTGTAATTGACTAATAAATTGATTTGTTCAACTTTCCAGTTTTGTATATCAGTGTTAGCAAATATATCCCCATTCTAATTTTGGTAACATATACAGTACCTCAAAAATCTGAGATGTGTTATGGTGAAATACTGCAAAACATTTTATTCACTATCACAAGGTAAAAAAATGCCCGTGCATGGTAAAATAAAACAATAGCTTATCTGAGATCCCAGTAACACATGGAAATACCTTTGTGCAGAAAAGTTCTCCACTCGTAAGGATGGGTATCTTTGGGATGGGTAATGGTAGGTGTTCCTGGGGTACCCTATGAGAAAGTCTGTTATACAGGTGAAACTCATTGGCGATAATTGTCTAGGTACACCTACCATTGTATTCCCTTCTTACTATTGTATAACTTTAATCATGCTGATATTTCATCAGTGTTGAGTTTCAGTTTTGGGGTAATACAGTTTGTGGATGGAAAGCCCCATCTATGGGATGTAGTCACAGTCCTGGCGGTCGGGATCGCAGCGGTCAGCATACCGATGCCGGGATCCCGGCCACCAGAATGCCGGCAGGGGGCTCAGGACTATTCCCATTTGTGGGTGTCCAAGACACCCATAGAGTGGGAATAGAACCTGTGGTGAGCGCAGCAAGCCACCGAGCCCGCAAGGGGCTTTTTTACGCTCGCCCCCTTCCTGTCAGCATTCTGGCAGCGGGATAAGCAGCCATTGTAGATAAGGATTCTCAGAACCACTGAAAGACTTCTTAGTCCAGATCCTAAATCCAGAGTCCTTGGCAAATCTTATGCAGTTTCAGATTAGTGAATTAGAGCAAAGAAGAAACAAGAATTGTATGCATCAGTTACTATGACAATTCATGCATCTGTGGTCTGCAGTCTTCAGGAACATATATATATATATATATATATATATATATATATATATATATATAAAATAAAAAACAAATTCCCAAGTGCGCTAAATAAAAGTGTATCTACAAAAATTCTTCCAGTGTTGTTTCCGTAGGTAAGAATTGAGTACTGGAGAAGATTTGTGTCTGGGAACCTGTAACGGACACCCCTCACCAAGATAGTCACCCAAACAAGAGGCCCAAATCTTCTCTAGTACTCTATTCTTACCAACGGAAACAACACTGGAAGAATTTTTGTAGATACACTTTTATTTAGCGCACTTGGGAATTTGTTTTTATTTTGTATGCTATTGAGGTCTTTCAACAGGGACCTCTCCCGTTGTGCTGCTTTGAGTTAGGCCTTTATCAAGACAGCCACAGGAGACATCCAATCAGCATGCCAGATGCTGCATCACTTTATGTTATTTATCCAATAATATTCCCAACATTTAATTATTTAATGTGGGCAAGCAAAACCATCCAATGAAGTGATTTTCAATATATACTTATCAACAATGCAGTATAATTTCTGGAAAAAGACAGCACTCAAACCTATTATAAATCAAGGTGGTGGTGCAGGGTAAAAGATAATAATAATAATAATAATAATAATAATAATAATAATAATAATAATAATAATAATTACACTCACTTTTTCAGCAATTTAGAAAAAGAAATTACCAGCACTCACGGTTTAGATGAACGTGAAAAGAGTTTTATTCTTCAAGAAAAATCCATTTGAAGCACAATCTGGTAGCTGTGTCCCAATGGCCGTTTCAACCAACACAGTTTTCATCAGGAGCTCGTGAGGAAAACCGTGTTGGTTGAAACGGCTGTTTCATTTTATCACAAGAAGCAGGCTACATGCTTATTTAAATTTCCTACAGTATATATCCAGGGGGCCCTGATGAAGGCCTAATGATGATGAAATGCTTTGGGTGTGGCCAACATGATGTGATGCAGTGACATCACATGCTGCCTCCAGTGCCGTGATTGAGCCCAGTGACTTGTTTATAACTGTCTGAACTTTACCAGTGACCAGCCTGCTACTGTCTGGAGGTAACAGAGCTGTCTACCTGTATCTGGGGTTCGGAACTTGGTAAAATATCAGTTATTTTAAACTGAGATATAAGTGAGCATTTATTGCGTAATTAAGTTTATTTTAATACTCTCACCTGTTCGCCCCTTTTATATATACTGTATACAGTATATATATATATATATATATATATATACATATATATATATAAAAGCACTCACTCTCCCAGCTCATTGGAGAAAGCAAAACAAGCCAGCACTCACGGTTTAGATGAAGAATCAAAAGAGGATTTATTCCATATCAAGGCAGCATGTGAAGATACAGGCACAGCCCGACAGCTGTTTCAACCGATATAGGTCTTCCTCAGGGGCTACAAGAGCTGCATATAGTGCTGGAATAAAAACATGTATTGGCGCCAAAATCAAAGTAAGCATCACCCAATGGGAGGAGAAGGAGGCGGGACGAGTCCTGTATGCGGCTCTCCCATCTCTCTTGCTCCGTCGCGTCATCGCCAATGTAAACAAAGCTGGTGCCTTGCCTAGCAATGGCTCAGGTGCGAGGGCGCGAAGGGGAGAAATCCCAGTGCAGCCGTATCTGAGCTTACACAGGGGGTGAGGACGGGGGAAGAAAAGTTAAACAATGCGCAGTAATAAACAATGAAGCAACAGAAGTAACATAAAAGATCTAACAGCAAAATCGAAAAATGGAAAACATAAAAATCATGAATATAAAGGGATGTGAAAGTATGTACCGCTGGAGCCCAGTCATGAACAGGTGTCACATCTAACTGTTGTTATAAACAATGCTGTATGAAGAGAAAAACTGAGTAATTTAAAAGCTCAATAAAATTGCACCCATCGAGTGGCTCAAAGCCATAGCCAGAAATGGGCTGAATGAATAACTGCAACAATTATCAAAGTTAACCCGATGGTACTCAACATATTAAAGTACTATCAACAGATAGTGACCCAAATGATAATAAATGACACATGGTGGTGTCAATGGGCAGAAGTGGAATCCCAGCAATACATCAAAGCTGCAGAAAGACCTAACCACACAGTGGTGTATCAAAAACTGGACTGAAAATCAACCCAAAGCATAGATAGACAGGGCATTGCAACCATAACTATGGACTACGCACCATAGTAAGTGTCAGGTGACAAAAGGAAGAATGGTGGCCAAAAATACTTGTAAAAAGAGAAAGAAAAAAAATGGAAAAGACTGCTGGAACCCAGGTGCAAACAGGTGGCAGGTAGATAAAATGTGGTGAGATCAGGTATCTATGGGGTCAGTTCTACAGGAAAGGGAAGTGATCAGTCGAATATATGTGAGAGACTAAAGAGCGCCCGTCAGGTACCCCAAAGCCGCATATGGCTGAGTGATAAAGGTACAGCACCCAGTATTCCCAGGTTGTCACCAACACTGGTATTGACTGGGCCCAACACTGCTTAGTTTCCAAGATCGGATGGAATTGGACGTCGTCTAGTGTGGTATGGCTGTAGAGATCACTTTATTGCCACTCCCTAGGCCATAAAGGTACTACCCGTTGTTGGGCCATGCTAATAATGATAGCAAGGTATAAGACGTGGCAGTAAAAGATACCAAAAGATGAAGGAGAAGTCGCTACCACAGCCCATGTAGTAACCATAGGTTCAACCACATCAGAGAATCATAACACAACATTGCAACCTGAATGATGCACAAGAACTGACACACGGTGGTGTCTAAGGGCTAACCAAAAAGAAGAAACCATTAGGTAAAGCAAATAATACTGGACACACGGCGGTGTCTAAAGAAATGAAACCAAAAACAATTGCTAAATAGCTTCACAGGAAACATCCCAAACGAATGAAACAAATATATATATATATATATATATATATATATATATATATATATACAGTGCATCCAGAAAGTATTCACAGCACTTCACTTTTTCCACATTTTGTTATGTTACAGCCTTGTTCCAAAATGGAATAAATTAGTTTTTCCCTCAAAATTCTACACACAATGCCCCATAATAACAATGTTAAAAAAGTTTTTGTGAGATTTGTGCAAATTTATTAAAAATAATAAACTGAGAAATCACATGTACATAAGTATTTACAGCCTTTGAAGCTCAAAATTGAGCTCAAGTGCATCCTGTTTCCACTGATCATCCTTGAGATGTTCCTACAGCTTAATTGGAGTCCACTTGTGGTAAATTCAGTTATGATATAGAGGCTATATCAGTGAAATATGAACAGAAAAAAGTCATTTTCAAACATAAGTCATTGGAAGACAGGATTTCTTCATAAACACACTAAAATATTCAAACAAGAGGTGCATCTGGCTAGAGAAAATATCTGCTTTCTGGTGAAAAACAAATATATGCCACGAGAAAAAAAAAAATAAAGAATTCTTTAAACTTTGAATTTTCCTCGAACATTGTCAAAGTTTACTGTAAAAATGGGTTCAGTATGAAATACCTACATCAAAATCCTGACAAAGTCCTGACAACAATTGTCTGACGGTCAAAATCCTCGCAAGGTCAAAATACTGACAGGGTCAAAATAAAATACAGACATTTAAAATACCGAAAAGGTCAAAATACAGACATTTAAAATATCGACAGGTCAAAAAGTCGACAAAAGTTTTTCATTGCTGTTTGGTGTATGTCGACATAAGTTGACATGGACACCATTTAAGTGCTGCACTCGCCATGCTTCGGGCACTAATAGTATAAACAATCTTATTACATTTCATAAAATTTAACAGAATAAAAAATATTCACCATTTAAGTTATAAAAAAAATAAATTCACCTCTCTTTTTTATAAAAACTATAGAAATTATACTGTATTAATATATATATTAAATGGTGAATGTTTTTTATTCTGTTAAATTTTTTGAAATGTAATAGGATTGTTAATATAATGATTGTATGCTATTAAATTGTATTTTAATTATGTGCTGCCTCAAGGTATGATCATCTTTTTGTAATCCAAATACATAAAGTATTTGGTCTTCATTTGAATTTTATAAAAGGAGGAAGATTGCCTAGGATATAAGAGGCTATATATTGGGTAATGGGCTTCAGTAAAATGGTGGCCATTAAATAAGGTGATCGTATCTTTTAAATTTTATAATATTTTTTCTAGTGTGTTATTGTAATTTGATTTGTACTCATGTGAATATGTTGCACATTGAGTTTTGAAATATATATGATGGAGCGCTGTGAAATATGTAAAGTACATTGTCCGGGGATAGAAACAAAGCCAGTGACAGCGATACCATACCCCCTGATGAAGTCCACTAATGAAATGCGTTGAACGTGGCTCGGAGGATGCTGGATGCGGTGATGTCTTCATCTGTGTTTCCAGTGTGGGAGATCTAAGGTCCTGAAGCTATCAGGAGGCATGGAGGCTGGATCACATGGCTGGATATTTCTATCTTAAGATGTATGTGAGCATATACTTTTTTCACTAAAAGTGATTTATTTATACTCACGGTGTGCGCCCCCCTGTGTTTTCTCTACACATAGTTTTAAACCACGACTACCTCCCCCAATAGACCTTAGGATGTGGTCAATCATTCGATATCGTAGTGCTGATAAATTATGTGGAGTTTCCATAAAATTTCTAGCTACAGGTTAGTCACTAGACCTTGAGTTAATAGCTTTCCTTATGGCTGAACAATGGGCTGTCAATCTTTCTTTAAAAGTACACTCTGTTTTTCCAATATAAAAAATACCCACACGGGCAAATGATTTGGTACACCACAAATATTGAATTACAAGTTAAATGATGCCTTATTTTATAAGTTTTTCCTGAATAGGGATGTTGAAATTAATCACTTTTAATTAGAAAGCCACAGGTCGTACACCCGCAACCAAAGCAACCATTTTTAGACTGAAGAAATGGTATGGTTTTGTACGGATTAGATCTGTCACATCTGCTTTAACAACTAGGTGTCAGATGTTTTTACCTCTTCTATAGCAGGGCATTAATCTGGTATTTTTTAATCCCAAATCTGGGTCTGAATTAATTAATGACCAATGTTTTTTGCATTGTCCATTGATACTCTCACTTCCAACTGTATATGTGTTTACCCATGGTAACACTTATTTAGTTCTATTTTTCATGGTTGCAATGGTTAAATGGGAGGTGTGATCTAGAGATAATACCTTTTGTTTAGCCTCCAACAATAAATTGTTTGGGTAACCTCTATCCCTAAATTTTTCTATAATTGTATCCATCAGTGAAATGGCTGTATTTAAATCACTATTCACCCACCAAACTCTTAAAAGCTGGGACATGATTTCTGTGGTTTTGGGTGGAAGCTACTAAACAGTAGAGATGAGCGGGTTCGGTTCTCAGAGAACTGAACCCTACCGAACTTTGCCTTCAGAGCCCAGATCTGAGTCCGGCTCAGGATTTCCCGCCTGACTTGGAAACCCAAACGCGGCAAAACGTCATCATCCCGCTGTCGGATTCTCGCTGGATTTGGATTCCATATACGGAGCCGCTCGTCGCGGCCATTTTCACTCCAGTCTCGGAAAGTGTATAGAGAGGACGTGTCCTCAGTGTTCAGTGTATGTGTGTTGGGGCAGGAAAGTGGGGTGGCGAGTGTTGTGCTGCTCAGTCCAGTCCAGTGTAGTCACTTAGTGTATTGTGCTGCATCAGTCCAGGCAGTCACAGTGTTGGTGTTCTCTGCTGCCATATATCCAGTGTAGCTGTATAAAGTGGTGCTGTGTTGTGCAGACAAGTGGTAGTGTCCTGTGTCATCAGTAATTCCAGTGATGATATACGCTGCTGCTATATGTCCACTGCTGCAGTATAACAATTATAATAACAACCTGTTGTGCTGCATCAGACCAGTGGTAGTGTCCTGTGTCATCAGTAATTTAAGTGACGATATACGCTGCTGCTATATGTTCACTGCTACAGTATAACAATTATAACAACCTGGTGTACTGCATCAGACCAGTGGTAGTGTCCTTTGTCATCAGTAATTCCTGTGACGATATACACTGCTGTTATATGTCCACTGTTGCAGTATAACAATTATAACAACAACATGTTGTGCTGCATCAGACCAGTGGTAGTGTCCTGTGTCATCAGTAATTTAAGTGACGATATACGCTGCTGCTATATGTTCACTGCTACAGTATAACAATTATAACAACCTGGTGTACTGCATCAGACCAGTGGTAGTGTCCTGTGTCATCAGTAATTCCAGTGACGATATACGCTGCTGCTATATGTCCACTGCTGCAATATAACAATTATAATAACAACCTGTTGTGCTGCATTAGACCAGTGGTAGTGTCCTGTGTCATCAGTAATTCCAGTGACGATATACGCTGCTGTTATATGTCCACTGCTGCAGTATAACAATTATAACAACAACTTGTTGTGCTGCATCAGACAAGTGGTAGTGTCCTGTGTCATCAGTAATTCCAGTGACGATATACGCTGCTACTATATGTCCACTGCTGCAGTACAACATTTATAACAACAACTTGTTGTGCTGCATCAGACCAGTGGTAGTGTCCTGTCTCATCAATCATTCCAGTCATTCCTGTGCCGTATATTGTCTCATATAACTCCCAAAAAATAATGGTGAACAAAAATTTTGAGGAGAAAATAGGGAAAGATCAAGAAGAACCAATTCCTCCTAGTGCTGAAGCTGCTGCCACTAGCCATGACATAGACAATGAAATGCCATCAACGTCGTCTACCAAGGCCGATGCCCAATGTGATAGTAGAGGGCATGTAAAATCCAAAATTCCAAAGTTCAGTAAAAAGAACCAAAAAAAGAAATTTAAATCATCTGAGGAGAAATGTAAACTTGCCAATATGCCATTTACGACACGGAGTGGCAAGGAACATCGTAGGCCCTGGCCTATGTTCATGACTAGTGGTTCAGCTTCACATGACGATGGAAGCACTCATAACTGAGGCCTTGAGACACTTATGTTTGTGTTAGACGTGCGTCTGGTATCTGCCATTAGTGCAGTGGGATTTAGACAATTGATGGAGGTATTGTGTCCCTGGTAACAAATCCCATCTAGATTCCACCTCACCAGGCAGGCGATAGCGAGATTTTGCCATTTAATTCCAGTGATTTGGACATTTAATTACAATGATTTTACCAATTAATTTCAGTGATTTATAATTATTAATTACAGTTATCTTGCCAATTAATTCCAGTGATTTGGACGTTTAATTCCAGTTGGAATTGTTTGTGTCGCTTGGCTTAGTCATACAGCTAGCTCATTGCACCTCTTCGACATCTTTGCATAAGGTGCTATTTGGGGCCTAGTTTTTGAAAAGTGCCATCCTGTGTGACACTGCCGTATGAGTCCAGGGGTACTACTGTATTAGTCCTGGGGTACTGCCGTATAAGTTCACCAATTGCAGATTTTTTTAAAAGTGACTGGAGCGTGCTGGAGATGCTGTCAGTGGACCGAACAATTGAAGCCTACTCTCGACATTCAGCCACTGCGTGACACTACTAGATGGGCCAGGTGGTTGTGACGCTTAGCTTAGGCCTACAGTAACCTCAGTGTCCCTTTTTTTCTTCTTTGCATCATGTGCTGTTAGAGGCCTTTTTTTTATATATGCCCTGCTGTCTGCCACTGCAGTGCCACGCAAAAATGGGACAATTGTTTTTGTCGCTTGGCTTAGTCATACAACTAACTCATTGCAATTCTTTTTCTTCTTTGCATGATGTGCTGTTTGGGGCCTTCTTTTTATATCTGCCCTCCTGTCTGCCACTGCAGTGCCACGCCTAGATGGGGCAATTGTTTGTGTCGCTTGGCTTAGTCATACAACTACCTCTTTGCAATTCTTTTTCTTCTTTGCATAATGTGCTGTTTGGGGCCTTTTTTTATATTTGCCCTCCTGTCTGCCACTGCAGTGCCACTCCTAGATGGGCCAGGTGTTTGTGTTGTCCACTTGCATCGCTTAGTTTAGTCATCCAGCAACCTCGGTGCAACCTTTTGGCCCGTTAAACAATATTGTGAGGTGTGAGGTGTTCAGAATAGACTGGATATGAGTGGGAATGATTGTTATTGAGGTTAATAATACCGTAGGAGCAAAATTACCCCCAAATTCTGTGATTTTAGCTGTTTTTATGTTTTTTTTCCAAATATCATCCAGATCCAAAACCAAAACACAAAAGGGTGGTTTTGGCAAAACCAAGCTAAAACCAAAACACGGAAGTGGAATTAGAACCAAAACCAAAACACAAAACACGAAAAATGCCAGCCGCACATCTCTACTAAACAGTAGGATATTACTACGATCCGTCTCTTTAGTAAAAACTGTAGTCATCATTTTTCATTCTTTTATACTGATGTTCACATCGGGGTAGTTTACTTCAGTTTGACTAATCAAATAAGTAAACTTAATAGGACCCTCTCTACTATTATAGCCTTCCATGACATCCACAAAAGATTGTTTAGAACCCCTCCAGAAGACCAATAGATCATCAATTAACCTAGTATAAAAGAATATTTTATAACTAGTATCGACATTACAAAAGAATACCTCCTTCTCAATAGAAAACATTTACATGTTCACATAAGCCAGGGCGACAGGCGAACCCATCGCACACCCTCCAGTTTGTAAATGAAAATCACCTATATACAGAAAATAATTCTTAGAAAAAACCATCAAAACTAAGTCCAATACCAGACCCAAATCAGGTCCATTATACAAAGGATGATTTTGTAGAAAGCTTTTTGTAGCTGCAACTCCATCTGAATGTGGTATTGATGTATATAAGCTACATACATCAATACTACATAACCATACATCTTCTGGAACTACCAGAAAACCATCCAATTTATTCAATAATGTTGGAGTATCCAGCAAAAACCAGGATGACTTTGTACACTTGGTTGAAAAATTGCATCCAAAAAGGTTGATGTCAAGTGAAATAACGAATTCCTAGCAGCAATTATGGGTCATCAAGGTGGGCGAATGGGGTTCTTATGTATCTTAGGAATTGTATAAAATAGTGGTACTTCCGGAAAATTTGGGATCAACCCATCACGAAGTTTAGCTGGAATCACTTCATCATCCACTGCCATTTGTAATCTGCTTTGTAGATAGTTGCCAATTTACTTCAGTGCAATAAACTGTGATGTTCTGCACGATCAGTGCACCTCCCTTATCCACTTGCCTAAATACTGGTGATCTTTTTCCACCTCGCATGGTTCCTCTGCCCCTGGCGCCCCCTGTGGGTGATCTGCCACTTGTCCCTGCCATCCTTGAACGTGTTGTGGTTCCAAAAGGGCAACTTTCCGGGGCTGAGGTAGTTTGTGAATCACTGCTGCTATTCGTTGAGGGTCCCTCATATGCTTCTACCAAATAGATGTTCTTTTTCCGGTATCTGCGGAAAAACGGTCTATGTTGTTCCCCTGATTTAGAATTTGTCCACTGGTATACCGTTTGATGTTCATAGTCTGCCTCAACTTCAGCAAACTTTTCTTTTTTGAACCTTATCAGCTCTTTCCTATATGACTGTATCTGTGTTTCCAATTTATCATACTATTTAACTTCTGGATCACTCTCCAATCTCTGCTTATGGGTATCCTCAAATGCAGTTATTTTCTCTTTAATATTAGACAACTCTTTATTAGATTGCTCAATAATTAAAATCATCAAGTTTATTGAACATTTATTTAAAATTGCAACCCAGTGTCTGCAGAATACAGGATCATCCCGACCTATCGTGGGACTATTCTTTACCTTTAACCCACGGGGGATTTTCTTGTCTCAGTAGTAATCACTCAAGGAGACACTGTGACCTTTAAACACCACCTCTAGTTTCTTCAGTCTCAACAGATCACAAAATAATATATCACGGGCTGCGGGTTCTCCCTGTTCAATTATTTGATCCTTATCCAATATAGCATCAGCTTCAGACTCAGAGAATGTCAGTGTTTCTCCCACAGGGTAATTAAAGTGTTTATAGCCACCTGTCTCCTCTTATCCCACAGACAAATCTGCCATGCTGCAGCGCTTATCCACACAGTACTTGTAGTAAAAAAAAAACTATTAAAACATTACCTAGACTCCCAGGATAATCACACGTGCAATTACTGTACGGGAAAAATCACCTGAAGAACTAACAGTTCATTACTGGATTACTCCATATGACACCACTTCTCCTGCTGCTCTCTCTGCTGGGGGCCTCACATTCTCACACACACCCCAACCTTTGGGTCGCCATGGGGGTGGTGTTGGGATCCTTTTACCCTCAAGCTACACATACCGACTTATACCTACAGAACCATCCCTTACATTCTCTACAATTGAGGTCCATGCAATACGCCTCTACCAACCTACTAATGTTCGAGTTGCTGTCATTTACTCTCCACCTGGCATTTCCTACAAATTCCTCGAAAGCTTTGCTTCCTGGCTACATCACCTCCTCTATTCTGACATTCCCTCCATTATTCTAGGTGATTTCAACATCCCTATCGATAACCCCACAAAAATCACCTGCCTCTAAACTCATTAACCTCACCTCTACACTAAGTCTCTCCCAGTGGACCACCTGACTCTCCCATGTGAATGGGAGCTCACTGGATCTGGTTTTCACTCACCGCTGTGATATTTCTGATTTCTCTAATTCCCCTTTTCCCCTCTCTGACCACCACCTGCTCTCTTTCAACTTATCTATCTCTGCTTTCCCATCTCTCCCTCCTATGGCTACCATCACTAAGCGTAACATTGAGGATATTGACACCTCATCCCTATCCTCCCTGTTTGACACTTCTCTCTCCTATTCTCGCTCTTTCACATGCCCTTAACAAGCCATATCTCTATACAATGCATCTCTTACTTCTGCCCTTGACTCTTGCTCCGCCAACCACTATTCACTCTTGCAGATCAACACCTCAACCCTGGCTCACCAAATGCACCAGATATCTTCAAAAATTCTCATGTAATGCTGAGCGACAGTGGAGGAAATCACGCTCTAAAGCAGAAATCCTCCATTTAAAATTTATGCTCTCATCCTTCAGTACTGCCCTTTCCCTTGCTAAACAATCATACTTCAAAATCCTCATCTCTACCCAGTCTTCCAACCCTGGCACCTCTTTGCTACTGTTAACTCCCTCCTCTGCCCACTACCACCTCCTCTTTCTTCCTCATTGTCTACTCTAGACTTTGCCACTTATTTCACATCCAAGATGGACTCCATACGTCAGGACAACACATCCCATCAGACCAGCAACCAGCCGCCACTCATCCCTTGCCACCCCTCCCCCTCTACCAACTCTGACATCTTTCTCCCATGTATCTGGTGAGGAAGTCATGGCACTCATCCATTCCTCCCCCACCACAACCTCCCCACTTGACCCTATACCCTACCACCTCCTCTGCTACCTCTCTTCTTCTGCCTGCTCCCATCTTGTCCACCTTCTCAATCTCTCCCTCTCATCATGCACTGTCCCCTCTGCATTCAAGCATGCTCTTGTCTCCCCTATTCTCAAAAAACCTACCCTTGATCCAAACACTCTCTCCAATTATTGACCCATCTCTCTCCTCCCTTTTGCCTCCAAACTTCTTGAGCGTATTGTCTATAATCACCTCACTGCCTTTCTTTCCTCTCATTCACTGCTTGACCCATTCCAGTCTGGTTTCCGTTCTCTCCACTTCACTGAAACTACCCTCACAAAAGTCTGCAATGACCACCATGCAGCCAAATCTAAGAGCCACTACTCTCTGCTTATTCTTCTTGGCCTTTCTGCTGCTTTTGACACTGTGGACCACCCTCTCCTTCTGCAAATCCTTCACTCTCTTGGTCTGCATGATACTGCCCTCTTCGGGCTGTCCTCCTACCTCTCTGACCATTCCTTTTCTGTCTCCTCTCATGACATTACCTCCCTCCACTTCCACTAGCTGCTGGTGTCCCTCAAGGCTCTGTTCTTGGTCCTCTCTTTTTTTCTCTTTATACATCCTCTTTAGTTAGAACTCATTAGTTATTTTAACTTCCAATACCACCTCTATGCTGATGACACTCAAATCTACCTTTCCTCCCCTGATCTCTCCATGGGTCTCCTCACTCATACCATCAACTGTCTTTCTGCTATCTCTTCCTGGATGCCCTAGTGCTTTCTTAAACTCAACATGTCTAAGACTGAGCTGATCATCTTCCCACCCTCCTGCACAACCTCACCTTCCACACTCTCATTATCCATTGATGGCACAATTATCTACTCTAGCCCCCAAGTACGCTGTCTTGGCGTAATCCTTGATTCCTCCCTCTCCTTCAAACCACACATTTCTTCACCTCTCACAAACCTGTCATTTTCATCTCAAAATCATTTCCAGGATTAGACCTTTTCTCACCCAGGATGCCACTAAGATCATCATTCACTCACTGATTATTTCCAGACTGAACTACTGTAATCTCCTCCTAACTGGCCGCCCTGACAATTACCTCTCTCCACTCCAATCTATCCTCAATGCTGCTGCCCGGGTCATCTTCCTAACCAAATGCACTACAACCATGTCCCCTCTCCTACAAGCCCTTCACTGGCTTCCCTTCCCTTTCAGAATCCAATTCAAACTTCTCACACTCACTTACAAATCACTCACCCACTCTTCTCCCATTTACATCTCTGACCTTATCTCCCTTTACTCTCCCACCCATCCTCTTTGTTCTGATAATACACGCTGACTCTCCTGTCTTCTGATTAATTCCTCCCACTCCTATCTCCAAGATTTTTCACATGTTGTTCCCTTTCTCTGGAATTATTTACCTCTCCCCCTCAGACAATCCATCACTCTACAAAACTTCAAACGGGCTCTTAAGACCCAATTCTTTACCAAACCAGCCAAATCTTATCCTAACCCTCTGTTCCACACTCTCTATGTACCCCATCTTTGTCACCTGTCTGTCTACCCCTACCCTTAGAATGTAACCTCTCACGAGTAGGGCCCTCTTCCCTCTTGTGCTTATCCTTTTCTTACTTTAATAGTCCTCAACTGCCCATATCCTGCAGTTTTCGGACACCTTGAAACTTATCTCTGTGTCATTTACTGGTGTAGTTATGCTTAGTTACCCTGTACTTGTCCTATATTGTCTTCAACTGTAAGTCACTGTTTTCCTGTTTTGATTATGTGCATATGTACTCTGTAATTGGGCGCTGCGGAACCCTTGTGGCGCCATATAAATAAAGGATAATAATAATAATAAAAATAATTCAATATGGGTGCCTTGTCCTTTTAGTGTCTTACTGCTTAGAGACATTATACATACATAGTCCAACTGACCGGCACTCCATTAGATACATATATTTTGCCTGGTGCCCTCCATCGATCACCTCGGCAATCTGTATATACACCATCACACGGCAGCACTCCAGAGCTATACAAAATTCACTTCACATGCAGCAATAAGTTTTACTTTTTCATCAGGGGTATAAACTCACAATACAAATCTTAACTTAAAAAGATTAGCACCCAGTGAACACTCCCTCTGGAACAGGGACCACACACCCACCTGGCAGGACAATTTTTTTTTTGACTACAAGTACTGTGTGGATAAGCACTGCAGCATGGCAGATTTGTCTGTGGGAGAAGAGGAGACACGTGGCTATAAACACTTCAATTACCCTGTGGGAGAAACGCTGACATTCTCTGAGTCTGAAGCTGATGATAAGGATCAAATTATTGACCAGGGAGAACCTGCAGCCCGTGATAATGTATATTATTTTGTGATCTGTTGAGACTGAAAAAACGAGAGGTGGTGTTTAAAGGTCACAGTGTCTCCTTGAGTGATAACTACCGAGCCAAGAAAATCCCCCATGGGTTAAGAGTAAAGAATAGGGGCATGGCCTGGCACCAGAGGAGAGCAGTCGCAGCTTGTTAGAGCTCCTGCTTCCACACCATCTAATATGCCCTCCGGGATTGCTTAGACCCGCTCCTTTGCAGTATCTTACCCCCTACACCTTGCTCTCAGCCCTCTGCTGCTATCTGACCAGAGCCGCGGAATCGGGGAGCGACGTGGAGGCTCCCGCGGATTGCGTACTGGTCCTCACGCTGGAGCCAAGGCCTCAATTGTACCGCTGACCCGCTGAGTTGTATCACGGCGCGCGGACCTCTTATGCCCCTGCCTGTGCCCCTGGACGCTATCACACAGCCTGCTGCACTACCCTGACCTTCACTGCCCGCACTCCCCTCCGTGTCCGGAGCTGAGACGCTGGCGCCTGCATGCTGAGCCGCGGACGGGACTGTAGCGGCGGTGAGTCTGATCCCCTTACTTCCCCCTGCTGGTCAACCCTGCTCCATCTCCAGCTGTCTCTCTGCTGTTAACGCCGGTACGGGCTACCCTGGCCCATCTGCTGCTCGGTCCGGCAGCCATCTTGTCGCTGCTTCCCGCGGCTGGGGGACTCAGGAAGACAGTGCCATTGTTCCTGCTGCAGAGCGGGCAGAAGGGGCGTTGTACTGCCATTGCCTGGATTGCCGCCTTGCCACCCCTGCCTGTCCGCTGAGAATGGGGACCCCACTGGCCCTGCGGACGGGACCCGGGTGCCGCTGCAAAGACACCTCACAGATCACTCAGGCGGTTAACTCCCGCCACCTCTTCCACAGTTGCCGGCCCTATACATTAAACGATGGAGACACCGTTGATACACGCCAAACAGCTCGCTAAAGTCTTGGCAAAGTGCTCTCCATTGGTTTCAAATACATTACCCAGTCCTATTTCCTGCTTGCCTCTGCTGGCTCTCGAAATTCACTTCTGCTGTGAGGCCAGCACACCTCCCACACTCCTGATGTGACATGATCATGATGAGAATACGCTGAGGGTAATTGTCTGATATGTGAGGCCTGCTACACTCTTTACTATTCAGATTCTCTGTGCTTTGTTACCGCTTCTCCCCTCAGGCTTCCCTGCATGGATAAGTTCCTGATTCCTTTGCCCGTGATGTCCGCAGGCACTATTCAGCAATCTCGGGACGACACCCCTTGTGGCGATTCATCTGACTCTGACCACTAGACTACACGCTCGCTATCCCAACGCTCCTGCAAATCAAAACCGCTTGTTAAACAGCCGAAGATGAAAGACAAAGATGAAGATCTGCTGGCGGTATTGGGGCTGCTCTTAGATGAGAAGTTGGCGGGCATTAAAGAAGCTATCGAGTCCTCTTCGACCCTGCTGAGTCAACACTCTACCCGCCTTGATGAGGCGGAACAAAGGATATCAACCCTAGAAGACAACCTAGAGGAAGCTGAACTTTCTTTACATGCCAAGCAGCTGGAAGTCTTTGACCTGTCGGAGAAGCTTGAGTCGATTAAAGGATGCAAGCTCTTGGATTTCCTTTCGTTAGGCATTCCGGAACAGCTGTCTATGGATCTGAATGGAATTCCTGTCGTCATTGAGAGAGCCCGTAGAATGGGGCCTGAAAGGAAAAACTCTTTGGGGCGCCCACGCCCGGTCATCATCCGAATCCTGAACTATGCGGACAAAACAAGACTTTTTGACCATTATCGCAAGGCTGCCAGCCTCTCTGTCAATGGGGACCGCCTCCTCATTTTCAGGACTTTTCTGCATTGATAGCTGCAAAGCGCAGAGAGTTTGCTCCCATCTGCAAACACCTTTTTGATGCAAAGATAAGGTTCTCATTGCTGTATCCCGCTCGCCTCAGGGTTTTTGAAGATGGTCGGCCACGTTTCTTTGATGACCCTGAGGAGGCCAAGTTACATTTCGCCAAACCTAGCACTTGATTGCTGCTTGATTATGCCTGGTAGTAGCTTCCCGCTACCCGAGTCTGCGCTTGGGCCTCACATAAAGTTTTAGAGAAGTGTGATTAGTACACACTCTTGATCTGTTATCTAATCTTCTTATTGGTTAGTGATGTTACTGTTATTGTTTATTTGTTTTACTAGATTTACCTGCCTAGGCTGGGACCCCTTCCCCCCATTGGGGGTTACCCCCCCCCCCCGCTCGCTGGGACGGGGTGGGACCCTGCTTCATCTTCCACACTTCCTTCTTAGTCTTTTTCCCGGTAGGGGTGGGTTGATATGTCTACTGACACCCACCCACACTCTCATGTAGATGGTGATTCAAATACTACGTTACTCCGCATCGTCTCCTGGAATGTTGAGGGTCTTAATCACCCGGTTAATAGGAAAAAGGTAGTCTCTCACCTGAAACGCATGTCTCCCCACATTACACTCCTACAAGAAACCCATTGTTTGGATGATCCTAGATATACCCTATGGGCCCTTTGGATAGGAGAATGTATCTCGTCCCCATACCACTCTAAGTCTAGGGGGTTAGCAATACTGTTTCATGCCAATCTCCAATATTCTATTCTCAGAAAGCTCTGTGACCCTGAGGGTAGATTTCTGTTATTAGACGTATGTATTAACAATACTGTTAATACCCTTCTCAATCTCTATGCACCCAATACTTCACCTGAATCTTTTTTTGCAGATCTTTTAACAAATCTCTTTACCTGGGGTGGCCAGAATTTGATTGTCAGCGGGGACTTAAATTTAGTGGTAGACCCATCCAAGGACAGATACAGGGTAAGTACCACCACTACTACGACTCTTACACAACTCCTATCCTCCTTCTGCTCCCAGTTAGATCTTTTGGATCCCTGGCGTGTACTCCATCCTACTCAGAAGGACTTTTCTTTCTATTCCCATCCTCATTCTTCTCACTCTCGAATTGACTATATCTTTACTGTTGCTCACCTCCTTTCTAAGGTTACCCACACCTCTATTGATATTATCATCATATCCGACTATGCCACTATATCTCTCCGTATCCAATTAGGCATGTCCCCCTGTAGTTTACCTTGCTGGCGTTTCTCTGCCTATCTACGCCACTCCACTGATTTCCTTCTCCATATGAAGCAATCCTGGCTCAATTATACTTTGGATAATAACGATCAGAGTTTAGACTCGCCGATCTTCTGGGGTGCGCTAAGGCAGTCCTCCGAGGACATGTTATGTCCTATACTCATTCTAGACGTAAGAAGTTTTCTTCTCAATTACAGTCCCTAAGCACAATGCTTACCTCTGCATATAGGAGGTATACCCAACATGAAACCCCCGCCCACAAAGAGGCTTATCTTTCAGCTAAACTTATTTATGATACATTCCTCATGGAACGGGCACAACTGTCCTATGACTATCAACGTAACAGACTCCACAGGTGGGGCAATAAATCGGGCAAATTGTTGGGCAATCTGATTAAAGGTCCTAAATCCCGCACATGGGTAAACACAATCAATAGCGCACCGCTGAGTACTGACCCTGAAGATATTTGCACTGAATTTAGAAGCTTTTATCAGTCTCTGTACGCCAACATCCACTCTTTTCTAGAGGAATCTGCTCTCCCCGTTTTGACTCAGGAGGAGAGAGACTTTCTAGAGAGTCTGATCACGGCTAAGGAGGTTGTTGATGTCATTAAGACTTTACTGAATAATAAAAGTCCCGGTCCCGATGGCTTTGGCGCAGAGTTTTACACTTCGATAAGATTGCCCGTCCCCACCTCGCTAGAGTTTTGTCATATCAGCAATTTGGAGAGAACTTCCACGTCCTCGTTGACTCCTTCTATGACAGCCCTATTGCGCAGGTGATAGTCAATAACATTTCCTCCTCTTCCTTTATTCTTGAGAGAGGAACCTCTTTCCCCCCTCCTTTTCAACCTGGCTCTAGAGCCCTTTATTCGTTATATCCTCAACCTCTCTGTTTTTCGAGGTATTAGGATTGGCAACAGAGAGGTTAAACTGATGGCATTTGCAGATGACATCCTTCTTTTTACCTCCAATATGAGACAATCCGTCATGGCATTGCAGAACGCTATTTCCCGCTTTTCCTCCTTTGCAGGGTTCTTGATTAATTTTGACAAATCAGAGGTTTTGGCCATTTTTCCCCAGATTATTGCAGGGTGGGACACTTCTTTTCTGTTTTGGTGGGCCCCCGCCCATATCACGTATCTCGGAGTCCTTCTTCCCTCTGACCCTGCGCGTCTTTACTCTGACAACATTCACCCTATCCTCACTAAAATCCAAACTGAATTGGCGCTATGGCAACAACTACCTCTTAGTCTTATGGGTCGCTGTAATCTGGTGAAGATGGCTAGCTTCCCCAAATTGCTCTATGTCATTTAGATGATCCTTAACATGCTCTCTAAGTCTGACCTATCTCTACTTAACTCATCTATTTCTAAATTTATTTGGCCAATAAAAGACCCAGAGTAAGCTTCTTTAAATTATCTCAGACAATACAGAATGGGGGGCTGAATCTGCCGGACATTAAGCAATACAAAGGAGCGTGCCTTCTTCATTTCGCTATGGATTGGGTCAACAGTACATCGGTTTTCACTGATTCGCTGATTGACTCCCAACTTTGTGCCCCTCTATCTCTTAGTTTTATCCTACATGCGACCAAATCTGACTTGCCATCTCCTTTTCTAGACAATATACTCCTAACCTCTACCAATGTGGCGTGGAGATTATCTAGAAAATTTCTAAAGTTACAGCACACCTACTCTTTATTTCTCCCCCTAGTTGGTAACCCATATTTTCAGAAGGGTCAGGCCTCTTATCCTTTCAATGCTTGGCACGCTGCAGGGATTACACGAGTAGGCGATTTTCTCGACTCTAGGAAAAAAACACTCACTTTTGTCGAAGCACTAGCCAAATATGACATTAACCCTATCCACGGATTCTATTTCTTTCAGGCCTCACATTATGTACACTCAGTCCTTTCCCATCTCTGTATATTGGACTTTGTTAACACCCTGGATACGCTTCTGCGCTCCGGTACATGCTCCATCTCATCTATAAATGCCCACATTCATATAGAACATATCCCTACTACTGATCTGACTCAAGTACAGACATGGTCCTCTCAAATTCCCTCCATGTCCCCAGAGGCTGTAATGGACAGTTTTACGAGCTCCATTAAACTTATTCTAGCCAGCTTATATCAGGAAATGTCCTATAAGATTTTACATAGAGCCTATATCTCTCCAAAGAGGAGTCACTTGATGGGTTTATCTGACTCGGCAAAATGCTTGAAATGCTCTGCGCCAGTAGCTGATCTTATGCATTGCTTTTGGCACTGCCCCTTTATCCAAACATTTTGGGCTGAGCTATGAATATATGGTTCCTCCGAGTTGGGTTTGCGCTTTCAATGTACTGTTTCTTGGGCTCTTTTTGGCCATATCTTGGACCAACCTGACCTTCCTTCTCAGGATGCAAAATTAATAATGATTCTCTCAGCGGTAGGCAGGAAAGCCATACTCCAGCAATGGATCTCAGACCCCCCCCCCCCCCCCCCCAAGCTGCCACTAGCTACCTCCAGATTACTTTTCTTATTCACGTTGGACTGGCTGGAAACGTCCCTAAATAAAGAAATACTGACTCCTGCATTGTTTCATTGTTGGGGTTGGTTTATTAATAGATTGCCCACTCTGACTAAACTGGCTATTAAACAGAGTTTTCAATGCACCACATGGTATGGCTATAAACTTCTGTCTGACAACCCTCCCGTCTCTCT
This sequence comes from Pseudophryne corroboree, assembly GCF_028390025.1. NCBI lineage: Eukaryota > Metazoa > Chordata > Amphibia > Anura > Myobatrachidae > Pseudophryne > Pseudophryne corroboree. The sequence continues at coordinate 36,095,207 of NC_086447.1, read as the reverse complement.
CCCGTAATTACATAGTCCTCTCCACTTCTTTGCCCTTTCTATTTTCTTCTCTTTTCTGCCACCCTACTTGCTGTTCGTTTCCCTCCTCTACACCCTTTCTACGAATCTCCGTTGTCTGCATATTTTCTCTCGCTCTGATGATCTCTCCATGGAAGGGTCGGCGGTCCACTTGTCCTAGCAGGTACTATTTTTTCTATGTTTTTTTTTTTGTTTTTCTCTTTAGTTTTTCGTTCCCCATTGGGGAGAATGTATTAGTATGTTATGTTGTTTATACTGTTGGTATTTTTGTTTCTGTATCAGATTGACGATCTATATCATTGTGGAATGGCTTTTCCATAATATATGTAACTATGTCGTTTACAGTTCTGATGTTCTCTACTAGAAAATGGAAAAAGTGAGGTTTTATTTTAGACCCCGATATCCTTCTAACTGGAAGGTTTCTGATGCAATTTATTTTTGTACTAGGATGGGTCCTATGCTTACTTCAGTTTTTGATTGTTGTATTTTCTGAACCTCAATAAAATATATATTGGAAAAAAAAGAGTAAAGAATAGTCCCACGATAGGTCAGAATGACCCTGTACTCTGCAGGCTCTGGGTTGCAATTTTAAATAAATGTTCAATGGACTTGAAGATCTTAATTATTGAGCAACCTTATAAAGAGTTGTCTAATATTAAAGAGAAAATTACTGCATTTGAGGATACCCATGAGCAGAGAGTGATCCAGAAGTTAAATGGTATGATAAACTGGAAACACAGGTACAGGTATATAGGAAAGAGCTGATAAGGTTCAAAAAGAAAAGTTTGCTAAAGTTGAGGCAGACTACGAACATCAAACAGTATACCAGTGGACAAATCCTAAATTAGGGGAAAAACATAGACCATTTTTCTGCAGATACCGGAATAAGAACATGTATTTGGAAGCAACATATGAGGGACCCTCAACGAATAGCGACAGTGATTCAAAAACTACCTCAGCTACTGGAAAGTGTCCCTTTAGGAACCACAACATGCTCAAGGATTGCAGGAGCAAGTGTCAGATCACCCGCAGGGGGCGCTATCGGCAGAGGAACCATGCGATTTGTAAAAAGACCACCAGTCCCTCGCAAAACATAATCTATAACCTTTCAGCTTATCAGTTGTCACTGGTAGAAGAGAAGGCTCTAGCTAAGGGGCTATCATTTGTCCCTACAAATTTTTTTGATGAACTTCCATGGCAGGTGTAATGGAATAAATTACAATGCAAATTATGGGTCAAGGTGTTTTTCACAAAACATCCAACAAAACCAGATGTACCAGATGAAATGTGTATTCCTCATCAATTGTCTAAGTTATTACCTCCTTCTTGTCACAACTGAGGGCCTGAGCTGACGGGAGGCAGCCTCAGTTGTAGGGGCTGAGATGTACCGGAACCTGGGAGGTTGTATCAGACCCCTGGACATGTAAGTAACATGAATAATAACTGCCCGAAGGCGTGACCACGACAACTTGGATAAAAGTCAATGATGTTTATTATGACAACTCTGCAACACAGCAGCAGTAAAAGAAAACGTAAAAGTCAGCAAATAATAAATACAGTTCCTGGGTACTACAGGATGGCAGGAGCCACAGGGCACTGGTAGTGTGAGATAGTTCTTATGATCTTCTAGATGGAAAGTCCTTACCAGGCCCAACTGTAGCAATGGAGATAACCCAGGATTGTGCCAGCTGGTGTTCCAGGAAAAGCTGGGTTGCTGAAGGTAAAACAGCTGCTGTGGATACTGGCTGGAACCAGACTGTTGTTAGCACGGAGTGGATACTGGCTGGAACCAGTTAAATAATAAATGAACTTGGGAGCGATGAAATATGAACTGAAATGTAGAACTTGAGAGCGGAGAAATAATAATACCGGTGGAGAGTGGTAAAGTGTAGAAAGGACACCGGCCCTTTAAGGGAAGCTGTACTCTGCTGGAAGCTGAGCTGGAAGCAGGTAATGTTGTAGCTGGAAACAGATGAATCCACAATGGATTGGAGAGTCAGGCTACACCGCAGGTGGAATGCTGGTGCGGGTCTCTATGGTGGAAGTCTTGAGACAGGAGCTGGAACCTGGAAGACAATCACAGGAGAGAGACAAACAGGAACTAGGTTTGACAACCAAAACACTGACGCCTTCCTTGCTCAGGCACAGTGTATTTATACCTGCAGCAAGGAAGGGATTGGCTAGGCAATTATGCAGATTAACAATACTGACAACAGATTGGAGGAAATGATCAGCTGACAGAATCCAAGATGGCTGCGCCCATGCAGACACTTGGAGGGAAGTTTGGTTTGTAATCCATGTGGTAATGAAAACAGTAATGGCGGCGCCGGCCACTGGAGACAGGAGACGCCAGGCTGACAGATGCACATCCAACCACGCGGACACAGCGGAGGCCGCGGCTGACGTAATCGCCACTCAGACACTCTGCATGCAGAAGTTCAGGGACGGCGGCGGAGGCCGCGGGAGAAGCCATGCCAGGTGTAATATGGCGTTTACTGTGACAGCGTCCCAGAGTGACAGGAGAGGATACAGGAATGTACACATCAGGATAACAGATGGGATCCGGTCCTGGAGCGCTGAGCCAGCCTTAGGAGGCATCTGATGGGTAAGAAATGGCGTCCAGATACCCGGATCGTGACAGCACCCCCCCCTTTAGGAGTGGCCCCAGGACACTTCTTTGGCTTTAGAGGAAACTTGGAATGGAATCTCCGGACCAAGGCAGGAGCATGGACATCAGAAGCATTGGTCCATGAACGTTCCTCAGGACCATAACCCTTCCAGTCAATAAGATATTGTAGTTGACCGTAACGGTGACGTGAGTCCAGGATCTTGGCCACTTCATACTCAACACCTCGTTGAGTTTGGACTTTCGGAGTTGGAGGAAGTGAGGAATGAAACCGATTCAAGATCAGCGGTTTCAACAGGGAAACATGGAATGTCCTGGGTATTTTTAAGAAGGGAGGCAACTGGAGTCTGTAAGCAACAGGATTGATGACTTGTTCAATCTTGAAAGGACCGATATAGCGAGGTGCAAACTTCATACTGGGAACTCTTAACCTCAAATTCTTCGTGGATAACCATACCCGATCACCCACCTTGAGAGCAGGAACTGCTCGACGCTTCTTATCCGCAAACTTCTTGTACCTGAACGATGCCTTGAGCAGAGCTGATCGTACGCTCTTCCAGATATTGGCAAACTGATGCAAGGTGATATCCACTGCGGGAACAGAAGTTGCTGGAAGCGGTTGGAACTCAGGGACTTTAGGGTGGAATCCAAAGTTAGTGAAGAATGGTGTTGAAGCAGATGAAGAATGATACTGGTTGTTATGACAGAACTCGGCCCAGGGAAGTAATTGAACCCAGTCATCTTGAGAGGAGGACACATAGATGCGGAGGAAGGCCTCCAAGTCCTGATTCACCCTCTCGGTTTGACCATTGGTCTGAGGATGGTAAGCCGTGGAAAACTTTAGCTTGACTTGGAGGACTTGACATAAACTTCGCCAGAATTTGGCTGTGAATTGAACTCCTCGATCTGAGATAATTTCTTCAGGAAGACCGTGGAGTCGGAAGATCTCTTGTATGAATACTTGAGCCAACTTGGAAGCTGACGGAAGACCGGTGAGAGGAATGAAGTGTGCCATCTTGGTGAACCGGTCAACTACCACCCAGATGGTATTGAACTTGTTGCACATGGGTAAGTCTGTAATGAAATCCATCGACAAGTGGGTCCATGGTCGACGGGGAACGGATAGTGGAACCAGTTGCCCCGCAGGCGACTGGCGGGATACTTTATGTTGGGCACACTTTGGGCAAGATGCAATAAACTCCAAGACGTCCTTTTTCAGAGTTGGCCACCAATAGGACCTAGAGATAAACTCCAGGGTTTTTTGGATACCTGTATGTCCGGCAAAACGGGAAGCATGGGCCCAATGCATGAGCTTCTTCCTTAGCATCGGCTTCACAAAACTTTTCCCTGATGGGGGCGTAGAGTCCATCCCTACCGTGGAGAATGCCAACGGACTTATAATAGGATGCTTGTCTGAAGACTCTGACTCATTTTCTTGCTCCCATGAGCGGGAAAGGGCATCGGCCTTGCGATTCTGAGAGCCCGGACAGAACTGGAGTTTAAAGTCGAACCTGGAAAAGAAAAGTGCCCATCTGGCCTGACGAGGGTTGAGACATTGTGCGCCTTTTAAAAATAGAAGGTTCTTGTGGTCTGTAAGGATGGTGATTGAATGAGAAGCTCCCTCCAATAGATATCTCCACTCCTCTAGAGCGAGCTTGATGGCTAGCAACTCCTGGTCGCCAATGGCATAGTTGCGCTCCGCTGGGGAGAACTTCCGTGAGAAGAAACTGCAAGGATGTAAATGGCCATCTTTAGCCCTCTGAGATAACACCGCTCCTACTCCAACGGAGGAGGCATCCACCTCTAGGATGAAAGGAGAGTCGATGTCAGGCTGTTTCAGGACAGGCGCAGAGATGAACCTCTGTTTTAAAAGATGAAAAGCTTGCATGGCTTCTTCAGACCACTTGGACGGGTTAGCACCCTTCTTGGTGAAAGCAGTAATAGGCGCCACAATGGTGGAAAAGTCTCGTATAAACTTTCGGTAATAATTGGCGAACCCTAAGAACCTCTGGACCCCTTTGAGGGTTAAGGGTACCGGCCAATTCTGAATTGCTTGTAGTTTCTCAGGATCCATCTCTAGTCCGGAACCGGACACAATGTACCCTAGAAACGGAATGGACTTGACTTCAAAGACGCATTTCTCTAATTTGCAATAGAGATGATTGACACGGAGACGGGACAGAACCTCTTTAACCCAAAAACGATGTTCCTCTAAATCGTTGGCAAAAATGAGGATATCGTCTAGATAGACCACGACATGACGGTATAGAATGTCTCTGAAGATCTCATTGACAAAATGCTGGAAGACAGCTGGAGCATTGCTCAATCCGAAGGGCATGACGAGGTACTCATAATGTCCGTCACGGGTGTTAAAGGCGGTCTTCCACTCGTCACCCTCACGGATCCGGATGAGATTGTATGCACCTCGCAAGTCCAGCTTTGTAAAGATGGTAGCTCCGCTAACTCTGTCAAAGAGCTCAGTAATCAGGGGTAAAGGATAACGGTTCTTGATGGTAATGTCGTTCAAACCTCTGTAGTCGATGCACGGCCGCAGACCACCATCTTTCTTTTGTACAAAAAAGAAGCCTGCACCGGCTGGAGAAGAAGAAGGTCGAATGAACCCCTTTGCTAGGTTCTCTTTAATATATTCCTCCATAGAATGCGTCTCAGGCAGAGACAACGGATAAGTTCGGCCTCGAGGTGGAACCTTCCCTGGAACGAGATCAATCGGACAGTCCCATTCTCTATGAGGAGGAAGGATATCAGCAGAAGCTTTACTGAACACATCCGTGAAATCTTGATATGGAGGAGGTGGAACATCAGACGACCTGGGGGAGGAAGAACAGACAGGCAATACTTTAAACAAACATGTCTCAGCACAGGAGGAACCCCATGCCAGGATTTGCGTAGTCGTCCAATCAATTGTAGGATTGTGAAGACGGAGCCATGGAAGGCCCAGGACCACAGGATGTGTGGCTCTTGGAATCACTAAAAAAGAAATAAGTTCGGAATGAAGAACTCCCACTCTCAGACGAACTGGTAGAGTCCTTAAAGAAATAACTGCATCAAAAATTTTGCTGCCATCCACGGCAGTTAAAGAAATGGACGAAGGAAGTCTCTCGGTGGGTAGGGACCACCGTTTAACATAGGCTTCGGTAATAAAGTTCCCAGCTGCTCCGGAATCAAGGAGGGCAATGACGTTCCGATAACGTTGAGCAACTTGAAGCGAGACTGGGAGATTACAATCTTGAGGAGATGGAGAGGAGATCATTACTCCTAGCCGGCCCTCTCCTTGGCGAGCTAGGATTTGGAGTTTCCCGGACGTTTGGGACAGGCATTAATGGTGTGAGACGGAGCTGCACAATAGAGACAGAGAAACTCGGAGAGACGTCTTCGGCGCTAAGCAGGAGTTAAACGGGAACGGCCAAGTTGCATGGGCTCATCTTTAGATGGTGACAGTTGACGAGGAGGAGGAGCAGAAGATTTTGGAGCAGATGATCTTCCACGCTCAGTTGCTCTCTCTCTGAAACGTAAATCAACTTTCGTGCAGAGTGAGATTAGCTCATCTAACTTAGAAGGTAAGTCTCTGGTAGCTAACTCATCTTTAATACGCTCAGATAAGCCATGCCAGAATGCAGCATACAGGGCCTCGTCATTCCACGCCAGTTCGGACGCCAGGATCTGGAACTGTATCAGATATTGTCCTACAGTACGTGACCCCTGGCGTAAACGGAGAATCTCGGATGAAGCTGAGGTTACCCGGCCTGGCTCGTCGAAGATGCGCCTGAATGTTGACACGAAGGCAGTGTAGGAAGATAGCAGGGTGTCGGACCTCTCCCATAACGGTGATGCCCAATCAAGGGCTGAGCCACTGAGAAGAGAAATAATGTAGGCAATTTTTGTACGGTCACTGGGAAAATTGCCAGGTTGTAGCTCAAACTGAATCTCACACTGGTTGAGAAATCCCCTGCAGAATCTTGGAGATCCGTCAAATTTTGCTGGCGTTGGAAGATGAAGACGTGGAGCAGAAATGGGTAAGGTGGGTGGGGTTATAGCTGGAGTCACTGTGGTTGACGCACCAGACGCGCCTGATCCACGGAGAGTTGTCTGAATCCCATCCAGCCGAGTAGAGAGATCCTGGAGACAGCGGATGATGTGGCCCTGTGCAGCCTCCTGATGTTCTAGTCGGGCTGCCAGTTCTTGCATCGGCCAGGCCGCTTGATCCTGGTCTCCGGCTGGATTCATTAGGTCAGTGCTTACTGTCACAACTGAGGGCCTGAGCTGACGGGAGGCAGCCTCAGTTGTAGGGGCTGAGATGTACCGGAACCTGGGAGGTTGTATCAGACCCCTGGACATGTAAGTAACATGAATAATAACTGCCCGAAGGCGTGACCACGACAACTTGGATAAAAGTCAATGATGTTTATTATGACAACTCCGCAACACAGCAGCAGTAAAAGAAAACGTAAAAGTCAGCAAATAATAAATACAGTTCCTGGGTACTACAGGATGGCAGGAGCCACAGGGCACTGGTAGTGTGAGATAGTTCTTATGATCTTCTAAATGGAAAGTCCTTACCAGGCCCAACTGTAGCAATGGAGATAACCCAGGATTGTGCCAGCTGGTGTTCCAGGAAAAGCTGGGTTGCTGAAGGTAAAACAGCTGCTGTGGATACTGGCTGGAACCAGACTGTTGTTAGCACGGAGTGGATACTGGCTGGAACCAGTTAAATAATAAATGAACTTGGGAGCGATGAAATATGAACTGAAATGTAGAACTTGAGAGCGGAGAAATAATAATACCGGTGGAGAGTGGTAAAGTGTAGAAAGGACACCGGCCCTTTAAGGGAAGCTGTACTCTGCTGGAAGCTGAGCTGGAAGCAGGTAATGTTGTAGCTGGAAACAGATGAATCCACAATGGATTGGAGAGTCAGGCTACACCGCAGGTGGAATGCTGGTGCGGGTCTCTATGGTGGAAGTCTTGAGACAGGAGCTGGAACCTGGAAGACAATCACAGGAGAGAGACAAACAGGAACTAGGTTTGACAACCAAAACACTGACGCCTTCCTTGCTCAGGCACAGTGTATTTATACCTGCAGCAAGGAAGGGATTGGCTAGGCAATTATGCAGATTAACAATACTGACAACAGATTGGAGGAAATGATCAGCTGACAGAATCCAAGATGGCTGCGCCCATGCAGACACTTGGAGGGAAGTTTGGTTTGTAATCCATGTGGTAATGAAAACAGTAATGGCGGCGCCGGCCACTGGAGACAGGAGACGCCAGGCTGACAGATGCACATCCAACCACGCGGACACAGCGGAGGCCGCGGCTGACGTAATCGCCACTCAGACACTCTGCATGCAGAAGTTCAGGGACGGCGGCGGAGGCCGCGGGAGACGCCATGCCAGGTGTAATATGGCGTTTACTGTGACAGCGTCCCAGAGTGACAGGAGAGGATACAGGAATGTACACATCAGGATAACAGATGGGATCCGGTCCTGGAGCGCTGAGCCAGCCTTAGGAGGCATCTGATGGGTAAGAAATGGCGTCCAGATACCCGGATCGTGACACTTCTAAATTCGACCCCCAGTCATCCAATTCAACTATAAAAACCTTTGTAAGAATGATGGAACATGATGTGAGGAAGGATTTACCTACATTTCAGAATTCTTATAAGAATTTGTCTAAGGAGGAGTGGTCTGCATTGAAAAATATGTTGAATAATAGAGAGTTAATCTTTAGCAAGTAGATAAGGGAATCACACTGGTCATGCAGAACATCACAGATTATTGCACTGTAGTAAATCGACACTGTCAGATGTCAACACGTATAAGAAGTTAAGGGGTCACCTGACATTACAATATATGAAAGATCTACAAAGCAGATGACAAATGGCAGTGGATGATGATGTGATTCCAGCCAAACTTCGTGAAGGGTTGATTCCAAAATTTCCAAACTTTCCAGAAGTTCCACTATTTTATACAATTTCTAAGATACATAAGAACCCCATTCGGCCACCGGGATGACCCATAATTGCTGCTAGGAATTTGTTATTTCAATTGACATCAATCTTTTGGAATGCAATTTACAACTAAGTGAACAAAGTCATCCTGGTTTTTGCTGGATACTCCAACATTATTGAAGAAATTGGATGGTTTACTGGTAGTTTCAGAAGATATATGATTATGTAGTATTGATGTATGTAGCTTATATACATCAATACCACATTCAGATGGAGTTGCAGCTACAAAAAGCTTTCTACAAAATCATCCTTTGTATAATGGACCTGATTTGGGTCTGGTATTGGACTTACTTTTGATGATTCTTTCTAAGAATTATTTTATGTATGCAGGTGATTTTTATTTACAAACAGGAGGGTGTGCGATGGGTTTGCCTGTCACCCTGGCTTATGCGAACATGTAAATGTTTTCTATTGAGAAGGAGATATTCTTTTGTAATGTCGATACTAGTTCTAAAATATTATTTTATACTAGGTTTATTGACGATCTATTGGTCTTCTGGAGGGGTTCTAAACAATATTTTGTGGATGTCATGGAAGGCTATAATAGTAGAGAGGGCCCTATTAAGTTTACTTATTCGATTAGTCAAACTGAAGTAAACTACCCCGATGTGAACATCAGTATAAAAGAAGGACAAATTGTGACTACACTTTTTACTAAAGAGACAGATCGTAATAATATCCTACTGTTTAGTAGCTTCCACCCAAAACCGCTGAAATCAGGTCTGACATACTCCCGGCTTTTAAGACTTTGTCAGGTGAATAGTGATTTCAATTCAGCCATTTCACAGATGGATACAATGATAGAAAAATTTAGGGACAGAGGTTACCCAAAAAGTTTATTGTTGGAGGATAAACAAAAGTTATTATCTCTAGACCACACCTCCCGATTAACCATCGCAACAAAGAAAAATAGAACTAAAGAAGTGTCACCATGGGTAACCACATATACAGATGGAAGTGAGAGTGTCAATGGACACTACAGAAAACATTGGTCAATAATTAATCCAGACCCAGATTTGGGATTAAAAAATACCAGATTAATACCCTGCTATAGAAGAGGTAAAAACATCAGACACCTAGTTGTTAAAGCAGAAGTGATGGATCTAATCCGTACAAAACCATCCCATTTCCTTCAGGCTAAAAATGGTTGCTTTGGTTGCGGGTGTACGACCTGTGGCTTTCTAATTAAGAGTGATTCATTTCAACATCCCTAATCAGGAAAAAATTATAAAATAAGGCATCATTTAACTTGTAATTCAATATTTGTAGTGTACCAAGTCATTTGCCCATGTGGGTATTATTATATTGGAAAAACAGAGTGTACTTTTAAAAAAAGGATGACAGCCCATCATTCAGCCATTAGGAAAGCTATTAACTCTGGGTCTAGTGATCTAACCTGTAGCTAGACATTTTACGGAAACTCCACATAATTTATCAGCGCTACAATATCGAATGATTGACCACATCCCAAGGTCTATTGGGGGAGGTAGTCGTGGTTTAAAATGCCTCCGTTGTGAAACTAGATGGATTATGCATCTAGATACATTAACACCGAAAGGGTGAAACGATATGTTAAGTCTGAATTGTTTCTAGGAGGCTTAATTTGGGCTTAAAGTTTCTGGTAATCTCGTTTGCAGTTTGATCTCTAATTTTTTACTCTTGTTGTTGTTATAAATGTATAACATAATTGCTTTGGCTTGTCACTATGTACTTGTATTATTATTACATTGTTGTTTGTTACAGTTGTTAGGTGATGGCTGGTCACTAGGTGAGGTCATCCAGCAGTGCCTGGAAGTCTGGAGCATCGTGGTGGATGACATCATCACTAATTGTCCTGCCAGGCGGGTGCGTTGTCCCTGTTTCCCGGAGGGAGTGTTCACTGGGTGCTAATCTATTTAAGGTAAGATTTGTATTGTGAGTTTTTTAGCCCTGACGATAAAGTAAAACTTTGAAATGTTGGCAAGTATTGCTGCATGTGAAGTGAATTTTGTTTAGCTCTGGAGTGCCGCCGTGTGATGTTGTATATACATATATATATATATAGTGACAAGGATCACAAACACGGGGACTCAGATGAACACTTTCTGGGTTTATTTAGAACAGCAGGTCACCACATGGCAAGTTACATTCATATGCAGTCAGTATTACAGGCAGTAGCATACAGGCACTCTCAGCATAGCAGACTCTTGATAGGCTCCAGTGGTCCCTAGTCTAATCCACACACCCCAGCCTATCACTTGTTCAGCTATTCCACCGTCAAGAGCAAGGTGACTCTGCCCTGGAAACTCTTAAATCAAGACATCACAGGTGCTGCTGATCACCCACCCTGGGATTCTGCTACTGCTTCCAAAATCTGGTCTGGATCCTCCACATTACTTACACATGGAAAAATGCTGTCTCTGCCACGCTCCTCCCCCTTTAGCTTCAACCACCCTGGTGAAGCAACACTATTTTCAGACGAGCTCTCTGCTTCACCCACCCCTACCTGTGTCATCTGCCCAGGTACACAGCCTTCCACTAGCTTCCAGAGGTCACCCACCTCGCCTTCTTCCTCCTTCCCCAGCCTCACCATAGGGTTGCTGGAGGAACAGGACCTACGAACCAACTGGAAAGGGCATTGGCATTGAGGTGCTGTTTCCCTGGATGATGCCTTACCTCAAACTTAAATGGCTGCAAAGCCAAAAACCAATGGGTCACACGAGCATTCACCTCTTTGTTTGTATGCATCCACTGTAAGGGTGCATGGTCTGTGACCAACAAAAACTCTTGTCCCAATAAATAATACCTTATTGACTCAACTGCCCATTTAATGGCCAAGCACTCTTGTTCCACAGTTGAGTACCTGCGCTCTCTGGGCAATAATTTACGGCTAAGATAGAGGATGGGCTTCTCCTTTCCATCTACCTCTTGGGTGGATGTCCCAGGGGCTTCCATTTGTAACACAAATTGCTTTTTAAAGTCAGGAGCTTGTAAGACAGGCTCAGTGCACAAATCTCATCTTAAATCCAGCCAAGCAGTTTCCACTGGTCCAGACCATGTTATCTTGTCTGGGAATTGTCTTTAAGACATTCGGTTAGTGGAGCCGCTCTAGCGGTGAAATCTCGAATGAACCTGCAATAATATCCGACCAAACTGAGAAATGTCCTAAGTTGTGATTTACAATTAGATCTATACCAGGTGAGGACTGCTTCTACCTTTACTAGGCTGAGGTTTAACCTGTCCTCTGCCCACAATGTACCCCAAATACTTGGCCTCAATCATACCAATGGCACATTTCCCAGGGTTGGCGGTAAACCCATGTACCCGTAAAGACTGTAAAACGGCTTCTACCTTTGGTAGGTGTGACTCCCAGTCAGAGCTGAAAATAACAATGTCATCTAAATATGCAGTCGCATATTCCCTGTGGGGCCACAGCAACTTACTCATAGCTCTCTGGAAGGTGGCTGGGGCACCATGTAAACCGAATAGGAGCATTTTATATTGGAATAAGCCTTCTGGGGTAGAGAAGGCTGTTTTTGCCTTAGCAGCTTCTGTTAACAGAATCTGCCAATAACCTTTTGTCAAATCAAGTGTAGTGAGATATTAACTATTGGCTAAATTTTCTACCAACTCATCAACCCGGGGCATAGGGTAAGAATCAAACCGAGACACTTGATTACATTTACGGAAGTCATTGCAGAACCGTAAGGCACCTGAAGACTTCGGTACTAGGAAATTGGATTTATTCCACTCACTGGTGGATTCCTCTATAATCCCTAGGCATAACATCTCTTCCACCTCCTGCTTTGCCGCTGCCCGCTTTGCTTCGTGTATGCGATATGGCCTCTGTTTAATGACCACCCCGGGTGGAGTCACAACATCATGTTGGATGATCTGCATCTTTACCGGAATGGCAGAAAACACATCTTGGTAGCGTTTCACCAAGTTCACCACTTCCCGTTTCTGTTCAGGAGTAAGCGTGACTTCCATGGGTACCTGGCATTCTGAAATCTTTCTAGCTACCAAAGTGGGACGATTGGCAATTTCCTTCCAGGGTTTAAACAGGTTTACATGGTAGACTTGTACCTCCCTCCTTCTTCCTTCCCGTCGGACCCTGTAATTGACTGGTCCCACTGCCTCAATGATCTCATAAGGGCCCTGCCATTGTGCATACATCTTGATTTCTGTGGTGGGCACCAACACTAACACTTTGTCTACTGGATTAAAGGACCGGTTGACTGAGGTGACATCATACCTCTGTTTCTGACGTTGTTGGGCCCTTTCCATGTGTTCATTCAGTAGTGGCGCAATCTGCCGTAGATGGCCGTATAACTGGGCCACAAACTGAACGACGTTAGGGTCCTGGCATAGTTGTTTTTCCCACCCTTCTTTTAAGAGATCTAGAATTCCTCTGGGCTGTATCCCATAGAGGAGCTCAAAGGGTCTAAACCCTGTAGAGGATTGGGGTACCTCTCTGACCGCAAACATCAAGTAAGGTAGGAGCAGATCCCAATCTCATTTTTCTTGTAACACTGCCCTAGTTATCATTTGCTTAAGGGTTTTATTAAATCTTTCTACAAGGCCATCTGTCTGCGGGTGGTACACCGAGGTGGCAATCCTGTTTACGTTTAGCAATCAACATAAATCTTTCATGAGTTTAGACACGAAAGGTGTACCTTGGTCCGTTAAGACCTCTTTCGGTATTCCTTAAGCAGGTATACATGGTTAGTAGTTCTCTGGCAATAGTGCCAGATTTCATACTGCGCAGGGGTATAGCCTCTGGGTACCTGGTGGCACAATCAGCTACCACCAATATATACTGGTGCCCTCGACCAGATTTTTCCACTGGCCCTATCAGCTCCATACCAATCCTCTCAAAAGGTACAGAAATAATAGGGAGGGGTACCAGTGGTGCTCTAAACTCTGGCTGAGGGGCTGTCCTCTGGCAGACTGGGCATTCCTGACAATACCTCTTAACGGAAGCATAGATGCTGTGCCAAAATAACCTTAACTGGATGCGTTGGAGTGTTTTCTCCCCCCCTAGATGGTCACCACACAAATGCATATGGGCAGCTTCTAACACCAACCGCTCCAGTTTTCGGGGAACCAAGAGCTGATCTACCTTTTTCCCTTGTAAAGTAGTGACACGATATAACAAGTCATTTTCAAAACAAAATATGGTACACCCTCTGATGGTAAAGCATCAACTACCCTGCCATTAACTACTTTAACAGTCTTACAGGCGTGTTCCAAATTGCTGTCATCGCATTGATCTCTCCCAAAGTCCTGCAGTGATATCTTCTCACCAATGGGGTTCCAATGGGCCTTGGACTCTTGGGGTGGTTTGGTACTGGCAGCCTATCTCTGGGATGTTACATTTTGGTAGTCTCTGGTCTCTGGCTTCTGAGTTGTTTCGGTGGTTGACGGTTTGTTAGTAGCATGCCAGGTAACCAGCTCCTGCAGCAATGGAAAGTCTTGGCCCAGGATCAGCGGATACGGGGGTCTGGAGGTCACCACCGCTACCACCTTTAATGACCTACCTTGAACGGTCAGGGGTAAGTAGACACATGGGCACTCCTCCACATCGCCATGGACGCACAACACCCTGACAGGAGGCTGGACCTTGTCATCCCCCAGAGTAACCACATTGGTGAGACAATGGTGAGTTCACTGCCAGTATCCACCAGGGCCCAAATCTCCCAGTTTTCCACCTGTGCCTGCACACAGAACAGGGAGGACTCTGCTTTGGATACCCCGACCGCTGCCATGCTGACCAATGGCCGGGCCGTTTTCCCTGCACTGCAATTCATCGGCTCACCCTGTTTTGGGCAGTCCCGCCGCACATGACCAGGTTCGCTGCACTCAAAGCACACCAAGGGAGGCGGTGCCTTTGGTTTAACTACTGGGACCTGAGTTCTGGGTTTAGGTGGTGGCCCGTATCCTGACCTGGCTTTATTCAGCTTTCCCAGTGTCAGGTGCCGCTCAAATCACTACTGCCAACTCCTCAAATGTCTGGGGGTCAGCCTGATGGGCCTGCTGCTGCACTGAGCGGTCTAACACCTGACATAGCCTGGTCCAGTGCGACTACTTCCACAATCTGTACTGTGGAGTACTTATCCGGCTGCAGCCATGCCCTTGCCAGTCGGGCTAGTCTGGCCAGCTGAATCCTGGGAGGCTCAGAGCCCTCCAGCTGCCAGTCATGGAATTCTTGGGCTTTGCTGGGCCCGGTCACTCCAATCCTATCCAGCATAGCCTTTTTCAGGCCAGGATTGGAGCGTGCCTCAGCCACAGTCATGTCCACATATGCCCGCTGTGCCTCCCCTGTTAAACAGGGAGCCAGCCTGTCAGACTATTCCTCTGCAGGCCATCCCAACTGCGTGGCTGTGTGCTCAAATGTGCAAAGGAATGTCTTGATCATCTGCTGGGGTAAAATTTAGTAGCTTTTCCCGCTCTGGCTCAGATTGTTTAAGCGCTTTTAACTCATCGCACAACATTTGAACTTGAGTTTGCTGTCTTTCAGCCTGGGCTCGTTGCCCCTCATGTAACATTTGAATCTGGGTTTGTTGCCCCTCATGTAACAGTCGAATCTGGGATTGTTGCCCCTCATGTAACAGTTGAATCTGGGATTGTTGCCCAGCTGCAAGTTCAGCAAATTATTTTAGTAACTCCTCCCTATTGCCCTGCGTGGCCCCTTTAAGGATAAATCTAGGAGGTTTAATATAATGTGCCAGGCTTATCAAACAGTCCAAGCCGACACCCGCCTGCTTTGCTGGCTATTTAACACATAACAGCAAACAGTCTGCCTATAATGCTATGGCCCTTTAAGGCTGCCACTTGCCCTGCATAACCAGAGAGGAAGAAAAGAAAAGGAAAAACTTGCAGTTTAAACACCAGTATGCTTACCAACAGCTTTTACTGTACACCATGTCCTTGCTACTTGCTCGCATTCTCCACCATCTGTGACAAGGATCACAAACACGGGGACTCAGATGAACACTTTCGGGGTTTATTTTGAACAGCAGATCACCACATAGCAAGTTAAATCCATATTCAGTCAGTATTACAGGCAGTAGCATACAGGCACTCTCAGCATAGCAGACTCTTGATAGGCTCCAGTGGTCCCTAGTCTAACCCACACAACCTGACCTTTCACTTGGGTAGCTATTCCACCATCAAGAGCAAGGTGACTCTGACCTGGAAACCCTTATATCAAGACATCCCAGGTACTGCTGATCACACCCCTGGGATTCTGCCACTGCTTTCAAAACGTGGTCTGGATCCTCCACACTACT
This sequence comes from Pseudophryne corroboree, assembly GCF_028390025.1. Classification (NCBI taxonomy): domain Eukaryota; kingdom Metazoa; phylum Chordata; class Amphibia; order Anura; family Myobatrachidae; genus Pseudophryne; species Pseudophryne corroboree. The sequence continues at coordinate 36,079,267 of NC_086447.1, read as the reverse complement.
TTCACATGGAAAAATGTTGTATATGCCACAATATATATATATACTGTATATATATATATATGTATATACATACTATATATATATATATAGTGCATCTGGAAAGTATTCACAGCACTTCGCTTTTTCCACATTCTGTTCTGTTACAGCCTTATTCCAAAATGGAATAAATTTATTTTTTCCCTCCAAATTCTATACACAGGGGTGGTCATTCCGAGTTGATCGCTCGCTGCCATTTTTCGCAGCGCAGCGATCAGGTGAAAAATAGGCAATTATGCGCATGCGCATGGTACGCTACACGCATGTGCTAAGTACTTTCACATAAAACTTTGTAGTTTTACCCAAGCTCGAGCAACGTTTATCAGTCGCTCGAGTGTTCGTAGTATGATTGCCAGGAAGTGGGTGTTTCTGGGTAGCAACTCTGCATTTTCAGGGAGTGGGTTAAAAAATGCAGGCATGCCAGGCAAAAACGCAGGAGTGGCTGGAGAAATGGGGTAGTGGATGGCCGAACGCAGGGCATGTTTGTGACGTCAAACCAGGAACTAAACGGACTGCAGTCATCGCAAGATAGGAGTAGGTCTGGAGCTACTCAGAAAAGCATGACATTTTTTAGTAGCAAATCTGCTACTCTTTCGTTCGAACTTCTGCTAAGCTAAGATACGCTCCCAGAGGGCGGCTGCCTAGCGTGTGCAATGCTGCTAAAAGCAGCTAGCGAGCAATCAACTCGGAATGAGGGCCAATACCCAATAATGACAACATGAACATTTTTGTTTAGATTTTTGCTAATTTATTAAAAATAAAAAAACTAAGAAATCACATGTATATAAGTATTCAAAGCCTTTTCCAAATTGAGCTCAGGTGCATCCTGTTTCCACTGATCATCCTTGAGATGCTCCAATAGCTTAATTTGAGCCTACCTGTGGTAAATTCAGTTGATTGGACATGATTTGGAAAGTCACACACCTGTTTTTATAAGGTCCGACACTTGACAGTGCATGTCTGAACATAAACCAAGCATGAAGTCAAAGGAATTGTCTGTAGACCACCGACACAGGATTGTCTCTTGAGGCACAAATCTGGGGAAGGGTACATAAAAATATCTGCTGCTTTGAAGGTCCCAATGAGCACAGTGGCCGCCATCATCCATAAATGGAAGATGTTCGTAACCACCAGGACTCTTCCTAGAGCTGGCCAGACGTCTAAACTGAGCGATCTGGGGAGAAGGGCCATAGTCAGGGAGGTAACCAAGAACCAGATAGTCACTTTTTAAGAGATACATCGTTCCTCTGTGGAGAGAGGAGAACATTCCAGAAGGACAAACATCTCTGCAACAATCCACCAATCAGACATGTATGGTAGATACCCGAGAAGGAAGATAAACAACAGGAAATATTGACAGGGGAATCTTCCCTCAAAATTATCAATCTCTCAGAACATATACTAACGGAAGATCAGAATGCAGTTTTAAAGAAAAGCTTATCCTTTGCCCCACAAAAGAGTTTTAACCGCTTTCAGTGGGAAAAAGACACGAAGCTATTCTGCCGAAAATTATTACTGACCAAGTTTTATGCTAATAAAACAATGGAACAAGCGGAAAGACTGACCACATCTTCCTCCTTACTGCCGCAAGGTATACATAATATTCAGGATCATGAGGGGATGGAAGTCTCTGAGGAACTCACGGAACAAGATCAGGAAATGATCTCGATATTAGAAGAGCTCTCCATGGAAAGTACTCCGAGAGAGACCCAAACAAGAACTAGAACCATCTGCAAGAAAAGATCAACCTTCTTCCCACAAGACCAGATATGTCCAGAGGTGAAGATCTTTATGGATATGGTCAGCAGGGATCTGGATGGGATACGAAGAAAGGGATCCAGATATATGGATAACCTTACCAAAGGGGAGCGCAGAGCTCTTAATGAGATCAATAGATGGGAGGATGTGGTCGTAAAACCCTCCGACAAAGGGGGTAATATTGTCATATGGCCGAAAGAGATGTATATCTGGGAGGCCATGAAGCAACTCAGTGATCCTCAATGTTATATTAAGACACTATTTAATCCCACTGACAATTGTAGGATAACTCTTAATCGACTCATTGAGAAAGCTTTGAAGGACAAAGTGATCACGCAACAGGAATATGATTTCCTGCGGGTAGACCATCCTAGGATTCCAACGTTCTACCTCCTACCTAAGGTGCATAAAGACTTGAGCAACCCCCCAGGAAGACCGATAGTGTCCGGTATAGGGGGTGTATCAGAGAAGGCTAGTATCTTCATTGATACTCATTTGCGGAAACATGTAACTGCCTTGCCCTCCTACACACGTGACACGGGTGATGTAATTGCGAAACTACATGACGTTAAATTAGAGGATAACTATCTTTTGGTTGGTCTTGACGTGGAGTCTCTTTATAGCAGCATTGACCATGCAAAAGGCCTCGCTGCGGTGGAATACTTTCTTCAAATGGAAGGCCCCAGTGATTTTAATTCCTTCCTATTGCAATTATTGCATTTTGTTCTTCATAAGAACATCTTTACATTTTCCGACGCATTCTTCACCCAGATACGCGGAACAGCCATGGGCGCAGCGTGCGCACCCACTTATGCCAACTTATATCTGGGATGGTGGGAGAAGGAGGTGGTGTTCAATGAGATCAATGAACCATTTACCAGCAAAATAATAACTTGGATGCGTTATATAGACGACATTTTCGTTATCTGGGAGGGTGACGATAAGTCACTGAAAGAGTTTATTCAGCGGTTGAATAGTAATGATCTGAATCTCAAACTCACATATGAGATCAGCAGAGAATCCATCCCATTCCTGGACCTCAGAATTTATAGGGACAAAAATGAAATGCTGGCAACAGAACTTTATAGGAAAAAGACCGCTACTAATAGCCTATTACTCAGTACCAGCTCACATTTACCCGCCACTGTTCAGAATATCCCTAGGGGTGAGTTCCTCAGATTAAGACGAAACTGTTCAGATAATGATACATACGAGATCAAAAGTAAGGAATTGACAGGAAGACTAAGAGAGAGAGGACACAGTATGAGGTGTATTAAAAAAGCCAGTAGACACCTTCTCAACATTAATAGGCAGTCTATCATCTTCCAAGAGAGCAAAAGATCTAAACAATTGAAAGACTCCTCGGTGAAACCCGAAATACGGTTTGTAGGTGACATTTGCCAAGAATGGAAGGAAATCAGGGGGATCATTAACAAACATTGGCCTCTATTACTTAACGACTCTGATTTGGCCAATAATCTGGGTCCAACAGTAGCGATGAGCTGGAAGAAATCACCCAATATTGGGGACAAACTGGTTAGGAGTCATTTTTGCCGTCTTCCAAGACGAGAGGATACGATTAAAGGCACGTACCCATGTGGATCATGTGCAGTGTGTGCACATGTTGAAACAAGGCCTGACATTAAGGATAGAGATGGAGAGGAGCTACAGATGAAGGAGTTCTCTAATTGCCAAACAACTAATGTCATTTACTGTATCCAATGCCCATGTAAAATGCTGTACATAGGCATGACCACTAGAATAGTCAAAATACGTATAATGGAACATATGGGCAATATTAGGGATGTTGAAGCAGATTCAATGAGATTTAGGAGAATTACCTCTGTTGCAAAACATTTCCAACGTAAACATTCTAAGTCTCCTCAAGAACTGAAGTTCTTTTGTCTTGAGAGACTACGTATGGGCATAAGAGGAGGAAATACCTCTAGAGAACTGCAAAAACTGGAAAGCAAGTGGATTTTTAAATTGAATACAATGGCACCAAAAGGCCTAAACGAAAACATTAATTATGGGGTCTTTCTTCCCACTTGAATTCCACTATATCTCTATCTCCAGGAACTCATTGCTCAAACACACCTTGTGGCCTTTTATTCCCTTTAAGCCCCTATAGCCTCCTACCTATACACCCTCTCTCTTCCACCCCTTCTTCCTTCCTCCTTCTCTCACATATATCTGTCACTGTGTCTAATACCATTCCTTTTCCATCTTTATCTCATAACATTATGTTTCCATCTAGTTTGTATAAAGGGAACCACTATAATTTTAAACAGATAAACACCTCTCTCCTATAACTAAGCAAATGTGAAACGATCGTTAGGGGATCAGACGCACTTACTATGTGTCCTTTTAACACTTAGCCTAGCCACTGCTCAATTTATGTTGCCCACCTAGCAAGGATGCTCTTTTAGATAAATATTCGTGCCTTTAATTGTAGTTGCTGCCGCCGCGGGTCCTATTGTATGCTCACCGTACGGGAGACGGCCGCTATACAGTACACCTAGCCACGCGGGTGGTCTCACATGGGAGAGCCGCGGTCAGCGGCTTCCCGCTGATATACACTGCGTGAGGGAGCCGAGGGTATTGCTGCACTGGGGCTTCTTAGTATAAGATCCCAGTGTGCCGGCCCTGTAAAACTAACATCTAATGAATGCAATAGCGGCTAAACATTGAGGGGATATATTGTGGTCCCAGCTACATTGTGGATGAACCTGTATGTAGAGCATTATGCGTTATCATAAATAAAGAAAATATATGTGCTATACACAACACTGAATAACCAACTATCCTATTATGAATTATTGCTGTATGATAAATGTGACATAAGGAAATAATACACTACATATGTGTGTATGATTGATATGTGAATAATATTTATGGGTGATTGTCAAATGAGCACCTCTATTATGATATCAAAGAAACAATTGCTCTACTATCAATGATAAATATCAGCTGTAAGGTGAATGCTGGATAAAAATTCTACAATATACCACATGCGTGTACAATTGATGTCAAGTAGAACTGAGTATCTTTATTATGACATCAAAGAAATAACTATTATTGATAATAAATATTGGCTGTATGGTGAATGCACGAAAAATTCCACAATATACCATGTGCAATTGATCTAGATATATGATTTATAAATATGACTCACAGCCATACAGAAAAGAGTACTATCAATGATACATACAAATAATATGTGAAGAGAATGAGAATAAGCCCCAACTGTTTGTGAATTTTCTGTTAGACAGCAATAAGGGTAGCTTAAGGAGAGAATCAACATACACAAGTCACCATATAGCTAATCGTCTAGGACAGTAGCACAGGGACATCAATCCCCCAAGCAGCAAACTTATTAATACATTATTCAGAGTAGGCACTTTATATCATGGCCCACCATTAAAAATAATACAGTGTATTTTAGTCAGTGATGCGCACACTGGAAACACGGAGTCAAAATTACAATAGTGGTGGTACTATTAAATTACATGTAGGAGCTGTTCACTCCCAGATACAAATGTATTATTGCAAGACACCTGGCAACTAAAATTGTTACTAATACTGAAACACTGTTTAAAACATTGGAGACAGTGAAGGAATACATAATTACAGTGGCTAAGCCTTTTTAATTAACTTTACTTTATTTAATTTTTTCACAATTATTCACAATTCACATGCACTATATTTCGCTCATGTTTTAGAAATTATATTAAAAGTTATATTTTAGAATCTGTGGTCATCTATCGTAACAGATATTTGACTTTAAGAAAGTATACTAGTCCGCGTGTGCCCACTACAGGGAATCTTCTTTCTTCCTTTGAGTTTCCATCTTTATCTCATAACATTATGTTTCCATCTAGTTTGTATAAAGGGAACCACTATAATTTTAAACAGATAAACACCTCTCTATGCTCTTCAACGTACTTTCTACATAACAGCATTGTATATAGTCCTACCCATCTATAGTTTAATTTAATTTTACCTATATTACTGACCCAATCGGGCTATATTTATACCCTATGCAATAATTTATCTTTACATATCAAATATATTTTGCAGTTTGACCAAATTATTAGTCTATTTATGTATATTTTAGAGTATACATGCTAAAATTACTAGTCCAACTATACATCCATATTATATCTGATAGCTATTGAATGGTATATCCTCTAGCCGAGTGTAGGCATCATTTGAAAGACTAATATTAAGTCTAATCATCTAACAAACTTAGTTAGACCATAACATGTATTTGGATGTAGGAATATATCTTAATATCGGGGAATTGTCCTTCCCCTTTTCTTCTCTACTTTACATGGTCTTGCTTCTAGTCAATTTAACGATTCCCATGTCATAGTCCAACATCTCACTATAATTCATATAATTTACTACCAATGGCCTAAATTTAATAGACATATTTCACATCTTTCTCTTATATATTACATATTCCTATTATACTCTTAGCTCATAATTTGTTTATTTCTGATTCTTTATTCACAACAACAAAATAATTTTTTTAATTTTTTTTATTTTTTTATTTTTTTATTAATTTCATTTACATAATTATATTATAGATGTCTTTCTCCCTCCTGTCCCTCTATAATTAATTTCACCATCACTTGCCCTATCCCCAATTAATTAATATGGCTCTAATGAGCAATTAATTAATACAGCCAGCACCTTAGCGCTGTCACTAATAGGGATATATGTTTATATCTCTTTATTTTTACACCCTTATTATCATAATAGCAATCACTGCATTTAAGATACACCACACTAATTTTACATACTTTATCACACTATCATAATATTTAAAAATACGCATCACACCTCTCTACACACTCGGCACCAACTCAATTAAAATGTGTGTATAAGGTTTATATGTTTTATTTTGAGACACACTTTTATAATGTTGCACTCTAGAGGGAGACTGGACTATTAAGCTTAATTAGCTTGTCCCAGCACTTCTACACACTCGACACCAACTCAATTATAATATGTGCATAAGGTTTATATGTTTTACTTTGAGACACATTTTTACAATGCGGCCTCCCAGAGGGAGACTGGATTATTAAGCTCAATTAGCTTGTTCCAGCACCTCGAATGATTTACTCACCGGACTCATTTCTATGATAAGAGAATCATCGGTTTCTTTCCACTCCCTTTATATTGGATTAGATACAGATGCGTGAATGTCATCTTTAAATAAAGATCACAGTTATATCATCTCATTAGAGGTATATATTTCTTACAGATCAGGGCTATATCACTCTGTATACTCTACCTTTAATAGGTCTCTCATACATGTGTGTATTTACATATTAAAGGCTTTCTTATATTTAGTTACTTATGGACTACACACTAACCGACTGCTGATAAATTGCATATCATGTTACTAGCTTAGAGGTTCAAGCAGCATTTACAAAGGAGTCAGCTTTTAGGATATTCAATCTAACATCTCCATAGCCCTTCCACTTGACTCCTAATGTTTGATTAATAGAGAATTAATTGCCCCCATACTTGCAGCTGTTATTCTAACATGATCATCCTAATTACCAGTCAATTATGACACCCACAGCGCCGGCTTTAAATAAGGCGCTGGCCCCACTGACGCTACTGATGTGAACAAGCTGACTGTGAAACGTACGTCATCATCCACTAACTAGCGGGACGTGGGCGCGCATCTAATACGGAGGTACGGGAATCTTACCCGACCCGGCGTCCGGCTCCCGCAGCAGCTCCCTGCTAACACACTGAGTCTTGGTTCAACCTTGGATCAAGGCACATATAGCACACGGAGGGGCAGGAATTCTATCTCACCTGACGTATCCCGGAGCCTTTTCTCGCTTCAACCACCGGAGGAACTCCCTGATTTCTTACAGGCACATTATGTGGCAATAATCAGGTATTCAGGGACGCTCTCTCATCCACTATTTAACATCTGCAGGCCCTCCTGCAATGCACCTATGCAACAGGGGAGGGGGATGTGAAACGTGGACAGCAGAAGCAGCCCGCACTGCTCTTTCCTTTCAGTCCTAGGTGGACGGCTCTTCCCCGCTCTCATTGTTCCCATTCACTGCCCATAGTGGCACATGGGACAAAAGTAGAAAGGGAATCTGTTTCCCACACACCTGGGACTCTTTTGCACCTTTAGTTTTATAACTTGCAAATAGCATTATATGGATGCATTATACGTGATTCATTATAATCTTATAAGACCTGTATGGGAATACCAACTAAATTATGCTAATTTATAGCCATTTTTCAATTGTTTGGCTAGGATAGAGTACAATACGCTTAAACCCAACTTTTTAGCTAATGTGCCTGTATAAATCAGGAATTATCAATCAGGACAAAAAATAATTTTGATGTGCTGATATTTAATCTGAATTGCGAGCTAGAGAACAACTTCAATCGTGAATTATTTGTTATAAACATGGGAGAGGAATTTCTACAGTTCTGTATTATAATTGTTAGCAATATAACTTTTACCATTCAAAGGTTAAGTAATTACAACAGTGTTTTGGAGCAAACAAACAGGTCATTTCCATCGTGTCAAACCCCATTTTCTATCAGAATACAGAGCTGCCATCTGTGCTCACATGCATGCTGTGATACTAGATACATGTGGGCCGCAATGATAAACTGGTAGAATACTTACCATAGAGATATATATGTATATATTCTCTTTCTGTATTCTTAACAATTTTTTGTGACACGAATATACGAGATATTAATACACATATGTTTTGAATATCCCTTACAGATAGGCGCTTTTTTGACATGAGTATTTGAGACAGCTTACTTATTATCTGGTCTCTAATACACACTGTCTTGTCAGCCACACATTGTTGCAGAATGTTGGATGCAAACTGTATCAAATTACATTAACACTGTTACTGCAGTCTTGAACAGTAGACTGGTGTAAAGGGTCACCGTATGTTACAAAACTTCAAATTTATTTACTGGGCCCCTCTCTTTTCCTTTTTCACTCCCTGGAATAAACACGAGAATTGCTATCCTGGAAAGGCGTTGATAGAAGGTCTCTGCGGAAATAGGAACCCCTCTATTAGAAGGCTATTAAGTCTACAATATTATTATCACTATAATTTAATCTCTGAAGGGAGCTTAACAGTAGCTAAACAGCACTGATTAATTTCAACAATATTTCACTTGGCTTAGTAAATTATTTAAACTTTTCTTGCCTAACATTAAATTTATTGGACGCTGACACCATTTTGAGGTTTTAGTCCCGTAGGCAATTCTTTTATCTATCGATTTTTGCACCTTCAGGTTATCAGATTGAATACTTTGCCTGGTTATGGTGACCATTTTTAAGTATGGAAATAAAAGTTAAACATTTTTAATATAGAACAATTATTTCAAAAGAGTGCGCCACACACTAAGCCCTTTTTTAGTGATAGGCCCACTAGTGGCTAACACTAATAACCTCTAGAAAAAAATAATGTATGGTAGAGTGGCCAGACGGAAACCACTCCTTATTAAAAAGCACATGGCAGCCTGCCTGGAGTGTTCCAAAATGCACCTGAGGGACTCTCAGACCATAAGAAACAAAATTCTCTGGTCTGATGAAACAAAGATTGAACTCTTTGACGTGAATGCCAGGCGTCATGTTTGGAGAAAACCAGGCACTGCTCATCACCAGGCCAATACTATCCCTACAGTGAAGCATGGTGGTGGCAGCATCATGCTGTGTGGATGTTTTTCAGCAGCAGGAATTGGGAGACTAGTCAGGATAGAGGGAAAGATGAATACAGCAATGTACAGAGACATCCTTGATGAAAACCTGCTCCTGAGCACTCTAGACCTCAAACTGGGGCGATGGTTAATTTTTCAGCAGGACAACGACCCTAAGCACACAGCCAAGATATCAAAGGAGTGGTTTCAGGACAACTCTGAATGTCCTTGAGTGGCCCAGCCAGAGCCCAGACTTGAATCTGATTGAACATCTCTGGCGAGATCTGAAAATAGCTGTGCACTGATGCTTCTCATCCAACCTGATGGACCTTGAGAGGTGCTGCAAAGAGTAATGGGTGAAACTGCCCAAAGATAGGTGTGCCAAGCTTGTGGCATCATATTCAAAAAGACTTGAGGCTGTAATTACTGCCAAAGGTGCATCAACAAAGTATTGAGCAAAGGCTGTGAATATGTATGTACATGTGATTTCTTAGTTTTCTAAATTTGCAAAAATCTCAAAAAAACTTTTTTTACATTGTCATTATGGGGTATTGTGTGTAGAATTTTGATGGGAAAAAATATTTTATTCCAGTTTGGAATAAGGCTGTAACATGGCTGTAACATAACAAAATGTGGAAAAAGTGAAGAGATGTGAATACTTTCTGGATGCAATATATATATATATATATATATATATATATACACATATACTGTATGTATGTGAGTGTACAGTATATGTATGCACGTATGTATGTATGTATGTATGTATGTATGTATGTACAATATCTATTCATTTATTTATGTATGTATGTATGTATGTACAGTATGTGAGTATTTAGATTAATACTAACAGAATCTGTTTCTTTACAGAAATGGATACATAAAATTCTGTAAGCTCATGATGGACTTGTATGTATTCATTATAAACGTTTGGCCTAAGTTTCAACCATTTCTTAGTAAACCCATTTCAGCCATGGTCTAATTATAATAAAATAAAATAAAATGAAATAAAGAAACTGCTTATCCTGTCAGAAATATGACAAAAAATATTTTTTTAGACAATGTTGAGCATTGAGTTGCTACTATGTCGTTTACTAATAATGTATTTGTGATCTTTCTTATGTCCCATTCTCCAAATGAAGAGACGTAATAGGACACGAGGACATGCACTGAGACTGGAGGGGGGGGGGGGGAGATTCAGGAGAAATTTGAGGAAAAATGACTTCACCGAAAGGGTAGTGGACAAGTGGAATAGCCTCCCATCAGAGGTGGTAGAGGCTAAGATAGTAGAGCAATTTAAACATGCATGGGATAGGCATAAAGATATCCTTACAAAGAAATAAGGATCAAATAAGGTTTGAGATAAAAATATGGTAAAAAAAAAAGGGGCAGGCTGGATGGACCAAGTGCTTCTTATCCGCCGTCAGATTTTATGTTTATAAAATCCCTGTGCTGGAATACCGACAGCCTGAATCCCGAGTGAGGAGAGACCATGCTGCAAGGCAGGTAAGCTGCGGGAGGGGGTATTAGGTTTAGGCTGATGGCAGGAGGGTTAGGGTTAGGCTGCATGCCGAGGTGTTAGGGTTAGGGTGCGGGGAGGGTTAGGGTTAGGGAGTTGGGGAGAATGGAGAACACCCCTTACTCACCCCTGTCAGCTTCGTACACATCGAGATCAGTATTTTGAGTGCCGGGATCCTATGCGCTGGTAACTCACACTCCTCCCATTACAAGAGCTCCTACTGTGTATCGGAATATCTTGAATTGAGAATTCATGAAACATTGATTCCCATTCCTTAATGAGTTGTCACCTACTCATTATCACTGTAGTTTTAACTTTTGAAGCAAGGTAAACACTTATTTCATTCTTCCCCTATTGAAGAAACCATGGTAACTACTTCAACTTTCAGTACCGGCAGGCTACAATAAAGCTACAATAAAAAAACAACATATAACTGTTGGTACCACAAGGAATGTAAATAAATGAAACGTAGTAATAATAATAATAATAATAATAATTGTTTTGGGCAGATATTAGTAAACATTTAAGAGTAACACAACTCTTGTGATGTTATTACAGAGATATGTGTTTCTAATAGTGACTCAGAACATGGAATTTGGAAACCAAACCTTATTGAAAGAATTGATCTTCACAGGATTTTCTCAGAACCTGCAGATTTGTATTTTCATGTTTATCTTCTTCTTAATAATTTATACACTGATCATTTTGGGGAATAGTTTTATGATATGTACTATTATCATCAGTCCTCAGTTACACACGCCTATGTATTATTTCCTTTGCAATTTATCCTTCATTGACCTTGGCTACTCATCCATCACTCTTCCAAAAATTTTGCTTGATGCATTTTCTATGAGAAGGAGAATCTCCATCATTTGGTGTTTTGCACAGATGAACACTGGCCTGTTCCTAGGGAGCACCGAGGATTCATTACTGGCGGTGATGGCGTATGACCGGTATATTGCCATACGCTTCCCTTTACACTATTCCACTATAATAACTTGGAGGGCGTGTCATATCATAACAGTCATTATGTGGTCAGGAAATTTCCTTATAACAGTGATGCCCATTATTGCAAAGCCTCTTGTCTTCTGTAAGGGGAACCAATTGGACCACTTTTGTTGTGAGATACTGGCCGTTCTAGAGCTGGCATGTGGAGATGTCGCCTTTCATAAAATGACTATATTTTTCGCAAGTTTTTTTACTCTGTTAGCACCATTTATTTTCATTGTGGTGTCCTACATCAGTATTATTATATCTATATTAAAAATCCACTCAGAGGGTGGTAGATCGAAAGCTTTTTCAACATGTGCTTCCCACCTGACCGTGGTATTAATGTTATATGGGACCAGCATGATCACTTATGTAGGACAAACAATGAGTACTTCATCCAACCTGAAGTATTTTGCCTTAGTTTATGGTGTTGTGACACCGGTGTTAAATCCTTTGATCTACAGCCTGAGAAATCAAGAGGTGAAAGAAGCATTTAAGACAATATTGTCCAAGAGTTCTGCAGCATGGTCTGGTAGCTAGGTGCACCAACCCCCTATTCTTCATTTACATATGCAGTAGTACACTGAATAATTAGTCCTCGAGCTAGGAAAATAAGACATGTACAGTACAGTATTTGGGAACTACACATAACTGAAGCATGTCACCATGAACTGTAACATCCTTGGATCATTTTCTAGCTGAAATACATATAAATCGGAGAGCAAAATTATTGTCAACTCTATGAATTAATGATAATTTAATAAGATTGTTGACTCATTAATATTTGAGTGTTACTTTTTTATGTCATTCTCAAATGGTTATTGTTACTGTATTAAACTGGAATACAGTAAAAGACCTCTGTAAGTCATTCTAATTGATCCACACAAATCAGGGCCGGTGCTCGGGTTTTGGCACCCCCCCTGCAAATGATAAATTTGCGCCTTTCCATACGTAAAAAAGGGACAATGTGTGCTAGAAAAAGGGGTGTGGTCAAACAAGGAAGTGTCATGGTCACAATGGTACGCACAATTCAAATTACGCCACACAGTATTACTGTACAATCTTATTCACATTACCCCAAACGTAGGTTCTCCATTATTCATATTACACCACATAGTAGTGCCCCTTATTCATGTTACATCACACAGTAGTGCCCATTATACACGTTACTCTACACAGTAGTACCACTTATACACAATGCCCACAGCAGTGCCCCTTATCAGAGGTGTAGCTAGGTGCCATGGTTTCCTCGCAGCAAGGGTGTGTTTCACTGCTCCCTCCCCTGTATTGAACTGGGGGCATGCTACGGTTGAAAAGATTAAAAATGTAAAATCTTAAATTGGGTACAGGGCCAGTTCTAGACCTTAAGGTGCTCTGGGGTGAAAGTTTCCTTTGGTGTCTGGCATGCAATAAAAATATAGAGGCGTGTCCACAAAATAGTATTAATAGTATGTACAGTATTACTGTACAATCTTATTCACATTACCCCAAACGTAGGTTCTCCATTATTCATATTACACCACATAGTAGTGCCCCTTATTCATGTTACATCACACAGTAGTGCCCATTATACACGTTACTCTACACAGTAGTACCACTTATACACAATGCCCACAGCAGTGCCCCTTATCAGAGGTGTAGCTAGGTGCCATGGTTTCCTCGCAGCAAGGGTGTGTTTCACTGCTCCCTCCCCTGTATTGAACTGGGGGCATGCTACGGTTGAAAAGATTAAAAATGTAAAATCTTAAATTGGGTACAGGGCCAGTTCTAGACCTTAAGGTGCTCTGGGGTGAAAGTTTCCTTTGGTGTCTGGCATGCAATAAAAATATAGAGGCGTGTCCACAAAATAGTATTAATTCACATTACACCACGCAGTAGTGTACGTTTGTCACATTACATGGCACAGTAGTGACCGTTAATTATTATTATTATCCTTTATTTATATGGCGCCACAAGGGATCCGCAGAACCCAATTACAGAGTACATAAATGAAAAATCAAAATGAGACAAAAGTGACTTACAGTTGAAGACAATATAGGACAAGTACGGGGTAAATAACACTGACATAAGTATCAGAGTGGCAGAAAACCGCGGGATTTGGTGACGTCGAGGATGGTTTAAGTAAGAAAAGGATAAGCACATGAGGGTTGAGTTAATCACTTTACACTGCATAATAGTAACCTTATGCATGTTACGCCACACAGTAGAGCTCCTTATACACATTAGGCTACACAGGAGAGTACTGTTATGCCACAGTAAAAGCCCCTTATGCATGTTACGCCACACAGTAGAGCTCCTTATACACATTACGCTACACAGGAAAGTACTGTTATGCCACAGTAAAAGCCCCTTATACATGTTTCACCATAGTAGAGCACCTTTTTATGCTACATAGTAAAACCCATTATACATGTTACGCCACACAGGAGAGTTGCTTATACACATTATGCTAGGTAGAGCCCCTTTTACCCATTATGCCAGGTACAGCCCATAATACACATTATGCCAAGTACAGCCCATTATACATATTATGCCAAGTAGAGCCAATTATACACATTATGCCAGGTACAGCCCATTATACACATTATGGCAGGTACAGCCCATTATACACATTATGCCAAGTAGAGCCAATTGTACACATTATGCCAGGTACAGCCCATTATACATATTATGCCAGGTACAGCCCATTATGCCACAGTAAAAGCCCCTTATACATGTTTCACCACAGTAGAGCACCTTTTACACATTATGCTACATAGTAAAACCCATTATACATGTTACGCCACACAGGAGAGTTGCTTATACACATTACACCACAGCATATCATAGATGTTACACCACTGTAAAAGCCTCCTATATACGTTATGCCTCAGTAGAGCACATTATACATGTTATACCAGGTAGAGCTGCTTATACACATTATGCCAGGTAGAGCCCATTATACACATTATGCCAGCTACAGCCCCTAATACATATTATGACAGCTACAGCCCATTATACACATTATGCCAGGTATAACCCATTACACACATTATGCCAGGTACAGCCCATTATACACATAATGCCAGGTAGAGCAGCATATAAACATTATGCTAGGTAGTGCCCCTTTTACCCATTATCACAGGTACAGCCCATTATACACATTATGCCAGGTACAGCCCATTATACACATTATGCCAAGTAGAGCCAATTATACACATTATGCCAGGTACAGCCCATTAAACATATTATGCCAGGTAAAGCCCATTATACACATTATGCCAAGTAGAGCCAATTATACACATTATGCCAGTTACAGCCCATTATACACATTAAAGGTGTTACACACACATGTGGTGCTCAAAGGACAAATTAGTTCACCATATGATAAAAGTATTAGGACAATAATCACCCTAAATATTCCAAACAATAATGGTCCGATGTTTCTGTAGTGGACCTAGAGAGAAGTGACCTCCTCCACACATTAAGTATTGGTAGTAGAGCACAAAGACAAAAAGAGAAATATAGTGCAATAATACTTTTTCAATTGGTTGATTTTAATCAGCTGATGCACTTACAAACACACAAATATATGTCAGCACTTCATAGATGTTTCCACTGATGCAGGATGATAGCTCTTGGATGAGTTTTAGCATAAAGGATGCTTAAATCTGTAAAACAGAATGAACTTGCCTCCACATAATATGTATAGGAGCGCAAGTAAAAAAATATAGTGCAGTAGCATTTGTAAAAGAACACACATTTAATACACGATGCACTTACATACATATAAAATTCAAAAGCAGGATATAATCCAAAAGAAGGTACAGCAGCTCAGCAAACGGTACACAAACCCGCGGGTCCCAAAAAAAGATCTCTGGATCCGGATACAAGAGACCAGGAAAACCCTCGAAGTGGTTGTCGTAGAGCAGCAAAGTTCCCTTGTGGATAAAAATTTGGAAGAACAGGCACTTAACGCGTTTCTGACTTAAAGTCCTTCGTGAGTAGTGTAGCATGTCCCTCCTTGTGATCCTATTTATATGTCCTGCAATCAACACAGCTGTGTGTGATGATTGTTGCTTCTCGGCGTTTACAATATTCTGCGCATGTGTAGTTTTACCGGAAACCGGGGATGCGTTCCATTGGAGTACAGAATTACGTCACATGCGTTCCAAAGACCGGAAGTTCATGTTAGAGATAACGCATGTCCCACTATCATCTCAAAAACAGCAGATAACATGAATATCCTTTGTTTAGAATGTTCAAGTCCATCATAAAAATAAAATAACAAAAAACATGAATTAAAAACAGTCCCTATATACATTAATAAAAACATAATATAAAGTGCAAAAGTGAAAATGTGCAAAACAGTGAAGAAAAGGGATAGAGGAAATATGCAGTAGAGAGTGAGTGTCTTCAATTAAGGAAATACTTAAGTTCAAAGTCACCGTTGAGACCCTTAGGCATAAGAGTACTCAAACGGGGGATCCATCTCATCTCTGCCCTTGAAAGTCTCTCCTCTAAATCCCTATTACGCCATGAAGGCAATAATAATTGTATTCCAACAAAGTTCTTTATGCAGCATTCATTAGACTTATGAAGTTTTTTAAAATGAGCAGATACAGTATGAGTGTCTAGGCCCTTACGTATATTATATACGTGTTCGCCCATTCTGACTTTGAGACATCTGGTAGTTTTCCCCACATAGAATAAACTACATTTACACTCCAAAATGTAAATTACATTTTTTGAGTGACATGTGATAAACTCTCTGATGGGGTAAACCTAATTATTGACAGTGAACTCCACCTGCTTACGTTGTTTATCTTTAGCAGTCTTGCACATTAGGCAAGATCCACATTTGTGGAAGCCCTTCGTTTTGACACTCTGTCTGATTTCAGGTTCGATACTGCTTTTAACCAGATGATCTCTTAATGAAGGAGCTTTCCTGTATATAAATAAAGGTTTATCTGGAATATGTTGTGACAAGATAGTGTCTAATTGTAATATTTTCCAGTTTTTCTTTATAACTCGTTCTATGTCTCTGTAACAAGAATTGAATTGGGTGATAAAGGCCCATTGGGTCCTATTATCAGAACTGGATTCCACTTTCCTATTTTCTAATAGAGTTTTCCTATCAACCTGATCTATTCTATCTCTCGCTTTTGTTAAGATATCAGATGAGTATCCCTTAGCCTCAAATCTCTCTGTCAGTTCATCAAGTTGTTCATCACACACAATTTGATCTGTGCAATTTCTTTTTATTCTAGTGAACTGACCAAAAGGTATCCCATCTAGCCAATTTTTGTGATGTTGGCTAGTGGTTTCAATAAAATTGTTACAGTCCGTTGGTTTGCGGTATGTCATTGTTTGCAATGATCCTTCTTTGACATAAATGCTCAAATCTAAAAAACATACTTTCTCCATACTTGAATTAAAAGTTAAATTAATGGACATGGTATTAGAATTTAAAAATGCACAAAAATCATCCAAAGAATCCTTCGTACCCCCCCATATAAAAAAGATGTCATCTATAAACCGATGCCAGGACACCAGGTTCGCCACCAGGTCACCATCATCCCAAATGGTGTGTTCCTCCCAGTATGCCATAAATAGATTTGCATAACTGGGGGCGAACCTGGTGCCCATAGCAGTCCCCACCATCTGGAGGTAAAAAGATCCATCATAGTAAAAATAATTATTTAAAAGTATAAATTTAATACTATCAAGGATAAAGTGCTTTAATGCCTCACTCATATTGCTTTTATCTAAAAAGTACATAACAGCTACCATCCCTTTGTCCAATTCTATTATAGTATAGAGCTTTTTGACATCTGCACTACATAAAAAATTATCCTCTGTCCAATTTAACTCATTTAGTTTACGTAACATATCACCCGTATCTTTTAAGTAGGCTTTCGTAGTCTGTACAAGAGGCTGCAAGTAGAAATCAATTAATGCTGATAAATTACTTGTCAGGCTATTACAGCCTGATATTATTGGCCGTCCAGGGGGGTTGAGGGGATCTTTATGTACTTTAGGAAGTACATAAATAGTACTTTTGGAGGGATTCTTGATATTCAAAAACTCCAGTTCTTTCTTGGAGATAATACCATCATTGTGAGCCTTTGTGGTTAATTCCTTCTAAGCCTTCTCAATTCTGATGGTGGGGTCACCCTTCAATTTCTTATAGGTGGGTCCTTCGCTTAATTGTTTGTTAATTTCTTTCATACAATATATGTTTCTTTGTTCATTGACCCCCCCCCCCACCTTTGTCAGCTGGCTTAATAATCAGACTCTTGTCTTCTTTTAGGGATTTTAAGGCTTTAAACTAATTTTTGGTTAGATTCAGGTGTTTATTTTTTTGGGTAAAATTTTTTTGTATGATAGTTTCTACCTCATCGCATACTAGCTTATTAATAGAATCTATACTGCTACCTTAGCATGTGTTGGATAGAATGTTGAAGGAGGTTTAAAGCTAGTGGTTTGAGGAGTCAATTGCTCCTGTATACCCTCCTCACTTTATTTTCCAAGAAAAAACCTTTGTATAGTGAGCTTCCTCACATACTTTTGAATATCAATAAAGACCTCAAAAGAATTAGGTTGGTGAGAGGGTGCATGTTTGAGACCCTTTTTCAGTACTTTAGTCTCATCCTCAGTTAACACTTTATCACCTCGATTAAAAATATTTACATGATGATTCTCATTGGTAGATAAATCAGTTAAATCAGGACTTTTAATGTTCAATGTATTTCTCTTTCTTTTTCTATTTGTATTTTTGTTTCGTCCACCCCTTTTCCCCCTCTGTGTTTTCTTTGAGGTGGGAACCGAGGGGACTAATATCTGTTCCTTATTGGAGTTTGTGTATTCCATTCTAAAAAAGAAGAAGATTGTTTTTGTCTTTGTCTATCTTGATCTTCAAAATGGTCACACCTTTTATACCGTTTGATTTCAGTGTTTTTGGATGTACACTTTGTTTTCACTCATTTGGGCTGCATCTCTGGTCTTAATTGCGCACTGTAGTTCTCAATTTTCTTATTACCTTGTTATTCTACATCCTTCTGTAAATTAAGTGCTGCAAAATGATGTTCTCCTATAGAGAAACACGTAAAGATTTGGCCAAAAAAACCTTTAGCATCACCAATCAAACAGATCTGTGTGATTATAATTTGGATAGTATATTTAGGAAACTAGAAAATGCAATGCTAAAGGAGAACAAATTATGGTGGGAGGTTGCCACGTTGGAACAATACCAGGCTTCTGGAATTGTTCCTAAGGGCCTACAAATTATGAAAGCTCCCTCCTTTGCCTCCTCTTATACTACTTTCAGAGAGAGTTGGGACTCAATTCTTAAAACGTGTTCTGAATCACTAATTGCTCTCATCACTAGGGAAAGGACTCACAATATAAAGGTCCTTAACGATGAGATCAATGTTCTTCAAACTTTGATACAACCCTTTCAGGAACTGGAGGATTGTAAAACCTTAGAGGAGGCTGTATCATCCAAATTAATGAGAAATACAAAATTTCTAAGGGAGAAAAAACAGAAGAAGTATATTAGGGATTCAGCAATCCCTTCTTCTTCTGATATAACCACTACTAGTACAATTAAAGAGACAGATATCTTCCATGTTGATACAGGTAGAATTAAGTCTGGCCCTAAACCTAATACATCCAAAAAGATCCCTCATTGGAGGAGAAATACTACTAATGAACCAAATTCTAACAATCTAGATAGATTGCCTATTTCTCGAGGCAATCAGGTGAGATCGAGACTTGGGAACAATAAACCCCGCACAGGGAATTGGCAAACTTTGAGGTTCCCTAATAGGGCAACAAGGAATTATAATGCAATCCCACATTTTAGACATCCAAATCGTTTTCTGCTTTAAGTAATGACCATTTTGAAGATCAAGATAGACAAAGACAAAAACAATCTTCTTCTTTTTTAGAATGGAATACACAAACTCCAATAAGGAACAGATATTAGTCCCCTCGGTTCCCACCTCAAAGAAAACACAGAGGGGGAAAAGGGGTGGACGAAACAAAAATACAAATAGAAAAAGAAAGAGAAATATATTGAACATTAAAAGTCCTGTTTTAACTGATTTATCTACCAATGAGAATCATCATGTAAAGATTTTTAATCTTAGTGATAAAGTGTTAACTGAGGATGAGACTAAAGTACTGAAAAAGGGTCTTAAACATGCACCCTCTCACCAACCTAATTCTTTTGAGGTCTTTATTGATATTCAAAAGTATGTGAGGAAGCTCACTGTAAAAAGGTTTTTTCTTGGAAAAGAAAGTGAGGAGGGTATACAGGAGCAATTGACTCCTCAAACCACTAGCTTTAAACCTCCTTCAACATTCTATCCGACACATGCTAAAGGTAGCAGTATAGATTCTTTTAATAAGCTAGTATGCGATTAGGTAGAAACTATCATACAAAAAATTTTTACCCAAAAAAATAAACACCTGAATCTAACCAAAAATGAGTTTAAAGCCTTAAAATCCCTAAAAGAAGACAAGAGTCTGATTATTAAGCCAGCTGACAAAGGTGGGGGGGGGGGGGGTCAATGAACAAAGAAACATATATTGTATGAAAGAAATTAACAAACAATTAAGCGAAGGACCCACCTATAAGAAATTGAAGGGTGACCCCACCATCAGAATTGAGAAGGCTTAGAAGGAATTAACCACAAAGGCTCACAATGATGGTATTATCTCCAAGAAAGAACTGGAGTTTTTGAATATCAAGAATCCCTCCAAAAGTACTATTTATGTACTTCCTAAAGTACATAAAGATCCCCTCAACCCCCCTGGACGGCCAATAATATCAGGCTGTAATAGCCTGACAAGTAATTTATCAGCATTAATTGATTTCTACTTGCAGCCTCTTGTACAGACTACGAAAGCCTACTTAAAAGATACGGGTGATATGTTACGTAAACTAAATGAGTTAAATTGGACAGAGGATAATTTTTTATGTAGTGCAGATGTCAAAAAGCTCTATACTATAATAGAATTGGACAAAGGGATGGTAGCTGTTATGTACTTTTTAGATAAAAGCAATATGAGTGAGGCATTAAAGCACTTTATCCTTGATAGTATTAAATTTATACTTTTAAATAATTATTTTTACTATGATGGATCTTTTTACCTCCAGATGGTGGGGACTACTATGGGCACCAGGTTTGCCCCCAGTTATGCAAATATATTTATGGCATACTGGGAGGAACACACCATTTGGGATGATGGTGACCTGGTGGCGAACCTGGTGTCCTGGTATCGGTTTATAGATTACATCTTTTTTATATGGAGGGGTACGAAGGATTCTTTGGATGATTTTTGTGCATTTTTAAATTCTAATACCATGTCCATTAATTTAACTTTTAATTCAAGTATGGAGAAAGTATGTTTTTTAGATTTGAGCATTTATGTCAAAGAAGGATCATTGCAAACAATGACATACCGCAAACCAACGGACTGTAACAATTTTATTGAAACCACTAGCCAACATCACAAAAATTGGCTAGATGGGATACCTTTTGGTCAGTTCACTAGAATAAAAAGAAATTGCACAGATCAAATTGTGTGTGATGAACAACTTGATGAACTGACAGAGAGATTTGAGGCTTAGGGATACTCACCTGATATCTTAACAAAAGCGAGAGATAGAATAGATCAGGTTGATAGGAAAACTGTATTAGAAAATAGGAAAGTGGAATCCAGTTCTGATAATAGGACCCAATGGGCCTTTATCACCCAATTCAATTCTTGTTACACAGACATAGAATGAGTTATAAAGAAAAACTGGAAAATATTACAATTAGACACTATCTTGTCACAACATATTCCAGATAAACCTTTATTTATATACAGGAAAGCTCCTTCATTAAGAGATCATCTGGTTAAAAGCAGTATCGAACCTGAAATCAGACAGAGTGTCAGGACGAAGGGCTTCCACAAATGTGGATCTTGCCTAATGTGCAAGACTGCTAAAGATAAACAACATAAGCAGGTGGAGTTCACTGTCAACAATCAGGTTTACCCCATCAGAGAGTTTATCACATGTCACTCAAAAAATTTAATTTACATTTTGGAGTGTACATGTGGTTTATTCTATGTGGGGAAAACTACCAGATGTCTCAAAGTCAGAATGGCCGAACACGTAAATAATATACGTAAGGGCCTAGACACTCATACTGTATCTGCTCATTTTATAAAACTTCATAAGTCTAATGAATGCTGCATAAAGAACGTTGTTGGAATACAATTATTATTGCCTTCATGGCATAATAGGGATTTAGAGGAGAGACTTTCAAGGGCCGAGATGAGATGGATCCACCGTTTGAGTACTCTTATGCCTAAGGGTCTCAACGGTGACTTTGAACTTAAGTGTTTCCTTAATTGAAGACACTCACTTTCATCTACTGCATATTTCCTCTATCCCTTTTCTTCACTGTTTTGCACATTTTCACTTTTGCACTTTATATTATGTTTTTATTAATGTATATAGGGACTGTTTTTAATTCATGTTTTTTGTTATTTTATTTTTATGATGGACTTGAACATTCTAAACAATGGATATTCGTGTTATCTGCTGTTTTTGAGATGATAGTGGGACATGCGTTATCTCTAACATGAACTTCCGGTCTTTGGAACGCATGTGACGTACTTCCAGACTCCAATGGAACGCATCCCCGGTTTCCGGTAAAACTACACATGCGCAGAATGGTGTAAACGCCGGGAAGCAACAATCATCACACACAGCTGTGTTGATTGCAGGGGATATAAATAGGATCACAAGGAGGAACATGCTACACTTCTGACGAAGGACTTTAAGTCAGAAACGCGTTAAGTGCCTGTTCTTCCAAATTTTTATGCACAAGGGAACTTTGCTGCTCTATGACAACCACTTTGAGGGTTTTCCTGATCTCTTGTATCCGGATCCAGAAATCGTCTTTTGGGACCCGCGGGTTTGTGTACCATTTGCTGAGCTGCTGTACCTTCTTTTGGATTATATCATGCTTTTGAAATTTATATGTTTGTAAGTGCATCTTGTATTAAATGTGTGTTCTTTTACAAAGGCTACTGCACTATATATGTTTACTTGCGCTCCTTACATATTACGTGGAGGCAAGTTCATTCTGTTTTACAGATTTAAGCATCCTTTATGCTAAAACTCATCCGAGAGCTATCATCCTGCATCAGTGGAAACATCTTTGAAATGCTGACATATATTTGTGTGTTTGTAAGTGCATCAGCTGATTAAAATCAACCAATTGAAAAAGGATTATTACACCATATTTCTCTTTTTGTCTTTGTGCCCTACTACCAATACTTAATGTGTGGAGGAGGTCACTTCTCTCTAGGTCCACTACAGAAACATCGGACCATTATTGTTTGGAATATTTAGGGTGATTATTGTCCTAATACTTTTATCATATGGTGAACTAATTTGTCCTTTGAGCGCCACATGTGTGTGTAACACCTTTTATACCGTTTGATTTCAGTGTTTTTGGATGTACACTTTGTTTTCACTCATTTGGGCTGCATCTCTGGTCTTAATTGCGCACTGTAGTTCTCGCTTTTCTTATTACCATAATACACATTATGCAAGGTAAAGCAGCTTATACACATTTTGCCATGTACAGCCCCTTATACACCTTATGCCAGGTAGAGCCACTTATACACATTATGCCAGGTAGAGCCCCTTATACACAGTATGTCAGGTAGAGCTTCTTATTTGCTTCATGCCAGGCAGAGCCCATTATAAACATTATGCCAGATACAGCCCATTATACAAATTATGCCAGGTACAGCCCATTATACACATTAAGCAAAGTAAATCCCATTATACACATTATGCCAGTAGAGCAGCTTATACCCATTATGCTAGG
The DNA here is from genome assembly GCF_028390025.1 of Pseudophryne corroboree. Lineage (NCBI taxonomy): Eukaryota > Metazoa > Chordata > Amphibia > Anura > Myobatrachidae > Pseudophryne > Pseudophryne corroboree. The sequence goes on along the minus strand of NC_086447.1, from coordinate 36,055,366 downwards.
TAGAGCCCCTTATACAACTTATGCCAGTTAGAGCCCCTTATACACATTATGCCAGGTAGAGCCACTTATACACATTATATGAAGTAGAGCTGTTTATACACATTGTGCCAGGTAGAGACCATTATACACATTATGCCAGGTATAGCAGATTATACACATTATGCCAGGTAGAGCCCCTTTTACATTGTATGTCAGGCAAAGCCTCTTATTTGCATTGCGCCAGATAGAACCCATTATACACATTATGATAGGTAGAGCCAATTATACATATTATGCCAGGTAGAGCCCATTATGCAAGCTATGCCGGGTAGAGCCTCTTATACACATTATGCCAGGTAGAGCCCATTACACACATTTAACCTTTTTGGTGCTTGCACTCCACCAGAGCCATCCACCCTATGCCCTTCTCCTTATACACATAATGTCCACAGTAGTAGTGCCCCTTATACACATATTACCCACAGCAGTAATGCTCCTTACACATAACACTCACAGTTGTAGTGCAACATATAATGCCACAGTAGTAGTGCCACACATAATGCCCACAATTTTAATGCCCCTTAAATATAATAATACCCACAGTAGTTTCAAACATAATGCCCATAGTAGTGATACACATAATGCCCACAGTAGTAGTGCCCCTTACACATATGTCCACAATAGTAATCCCACATGTAATGTCCATAATAGGTCTCTCTAAGTGCCTCAGCCTTACCACCTGCTGTGTGGCCCAGATGGAACCCTCCTGCAACTTCTACTAACAACCAGTGGGTGACAGGTAGCAGTGCCCCATGGACACACCATACAGGTCACCTCCTCACCTGGCAACTGCATGCCCATATACTGACATCCACACCCAGGTCACCCCCCCCAGCCCAGGAGAGGGATCTGGGATGGTTGTATACAGCCTTGGGAAGAGCAACACTCATTCCCTTTACAGCTCACCCCCAGTACCTGTAGGAGGTCTTGACTCTTGCGCTGCACCTCCACTGCCTTCTCCTCATCTTCCCTCTTGCAGGTTCCATTACTCCAGCAGCAGTGGCTTTGGAGGATGTCGTCAGCAACAATGCTGTGTGTGAGGCCACGCAGTCTCTCTGGGGAGGGGAAGGAAGCTGGGGGGATCTTACATGGGGAGCCGCGCTACACACTGCCGGCACCAATGCTTGTTATCCAGTTTGACAGGCGCATCGGGGACTGGCAGCAGCAGGGTAGCAGAGTGTGAAGAGTGCCTCTTCAGCTTGGTGCCTCCCTACTTTGCATACCCTTGCTCAGTGGGTAGTGCCGGCTCTGCACACAATGCTACTATTATCCTTCTATCAAGCTTTACAATTCATGGAAACACTGATCATCATTATAGTCAATTTACATAGTTTGGAACCTTAGAATTTATTTACTGAGTGATAGATGTAAAAGTCACCAATTCCTAACATGTTCAAGCACAAAATGTAAAATAACAGTAATCTTGGCAGCAAAACATGAGACTTAGGGGGTAATTCTGAGTTTATCGCAGCAGCAAGTTTGTTAGCAATTGGTCAAAACCATGTGCACTGCAGGGGGGAAGATATAATATGTGCAGAGAGAGTTAGATTTGGGTGGGTTATATTGTTTCTGTGCAGGGTAAATACTGGCTGCTTTATTTTTACACTGCAATTAAGATTTCAGTTTGACTACACCCCACCCAAATCTAACTCTCTCTGCACATGTTATATCTGCCCCCCCTGCAGTGCACACGGTTTTGCCCAACTGCTATCAAATTTGCTGCTGTGATCAACTCAGAATTAGGCCCTTAATCATGTCAGGAAGCCCAGTCCCAAATATTTGAAAGGACTATGATTTTTAAATGTACCCATTGTAACATTGTTCTTACTATTGTAAGCACAGTGTTGTTTTAATAGTATGGTTAGTATAATGCAGTGTGTTTCAACCACTGTGCCCTGAGCAGTCTCCAGGTGTGCCGCCATAGAAGCAGAGACAGGCCCGTCAGTGTTTGGCCACTACTGAGGCCCTGGAACAATCAATACTGGTGGGTTTAGTGGTTGCAGAGCCAGTTCTAATTTTGGGCCCGGGCAGTGTTGGACTCTTCTAGCTTTCTCAGATGTTGCTCAGGCATTACCTATGGAGAAGCTGCGACATGACATCCTAGGACACGCAACTGCACCATGCATCACCATTATATTTGAATGTGCCTTGGCAATATTTAAATCTTGTTCAGTGTTGCGCGAGTTGTAAAAGGTTGAAAATCTCTGGTATAATGGAAAGGAAAACAGGTTTGGTATGGAGGAGAGGATATGCAATATATAAAGAACAAAGTAAAGGAAGAGTACAGAAACGGAAAGCTCAAGATTTCCACCATGTTTTTATAGAGTGCAGTCAATCAAGAGCATTCCTTCACCCTCGTGCAGTATGTAACTTGTATATCTGCCAGATGATACCTATACTGGCTGAAAAGATATAAGGTCTCATCTCCATGTGTATATCTATCTATTTAAACCACACTGAGATCAGAGGATGATGTGAGCCATGCAGTAAATTGAGAACAGAACATTGGCTGCATGATTAAAATTATTGAGCAAATATTTCTTGTATTTGGAAATAGGCCAGTCAATGAGATTAAGCAACCAGAACCCAGGATCAGATGGCATGCCCTCTCCCCACCACATCCCATGTTATCCAGATCACTATGTACTAAGACTTCTAGATCTTAGGGGGTCATTCCGAGTTGTTCGCTCGCAAGCTGCTTTTAGCAGCTTTGCACACGCTAAGCCGCCACCTACTGGGAGTGAATCTTAGCATATTAAAATTGCGAACGAAAGATTAGCAGAATTGCGAATAGACACTTCTTAGCAGTTTCTGAGTAGCTCGAGACTTACTCTGCCAGTGCGATCAGTTCAGTGCTTGTCGTTCCTGGTTTGACGTCACAAACACACCCAGCGTTCGCCCAGACACTCCTCCGTTTCTCCAGCCACTCCCGCGTTTTTCCCAGAAACGGTAGCGTTTTTTCGCACACACGCATAAAACGGCCAGTTTCCGCCCAGAAACACCCACTTCCTGTCAATCACATTACGATCACCAGAACGAAGAAAAAACCTCGTAATGCCGTGAGTATAATTCCTAACTGCATAGCAAATTTACTTGGCGCAGTCGCACTGCGGACATTGCGCATGCGCATTAGCGACTATTCGCTCCGTTGCGACAAAAAAATAACGAGCGAACAACTCGGAATGACCCCCTTAGGGCATTCTAAATTTCTCCAATATTAATAAAAAATAATCCTAAAATATAAACATAAAAAAATACATAGCATAATACAATTGTACAAAGGGGATAGAATTTCTTAATAAAAAGTGTAAATACAACTCTTGTGCTTATTTGAAGCTTTGTTTATACTGTACAGGCACATAGGTAATACTTTCAATGGCAGACATTATGTTTAGGCAGTATAGAGGAGGTTAGGGTTAGTCGGCGGGGGGAATACAGCTGCGGGAGGTAGGGTCAGGGTTAGGCACTAAGGGAGGAGGTTGGGGTTAGGGTACGAGGATGGAGAGTCAGGGTTAGGCTGCAGGTACAGAGGGTTAGGGGGTAGGAGAAGATGGTTAGAATACTTACCTAGCAGGTGTCAGGATTCTGCGCACCAGAATGCTTCTGTCGGTCTTCTGACTGCCGCATACCCAACCCCATAAAACTGACCAATTTCACCCCTGTAGGATCTTTATGAAGGTGTGGTGTGATCTTGCCGGAATTGGTCCTTAATTACTTGGTTAGTTGAGAAATTCCAGTTTCACCATTATGATTTCAAACACTTCTAATTCATCAAACATACAGGTATTAAAATTAATGTTCAAATGTCCAAAGAAAAGTTACACATACTTTGCATCTCTTTCAGTTAGGTTAGCAGGCCCTGGAACTTGTGCACCAGGTGTAGCTGTGCTCCATGTTGCTGGAAGTATACGTGGGTTCAACGTGTCGTGATCCTTCAAGCGGAATGAAAAAAACACAATGGTCAACTTGAGCTAAAATGTATCTTGTCGTCTAATATGTCTCATTTACAGTACAGCACGTTTCCGTATTTGAAGAAGCGGGCAGCAACCCGTGAAAAACGTAATACTTTGAATACTGAATTTGACATAAGTCTGTTTGATGTTAGCTGCACATATTTTTTTTTTTTTTTTCGTTTTAACCACCTCCCTGATCTCACTGCAGCGTGTGCTGGGCTGAAGGGAAACACTGCAACTGCCAGGTAAGGGAAGGGGCGACCTTTGCACCCACTGGGCCCACCCATCAAACCTGGGCAATGTAAAATGTTAAATAGTGGGGTAGATGCATTAAGCCTGGAGAAGTGATAAAGCAGTGATAAGTGGAAGGTGATAACGCACCAGCCAGTCATTACAGGTTTGAAAAATGACAGGAGCTGATTGGCTGGTGCATTATCACCTTCTATTTATCACTGCTTTATCACTTCTCCAGGCTTAATGCATCTACCCCAGTGTTCCCAATAGGTACTTTTAGCAGGAGACTGCCTCCTGCCCCTTTTGGTAATTGTGAGATACGCCCTGTGTGTTTTGTAACTCTCCAGAGCTCACACACACAATGTAGGATGTAGCAAAAGGGGAAAACAGAACAAAGGGCCAGGCTCGTCTGCTCAGCCCAGTCCCTGGGAGGTGCTCACAATACAGGCTGGAACCCAGGGCTTCCACTGCTTGCCACCAGCAGCCCAATCCACACAAGCTGGAGAGAGAAGAATAGCTTCACCCTGCAGCTGCGAGATTCCAGAGTTAGGACAGCACATGATCTTAGTGGAAGGATGTGCAGCAGGCTGGGTCACATAGCTAAATGCTTTGGGCCAGTATCTTTTGGAACAGGCGTTATTAGATGCTGCGCACACAAGGGGTCTCAGTCAGATGTGGTTGCTGATGCGATTGCTGTTGCTATTTATCCTTGGAATGTCGCACAGAAGGGCTGATACAGACCTGGACGCAGCAGTGCGTTCGCATACAGCGGCCGCATCCAGGTTGACTGCGCATGTGCACGGCCATTGTACGCTTGCGTGACCTTACACATTGCAACCGTTTTTGGGGAGGCTGCATGACTTCTCACAAAAAATGGCAGCAGACTGCCTGACAGCGCAGCCAGGCTGCGCTGCCAAGGGTCAACCTTAGTTCTGATGGCGTCCGTAATCTAATTGCGGATGCATTGGGAGGCGGCCTCACACCTGCTGGGCGGCCCCCAGCATCTGGGGAGATGAATGAAGATCTGGCTGCGTTTGCAGTGATCTGTGATGATCTCTGAATAAGGCCCAGAGTGTTTTATTTAATACTGATTTCTATCTTATCAGTATTTTGGGTTTGGTATCACATTATTCTTAATTTGCTTTATGTTCACATATCCACAATTATGAAATGTGAATCCCATTATGGGGTATATTTAATTGCAGTCGAAAGCTGAGTCTGTCGGAAAGACGGCAGTTTTCAAATTTTTTAGGTCAGAAGAGGTTCAGACCTATTCAATAGACCCCAGAATTTTCCGACAAGGCGGGAATTCCGACTTGTCGGAAAGCACGTGGATCAGAGGAATAGCGTTTCCGACAATCTCAAACCGACTTCAAAAAAGTCGGATTGAGGAGATGAGGGAGCTGAGAGGAGGAGACGGGGAAAGAAGCAGGGAGACGGGGGAGAGTAGTGGAGAGTAGCGGAGAGAGCTACGCTGCTGTAGCCACAGCTGTCCCCCGTCTCCCCGCTGCTGTTCCTCGTCTCCTCAATCCGACTATTTTTAAAGTCGGATTGAGATTGTCGGGAATGGCCAAATCCTGTCGGGTTTGGCCGTTCATTGAATAGGTCCTGTCGGATCCATTCTGACAAATGCATGTCGGAATGTATCCGACTTTAATTGAATATACCCCTATATCTGCATTTAATGGAGGTTTTATCTGTTTCATTATTTTTGTAGCTTCCAATATTTTCCACCACTGAAAAGGTCGGCACCTTAGAGGTGTTCCTAACATTATCTCAGTGCCGTAACTAGACATTTTTGCGCTGTGTGCAAGAAACAGCACTGGCGCACCCCCCCACATATACAAAACAGGGCCAGTGCGGTTTATGGGGAATTGGTGTGGCCACAGAGCTCTCTTTCACACACCCACATATGTAAAATAGGGAGGGTGCACGCCGTAGTCACATTACACCGCACAGTAGCACCCGATAGTAACTTTACACTGCACGGTAGCACCCAATAGTAACATTACACCGCACAGTAGCACCCGTTAGTCACATTACACCGCACAATAGCACCCGATAGTAACTCTACACCGCACAGTAGCACCCGATAGTAACTTTACACTGCACGGTAGCACCCGATAGTAACATTACACCGCACAGTAGCACCCGTTAGTCACATTACACCGCACAATAGCACCCGATAGTAACTCTACACCGCACAGTAGCACCCGATAGTAACATTACACCTCTCAGTAGCGCCCATTTGTCACATTACACCACACAGTAGCATTCGAAAGTCATATTACACCGTACAGTAGCGCCCGGTAGTCACATTACACTGCACAGTAGTGCCCATTAGTCACATTACTACACCGCAGAGTAGCGCACGTTAGTCACATTACTACACCGCACAGTAGCTCCCATTAGTGAATTTACTACACCGGACAGTAGCGCCTGATAGTCACATTACACCACACAGTAATGCCCATTAGTCACATTACATCGCACAGTAGCATCCGTTAGTCACATTACATCGCACAGTAGCGTCAGGCAGTCACATTACGCCGCACAGTAGAGTCCGTAAGTCACATGACATCGCACAGTAGCATCCATCAGTCACATTACTACACCGCACAGTAGCGCCCGTTAGTCACATTACACCTCACAGTATCGCCTGATAGTCACATTACAACGCACAATAGCACCCATTAATCACATGGAGGAAACAGGAAGTGATCAAGCCCTAGTGAGGGCGAAACGCATCTTCCACTTCCGCCAGTCCCCATCGTCGTCAGCCTCCTTGACCATGGGTATATACTTCACTCGGCTCTCCGCCAATTCCGCCGCCGGCAGATCTGTTCCCCTCACACTTGGACCGCGGGCAAAATGCTAACTAAGTCCCTATTGACTGCTCTATTTTATCCGAGATTTGGTATTTGGACAAATATTTCCTTATTTTGTACTAATTTGTATGGCTACAATGTAACATGTACTGCACACGTGACTTAGTCTCTGCATGAGACGACCATATAGGAACTATTCATTAGTTTATTCTTGTACAATCAACAAGCTGTTCCTTCATGTATATTCTTGTGCTCATATCATAATATGTGTGTAAAACTGCTCTGATTGTTATGTTCATAAAAATGTATTCAATGTAGCATTATGGAATCCGTAATTTTGATATATAGAGCATATGGTCATATTTAACAGTCATTTTCTGCAGCGTTGTCAAACAATAACCAATTGCATTATAACTTGCTTTTCCTCAGTTCATCTCGCTGTTAACTAGTAGAGCAATATTATCAAAATATTTTTTCCTTTGCTCCAGAGGTCTTATTTGGCTCTCTTTGCGCCTTATATATCTGGATCAAGACACGTTCTTTATAATTAGAAACTTTATTGATTTTAATTGAATTCTGCACAGATTTAGTCTATTTGTTTATTTTGTTCCTATTCTTTTTTCTATTTTCTGAATTTCTGGACTGTCACCAGTGATCCATTGGTATACTAGGAGAGACTTGTCACTAGAGATGAGCGGGTTCGGTTTCTCTGAAACCGAACCCGCACGAACTTCATGTTTTTTTTACGGGTCCGAGCAGACTCGGATCCTCCCGCCTTGCTCGGTTAACCCGAGCGCGCCCGAACGTCATCATGACGCTGTCGGATTCTCGCGAGACTCGGATTCTATATAAGGAGCCGCGCGTCGCCGACATTTTCACACGTGCATTGAGATTGATAGGGAGAGGACGTGGCTGGCGTCCTCTCCATTAGAAATTAGATTAGAAGAGAGAGAGAGATTGTGCAGAGTCAGACAGAGTTTACCACAGTGACCAGTGCAGTTGTTGTTAGTTAACTTTTATTTATTTTAATATAATATATCCGTTCTCTGCTATATCCGTTCTCTGCCTGAAAAAAAACGATACACAGCAGCAGCCAGTCACACAGTGTGACTCAGTCTGTGTGCACTCAGCTCAGCCCAGTGTGCTGCACATCAATGTATAAAAGGCAAAGCTTATAATAATTGTGGGGGAGACTGGGGAGCACTGCAGGTTGTTATAGCAGGAGCCCCCAGGAGTACATAATATTATATTAATTTAAAATTAAACAGTGCACACTTTTGCTGCAGGAGTGCCACTGCCAGTGTGACTAGTGGTGACCAGTGCCTGACCACCAGTATAGTAGTATATTGTTGTATGTATTGTATACTATCTCTTTATCAACCAGTCTATATTAGCAGCAGACACAGTACAGTGCGGTAGTTCACGGCTGTGGCTACCTCTGTGTCGGCAGTCGGAACTCGGCAGGCAGTCCGTCCATCCATAATTGTATTACAATATATACCACCTAACCGTGGTATTTTTTTTTCTTTCTTTATACCGTCGTCATAGTGTCATACTAGTTGTTACGAGTATACTACTATCTCTTTATCAACCAGTGTACAGTGCGGTAGTTCACGGCTGTGGCTACCTCTGTGTCGGCAGTCGGCAGGCAGTCCGTCCATCCATAATTGTATTATTATTATAATATATACCACCTAACCGTGGTTTTTTTTTCATTCTTTATACCGTCATAGTGTCATACTAGTTGTTACGAGTATACTACTATCTCTTTATCAACCAGTGTACAGTGCGGTAGTTCACGGCTGTGGCTACCTCTGTGTCGGCAGTCGGCAGGCAGTCCGTCCATCCATAATTGTATTATTATTATAATATATACCACCTAACCGTGGTATTTTTTTTTCTTTCTTTATACCGTCGTCATAGTGTCATACTAGTTGTTACGAGTATACTACTATCTCTTTATCAACCAGTGTACAGTGCGGTAGTTCACGGCTGTGGCTACCTCTGTGTCGGCAGTCGGCAGGCAGTCCGTCCATCCATAATTGTATTATTATTATAATATATACCACCTAACCGTGGTTTTTTTTTCATTCTTTATACCGTCGTCATAGTGTCATACTAGTTGTTACGAGTATACTACTATCTCTTTATCAACCAGTGTACAGTGCGGTAGTTCACGGCTGTGGCTACCTCTGTGTCGGCAGTCGGCAGGCAGTCCGTCCATCCATAATTGTATTATTATTATAATATATACCACCTAACCGTGGTTTTTTTTTCATTCTTTATACCGTCGTCATAGTGTCATACTAGTTGTTACGAGTATACTACTATCTCTTTATCAACCAGTGTACAGTGCGGTAGTTCACGGCTGTGGCTACCTCTGTGTCGGCAGTCGGCAGGCAGTCCGTCCATCCATAATTGTATTATTATTATAATATATACCACCTAACCGTGGTTTTTTTTTCATTCTTTATACCGTCGTCATAGTGTCATACTAGTTGTTACGAGTATACTACTATCTCTTTATCAACCAGTGTACAGTGCGGTAGTTCACGGCTGTGGCTACCTCTGTGTCGGCAGTCGGCAGGCAGTCCGTCCATCCATAATTGTATTATTATTATAATATATACCACCTAACCGTGGTTTTTTTTTCATTCTTTATACCGTCGTCATAGTGTCATACTAGTTGTTACGAGTATACTACTATCTCTTTATCAACCAGTGTACAGTGCGGTAGTTCACGGCTGTGGCTACCTCTGTGTCGGAACTCGGCAGGCAGTCCGTCCATCCATAATTGTATTATATACCACCTAACCGTGGTTTTTTTATACCACCTAACCGTGGCAGTCCGTCCATAATTGTATACTAGTATCCAATCCATCCATCTCCATTGTTTACCTGAGGTGCCTTTTAGTTCTGCCTATAAAATATGGAGAACAAAAAAGTTGAGGTTCCAAAATTAGGGAAAGATCAAGATCCACTTCCACCTCGTGCTGAAGCTGCTGCCACTAGTCATGGCCGAGACGATGAAATGCCAGCAACGTCGTCTGCCAAGGCCGATGCCCAATGTCATAGTACAGAGCATGTCAAATCCAAAACACCAAATATCAGAAAAAAAAGGACTCCAAAACCTAAAATAAAATTGTCGGAGGAGAAGCGTAAACTTGCCAATATGCCATTTACCACACGGAGTGGCAAGGAACGGCTGAGGCCCTGGCCTATGTTCATGGCTAGTGGTTCAGCTTCACATGAGGATGGAAGCACTCAGCCTCTCGCTAGAAAAATGAAAAGACTCAAGCTGGCAAAAGCAGCACAGCAAAGAACTGTGCATTCTTCGAAATCCCAAATCCGAATTCCGAGCCCACCCGCTGGCGGTGATGCAGGGCAGTCTGGAGCGACTGCTGATGCTGACATCTGGTCCGGACTGAAGGACCTGACAACCATTACGGACATGTCGTCTACTGTCACTGCATATGATTCTCTCACCATTGATAGAATGGTGGAGGATTATATGAGTGACCGCATCCAAGTAGGCACGTCACACAGTCCGTACTTATACTGGCAGGAAAAAGAGGCAATTTGGAGGCCCTTGCACAAACTGGCTTTATTCTACCTAAGTTGCCCTCCCACAAGTGTGTACTCCGAAAGAGTGTTTAGTGCCGCCGCTCACCTTGTCAGCAATCGGCGTACGAGGTTACATCCAGAAAATGTGGAGAAGATGATGTTCATTAAAATGAACTATAATCAATTCCTCCGCGGAGACATTGACCAGCAGCAATTGCCTCCACAAAGTACACAGGGAGCTGACATGGTGGATTCCAGTGGGGACGAATTGATAATCTGTGAGGAGGGGGATGTACACGGTGATATATCGGAGGATGATGATGAGGTGGACATCTTGCCTCTGTAGAGCCAGTTTGTGCAAGGAGAGATTAATTGCTTCTTTTTTGGTGGGGGTCCAAACCAACCCGTCATTTCAGTCACAGTCGTGTGGCAGACCCTGTCACTGAAATGATGGGTTGGTTAAAGTGTGCATGTCCTGTTTTGTTTATACAACATAAGGGTGGGTGGGAAGGGCCCAAGGACAATTCCATCTTGCACCTCTTTTTTCTTTTATTTTTCTTTGCGTCATGTGCTGTTTGGGGAGGGTTTTTTGGAAGGGACATCCTGCGTGACACTGCAGTGCCACTCCTAGATGGGCCAGGTGTTTGTGTCGGCCACTAGGGTCGCTAATCTTACTCACACAGCTACCTCATTGCGCCTCTTTTTTTCTTTGCGTCATGTGCTGTTTGGGGAGGGTTTTTTGGAAGGGACATCCTGCGTGACACTGCAGTGCCACTCCTAGATGGGCCCGGTGTTTGTGTCGGCCACTAGGGTCGCTTATCTTTCTCACACAGTCAGCTACCTCATTGCGCCTCTTTTTTTCTTTGCGTCATGTGCTGTTTGGGGAGGGTTTTTTGGAAGGGACATCCTGCGTGACACTGCAGTGCCACTCCTAGATGGGCCAGGTGTTTGTGTCGGCCACTAGGGTCGCTAATCTTACTCACACAGCTACCTCATTGCGCCTCTTTTTTTCTTTGCGTCATGTGCTGTTTGGGGAGGGTTTTTTGGAAGGGACATCCTGCGTGACACTGCAGTGCCACTCCTAGATGGGCCCGGTGTTTGTGTCGGCCACTAGGGTCGCTTATCTTTCTCACTCAGTCAGCTACCTCATTGCGCCTCTTTTTTTCTTTGCGTCATGTGCTGTTTGGGGAGGGTTTTTTGGAAGGGACATCCTGCGTGACACTGCAGTGCCACTCCTAGATGGGCCAGGTGTTTGTGTCGGCCACTAGGGTCGCTAATCTTACTCACACAGCTACCTCATTGCGCCTCTTTTTTTCTTTGCGTCATGTGCTGTTTGGGGAGGGTTTTTTGGAAGGGACATCCTGCGTGACACTGCAGTGCCACTCCTAGATGGGCCCGGTGTTTGTGTCGGCCACTAGGGTCGCTAATCTTACTCACACAGCTACCTCATTGCGCCTCTTTTTTTCTTTGCGTCATGTGCTGTTTGGGGAGGGTTTTTTGGAAGGGACATCCTGCGTGACACTGCAGTGCCACTCCTAGATGGGCCCGGTGTTTGTGTCGGCCACTAGGGTCGCTGAGCTTAGTCATCCAGCGACCTCGGTGCAAATTTTAGGACTAAAAATAATATTGTGAGGTGTAAGGTGTTCAGAATAGACTGAAAATGAGTGTTAATTATGGTTATTGAGGTTAATAATACTATGGGATCAAAATGACCCCCAAATTCAATGTTTTAAGATGTTTTTTAGGGTTTTTTGAAAAAACCACCCGAATCCAAAACACACCCGAATCCGACAAAAAAAATTCGGTGAGGTTTTGCCAAAACGCGGTCGAACCCAAAACACGGCCGCGGAACCGAACCCAAAACCAAAACACAAAACCCGAAAAATTTCAGGCGCTCATCTCTACTTGTCACTACCATTTATACCTGTGCCTAATGCTGGCAGCAGATCCACTTTTTTCCTTTGTTCTTTCCAAGTCTGAATCACCCTATACTCGCTTTTTATGTGAACTCTTATCAGTGATCCCAGAGTAGAATGGTTATTGATACCCCTACTATCATACCACACTGTAAACGCCCGACACAGTCCGATCTTGGAAGCAAAGCAGTGTTGGGCTTGGTCAGTACTTGGATGGGGGACCTCCTGGGAAGACCTTGTTTAGTAGAGGCAGAAGTGATTGGTAGACTCTGTGCCTAACACTGACAGCAGATTTACTACATTTCTCTTTTTTCTAGTTTCTCAGCACAATCGCGTATGATCATTCTTCTATTTTTCTTCAAATTTTCATATTACTCAATTTCTTTCATATACCAACCTTTCTATATACACCATTTTGAAGAACATTTTCTGTGAGCATGCTCGTGAGTCCATGGAGTATCAACCCCTTGTGAGTTTTATTGTCCCTTACTGACGATTAATGTCACATCTCTGAGTCTGTCTATATGAGATTATCTCAGGTACCTTTTGCACTGTAGAGTCCACAGATGTGAAACTTTTAAACTTTGTGTCTGTTCTTTATATGTTTGATCCGGATATACCAACTGTTTGAAGTTTAATTATGGATTAAAAAAAATACAATGTGTTTTAATTTTGCTTTATTACAGTCTTCTGTTGACTTTCTCAAGAGTGCATCCAAAAAGAGTCTCTTCTTTTTCTCCTTTTTTGTCTTGCTTAGTATTATACTGACTCAGGGTGCACCGCAAACACAAAAATGTAGAGGAATTTTGCCCTTCTAATCATGTAATTTTGATTTTTCTATGCTGATTAGTGTAATATCTATGATCAGTGCGGTATCTTCCATAGTTTCTCATGTGTACCCACATACGGTAAGCAGCATTTGCATGTGAGTCTCTGGACGAGGGAAGGGAGGGAGGGAGAGACCTCACTGGTGCTGACACTGCTGAGCAGCTGCAGCAGCTGTCTCCTCTCCAGGACCCGGAAGACAGTCAGTGTGTACAGAACAGGAGGAGGGGTGCGGAGCACAGCACACGGGGGTGGTGGTGAGAGACTCACAGACACAGATTGCCCAGCACTGCCTGTTGTGCCTGTAATGTATATTAGCAGCGCTGCCTCCGGCAGGGAAGAGCCGGGCGCAATGCTACTAATAAACTGTACAGTACAGCGGGAAGCTTAGGTGGCCAATCAGTGTGGATGCGGATGGTGCGCCCACAGAGCAAATGTGCTGTGTGCTAAGCACCGTCCGCCCACACCTAGTTACGGCCCTGCGTTATCTTCTTATATATAAGTGTGTTATGAGTTACCCAGTGGTTCAAACTTAGCAGCAGTGCTCAGATGCCCTGTTGTGTCTAATTCACTTACTGTATCAATGCCATTGTAGGGAGCACATACAGTCTGTCTGTTATCCAGTGTCACCTAAATAGCAACATGTGGGGGGTGTGAGCTGAAATCCTGGCGCCGGCAAACATCTCTCCAAAACAGAGCTACAATTGAATTCCTCTGTTGGACGCCATCTGCTGGCTGCCAGCAGAAAACCAGTTCAATTCTGCCCACATAATAAAAAGCCAGGTTTGTTATCCCCATGATAAAAAAATGAAGGAAGCATCCTACAATAAAATCCATCTAAAATAAACAAAGACTTTTACAGTAGATGTATTATGAGAAACATTTTAACATTCAGAAACAAACATCTGTGGTAGGGAACCCATTTCCGATTTTGACCATCCACACATCTCACCTCTATTAAGCCTAGCCTTCATATTTCTGATGAAGAGTTTTATTCATGTCATCAAATTACAGGACAATACTTTAAAGTTGTATAGTACTGACAAGGGTTGTCAGTACTATAAAACTTTAAAGGCCAATTTAGTTCCATTTATGATTGAGGCATCCAATCACATCTTTCAGGGCAAGTTCTTTTTTCTGTAATCCCAGATCCAGGAAAGGACTCTTCCCTTTGTGCTAATAATGTTCTACATCCTTAATTATGCTGATTTGGCCAAAATACTGTATCAGCAACCAGATGGAACCTCATAATCCAGTTTTGATACATCCTGACCACATGAGCTCAACTCCACATGGCACAAATTGACATCATGCACTAAATAAATGATCATAAAATACTTTCAATATCAGTAGGTCTGTGGCAAACCATCGCTGTACAGAGTAATTGGGCATGGGGGTAATTCAGAGTTGATTGCAGCAGAATTTTTTTTAGTAGTTGGGCAAAACCATGTGCACTGCAGGGGAGGCAGATATAACATGTGCAGAGAGAGTTAGATTTGGGTGTGTTATTTTGTTTCTGTGCAGGGTAAATACTGGCTGCTTTATTTTTACACTGCAATTTAGATTTCAGGTTGAACACCCCCCACCAAAATCTAACTCTCTCTGCACATGTTATATCTGCCTCCCCTGCAGTGCACATGGTTTTGCCCAACTGCTAACAAATTTGCTGCTGCGATCAGATCTGAACTAGGCCCTGAGTTACTTACCAGTTCATTAAATCAGGAGGTGATAGGCAAGGGATCTCTTGTGACCTTCCTGTTTAACCTCTTCTTTGAATCTCTATCAATTGCAGAGAGGTAAGTTCCCCTTACTTCCTAAATGTATGAGTAAATACTTTTCATTAAGCCAAACCCCTGTTGTCGGTATTTGGTGTACTTGAGTGCTCCATGCTATTCTATTAATCTCAAAATAAGACAGTTCTACTGTTGACACAACAGGACATAGTTCACATTATTGAATACAACAAACAGAAACAAATTGTAACTTTATTTGCAGAGACTTTCAGATAAAAATCTTCACTTCTGTACAAAATCGTTATTAGCAGGGCAAGTAAATTAATATCAGTTTGGTAACAACCCTAGAATAAACTGTTTACACTACGTATCTTCTGACGTTTAATAAATTCACTACCAACTCTAGATAGAATGTAAGAAATACTGTAAACTCACATAACACATTTACTGGATCTGACACTAGAGTACACAACTTTTGCAAAATGAAACATTACAATTTGAACATAAATGACTCTAATATAGTTATTTATCCAAACAAGACTTTATACTGCAGTGTAAAACATATATCCCAATTATACTTCTCTCAGGGCAGTTACCCAAGTCATGACCTCGTTGGTGCACATCTCGTTTCTATTATTTGTAGTCAGTGGTGCACCCAGGGGGGGTTTCCGAGCACCCAGAAACCCCACTCCACTATATTTTTTTTTAGCTGCATGAGTATTATTAATGGCTGTCTAACGTCCTCTGCAGCCTGCTGTCTTCCTGGTGGCACTTGTAAGTGCAATAAAAGTTTACTTTATTTTAATTATAGTACATATATATCCATGTGCATACATATATACACATGTATATACATACATACATATAAACACACACACACACATATGATATATATACATGTGTATATATACGTGTACTGTATGTGTGTGTGTATATATATAAATATATGTATATGTGTGTGTGTGTATATATATATATATATATATATATATATATATATATATATACACAGTATATATATATGTGTAGATATGTATGTATATATATATATATATATATATATATATATACACACACACACACACACAGCCACACTAGTTTTACGTACCCAGCATATACTGGGTCACCTCAGTCCCCACCCCCATTATTGGCTCCACCCAGTTCTGGACCCCCCCTCCCCCCCATGCAAATCCTGCATTTGCCACTGGTAGTGAAAACTTAGCTGAATGAATGGAGCTGTTTCCAAGTTTTACCAGACATCCACTAATGGCTACTAAGTAGCAGTGTGGTTCTATGCACTTATATCTCTCATAGGATGGATCAGGTTTATTTATCACTAGCCCCAACTTTACAGAATGTATCTGGAAGCTTCCTTATGCTCCTGGCTCTTTAAGTTCCCTCCAAGATAACAGGCTATATAGTGCTTGGTGTCTCTGCTGTAGGTAAGGCTACTTACCTCTAGGCAATTCTATGTAGACTTTCATCTGTCGTTTACTTCAGGGTGAGGCTCTATACCTGTGTATTGCTCTATCCGTCCTCAGAATGTGGAGTATCTGTCTCCTGAACTAACAGTAAATTTGTCAGCGGTATCTCCCTGCAAGTATTGTAAGAGACAGGTTCTCCTAGCTGTAGCTGTAGTGTTAGATCTCTAGCTGTATTTAGGAGGATAAACAGGTTATTTGATTTACCCAAATTATGTGAGTGCAGTTACCTTGGATATCCCTCCACTCACATTATGTGGTCACAGCTCTCTGTCTGGCACCATCGGACAGGACTCAGTACCAGGAATCACTACTTCATCTCACATCCATTCAATTGGGTGGGCTGCTGAGCTGTGGTGATTGCAGGCCACCTCCCTGGGGGGTCTGTGTTACTGAGACCGCCGCTCTGACTGGGTATCTGGACTCCAGGTCGACAACAAATAGGTCGACACACCTTAGGTCGCCGCCAATTGGTCGACACATCTTAGGTCGACATGGACAAAAGGTTGACATGGACAAATGGTCGACAGGAACAAGGTCAACATGGAAAAAGGTCAACATGAGTTTTTCACTATTTTTTTCTTTTTTTGAACTTTTTCATACTTAATGATCCATGTGGACTACAATTGGAACGGTAATCTGTGCCGATCGAAGCGGAGCGGAGCGAAGGCACCGTGCCCGAAGCATGGCGAGCGAAGCAAGCCATGCGAGGGGACGCGGTGCACTAATTGGGGTTCCCGATCACTCTACGAAGAAAACAACACTAAAAAAACATAAAAAACTCATGTTCACCTTGTTCCTGTCGACCTTTTGTCCATGTCGACCGTTTGTCCATATTGACCTAAGGTGTGTCGACCAATTGGCGTCGACCAATGGTGTGTCAACCTTTTTGTTGTCGACCTGGAGTCCCAGACCCGATGACTGTGGATGCCGCCATCAGTCAGCTTTTTGCACAGCCATCATGGCAGAGTGTGGCCTCCAGCTGTGTCCAGCTCCTTACAGAATACAATGGCAGTGGGAATGATCTGCTAGTCACCGACCAACAAACGAAAAATCTATGGGTAGCACAGGGTAGCTGGAGCATCGATCATCGCTACCTCCTCAGGCTCCCTCCGACATTTCCTGCTTGGGTAGAGGGATACATGCATCACAAGCAACAATGTAAAGGCACACATCTGTAATGATCCCACATAGGCAGAGATAGAGCTTGATCGTATGATTAAGCTTTGCCTTCAGAGGGGTCACAGATGTAAATATCTGGAAGGAATTACATCTAAAGTACTGTACTCAAAGTCCCTAGGGATGAAACATCTAGTAAAAAACAAAAGTTGACCACTGTCATTCTGTAGATTAATAAATATGCCAGTTGGAGTGATGATATCACCAAGAAAGCAATGAAAATGTGGCCAATTATTATTACTGATAGTGACTTAATGGTAATTTATAGTTCTCATTTAATGCCCAGTATACGAGAGCTAAGAATTTAAAAGATCTTCTGGTCCAGAGTCTTATCTAGAGTTTTTGGTGCCTTGTACCAGAAAGAGAATCCCCCCTCTCCTATTTTCCCAATAAGAACAAAAGGCATATGCCCTCATGGGGAAGGAGCATGACAAAATTGGTCCCAGAGTAGCCTATGCTATGATGTCCCTTTCCAACAAATATATATATATATATATATATATATATATAAAAAAAATACAAAAATAATCCAGTACTCCCAACAATAAGGCAACTCACTGCATGACTTAGGTATATAGAACAGTGTATGATGGGTCTAGAAAACTTACGTTCGACACTCGACACTGCAGTTAATTTCAATAATGTTTAATGTTGTACAGCACTGTTTCTGGTCCATGCAGGGCCCTGTCCTCTGGCTACTGTATTACAGAGCACATTGGGTATGAGATGCTGGCATCTGGAATGTCAGCAGTCAGAATACCAACCACGCATCCCGATACTTAGAATCCAGACAGGAGATAGATAACTATACTTAACTTCCCCCAATGCCCCTCTAACCCGACCCCACCCATTCTGCAGCCTAACCTGCCCACACCTGCAACCTAACCATAACCCTCCCCAAAGAGCCTAAAGCTAACACCCCCCTTCACACACACACACACACACACACACACACACACACACACACACACACACACACACACACACACACACACACACCTTAAAATCCCTTATGGCGTACCAGTTTTTATAGCAATTAATACATAAAGGAAACATTGAATGCAAGAAAGGCTATAGCATAAAGAGCTAGGGCTAAAGCCCAAAAGTGAGAAAATGCAATCTGTCACTGTGCAGAGAATCTCAGTGTAACACCTACAGTATAAAAGTCAATTTTAGCAGGTGTATCAAACAACATAGTAGACCTATCCAAAAATACCTAAAATACATCATCAACACCAGCATCCTGGCACTGAAAATCCCATCATCGGAGTAAGTATATTTACCCCCAACCCTACCCTGACCTTAAGCCTCTGGGGATGGTGGCTAGGGCTAATCCTCCAGGATGGCAGCTAGGGCTAACCCTCCAGGGTGACGGCTAGAGCTAACCACCCAGTGCCTATCCCCAACCCTCCCAGGCCCTAACCCTTACAGGTATCATAATACTAACCTTTAGGATGACAGTGTCAGCATTCGGAGTCTTACCTCCAGTTCTGGTCCCTGCGGCCTTCCTGATAGCTGGCTGGTGTGGCTGCGGAAGATAAGATCTGCGGCAGCTAGGTCCTTCGGTGCGGCTGCTGGGTGTCTGGAGGTCGGGCTCCAGGTACTAAGGGAGCGGAGCATGGCAGCCAGAGGTGTCTGTTTCCAAGTGTCCTGTTGCTGGAGTATGGCGTCTGGGAGGCTGAGGCCAGAGGTAGTGGCTATGTGCTGGTTCCATATGTGTCCTCTGTGCAGGGAGCCACCATGTTGGAGATCAAACCAAGCCAATAGGTATCCCAGTTCGTGTCCAGCCAATCTGGTGCTGTTTCCCCTTATAAAAAGAGGTGGATGCTTAGCTATAGTCCCAGTGCTTCAAATTACTTGATGCTGTAAGGTGCTCAAGCTCTGTGCTTCCAGGTTAATTCCTGGTATCCTGGTTCTGTGAAGGCCCCAGGTGGGCAGTTCTGTTATTGCAGTCCTTTGCTTCCAGTCCACCTGCCCTTGTGTTTAACTGATTGGTCCTCTATCTGGTAGAGGGTCTACGTTTGCTGTCAGTGCTTTACAGAGATCCTCTCTTCAACATCGTTCTTCAAGTCATCTCCTCATTTGGTGTTCTTCAGCATCATTTACAAATCACAAGTCATCTCATTCAGTGTTCTTCAGCATCATTTACAAATCACAAGTCATCTCATCATTCAGTATTCTTCAGCATCGTTTACAATCACAAGTCATCTCATTCAGTGTACTTCAGCATCATTTACAAATCGCAACTCAGCTCCTCATTCAGTGTTCTTCAGCATCGTTCACAAATCACAAGTCATCTCTTCATTCAGTGTATTTCAGCATCATTTACAAATCACAAGTCACTTCTCCTTTCAGTAATCTTTAGCACTGTCTACAAGTCATGAACATTTTGTTCTTCAGAACTCACTCTGACTTTTCTCCTAGTTGTGGTGTAGTTTTGAAGTCTCATTAAAACTGAATTCATCTTTCTTTAGTGTATCATTCTCAGTCATTGCCGTCATTGCTTACCTCTATGCATCTTCGGACCAACTCTTCAATCCATGAGTTTAAACTATATTCAGCCAACTGATTTCCTTCCTTTAGCGTAAGCTGCTCTCTCAGTCATTTGTCAGTTGTCAGATACTCAACTCAAGCCAAGCGTGTTCCATCGCCGGTCTCGCAAGTGAAGTAGGCTTTCCTGCATCAGTGACATGACTGCTGGCATCACGTCCATCAGGATGCTAAACGCATCCCTATCTGATATGGATAAAATGAATTGATCTGTTTGTTTGTCTGATTATGCCTTCAGTTACCCCTTCACTGATTGTAATAAAACTAATGTGACATTGTCTAGCTGGATTTTAGGGGGTTTAGGGTCCAGGTTGGACCTCTTGGTGGAATGCACAAGGCAGAACTTTGACCAAGGGAGCCTGTTCTTAGCTTTACAGTGCATGAATTTGAAAGAAAACTTCACATAGTGGTAACATGGATCCCCAAAGACCTCCCATTAGTGTATGCTGGGCAGAACTCTAGCCTGTATAGCTTGCTCTGGGCTGGCCACTAGATGAATTTGGAAGAAAACTTCAAGGAGTGCAAATAATACATTGCAGAAGACATTCTATTATTATTATTTATTATTATCTTTTATTTATATGGCGCCACAAGGGTTTTGCAGCACCCAATTACAGAGTACATAAATAATCAAACAGGAAAACAGCAATTTACAGTTGATGACAGTATAGGACAAGTACAGGGTAAATAAACATAGTTACATCAGCAGATGACACTGGAATAAGTATCAGGTGGCAGAAGACTGCTGGATGTGGTACAGTTGATTATTACTAAAGTAAGACAAAGGATAAGCACATGAAGGAAGAGGGCCCTGCTCATGAGAGCTTACAATCTAAAGGGGAGGGGTAGACAGACAGGGGTGAAACAGATGGGTACATAAAGAAAGTGGAACAGAGGGTTAGGATGATGTACTAGGGGTTTGGGTTGGTCAGACCTCACAATGGAATGCGCCGGAAAGAACTATGACCCAGGGAGCCTATTCTGAGTTTTCCACTGGACCGATTTGTAATAAAATGTAAAAAATTTGATAATATTGGATCCCAGAAGACATATTAGGTGGTTGGGTCCCAGTCAGACCTCCTGTTAGTGTACACTAGACAGAACTTTGACCCTTATGAGCCTGCTCTAGGCCTGCCACTAGATGGGTTTGGATGAAAATTTCACAGAGTAAAAATGATGGATCCCAAAAGACATAGTAGGGAGCTGAAGTCCCAGTTGTACCTCCTGTTGATATATGCTGGCCAGAACTTTGACCTGGGGAGCCTGTCCTTGGATGGATTTGGAACTAAACTTCCTGGAGTGATAACATTGGTTCCCAGAAGCCATACTAGGAGATTGTGGTCACAGTAAGACCTCCTGTTGGTGTATGCTGGGCAGAACTTTAACACAGTGAGCCTGTTCCAGGTCTTTCACTGTGTGGATTTGGGTGAAAACTTTAATGAACTGTAATAACTGACTGAAATAACCATATATCAATTAACTAAAATAACTCAAGAAATGGAGGTGGGAAGATAAAAAATGTGTACCCAATAGCCTTGTAATAGCAACATTAATAGCATAAAAAGATGGGGGGGGGGTGGCCTAGCTATCATACTGAGAGGACGTGCTCTCTGGCAGCTGCTGAGGGCACCTTATTATAATAATCCTCTCACCTGCCTGCTCCTCCCCTGAGAGCCTTGGAGTGCCTCCTGTAACCCCTCTTACCCTGCAGTTGTCGTTGCAGGAGTCCCGCGGAATCGGGGAGCGCTTTTCAGCCCTTCTGTGGATTGCAGCTTTCCCCCCAGTGTGAAGCCGGGGCCTAGAGTTGAAGTCCCATCCGGGCCGTATGTCCGAGGCTGCGTTGCCAGCTCTGCGGTGCCTTCGGTGTCCCCTGTATACATTCTACGGGCCTCCGTGCAGCTCCTTCATCCTTTCATCTACCGTTATATAGCCCCAGCGCATGGGAGACGAGTGGGGAGATGTGGCCCACCGGGACTGGGGATCGAGCGGTGGCCATCTTGCCTTCTGCTGTGGAGCCCACTGAGCGCGGGGACGCCGGCCAGATGAGCTGCTGCCCTCCCTCCGGCTGCTGTTCCCTGTGACCTTACCGCTGCTGGGCTCTGGCGAAAGCATTGAGCGGGATCGCTCTACTCCCGCGATCACTCCTGCCACCGGCCGGTCTCCTCCTTCTGCCCCCAGGTAACTGTCTTCGGAGCTCCCTGTGTGGGGGCGGCACTGAGCGGCCCTCGCTTCTCGCTGCCTGGTGCACAGGCGGTGGTTCTCACTCGGGCTCCATGGCACGAGCTGCGCTGACCTGAGTGCTCACTCCAGCTGCACCAGATATTAGCCCTGCCCCCCCATCCAGGCTCTGCTGCCTACGATCAGCTCCCTGCCATCACTGGGATGCTGTGGTGTACAGGGGATTGTTGACTTCCCCCTCCTCCCTCCCGTCCTCTGCTCCTGGCCACTGGCTGAGCCCAGCCCGGGTTGTGTTGTGAACCCCCCCTTTCAGCAACCCATCCTACGGCCAGTCGTGCCCAGAAGCGGATATATCGTATGTGTCCTTACTCAGCCCTGTTGCACTGTCACCGGTCGTTGGCTGGTCCGTGGCCGTGTTGGCATGCTCCCCGACATCGCTCGGTCAGTCCGGACCAGATGTCTTACCAGCAAGTCTTTGAACATGTGCAAACTTGTGTCTGCCGGAAAGAGAGATACAATGTAGGTTTTAAATCTAGGATCGAGCACGGTGGCCAAAATGTAATGCTCTGATTTCAACAGATTGACCACCCGTGAATCCTGGTTAAGCGAATTAAGGGCTCCACCACAAGTCCCACATGCCTAGCGGAATCGCTCTGTTTTAGCTCCTCCTTCAATTTCTCCAGTTTCTTCTGCAAAAGCCTGATGAGGGGAATGACCTGACTCAGGCTGGCAGTGTCTGAACTGACTTCACGTGTGGCAAGTTCAAAGGGTTGCAGAACCTTGCACAACGTTGAAATCATTCTCCACTGCGCTTAAGTCAGGTGCATTCCCCCTCCTTTGCCTATATCGTAAGCAGATGTATAGGCTTGAATGGCCTTTTGCTGCTCCTCCATCCTCTGAAGCATATAGAGGGTTGAATTCCACCTCGTTACCACCTCTTGCTTCAGATGATGGCAGGGCAGGTTCAGGAATGTTTGGTGGTGCTCCAGTCTTCTGTACGCGGTGGCTGAATGCCAAAAGTGACCCGCAATTCTTCGGGTCACCGACAGCATCTCTTGCACGCCCCTGTCGTTTTTTAAATAATTCTGCACCACCAAATTCAATGTATGTGCAAAACATGGGACGTGCTGGAATTTGCCCAGATGTAATGCACGCACAATATTGGTGGCGTTGTCCGATGTCACAAATCCCCAGGAAAGTCCAATTGGGGTAAGCCATTCTGCGAGGATCTTCCTCAGTTTCCGTAAGAGGTTGTCAGCCTGTGTGCCTCTTCTGGAAAGCGGTGATACAAAGCGTAGCCTGCCTAGGAATGAGTTGGCGTTTGGAAGATGCTGCTAATGGTGCCTCCGCTGCTGTTCTTGCTGCGGGAGGCAATACATCTACCCAGTGGGCTGTCACAGTCATATAGTCCTGAGTCTGCCCTGCTCCACTTGTCCACATGTCCGTGGTTAAGTGGACATTGGGTACAACTGCATTTTTTAGGACACTGGTGACTCTTTTTCTGACGTCTGTGTACATTTTCGGTATTGCCTGCCTAGAGAAATGGAACCTAGATGGTATTTGGTACCGGGGACACACTACCTAAATCAAGTCTCTAGTTGCCTCTGAATTAATGGTGGATACCGGAACCACGTTTCTCACCGCCCAGGCTGCCAAGGCCTGAGTTATCTGCTTTGCAGCAGGATGACTGCTGAGATATTTCATATTCCTCGCAAAGGACTGTTGGACAGTCAATTGCTTACTGGAAGTAGTACAAGTGGTCTTCCAACTTCCCCTCTGGGATGACGATCGACTCCCAGCAGCTACAACAGCAGCGCCAGCAGCAGTAGGCATTACACTCAAGGATGCATCGGAGGAATCCCAGGCAGGAGAAGACTCGTCAGACTTGCCAGTGACATGGCCTGCAGGATTATTGGCTTTCCTGGGTAAGGAGGAAATTGACACTGAGGGAGTTGGTGGTGTGGTTTGCAGGAGCTTGGTTACAAGAGGAAGGGATTTAGTGGTCAGTGGACTGCTTCCGCTGTCACACAAAGTTTTTGAACTTGTCACTGACTTATGATGAATGCGCTGCAGGTGACGTATAAGGGAGGATGTTCTGAGGTGGTTAACATCCTTACCCCTACTTATTACAGCTTGACAAAGGCAACACACGGCTTGACACCTGTTGTCCGCATTTGTGTTGAAATAATTCCACACCGAAGAGCTGATTTTTTTTTGTATTTTGACCAGGCATGTCAATGGCCATATTCGTCCCATGGACAACAGGTGTCTCCCAGGGTGCCTGACTTAAACAAACCACCTCACCATCAGAATCCTCATTGTCAATTTCCTCCCCAGCGCCAGCAACACCCATATCCTCATCCTGGTGTACTTCAACACTGACATCTTCAATTTGACTATCAGGAACTGGACTGCGGGTGCTCCTTCCAGCACTTGCAGGGGGCGTGCAAATGGTGGAAAGCGCAAGCTCTTCCCGTCCTGTGTTGGGTAGGTCAGGCATCGCAACCGACACAATTGGACTCTCCTTGGGGATTTGTGATTTAGAAGAACGCACAGTTCTTTGCTGTGCTTTTGCCAGCTTAAGTCTTTTCATTTTTCTAGTGAGAGGATGAGTGCTTCCATCCTCATGTGAATCTGAACCACTAGCCATGAACATAGGCCAGGGCCTCAGCCGTTCCTTGCCACTCCGTGTCGTAAATGGTATATTGGCAAGTTTACGCTTCTCATCAGACGCTTTCAATTTTGATTTTTGGATCATTTTACTGTACTTTTGTTTTTTGGATTTTACATGCTCTGTACTATGACATTGGACATCGGCCTTGGCAGACGACGTTGATGGCATTTCATCGTCTCGGCCATGACTAGTGGCAGCAGCTTCAGCATGAGGTGGAAGTGGAACTTGATCTTTCCTTATTTTAGCCTCCACATTTTTGTTCTCCATTTTTTAATGTGTGGAATTATATGCCAGTAACAATAGCAATGGCCTACTACTATATATACTGCGCAGAACTAAAATGCACCACAGGTATAGAATGTAGATGGATAGTTTACTTAATGATGACACAGAGGTAGGTACAGCAGTGGCCTTCCGTACCGTACTGCTATATATAGTATACTGGTGGTCAGTGTGCCAGCAAACTGCAAAACTAAAATACACCACAAGTATAGAATGTAGATGGATAGTATACTTAATGACGACACAGAGGTAGGTACAGCAGTGGCCTTCCGTACCGTACTGATTTATATAGTATACTGGTGGTCACTGTGTCAGCAAACTGCAAAACTAAAATGCACCACAGGTATAGAATGTGGATGGATAGTATACTTAATGACGACACAGAGGTAGGTACAGCAATGGCCTTCCATACCGTACTGCTATATATAGTATACTGGTGGTCACTGTGTCAGCACACTGCAAAACTAAAATGCACCACAGGTATAGAATGTAGATGGATAGTATACTTAATGACGACACAGAGGTAGGTACAGCAGTGGCCTTCCGTAACATACTGCTATATATAGTATACTGGTGGTCACTGTGTCAGCAAACTGCAAAACTAAAATACACCACAGGTATAGAATGTAGATGGATAGTATACTTAATGACGACACAGAGGTAGGTACAGCAGTGGCCTTCCTTACTGTACTGCTATATATAGTATACTGATGGTCACTGTGTCAGCAAACTGCAAAACTAAAATGAACCACAGGTATAGAATGTAGATGGATAGTATACTTAATGATGACACAGAGGTAGGTACAGCAGTGGCCTTCTGTACCGTACTGCTATATATAGTATACTGGTGGTCACTGGTCAGCAAAACTCTGCACTGTACTCCTCCTATATAATATTATACTGGTGGTCCCCAGTCCCCACAATAAATCAACACACTGAGCACAGATATGGAGTGTTTTTCAGGCAGACAACGTATTACTGGTGGTCACTGTCAGCAAAACTCTGCACTGTACTCCTCCTATATACAGCTGCTCCCCAGTCCCCACAATTAAGTAATAAGCAAGCACAAAATATTTGCAATGCATAAAGATAAACGGAGAGGACGCCAGCCACGTCCTCTCCCTAACATTTACAATGCACGAGAGAAAATCACGGCGACGCGTGGTGCTTATATAGAATCCAAATCTCGCGAGAATCTGACAGCGGGATGATGACGTTCGGGCGCGCTCGGGTTACCCGAGCCATACGGGAGAATCTGAGTATGGCTCGGACCCGTGTAAAAAGGGTGAAGTTCGGGGGGGGTTCAGTTTCCGAGAAACCGAACCCGCTTATCACTAATATATATTCAAATACATGTAACAATGGTGCACCACGGCTACAATGATGTTACAACAGCATTTAAACATATAGCAGACACTGTAAGGCACCACATTTATATAAATGACACAACATCAACATATATTGTGATTCACACACCACTTCTAATCTCTAAAAACCGTGCAATAAAACATGTGTGCTGCACAGCCACATGTAACTCATCAGCTGGCACCAAGATCAAACTGAAAATCTCAAATCGCTCCGTATATAAAAAAACTGGAGGTGAAAAATCCATTATAAACCAGCAGATAACTTGAAACATTTAAATATTTAAATATTTATATATTTAAATACTCATAAAAAGCAGCTTAACCCCTTGTGCTCATTTAGCCCTTTTGGTGTGAGCGTGTCAAGTTTAAAAATCCATCTGGCTTCCATTCGGAGAAGCCTCTTATGTCTATTACCCCTACGGATTAACAGAGGTACATGGTCTATAATTTTATATTGGATAGACGATACCCCATGTCCAAGAAATGTTGGGCCACGGGTTGATCACTGTGAGCTGTGGAGATGGCGGCTCTAATCGCAGTTCTATGCTGCGCCATTCTCTCCTTTAATTGGCACGTAGTCTTGCCAACGTATTGCTTACCACACGGGCAGAAAAGCACATATATTACAAATCTAGAGGTACACATTAGAGGCCAATTGACTTTAAACCTCTTACCTGATTGGACATGCACCACTGCAACCCCAACCTGAAGGTACCCACACGTGGTGCACCCCACACAGCGGAAACAACCATTTTTTTTACTAATGCTAGCCATACATCAAGACGATCTTGCTCCAACCAGCCAACTAGTTGGCTAGTTTGAACGATAGTTGGGCAGTGTGTGGGAACAAACAATAATCAGCCGTTTGCTCCCACACGCTGAAAAACACCTAAAAACGGCCTGTCCAACTTGTTGGCAAAATCAAAATTGTTTGATTTTTCCCAACTGATCGTTCAGGTGTAGGGGAACTTTCCCCCCAACTAAACGATAAGTAGGCGGACACTGGGCAGCAGTGTTTACCTACTTCTGTCACCATCACTTCCGGCTGGGGCTGCTTCTGTCACCCCGGCAGGGGAGCTGGAGAAGGACAGGAGCTGCTGCTGAACGTCAGTCTCCCTGTCACCTCTCTCGCAACCCCCCCACCCCTCCTGCCGGCACCTGTGGTCAGCCTTCCAAACGGACTGCAGCATGAAACCCGTTAGAGATCACCAAGCACTTCCCCTCCCTCCCCACTTTAGGCAAGATCACCACCTACAGCAAGTGTCCCCATGCCCGCAGGCGATGCAGCTGCTACGGGGTCCTTGATGTCTGTAGGGTCCGCCGCTCCCCTGCTCTCAGTCACGCACTGGCTTCTCTACTGCTGCTGAGGCAGAGAGTGAGGGGTTGCTTGTATGGCTCCTGGCATGACAGTCTTGCAGCAGAGGCTCACTTACAAGGTAGTAATGGCTGCGGGTCCTAACAGCAACAGATGCCCGCTATCCCTGACTGCACTGTAAATCTTCTCCTCACGCTGATCCGTCCCCTGCCACTTCCCGTCCTGAGCCCTTGCCTGTTGCTGACATACGCTTTGTGATATTAGCGCAGACGCCATCTTCAGCACTCCTCCCTTACTGTCTTCTGCACCCTTCTAGGAGCCAACTACTGTATGCACTTGCTGGAACCAAATTTGTACATACAGTGTCAGTACATATGAATTTTAGTGTATGTGTGCATTAATGTACATATGTATATGTGATATGTGTATCTGGTATCTCCTTGGATGTGTTTTTATATATATATATATATATATATATATATACATACATACACACATATACATATGTGTAGCTGGTATCTGTATAGAAGTGTTTGTATGTGTGTGTGTGTGTATATATATATATATATATATATATATATATATAGAAGAGATGAGCAGGTTCGGTTCTCCGAGATCCGAACCCCCCCAAACTTCACCTATTTTACATGGTTCCGAGGCAGCCTCGGATCTTCCCGCCTTGCTTGGTTAACCTGAACCAACTCGAACGTCATCATCCCGCTGTCGGATTCTCGTGAGATGCGGAATCTATAAAAAGAGCCGCGCGGCGCCGCCATTTTCACTTGTGCATTAGAGATTGAACGGAGAGGACGTGGCTGCGTTCTCTCCATGCTCAGTGTGCTGCAAATATCTGTGCTCAGAGTGCTGCAAATATCTGTGCTCAGTGTGCTGCAAATATCTGTGCTCAGTGTGCTTTATTGTGGGGACTGGGGACCACCAGTATATAATTATAGTAGTACAGTACAGTAGGCCATTGCTGTATCTTGCAACTCTGTGGCAATGCAAGTATCAATTCCATATCTGTGCTGCATTTTTGTGAGCAGTATGTATAGTATTAAAGTGCAGCATTCTGGTGACCAACAGTATATAGGCCCTCATTCCTAGTTGTTCGCTCGCAAGGCGAATGTAGCAGAGTTACACACGCTAAGCCGCCGCCTACTGGGAGTGAATCTTAGCTTCATAAATGTGTGACCGATGTATTCGCAATATTGCGATCACAAACGAGTTAGCAGTTTCTGAGTAGCTTCAGACTTACTCTGCCTGTGCGATCAGTTCAGTGCTTTTCGTTCCTTGCTGACGTCACAAACACACCCAGCGTTCGGCCAGGCACTCCCACCGTTTCTCCGGCCACTCCTGCGTTTTTTCCAGAAACGGTAGCGTTTTCAGCCACACGCCCCTAAAACGCCGTGTTTCCGCCCAGTAACACCCATTTCCTGTCAATCACAATGCGATCGCCGGAGCGATGAAAAAGCCGTGAGTAAACTTACTTTCTCCAGAGTACATTTACTTGGCGCAGGCGCAGTGCGAACATTGCGCATGCGCACTAAGCGGATTCTCACTGCGATGCGATGAAAAACTCCGAGCGAACAACTCGGAATGAGGGCCATAGTTGTACAGTAGGCCATTGCTGTATCTTGCAGCTCTGTGTCACTGCATGTATCCATTCCATATCTCTGCTGCATTTTTGTGAGCATTATATATAGTATTACAGTGCAGCATTTTGGTGACCAACAGTGTACATATATAGTACAGTACAGTAGGCCATTGCTGTTGACATATTACTGGCATATAATTCCACACATAAGAAAATGGAGAACAAAAATTTGGAGGGTAAAATAGGGAAAGATCAAGATCCACTTCCACCTCGTGCTGAAGCTGCTGCCACTAGTCATGGCCGAGACGATGAAATGCCATCAACGTCGTCTGCCAAGGCTGATGCCCAATGTCATAGTAGAGAGCATGTAGAATACAAAAAACTAAAGTTCAGTAAAATGACCCAAAAATCTAAATTAAAAGCATCTGAGGAGAAGCGTAAACTTGCCAATATGCCATTTACGACACGGAGTGGCAAGGAACGGCTGAGGCCCTGGCCTATGTTCATCGCTGGTGGTTCAGCTTCACATGAGGATGGAAGCACTCATCCTCCCACTAGAAAACTGAAAAGAGTTAAGATGGCAAAAGCACAACAAAGAACTGTGCGTTCTTCTAAATCACAAATCCCCAAGGAGACTCCAATTGTGTCGGTTGCGAGGAGGAAATTGACAAGGAGGATTCTGATGGTGAGGTGGTTTATTTACGGCAGGCACCTTGGAAGACACCTGTTGTCCGTGGGATAAATATGGCCATTGACATGCCTGGTCAAATTACAAAAAAAAAACACCTCTTTGGAGTGGAATTATTTTAACAGAAATGCGGACAACAGGTGTGTTGCCTTTGTCAAGCTGTAATAAGTCGGGGTAAGGACGTTAACCACCTCGGAACATCCTCCCTTATACGTCACCTGGAGCGCATTCATCAGAAGTCATTGACAAGTTCAAAAACTTTGGGTAACAGCGTAAGCAGTCCACTGACAACTAAATCCCTTCCTCTTGTACCCAAGCTCCTGCGAACCACAACAGCAACTCCCTCAGTGTCAATTTCCTCTTTAGACAGGAACGCCAATAGTCCTGCAGCCCATGTCACTGGCAACTCTGACGAGTCCTCTCCTAACTGGGATTCCTCCGATGGATCCTTGAGTGTGATGCCTACTGCTGCTGGCGCTGCTGTTGTTGCTGCTGTGAGTCGATCGTCATCCCAGAAGGGAAGGCGGAAGACCACTTGTACTACTTCCAGTAAGCAATTGACTGTCCAACATTCCTTTGCGAGGAAGATTAAATATCACAGCAGTCATCCTGCTGCAAAGCAGATAACTCAGGTCTTGGCAGCTGTGCTGTTGTTAAACGTGTGTCCGGTATCCACCGTTAATTCACAGGGAATTAGAGAATTGCTTGAGGTACTGTGTCCCCAGTACCAAATACCATCTAGGTTCCACTTCTCTAGGCAGGCGATACCGAGAATGTACACAGACGTCAGAAAAAGAGTCACCAGTGTCCTAAAAAATGCAGTTGTACCCAATGTCCACTTAACGACGGACATGTGGGCAAGTGGAGCAGGGCAGACTCAGAACTATATGACTGTGACAGCCCACTGGGTAGATGTATTGAATCCCGCAGCAAGAACAGCAGCGGCGGCACCAGTAGCAGCATCTCGCAAACGCCAACTCATTCTTAGGCAGGTTACGCTGTGTATCACCGCTTTCCATAATAGGCACACAGCTGACAACCTCTTACGGAAACTGAGGAACATCATCGCAGAATGGCTTACCCCAATTGGACTCTCCTGGGGATTTGTGACATTGGACAACGCCACCAATATTGTGCGTGCATTACTTGTGGGGAAATTCCAGCACGTCCCATGTTTTGCACATAAATTGAATTTGGTGGTACAGAATTTTTTTTAAAAAGACAGGGGCGTGCAAGAGATGCTGTGGGCGGCTCGAAGAATTGCGGTCCACTTTCGGCATTCAGCCACCGCGTGCCGAAGACTGGAGCACCAGCAAACACTCCTGAACCTGCCCCACCATCATCTGAAGCAAGAGGTGGTAACAAGGTGGAATTTAACACTCTATATGCTACAGAGGATGGAGGAGCAGCAAAAGGCCATTCAAGCCTATACATCTGCCTACGATATAGGCAAAGAAGGGGGAATGCACCTGACTCAAGTGCAGTGGAGAATGATTTCCGTCTTGTGCAAGGTTCTCCAACCCTTTGAACTTGCCACACGTGAAGTCAGTTCAGACACTGCCAGTCAAGTCATTCCCCTCATCAGGCTTTTGCAGAAGCAGCTGGAGAGATTGAAGGAGAAGCTAAAATGGAGCGATTCTGCTAGGCATGTGGGACTTGTGGTGGAGCCCTTAATTCGCTTAACCAGGATTCACGGGTGGTCAATCTGTTAAAATCAGAGCACTACATTTTGGCCACCGTGCTCGATCTTAGGTTTAAAGCCTACATTGTATCTCTCTTTCCTGCAGACACAAGTCTGCACATGTTCAAAGACCTGCTGGTGAGACACTTGTCAAGTCAAGCGGAACATGACCCGTCAACAGCTCCTCCTTCACATTCTCCTGCAACTGGGGCTGCGAGGAAAAGGCTAAGAATTCCGAGCCCACCCGCTGGCGGTGATGCAGGGCATTCTGGAGCGAGTGCGGACATCTGGTCCAGACTGAAGGACCTGCCAACGATTACTGACATGTCGTCTACTGTCACTGCATATGATTCTGTCACCATTGAAAGAATGGTGGAGGATTATATGAGTGACCGCATCCAAGTAGGCACGTCAGACAGTCCGTACATATACTGGCAGGAAAAAGAGGCAATTTGGAGGCCCTTGCACAAACTGGCTTTATTTTACCTAAGTTGCCCTCCCTCCAGTGTGTACTTCCGAAATAGTATTTAGTGCAGCCGCTCACCTTGTCAGCAATCGGCGTACGAGGTTACTACCAGAAAATGTGGAGAAGATGATGTTCATCAAAATTAATTATAATCAATTCCTCCGTGGAGACTTTCACCAGAAATTGCCTCCAGAAAGTACACAGGGACCTGAGATGGTGGATTCCAGTGGGGACGAATTAATAATCTGTGAGGAGGGGGATGTACACAGTGAAAGGGGTGATGAATCGGAGGATGATGATGAGGTGGACATCTTGCCTCTGTAGAGCCAGTTTATGCAAGGAGAGATTAATTGCTTCTTTTTTGGTGGGGGCCCAAACCAACCAGTCATTTCAGTCACAGTCGTGTGGCAGACCCTGTGGCTGAAATGATGGGCATGTCCTGTTTATACAACATAAGGGTGGGTGGGAGGGCCCAAGGACAATTCCATCTTGCACCTCTTATTTTTTATTTATCTCTGCATCATGTGATGTTTGAGGCTAATTTTTTTATGTGCCATCTTGTCTGACACTGCAGTACCACTCCTAAATGGGCCAGGTGCTTGTGCCACCCACTTGGGTCGCTGAGTTTAGTCATCCAGCGA
Source organism: Pseudophryne corroboree (assembly GCF_028390025.1). Classification (NCBI taxonomy): domain Eukaryota; kingdom Metazoa; phylum Chordata; class Amphibia; order Anura; family Myobatrachidae; genus Pseudophryne; species Pseudophryne corroboree. Next base: position 36,022,178 of record NC_086447.1, on the reverse strand, counting down.
CCTCGGTGCAAATTTTAGGACTAAAATGTGTGAATCTTATATTTGTATAAAGATGTTCATGTAGCTATATATGAGTGTACTTGTGTATCCATGTACATATACAGTATGTGTATATTGATATGAGTGTCTGTATGTACCTATCTGTATATTGTATAATTGCATATGCACATATGCATATGTATATGTGTATCCCAGCGCTGCCCTACTGACCAGTGGGTCACTTTAGGTGTCAAAAGGACATGCCACTTTAGAGAGCTGCAAGCCCTGCCCCCTTTTTTGCTGTTCTGCTTCCCATCACCTCTAACCCCAACCCAACAACCCCCCCCCCCCCTCTACCCCATCGCTCTCGATGGGCACAGGGGGCCCTTTCAAAGTCTTGCTATGGGGCCCAAAAAGTTCTAGTTACACCCCTAGATTACACAGGAAGGTTTCAATGCGCTTTAGTGACTGAAAACACAGTGAATATTAAATAGATGTCTGTTTTCACTCATAAAACCAGGAGACTTGCTAATGATGTAAACATTTACTGATACAATAACATCACACTTAATATTGTTTGTGTCACCTCTGCCACCTGCAATTGCACTGGGTCACTGCCGCTCGTGGTGTGTGTTGAATGCTGCGGACACCTGTTGTATCTACGGCACGTCCGTGCACGGCGGCCTTTGGACTGCGCTCGTTATAGCGCCGGCCACCAGCTACGATCTCCACTGCCTCCTGTTGTGTGCCTTATACGCTGCCCACCAGCTGGATCCTTTGAAGGAGTACACCTTTGCACTTGTGCCATAGTGCTTAATTAGAGGACACTTCCAGAAGGGGGTAAATATAATCCCGATTAGTCGGGTAATAACACTGAAGGAGGACTGACTGCACTGGGACGCCAGTGTTAGAGTAAATTGGAGACATTGTTCCTTTATATTTGTGCTGTAGCAAACAGAATCTATCTTGTGGCACTAGCGGCAAATAGAAGACCCAATTGACCTTTTTCAGCTAACAGGCTATTTCTGCATATATTATAGGCAGAACGTAATTCCAATTGAACTCATATTGCAATATATACTGACTGTTATGTGACAGTTTAGAGCTGCTACATTTTATGACATTATTTTAGACTACTGTAACAATATTAAGTGTTATGTTATTGTATCAGTAAATGTTTATTAGCAAGTCTACTGGTTTTATGATTGAAAACAGACATCTATTTAATATTCACTGTGTTTTCAGTCACTAAAGCGCATTGACACCTTCCTGTGTAATCTAGTTTCTTTTGCTATTTAGGCTCTTGCAAAGCCTGGTCCGTGCAGCTTGTGAACTTCAAACACAAGTGAAATTAATTTATATTCTATTGTACCGGGAGTACTGGGTGTTATTTACACCTATACTTTTTGTCTAGTTACGCCCCTGCCACACCCCATCACCAGCGGACACCCGGCACAGCAGCACCTGAATCCGCCTGCCTGCAATCAGCACTGGCAGCCGCACTTTCACTAGCTTTTTTGGAATAGCTGTGCTGTCCTGGTCAGGGAATACATCATTGGTAGGGGTTGGGGAAGGGGAGGGAGCATCACAGATGCGGGCTGGAGTGTGAGGACTTTGGGCCGCCAAAGTATCTTCTGTCCAGTTACAGCAGAGGTTCTCAAACTCAGTCCTCGGGGGCCCACACAGCGCATGTTTTGCAGGTAACCCAGCAGGTGCACAGGTGTATTAATTACTCAATGACACATTTTAAAAGGTCCACAGGTGGAGCTAATTATTTCACTTGCGATTCTGTGAGGAGACCTGCAAAATATGCACTGTATGGGCCCCCGAGGACCGAGTTTGAGAACCTCTGAGTTACAGGAAGCCATGGGTGCAGTAGCAGGGTCTTTGCAGGAGGCCCCTCTGGCTGCAAGGGCCTCCTCACTGCACTCCATCCTCCTGCTGGTAGGGACCTGTGGTGAAAAGCACCAGCTGCAGCAGCAGTCTGCCATGCCAGCAGTACCTAGCCCACACATACAGCAGCAACTATGTTTCCCCTGGCAGCCATCCCCCACATACAGTGCCAGCAACTATGTATCACATGACAGTAAGGTAGGGTCCATACCGTACATATAAAACATGTGGCCGGCTGTGGGTCCCTCTGTCATCAGCGCCAGCTGTGGGTCCTCCTGCCATCAGCGCCAGCTGTGGGTCCCCCCAGGGGTGTCTCTAGAGAGGAGGGGACCCATGTGCAGACTCCGTGTGTGGGCCGTCACACCACTGCTAGCGCTCTGAGCGCTGTAGACTTTGGCACAGTGCCAGAGTCTACAGCGCATGAGCAGGACTATGAAAAATGTCAGCCGCACTATTTTATTGGAGTCCTGCACATGCGCTGTAGACTCTGGCACTGTGCCAGAGTCTCTAGTGATCAGTGCGCTAGCAGCGGTGCGACGCCTATGGGAGAGGAGAGGGTCCGCACACGATCAGCGATGGACTCCGGAAAGGTAAGTATAGAAGAAATGTGTGCAGTGTGGGCCCCCCGGGACTCAGACGCCGTGTACACCACACACACTGCACCCATTCTAGAAATGCCAATGGGTCCCCCTGTCATCAGCGCCGGCTGTGGGTCTTCCCTGGAGGGCACTTTACGGACTTTATGCAATCAGTTGAATATCCGTCATAGAAATGATTATTTTTACAACCCCACCTGCACCCCCACCCTCCCCTTAACAGGTAACACTTCTGACGCCCCTCTACCACAGATGGCACCTCCAATCCTCCCCCCACCCCCACAAATGTCAAAATACTTAAGATTTTAACTGCACTCATTCCCTTATAGGATGATAGAAATCTTTTGCTCATAGAATAGAAATATATTTTAGTTTATGACATCTTAGTTTAATTATTGCAAAGCATATACTGTAAATGTTTCAATCAATTTCAACATTTTAATATTATTCTATTATCTGACATTTATATATTGCCATATAATTAGTATTTTAGTCTGTTAGGCACATTCTTCATTGAATTACTTGGATGCAACTTCCTTTTTTAACATAATAAAACATTTTTCTCTATACCAATTAATGTTTGATGTGGAAGAAAAGAAAGGGAAAAAAAGCTTTTACTGGAATAAATAGACATGCAAGTTTTTTTTTTAAAATTCAGAAGTAGGCAGACACTGTCCTCCTACTTCTGTGACATCACAAGTTGGAGAGAAGTTGGCTGGTCTGATGAAAAAGTTTGAATGTTGGCTGGTCAGATGAAAAAGTTGGTTTGGTGTGTGGGGATATGTTTTAGTTGGTCAAAAAAGTTGGTCAGTTGTATGGTTGGAGGAAAGTTGGTCTGATGTATGGCTAGCATAAGAAAGTGTTTTTTTGTAGTTTTACTAAAACCTGTAATGTCAGTTTTTACTACTATATCTATGATGTTGTGTCCTCTAAAGTGACCTGCAAGTAATCTTGTGCTATGTAAGGTGGTAAGTGCACGGTCAGATGTGACCACTGGCCACAAAGATTTAACCTTTTTAATAAAGTGTTTACTCTGGGTGTTATATTTACTAATCCAAGGGATAAGGTTAGCCTGTTGTATTTTTTCTTTATCTTTAAAGAGATCTTGTCTATTTTGCTGGAGTGCCTTCTGTCTGGCTGACAGTAAGAGCTTACTGGGGTACCCTCTATCTAAAAAACATTTGACCATCCTGTCAAGGTGTATATCTGTCTCCACTAGGTTATTAGAAATCCGTCTAACCCGGAGAAACTGTCAAAAAGGCAAGCCCATTCTAGTGGACTGTGGGTGAAAACTGTTATACCTCAATAGATTATCCTATCCGTTGGTTTGGTTTAAAGAGTGGTCTTAATTTGATTATTTTGCATTGTGATGTTTACATCAAGGTAATTAATGCTGTTCTTATCAATACAATAAGTGAGTTTAATGGGACTAGAGGTAATATTATGTTAATCAACAAGTGCTGCCAACCTTGCTGCATCACCCTGCCAAAAGATAAGCAAATCATCTATGTATCGATAACACAAATAGATGTGTGCAGTGGTGTCTGAATTTTCAAAAAATATATCCCTCTCGACTTCCCACTGATAATGTCTATTTGATTACCTTATAATATTCACTATATATGGGTATGAGACTCAGTACGCAATTGGCGTAAGGTTTACCGTAAGGGTACGCACTTAGCGTAGCAGACGCTTAGCCGTGGTCGAGATGCACGAGCGGCGCGTTCGCTCACGGCTTAATGCGTAGAGTCAAGCACGCTATAGGCTGCCGACTACCGTAATGGCACTCGAGACCACGAGAGGAACACGAGCGGCGCAGACGCTCACAGGATGACACTCAGTAAACCTTGCATGCAACACTCAGAAAGGATACTCTTATGCTGTAAACCTTGTTATGAAATACTGTAGCGATGTAACGCTGCTTAACCTTGTTAATGCTAAAGCTGCTTGAGCGATCGAGACGCTCCTATTACCCACAGTAATGTAATGAACACACGATACTTTACTAAGGTTCCAAAACCTTTACTAACAAGCTTTTAGTTATATTGAAAAGGGGAAACAGTTTACAAGTCATACACTACAAGCTAACATATAATTCTAACAGAATGTCTAGACAGAAATATACACAATAGTAAACGATCACAAATACAAATACATAGACTAAGAATGAATGGCTAACATTACACGGGTAACAAAGTGGCCACAGAGAAACATACCATACGGGGAATGCTCGCTAGCGCAACCGGAATCCAGTCCTCCAATTATCAGAGATAAATGTTGAAGAGTGAGAGTACTGGCCGGTCTGGGGACAGTGACCCTTATATACACAACATACAGTGTACTTCAAAGGGCCCTACAACCTTATTGTTCATTGGACACAGGAATGTCTCTCTGCACTATAACAAAAGGTCATAGATGGATTTGAACAGGTGGGCTGTGACTATTACAAACAGCTCAGGTGGGAGGGAATCGCCAGATTCCCGCCGCATGGATAATGAACTGCAAATATAGGATATGTCCAGAAATTACTAATGGCCATAACTATACGCAGGAGCGATTAATCTATACCTAACCAACACCGGATTGTTGCTATTAAAGTACTCTTCGGTTAGGTACCAGACACCACAGTTCAACCTTAGTCAGACCCTTTGTATCACGTAAAGAGGGATTCCCATGTCCATGAACAAGTCACATTAAACAAACTTACAGTTATCACTAAGGGGAATATTACCTATAAAACCTGCTGTATGGATTTATTAAGCAGCGATTGAGTCGCCCGCTAGACGCACACAAACTCTACCATAAATGCACATACCATGCGCTCGAGCGCACGCCCGTAGGGGCGCCGTCACGCAATTGCGAATATGTGCACGCACGCCAGAGAAAGTGCATGTGCAGCGGGCAAGCGCATGAGGTGAATATATGGCAATGTGTAGCGTGATATTTTTCCGACTTTGACAGTCCACCCTTTGGCAGTCACCAATAACTGCCACTTCCTAAAACAGTTCAAAAGAGAAAAATATATGTCATATGTAAATACATTTCTATGATTGGGTAAGGGAGAAGAGAAGAAGGTGGGAAAAGGGTATGACCTAGTGAGATAGTAGAAGCATGTGTGTATGAATCCATGTTTGAGGGGTCATGTATCATCGTGCCATACGTGTTTTAAATCAAGCTTCGAGGTATTGCAAAGTATACATTTGAATCCTTCTTATCCCGTATGAAGGGTCTGTGGATGGGCTGTCAAACTTTACCGAGCTCTTTTCGGCTTTTGGTTGCAACAAGTGGGGGAGCACATTTAGTTGATGATACATGAATGGGGGAATATGTGAGTGCTGAAATCTGTGTCTATATTCCCTATCAACTATGTGTGTCATTACCTGAAGGTTGTAGAAATGAAGATAAGAAGCAATTATGGCAAATGCAGTCATAATCTATGTGAGGTTAATATACATTTGTTGATTGAGGTCTTGTATTGTGTCTTGTCTCGATGTACATGTTGACTGTAGTCTCCTGATGCTTTTGCTATAAATGGTGGCAAAAGTTTTTCCAATGTCCAGAAAATTACAGTCTCTAAAATATTTGGGGGCTATCGTAAAATTTACAGTCACTAGGGATATTGGGGGTCTGTGGTATTATTCCATCGATGGTCTGTATAAAAGAAATTGTCAAATTCTTCTTCCAAGCGGATGTCTTTGTACCTTGGAGGAAAACAAAGGAGAAACGGGTGAAAGAAACGGACCGTGGAATCACATTTTCATCACATCATTGTCTCTATCGTTGGGTCATAAATCAAATTAGTCGTTGTTATTACAGTGTCTTCGCTCCTTAAGCTCATCACTCTGGTGTTACCTTTACACTTTGTCAAACCCCGAACGCATCTAAATATCAGACCGACCAATATGATGACACCCAGAATACACAAAAGAAATTTCCCTACATCCATAATAATACCTTGGGCCCATTCTCCTAAACCAGAGAACCAATTTCGTCGGTTCAACCATGACACCCAACTGGTCAGCTCATTACCCACAGCAGCAAAGGTAAGATTGTGTTTCCTTCGGAACTCCCATTTTAATTGCAAGATGTCATCCATCTTTTGGTCTATGACCTCGACCGGGTCCTCAGTGCTGTTTGTAATATACGTGCAACACTTTACTCCATATTGAGTAGCTAAGGTGACACAATACCCGCCTGTCACTGCTGTGAGATAATTGAGAATCATCCTATGCTGAATCAGTTCTGTTTTGTAGGCTTGTAACTCTCTCCCAGTATACCTGAACGTGTCGTCATACATTTCAGTGATATTGTCTAATAAATTTGCAAGCGCAGATATATACTTAAAGTTTATCACTCCCCTGGCGGTACGAGTGATATCCATCGCGAGAAGGAATTGAATCCCGGTGGATTCATGAATCAAATCAGAGGCATGATGCTCTGTTTTCTCTATCAGTTGCCTTTTAACGACGTGCTCGTAATGAGTGTGAGTATAAGGAGCTTGGGCACCACGGTGAATATCTTTCATTTTGGTGTGGGATACAGTCATTACCTCAGGCAGTACTTTTCCAATATAACATAACCCTTCTGAGTTTGGGGCAAGCCACTTATACGCCTTCCTCCCGCATATGAAATATGCATCATCGGGGAGAACATATGGGACGGAGTGTGACATAACCATGTTACAAATTTTCCAAGTGAAATCTCCTAACCCTAATTCTCCCATCTGTTTAGTACACGTATCTGTTTGTACAACATGTGCACAGTATCCTGGTGATACTTCTCCAACTCGCATGGTCCTACTTCCTAGAGTTTACCTATACCGGAAGAATCTCCTATGGTCGGCTATCTGGCGTATAAGCTCTGTGTCTATGGGCATTTTATCGGCTCTGTGTGAAAAGGTCATGGTTTGATTGCTCCATGACACTTCCCAATTTTCCGGTTTTCGGGGAATGGAAATATTAAAGCAAACTAGGGATCTATCCACATGATATTGGTGGAGTTTTAAACTAGGAGGACTAGAGATATTAAACCTCTTGTCCACCGGCCTCCCACCACTTAACTCAAGTACCTCTCCTACCGTTAAAGGGAATGGTACTAGTCCTGATTTGCTATGACCTTGAGGTACTTGAGAACATACCCAACAGTCTGTCTTATTTAACACTTTACCCACTAAGGAGTGATAGTGACTCAATGGATGCCTGTCCATGTGGATATTAAAACTTGACTGACATTTCTTGATGCACCCATCCTCAACTATATTATCGCAATGCCTACAGATGCAGTTTTCTTCAGCTAACAATCCTTCACAATTTCTTCTATTGTCAATGCTACCAGATCGTTTTCTGATACTCGCCTTTACTCTGTGATTATGTTGTTCTTGGAAATGTACGCCTTCATCCTGGCCATCAGAACCCATTCCAGATCCTTTCTCGACTTCCATGGTACTCTCACCGAAACAGACTGCTCTGGTCAACATCATGGTTAACAGGAAAATCCGGATCACAGTCTCTTGGGGCAAGTCCATCTTAGAGGAGTAAAGGAGAAAAATAAGAAGGGAGAAAGGAAATAGGAGGCATGTGGGACCTGGAGAAAATAACAAATTGGGAAAAAGAAATCTGGCTCGACAAACGCCTCTGGTCTTATTATTCTCAGCGCTCAGGTGTCGTCTCAATCTTCCTTGAACAGACACTCTAGTGATACAACCTCTACCGTCTGTTCTTTATCACGCGACCTCTCTGGGTCGGCAACCTTTTTACAATGAGACGAATGAACCCAAGTCTCTCTCTCGGCAACCTTCAAAGCAGTGGTGCTGGTAAATAAGACTTGATATGGTCCTTCCCATCTGTCAATAAGGCAACCTGAGTGTAGAAAATTCTGTATCATTACATAATCCCCAGGTTCAATGTCATGACAATTACTGTCTGGTAAATCAGGAATCACCAACTTTAGATTATCATTCTGATTCCTCAATTGCTTACTCATCTTAACCAAGTACTTTACGGTTACTTCATTGTTACAGTTCAAATCATCCTGGGGGTTAATCATAACATGGGGTTGTCGACCAAACAGAATTTCAAAAGGAGACAGATTAAGAGGGGACCTGGGAGTGGTTCTGATGCTGTATAATACAATTGGCAAAGCTTCAGGCCATAACAGTCCTATTTCAGTCATTACCTTGCTCAATTTATTTTTAATAGTGCTGTTAACTCTTTCCACCTTTGCACTCGCCTGGGGGCGGTACGGAGTGTGCAGCTTACTATTAATTCCCATCAACTTACACATTGTTTGAAAGACTTCACCTGAAAAGTGGGTATCCGTATTACTCTCAATGATTTTAGGGATACCATACCTACACACAAATTCCTGCACAATTTTCTTTGCAGTAAACACAGCGGTATTTGTGGCCGCAGGAAATGCTTCAACCCAATTTGAGAATATATCAATACAGACCAAAACATATTTTAAATTTCTACAAGGTGGTAATTGTATGAAATCAATCTGTATTACCTGGAAAGGGCCATCTGTCGGAGGGATATGGGATGGCTCTGTCGGTATTGCCTTTCCGATATTCTTCCTCAAGCAGGTGAGACATGTAGTCGCTCTTTTACCCGCATGGGAAGAAAATCCTGGGGCGCACCAATAGGCTCTTACTAGCTTACACATTCCTTCTTTGCCTAGATGAGTCAGCCCGTGTGCTGCTTCCGCTAGACTTGGAAGGTATGCTCTGGGTGCCACTGGTTTACCATGTCCATCTGTCCAGAGTCCTGAGGACTCCTGGCCATATCCTTTTGACCTCCAAACTGCCTTTTCTGGTGGAGAACACAAATTTTGCATTTCACACAATTTATGTGTGTTTACAGTATTAAATGCCATCAGTTGTGTGATGTCTGTGTGTCTGGGAGTACCGGCTGCTAATTTAGCAGCTTCGTCTGCTCGGCTGCTACCAAGTGATACCGGGTCTTGGCTATACGTGTGAGCTTTACACTTGATAACAGCCACTCTGTCGGGTTCCTGTATCGCTGTTAGAAGTCTTTTGATGCGGGCTGCATGCGCTACGGGTGTGCCAGCTGCCGTCATGAAATTTCTGAGTCGCCATAGGGCTCCGAAATCATGGACTACTCCGAATGCGTACCTAGAATCTGTGTAGATATTGGCTGACTTGCCCTTAGCCAATTCACATGCTCTGGTCAGGGCAACCAGTTCAGCAACTTGTGCTGAGTGTGGTGGGCCTAGCGGTTCTGCTTCTATGGTACTTTGGTCATCTATGACTGCGTATTCAGTACACAAGTCTCCCGAGTCCGTCTGTCTGTGACAACTACCATCAGTGTAGAACGTAAAATCTACATCTTCCAGTGGGTTGTCACTGATGTCAGGCCTTGCCGTGAAATTTTGGGTCAAATATTCCATACAATCATGCGTATCATCCCCTGTACTAAATCCTCCTTTACCATCACTCTCATCCTCCACCCTTTGTGGCTGTCCAGGCACACCTGGAAGATATGTTGCAGGATTTAGTGCGCTGCATCTCTTTATAGTGATGTTTACCGGGGCCATCAATGCTAATTCCCACCTTGTAAAGCGTGCTGATGAGACGTGTCTGGTTTGGGCAGAATTCAGCAAGGCTGACACTGCATGTGGCGTATGGATTGTGAGGTTGTGTCCTAGCACTACATCTTCGCTTTTTGTAACTAGCAATACTATTGCTGCAACACTTCGCAAGCATGTGGGGAGGGATCGCGCTACCGTATCTAGCTGAGCGCTGTAGTAAGCTACCGGCCTGCTGGCATCACCATGATTCTGGGTTAAGACACCTGCTGCGCACCCAGCACTCTCTGTTCCGTACAGCTCAAAGGGTTTCCCATAGTCTGGCATACCCAATGCCGGTGCCTGTGTTAGGCACTGTTTAAGTCTCTCAAATGCCATCTCAGATTCGTCTGTGTGCGAAATTCGATCAGGTTTGCTTGATGAGACCATCTCCTGCAATGGCAAGGCCAGTATGGAAAAACCTGGGATCCAGTTACGGCAATACCCACAAAAACGTTCTAATCTGTTGCTGGGTTTGTGGCAGGGTCATGTCACGAATTGCTTGAATTCTATCAGCGGTGAGGTGTCTCAGTCCTTGTGTCAGACAGTGTCCCAAATATTTCACCCGGTCCTGGCATAATTGTAACTTGTCTTTGGAAACTTTGTGTCCTGTGTTTGAAAGATGAAACAGGAGTTGTTTCGTATCTTTCAGGGATGCTTCCAGTGAATCTTGTTAGGGTCTCCTGCCCTGTGCTGCCACGTCGTCATGGCAACCGGGAGACAAGTGCTAGCGGAGTAACCTGAGCGCAGCTGATACTCCGGTTCGGGTCTTTTGCTCTGTGCACGGCAGGGGATCCGGTGCTGGTTTTTGTGCTCACAGTCTGTGAGGTCTGAGTGGGGCGTGGACAGCACCTGCTTTATAAGGCCTCTTCTCAGGGTAAGCAGATGCTGCTGAATCTTTGTTGGTTAGTCAGTTCCTGAAAGTTAACCAGTACTGTGTAGCTTTGTATTTGTTTGTTGCTTACTGCAAATAGGCCTGGGGATTTGGTATTACACTCTGCCAATCCAGACCTAGCAGTAAGACTGGAGTCAGTCGTTTAGCTTGCTGGGGTTCTGTTACTACTCTGGGAACTTAGCAAGTTTGCGGCTGTATTCTAAGACTTGCCTGTCTAATCCTGTCTCACTGTGCTAGGTGTCAGGGGTCAGTTTAGTGGCAGTAAGCTGAACCTGTGCACTGCAAGTGAGAATTAGGATTGTGGAGACTCTCCTTGTGTCTATCATTCCATCTCTGACCAAGGAGTTTACTGCCACACCCGTTGGTAACCCTTTAGGGTTTTGCTGTTGCCCTTAGCAACAGCATTTCGGGTTCTCTACGTATTAAAACACAACATCTTGCTTTTCCCATCTGAGCAGTTCTAATACAAGGGAGATACCCAGTTCCTTAGCCTCTGGGCTTCTCTGTTCACTTTGTGTGTATTTTGTTACCCTATCACCTTCTGTGTACGTTATGTCATATTCCCCAGTCTGTCTGTGAGTCCATTTGTTTTGCATAACAGTTCAAGCACCAGTACATTCCTGCAGGCACTGGAGTGCATAACAGTTCTGACACCAGTACTTTCCTGCAGGCACTGGTGTGCATAACAAATCTGAACACAGTAGTAAATCATCCACATACTGTATCAATATTGATCCACTCTCTGGTTGGAAAGACTGTAAACAGTCATGCAGGGCCTGTGAGAAAATACTTGGACTGTCTATGAAACCTTGTGGTTAGCGAGTCCATGTGTATTGAACTCCTCTGTATGTGAATGCAAATAAGTATTGATTGTCAGGGTGCAGAGGTACCGAGAAGAAGGTGGAGCAGAGGTCAATCACAGTGAAAAATTTGGCAGTGGGAGGGATTTGCATAAGGATAACAGCTGGATTTGGCACTACGGGGAATTGACTCTTAACTGTTTTGTTGACCCCTCTTAGATCCTGCACTAATCTGTAACCCCTCCCCCCACTCTTTTTAACAGGGAAGATGGGACTATTGGCAGTGCTGGACATCCTTACCAGAATGCCTTGTTGTAGCAAGCGCTCTATTACAGGGTAAACTCCTAACTCCACCTCTGGCTTCAGAGGGTACTGTGGGATTTTTGGAGCTATCCTACCATCTTTTACTTGCACAACTACTGGGGCTACATTTGCCATCAATCCAGTGTCTTGTCCGTCCTTGGTCCAAAGTGACTCCGGTATCTGGGAAGTCATTTCATCTACCCTGGACGGACACCTATTTTCAATAACAGTGTGTGACATTCATCTTTTTGGGGAGTCTAACATATCGTGCGCTTCCTGTGCGTGGTTTTCGGGTATGTCCAAGAACACACCTTCAGGAGTACAATATATGACGCATCCCATTTTGCACAGTAAATCTCTCCCTAGGAGATTAGTCGGAGCCGATGCAGCCAGCAGAAAAGAATGCTTGGTATGCAAAGGCCCTATCGTAACCTCTGTTGGTTTGCTTAAAGGGTATTGTCGTACTACTCCTGTTACTCCCATGGCTGGAATTGTTTTACCAGTGGTTCTCATGCCCACGGTCGAATTTATCACTGACTTGGCCGCCCCCGTATCTACAAGGAAATGTAGAGATTTACCAGCTACATCAATTGTGACCTCGGGTTCACTTCCAAGGCTCGCAATCAATTTCACTGGCTGCAGATTACAGGTGTGGCCCAACCCCTATGGTGTCTGGTGACCTCCCTGCATTGCAGTGGCAGCTATCACCTGTGAAGGGGGTAAATGAGTATTATCAGAGACTTGCCAGTCTCTTTTTGGGGGATACCTTCTTGTTTCCCCTGCGTGTGGCTCATAACTCCGTCTCTGCGGTCCTTGATCCCAATTTCGTATGTCATGTCGTTGTCTAGGGTTTTTATGTGCATTATGTGAGTTATTTGTACAGTTACGTGCAAAATGTCCTTCCCTGTTACAATTGTAACATTTTACCACATGTGGCTTACCACCAGGGGTCTGTGATCGGGACTGAGGCGGCCTTGTTGTAAGGGCTTGGATACTTATTGCCATCATTCTATCACTCTGTGACTCCCTGCGTCTTGTGATGTTCCTGTCGTGCCCAACAGCAGTCTCTCTTAGGGTGGCCACCGACATACCTCTCCAGTTAGGTTGAGTGGTTTGTACTCTACTCCTTAATACCTCCTTTAAACCGTCCATCAAGACGGACACCGCTACCTCTCTATGGTGTACATTTGCCTCAATGTCCACGATCCCAGTATACTTAGCCATTTCCTCCAGTGCCCTGTGGAAATAGTCAGGGGCAGTTTCCCCTTCCATTTGTTTAATGGAGAATATTTTGTTCCATTTTACTACAGCTGGGAAGTATACTCCCAACTGCAGATTGATTCTGGTTACGTTGTCTTGATTATATTCATCCGTATGGGGTACCTCCTCATCTAATTTACAGTCAGCTATAAACTTTACAGGGTCAATACTAGAGGGCAGACATGCCCGCAGTAGTGTCCGCCAATCTTTGTTGTTAGGCTCAGTGGAGTTACCTAGGTTCTTAATGAACCTCTGACATGCTGCTAAATCTTTCCTGGGATCAGGAAATTCAGACAAAATTGTTCTTAATTCTGCTCGGGACCAGGGACAGTGCATGGCAATATTCCTGATGGGTGTGGCTCCATTTGTGTCAGTCTTACCATTGAGGACCGCTATTACTCTAACAGGGTTAAGATTAATTACTTCACTTTGGTTTGATTCTACAGTGTGGTGCAATAGTTTCAGCATATTGTACAGTGCCGTACTTACCTGTAGACACAACCTCACCTGTCCCTGAGCTATGGGCCTTTGATACCACTCTTAATGGTTGGGCGGTGCCCATTGGAGTATCGTTTATGGTGGCCGTTAGAGAAAGAGCTGAAATCGTAGTGGGCTCATCTTCCTGGTCGCATTCCTGGGGGAAGTTTAAAATAGGATACAACTTGCATGGGTTAGCGTTAGTATCAACATTTGCATTAACTTTTATCTTAATCTTATCACTAATACATTGATTAATTGCACCCTTATCGTACACCCGCATGCCATTCTCTGCAGCCACTTTGTCCCCTACTATATATGGTGGTGGTGCCGTTGCTATCAAATTTCTACCAGGTTTTGAATTTGCTTTCTGAGCTAATTCCTGTTGTATTTCACTTTCCTGTTGCCATATCTGTAAACAATCATAATGTCTAATCCTCTGCTTGGCAGATTTTATTAGACCTATCCTTTTTCTTAGGTTCTGCAATACCTCAGGGTTCAAACTGCCTACCCGGGGAAACTGTTCCCCATCATCCTCTGTCATCCGTTCCCATTCTTTGCATAATACCTGTGTGTGTGATGCGTATTTTTCACACATTATATACCGTGCGGACCCTTTGGGCCAGCAACTACCAACGTGAACCCTTGTTGGACGTCCCTTCTTTGAACAACTGGCCCCCATCGTTTGCAGATATTGCTGTCTTAGCGATTTCTTACAAACAGACCAAATTGCCCGCGGTAAGGCGACGGTGAAAGTTCAACTAGTGCCTTCACTCACTTCTGCTTTTCTGTAACCTCTATTTACTGGGGCGCGTGGGAGTATGCTACCCTCCCCAGTAAGTATTGGTTGTTAGAGATTTCCTGAGTGAACAGCGAAACTCCCTTAAAATAACAAAAACCTACACAAATCACGTTAGAATGTACAAATAGCGTTTATGATCCCACAGTAAATTTTTAATGGGTATCAAGATAACAAACTAATGCACACAATTACGTGAGGTACAGTCGCACTGCGTATAAGTAGCTTAATATTTATACGCTTTATGACCAACGGAATCGGTTGTTTAGGCTGTGAAACCTTCAGCCGGAGCTTTAACTTGACTATATGGGTGCTACGCAAAACCCCCGGGGCTGTGCTTAAAACTTCGCAGTCCTTTTGTCTGCGGATACTACTTGCTCCTTTACCTTATACAATGTTAACGCGGGCAAGCCAGTCCCACGCCACCAAGTGTCCACTCACCTGATGTGGTCTCCGACGGGATCCCGAATTGTGGGTTCACAAAAAATAATACTTTTATTTCCACACTCACTCCTACTCACTCATATACACACTGATCTTTCTGTACAGAAATTCCTTTCATACAGGCAGGGGTCCAATCCCTGTGTTTTGCAATAGAAAAAGGTTTTCTTTTAACTAATACTTTTTGGAAAAACTGAACAAACCTGTGCTATTATCAGGTGGCTATACTATACCGCCCACAATAAACAAGATTATTGTGTGATTTGAGTCTCGGTGGGCGTATCCGTACGCTCCGTTGCGTAAACACGCCACGTGCGTATTGCCTTTGCATCATGTACGTGATTTTGCACGTTGTCCGAGACACGTATGCACAAAGTGCAGATATGCCCACAGCGACACAATCAACACGCTTCTATCAATGTAAACGATATTCAACTGTAATCGCTTACCGTACACCACAAAGTATCTGCTATGCTGTGTGCGTGTCTTTTACAATTATTCCCTTAAAAATTATCCTTTTTAATCTCAACTAAATAGCACCAGATTTCCTCAGCACGTGTCTAATAATCAATTCTAATGGCAACAAGGGAGTGAGCTGCAACAATGTAGATGTGTGCGTGTGTGTACACAAAACAGAAATAAACAGTTTTAAAAGACAATAGCGTATTGTTCTTACCTTTCTACCTTCCGGTTCCCGATTCCACCCCAGCACTCCTACAGCGTAGCGTAACAGACGCTTACCTAGTCAGCACCACTGTATCCATCACCACCAATACGGATACGAAAGGATACTGCGTTCCCGCCCTTTGCTGACAGATAAAGTCTGTTTACAGTAGTGTGGATAGGTGGAGGACGGACGAGCTCCCTATTGATAATGTCTATTTTATTACCTTCTAATATTCACTATATATGGGTAAGAGACTCAGTACGCAATTGGCGTAAGGGGGTACCATAAGGGTACGCACTTAGCGTAGCAGACGCTTAGCCGTGGTCGAGACGCACGAGCGGCACGTTCGCTCAAGGCTTAATGCGTAGAGTCAAGCACGCTATAGGCTGCCGACTACCGTAATGATACGCTACCAGCATAGCGGACGCTCGAGACCACGAGAGGAACACGAGCGTCACAGACGCTCACAGGATGACACTCAGTAAACTTTGTATGCAACACTCAGAAAGGATACTCTTATGCTGTAAACCTTGTTATGAAATACTGTAGCGATGTAACGCTGCTTAACCTTGTTAAGGCTAAAGCTGCTTGAGCGATCGAGACGCTCCTATTACCCACAGTAATGTAATGAACACACGATACTTTACTAAGGTTCCAAAACCTTTACTAACAAGCTTTTAGTTATATCGAAAAGGGGAAACAGTTTTCAAGTCATACACTACAAGCTAACATATAATTCTAACAGAATGTCTAGACAGAAATATACACAATAGTAAACGACCACAAATACAAATACATAGACTAAGAATGAATGGCTAACATTACACGGGTAACAAAGTGGCCACAGAGAAATATACCATACGGGGAACGCTCGCTAGCGCAACCGGAGTCCAGTCCTCCAATTATCAGAGATAAATGTTGAAGAGTGAGAGTACTGGCCGGTCTGGGGACAGTGACCCTTATATACACAACATACAGTGTACTTCAAAGGGCCCTACAACCTTATTGTTCATTGGACACAGGAATGTCTCTCTGCACTATAACAAAAGGTCATAGGTGGATTTGAACAGGTGGGCTGTGACTATTACAAACAGCTCAGGTGGGAGGGAATCGCCGGATTCCCGCCACATGGATAATGAACTGCAAATATAGGATATGTCCAGAAATTACTAATGGCCATAACTATACGCAGGAGCGATTAATCTATACCTAACCAACACCGGATTGTTGCTATTAAAATACTCTTCGGTTAGGTACCAGACACCACTGTTCAACCTTAGTCAGACCCTTTGTATCACGTAAAGAGGGATTCCCATGTCCATGAACAAGTCACATTAAAAAAACTTACAGTTATCACTAAGGGGAACATCACCTATAAAACCTGCTGTATGGATTTATTAAGCAGCGATTGAGTCGCCCGCTAGACGCACACAAACTCTACCGTAGATGCACATACCATGCGCTCGAGCGCACGCCCGTAGGGACGCCGTCACGCAATTGCGAATATCTGCACGCACGCCAGAGAAAGTGCATGTGCAGCGGGTAAGCGCATGCGGTGAATATATGGCAACGTGTATCGTGATATTTTTCCGACTTTGACACCACATATAACTGTTTTGCAAATGAATGGGCTACTGTCGATCCCATGGCACAACCCGTGTTCTGGCGATAGATTTTACCATCAAAGACAAAATAATTTTGTCTTTATTTATGTTTACCCTAAAGCATAAAGAACTCAATAGCAGGACCTGTATACAATGGTTTGTTAATTACCAGACATCTGATTGCTTCCACACCTGCTTGATGAGGTATGGATGTGTATAGGCTGGCCACATCCAATGTGGCCAAGGTGACATCCTCTGGCATAAAATGAATATAATTAAAATGCCATAGTAACATGGAAGTGTCTTTTAAATGAGAAAATGTGTTATGTATACAAGGCTGCAAAAACAGATCTAAGTAAACTGAAATGGGTTCGCAAAGCAAATCTATGGCAGACTCAAAGGGTCTGCCAGGGTAATGCTGCAGATCCTTATGCATTTTGGGTATAATATAGAATAACGGAATTTTAGGGTAGTCTGTTTCAGTTTACCACAAATCTGCTGGGAAATAATATTACAGGTTGAGTATCCCATATCCAAATAGTCCGAAATACGGAATTTCTTGAGTGAGAATGAGATAGTGAAACCTTTGTTTTCTGATGGCTCAATGTACACACACTTTGTTTAATGCACAAAGTTATTAAAAATATTGTCTAAAATGACCTCCAGACTGTGTGTATAAGGTGTATATGAAACATAAATGTATTCTGTGCTAAGACTTGGGTCCCATCGCCATGATATCTCATTATGGTATGCAATTATTCTAAAATATGGAAAAATCCCATATCCAAAATAATTCTGGTCCCAAGCATTTTGGATAAGGGATACTCAACCTTTATCAAAAACAGCTTGATCTAACGCTATGTCTAATTCTTGTTTATATTGATCAGTGATGTCAGCTGCTAAACAACAATACATATCTCCATCGTTAAGCAATCATAAACATTCTGTCAGGTAGTTCTCAATGTCCATGATCATCCACATTACGGATAATAATGTCTTGCCTATCCCCAAATGCCACAAGTGCCTGTCTGTCTTCCTTTGACAAATTAGGATGACTATGATGGTAATTGTCAATTGGGGAAATAGACTGAACCATCCGGGAAAATGTTTTGATCTACGCATTTGTTGTGATGGGCTCACATTGAGATCTAGGGACTAGCTTATGGAGTTGTGATGGTACTGTTTCCGTAGCGGTAGCATTTGTATCTCTTAAAAAATGTTCTCTAAACTTGAGTGTTCTCTCCAATTTATAGTTCTCAACACTGTTTTTAAACTTTAAATGTGTTTAAAGTTTAAATTTATTAGTCGGAATAAAAGATAATATCCAGAGAAGAAAATTTGAACCGTTCGCCTGTGTGGCGCAATGCTGCCCGTCCACTGCAGACACCAAAGTAAAATCACCAATTTTACAAAACCAATAAGCAAAGAAAAAGTATGGGGTGGTGCCTATTTGTGTACAGGGTGCGAGAAAAATACTCAACATATAAAATACATCCCTTCTTTGAAGAGGAATACAGGTATCCTTCGTGTTGAAACTTTAGATCTTCTCTGATATGGGATTTCTTTCCCCCTCTCTCGGAGTGTCATATGGTAGTTCCAGTGTTCATAAAAGACAAAGGAAAAGAACAAATGTGTAGAATAGTTTCACACCACTCTGGATACTTTCACAACTCAAAGAGATAGAAGGGCGTACCCCACTCACACAGAAGCAAGTGAGTGGAATCCCATAAAGGTATCTTTGATAAATCAAATGTCTTTATAGCAGTACAATGCAGATTTTAGGGGCGTACCCAAAACTCACACTGGAGATGCAATATCAAATCATATAAAGGTATCTTTAAGATCTGTTAGATGCGTACCCCAACTTACACAGTTTGTAGTTGGGAAAATTATATAAAGGTATCTTTTGTTCTCTAAAAGATATGCGTACCACAACTCACTGGATATATCGAGGGTCCAACAGGAAATTATTCCTCACAGAATATGCAGGATAAGAAATGGTAGTTCCTCATTATACGATTAGAAAAGAGGGATTTTATTTCCAGAAAAAGTTCCAAAGTACATCACAAAGTGCTTTGCAAAATGTACAATAATAAAAAAAATAAAAGTAAATTATAAACAGCAAAAATCCAAATGATAAAAATAATTCCAAAATAGGTCATCCAAGGCTACTCAAAGTACTGTTCGTTCAACGCGTTTCGGTCTTTTACAGGACCTTTATCAAGAACTGTCTGCACTGTGAGAAGTCTCCATATTTATAGTACAGATATCCAATACATGAGTAGCAGGAAATTGAATCATTAATTGAACACTGTTATGAGCCACGGCTGTGGCTCATTCCTGTTTTGCATTTTGGTTCTGTATTTTATGTTTATTTAGTTGTCTTGCGTGCCAGGATTTCCCATTGCTCTGTTTTAGATTACTCTTGTCTGCTGCCACTGGTGAGTCTGTGCAATTGCAGCTTGTTCCCATGTGTTTATCCTCATCTGGTTGCTAATTGCATCTTGTCAGCTTGGAGTCATGCAACAGGCCAGCTGCACTAGATAATTAATTAGGCCTCTCTGTTATATGCTGGCTCACTGCAGTTCGCAGATGCTGGTGATATTTCTTGGTTTGCAGTCTGCTTGAAGTCTGAGCTGCTTCCTGTCAGTCCCTGTGTTGATTCCTGTGTCAGTCCCTGTGTCGATTCCTGTGTCTGTCCTGCTGTGAGGCGTTCCTGCCCTGAGATCCAGTGGCTTTGCCTGTCCCTGGTCAAGTCTTCTGGCTTCCTGGTGTCCACCGGTCTGTCGTTTGGGATTCTGCCTGTCCTCCAGTTCTGTGAGTCGGTGTCGGCAGCATTGGAAGTTCCTGTCCATTTGCCAGTATTCGTACTGGTTCCGTTGGCCTAGGCCGCTATATTCCATTATTATTTCTGTCCCTGGTGTTTTGCAGAGGGTTCTGATTATGCTGTCACCGCCGGTACACAAAGGTATTGTGTCGGCGTGTGATCAGCATTTCCTTTGTTGTCCTTTTCCCTGGTGGTTTTTCCGCACATATTCTACTTTTTAGTTAGCTTGTAGCCCCTGGCCTGGTTGTTTAGTCAGAGGGCCCCTTGTTATCACCCTGCCTCGGATTTCCCTTTGTCTCTCATTAAGACCGGGGGGCATCGGAGTTGGGCAGACATAATCCGCCCTTCAAACGCGGCTGCCATGGGCTCAAGCAACCATAGTCTCGCAGGGGATTTCTGATAGCACGGGTGAGACAACGGAGTTAGGGCGCCAGGGGCTATTCCCTTTCCATTCCCCTTTCCCAGCGTTACGTCCTGGTGCTCTGGACTCACTTCATAAACATCTCCCTTGTTCTGAGCACCAGGAACCTAACAAACACACATCACATTTTTATTAAAACATGGTTGAATTTTATAAAAATATTACATATTGAGGCTCCAATATATTGTTAGATCCCAACAGGAGAATCCCAAATAAGTAAAAAAACGTAAACTCTCAAATTAACGTCCGATTGTACAGAAACGCTAAGGATTCTGGGGGATGTAGTTAGAAAAAGCTAAACCCCGGTAGCCATATAAGGAAATCCGCCGGAAGTTGCAGATACCAATAGGATTCATAAATCTATTACAAAAATGATATAAAAGTGTCAACCCGCAGGCCACTATATTATCAGGCCGCAAGAGGAAACACCAGCACCTATTTTAACTGGAAATTTAGATTTTATCCACCGTCTAGGAAGACCACTATGTATCTTGGGAAATGTAGTCTATTTACGGGACTCCGGCGGCCATATATGGAGTCCCGCTTGAAGTCCTAAATGCCAATAAAGACCATAGGCTCTTACACAAAATAATAAAACATAATAGAAGAAGGGTATTACCCCTCAAGACTCTACATTACTAGACCACAGGGATAGATCATAAACACTGGTTTTGACAAATATTCACGGTCTCATCCAAAATTGAGAGAGACCGCTATGAATCATGGGAAATGTAGTTCATTTACAGTGCTCCGGCGGTCATGTATGGAGTTCCGCCGGAAGTCACAGGCGGTAGCCTTATTGAAAACCCTCCAGTTGTATCGTCTCGCGAGTTCCGCCTGTAGCAGAAGTCCGGAAATGACATGGAGCATATTCTATTTCATTGCTGGAGGATTGTGGGATGTGTAGTCCGACGGCACCGCTGTACGGATTTGTATTGGTCTTCCACAGATAATAACATATTCGTTTCCATTCCCAGATACTGAACTGATGCAATAACAAATAAACAAACAATTACCATTCATTGTTCATTAGTTTTTCATATTGCAAGAACACAACACAAAAATAAGCATATTTAAAGGAACCATTTCAATTCGAAATCGCAGTTTAAACCTTGAGGGGTTAAAGTACCATATGTGAAGATGCTATGCATCTTAGATTTGGCAAGCTGGGAAGCCAGATCTTTATTTCGTTTATTCCCTTGAACATGTTTGATCCCATAAAATCCTATTAAACCTGTAATAGAACAATTGTGTTTTGATTGAAAGTGGGCAGAGAGTGAATGGGTAAGCAAACCCTTTTTTATGTTCTTGAAATGTTCTCCAAGTTAGACTTTTAATGCCCTACTAGTGCGCCCAATATAAAATAAATTACAACTGCACCTAATGGCATACACTACGTTTTTGCTGTTGCATGTTATAAAATCTTTAATAAAGTGCTTTTTGCCATTGATCTCTATATTTTCAATTTTACTTTTCCCTTCACTCTTGATGGATCTGCAACCAATGCAATTCCCACACCTAAAAAACCCTTTTAAGGCTATTGTAGATGTGGTTTTAGTGGAAGGCAACACGCTGGAAACCAATTTATTTTTCAAATTAGGGGCTTTCCGATAGATATGGATGGGCTTATTGGGAACCAGGGATCCAATAATCGGATCTTTCTTCACTAAATCCCAATGTTTTCTAAGGATATTTTCAATTTCTCTATGTTGTTGATTAAATTCAGTGATAAACGCCCACTCATAACCATTTTTCTTATTTTTTTCCCCCTGGTATCTTATTTAAAAGATCACTGCGTTCAACTGTTTTGGCTTCCACTAGAGCTTTTTCAACTGTATTCTTACTGTATCCACATGCCATAAATTTTTCGCTCATTTATTTAGCTTGTGATTCGAAGACATCTTGTTCAGTGCAATTCCTTTTTACCCTTTTTAATTGGCTCATTGGGATTGAGTCAAGCCAGTTGTTATGATGGCAACTATTTGCTTCTATGTAAGATCCCGAATCAGTCGGTTTGGAATAGGTTTTGATATGTAATTTACCTTCTTTTATGTAGACTGTTATATCTAAAAAATTGATGGTTTCGGTGCTTTTTTCGAACGTCAAAACAATATTTTTGTCATTAGTATTTAATAAGGCACAGAACATGTCAAGCATGACAACATCCCCCCTCCAGAGGAAGAAAATGTCGTCTATGTACCGAGCATAGGACACCAGATTCGCTCCATACGGCTTGTTGGACCAAATGTTATTAAGTTCCCACAATCCGAGGAACAAATTTGCATAACTAGAGGAAAAAGGGGAGGAAACCTCAAATCCCACAGAGGGAAACGTAAAAGAAAACATAGGTCAAAAAGAATTAAAGATACTGGTGAGGATTCAGGGAAGGCCTCTAATACAGAAAAGGAAACAAAAAGTGTCTGTACAACCAAAATTTTTAATTTAAGTACACATGTGTTATCTGACAGTGAATCTAATAAAATTTAAGTTAAAGTTAAAATTTAAGTTAAAGAATATGTATTAAATGGGATAGACAATTTTTGCTGAAAAGCCTGTATGGATAATCTGCCGTTTTGATCCAATTGTGAAATGTGAGTGCATTACTATGAAGTATAATTAATTAGTAACAGCTGTTATGAATCGGAATGGGTATATAAGATCGTGCCTATGCACATTAACCACATCCCCTGACGAAGACTGTGATAGGTCGAAACGCGTTGGGCGTGGCTATCTGCTGAGGACGTTGTGACGTCACCCGCCGGGTCCGGAGCCGACGTGACAGTTCCAGCTCGGTTGAGCACAATTCTGCTGGTCGTGTGGACTTCACGGAGTTTGGATACTTTTACTGCAATGTATGTGGATATTACTTTTTCTATATAAAGTGATTGATTTTACGTTTACCAGTGCGCTCTCCTTATTGTTTCTAGCAATGATTGGTAATTGTTTGTTTATTTGTTATTGCATCAGTTCAGTATCTGGGAATGGAAACGAATATGTTATTATCTGTGGAAGACCAATGCAAATCTGTACAGCGGTGCCGTCGGACTACACATCCCATGATCCTCCAGTAATGAAATAGAATATGCTCCATGTCATTTCCGGACTTCTGCTACAGGCGGAACTCGCGAGACGATCCAACTGGAGGGTTTTCAATAAGGCTACCGCCTGTGACTTCCGGCGGAACTCCATACATGAACGCCGGAGCACTGTAAATGAACTACATTTCCCATGATTCATAGCGGTCTCTCTCAATTTTGGATGAGACCGGGAATATTTGTCAAAACCAGTGTTTATGATCTATCCCTGTGGTCTAGTAATGTAGAGTCTTGAGGGGTAATACCCTTCTTCTATTATGTTTTATTATTTTGTGCAAGAGCCTATGGTCTTTATTGGCATTTAGGACTTCAAGCGGAACTTCATATATGGCCGCCGGAGTCCCGTAAATAGACTACATTTTCCAAGATACATAGCGGTCTTCCTAGACGGTGGATAAAATCTAAATTTCCAGTTAAAATAGGTGCTGGTGTTTCCTCTTGCGGCCTGATAATATAGTGGCCTGCGGGTTGACACCTTTATATAATTTTTGTAATAAATTTATGAATCCTATTGGTATCTGCAACTTCCGGTGGATTTCCTTATATGGCCACCGGGGTTTAGCTTTTTCTAACTACATCCCCCAGAATCCTTAGCGTTTCTGTACAATCGGAGGTTAATTTGAGAGTTTACATTTTTTAACTTATTTGGGATTCTCCTGTTGGGATCTAACAATATATTGGAGCCTCAATATGTAATATTTTTATAAGATTCAACCACGTTTTAATAAAAATGTGATGTGTGTTCAATTAATGATGCAATTTCCTGCTACTCACGGATTGGATATCTGAACTATAAATATGGAGACTTCTCACAGTACAGGCAGTTCTTGATAAAGGTCCTGTAAAAGACCAAAATGCGTTGAACGAACAGTACTGTGAGTAGCCTAGGATGACCTGTTTTGGAATCATTTGGATTTTTGCTGTTTATAATTTTTTTTATTTTTTTATTATTGTACATTTTGCAAAGCACTTTGTGATGTACTTTGGAACTTTTTCTGGAAATAAAATCCCTATTTTCTAATCGTATAATGAGGAACTTCCATTTCTTATCCTGCATATTCTGTGAGGAATAATTTCCTGTTGGATTTTATACAACCCTGGCAAAAAGATATCTTGATAGGAGTCGACCCTCGATATATCCAGTGAGTTGTGGTACGCATATCTTTTAGAGAACAAAAGATACCTTTATATATTTTTCCCAACTACAAACTGTGTAAGTTGGGGAACGCATCTAACAGATCTTAAAGATACCTTTATATGATTTGATATTGCATCTCCAGTGTGAGTTTTGGGTACGCCCCTAAAATCTGCATTGTACTGCTATAAAGACATTTGATTTATCAAAGATACCTTTATGGGATTCCACTCACTTGCTTCTGTGTGAGTGGGGTACGCCCTTCTATCTCTTTGAGTTGTGAAAGTATCCAGAGTGGTGTGAAACTATTCTACACATTTGTTCTTTTCCTTTGTCTTTTATGAACACTGGAACTACCATATGACACTCCGAGAGAGGGGGAAAGAAATCCCATATCAGAGAAGATCTAAAGTTTCCACACGAAGGATACCTGTATTCCTCTTCAAAGAAGGGATGTATTTTATATGTTGAGTATTTTTCATGCGCCCTGTACACAAATAGGCACCACCCCATACTTTTTCCTTGGAATAAAAGATAATACCTTACTTAGGACACTAATTTCTGATGGAGACAGCTAGTGTGACGACAAGTTAAATATTACTTCCTCCCTCTCTTTGGAGGCTTCTTTGCGCTTTTTACATTCTTGTTGGCCGCCCTTACGGGTTGGTTTCCTTTTCGGGCATTAATCCGTGCCAGGGTATGTACACCTAAAGGGGAATTACATGCCTGTGATGTTGAAGCAGTTGAGGGGCGGTCTTCCGAAGCGCTTGCAGATGTACTATTACGCCTGGTAATATTTAAATACAGTATTTAAATGTTTCAAATGTTCTGCTTGTTTATAACGGATTTTTCACCTCCAATTTTTTTATATATGTACTCAGGTATTTATGCTAGTATTCAGAGTCACCAGGTTGTTAAATGACTAGAGAGCTGCTATGATATCTTGATATACGGAGCGATTTGAGATTTTCAGTTTGATCTTGGTGCCAGCTGATGAGTTACATGTGACTGTGCAGCACACATGTTTTATTGCACGGTTTTTAGAGATTAGAAGTGGTGTGTGAATCACATTATATGTTGATGTTGTGTCATTTATGTAAATGTGGTGCCTTACAGTGTCTGCTATATGTTTAAATGCTGTTGTAACATCATTGTAGCCGTGGGGCACCATTGTTACATGTATTTGAAACTGTTTATGCGTTGTCTTAACACTGTGGGACGTTCTCTCTGTCCGCTTCCCATCACTGCCCGGCCGCTGGCGCATCACTTCGGCCTCTGAGTGATGTTAGGTTGGGGGGGAGGTGTGGAGCCCGTGACCGGACGGCTGGCGGGATCCGGCGGATGATCAGATAGGTGGGGGTATGTATTTAATGCATGTCATTTTGTTGTGTACTGTATCCTGACGAAGGGGGAAACCCCGAAACGTTGATATATTAAAGCTTCACAGCTTGGTTTGTTGAATTTGCCTAAGAATTTTAATTTTAAATTGAATTTGCCTAAGTGCCGCTTCCTACCTCATGCTTACATTTGTGGGAGACCGTTCCGACAAAGAAAGCACCAGAGCGTTTGTATACTATTCAACTGAAGGAGTGCCGGATCCCTACTTTGTATATATATATATATATATATATATATATAATGTACAGAATAGGCGGCACTCCGAGACTTGGTAAAGGTGAAGAATAAAGTGCTGAGACTTTTATTTGTCAAATACGCATGATCTACGTTTCGGGGTCGCAGCCCCGTCGTCAGGATAAAAGTAAATGACATATAGTGTTGTATAAATACCTTAATTCAGAATGACTTCTCCCGCCAGCGTAATCCACGCTGCTCGGATCCCGGCCGCTGCACTCCGTCTCACCGGAAGTGACGTCGCGCCGGTCCGTCCAGCTGGCGTGGTGACGCTGTAAACAAGGTTGCCATGGTTACATATCAACAGTGTACACGTTATCAACCGTTCAGTGTAAAAATTCGTTAAACAAACAACTTTACAACATACTCTGTGCATTTGAAAACATTGTGAAGTAGCAATCAAAAACGCATGATGTGAGTGAAAAATAAAAAATAATGAAAACGTGTTAAAAACGTCACAGAGTATGTACGTGTATATAAGTGTGCTACATGATTAAATGTCACAAGTCCTACAACATAATATACCATTGCCTCTGATGGTTTGCTGAAATGGTTTGCTCATAAACCAATGATCGGCCTTATTATAATAATATACGTAAGGGTTAAGTACATATATGATGCTCTGTTACAAAAAACACACTCTTGTGTCTAAACCTGGGAATGATCGTACTTATAAAAAACATCTTAGGTTCAATGAATCGTTTAGACCATTAGGATAGATCGTATTGAGTCTATATATCCATCTAGACTCCAACTGAAGGAGCCTTTTTGATCTATCACCCCCTCGTAGTGACTGTGGTATATGATCAATGATCATATATCTGAGTGTGGCCATACTATGCTTTGCCTTGGCAAAGTGTCTGGCCACTGGCTGTTCACTATCTCCACTTTTAATTGCCTCCCGTATGGCATATCTGTGCTGCGCCATGCGTGTTTTAAAAGCACAGTCAGTTTTGCCCACGTAGGATAACCCACATGGGCATGTGAGGAGGTAGACCACAAATTTAGAATCACAGGATAGTGGATGTAAAATCCTAAATACTTTGCCTGTGTGCGGGTGTCTAAATTTGTCTCCTTGTGTAAGATAGCTGCACGTTGTGCAACCACTGCATCTAAAGCATCCTTGTCTCTTGCTAAGAAAATGCCGTTTTGGTTTTTCAAAATCAGAGATGTCAGTTTTTACAACATAATCTCTTATGCTTTTGTTCCTTTTGTGACTGATTAGCAACCTAGAGTTAAACACCTCCCCTAATTCTTTGTCTGTGGACACTATGGGCCATAGTTGTTTAACTCTTCTATTCAAATATGTGCTACTCGAATTATATTGAGTGACCCACGGGAACCTACCCTCCAATGTTTTCTTTTTGGCAGGCCTTAATAGCTGTTCTCTTGAAACTTTGACAGCTTTATGTTTGGCTTTCAGCAATTCTTCAGCCGGATATCCACGCTCTAAAAATTTCTGTGTCATTTTAAGCAATTCAAGGTCTCTGGTTTCTATTTTGCTGTTTATACGACAAACCCTAAGAAATTGGGAATAAGGTAAACTAGCGACTGTCGCTCGAGGATGAAAACTGTCAAATTTTAACAAGTTATTCCTGTCTGTTGGTTTAACAAAGAGAGCTGTACTGATGTTCCCTTCTTTTACATCAATTTGCACATCTAGAAAACTGACCGACATCTTATCCACCTTCATGGTGAATTTAACTGGACTGGCTGATTGATTGTGGCCTTCTATGACTTCTATTAATTGGTCCTGTGTGCCTGTCCACACAATGAGTATGTCGTCTATATATCTATAGTAGCCCCTTAGGTGTTCTGTTATGGATTTGTCTTGCATAAATAGATCCTTTTCCACCTCCCACATGTATGCATTAGCAAAAGAAGGGGCCACTGGGGACCCCATCGCACAACCCATGCGCTGAATATAGTATCTCCTATCATAAAGAAAGTAGTTGTGCTTCAATGTAAATTGTAACAATTCCAGAAAAAAAGCAACATGTGGGCCTTTGTATAATGGATTGTTAGTTATGAGGCGCCTTACTGCCTCCACCCCAGCCTCTTGTGGAATACATGTATAGAGGCTGGTGACGTCAATGGATGCCAAGCATGTATGTGGTGGTAACACTCCTAATGTGTCCAGTTTACTTAACAACATCGAGGTGTCTTTCAAGTGCGTGTTTGTCTGTTGAATACAGGGTTGCAAATACGTGTCACAAAAAATTGCCAAGGCTTCACACAACGACCCTCGGGCCGAAATAATCGGCCTGCCTGGGGGGTTATGCGCATCCTTATGCAATTTGGGGATACAGTAAAAAATAGGTACCACCGGATGATCTTTTAACAATGCTTTAGACAATGCGACTGAAATAAAACCTTCATCTACTGCTCTAGTTAATAATAATTCCAATTCCTGTTTAAAGGCAATTGTCGGATCAGACCGTAAAGGACCATATGTTTCTTGGTCCGAGAGAAGCCTTTCACATTCTCCCTTATATTGTCCCGTGTCCAATACAACTACACCACCTCCCTTATCGGCATTCCTGATTATAATGTCCCGTCTCTTGCCCAAGTTTTTTAATGCATCAAACTCATCTTTGGACATGTTTGGATGTGGTTTAATACACGGTTCATTGTCCAAAGAGTCCATCATTCTATGGAAAGTTCTAATAGAGGGATTGATGGAATTGGGTTCAAATGTAGATTTATTCAGGTTACTCACCTGA
Source organism: Pseudophryne corroboree (assembly GCF_028390025.1). Taxonomy (NCBI): domain Eukaryota; kingdom Metazoa; phylum Chordata; class Amphibia; order Anura; family Myobatrachidae; genus Pseudophryne; species Pseudophryne corroboree. The sequence continues at coordinate 35,993,047 of NC_086447.1, read as the reverse complement.
ATGGGGATGTCATTGGTCGGAACGGTTCTGGAATTCACCTGTGTTTTATTGAAGAATTCTTTAAGTTTCAAGGAACGTGTCAATTTGTGTGTCTCAATCTTCCATTGCATGGGGTCCAAAGAATTCGTGGGTACAAAGCCCAAGCCCTTACTAAGGACCTTGATCTCTGTGGGAGTTAATTCTTTGGTGGAAAGATTGAAGATTAATTGCGTCCCCTCCTGGGTGGTTTTGAACTTGTTCTGGGACCTCGTCTGCCTCCTCGTCTGTCCCCCTCGCCGCGTGAACGTACTCCTCTTCCTGCGGCTATGGCTCTGGTCCGTATCCCTAAAGGGACTTCATCCGCTTGTTGGTTGCGTCCTGCGGGGTTATCTTCCACTTCACTTGCCGAGGTACTTGAGTATATTGGGCGTTGTTCTCGTCGTCTAGTCAAATATTGACGTCCAGGAGGCTGGATCGATGGATTATTTGACAACCAGGAATATACCCTGTGCTGGGCGTAGTCCTGTTGCACTTTAACTAATTTTTGTTTTTTGAACTTGATCAAATTGATTTTATACTGCTCCAATTCCGCTTCCATTTTGGACAGCCACTCAGGGACCGGCGTTGTAGATAACGCATGTTCAGTAATAAAGGCCTCAATCTTCTGCTTGGTGCTATTCATCTCTTTAGCTGCCTCTTCTATTACGAGCAAAAGCAGATCCATTGAGCATTTGTTTAGTATCGAAATCCATTTCTTGCAGAAAGTTACATCATATCTGCCTATGGTGGGCATATTGTGTACCCGAAATCCTCTCGGTATCTGTTTTGCCCTATAATAGTCTGAAAGAGTCATTCCGTGATATTGGAAATCTATTTCACGTTTGCGTAATTTTAAGAGATCCCTGTAGAGGTCTTCTTTGGAGGCCACGTTATCTGTTCCAAACGCTGAGCCCTTAAACAGGATGTTCTCTGCTTCGGCTTCAGAGAAACTAAGAGTATCTGAATTGTCACATTGTAAAAAATGGGTGGCCCCATCTCCTGTTCTGTCATCCAGCAATGCCATCGTGGGCCGTGCCCAATATGTTGATGGACTTGGAAAGAAAAGTGCTGAGTGCAAATATGTGCAAATAAGCTGTGCAAAAAGTGCTGTGCAGGTGAAGTAAAAATCCTGAATAAATAACAGGGACTTAACGGTGCCTTGGTCTGTAATTAGGAACCTATTGCAAGGAACCAAATCACTATACAGAGTCCAGAATGGCCCGGCACTCACCCGCCCTTGGTGTAGAGAAAATATGCTCACGGTGCCTTCCCTCCAGGATGCTTCCCAGAAATATAATGTACAGAATAGGCGGCACTCCGAGACTTGGTAAAGGTGAAGAATAAAGTGCTGAGACTTTTATTTGTCAAATACGCATGATCTACGTTTCGGGGTCGCAGCCCCCGTCGTCAGGATAAAAGTAAATGACATATAGTGTTGTATAAATACCTTAATTCAGAATGACTTCTCCCGCCAGCGTAATCCACGCTGCTCGGATCCCGGCCGCTGCACTCCGTCTCACCGGAAGTGACGTCGCGCCGGTCCGTCCAGCTGGCGTGGTGACGCTGTAAACAAGGTTGCCATGGTTACATATCAACAGTGTACACGTTATCAACCGTTCAGTGTAAAAATTCGTTAAACAAACAACTTTACAACATACTCTGTGCATTTGAAAACATTGTGAAGTAGCAATCAAAAACGCATGATGTGAGTGAAAAATAAAAAATAATGAAAACGTGTTAAAAACGTCACAGAGTATGTACGTGTATATAAGTGTGCTACATGATTAAATGTCACAAGTCCTACAACATAATATACCATTGCCTCTGATGGTTTGCTGAAATGGTTTGCTCATAAACCAATGATCGGCCTTATTATAATAATATACGTAAGGGTTAAGTACATATATGATGCTCTGTTACAAAAAACACACTCTTGTGTCTAAACCTGGGAATGATCGTACTTATAAAAAACATCTTAGGTTCAATGAATCGTTTAGACCATTAGGATAGATCGTATTGAGTCTATATATCCATCTAGACTCCAACTGAAGGAGCCTTTTTGATCTATCACCCCCTCGTAGTGACTGTGGTATATGATCAATGATCATATATCTGAGTGTGGCCATACTATGCTTTGCCTTGGCAAAGTGTCTGGCCACTGGCTGTTCACTATCTCCACTTTTAATTGCCTCCCGTATGGCATATCTGTGCTGCGCCATGCGTGTTTTAAAAGCACAGTCAGTTTTGCCCACGTAGGATAACCCACATGGGCATGTGAGGAGGTAGACCACAAATTTAGAATCACAGGATAGTGGATGTAAAATCCTAAATACTTTGCCTGTGTGCGGGTGTCTAAATTTGTCTCCTTGTGTAAGATAGCTGCACGTTGTGCAACCACTGCATCTAAAGCATCCTTGTCTCTTGCTAAGAAAATGCCGTTTTGGTTTTTCAAAATCAGAGATGTCAGTTTTTACAACATAATCTCTTATGCTTTTGTTCCTTTTGTGACTGATTAGCAACCTAGAGTTAAACACCTCCCCTAATTCTTTGTCTGTGGACACTATGGGCCATAGTTGTTTAACTCTTCTATTCAAATATGTGCTACTCGAATTATATTGAGTGACCCACGGGAACCTACCCTCCAATGTTTTCTTTTTGGCAGGCCTTAATAGCTGTTCTCTTGAAACTTTGACAGCTTTATGTTTGGCTTTCAGCAATTCTTCAGCCGGATATCCACGCTCTAAAAATTTCTGTGTCATTTTAAGCAATTCAAGGTCTCTGGTTTCTATTTTGCTGTTTATACGACAAACCCTAAGAAATTGGGAATAAGGTAAACTAGCGACTGTCGCTCGAGGATGAAAACTGTCAAATTTTAACAAGTTATTCCTGTCTGTTGGTTTAACAAAGAGAGCTGTACTGATGTTCCCTTCTTTTACATCAATTTGCACATCTAGAAAACTGACCGACATCTTATCCACCTTCATGGTGAATTTAACTGGACTGGCTGATTGATTGTGGCCTTCTATGACTTCTATTAATTGGTCCTGTGTGCCTGTCCACACAATGAGTATGTCGTCTATATATCTATAGTAGCCCCTTAGGTGTTCTGTTATGGATTTGTCTTGCATAAATAGATCCTTTTCCACCTCCCACATGTATGCATTAGCAAAAGAAGGGGCCACTGGGGACCCCATCGCACAACCCATGCGCTGAATATAGTATCTCCTATCATAAAGAAAGTAGTTGTGCTTCAATGTAAATTGTAACAATTCCAGAAAAAAAGCAACATGTGGGCCTTTGTATAATGGATTGTTAGTTATGAGGCGCCTTACTGCCTCCACCCCAGCCTCTTGTGGAATACATGTATAGAGGCTGGTGACGTCAATGGATGCCAAGCATGTATGTGGTGGTAACACTCCTAATGTGTCCAGTTTACTTAACAACATCGAGGTGTCTTTCAAGTGCGTGTTTGTCTGTTGAATACAGGGTTGCAAATACGTGTCACAAAAAATTGCCAAGGCTTCACACAACGACCCTCGGGCCGAAATAATCGGCCTGCCTGGGGGGTTATGCGCATCCTTATGCAATTTGGGGATACAGTAAAAAATAGGTACCACCGGATGATCTTTTAACAATGCTTTAGACAATGCGACTGAAATAAAACCTTCATCTACTGCTCTAGTTAATAATAATTCCAATTCCTGTTTAAAGGCAATTGTCGGATCAGACCGTAAAGGACCATATGTTTCTTGGTCCGAGAGAAGCCTTTCACATTCTCCCTTATATTGTCCCGTGTCCAATACAACTACACCACCTCCCTTATCGGCATTCCTGATTATAATGTCCCGTCTCTTGCCCAAGTTTTTTAATGCATCAAACTCATCTTTGGACATGTTTGGATGTGGTTTAATACACGGTTCATTGTCCAAAGAGTCCATCATTCTATGGAAAGTTCTAATAGAGGGATTGATGGAATTGGGTTCAAATGTAGATTTATTCAGGTTACTCACCTGAATGGGGATGTCATTGGTCGGAACGGTTCTGGAATTCACCTGTGTTTTATTGAAGAATTCTTTAAGTTTCAAGGAACGTGTCAATTTGTGTGTCTCAATCTTCCATTGCATGGGAATTTCACCAATATATAAATCACTCGGCGCTTTGAAAGGTGAGATGTATATCAGATCTCATCCAGTGTGGTATGTCTTCTATCTCTGTAGTGTCCTCAAATAAAGACAAGAAAAACACTTCATAGGGCAAAGGTGTATGTTCTTTGTGATTCAAGATGATGTTATAATAATTTGCCTCCTACCATGTGTATTGGTCTACATGGGAGGTAGACAACAGCGTTTGAGTTTATGGATGATCTTAATCAGCAGACAAGTGGCATCCTCGTGTCCTCAAAAAAAATGATAGAAAGAATCCACCATAGCGTACCAAATGGTTAAAACATGAATATGTGTGGAAAGATAAAAGTACTAGACTCTCACCAAATGTGATGGTCCACTGTATTTAGTAGACAGTCAGCGCATGTGTTTGGAGATGATTAAATCAACCAGCAGATGGTATCCACATATCCTCAAAAAGAATAATGAAGAGAATCCACCATAGCGTACCAAAATGATTTAATAACACAACATAAAACCTTAAAATATACAGGCAGAAGTACTGGACTCTCACCGGATGTAATGGTCCACTTTGCAAAGCAGACAAACAGGCATGAGTGTGGTAATTGTCAGGCGTCCCTGCAAGCACTGTCCAAAACACCGATGGTCGTCCAGTCCCCTGTCACCAACCTCCCAAACAAACCATCCCCTCACATTTAAAAGACACCACTGATGTCCTGTTATATTTGAGTGACTTACAGTGGAAGGATGAATATCTATTGGTTACAGCTGATGTAGGGTCACTGTATACCATTATAGATCATTCCCAAGGATTGGAGGCAGTGTCAAGGATGCTGAACAGCTCCACCATCAATAAAGACATGCAAGAATTCCTTGTTGAGGGTATTCAATTTATTTTGAACAATAAGTTTTTCCTTTTTATGGATGATTTTTACATCCAAAAGAGGGGTACCGCCATGGGCACCAGGTTTGCCCCGAGCTATGCCAACATCTTTATGGGTTTGTGGGAGGAGGAGTGCATCTTCAACCACAACCCATTCGGGGCAAGCCTGGTGTCCTGGCGAAGGTACATTGACGATATTTTGTTTGTTTGGAGAGGAGACAGGGGTTCCTTAAAAGACTTCTGTGATTATCTGAATTCAAACAATAAAAATATTATTTTGTCCTTTGAAATCAGTGAGTCCAGTGTGAATTTCTTGGATTTGACGATTTATTGTGAAAACAATCAAATAAAAACCAAGAATTTCGTGAAATCCACGGACTCAAGAGCCTACATCAATAAGAGTAGCTGTCATCATCAAAAATGGCTTAATACCATCCCTGCAGGACAATTTAAGAGACTTAAGAGGAACTGTACGGACGTGGATACCTTCTCCGACCAAGCAAATGAATTGAAAAATTGCTTCCTTGCAAGTGGTTATGATGAGAAGGAGTTAGAAACATCTCTTGACACTGTCAAAAATATTAATCGTGAAAGTCTAATCAAAAAATCCAAAAATAAAAAGAATAATAACTCAGAAAAATTCAAATGGTCTTTTATATCGAATTTTTCATCTCAACATCACCAAGTAGTCAAAATTTTCAGGAAACATTGGGGGGTCTTAAAAAAGGATCCCATTTTGGGGAAAGAACTACCTGAATTTCCCATTTGCATATTTAGAAAAGCTCCCAACTTAAAACATAAGCTGGTTAAGAGTTTCCATATGGGAGACAAAATGAAAAATGTTGCCACCTCAGAAGGGTTTTACAGGTGTGGCACTTGTGCAGGGTGCAAGTGCATCCCTAATTCTTTTGGAAAAAAGGCCACCCAACTTAAGATTAATGGCAAAAACGTTTTTATTAAGGATTTTATCACATGCCACACTGCAAATGTCATTTATGGTATTGAATGTGATTGTGGGAAATTTTACATAGGAAGAACAAGTAGACAATTAAAAATAAGAATCAGCGAACATGTTAGGAATATCCGTAAAGGCTTAGAAACTCATGCTCTCTCTTCGCATTTTAAATTGACACATAACTGTGATTGCACAAAAATAAAAATTTTTTATGGTCTTAAAAAGGTTAATCTTGGACCAAGAGACACTGAGATTACATCAAAATTGGCCAAAGAGGAAATGAGTTTTATTTATAAGTACAAAACCCTTGTTCCTTCTGGCCTGAACAAGGATTTTGAAGTTAAATGGTTTCTTTGAAAAATCTTCTTCAAATGAGATAAATCTGTTGTCTAATGAATGTTTGTCTCTATTTTACATGGACCCATTATCGGGGGAATGAAACGCAAGCTGAACCGCATATATTTCCGGTAATAGAATCCATTTGACATCTGAAATTCCGTCAGCGGTACCTGTGAAACGCAAATGACGCCACTTCCGGCCTGACCGCTGGAACGCATGACGTAACTTCCGGTAAAAACAGGAAGTTCGACATCCGACGACGAACGGACTTCACAGACACAGCTGCGTTCATTTATGGACTCTAATGAGGAAAACACATGAACTTACCGACATGGAGAAAACGGACCGGGACAACTCAATTGTTAGAATAGGGTTACAATAGCAGTTAGAAATCCATGTCTGGAAATAGGTTTTATTACTCAGGGGTATAAATATTCCCACAATAGTCAACCTCACTATGCTGTGATAAAGATACCTGGGAGTATCGAAACGCGTCGCAAGGAGGTTGGTGACAGGGGACTGGACGACCATCGGTGTTTTGGACAGTGCTTGCAGGGACGCCTGACAATTACCACACTCATGCCTGTTTGTCTGCTTTGCAAAGTGGACCATACATCCGGTGAGAGTCCAGTACTTCTGCCTGTATATTTTAAGGTTTTATGTTGTGTTATTAAATCATTTTGGTACGCTATGGTGGATTCTCTTCATTATTCTTTTTGAGGATATGTGGATACCATCTGCTGGTTGATTTAATCATCTCCAAACACATGCGCTGACTGTCTACTAAATACAGTGGACCATCACATTTGGTGAGAGTCTAGTACTTTTATCTTTCCACACATATTCATGTTTTAACCATTTGGTACGCTATGGTGGATTCTTTCTATCATTTTTTTTGAGGACACGAGGATGCCACTTGTCTGCTGATTAAGATCATCCATAAACTCAAACGCTGTTGTCTACCTCCCATGTAGACCAATACACATGGTAGGAGGCAAATTATTATAACATCATCTTGAATCACAAAGAACATACACCTTTGCCCTATGAAGTGTTTTTCTTGTCTTTATTTGAGGACACTACAGAGATAGAAGACATACCACACTGGATGAGATCTGATATACATCTCACCTTTCAAAGCGCCGAGTGATTTATATATTGGTGAAATTGCTGTTTTTGATATGTATATTGGAATGTAGGTGACATTCTTCACTAATCTAATCACAGGGGCTGCTGATTGTGCGCAGTGGTAGGGCTCACTTTTTCTTTTGTATCTTCCATTGCATGGGGTCCAAAGAATTCGTGGGTACAAAGCCCAAGCCCTTACTAAGGACCTTGATCTCTGTGGGAGTTAATTCTTTGGTGGAAAGATTGAAGATTAATTGCATCCCCTCCTGGGTGGTTTTGAACTTGTTCTGGGACCTCGTCTGCCTCCTCGTCTGTCCCCCTCGCCGCGTGAACGTACTCCTCTTCCTGCGGCTATGGCTCTGGTCCGTATCCCTAAAGGGACTTCATCCGCTTGTTGGTCGCGTCCTGCGGGGTTATCTTCCACTTCACTTGCCGAGGTACTTGAGTATATTGGGCGTTGTTCTCGTCGTCTAGTCAAATATTGACGTCCAGGAGGCTGTCTCGATGGATTATTTGACAACCAGGAATATACCCTGTGCTGGGCGTAGTCCTGTTGCACTTTAACTAATTTTTGTTTTTTGAACTTGATCAAATTGATTTTATACTGCTCCAATTCCGCTTCCATTTTGGACAGCCACTCAGGGACCGGCATTGTAGATAACGCATGTTCAGTAATAAAGGCCTCAATCTTCTGCTTGGTGCTATTCATCTCTTTAGCTGCCTCTTCTATTACGAGCAAAAGCAGATCCATTGAGCATTTGTTTAGTATCGAAATCCATTTCTTGCAGAAAGTTACATCATATCTGCCTATGGTGGGCATATTGTGTACCCGAAATCCTCTCGGTATCTGTTTTGCCCTATAATAGTCTGAAAGAGTCATTCCGTGATATTGGAAATCTATTTCACGTTTGCGTAATTTTAAGAGATCCCTGTAGAGGTCTTCTTTGGAGGCCACGTTATCTGTTCCAAACGCTGAGCCCTTAAACAGGTGGATTACGCTGGCGGGAGAAGTCATTCTGAATTAAGGTATTTATACAACACTATATGTCATTTACTTTTATCCTGACGACGGGGCTGCGACCCCGAAACGTAGATCATGCGTATTTGACAAATAAAAGTCTCAGCACTTTATTCTTCACCTTTACCAAGTCTCGGAGTGCCGCCTATTCTGTACATTATATTTCTGGGAAGCATCCTGGAGGGAAGGCACCGTGAGCATATTTTCTCTACACCAAGGGCGGGTGAGTGCCGGGCCATTCTGGACTCTATATATATATATATATATATATATATATATATATTTTTTTTTTTTTTTTTGGGGGGGGTGTGACTATTTTGTCAGTCCCGGGCCCCACAATTTCTGATGACAGCCCACGTCAGTGTTATTGTCAGTTATTTACTTTTTCTTCATGTCCTACAATGAAATTGATACTGTAGGTGAATTAAACACAACAGGGTGCCTGAGCACTGCTCCTAAGTTTGAACTATTGGGCAACACATAACACTTGTTATATATAAGAAAATTATGGTAGGGCTCGTATTTTCAGTGCTGGAAAATACTTAGTGAAAAACATAAAAAATATGAGATAAAATCTCCTTTAAAATCCACATTTCATTATTTTCAACACATGAAAATAAAGAAAACTAACAGTACTATGATACTACAAACAAGGGAAAAAAAAAGATGGGAATATAATTTTGAGAGTGTCTCCACCGGTAGCTGGTGTAATAAAATATAATATGTACAGATGTTGCCACGCTGAAAGCTATTCGCGGCAAAGTTTGCTATTGTGCCTGTAACTGTGCTGAAGCGTATGCAAGCAAATGGCCATAGAGATACATGGAGGGTGTGGGTATGTACAGACTGGTATATTAAGCTGCAGTCAGAGGACGTCTGGCTGTGCAGCGGATGCAATGAGTATGGCTACATCTGTAGGATTTCTGTACACAGTCTCTATTAAATATATATGGTACGTATGCTAATTGTTGAAACTATTTGTACATCTTGCATAACCAATCTCAATATATATTATTATTATTATTATTATTATTATTAATAACAACAATAATAATAATAATAAAAATAATAATATTGAACTCATCTAGCCTTCTCTGCTGTGCCTAGGTGCACCAAGGTTTATTAGCATAAGCCTTTCATCTATTGTTCTCAGGTGCAATACAATACAGAGAGAACAATACAGCAGGGGATTAAATCACTACAGCAGGGGATTAAGTCCAACAGCACTGGCTCAGTTATCATATCAAAGGGATAGATAAACAGGGTTCCATCTGTATGTCAAATTGTTATTCATTTCAGTTCCATATGATAGACCAGACAGCTTCATAATTCACATATAGATTTGTAAGACAGTAATTCATAGGTTATTCCAATGTGTGTAGTACGGTATGCCAGCGCTCGGGCTCCCGGGGACCAGCATACCAGCACCGGAAGCCCGACTGCCGGCATACCGACAGCGGGGCGAGCGCAAAGGAGCCCCTTGCGGGATTGCTGCACTCGCCATGCTGCAAGCATGGTGCACACTATTTTATTCTCCCTCCAGGGGGGTCGAGGACCCCCACGAGGGAGAATATATGTCGGTATGCCGGGTGTCGGGATTCCGGCGCCGGTATACTGTGCGCCGGGATCCCGTCATTCGGCATACTGAATACCACCCATTCCAATGTGCTTGGTGTTTAATAAAGCAGCTAAACATTTACTTCATGCAAGCTGTTCTTCAAAGAAATAAGCCGCCTGGAGCAAATAGAATTTGTTAATGCAGCAATGTTCAACACAGTTAGTTGTAACAGAATGGCCAGATGTAATTGGCTTGGGGATTGGTTAGTGGCCTCACACATGTTGGGCAGCCTTACCCTGTGCTGGGCGGACCCCAGCATGTGCAGAGATAAACGTAGATCTAGTTGTATATGCAGCAATCTGCGTTCATCTCTGAATAACCCTTTATGTCTTTAATACTGTTGTTAAGATATTGGACAAAATATCAGCAACCAGATGGAACACCAAAAACTAGAGATGAGCGCCGGAAATTTTTCGGGTTTTGTGTTTTGGTTTTGGGTTCGGTTCCGCGGCCGTGTTTTGGGTTCGACCGCGTTTTGGCAAAACCTCACCGATTTTTTTTTGTCGGATTCGGGTGTGTTTTGGATTCGGGTGTTTTTTTCAAAAAACCCTAAAAAACAGCTTAAATCATAGAATTTGGGGGTAATTTTAATCCCAAAGTATTATTAACCTCAAAAAACATAATTTCCACTCATTTTCAGCCTATTCTGAACACATCACACCTCACAATATTATTTTTAGTCCTAAAATTTGCACCGAGGTCGCTGTGTGAGTAAGATAAGCGACCCTAGTGGCCGACACAAACACCGTGCCCATCTAGGAGTGGCACTGCAGTGTCACGCAGGATGTCCCTTCCAAAAAACCCTCCCCAAACAGCACATGACGCAAAGAAAAAAAGAGGCGCAACGAGGTAGCTGTGTGAGTAAGATTAGCGACCCTAGTGGCCGACACAAACACCGGGCCCATCTAGGAGTGGCACTGCAGTGTCACGCAGGATGTCCCTTCCAAAAAACCCTCCCCAAACAGCACATGACGCAAAGAAAAAAAGAGGCGCAATGAGGTAGCTGACTGTGTGAGAAAGATAAGCGACCCTAGTGGCCGACACAAACACCGTGCCCATCTAGGAGTGGCACTGCAGTGTCACGCAGGATGTCCCTTCCAAAAAACCCTCCCCAAACAGCACATGACGCAAAGAAAAAAAGAGGCGCAACGAGGTAGCTGTGTGAGTAAGATTAGCGACCCTAGTGGCCGACACAAACACCGGGCCCATCTAGGAGTGGCACTGCAGTGTCACGCAGGATGTCCCTTCCAAAAAACCCTCCCCAAACAGCACATGACGCAAAGAAAAAAAGAGGCGCAATGAGGTAGCTGACTGTGTGAGAAAGATAAGCGACCCTAGTGGCCGACACAAACACCGGGCCCATCTAGGAGTGGCACTGCAGTGTCACGCAGGATGTCCCTTCCAAAAAACCCTCCCCAAACAGCACATGACGCAAAGAAAAAAAGAGGCGCAACGAGGTAGCTGTGTGAGTAAGATTAGCGACCCTAGTGGCCGACACAAACACCGGGCCCATCTAGGAGTGGCACTGCAGTGTCACGCAGGATGTCCCTTCCAAAAAACCCTCCCCAAACAGCACATGACGCAAAGAAAAAAAGAGGCGCAACGAGGTAGCTGTGTGAGTAAGATTAGCGACCCTAGTGGCCGACACAAACACCGGGCCCATCTAGGAGTGGCACTGCAGTGTCACGCAGGATGTCCCTTCCAAAAAACCCTCCCCAAACAGCACATGACGCAAAGAAAAAAAGAGGCGCAACGAGGTAGCTGTGTGAGTAAGATTAGCGACCCTAGTGGCCGACACAAACACCGGGCCCATCTAGGAGTGGCACTGCAGTGTCACGCAGGATGTCCCTTCCAAAAAACCCTCCCCAAACAGCACATGACGCAAAGAAAAAAAGAGGCGCAACGAGGTAGCTGTGTGAGTAAGATTAGCGACCCTAGTGGCCGACACAAACACCGGGCCCATCTAGGAGTGGCACTGCAGTGTCACGCAGGATGTCCCTTCCAAAAAACCCTCCCCAAACAGCACATGACGCAAAGAAAAAAAGAGGCGCAACGAGGTAGCTGTGTGAGTAAGATTAGCGACCCTAGTGGCCGACACAAACACCGGGCCCATCTAGGAGTGGCACTGCAGTGTCACGCAGGATGTCCCTTCCAAAAAACCCTCCCCAAACAGCACATGACGCAAAGAAAAAAAGAGGCGCAACGAGGTAGCTGTGTGAGTAAGATTAGCGACCCTAGTGGCCGACACAAACACCGGGCCCATCTAGGAGTGGCACTGCAGTGTCACGCAGGATGTCCCTTCCAAAAAACCCTCCCCAAACAGCACATGACGCAAAGAAAAAAAGAGGCGCAATGAGGTAGCTGTGTGAGTAAGATTAGCGACCCTAGTGGCCGACACAAACACCGGGCCCATCTAGGAGTGGCACTGCAGTGTCACGCAGGATGTCCCTTCCAAAAAACCCTCCCCAAACAGCACATGACGCACAGAAAAATAAAAGAAAAAAGAGGTGCAAGATGGAATTGTCCTTGGGCCCTTCCCACCCACCCTTATGTTGTAACTATAAACAAAACAGGACATGCACACTTTAACCAACCCATCATTTCAGTGACAGGGTCTGCCACACGACTGTGACTGAAATGACGGGTTGGTTTGGACCCCCACCCAAAAAGAAGCAATTAATCTCTCCTTGCACAAACTGGCTCTACAGAGGCAAGATGTCCACCTCATCATCATCCTCCGATATATCACCGTGTACATCCCCCTCCTCACAGATTATCAATTCGTCCCCACTGGAATCCACCATGTCAGCTCCCTGTGTACTTTGTGGAGGCAATTGCTGCTGGTCAATGTCTCCGCGGAGGAATTGATTATAATTCATTTTAATGAACATCATCTTCTCCACATTTTCTGGATGTAACCTCGTACGCCGATTGCTGACAAGGTGAGCGGCGGCACTAAACACTCTTTCGGAGTACACACTTGTGGGAGGGCAACTTAGGTAGAATAAAGCCAGTTTGTGCAAGGGCCTCCAAATTGCCTCTTTTTCCTGCCAGTATAAGTACGGACTGTGTGACGTGCCTACTTGGATGCGGTCACTCATATAATCCTCCACCATTCTATCAATGGTGATAGAATCATATGCAGTGACAGTAGACGACATGTCCGTAATGGTTGTCAGGTCCTTCAGTCCGGACCAGATGTCAGCATCAGCAGTCGCTCCAGACTGCCCTGCATCACCGCCATCGGGTGGGCTCGGAATTCGTAGCCTTTTCCTCGCACCCCCAGTTGCGGGAGAATGTGAAGGAGGAGATGTTGACAGGTCGCGTTCCGCTTGACTTGACAATTTTCTCACCAGCAGGTCTTTGAAACCCAGCAGACTTGTGTGCGCCGGAAAGAGAGATCCAAGGTAGGTTTTAAATCTAGGATCGAGCACGGTGGCCAAAATGTAGTGCTCTGATTTTAACATATTGACCACCCGTGAATCCTTGTTAAGCGAATTAAGGGCTCCATCCACAAGTCCCACATGCCTAGCGGAATCGCTCTGTCTTAGCTCCTCCTTCAATGTCTCCAGCTTCTTCTGCAAAAGCCTGATGAGGGGAATGACCTGACTCAGGCTGGCAGTGTCTGAACTGACTTCACGTGTGGCAAGTTCAAAGGGCATCAGAACCTTGCACAACGTTGAAATCATTCTCCACTGCGCTTGAGACAGGTGCATTCCACCTGTTATATCGTGCTCAGTTGTATAGGCTTGAATGGCCTTTTGCTGCTCCTCCAACCTCTGAAGCATATAGAGGGTTGAATTCCACCTCGTTACCACCTCCTGCTTCAGATGATGGCAGGGCAGGTTCAGGCGTTTTTGGTGGTGCTCCAGTCTTCTGTACGTGCTGCCTGTACGCCGAAAGTGTCCCGCAATTTTTCTGGCCACCGCCAGCATCTCTTGCACGCCCCTGTCGTTTTTTAAAAAATTCTGCACCACCAAATTCAAGGTATGTGCAAAACATGGGACGTGCTGGAATTTGCCCAGATTTAATGCACGCACAATATTGCTGGCGTTGTCCGATGCCACAAATCCACAGGAGAGTCCAATTGGGGTAAGCCATTCCGCGATGATCTTCCTCAGTTGCCGTAAGAGGTTTTCAGCTGTGTGCGTATTCTGGAAACCGGTGATACAAAGCGTAGCCTGCCTAGGAAAGAGTTGGCGTTTGCGAGATGCTGCTACTGGTGCCGCCGCTGCTGTTCTTGCGGCGGGAGTCCATACATCTACCCAGTGGGCTGTCACAGTCATATAGTCCTGACCCTGCCCTGCTCCACTTGTCCACATGTCCGTGGTTAAGTGGACATTGGGTACAACTGAATTTTTTAGGACACTGGTGAGTCTTTTTCTGAGGTCCGTGTACATTTTCGGTATCGCCTGCCTAGAGAAGTGGAACCTAGATGGTATTTGGTAACGGGGGCACACTGCCTCAATAAAATGTCTAGTTCCCTGTGAACTAACGGCGGATACCGGACGCACGTCTAACACCAACATAGTTGTCAAGGCCTGAGTTATCCGCTTTGCAGCAGGATGACTGCTGTGATATTTCATCTTCCTCGCAAAGGACTGTTGAACAGTCAATTGCTTACTGGAAGTAGTACAAGCGGGCTTACGACTTCCCCTCTGGGATGACCATCGACTCCCAGCAGCAACAACAGCAGCGCCAGCAGCAGTAGGCGTTACACGCAAGGATGCATCGGAGGAATCCCAGGCAGGAGAGGAATCGTCAGAATTGCCAGTGACATGGCCTGCAGGACTATTGGCATTCCTGGGGAAGGAGGAAATTGACACTGAGGGAGTTGGTGGGGTGGTTTGCGTGAGCTTGGTTACAAGAGGAAGGGATTTACTGGTCAGTGGAGTGCTTCCGCTGTCACCCAAAGTTTTTGAACTTGTCACTGACTTATTATGAATGCGCTGCAGGTGACGTATAAGGGAGGATGTTCCGAGGTGGTTAACGTCCTTACCCCTACTTATTACAGCTTGACAAAGGGAGCACACGGCTTGACACCTGTTGTCCGCATTTCTGGTGAAATACCTCCACACCGAAGAGCTGATTTTTTTGGTATTTTCTCCTGGCATGTCAACGGCCATATTCCTCCCACGGACAACAGGTGTCTCCCCGGGTGCCTGACTTAAACAAACCACCTCACCATCAGAATCCTCCTGGTCAATTTCCTCCCCAGCGCCAGCAACACCCATATCCTCCGCATCCTGGTGGACTTCAACACTGACATCTTCAATCTCACTATCAGGAACTGGACTGCGGGTGCTCCTTCCAGCACTTGCAGGGGGCGTGCAAATGGTGGAAGGCGCATGCTCTTCACATCCAGTGTTGGGAAGGTCAGGCATCGCAACCGACACAATTGGACTCTCCTTGTGGATTTGGGATTTCGAAGAACGCACAGTTCTTTGCTGTGCTTTTGCCAGCTTGAGTCGTTTCATTTTTCTAGCGAGAGGCTGAGTGCTTCCATCCTCATGTGAAGCTGAACCACTAGCCATGAACATAGGCCAGGGCCTCAGCCGTTCCTTGCCACTCCGTGTGGTAAATGGCATATTGGCAAGTTTACGCTTCTCCTCCGACAATTTTATTTTAGGTTTTGGAGTCCTTTTTTTTCTGATATTTGGTGTTTTGGATTTGACATGCTCTGTACTATGACATTGGGCATCGGCCTTGGCAGACGACGTTGCTGGCATTTCATCGTCTCGGCCATGACTAGTGGCAGCAGCTTCAGCACGAGGTGGAAGTGGATCTTGATCTTTCCCTAATTTTGGAACCTCAACTTTTTTGTTCTCCATATTTTATAGGCAGAACTAAAAGGCACCTCAGGTAAACAATGGAGATGGATGGATTGGATACTAGTATACTATATATACAATTATGGACGGACTGCCACGGTTAGGTGGTATAAAAAAACCACGGTATAAAAAAACCACGGTATAAAAAAACCACGGTATAAAAAAACCACGGTATAAGAAAACCACGGTATAAGAAAACCACGGTATAAAAAAACCACGGTATAAGAAAACCACGGTATAAGAAAACCACGGTATAAGAAAACCACGGTATAAAAAAACCACGGTATAAAAAAACCACGGTATAAAAAAACCGCACTGTACACTGGTTGATAAAGAGATAGTAGTATACTCGTAACAATTAGGATGACACTATGACGGTATAAAGAATGAAAAAAAAAACACGGTTAGGTGGTATATAACAGGGCTGGCCAAACCGGTCCTCAAGATCTACCAACAGTTCATGTTTTCCAGGCCTCCTGGAGACCTGTAGAATTGTCAGTTAGGAATGAATGCAGCACATCTTAATTAGTAATGACTACACCTGTGCACCAGCTAGGTGATCCGGAAAATGTGTACTGTTGGTACAATTCTGGTATACAATTCTGGTCGGACGGACTGCCTGCCGAGTGCCGACACAGAGGTAGCCACAGCCGTGAACTACCGCACTGTACACTGGTTGATAAAGAGATAGTAGTATACTCGTAACAATTAGGATGACACTATGACGGTATAAAGAATGAAAAAAAAACCACGGTTAGGTGGTAGGTATATAATAAATAATACAATTCTGGTCGGACGGACTGCCTGCCGTGTGCCGACACAGAGGTAGCCACAGCCGTGAACTACCGCACTGTACACTGGTTGATAAAGAGATAGTAGTATACTCGTAACAATTAGGATGACACTATGACGGTATAAAGAATGAAAAAAAAACCACGGTTAGGTGGTAGGTATATAATAAATAATACAATTCTGGTCGGACGGACTGCCTGCCGTGTGCCGACACAGAGGTAGCCACAGCCGTGAACTACCGCACTGTACACTGGTTGATAAAGAGATAGTAGTATACTCGTAACAATTAGGATGACACTATGACGGTATAAAGAATGAAAAAAAAACCACGGTTAGGTGGTAGGTATATAATAAATAATACAATTCTGGTCGGACGGACTGCCTGCCGTGTGCCGACACAGAGGTAGCCACAGCCGTGAACTACCGCACTGTACACTGGTTGATAAAGAGATAGTAGTATACTCGTAACAATTAGGATGACACTATGACGGTATAAAGAATGAAAAAAAAAACACGGTTAGGTGGTAGGTATATAATAAATAATACAATTCTGGTCGGACGGACTGCCTGCCGTGTGCCGACACAGAGGTAGCCACAGCCGTGAACTACCGCACTGTACACTGGTTGATAAAGAGATAGTAGTATACTCGTAACAATTAGGATGACACTATGACGGTATAAAGAATGAAAAAAAAACCACGGTTAGGTGGTAGGTATATAATAAATAATACAATTCTGGTCGGACGGACTGCCTGCCGTGTGCCGACACAGAGGTAGCCACAGCCGTGAACTACCGCACTGTACTGTGTCTGCTGCTAATATAGACTGGTTGATATTTAAAGAGATATTAGTAGTATACAACAATACTATACTGGTGGTCAGGCACTGGTCACCACTCCTGCAGCAAAAGTGTGCACTGTTAATTAATATAATTGTACTCCTGGCTCCTGCTAACAACCTGCAGTGCTCCCCAGTCTCCCCCACAATTAATTATAAGCTTTTAATTTATACATTGATGACTGTGCAGCACACTGGGCTGAGCTGAGTGCACACAGACTGAGTCACACTGTGTGACTGACTGTGCTGTGTATCGTTTTTTTTTTCAGGCAGAGAACGGATATAGCAGAGAGAAGTGAACGGATATATTATATTAAATAAAAGTTAGCAACTGCACTGGTCACTGACTGTGGTAAACTAACTCTGTCTGTCTCTCTATCTAATCTATCTATCTATTCTAATGGAGAGGACGCCAGACACGTCCTCTCCCTATCAATCTCAATGCACGAGTGAAAATGGCGGCGACGCGCGGCTCCTTATATAGAATCCGAGTCTCGCGAGAATCCGACAGCGTCATGATGACGTTCGGGCGCGCTCGGGTTAACCGAGCAAGGCGGGAAGATCCGAGTCGCTCGGACCCGTGAAAAAAAAGGTGAAGTTCGTGCGGGTTCGGATTCAAAGAAACCGAACCCGCTCATCTCTACCAAAAACCAGCTTTGTTACTGGCCACATGGGCTCAACAATGAGCAACACAAAATAATCATCATGCAATACATAAATGAGCATAGAATACACTCAATAGCAGTAGGTCTGGACATGGAGAAGGACATAGATAGTTTGTCCTGGCCTTTTATGGTCAAGATTTTGTCTGTTATGGAAAATGTATTCAAGCAATAATGGACCCTTAGATTACAACTCTTTCTACAGCAGTCAAGCCTGGATTTTGATTCTGACTCTTTTAGTGTCTTAAAATGAACAAGGCAGAGCTGCCCCCTCTCACCCCGTATTATAGCAATAAATACTGAGCTCCTGGAATGTACTTCTTCAGATCTGGAATTAATCTAGCTATCTACAAATACAAAATGTCTCTCCTTGCTTTCTTTACCATTTTCATGTTACTTACATCTCTCCTCATATTGGGGGTCATTCTGAGTTGATCGTAGCTGTGCTAAATTTAGCACAGCTATGATCAACTTCCCTGACATGCGGGGGAGTGCCCATCACGGGGATAGTCCGCCCCGTATGTCAGTGCCCCTCTGCACAAATATAAAAGCATCGCACAGCAGCGTTGCTTTTGTATTTGAGGAGAAACTTTGCGCGCAGCTCCTGTGGTTGGCCGGGAGTGAATTGTCGCTGCCGCTGGCCGCAGCGGCTGCGTGATACGTCACGCAGCCACCGCGGCCCGTCCCCCCAACAGTCCGGACATGCCTGCATTGGACAGACCGCACCCCCTAAACGGCAGCTTAACGCCGCCATTCAGTTCCCTCCCATCCAGCGACCGCCTCTGTCTCAGAAGCGATCACTAGGCAATAAAAACTGCAGTGCCAGCGCATGCGCAGTTCTGACTCGATCGCTGCGTCAAACTGCAGCGAGCGATCGGGTCGGAATGACCCCCCAATGATTCATAAACCAGATCATTGTGGTTCAGTGTCATCTACAAGATATCTGAGGTCCTAACTTTTCACCAGCTGAAACATCTTAAGAAACTCATGCAGCTAACTATCCTCCTCTGTTTATACACATCAATCAATCAGTTGAGAGGCCGGAGCTACAGTAAGGGCCTGATTCCTGATTGAGTGATGAGCGGTGCAGTATCATACAGGCTCAAACTTTATGCAAACCATTAAAAAATAAAGTATAATTTTCAAAGGTACAAAAATTATTTTCAGGCTAACCATTGTACAACGTGTTACCAGTCACAGATGACTAAATGTTCTTCTGCGGCTGCTGGGGTCACCAGGGGACTATTTCCTTAATTTCATGCACAAGGGGGAAATAATCCATAGTGGATGGAACTGGAAATAAGGCTGAATGTTACAGTAATTAATCTCTTATGAATATTTTTCCCCTTAACTATCACTCATAAAAGGCCATCAGATATAGAAGAGAAACAAATAATGGACTGAAGACACAGAACACGCTTAAGGTATTTTATATCTATATAGACACATTATAAAGAATTTTACAACAAGAGTTTCATATTTTCCTAGGATGTAGCACAGATCATTTATTGCACATGAAGACAGAAGTGACGCAGTAACATGGTTTGTGATGTATTATTGTTAGTCAGTCTCATACAGTGCAGCTGCATATACACCGGGAACTGTCTTCATAATCCACATGTTCTGAGATTCACCTAATTCCTATAGAAACCTGTGCGATAATTCAGATTTAAACTCTATAGGAATTATTTACTAAACACTGGCTCTTAAAACCTGGTGATTCCGATCATGTTTATGCCCAGAATCTAAACTTTCACTAGCAAGGCTCAGTCTTACCGTAGGTCCTCTGCTTTTCTCATTTTATACCAAATATCTTGGCAAACTAAGATATCCCTATCCTCCCAAGATTTGTCACCATCTGTATTAGTCCGTGTCACTGAGTGGATGTCATCTCTGCCGATTCTTCCTGGATGTCATTTCGCCACATAGAACTTAATCTGTCCAACACAGAATTAATGATATTTCCACCAGCCAAAAGTAGTTACAATCCTAATATCTCTATCACTGTTGATAAGTGGACAATGCACCCTACACCACAAGCTCGCTGCCTAGGTGTCCTCCTTCAAACTGAACTGTCCTTTGTTCCCCACATTCATTCTTTTTTCAAATCATGTTACATTCATTTAAGGTGTACCTAACTGTTGTTGCAATTGTGGACAGATTCCAGTGTCTAACAAGAAGTAGATATTGAAAGCAAATATACAGATTAGGTGAAGCTGTGGCCTCACATGGTCTGTATATTTGCTTTCAATATCTACTTCATATGGCTCAATTGTTTTGCATGGACATTGTTATCTTCTTGTCCCACACACAGCCGCTAAAATCCGGACATTGATGAATGGAGCAAGTGATGTACATAATATTTTCTAACTAAAATTATACAAGCTTGTGAGTGATCGTTTAATACATGGGATCATAATTACCAATTCTTAAGGTCTAATCACACATGGGGCCTTCAATTGAGACACACAGCTCAAGATGATTGTTACTTGTTACCTTTTACTTTAAAAAAAAAATTGAAACATGTGCACAGTACTATTTTTATGTCTTATTTGGTTTGATTATAAAATTGAAATATATATTAATTATTGAGTGTTTTAATTTTTTACACTGTGGTAGATAATTATTGATATATCATTATCCATACCCGTTTATCCCAATTGCAGTTGTTTTTTCTTCTTGTTAGTTCTACTAAGGTTTATTACACAACAGTGAATGGAAATTAAGGTGGTATGAAGCTCTTATATACATATATATATATATATATATATATATATATATATATGTGGTAGTGCCCCGAGATTGGCAAGTTCTAGGTTACGGTTATTCATATCACTATAACTGTGGTGGGAGAGGGAAGGGCTTCTGGTTCTGTGTCTTGGCTGTTTCATTTATTATATATCCCTAAGATATCTCTAAGTAGGACAAACCTTTAATCAAGGACTTTATTAATGCAGAGAAAGTGGCTATCCCAGTCCCGCACCCTACCTCTATATCTGCTTGGTTTCAAAGGCTTGATATGTACATGGGTATGGAAGACCTTTACCTTTCTGACAAGGTATTTGTCTCTATGTGGTATGCCTGACTAGAATATAAAAAATCTGCAGAGAAAAGGGTCCATTTATTGTGATATAGTGTGGGCCTGTTATTCCATTGCTTGTGCCTTCCTACTGACTTCAGGATAGATACTTATATCAACTGTATACATATTTTAATTTTACCCTCTTCTCCCCATTCTTCTCCTTTTCTCTTGGATCTCTGTCATGCTCCTCTCCTGTTTCCTCCCTTCATACCCCCATATCTCGGTTTTATGTTCCTTTTTGTTATTGGCTATGGTAAAATTGCAATCACACCATGATTGCTTTGAAGAATGTTTTTATCGCTTCTCAATATTTGTGCTTGCAAATAAACATTAATTACTGTATACAAAGGGAGGATGTATCAAAAGGGGATAAGTTGCAATACTGTAGCCACCAATCATCTTTCAATATAATTTTCTATAAAATAATATTTTGAATCTGATGGGTTGCTATAGGCAACTTCACTTGTCTTATTGATAGGGTTTTGCATGTATAGTTTTGAACAACATGGAACAAAGTGGTCTCCATTTCATTTCCTTTGCACCTCCATTGGGATATACACAGTTTGGCAACTTTTATTACTAGCAAGGACGGAATACATGGATGTTATACCCAATATTAACTACGCATAGTCATCTTGGCAAATACAAAATATTATTAAAAAAATAATATCTTTGATAATATTCTATATTTTCATATAAACAATTTAAAACTATCTAACTTTTAAAAACTTGATTGCTCATTTGTGTAGAATGAGCTATATTCAGAAAATTCTTCACTTTAAGACTGCATAAGCCTATTACTGTGCTGATCACATAGGTATATTACACTACCCTCTGTGCTTATATCATCTAGTGCCCGTAGCTCTTCACCCCACACTTTTCACTGCTCATCTACTGTTAATTGTGACAGGATTTTTAGTTTAGTTTTACTCTTAGTTGATTTCTTAAAATTAAAGTTGGCCTAAAGTCACATTTTAGTCCTATTTTTTGCTTTTGTTTTAGTCAAGATTTTAGTAAAAACTTTTGCAAATATTTCAATAATACTGTAAAGTATTTTGCTGAAGAATATTTCTCTAAAAATCCCATGAGAAGTTTGCATTCCTTTAACTATGTGTTTAGTAATCAAGGTTCAGCAGGCTGAGAATGTATTACATACTAAGTCTGACTTACCGTAGTACTACCATATATACAAATGAATGCCTTAAGTTTGTTGGAAAAAACTAGTGCAGTACGCAATCATATCTCCTTCACAGCAGGTCATATTTATTATCTGCAAATATCTAGAACACATAATTTAGAGATGTGCGTCGGGCCATTTTTGCTGGATTTTGATTTGGTTCTAATTCATCGGACGTCTTTGGTTTGGCCAAATAGCCATGACTGAATTTGGAATTTGTTCAAAATTTACTAAAAAAGCTAAAATCACTTAATTTGGGCCTTTTTTGTTACTAGAATATTTTTAACCTCATTAACATAAATTTTTAGTCATTCCCACTCAATTTTCACAACCTTTCAGCTTACAATGTTGTTTCATCCACTTTAGGTCAAAGTCTTAAGCAAGCTGGCTGGTTTACTAAGCGACAGAACAGCTGCACAAACACACAGAAGTTTATCTAGCATATCTATGAAACACTGCCACACAGCAGTGGGGGAAATGAATGGTGGTGAAAGATGGAATTTTCCTTGGGCCCTTCCCACCCTTGGATATTAAATAGGACATGCACACTTTAACAAACCAAGCCCTCCAGTGACAGGAACTGCAGCTTTTGTGGCTGAAGTGCTTGGTTTGTTTGGACCCCCACAAAACAAGCTACCAATTGGCCTAAGGCAAAAGCTCAACAGTGGCTGGATGTCATAGTCATTGCCATCCTCATCTTCTCACTCATCAGTATGTACATTCTCCACACACAATATGGGCCCTCATTCCGAGTCGTTCGCTCTGTAAATTTCATCGCATCGCAGCGATTTTCCGCTTAGTGCGCATGCACAAAGTCCGCACTGCGACTGCGCCAATTAATTTTGCTATGAAGATAGTATTTTTACTCACGGCTTTTTCATCGCTCAGGCGATCGTAGTGTGATTGACAGGAAATGGGTGTTACTGGGCGGAAACACGGCGTTTTATGGGCGTGTGGATAAAAACGCTACCGTTTCCGGAAAAAACGCAGGAGTGGCCGGAGAAACGGGGGAGTATCTGGGCGAACGCTGGGTGTGTTTGTGACGTCAAACCAGGAACGACAAGCACTGAACTGATCGCAGATGCCGAGTAAGTCTGAAGCTACTCTGAAATTGCTAAGTAGTTTGTAATCGCAATATTGCGAATACATCGTTCGCAATTTTAAGATGCTAAGATACACTCCCAGTAGGCGGCGGCTTAGCGTGTGTAACTCTGCTAAAATCGCCTTGCGAGCGAACAACTCGGAATGAGGGCCATTAATTCATCCCCGCTGGAATCAACCATTACAGAAGTCTCTGTACTTTGACATAATTGCTGGGAAATGTCATCCTCGTGGAACTTCCAGTTCATTTTGATGAACATTATCTTTTCCACATTTTCAGTAAGTAGCCTCCTATACCGATCGCTGACAAGGTTCCTGGCTGTGCTGAAAACTCTCTCAGAGTACACACTGGAGGGTGGACAGCTTAAATAATGCAAACCCAGTTTGTACAGTTGCCTCCAAATTGATTTTTTTACCTTCTAGTACTTGGAGGCACTCTGTGATATGCCTATTTTTACGGTGTCATGAAAAAAAAACCTCCACCATTCTATCAGATGGAACTATGGTAGAGGTGTCACAAATGCTGAGCAATTCATTTATATCCAACCAGATGTCAAAATGTTGTGTTGACTTTTCTGCATCACCACTACGTCTTTTGGGAATGGTAATTTTTTTTCCTAGCTGCTGTCAAAGAACCTTAAGGAGATGTTATAGTGCCACATGTCACTTGAGCTGCCAACTTGCTCACCAGGAGCTCTTTGAATCTTTTAAGATCTGAGTCAGTTGGAAAGGAAGACACAGCATACAACTTAAATCTAGGATCGAGTATGGTTGCCAAAATGTAGTAATCTGATTTCAAGATATTGGCAACCCTTGGATCCTGGCAAAGCAAATCAAGGACTTGATCTACAAGTCCGGCATACTTTTGTATTTGCTTTGTTTTACCTCCTCCTTCATTTTTTCCAGCTGATTTTCCAAAAGCCTAATTAGGGGAATCACCTGGCTCAAGCTAGCAGTGTCAGCACTCACTTCACAGGTGACTACTTTAAAGGGTTTGAGCACCTTGCACAAGACATAAAGTACTCTCAACCGCACTGGGCTAAGGTACATTTCCCCTCCTCTTCCAAAGTCATGCCTTGTTGTATAGCTACAGATGGCTTTTTGCTGTTCCTCCATCCGCTGAAGCATATAAAGGATGGAGTTCCAGCTTGTTACTACATCTTGCTTCAGTTGATGACAGGGCAAAATAAACTGTTCTTGCAGGTGCTTCAATTTCCCGCATGTTGTTGCTGAATGCCCAAAAAAAATAATTTCCGGCCGCAGACAGCATCTCCTGCACGCCACTGTCAGTTTTAAAAAAATTGTACCACTAAGTTAATCATGTGATAAAAAAGAGGGAATATATTTGGAATTCACACAGCTGTAATGCTTTCATGCTATTTGTGGTGTTATCAGAAGCCACAAATCCTGAGGAGAGTCCAAGTGGGGTAAGCCATGTTGCTATGACATCCCTCATTTTTTCTAAGAGGATGTCAGTGGCACTCTTGTTGAAGCCGATGATACACAGAGTAGCCTGCCTCTGAATGAGCTGGCGTTTATTAGATAATTCTGCTGCTGCTGACCCAGTGGGCTGTCACAGTCATATGATCTTTAGTTTGTCCGATACTGCTTGTCCACGTATCTGTGATTAAGTGGACAGTGATTACAGTGGCATTTTGTAGTGCAATAATTAGATTATTTTTTAATGTACTGGTACAGCCGAGGAATGGATTTTTGGCTAAAATGGAACCGAGATGAAACTTGGTGCCAGGGACACAGGACCTCAATTAACTTTGTAAAACCCACTGCATTAATGGCTGATATTAAATGCAGATTTAATACTAGCATAGCAGTTATGGCATCAGTGATCCTCTGTGCGACTGGGTGAGAACTGTCATACCTGCTACACCTGGCAAAGATTGTTGAACAGTCAATTGTTTTGTGGAACAACCACTAGCAGTCTTCTTCGACCACTTCTCTGATGAAGATTCTCCCCCAGCAGTAGCAGCAGGCCTAGCTCTCAACAATTACCTAGCATTGACAAATTGGTTGCAGTACTATCCCTGATTATTAATGAGGATATTGAGGATGACGGTGTTCGTGGTGGAGATTGCAGGTGTTGGGATCTACTAGAGAGAAGGGTGCTAGCTAGTGCTGGACAACTTGCTGTTACTTTTTTTTAGCACCAGTTGTGTATGTTATAAAATGCTTGTCATGAACTCGCCGCAGATAACGTAATGGGGTGGAGGTTTCCTAAATGCTTAACATCCCTACCTCTACTTACTGTGGTTCTACAAAAGCTGCAGATGGCTTGACAAAAAATGTTTAGGATTTGGGTAAAAGTAATTCCACACAAAAGAAATGGATTTGTTGGTTCTATGCCTAGGAATGACATTGGCCTTCTTCTTATCATGGCCAAGAGATGCTTCCACTGGAGCATGACTAACACAAGCAACATCCTCATCCTCAACATCATTATTAGTGCCAGTGTCAGTTACACAAATCTCACTTTTATCCTCTTGCAATTCCATGGTGGCATCCTCAATCTATCTGTCATCAGCAACACTTATGCTGCTCAACTCCATATACGCAGAGGGAGCGATAATTGTGGAAAGTGGCTTCTCTGAAAGTTTAGGCTAACGCATAGGACTCGAAGACACCCTTAGACACTTCTCGGGGATTATCGAAACTTCTGTTTTTAAATGCACAGTTTGTTTTATTGCCTTAAAGGTTTTCATTTTTTTATACCTCTTCATGACTCAGAGCAAAAATGAGTTGCTTCTTTATGAGATGTAGATGAGGATGACTCACTGACAGTTGCAGAATCACCACTCAGAAATAAAGGCCAATGCCTGAGTCTTGCCTTGTCACTGCATGTGGTGAATGGCATTTTGCCAATTTTATGTTTTTCTGCAGGAACAAACTTTCTCGTTATTAGAGCCTGAGGTGTTTTTTTTTTATTTACCACTGTAATTCCTCTATGCCCTTGAGCATCAGTGTCAGTAGGTGACATTAAAGGACTAATATCGGCATCATGACTGGTGACAGCAGCTGAAGAGCTAGTATTTGGTTCTCTAAACTGATTGTTATACATTTTTAAATTCACAGATCACTGTGTGGAGTCAGACCGCTTTTACACACATGCACTGGGGTATTACAGCATACTGGGGTGCAGTCAGGGGTTAAAGTGGGGGGGAACGAGGTGGAACCGAGTTCCACCACCTGTAATGGTAGGGGGAACTAGTTCCACCTCCTCCATTGCCCTGCACAGTAATTCCAACAGAAAAGCCCATCCCATCATCTGCATCAATCGATGATACAGGCGGCACTAGTGTTGCTAATGAGCTGCAGCCACCTACTGCTTCCTCAGGTCCTGGTGCCTCCATGGTCCTCCTCCAAGAGTTCCACCTCACCAGGACCACTTTAAGCCCTGGGTGCAGTACACAGTACAAACAATTTAAATACAACAATTTTATTTTTATTTTTTTAAACTAGCAGCTTGGCCCATACTATGTGGAGTCAGACCGCTTTTACACACACACACTGGGGTACAATGTGCAGTATAAACAAATAATAGAAAACAGATTTTCATTGTTTGAACAATATTATGGGTTGACACTGTGAATGCCGAGGGTGGGGTCTGCGTAGTCAGTGCAGTACCACTGTGATGTGCATGTGCAGCACTGACCCGATCGCACTGCTGCGATAGCCTGCAGTGTGCTATCGGGTCAGAATGACCCCCATAAGGCATCGCGGCCGAGACTTCACTGCAGGCTCCAGTGCTGCGCTTTGCTCTGAGCAGTTGGGCTGTCATCCAGAGAGTCCATCTAAGGGCTGTCAGTCAGACTGTACATCAAAGGGGCTGTCACTTGTGTACATCTAAGGGGCTGTCATTCAGTGTGTAGAGTCCATCTAAGGGGTTGCCAATCAGTCAGTTTGTAGTGAACATATAAGGGGCTGTCAGAGTGTCCATCTAAGATGATGTCAGTCAGTGTATAGTGTCCATCTAAGGGCTGTCAGTCAGACAGTACATCAAAGGGGCTGTCACTTGTGTACATCTAAGGGGCTGACATTCAGTGTGTAGAGTCCATCAAAGGGGTTGCCAATCAGTCAGTATGTAGTGAACATATAAGGGGCTGTCAGAGTGTCCATCTAAGGGGCTGTCAGTCAGTGTGTAGTGTACATCTAAGGGCTGTCAGTCAGTGTGTAGAGTCCATCTAAGGGGTTGCCAATCAGTCAGTATGTAGTGAACATATAAGGGGCTGTCAGAGTGTCCATCTAAGATGCTGTCAGTCAGTGTATAGTGTCCATCTAAGGGCTGTCAGTCAGACTGTACATCAAAGGGGCTGTCACTTGTGTACATCTAAGGGGCTGACATTCAGTGTGTAGAGTCCATCTAAGGGGTTGCCAATCAGTCAGTATGTAGTGAACATATAAGGGGCTGTCAGAGTGTCCATCTAAGGGGCAGTCAGTCAGAGTGTAGAGTACATCTAAGGGGCTGTCAGTAAGTGTGTAGTGTACATCTAAGGGGCTGTCAGTCAGTGTATAGTGTCCATCTAAGGGGCTGTCAGTAAGTGTGTAGTGTACATCTAAGGGGCTGTCAGTCAGTGTGTAATGTACATCTAAGGGGCTGTCAGTCAGTGTGTAGAGTACATCTAAGGGGCTGTCAGTAAGTGTGTAGTGTACATCTAAGGGGCTGTCAGTAAGTGTGTAGTGTACATCTAAGGGCTGTCAGTCAGTGTGTAGTGTACATCTAAGGGCTGTCAGTCAGTGTGTAATGTACATCTAAGGGGCTGTCAGTCAGTGTGTAGTGTACATCTCAGGGGCTGTCAGTCAGTGTGTAGTGTACATGTAAGGGGCTGTCAGTCAGTGTGTAGTGTACATCTAAGGGCTGTCAGTCAGTGTGTAGTGTACATCTAAGGGCTGTCAGTCAGTGTGTAGTGTACATCTAAGGGCTGTCAGTCAGTGTGTAGTGTACATCTAAGGGCTGTCAGTCAGTGTGTAGTGTACATCTAAGGGGCTGTCAGTCAGTGTGTAGTGTACATCTCAGGGGCTGTCAGTCAGTGTGTAGTGTACATCTAAGGGGCTGTCAGTCAGTGTGTAGTGTACATCTCAGGGGCTGTCAGTCAGTGTGTAGTGTACATCTAAGGGGCTGTCAGTCAGTGTGTAGTGTACATCTAAGGGCTGTCAGTCAGTGTGTAGTGTACATCTAAGGGCTGTCAGTCAGTGTGTAGTGTACATCTAAGGGGCTGTCAGTCAGTGTGTAGTGTACATCTCAGGGGCTGTCAGTCAGTGTGTAGTGTACATCTAAGGGGCTGTCAGTCAGTGTGTAGTGTACATCTAAGGGCTGTCAGTCAGTGTGTAGTGTACATCTAAGGGCTGTCAGTCAGTGTGTAGTGTACATCTAAGGGGCTGTCAGTCAGTGTGTAGTGTACATCTCAGGGGCTGTCAGTCAGTGTGTAGTGTACATCTAAGGGGCTGTCAGTCAGTGTGTAGTGTACATATAAGGGGCTGTCAGTAAGTGTGTAGTGTACATCTAAGGGGCTGTCAGTAAGTGTGTAGTGTACATCTAAGGGCTGTCAGTCAGTGTGTAGTGTACATCTAAGGGCTGTCAGTCAGTGTGTAATGTACATCTAAGGGGCTGTCAGTCAGTGTGTAGTGTACATCTCAGGGGCTGTCAGTCAGTGTGTAGTGTACATGTAAGGGGCTGTCAGTCAGTGTGTAGTGTACATCTAAGGGCTGTCAGTCAGTGTGTAGTGTACATCTAAGGGCTGTCAGTCAGTGTGTAGTGTACATCTAAGGGCTGTCAGTCAGTGTGTAGTGTACATCTAAGGGCTGTCAGTCAGTGTGTAGTGTACATCTAAGGGGCTGTCAGTCAGTGTGTAGTGTACATCTCAGGGGCTGTCAGTCAGTGTGTAGTGTACATCTAAGGGGCTGTCAGTCAGTGTGTAGTGTACATCTAAGGGGCTGTCAGTCAGTGTGTAGAGTACATCTAAGGGGCTGTCAGTCAGTGTGTAGTGTACATCTCAGGGGCTGTCAGTCAGTGTGTAGTGTACATCTAAGGGGCTGTCAGTCAGTGTGTAGTGTACATATAAGGGGCTGTCAGTAAGTGTGTAGTGTACATCTAAGGGGCTGTCAGTAAGTGTGTAGTGTACATCTAAGGGCTGTCAGTCAGTGTGTAGTGTACATCTAAGGGCTGTCAGTCAGTGTGTAATGTACATCTAAGGGGCTGTCAGTCAGTGTGTAATGTACATCTAAGGGGCTGTCAGTCAGTGTGTAGTGTACATCTCAGGGGCTGTCAGTCAGTGTGTAGTGTACATGTAAGGGGCTGTCAGTCAGTGTGTAGTGTACATCTAAGGGCTGTCAGTCAGTGTGTAGTGTACATCTAAGGGCTGTCAGTCAGTGTGTAGTGTACATCTAAGGGCTGTCAGTCAGTGTGTAGTGTACATCTAAGGGCTGTCAGTCAGTGTGTAGTGTACATCTAAGGGCTGTCAGTCAGTGTGTAGTGTACATCTAAGGGGCTGTCAGTCAGTGTGTAGTGTACATCTCAGGGGCTGTCAGTCAGTGTGTAGTGTACATCTAAGGGGCTGTCAGTCAGTGTGTAGTGTACATCTCAGGGGCTGTCAGCCTGGTGTAGTGTACATCTAAGGGGCTGTCAGTCAGTGTGTAGTGTACATCTAAGGGCTGTCAGTCAGTGTGTAGTGTACATCTCAGGGGCTGTCAGTCAGTGTGTAGTGTACATCTAAGGGGCTGTCAGTCAGTGTGTAGTGTACATCTCAGGGGCTGTCAGTCAGTGTGTAGTGTACATCTAAGGGCTGTCAGTCAGTGTGTAGTGTACATCTAAGGGCTGTCAGTCAGTGTGTAGTGTACATATAAGGGGCTGTCAGTCAGTGTGTAGTGTACATCTCAGGGGCTGTCAGTCAGTGTGTAGTGTACATCTAAGGGGCTGTCAGTCAGTGTGTAGTGTACATATAAGGGGCTGTCAGTAAGTGTGTAGTGTACATCTAAGGGGCTGTCAGTAAGTGTGTAGTGTACATCTAAGGGCTGTCAGTCAGTGTGTAGTGTACATCTAAGGGCTGTCAGTCAGTGTGTAATGTACATCTAAGGGGCTATCAGTCAGTGTGTAGTGTACATCTCAGGGGCTGTCAGTCAGTGTGTAGTGTACATGTAAGGGGCTGTCAGTCAGTGTGTAGTGTACATCTAAGGGCTGTCAGTCAGTGTGTAGTGTACATCTAAGGGCTGTCAGTCAGTGTGTAGTGTACATCTAAGGGCTGTCAGTCAGTGTGTAGTGTACATCTAAGGGGCTGTCAGTCAGTGTGTAGTGTACATCTCAGGGGCTGTCAGTCAGTGTGTAGTGTACATCTAAGGGGCTGTCAGTCAGTGTGTAGTGTACATCTAAGGGGCTGTCAGTCAGTGTGTAGAGTACATCTAAGGGGCTGTCAGTCAGTGTGTAGTGTACATCTCAGGGGCTGTCAGTCAGTGTGTAGTGTACATCTAAGGGGCTGTCAGTCAGTGTGTAGTGTACATATAAGGGGCTGTCAGTAAGTGTGTAGTGTACATCTAAGGGGCTGTCAGTAAGTGTGTAGTGTACATCTAAGGGCTGTCAGTCAGTGTGTAGTGTACATCTAAGGGCTGTCAGTCAGTGTGTAATGTACATCTAAGGGGCTGTCAGTCAGTGTGTAGTGTACATCTAAGGGGCTGTCAGTCAGTGTGTAGAGTACATCTAAGGGGCTGTCAGTCAGTGTGTAGTGTACATCTCAGGGGCTGTCAGTCAGTGTGTAGTGTACATCTAAGGGGCTGTCAGTCAGTGTGTAGTGTACATATAAGGGGCTGTCAGTAAGTGTGTAGTGTACATCTAAGGGGCTGTCAGTAAGTGTGTAGTGTACATCTAAGGGCTGTCAGTCAGTGTGTAGTGTACATCTAAGGGCTGTCAGTCAGTGTGTAATGTACATCTAAGGGGCTGTCAGTCAGTGTGTAGTGTACATCTCAGGGGCTGTCAGTCAGTGTGTAGTGTACATGTAAGGGGCTGTCAGTCAGTGTGTAGTGTACATCTAAGGGCTGTCAGTCAGTGTGTAGTGTACATCTAAGGGGCTGTCAGTCAGTGTGTAGTGTACATCTCAGGGGCTGTCAGTCAGTGTGTAATGTACATCTAAGGGGCTGTCAGTCAGTGTGTAGAGTACATCTAAGGGGCTGTCAGTAAGTGTGTAGTGTACATCTAAGGGGCTGTCAGTAAGTGTGTAGTGTACATCTAAGGGCTGTCAGTCAGTGTGTAGTGTACATCTAAGGGCTGTCAGTCAGTGTGTAATGTACATCTAAGGGGCTGTCAGTCAGTGTGTAGTGTACATCTCAGGGGCTGTCAGTCAGTGTGTAGTGTACATGTAAGGGGCTGTCAGTCAGTGTGTAGTGTACATCTAAGGGCTGTCAGTCAGTGTGTAGTGTACATCTAAGGGCTGTCAGTCAGTGTGTAGTGTACATCTAAGGGCTGTCAGTCAGTGTGTAGTGTACATCTAAGGGCTGTCAGTCAGTGTGTAGTGTACATCTAAGGGGCTGTCAGTCAGTGTGTAGTGTACATCTCAGGGGCTGTCAGTCAGTGTGTAGTGTACATCTAAGGGGCTGTCAGTCAGTGTGTAGTGTACATCTCAGGGGCTGTCAGTCAGTGTGTAGTGTACATCTAAGGGGCTGTCAGTCAGTGTGTAGTGTACATCTAAGGGCTGTCAGTCAGTGTGTAGTGTACATCTAAGGGCTGTCAGTCAGTGTGTAGTGTACATCTAAGGGGCTGTCAGTCAGTGTGTAGTGTACATCTCAGGGGCTGTCAGTCAGTGTGTAGTGTACATCTAAGGGGCTGTCAGTCAGTGTGTAGTGTACATCTAAGGGCTGTCAGTCAGTGTGTAGTGTACATCTAAGGGCTGTCAGTCAGTGTGTAGTGTACATCTAAGGGGCTGTCAGTCAGTGTGTAGTGTACATCTCATTGGCTGTCAGTCAGTGTGTAGTGTACATCTAAGGGGCTGTCAGTCAGTGTGTAGTGTACATATAAGGGGCTGTCAGTAAGTGTGTAGTGTACATCTAAGGGGCTGTCAGTAAGTGTGTAGTGTACATCTAAGGGCTGTCAGTCAGTGTGTAGTGTACATCTAAGGGCTGTCAGTCAGTGTGTAATGTACATCTAAGGGGCTGTCAGTCAGTGTGTAGTGTACATCTCAGGGGCTGTCAGTCAGTGTGTAGTGTACATGTAAGGGGCTGTCAGTCAGTGTGTAGTGTACATCTAAGGGCTGTCAGTCAGTGTGTAGTGTACATCTAAGGGCTGTCAGTCAGTGTGTAGTGTACATCTAAGGGCTGTCAGTCAGTGTGTAGTGTACATCTAAGGGCTGTCAGTCAGTGTGTAGTGTACATCTAAGGGGCTGTCAGTCAGTGTGTAGTGTACATCTCAGGGGCTGTCAGTCAGTGTGTAGTGTACATCTAAGGGGCTGTCAGTCAGTGTGTAGTGTACATCTAAGGGGCTGTCAGTCAGTGTGTAGAGTACATCTAAGGGGCTGTCAGTCAGTGTGTAGTGTACATCTCAGGGGCTGTCAGTCAGTGTGTAGTGTACATCTAAGGGGCTGTCAGTCAGTGTGTAGTGTACATATAAGGGGCTGTCAGTAAGTGTGTAGTGTACATCTAAGGGGCTGTCAGTCAGTGTGTAGTGTACATCTAAGGGCTGTCAGTCAGTGTGTAATGTACATCTAAGGGGCTGTCAGTCAGTGTGTAATGTACATCTAAGGGGCTGTCAGTCAGTGTGTAGTGTACATCTCAGGGGCTGTCAGTCAGTGTGTAGTGTACATGTAAGGGGCTGTCAGTCAGTGTGTAGTGTACATCTAAGGGCTGTCAGTCAGTGTGTAGTGTACATCTAAGGGCTGTCAGTCAGTGTGTAGTGTACATCTAAGGGCTGTCAGTCAGTGTGTAGTGTACATCTAAGGGCTGTCAGTCAGTGTGTAGTGTACATCTAAGGGCTGTCAGTCAGTGTGTAGTGTACATCTAAGGGGCTGTCAGTCAGTGTGTAGTGTACATCTCAGGGGCTGTCAGTCAGTGTGTAGTGTACATCTAAGGGGCTGTCAGTCAGTGTGTAGTGTACATCTCAGGGGCTGTCAGTCAGTGTGTAGTGTACATCTAAGGGGCTGTCAGTCAGTGTGTAGTGTACATCTAAGGGCTGTCAGTCAGTGTGTAGTGTACATCTAAGGGCTGTCAGTCAGTGTGTAGTGTACATCTAAGGGGCTGTCAGTCAGTGTGTAGTGTACATCTCAGGGGCTGTCAGTCAGTGTGTAGTGTACATCTAAGGGGCTGTCAGTCAGTGTGTAGTGTACATCTAAGGGCTGTCAGTCAGTGTGTAGTGTACATCTAAGGGCTGTCAGTCAGTGTGTAGTGTACATCTAAGGGGCTGTCAGTCAGTGTGTAGTGTACATCTCAGGGGCTGTCAGTCAGTGTGTAGTGTACATCTAAGGGGCTGTCAGTCAGTGTGTAGTGTACATATAAGGGGCTGTCAGTAAGTGTGTAGTGTACATCTAAGGGGCTGTCAGTAAGTGTGTAGTGTACATCTAAGGGCTGTCAGTCAGTGTGTAGTGTACATCTAAGGGCTGTCAGTCAGTGTGTAATGTACATCTAAGGGGCTATCAGTCAGTGTGTAGTGTACATCTCAGGGGCTGTCAGTCAGTGTGTAGTGTACATGTAAGGGGCTGTCAGTCAGTGTGTAGTGTACATCTAAGGGCTGTCAGTCAGTGTGTAGTGTACATCTAAGGGCTGTCAGTCAGTGTGTAGTGTACATCTAAGGGCTGTCAGTCAGTGTGTAGTGTACATCTAAGGGGCTGTCAGTCAGTGTGTAGTGTACATCTCAGGGGCTGTCAGTCAGTGTGTAGTGTACATCTAAGGGGCTGTCAGTCAGTGTGTAGAGTACATCTAAGGGGCTGTCAGTCAGTGTGTAGTGTACATCTCAGGGGCTGTCAGTCAGTGTGTAGTGTACATCTAAGGGGCTGTCAGTCAGTGTGTAGTGTACATATAAGGGGCTGTCAGTAAGTGTGTAGTGTACATCTAAGGGGCTGTCAGTAAGTGTGTAGTGTACATCTAAGGGCTGTCAGTCAGTGTGTAGTGTACATCTAAGGGCTGTCAGTCAGTGTGTAATGTACATCTAAGGGGCTGTCAGTCAGTGTGTAGTGTACATCTCAGGGGCTGTCAGTCAGTGTGTAGTGTACATGTAAGGGGCTGTCAGTCAGTGTGTAGTGTACATCTAAGGGCTGTCAGTCAGTGTGTAGTGTACATCTAAGGGGCTGTCAGTCAGTGTGTAGTGTACATCTCAGGGGCTGTCAGTCAGTGTGTAGTGTACATCTTAGGGGCTGTCAGTCAGTGTGTAGTGTACATCTAAGGGGCTGTCAGTCAGTGTGTAGAGTACATCTAAGGGGCTGTCAGTCAGTGTGTAGTGTACATCTCAGGGGCTGTCAGTCAGTGTGTCTATCTAATGGGCTGTCAGTCATTATGTCCAGTTAGCGGATTGTGGTGCAGTCACTGTCCATCTAAGGGGCTGTGGTGCAGTGTGCCGGCGCATGCCAGATGGCAGAATGTCATCGTTGCCTAGTGATCGCCTCTGCCTGATTGACACGCAGAGGCGGTCGCTGGGTGGAAGGGGGCTGGTTGGCGGCGTTAAGCTGCCATATAGGGAGTGTGGTCCGGCCAATGCAGGCATGGCTGGACCATTGAGGGGGTCAGGCCACGTTAGCTGTGTGATGTCACACGCATTCCCTGCATCCAGGGCAGCGAAGAGGTTCTCCCGGCCAACTGCAGGAACTGCGCTGGCCGGGAGCTACTCCTGAAATGCAAAAGTATCACCGCTGTGCGATGCTTTTACACTTCTGCAGGAGGGGAAGGTGGGACTGACATGCGGGGCGGACTAGCCCTGTGCTGGGCGTCCCCTCACGTATCTGAGTGCCTGATCGTAGCTGTGCTAAATTTATCACAGTTACGATCTACTTGTAATGACCCCCTATATGCACTCCTGTAAGAATCTGGGGACCCATCTAATAAGGTCACCCACCATGACAGACAGCCCAAACATGTGTATGGGAACCTAACTTCAATTTTACTGTATTCTTAGTGCTTATGGTGTGACTGTGGCTGCAGCTGCATTTCCAGCCCTGTCTTCCTGCGTGGCACTATAAGACTCAGACTCCGCAAGGTAGCAGTGGAACACTGGCACCTCTTATATTAAAAATTAGGGTGTCCAGCCCCTGCCCCCTCCCCCCCCCCCCCACACACACACACTAACACTTATTAAATATATATAAATGAACACTGAACATGGAGAAAGTGAAATTGGACATTACAACCCATAACTAAGTTGGGTTGCACTGCAGTGCTGCACAACAGATATTTGCAGTATGCACCAAGTGACACAGACTTATCTTATTATGGTATGGTAAGGAAAAAGTTACTCCTGTCTCCTAGTTAAAAAAAAATTCCACCCAACTTCAAGCCAAGTTGCATGCCAACAAACAGTGGGCGTCATATCCTTCTATGGTTTGAGTATGAGTGTCACATTCACTTACTCCTGTCAAGAGCTTTGTTGGTGTCAGTGGTGCATAAT
Organism: Pseudophryne corroboree; assembly: GCF_028390025.1. Lineage (NCBI taxonomy): Eukaryota > Metazoa > Chordata > Amphibia > Anura > Myobatrachidae > Pseudophryne > Pseudophryne corroboree. The sequence goes on along the minus strand of NC_086447.1, from coordinate 35,956,902 downwards.
GATCACTGCTGACGGTGCTCATTGTTACTTTCTCCGCAGCTCCATCTACACCAAATCTATGGTGGAAGGAGCCTCCTCTTCCCATACAGTCTTGGGACGGTCAGGCCTAGACATCGCAACCGTGGACACACTTGGACTCTCCTTGGGAATATGTGAAATCTTTGAGTCTGTATGCAGTGTAGTTTTTTCCTGTACTTTAACAAGCTTTATTTTTTTAATTATTTGAGAGGGAGGAGGGAGGATGGCTTCCATCTTCATGAGAAGCTAAACCACCAGTCATGAACATAGGCCAAGGCTTTAGCCTTTCCTTGTCACTTTGTGTCGTGAATGGCATATTGCCAATTTTACATTTCTCATCAGATAATTTCATTTTTTTGTTATTAATTTTTGCTACTTGGATTTTACATGTCCTCTATGACATTGGGCATCAACCTTAGCAAATGATGTTGATGGAATTGCATCATCAATGTCATGACTGGTGGCAGCAGCAGCTTCAGCACTAGTACTAGGAACTGGAAGTGGTTCCTGATCTTTCACTATTTTTCCCTCCAAATTTTTGTTCTCCATTACACAGGTCAGTGCCCCTTTATTTTTACAGCACACAGAACAGTGCCCCTTTATATTTGCAGCACCCCTGTATTTTCACAGCATACAGGACAGGGCCAGACTACCTTTATTTTCACAGCACCCCTGTATTTTCACAGCATACAGGACAGGGCCAGTCTACCTTTATTTTCACAGCACCCCTGTATTTTTACAGCATACAGGACAGGGCCAGCAACTCTGTATTTTCAAAACACCCCTGTATTTTTACAGCATACAAGACAGGGCCAGTGTACTTTTATTTATACAACACCTATGTATGTTTTACAGCATACAGGAGAGTACCCCTGTACAGCACAATGATATGACAGCAACACCCATGAACATCACCACTAACAGCACAGGACACCAAAGGACAGCACCCCTAACAGCATACAGGACGCACCCCTGAGGAGCACACACTAACCCCACACAACACCACCACCCACATAGATACAGAGGTCTGTCTCCCTCACTCTCCAAGTCCAGAGTGAAAATTGCAGTGACGCGCGGCTCCTTATATGGAATCCAAAACCCATGAGAATCCCACAGCAGGATGGTGAAGTTTTGCCTCATTCTGGGATCCGAGTCTGGAGGAAAGTCCCGAGCCAGACACAGTTCCCAACTCAGATTGTGGAGTTAGGGGGTTTGGATCTCTGAGATCTGAACCCTCTCATCTCTACTATGAACGTATGGTTCAGAGTTAAAGTATAAGAAGTGCAGTACGTGAGAGACGATTTTGACAGAATGGAGTTTGAAGATGTAATTAAATATTTAACCATTGACTTTTGACAATTGTATTTTACTGCATCAATAACCCAGTGCCATGTTTACACTTCACCATGTTATAAAAAACATGTTAGCACAACAATGGGCAAAAAATGGACTTAATTTAAATTTCAACATCCCATTGTTCTGAGAATAGGAGTATATTTACATAATAATAGTGAGCTACAATCATGCAGATATATGTGCAAGTTGTAGCATTGCAATGAATGGAAATAAAAGAATTGTAGTGATAAAATATAATAATAATAATAATAATAATAATAATAATTTTAAATAATAAAACAATGATTTGTAGGTGATGCAATTATACATTTATTTCTGTTACAGAGATACAAGCTTCTAGTTGTGATTTACAACATGGAATATGGGAACAAAACCAAACTGAATGAATTCATCTTGTTGGGATTTCCGTGTAACTTGAAGATTTGTATTTTACTATTTTTCTTCTTCTTACTAATTTATATAATGACCATTTTGGGGAATAGTTTTCTGATATGTGCTGTTATCATCAGTCCTCAGCTGCACACGCCTATGTACTATTTTCTTTGTAATTTATCCTTCATTGATTTGCTCAATTCCTCGAGCTCTGTACCAAAAATGTTGATAGATGTATTTTTTAAGAAAAGGAGAATATCCACCACTGGGTGCCTGGTACAGATGATCACTCTCCTGATTCTTGGAAGTACTGAGTGTACCCTACTGGCAGTGATGGCGTATGACCGTTATATCGCCATACATTTCCCTTTACATTATACCATATACATGAATTGGAGGACATGTAAAGTCATTACAGTCGTTACATGGGTAGGACATTTCATTTATATCACTTCTCCGATTATCTTAAAGCCTCTTGTGTTCTGTACAGAAAATATTTTGGACCATTTTGTCTGTGAGGTTTTGGCCCTTATAGAGCTGGCGTGTGGAGAAGTCACCTTTTATAAAACATATATAATTTTTGGAAGTTTATTTACAATTTTAACACCACTTGTTTTTATCATTATGTCCTACATCTGTATCATTATATCTATATTACACATCCGCTCAGCGGGTGGCAGGGCTAAAGCTTTTTCAACGTGTGCTTCCCACCTGACCGTGGTGTTTATCTTTTATGGGACACTGATGGTCATGTACACAGGACAAACAAAGCGTTCTTCCTACAGACTGAAGTATATAGCTATAACATATCTTGTCATTACACCCTTGTTGAATCCTATGATATACAGTTTGAGAAATAATGAGGTGAAAGGAGCATTTAATACAATAATTACCAAGTGTTCTGTATTATGGAGAAGATAATTTTGTCATCAACAGAACTAAACATGTGAAAGTTATATACATGCAGGTAAATAAGGCATACAGTATATTATTATTATTATTATTATTATTATCATCCTTTATTTATATGGCGCAAGAAGGGTTCCACAGCGCCCAATTACAAAGTACATATGAACATAATCAAAACAGGAAAACAGTGACTTACATTTGAAGACAATATAGGACAAGTACAAGGTAACTAAACATAACTACATCAGTATTATTATTATTATTATTATTGTTATTATTATTATTATTATTATTACATTTTATTTATAGGGCACCACAAGTGTTTCGCAGCGCCGTACAAAGGACAGTACAGGGAGAAAAAACTTAGCATAACAGTAAAAAAATATCAAAAATGGAGTGCAGGTAACAAAGAGCATCACAATTCTCAAAACATAATATAGCTTAGATGTAAGTTGCAAGGGAGTAATCATTGTGCTACTTGGGTCTGGTGGCCATAGATGGGAGCCTTTCCCAGTTGGAAAAAAAGTGGTAAAGATGGTCACTGAGTGAAATATGTTGAGAAGAGGGCTTAGACAACAAGAGGCAAAGCAAATCATGGACTTGATCTACCATTCTGGCTTACTTTTGGATTCGCTTTGTTATACCTCCTCCTTCATTTTTTCCAGCTGATTTTCCAAAAGCCTAATTAGGGGAATCACCTGGCTCAAGCTAGCAGTGTCAGCACTCACTTCACAGGTGACTACTTCAAAGGGTTTGAGCACCTTGCACAAGATATAAAGTACTCTCAACTGCACTGAGCTAAGGTACATTTCCCCTCCCCTTCCAGTGGCGTTTATTAGATAATGCTTCTGCTGCTGCTGCTGCTGCTGCTGACCCAGTGGGCTGTCACAGCCATATATTATTTATATATGTCCGATACTGCTTGTCCACGTATCTGTGATTTAGTGGACAGTGGGTACAATGGCATTTTAAAGGGCAATAATTAGATTTTTTTTTAACGTCCTGATACAGCCGAGGAATGGCTTTTTGTCTAAAATGGAACCGAGATGAAACTTGGTACCAGGGACACAGGACCTCAATTTACTTTGTAAAACCCACTGCTTTAATAGCAGATATTAGATGCAGATTTAATACTAGCATAGCAGTCATGGCATCAGTGATTCTCTGTGTTACTGGGTGAGAACTGTCATACCTGCTACCCCTGGCAAAAGATTGTTGAACAGTCAATTGTTTTGTGGAACAACTACTAGCAGTCTTGTTCATCCACTTCTCTGGTGAAGATCCACCCCCAGTGTAGCAGCAGGCCTAGCTCTCAAGAATTACCTAGCTTTGACAAATTGGTTGCAGTACTATCTCTGATTATTAATGAGGATATTGAGGATGACGGTGTTCGTGGTGGAGATTGCAGGTGTTGGGATGTATTAGAGAGAAGGGTGCTAGCTAGTGCTGGACTGCTTGCTGTTATTTTTTTAGCACCAGTTGTGCATGTTATAAAATGCTTGTCATGAACTTGCCGCAGATAACGTAATGGGGTGGAGGTTTCCTAAATGCTTAACATCCCTACCTCTACTTACTGTGGTTCTACTAAAGCTACAGATGGCTTGACAAAAGTTTTCAGGATATGGGTAAAAGTAATTCCACACAAAAGAAATGGATTTGTTGGTTCTATGCCCAGGAATGACAGTGGCCTTCTTCTTATCATGGCCAAAAGATGATTCCATAGTTTCATGACTAACACAAGCAACATCCTCATCCTCAATATCTTCATTAGTGGCAGTGTCACAAATCTCCATTTTATCCTCTTGCAATTCCATGGTGGCATCCTCAATCTATCTGTCATCAGCAACACTTATGCTGCTCAACTCCATATACGCAGAGGGAGCAGAAATGGTGGAAAGTGGTTTCTCTGAAAGTTTAGGCTAACGCATAGGACTCAAAGACACCCTTAGACACTTCTCGGGGATTATCGAAACTTCTGTTTTTGAATGCACAGTTTGTTTTATTGCCTTAAAGGTTTTCATTTTTTTACACCTCTTCGTGACTCAGAGCAAAAATGTATTGCTTCTTTATGAGATGCAGATGAGGATGACTCTCTGACAGTTGCAGAATCACCACTCAGAAATAAAGGCCAAGGCCTAAGTCTTTCCTTGCCACTGGGTGTGGTGAATGGCATTTTGCCAATTTTATGTTTTTCTGCAGGAACAAACGTTCTCGTTATTAGAGCCTGAGGTGTTTTTTTTATTTACCACTGTAATTCCTCTATGCCCTTGAGCATCAGTGTTAGTAAATGACATTAAAGTACTAATATCGGCATCATGACTGGTGACAGCAGCTGAAGAGCTAGTATTTGGTTCTCTAAACTGATTGTTATACATTTTTAAATTCACAGATCACTGTGTGGAGTCAGACCGCTTTTACACACACGCACTGGGGTACTACAGCATACTGGGGTGCAGTACACAGTACAAACAATTTAAATACAACAATTTTATTTTTATTTTTTTAAACTAGCAGCTTGGCCCATACTATGTGGAGTCAGACCGCTTTTACACACACACACACACATACACACACACACACACACACACACACACACACACACAAACACACACACACACACACACACACACACACACTGGGGTACTACAGTGTACTGGGTTGCAATGCGCAGTATAAACAAATAATAGAAACAGTTTTTTATTTTTTGAACCATATTATGGGGTAACACTGTGAACGCAGAGGGTGGGGCCTGCGTAGTCAGTGCAGTACCACTGTGATGTGCAGGGCCGGACTGGCCATCTGGCACTTCTGGCAAATGCCAGAAGGGCCGATGGCCACGTGGGACGGTCCAGCGGTCACTGAGACACGCTGCCGCTCAGTCCGGCGGCAGCATGTCTCAGCTGTCAGGAGAGGAGAGCGCCCGCCAGCCCGGCTGTGTCTGGCGCTGCGGCGTATAGCAGACTTCGTTCAAACCAACCGCCGGTTTTTGAGCCAATCAAAGCTCGTGGACCGGCAGCCAATCAGAAGCCGCCGGTCCGCGAGCTCTGATTGGCTCACGAACCGGCGGCTGGTTTGAACGAAGTCCGCTATACACCACTGCGCCAGACACAGCCGCGCTGGCGGGTGCTCTGCTCTCCTGACTCACCCCCGTCCCTCACAGCCCGGAGGAGCAGCAGCAGTATCAGTGCAGCAGCGGTAAGCAGCTGCAGCACTGGCTGCTGTGGGGACAATTGTATATCTGGCACTGTGGGGGCAATTGGCTGGCACTGTGGGGCATTTGTATACCTGGCACTGTGGGGGCAATTGTTTACCTGGCACTGTGGGGTTTTTTGTATATCTGGCACTGTGGGGGCAAATGTTTATCTGGCACTGTGGGGGCATTTGTATACCTGGCACTGTGGGGGTATTTGTATACCTGTCACTGTGGGGGCAATTGTATACCTGGCACTGTGGGGGCAATTGTTTACCTGGCACTGTGGGGGCATTTGTATACCTGGCACTGTGGGGGCATTTGTATACCTGGCACTGTGGGGGCATTTGTATACCTGGCACTGTGGGGGCATTTGTATACCTGGCACTGTGGGGGCATTTGTGGATCTGTCACTGTGGGGCATTTGTATACCTGTCTCTGTGGGGGCAATTGTGGATCTGGCACTGCACTATTGGGGGCATATAATAAATGGGAAAGAGGCACCAGTACTAGATAGTATAAGGGGTCCTACTATTGTGGTGCATAATGCGTATAAGGGGTATATGGTGTTGTAAACTACACTGAATGCCACGCCCCCTTTTCAGTGACCACGCCCCCTTTTCCGATGCGCGCGCCTTAGGCGCGCGCTTATTTACAAACTTCACATCTCCATACCCCCACTTAAAAATGTCCACTTCAACAACTGGTTGTGTATATTTTAATAGAGAATGATGTACACCTGTATGTTGTTAGAATATTAATTATATTTGTAAGAGCATAGACTAATAAGTGGGAGGAATCAGGAATAGTAAGGGGAGGAGTCACAGAGGTGGGCCTGTGTGCTTCAAAAATGCCAGGGCCTATTTTTAGCCCCAGTCCGGCCCTGGTGATGTGCATGTGCAGCACTGACCCGATCGCACTGCTGTGATAACCTCCAGTGTGCAATCAGATCAGCATGACCCCCATAAGACATAGCGGCTGAGACTTCACTGCAGGCTCCAGTGCTGCGCTGTGCTCTGAGCAGTTGGGCTGTCATCCAGAGAGTCCATCTAAGGGCTGTCAGTCAGACTGTACATCAAAGGGGCTGTCACTTGTGTATATCTAAGGGGCTGTCAGTCAGTGTATAGTGTCCATCTAAGGGCTGTCAGTCAGACTGTACATCAAAGGGGCTGTCATTCAGTGTATAGTGTCCATCTAAGGGCTGTCAGTCAGTGTGTAGTGTACATCTAAGGGGCTGTCAGTCAGTGTATAGTGTCCATCTAAGGGCTGTCAGTCAGTGTGTAGTGTACATCTAAGGGGCTGTCAGTCAGTGTATAGTGTCCATCTAAGGGCTGTCAGTCAGTGTGTAGTGTACATCTAAGGGGCTGTCAGTCAGTGTATAGTGTCCATCTAAGGGCTGTCAGTCAGTGTGTAGTGTACATCTAAGGGGCTGTCAGTCAGTGTGTAGTGTCCATCTAAGGGCTGTCAGTCAGTGTGTAGTGTACATCTAAGGGGCTGTCAGTCAGTGTATAGTGTCCATCTAAGGGCTGTCAGTCAGTGTGTAGTGTACATCTAAGGGGCTGTCAGTCAGTGTATAGTGTCCATCTAAGGGCTGTCAGTCAGTGTGTAGTGTACATATAAGGGGCTGTCAGTCAGTGTGTATTGTACATATAAGGGGCAGTCAGTCAGTGTGTAGTGTACATGTAAGGGACTGTCAGTCAGTGTGTATTGTACATCTAAGGGCTGTCAGTCAGTGTGTAGTGTACATCTAAGGGCTGTCAGTCAGTGTGTAGTGTACATATAAGGGGCTGTCAGTCAGTGTGTATTGTACATATAAGGGGCTGTCAGTCAGGGTGTAGTGTACATGTAAGGGACTGTCAGTCAGTGTGTATTGTACATCTAAGGGCTGTCAGTCAGTGTGTAGTGTACATCTAAGGGGCTGTCAGTCAGTGTGTAGTGTACATCTAAGGGGCTGTCAGTCACTGTGTCTATCAATTGGGCTGTCAGTCATTATGTCCAGTTAGCGGATTGTGGTGCAGTCACTGTCCATCTAAGGGGCTGTCAGAGTGTCCATCTAAGGGGTTGTCAGTCAGTGTGTATTGTACATCTAAGGGCTGTCAGTCAGTGTGTAGTGTACATCTCAGGGGCTGTCAGTCAGTGTGTCTATCTAATGGGCTGTCAGTCATTATGTCCAGTTAGCGGATTGTGGTGCAGTCACTGTCCATCTAAGGGGCTGTCAGAGTGTCCATCTAAGGGGTTGTCAGTCAGTGTGTATTGTACATCTAAGGGGTTGTCAGTCAGTGTGTAGTGTACATCTAAGGGGTTGTCAGTCAGTGTGTAGTGTACATCTAAGGGGTTGTCAGTCAGTGTGTAGTGTACATCTAAGGGGCTGTCAGTCAGTGTGTAGTGTACATGTAAGGGGCTGTCAGTCAGTGTGTAGTGTACATCTAAGGGGTTGTCAGTCAGTGTGTAGTGTACATCTAAGGGGCTGTCAGTCAGTGTGTAGTGTCCATCTAAGGGGTTGTCAGTCAGTGTGTAGTGTACATCTAAGGGGCTGTCAGTCAGTGTGTAGTGTACATGTAAGGGACTGTCAGTCAGTGTGTATTGTACATCTAAGGGCTGTCAGTCAGTGTGTAGTGTACATCTAAGGGGCTTTCAGTCAGTGTGTAGTGTACATGTAAGGGACTGTCAGTCAGTGTGTATTGTACATCTAAGGGCTGTCAGTCAGTGTGTAGTGTACATCTAAGGGGCTGTCAGTCAGTGTGTAGTGTACATCTAAGGGGATGTCAGTCAGTGTGTAGTGTACATGTAAGGGACTGTCAGTCAGTGTGTATTGTACATCTAAGGGCTGTCAGTCAGTGTGTAGTGTACATCTAAGGGGCGGTTAGTCAGTGTGTAGTGTACATCTCAGGGGCTGTCAGTCAGTGTGTAGTGTACATCTAAGGGGCTGTCAGTCAGTGTGTAGTGTACATCTAGGGGATGTCAGTCAGTGTGTAGTGTACATATAAGCGTCTGTCAGTCAGTGTGTAGTGTACATCTAAGGGGCTGTCAGTCAGTGTGTAGTGTACATGTAAGGGACTGTTAGTCAGTGTGTAGTGTACATATAAGGGGCTGTCAGTCAGTGTGTATTGTACATCTAAGGGCTGTCAGTCAGTGTGTAGTGTACATCTAAGGGGCTGTTAGTCAGTGTGTAGTGTACATCTAAGGGGCTGTCAGTCAGTGTGTATTGTACATCTAAGGGCTGTCAGTCAGTGTGTAGTGTACATCTAAGGGGCTGTCAGTCAGTGTGTAGTGTACATGTAAGGGACTGTTAGTCAGTGTGTAGTGTACATTTAAGGGGCTGTCAGTCAGTGTGTATTGTACATCTAAGGGCTGTCAGTCAGTGTGTAGTGTACATCTAAGGGGCTGTTAGTCAGTGTGTAGTGTACATCTCAGGGGCTGTCAGTCAGTGTGTAGTGTACATCTAAGGGGATGTCAGTCAGTGTGTAGTGTACATATAAGCGGCTGTCAGTCAGTGTGTAGTGTACATCTAAGGGGCTGTCAGTCAGTGTGTAGTGTACATGTAAGGGACTGTCAGTCAGTGTGTAGTGTACATGTAAGGGACTGTTAGTCAGTGTGTAGTGTACATATAAGGGGCTGTCAGTCAGTGTGTATTGTACATCTAAGGGCTGTCAGTCAGTGTGTAGTGTACATCTAAGGGGCTGTTAGTCAGTGTGTAGTGTACATCTCAGGGGCTGTCTGTCAGTGTGTAGTGTACATCTAAGGGGCTGTCAGTCAGTGTGTAGTGTACATGTAAGGGACTGTCAGTCAGTGTGTATTGTACATCTAAGGGCTGTCAGTCAGTGTGTAGTGTACATCTAAGGGGCTGTCAGTCAGTGTGTAGTGTACATCTAAGGGGCTGTCAGTCAGTGTGTAGTGTACATGTAAGGGACTGTCAGTCAGTGTGTATTGTACATCTAAGGGCTGTCAGTCAGTGTGTAGTGTACATCTAAGGGGCTGTCAGTCAGTGTGTAGTGTACATCTAAGGGGCTGTCAGTCAGTGTGTAGTGTACATGTAAGGGACTGTTAGTCAGTTTGTAGTGTACATATAAGGGGCTGTCAGTCAGTGTGTATTGTACATCTAAGGGCTGTCAGTCAGTGTGTAGTGTACATCTAAGGGGCTGTCAGTCAGTGTGTAGTGTACATGTAAGGGACTGTTAGTCAGTGTGTAGTGTACATATAAGGGGCTGTCAGTCAGTGTGTATTGTACATCTAAGGGCTGTCAGTCAGTGTGTAGTGTACATCTAAGGGGCTGTTAGTCAGTGTGTAGTGTACATCTCAGGGGCTGTCAGTCAGTGTGTAGTGTACATCTAAGGGGCTGTCAGTCAGTGTGTAGTGTACATCTAAGGGGCTGTCAGTCAGTGTGTAGTGTACATATAAGCGGCTGTCAGTCAGTGTGTAGTGTACATCTAAGGGGCTGTCAGTCAGTGTGTAGTGTACATGTAAGGGACTGTTAGTCAGTGTGTAGTATACATATAAGGGGCTGTCAGTCAGTGTGTATTGTACATCTAAGGGCTGTCAGTTAGTGTGTAGTGTACATCTAAGGGGCTGTCAGTCAGTGTGTAGTGTACATGTAAGGGACTGTTAGTCAGTGTGTAGTGTACATATAAGGGGCTGTCAGTCAGTGTGTATTGTACATATAAGGGGCTGTCAGTCAGTGTGTAGTGTACATCTAAGGGGCTGTTAGTCAGTGTGTAGTGTACATCTCAGGGGCTGTCAGTCAGTGTGTAGTGTACATCTAAGGGGCTGTCAGTCAGTGTGTAGTGTACATCTAGGGGCTGTCAGTCAGTGTGTAGTGTACATATAAGCGTCTGTCAGTCAGTGTGTAGTGTACATCTAAGGGGCTGTCAGTCAGTGTGTAGTGTACATGTAAGGGACTGTTAGTCAGTGTGTAGTGTACATATAAGGGGCTGTCAGTCAGTGTGTATTGTACATCTAAGGGCTGTCAGTCAGTGTGTAGTGTACATCTAAGGGGCTGTTAGTCAGTGTGTAGTGTACATCTAAGGGGCTGTTAGTCAGTGTGTAGTGTACATCTAAGGGGCTGTTAGTCAGTGTGTAGTGTACATCTAAGGGGCTGTTAGTCAGTGTGTAGTGTACATCTCAGGGGCTGTCAGTCAGTGTGTAGTGTACATCTAAGGGCTGTCAGTCAGTGTGTAGTGTACATCTAAGGGGCTGTCAGTCAGTGTGTAGTGTACATGTAAGGGACTGTTAGTCAGTGTGTAGTGTACATATAAGGGGCTGTCAGTCAGTGTGTATTGTACATATAAGGGGCTGTCAGTCAGTGTATAGTGTACATCTAAGGGGCTGTTAGTCAGTGTGTAGTGTACATCTCAGGGGCTGTCAGTCAGTGTGTAGTGTACATCTAAGGGGCTGTCAGTCAGTGTGTAGTGTACATCTAAGGGGCTGTCAGTCAGTGTGTAGTGTACATATAAGCGGCTGTCAGTCAGTGTGTAGTGTACATCTAAGGGGCTGTCAGTCAGTGTGTAGTGTACATGTAAGGGACTGTTAGTCAGTGTGTAGTGTACATATAAGGGGCTGTCAGTCAGTGTGTATTGTACATCTAAGGACTGTCAGTCAGTGTGTAGTGTACATCTAAGGGGCTGTTAGTCAGTGTGTAGTGTACATCTCAGGGGCTGTCAGTCAGTGTGTAGTGTACATCTAAGGGGCTGTCAGTCAGTGTGTAGTGTACATGTAAGGGGCTGTCAGTCAGTGTGTAGTGTACATCTCAGGGGCTGTCAGTCAGTGTGTAGTGTACATCTAAGGGGCTGTCAGTCAGTGTGTAGTGTACATGTAAGGGGCTGTCAGTCAGTGTGTCTATCTAAGGGGCTGTCAGTCATTATGTCCAGCTAGCGGATTGTGGTGCAGTCACTGTCCATCTAAGGGGCTGTGGTGCAGTGTGCCGGCGCATGCCAGATGGCAGAATGTCATCGTTGCCTAGTGATCGCCTCTGCCTGATTGACACGCAGAGGCGGTCGCTGGGTGGAAGGGGGCTGGTTGGCGGCGTTAAGCTGCCATATAGGGAGTGTGGTCCGGCCAATGCAGGCATGGCTGGACCATTGAGGGGGTCAGGCCACGGCAGCTGTGTGATGTCACACAAATTCCCTGCATTCAGGGCAGCGAAGAGGTTCTTCCGGCCAACTGCAGGAACTGCGCTGGCCGGGAGCTACTCCTGAAATGCAAAAGTATCACCGCTGTGCGATGCTTTTGCACTTCTGCAGGAGGGGAAGGTGGGACTGACATGCGGGGCGGACTAGCCCTGTGCTGGGTGTCCCCTCACGTATCTGAGTGCCTGATCGTAGCTGTGCTAAATTTATCACAGTTACGATCTACTTGTAATGACCCCCTATATGCACTCCTGTAAGAATCTGGGGACCCATCTAATAAGGTCACCCACCATGACAGACAGCCCAAACATGTGTATGGGAACCTAACTTCAATTTTACTGTATTCTTAGTGCTTATGGTGTGACTGTGGCTGCAGCTGCATTTCCAGCCCTGTCTTCCTGCGTGGCACTATAAAACTCAGACTGGAACACTGGCACCTCTTATATTAAAAATTAGGGTGTCCAGCCCCTGCCCCCTCCACCCCCCCCACACACACACAGACTAACACTTATTAAATATATATAAATGCACACTGAACATGGAGAAAGTGAAATTGGACATTACAACCCATAACTAAGTTGGGTTGCACTGCAGTGCTGCACAACAGATATTTGCAGTATGCACCAAGTGACACAGACTTATCTTATTATGGTATGGTAAGGAAAAGTTACTCCTGTCTCCTAGTTAAAAAAAAATTCCACCCAACTTCAAGCCAAGTTGCATGCCAACAAACAGTGGGCGTCATATCCTTCTATGGTTTGAGTATGAGTGTCACATTCACTTACTCTCATACTCCTGTCAAGAGCTTTGTTGGTGTCAGTGGTGCATAATGATCACTGCTGACGGTGCTCAGTTGTTACTTTCTCCGCAGCTCCATCTACACCAAATCTATGGTGGAAGGAGCCTCCTCTTCCCATACAGTCTTGGCGAGGTCAGGCCTAGACATCGCAACCGTGGACACACTTGGACTCTCCTTGGGTATATGTGAAATCTTTGAGTCTGAATGCAGTGTTGTTTTTTCCTGTGCTTCAACAAGCTTTATTTTTTGGATTATTCGAGAGGGAGGAGGGAGGATGGCTTCCATCTTCATGAGAAGCTAAACCACCAGTCATGAACATAGGCCAAGGCTTTAGCCTTTCCTTGCCACTTTGTATCGTGAATGGCATATTGCCAATTTTACATTTCTCATCAGATAATTTCATTTTTTTGTTGTTAATTTTTGCTACTTCGATTTTACATGTCCTCTATGACATTGGCCATCAGCCTTAGCAAATGATATTGATGGAATTGCATCATCAATGTCATGACTGGTGGCAGCAGAGGCTTCAGCACTAGTACTAGGAACTGGAAGTGGTTCCTGATCTTTCACTATTTTTTCCTCCAAATTTTTGTTCTCCATTTCACAGGTCAGTGACCCTTTATTTTTACAGCAAACAGAACAGTGCCCCTTTATATTTAAAGCACCACTGTATTTTCACAGCATACAGGACAGGACCAGCACCCCTGTATTTTTAGAGCATACAGGACAGGACCAGCACCTCTGTATTTTAACAACACCCCAGTATATTTACAGCATACAGGACATGGCCCACAACCCTGTATTTTCACAACACCCCTGTATTTTTACAGCATACAGGACATGACCAGCACCTCTATATTTTAACAACACCCCAGTATATTTAAAGCATACAGGACAGAGCCAGCAACCCTGTATTTTCACAACACCCCTATATTTTTACAGCTACAAGACAGGGCCAGTGTACCTTTATTTATACAACACCTATGTATTTTATACAGCATACAGGAGAGTACCCCTGTACAGCACAGTGATAGGACAGCAACACCCCATGTACATCACCACTAACAGCACAGGACACCACAGAACATCACCACTAACAGCACACTGGACAACACCCCTGAGGAGCACACACTGACCCCACCCAACACTACCGCCCACAGAGATAGAGGTCTGTCTCCCTCACTCTCCAAGTCCAGAGTGAAAATTGCAGTGACGCGCGGCTCCTTATATGGTATCCAAAACCTGTTAGAATCCAATAGCGTGATGCTGACGTTTTACCCCGTTCTGGGATCTAAGTCTGGCGGAGAGTCTCGAGCCACACTCAGTTCCCAACTCAGATTGTGGCGTTCGGGGGTTTGGATCTCTGACATCTGAACCCGCTCATCTCTACTATGAACGTATGGTTCAGAGTTAAAGTATAAGAAGTACAGTACGTGAGAGAAGATGTAATTAAATATTTGACCATTGACTTTTGTCAATTGTGTTGTACTGCATCAATAACCTAGTGCCATGTTTACACTTCACCATGTTATAAAAAATTTCCACTGTGCAATGGCAGTGTTAGTAAAACAATGGTCATATAAGGGGCTTCATTTAATTTAACATCCCATTGTTCTGAGAATAGGAGTATATTTACATAATAATAGTGAGCTACATTCATGCAGATTTATGTGCAAGTTGAAGTGTTGCAATGAATGGAAAAAAATAATTGAAGTGAAAAAATATAATAATGATGATAATAATAATAATAAGAAGAAGAATGATGATAATAATAAGGATTTTAAATAATAAAACAACATTTTGCAGGTGATGCAATTACACATTGCTTTCTGATACAGAGATACAAGCTAATAGTAGTGATTTGTAACATTGAATATGGGAACAGAACCAAACTGAATGAATTCATCTTGTTGGGATTTCCGTGTAACTTGAAGATTTGTATTTTACAGTTTTTCTTCTTCTTACTAATTATTATAATGACCATTTTGGGGAATAGTTTTCTGATATGTGCTGTTATTATCAGTCCTCAGTCACACACTCTTATGTACTATTTTCTTTGTAATTTATCCTTTATTGATTTGCTCAATTCCTCGAGCTCTGTGCCAAAAATGTTGATAGATGTATTTTCTAAGAGAAGGAGAATCTCCACCACTGGGTGCCTGGTACAGATGAACACTATCCTGATTCTTGGAAGTACAGAGTGTACCCTACTGGCAGTGATGGCGTATGACCGTTATATCGCCATAAGCTTTCCTTTACATTATACCGTATATATGAATTGGAGGACATGTAAAGTCGTTACAGTCATTACATGGGTAGGAAATATTATTTTTATAACTTCTCCGATTATCTTAAAGCCTCTTGTTTTCTGTACAGAAAATATTATGAACCATTTTGTCTGTGAGATATTGGCCCTTCTAGAGCTGGCGTGTGGAGAAGTCACCTTTTATAAAACATATATAGTTTTTGGAAGTTTATTTACAATTTTAACACCATTTGTTTTCATCACTATGTCCTACATCTGTATCATTATATCTATATTACACATCCACTCAGCAGGTGGAAGGACTAAAGCTTTTTCAACGTGTGCTTC
This sequence comes from Pseudophryne corroboree, assembly GCF_028390025.1. Classification (NCBI taxonomy): domain Eukaryota; kingdom Metazoa; phylum Chordata; class Amphibia; order Anura; family Myobatrachidae; genus Pseudophryne; species Pseudophryne corroboree. The sequence continues at coordinate 35,941,543 of NC_086447.1, read as the reverse complement.
CCACCTGACCGTAGTGTTTATCTTTTATGGGACACTGATGGCCATGTACACGGGACAAACAAAGCGTTCTTCCTACAGTCTGAAGTATATAGCTATAACATATCTTGTCATTACACCCTTGTTGAATCCTATGATATACAGTTTGAGAAATAATGAGGTGAAAGGAGCATTTAAATCTATTATTACCAAGTCTTCTGCATCAAGAAGCAGATTATTTTGTCATCAACAGCACTATACATGTGAAAGTTATATATATGCAAGAAAATAAGGCATATATTATTATCATATAGAATATGGGTGTGTAAACAGCGCTAGAAAAACTGGATATGGAAATTAATAATCACAATTTATTATAAAAGTTGTTGCAACAAATAAAACATTGAATTCATATATATATGGATATATTAGTAAAATAAATTCGATAAAAAGATGTCAAAATAGGGCAGGCACAGCTAATTAGTTTGGTGTATTACCACACGAGGATGCCGGACATGATGTACTGAAGAAAGTCCTTGGAATTATGCCACAGTCCTGGGTGCACTTTGCAATGCTAGCAGGTGAATGTCCAAAGATTGTGCGAACCTTATTTGCTTGGTTCCAAACCAGAAGAGGACCTCTTTATAGCTGGATCTCTGGTGCTTGCATGGACTTCTGCTAATTCCCAATTGCTGGGGGACTTCTAGGCTTATTCCAGGTATGATTGATGGTTCAGTAGTACACGGCTCCTCCAGACCAACGCGTTTCGCTGTATCCACAGCTTTTTCAAGGTATGTGTGCCCATAGTGTGAGTGCCCTTTTTAAAGGCTGTGCTAATTGCCCATCATTGACAGCTGAGATCATTTACAAGTTTTAAAATAAATAACAAAACAAAACCATATCCAGTTTAATTCATTTATATATATAGGAGACAGATGTATATGAACTTCAAACTTAGCTTTGAATAATATCAAAGGATTTATATATCAAAACCTTTTAAAACACTTCCTGTTTAGATGTATGGGTCACATGACCGCATACCTGGACATCCTGTCAGTGAAACACATACTTGCTTTTTATTGGTTTAAATTAGCATATTTTCCGATCATGTGGCTCTTAGGCTGTTAATACAGACCTCCACGTGATCGGCATACCCGCAGGGCTCCTGCCGCTCGCACTGGGCCGCTCCCCTCATTTCCCTGTGCGCCGGGTCATGTGACACGCGCGCTCACGTGACCGGCGCCGATGACCGGATACGCGTCATTCCCATAGTCTGATGCCGAAAGTGTGTCACATGATCTTGTGCTCGGAGAGACAGCGGTGCCCATAAGTCAAATTATAATAGAGATTCAATAATCTCTTCACATGCGGTTTAAATGGAGTCACTGGTTTTTATAAATAAGTGAATATACTAATATTCTGGATTTGTTTTATGTATTTTGTGTGCTCAATAGAGAGATATACATCGGGCCAAATAAACATACATAGATACAAGCATCCGGAGCGGATATTTCAATAATTCATACTATTTATATAATTCGATCATATGATCAGATATATAAAGTATAGATTATGGTACATCTATATAGATATATTTGGGGCCATCTAATACAGAAATAAGATACACTTTTCGCATCAATTCTCACTAGTGACATCTTGTGGTAAAATACCATAGTGACTAGTAATAGTAACTGATCAATAGTTATTATGCACATATAAGATGGTTTCAATCTAGGTGTTATGATACCAGTACGTCTGACCAGAGGTGATCTTATGACGGAGGTCAGAGTACTGGAATGGAATGCTGGTTACGGGAGCAGGAAAGCCTAGTAACCCCTGGCGCCCTAACTCCGTTGTCTCGCCCGTGTTATCAGGAATCCCCTGCGAGACTATGGTTGCTTGAGCCCATGGCAGCCGCGTTTGAAGGGCGGATTATGTCTGCCCAACTCCGATGCCCCCTCAGGTCTTAATGGGAGACAAAGGGAAATCCGAGACAGGGTGATAACAAGGGGCCCTCTGACTAAGCAACCAGGCCAGGGGCTACAAGCTAACTAACTTAAACCAGAAGTATGTGCGGACAACCGCCAGGTAAAAGGACAACCAAAAATCCACGAATCCGTTACTCCTATCCAGCACCGCTGAATACCAGAGTGGATTTGTGGGAGCGGAATCCTCCGCAAAAGCTCCGAAACACAATATAACCAAATAATAAATAGTAAGCGGTCAAGCCGCAACACACGGCTACGCCGCGACTCACGAACACCACAGGATGTTAAAGGTGCTCGGTCAGGACTCCAGGAAAAGATGACAACTTCCGAGTATTGGACCACTGAGGACAGGAACGACCGGATAGACAGGACTGGAAAACTCTCTGCAACAGACACAGCAAACAGGAAGCTATTACCGGCGTCTGTGAGAAGTCCAGAGAGTGCTTTTAACTGGGAGCTCTCCAATCAGGAGCCAGACAGGGTAATTAACAATCATGCCGTGCAGCTGCATGCTGCACGGCCAGGATACCAATGAGGTGATTAATCTAGACCCAGCAATGGGGAACGCGGTCCGACAGTGGCGTCCCCGTTGCTAGGGTCTGAGCGGCTCCGTGCGCCCGGCGTCTAGCGTTGCTAGGGAGCCGGCGGCTGTCCGCATGCGGCGTCCCTAGTTGCTAGGCGCCGGGCCGCACTGACGGGCGGACCCTCGGCGCCTAACAGTACCCCCCCTTGAGGAGGGGTCAAGGAACCCCTAAGGCCAGGTTTCTGAGGAAATTCTCGAAAAAATGCCTTTTTGAGCCTCGGGGCATGGAGATCCTCATCCAGGACCCAAGACCTTTTTCTGGACCATAACCTCTCCAATGTACCAAAAAATAAAGCCGACCCCGGGACAACTTGGAATCGAGAACCTTCTCCACCAAGAACTCCTGCTGACCCTGTACATCTATTGGTGACTTCCCCTGAGAGATCTTCCGAGGAAATCTACTGGAAGAAACGTATGGTTTCAACAAGGAGCAATGGAAAGTATTTCCGATCCGGAGAGTTCTTGGTAAACGTAACCGGAAAGCAACTGGATTGATTTTTTTAATAATATGAAATGGTCCAATAAATTTAGGGCCCAATCTGGCTGAGGTTTGTCGAAGTCTAATGTTGCGAGTCGACAACCACACCCTATCTCCAACTTTAAAAGTGCACGGCCGCCGAAGCCTGTCAGAAATTTTTTTCTCCCGAAATGCCGCTTTTCTGAGAGCAAGGTGCACTTTTCTCCAAATAAGTCTGAGATGAGCGGTCAAGGTCAGTGAGGAGACAGAGGAATGTTGAAAAAAGGAATTAGCTCTGGGGTGAAAACCAAAAACTGTAAAAAATGGAGACACATTGGTGGAGGAATGACAGGCATTGTTGTAAGCAAACTCCGCCAACGGAAGAAACTCGGACCAGTCATTTTGGAGTTTGGCCGAGTACAAACGCAAATATTGTTTTAATGATTGATTAACTCGCTCAGTCTGCCCGTTGGATTGGGGATGGTAGCCAGACGTTAAAGACAATTTCATCTTTAAAGAGGCACAAAAAGACTTCCAAAATTGTGCAATGAATTGTGGACCCCGATCAGAAACAATATCAGTGGGTAACCCATGGAGTCTGAAAACATTGCGGAGGAACAAAACTGCCAATCCCTGGGCAGATGGCAGTCGGGGAAGAGCAATGAAATGGGCCATCTTGCTAAAACGGTCAACTACCACCCATATGACTCGGCATCCGGCTGACAGAGGGAGGTCCACCACAAAATCCATGGAAATATGAGACCATGGCCTGAGAGGAACATTCAAGGGCATAAGTTGACCGATAGGCAAGGAACGGGGAACTTTATGCTGTGCACAGACCTGACACGAAAAAACAAACTCCTTAATGTCTTTGGAAAGACCAGGCCACCATACTGAGCGGGAGACTAATTCCAAAGTCTTAGCGATCCCCGGATGCCCGGCAACTTTGCTATAATGAAACTCCGTCAAAACAGTTGCTCTCAAAAACTCAGGGACATAAAGACGACCAGCAGGAGTATTTCCAGGAGCTTGATGTTGAAGCTGCTTTAACTGGGTAAATAAATCTTGTGTGAGGCCTGCCCGAATGACTGAAGACGGAAGTATGGGAGTAACAGGACTGTTATCATGAACTGGAAGAAAACTGCGTGACAGGGCATCCGCCTTGGCATTCTTGGAACCTGGCCTGAAGGTGATAATAAACTTGAAACGAGTAAAAAATAAAGCCCAACGAGCTTGCCGGGCATTCAGCCGTTTAGCTGATTCAATGTACTGAAGATTTTTGTGATCACTCAAAACTGAAATGGTATGTGTTGCTCCCTCAAGCCAATGCCTCCACTCCTCGAAAGCCCATTTAATAGCCAGTAATTCCCGGTTACCAACATCGTAGTTGGATTCAGCAGATGAGAATTTCCTGGACATAAAGGCACAAGGATGTAATTCTAGAGAATCCGGATCCTTCTGAGATAGGATAGCCCCTACTCCAACCTCCGAGGCATCAACCTCAACAATGAAAGGCAATTCTGGGTTGGGATGTCTGAGGACCGGGGCTGAGACAAAGGCTTGTTTCAAGGCCTGAAAAGATAACTCAGCTTCACGTGACCAGTTGGTTGGATCCGCTCCCTTCTTAGTCAGTGCCACAATGGGAGCAACTAGGTCGGAGAAAGAGTGAATAAATCTTCTATAATAATTCGCAAACCCTAAAAAGCGCTGAATTGCTTTTAAGTTGGTTGGTTGCGCCCAACTAAGGATGGCATGGAGCTTCTTCGGTTCCATACAGAATCCCCGAGGGGAAATAATGTACCCTAAAAAGGATACCTCCGTGACATGAAATTCACACTTCTCCAGCTTGGCATATAGGTGATTTTCACGTAATTTTTTTAGCACCTGACGCACCTGGGTAACGTGTTGTTCAATAGAGTCAGAATATATCAAGATATCGTCTAAATAGACTACTACGAATCTTCCAAGAAAATCACGGAGCACATCGTTAATGAGATCCTGGAAAACTGCCGGAGCGTTAGACAGGCCGAATGGCATAACCAGATACTCATAGTGACCCGACTGAGTACTGAATGCCGTTTTCCACTCATCCCCTGACTTGATTCGGATGAGGTTATATGCTCCTCTCAGGTCAATCTTAGAAAAAATCACAGCCGAACGTAGCTGATCAAAGAGGACAGAAATCAGCGGCAAAGGGTAAGTAGTTTTTACTGAGATTTTATTCAAGGCTCTAAAGTCAATGCAAGGTCTGAGTGATCCATCCTTCTTCTCCACAAAGAAGAAGCCTGCACTTAAAGGGGATTTAGACGGCCTGATAAATCCTTTCCCTAGGCTTTCTTTAACATATTCATTCATGGCCACAGTTTCTGGTCCGGACAATGCATATAACCTTCCCTTAGGCAAAGTGGCACCAGGAATTAGCTCAATAGCACAATCATAAGGCCGATGGGGAGGCAGAATGTCCGCATTGCCCTTGGAAAATACATCAACAAAATCCTGGTATTCCACAGGAATGGGTGCGGGAATGACAGCAGCTATTCTGATGGGAAGCGTAATACATTCCTTATTACAGATGGTACCCCATTGTGAGATCTCCCCCGACTGCCAATCAATGATGGGATTATGAAAGGCCAGCCAAGGGTGACCCAGAACCACTGGAACTGCTAGGCAATGGGTAAGGAAAAATTCAATTTTTTCGGAATGAAGAGCTCCTACCGAAAATAGTACAGGAGGTGTACAGAGAGAAATAACCCCATTGGACAAGGGACTCCCATCTAAACCATGCATGGTGATACACCTACCCAAGGCTAACTGAGGAATACCTAAGGCCTTGGCCCACGTTAAGTCCATAAAGTTCCCTGCAGCTCCACTGTCAACAAAAGCCGACACCGAGGAACAGAGGCTGCCAAAGTAAACTTTAGCTGGGACTAACAGTGAATTATTTGAGGAGATAAGCTGCAGACCAAAGTGAACCCCCTCACAATTCACTTAGTCGAGGCGTTTCCCGACTTGTTCGGACAATTACGGGCAAAATGTCCCTTACTCCCACAGTACAAACAAAGACCAGAATTTTGCCTTCTGGTTCTTTCTTCAGGAGACAGCTTGGAGAGACCTATCTGCATGGGCTCCTCTATGTCAACAGGAATGGAAAAAACACCAGGAGTAGACCCAACAGATGCTCCTTTTTCAGCCCTCCGCTCTCTGAGACGACGATCAATCTTAATAGAAAGCTCCATGAGTTTATCAAGAGTCTGTTAGGCGCCGAGGGTCCGCTCGTCAGTGCGGCCGGCGCCTAGCAACAGGGACGCCACTGTCGGATCGTGTTCCCCGTTGCTGGGTCTAAGTTTATATCATCACTGGTTTCCTGGCTGTGTAGCATGCAGCTGCACGGCATGTTGTAATTATCACTCATCTGTTTCCCTGGCCATGCAGCTTGTCAGCTGCATGGCATTTAATCCAATCAGCCTCCAAACAGCTGATTGGAAGACTCTCTGTTAAAAGCACTCCCAGGACTCCTCACAGACGCCGGTGATAGCTTCCTGTTTGCCTGATTCTGCTGCAGAGAGAGTTCCCAGTCCCGGTCTGTTCGTTTGTTCCTGTTCTCAGTGATCCTGTACTCGGAAGTTACCATCTGTTCCTGGAGTCTGATCGAGCACCTTTAACATCTGGTGGCGTTCGTGAGTCGCAGCGCAGCCGTGTGTTGCGGCTTGTCCGCTACTATTTATTATTGTGTTTATTTTGAGTTCTGGAGCTTTGCGGAGGATTCCGCTTCCACAAGATCCACTCTGGTGTCCAGCGGTGCCGGATAGGAGTGTCGGATCCGTGGATCTTTGGTTGTCCTTTTCCCTGGCGGCTAGTCCGCACATACCTTTTGATTTAGTTTAGTTAGCTTGTAACCCCTGGCTTGGTTGCTTAGTCAGAGGGCCCCTTGTTATCACCCTGTCTCGGAATTCCCCTTGTCTCCCATTAAGACCTGCGGGGGCATCGGGGTTGGGCAGACATAATCCGCCCTTCGAACGCGGCTGCCATGGGCTCAAGCAACCATAGTCTCGCAGGGGATTTCTGATAACACGGGCGAGACAACGGAGTTAGGGCGCCAGGGGTTACTAGGCTCTCCAGCTCCCACAACCTGTATTTCATTCCTGTACTCAGATCTCTGCCATAAGATCTTCTCCAGTCTGGAGTACAGGAATCGTAACATTATCACCGGCCAGACAAAAGAAAAAATTTTCAACAGGAGTTAATTTTTTCACTTATCCAGTTGGGAGAATTTTGTCGGCCTCATGAATCCCACCGGTGTTGGGCCAAATCCTGGCCAGTTTTTGGTTAGTCAGATTCAGGAACTTACCCAGATGGTTCAGGATCTGTCCCTCCGGGTAAGCTCACAGGAAGATCTGTTACGGACTTCCCCGAGGGTCATCCCTGAACCAAAAATGCATCTGCCTGACCGTTTTTCTGGGGATAGAAAACAGTTTTTTAATTTTAAAGAGTCTTGTAAACTGTATTTTCGTTTAAGACCAGTTTCCTCAGGTACGGAGGCTCAGCGGGTTGGAATTATAATTTCTCTGCTTCAGGGGGATCCTCAGACCTGGGCTTTTGGTTTAAAGACAGACGATCCGGCCTTATCGTCTGTAGACGCCTTTTTGAAATCTTTAGGGCTATTGTATGACGACCCTGATAGAGAGGCATCCGCAGAAAGTCAGTTGCGTGCTCTAAGACAGGGTAGGAATCCTGCAGAGAATTATTGTACAGAGTTTCGCCGTTGGTCGAACGACTGTGGCTGGAATGATCCTGCCCTGCGCAGTCAGTTTCGCCTCGGCTTATCTGAATCTATAAAAGACAGCCTCCTTCAGTATCCCGCTCCTGAGAACCTTGATAAACTCATGGAGCTCTCTATTAAAATAGATCGTAGGCTCAGAGAGCGGAGGACTGAGAAAGGGGCATCTGTAGTTTCTTTTCCCTGTGTTTCTTCCGTTCCGGTAGACATGGAGGAGCCTATGCAGATTGGTCTCTCCAAATTGTCTCCGGAAGAAAGAACCAGGAGGCAAAATTCTGGTCTGTGTTTGTACTGCGGAGGTAAGGGACATTTTGCCCGTAGTTGCCCAAACAAGTCGGGAAACTTCCTGACCAAGTGAATAGTGAGGGGGTTCACTTTGGTCTACAGCTCATCTCCTCAAATAATTCACTATTGGTTCCTGCTAAAGTTTCTTATGACAGCCTCTGTTCCTCGGTCTCTGCTTTTGTGGACAGTGGAGCTGCAGGAAACTTTATGGACTTAACATGGGCCAAGGCCTTAGGTATTCCTCAGTTAACCTTAAGTAGGTGTATCACCATGCATGGTTTAGATGGGAGTCCCTTATCCAATGGGGTTATTTCTCTATGTACACCTCCTGTTTTGCTCTCGGTGGGAGCTCTACATTCTGAAAAGATTGAGTTTTTTTTTACCCATTGTCCAGCAGTTCCTGTGGTTCTGGGTCACCCTTGGCTGGCCTTTCATAATCCCATCATAGATTGGCAGTCTGGGGAGATCCTACAATGGAGTACCATCTGTGATAAAGAATGTATTACACTTCCTATCCGAGTAGCTGCTGCCAGGTCCGCACATATTCCTGGAGAATACCAAGATTTTTTGGATGTGTTTTCCAAGGGCAATGCGGATATTTTGCCTCCCCATAGGCCTTATGATTATACCATTGAGTTAATTCCTGGTGCCACGTTGCCTAAAGGAAGGTTATATGCATTGTCTGGTCCTGAAACTGTGGCCATGAATGAGTATGTGAAAGAAAGTCTTGAGAAAGGGTTTATCAGGCCATCTAAATCCCCTTTAAGTGCAGGTTTTTTCTTCGTAGAGAAGAAGGATGGTTCCCTCAGACCCTGCATTGACTTTCGAGCCCTGAATAAAATCTCAGTAAAGAATACTTACCCTCTGCCTCTGATCTCTGTCCTCTTTGATCAGCTACGTTCGGCTGTTATTTTTTCTAAGATTGACCTGAGAGGAGCATATAATCTCATTAGAATCAGATCAGGGGATGAGTGGAAAACGGCATTCAGTACTCAATCAGGTCACTATGAGTATCTGGTCATGCCATTCGGCCTATCTAACGCTCCGGCAGTCTTTCAGGATCTCATTAATGATGTGCTCCGTGAGTTTCTGGGAAGATTCGTTGTGGTCTATTTAGACGACATTTTGATTTATTCTGACTCTATAGAACAACATGTTACCCAGGTGCGTCAGGTACTTAAGAAATTACGTGAAAATCACTTGTATGCCAAACCGGAGAAGTGTGAATTTCACGTCACGGAGGTATCCTTTTTAGGGTACATTATTTCCCCTCGGGGATTCCGAATGGAACCTAAGAAGCTCCAAGCCATCCTGAGTTGGGCGCAACCCACCAACTTAAAAGCAATTCAGCGCTTTTTAGGGTTTGCAAACTACTATAGAAGGTTTATTCACTCTTTCTCTGACATAGTTGCTCCCATTGTGGCACTCACTAAGAAGGGAGCAGATCCTACCAATTGGTCATGTGAAGCTAAAGTATCTTTTCAGGCCTTGAAACAAGCCTTTGTCTCAGCCCCTGTCCTTAGACATCCCAACCCAGAATTGCCTTTCATCGTTGAGGTAGATGCCTCGGAGGTTGGTGTAGGGGCTATCCTTTCTCAGAAGGATCCAGATTCCCTTGAGTTACATCCTTGTGCCTTTATGTCCAGGAAATTCTCATCTGCTGAATCCAACTACGATGTTGGTAATCGGGAGTTGCTGGCTATTAAATGGGCTTTTGAGGAGTGGAGACATTGGCTTGAAGGAGCGACCCATACCATTTCTGTTTTGACGGATCACAAAAATCTTCAATACATTGAATCAGCTAAGCGACTGAAGGCCCGACAGGCTCGTTGGGCTTTATTTTTCACTCGTTTCAAATTCATTATCACCTTCAGACCTGGTTCCAAGAATACCAAGGCAGATGCCCTCTCACGCAGTTTTCTTCCCGTTCAAGACAACAGTCCGGTTACTCTCATACTTCCGCCTTCAGTCATTCAGGCAGGTCTCACACAGGATGTTTTTTCTCAATTGAAGCTGCTTCAACATCAAGCTCCGGGAAATACTCCTGCTGGCCGTCTTTTTGTTCCTGAGTTTTTGAGAGCAACTGTTTTGGAGGAATTTCATGATAGCAAAGTTGCAGGGCATCTGGGAGTCGCTAAAACTTTTGAATTGGTATCCCGCTCAGTGTGGTGGCCTGGTCTTTCTAAAGACATTAAAGAGTTTGTTGTTTCGTGTCAGGTCTGTGCACAGCATAAAGTTCCCCGTTCTTTGCCTATTGGTCAACTTATGCCATTGAATGTTCCCCTTAGACCATGGTCGCATATCTCCATGGATTTTGTGGTGGATCTCCCTCTGTCAGCTGGATGCACAGTCATATGGATGGTAGTGGACCGTTTTAGTAAGATGGCTCATTTTATTGGTCTTCCCCGATTGCCATCTGCCCAGGGATTGGCAGTCTTGTTCCTCCGTCATGTTTTCAGACTCCATGGGTTACCCACTGATATTGTTTCTGACAGGGGTCCACAATTCATTGCACAGTTTTGGAAGTCTTTTTGTGCTTCGTTAAAAATGAAATTATCATTAACCTCCGGTTATCATCCACAATCAAATGGACAGACTGAGCGAGTGAACCAATCCTTAAAACAATATTTGCGTTTGTACTCGGCCAAACTCCAAAATGACTGGTCTGAGTTTCTTCCATTGGCAGAGTTTGCTTATAATAATGCCTGTCATTCCTCCACCAATGTGTCTCCATTTTTTGCAGTTTTTGGTTTCCACCCCAGAGCTAATTCATTTTTCCAACATTCCTCTGTCTCCTCTCTGGCCCTGACCTCTCATCTTAAACTTATTTGGAAAAAAGTGCACATAGCTCTCAGAAAAGCAGCTTTCAGGGAAAAATATTTTTCGGACAGGTTCCGGCGGCCGTGCACTTTTAGAGTAGGAGACAGGGTGTGGCTGTCGACTCGCAATATCAAACTTCGACAAACCTCAGCCAGATTGGGTCCTAGATTTATTGGACCATTTCTCATTATCAAAAAAGTCAATCCAGTTGCTTTCCGGTTACAGCTACCAAAAACGTTACGGATCGGAAATACCTTCCATTGCTCTTTGCTCAAACCATATGTTTCATCTAGCAGATTTCCTCGTAAAAAACCTCAGGGGAGATCACCAGTTAATGTACAGGGTCAGCAGGAGTTCGTGGTTGAGAAGGTTCTCGATTCCAAGTTGTCCCGGGGTCGGCTTTATTTTTTGGTGCATTGGAGAGGTTATGGTCCTGAGGAAAGGTCGTGGGTCCTAGATGAGGACCTTCATGCCCCAAGGCTCAAAAGGGCATTTTTTCAAGAATTTCCTCAGAAACCCGGATTTAGGGGTTCCTTGACCCCTCCTCAAGGGGGGGGTACTGTTAGGCGCCGAGGGTCCGCTCGTCAGTGCGGCCGGCGCCTAGCAACAGGGACGCCACTGTCGGATCGTGTTCCCCGTTGCTGGGTCTAAGTTTATATCATCACTGGTTTCCTGGCTGTGTAGCATGCAGCTGCACGGCATGTTGTAATTATCACTCATCTGTTTCCCTGGCCATGCAGCTTGTCAGCTGCATGGCATTTAATCCAATCAGCCTCCAAACAGCTGATTGGAAGACTCTCTGTTAAAAGCACTCCCAGGACTCCTCACAGACGCCGGTGATAGCTTCCTGTTTGCCTGATTCTGCTGCAGAGAGAGTTCCCAGTCCCGGTCTGTTCGTTTGTTCCTGTTCTCAGTGATCCTGTACTCGGAAGTTACCATCTGTTCCTGGAGTCTGATCGAGCACCTTTAACATCAGGTGGCGTTCGTGAGTCGCGGCGCAGCCGTGTGTTGCGGCTTGTCCGCTACTATTTATTATTGTGTTTATTTTGAGTTCTGGAGCTTTGCGGAGGATTCCGCTTCCACAAGATCCACTCTGGTGTCCAGCGGTGCCGGATAGGAGTGTCGGATCCGTGGATCTTTGGTTGTCCTTTTCCCTGGCGGCTAGTCCGCACATACCTTTTGATTTAGTTTAGTTAGCTTGTAACCCCTGGCTTGGTTGCTTAGTCAGAGGGCCCCTTGTTATCACCCTGTCTCGGAATTCCCCTTGTCTCCCATTAAGACCTGCGGGGGCATCGGGGTTGGGCAGACATAATCCGCCCTTCGAACGCGGCTGCCATGGGCTCAAGCAACTATAGTCTCGCAGGGGATTTCTGATCACACGGGCGAGACAACGGAGTTAGGGCGCCAGGGGTTACTAGGCTCTCCAGCTCCCACAACCTGTATTTCATTCCTGTACTCAGATCTCTGCCATAAGATCTTCTCCAGTCTGGAGTACAGGAATCGTAACAGAGTCTCAGGAGCGGGATACTGAAGGAGACTGTCTTTTATAGACTCAGATAAGCCGAGGCGAAACTGACTGCGCAGGGCTGGGTCATTCCATCCACAGTCGTTCGACCAACGGCGAAACTCCGTACAATAAATCTCTGCGGGATTCTTACCCTGTCTGAGAGCACGCAAATGACTCTCGGCGGATGCCTCTCTATCAGGGTCATCATACAATAGCCCTAAAGACCCCAGAAAGGCGTCTACAGACAACAATGCCGGATCGTCTGTTCTTAAACCAAAAGCCCAGGTCTGGGGATCCCCCTGAAGTAAAGAAATAATAATTCCGACCCGCTGAGATTCCGTACCTGAGGAGACTGGTCTTAAACGAAAATAAAGTTTACAAGACTCTTTAAAATTAAAAAAACTGCTTTCTATCCCCAGAAAAACGGTCAGGCAAATGCATTTTTGGTTCAGGAACGACCCTCGGGGAAGTCCGTAACAGATCTTCCTGTGACCTCACCCGAAGGGATAGATCCTGAACCATCTGAGTAAGTTCTTGAATCTGACTAACTAGAAGCTGGCCAGGATTTGGCCCTACACCAGTGGGATTCATGAGGCCGACAAATCTTCCAAACTGAAATAAGGGAAAAAATCAAACCCTGTTTAATTTTAAATTTTAGTCTGGCCGGTAATAATGTTATGATACCAGTACGTCTGACCAGAGGTGATCTTATGACGGAGGTCAGAGTACTGGAATGGAATGCTGGTTACGGGAGCAGGAAAGCCTAGTAACCCCTGGCGCCCTAACTCCGTTGTCTCGCCCGTGTTATCAGGAATCCCCTGCGAGACTATGGTTGCTTGAGCCCATGGCAGCCGCGTTTGAAGGGCGGATTATGTCTGCCCAACTCCGATGCCCCCTCAGGTCTTAATGGGAGACAAAGGGAAATCCGAGACAGGGTGATAACAAGGGGCCCTCTGACTAAGCAACCAGGCCAGGGGCTACAAGCTAACTAACTTAAACCAGAAGTATGTGCGGACAACCGCCAGGTAAAAGGACAACCAAAAATCCACGAATCCGTTACTCCTATCCAGCACCGCTGGATACCAGAGTGGATTTGTGGGAGCGGAATCCTCCGCAAAAGCTCCGAAACACAATATAACCAAATAATAAATAGTAAGCGGTCAAGCCGCAACACACGGCTACGCCGCGACTCACGAACACCACAGGATGTTAAAGGTGCTCGGTCAGGACTCCAGGAAAAGATGACAACTTCCGAGTATTGGACCACTGAGGACAGGAACGATAGACAGGACTGGAAAACTCTCTGCAACAGACACAGCAAACAGGAAGCTATTACCGGCGTCTGTGAGAAGTCCAGAGAGTGCTTTTAACTGGGAGCTCTCCAATCAGGAGCCAGACAGGGTAATTAACAATCATGCCGTGCAGCTGCATGCTGCACGGCCAGGATACCAATGAGGTGATTAATCTAGACCCAGCAACGGGGAACGCGGTCCGACAGTGGCGTCCCCGTTGCTAGGGTCTGAGCGGCTCCGTGCGCCCGGCGTCTAGCGTTGCTAGGGAGCCGGCGGCTGTCCGCATGCGGCGACCCTAGTTGCTAGGCGCCGGGCCGCACTGACGGGCGGACCCTCGGCGCCTAACACTAGGTATGTATTTTTACTCACATGAAATATAATACGTCACTTTTACAGATATTATAACACTGCATTAAGTTCTAATGCTTCATTGAGACCACTGGGATATAATGAGTTGAGCTGGAAAGTCCAAAAAATCTCTTGCCGACATAGTCTAGTGAATCTGTCTCCCCCCCCGATTTGTTTGTGGTATATGTTCCAGGCCAATTAACTTCAATGTGCCTGGGTCTTTATTATGATGGTGCAAAAAATGTCTGGATACACTGTGTTTAGTCAGTCCATTAATAATATTTCTACGATGTTCCATAAATCTGGATTTTAGGGCCCTGGTCGTTCTACCAACATATTTACGGTTGCACCCACATTCCAATAAGTATACAACCCAAGATGTATTGCAACTAATGAAACTTGCAATGTTGATATACTTCTCTACTGACATTAAATTTACAATTTTAGTTTTATTCCGTGTGTGTAGACAGGAGGTACATCTGTTAGCCCCACACTTATAGAAACCTTTCGGTTTAGTAGTAAGCCATGTGGTTTCGCCCTTTTTATTTTTTTCTTTTGAATCTGATATTTGGCCTCTAATTTGACTGGGGGCTAGTATTGTTTTTAGAGACTTAATCTTTTTAAAAATAAACTCCGGTTACATAGGCAGGATATTACTTAGGATTGGATCATTTTGTAACATGTGATAGTTTTGTTTCACTATATTTTTGATTTGATTCGATCTACTATTAAATTTGGATATAAAGGCCAATTCTTTTTTCTCCGTGGGTATTTTTTGTTTTGGATGAAGTAAGGTACATCTTTCTATTTTATCTACTTCTGCAATTGATCTATCTAATATATGTTGCGGATAATCTCTATCTGCAAATGATTCTAGCAATTTTGTAGCTTGTAGTCTGAAGGATTGGGTAGAAGAACAATTTCTTTTTGTACGCAATAACTGGCCCTTCGGAATATTATCCTTCCATGGTCGATGGTGAGCACTTCTGTAATTTAGATACGAGTTGTGACCAACCTCTTTTATGTAATTAGTGGTGTGGATACAATTATCAATTATTTCGAGTGTGATATCCAAAAAATTAATTTTGGAAGAACTAAAGGTGGAAGTAAAAGATAAATTAAACGTGTTAGTGTTGAGAGAAGTGACTAAATCTGAAAAAGTGTCAACATCCCCATCCCAAATGAAAAAAAGGTCATCGATGTACCATCCATAGAGGACGTCTCGTCGACGATCGCCGAGTCCGCCTCCCCAAATGAGGGTTTCCTCCAATTCCCCCATATATAGGTTAGCGTAACTCAGCGCAAATCTCATCCCAATGGCGGTTCCCATCGTTTGACGGTAGAATGTGTCAGAAAAAAGGAAATAATTGTGGGAAAGAATAAAGGAAATGGAGTCGACAATAAACCCTCGGTGTCTCTCGGAAAGGTCTCCATCCTCTGTTAATACTCGATTAATCGCCTGTATGCCTTGTTCATGGGGTATATTAGTATACAAACTGGAAACATCCAAAGTAGCGAAGGCATAGGACGGTTTCCAAGTGATATTTTGAATAAGTTCTAAAAAATGCATGGTGTCTCTTATATGGGACCTTTGCCGAGAGACACGTGGTTGAAGGTAGCTGTCGACATAAGCTGACAAAAAGGACGTGAGGGAATTAACACCAGATATAATAGGACGTCATTATCATTATCATTATTATTATTATTATTATTATCCTTTATTTATATGGTGTCAGAAAGGTTCCACATCGCCCAATTACAAAGTACATATGCACATAATCAAAACAGGAAAACAGTGACTTACATTTAAAGACAATATAGGACAAGTACAGGGTAACTAAGCATAACTACATCAGTATTATTATTATTATAAAATTTTATTTATAGGGCACCACAAGGGTTTTGCAGCGCCATACAAAGGACAGTACAGGGAGACAAAGCAGCATAACAGTAAAAAAATATCAAAAATGGAGTGCAGGTAACAAAGAGCACCACAGTTCTTAAAACATGATACAGCTTACATGTAAGTAGTGAGGGAATAATCATTGTACTACTTGGGGCTGGCGGCCATAGATAGGAGCCTTTACCAGTAGGAGAAAAAGTGGTAAATATGGTTGCTGAGTGAACTGTGTCGAGAAGAGGGCTTAGACAACAAGAGGAAAGAGGGCCCTGCTCTAAAGATCTAACAATCTAGTGGCGAGGTGTGACAGACAGAAGACATGAGGTGCAAGAAAGCAGGAGGAAGCCTGATGGCGGTATGCAAGCAAAGCAGAGATGTTCAAGGCATGGGGCAGGGGGATGAAGGAGCAGCCTAAGGACTAGGTTATGCATTGGAGGGGTAAGTTTTGATAAATAGGTGGGTATTCAGTGCCCGTTTAAAGCTTTGCGAGGTCAGGGAGAGTCTAATGGAGCGGGGGAGTGCATTCCATTGAAGGGGTGCAGCATGGGCAAATTCCTGAACTCGTGCATGGGAAGCAGTGAACAAGGCAGATGAGAGGTGATGGTCATCAGCCAACCATAGTGGACGGGAGGGAGTATGAAGGGAGAGGAGGTTGGAGATGTAGGGAGCAGTGGAATTATAGATGGCCTTGTATGTGAGGGTGAGGAGTTTTAAGAGTATTCTGTAGGGGAATGGGAGCCAGTGTAGATTTTGTCGAAGGGGAGTGGCAGAAGTGGAGTGGCGGGAGAGGAAGATGAGCCTAGCTGCGGAGTTGAGGACAGATTGGAGGGGAGCGAGGTGGGAGCAAGTGAGGCCATTGAAGTGAACATTGCAGTTGCACTCTGGGAAAGAAATGGCCTGATGCGAGCAATTTTTTGTACCTGGAACCGACAAGATTGCACCAGAACTTGGATGTAGGGTGCAAAGGAGAAGGAGGAGTCAATAGTGACACCCAGGCAGCGGCAGCAACAGTGATAGAGATATTTGTAGGGGGTGTTGCTCTGGCTGGGGGAAAGATAAGGAGTTCAGTTTTGTCCATGTTGAGCTTCAGAGAGCACTTAGACATCCAGGAGGAGATGGCAGAGAGGCAGTTGGAGACCAGAGAGAGGACAGAGGGGGACAGATCAGGAGAGGAGAGGTAGAGTTGTGTGTCATCAGCATATAGGTGGTATTGAAGGCCAAAGGAGTAAATGAGCGCACCCAGGGAAGAAGTGTTCAGGGAGAACCGAAGGGGGGCTAGTACAGAACCCTGAGTGACACAAACAGGAATTATGGAAGAGTGTGAGGTGGTTCTGGAGGCAGACACAAAGAAGGAGCAGTTAGTGAGGTATGAGGTAAACCAGTCAAGGACGGTACTAGAGAGGCCAACATTTTGGAGTGTGCGGAGGAGGAGAGTGTGATCCACTGTGTCAAAGGAAACAGAAAGGACCAGAGCGAAGAAAAGTGGCCCTTGGATTTGGCCAAAAGCAGGTCATTGGTGACTTTCACCAGGGCAGTCTCGGTGGAGTGGAGTGGGCGAAAGCCAGATTGTAGTGGATCAAGGATGCAGTGGTCAGTGAGGTAGTTTATGAGATGGCTGTAGACCAGTCATTCAAGTAGTTTGAAGGCGAAAGGGAGAAGAGGGATGGGGCGATAGCTAGTAAGTGAAGAAGGGTCTAGGTTGTTGTTTTTTGAGAATAGGGGACACCAGAGCATGTTTGACTGGTGAGGGAAAGATGCCGGTAGAGAGCTATAGGTTAAAAAGGTGAGCAAGGTGGGAGCAGGCAGTGGGGGGACGGAGTGGAGAAGACGAGAGGGGAGGGGGTCCAAGGGGCAGGTTGAGGGGGGATAAGATGAGGGAGTGGACTTCCTTGTCTGAGGTGGGATGGAAGCAGGACAGGGTGGGATAGATGGAAGGGAGGGATGGTGGGTCCAGGTGGGCAGCAGAGGGGTGACAGGAGGGAATGTAGTTTTGAATATCCTCAATTTTGGAGATGAAGAAGGAGGCAAAGTCAGTGGGAGGAGTAAAGAGAAGAAGGAGGGGGGTGAAGGTGAGTTTTGAAAGTTTCAAAGAATCGGCATGGACTGGAGGACAGAGAAGAGATTAGTGCTTGGAAGAAGGATTGCTTGGCGAGAGAAAGAGCAGAGCTATAGGAGGAGAGGATAAACTTGAAATGGAGGAAGTCCGCCAGATAGCGGGATCTCCTCCAGGAGTGTTCCGTGGAGTGTGAACATTTTTGTAGTAATCGTGTAAGTTTGATGTGCCAGGGTTGGGGTTTGGAGTGGCGGAGGGGGACAAAGGAGAGGGGGGCCACAGAGTCGAGAGCAGCGGTAAGGGAAGAGTTATAGAAGGAGGCTGCCTGGTTGGGACAAGTCATAGTGGAAAGAGGAGAGAGGAAGGTCTCGAGAGAGGACAGAATAGCGGTGTTGAGAGACCCGAGATTGCATCTGGTGATGGTGGGTCTGGGCATGGAGCAGAGAGGGGAAGATGAGAGGGTGAAAGAAAACAGATGGTGGTCAGAGAGAGGGAAGGAAGAGTTAGAGAAATCAGAGAGATTATATCGGTGGGTGAAGACAAGGTCGAGGGAGTGGCCGAGATTGTGAGTAGGGGCAGAGGACCATTGAGAAAGTCCAAAGGAGGGGGAAAGGGCAAGAAGATTAGAGGAAGCTGCATTAGTGATGTCGATAGGGATGTTAAAGTCACCGAGGATGATAGAGGGGAGGTCGGAAGAGAGAAAGTGGGGAAGCCAGGCAGCAAAGTTGTCAAGGAAAGGTGAACAGCGGCCAGGGGGGCGGTACATCACTGCCACATGGAGGTGAATGGGGTAGAAGAGGTGGATAGTGTGGCTCTCAAAGGTGGAGAAGGTGAGTAAAGGCTCAGGTGGGATGACACGAAAGGTGCAGTTTGGGGAGAGAAGGATGCCCATGCCTCCACCCTGGCAGCCATCAGGTCTGACCGTGTGGGTGAAGGAGAGGCCTCCGTAGGAGAGAGCAGCAGGGTATGTGGTCAGAGGAGGAGAGCCAGGTTTCAGTGATGACGTGAAGGTTAAAAGAGTGGGAGATGAATAGGTTGTGGATAGTTGGCAACTTGTTGCAGATTGATCTTGCATTCCAGAGTGCACAGGAGAAGGAAAGGGAGGGGACAGGGGAGATGAGGATCAGGTTGGCTGGGTTCTGAATGCATGTGGGTAGTCTGGAAATTTGGGTGGGGGGTGACCTAGCAGTGAGGATTGGTATGGGGCAGGATCGTGGTGCCATAATTCCAGTACAGTAGTGTTGTTCAGAGGAATAGTATAGAATGGAGTGGGTGTAATATAGAAAGAACAATGAGAAGGGGGTGTAGCAAAAGCAGAGAAAGTGAAAAACGTTTGTTTTTGGTAAATAATGGAAGGGATGCAAAGGCTGAGAATGTTACACAGTGGTTGTAGAGTATAAATGAGCTGCAGAAAGCATTGTGTGAGAGCAGTATGGCTGTTACTTAATCAGACAGGGAGGTCAGTGTCCAGGTGTGCGGACTGCAGGCATTGGTGGTATTGGATTAGGTTACTTTCTGAAGGCTGTTGATTGCAGGTGGGGAAGATAGTCTGTTGTCCATCTGTTAATCTGCAATTATCTCCAAAGGTCATATCTTCATACTTAACACTAACATACTTTACAGCTAAGATGCTATGCAGCCAGAGGCTTGCAGCCACATATATACTGATTAAATATAAATGAACACATTGCTACAGGCTTGATTGCTAACAGCACCCACCCTCTGAGACCCCACCCACAACAAAAAGTAAGCTATATGTGTAAATAAGAACAGACCAGTACATCCCCCACTAGTACACAGTGAATTCCTACTATAGTAGTGGCTATGAAAAACTAACTGTAAACAAAGTCGCAGGTTACCCATCACAATTAAAAAAAAAAACAACATGAAAGTTGCAGGAATGAGATTCATATAGGAGTGAGATAAAGTAGCAGGTTACCCGAGGAAGACAAAGAGAGGATATGGGGTCATGTCAGCTGAAGAATCTCCGATTATCGCCAAAGGTCATAGCTTCATAATTAACACTAACATACTTTACAGCTAAGATGCTATGCAGACGATGCTATGCAGATGACTTTGAGATAAGTTTCAAGGTGGCCGAAAACCACAGGATTTCACAGTTGAGGATTATTAAAGTAAGAAAAGGATAAGCACATGATGGAGGAGGGCCCTACTTGTGAGAACTTACATTCTAAATGGGAGCGGCAGACAGACAGTGGTGACACATATGGGGTAGACTGAGTATGGGACAGAGGATTAAGATGAGAATTGTCTGGGTTTGGTAAAGAAGTGAGCGGGTCTTTCCGACCCGATCGCTTGCTGCAGTTTGTCACAGCACAGTGATTGGGCCGGAACTGCATATGTGCCGGCGACGCAGTGAGCCTGCACATGACAGCTTTTGTTGCCTAGCAATCGCTTCTGAGACAGAGGCGGTCGCTGGGGGGAAAAGGGTTGTACGGCGGCACTGTTGGGGGGGGGCCTCAACGGCTGCGTGACATCACATGCAGCCGCTGCGGGCATGGAGAGAGGAGTAGCTCCCTCCCGGAAAGCACACTAAAGCTGCGCTGATCGGGAGCTACTCTTGAAGTGCATTTGGTGGGGAAGTTGAGCTGGGTTGCAGCATTGAGGAGAGATTGAAGTGGAGAAAGTTAATGGTCAGGGATGCCAGTTAGGAGGAGTTTACAGTAATCCAGTTTGAAAATGAACAGTGAATGGATAATGGTCTTGGTGGCATCCTGGGTGAGAAAGGGTCTCATCATGAAAATATTTTTGAGATGAAAATTAAAGGTTTGTGAGAGGCGCTGAATGTGTGATATAAAGGAGAGGGAGGAGTCAAGGATTACACCAAGACAGCATACTTGAGAAGATAGTCATGACATCAATGGATAATGAGATTGTGGGAGGTGAGGTTGTGCAGGAGGGTGGGAAGATGATCAACTCAGTCTTGGACAGGTTGAGTTTAAGAAAGCGCTAGGACACCAAGGAAGAGATAGCAGAGAGATAGTTGGAGGTACGAGTGAGGAGAGTATATAAATTACATATATATATATATATATATATTAGTGATGAGTGGGTTCGGTTCCTCGGAATCCGAACCCCCCCGAACTTCACCCATTTTACACGGGTCCGAGGCAGATTCGAATCTTCCCGCCTTGCTCAGTTAACCCGAGAGCGCCCGAACGTCATCATCCCGCTGTCGGATTCTCGCGAAATTCGGATTCTATATAAGGAACCGAGCGTCGCCGCCATTTTAAACTCGTGCATTGGAAATGATAGTGAGGGGACGTGGCTGTTTCAGGGGGCTGCAGAAGGGCAAATATCTTTATTCTGGGGACCAGCAGTATTATAGGAGGAGTACAGTGCAGAGTTTTGCTGACCAGTGACCACCAGTATTATACGTTCTCTGCCTGAAAAACGCTCCATATCTGTGCTCAGTGTGCTGCAAATATCTGTACTCACACTGCTTTACTGTGGGGACTGGGGACTTAGTCCTAAAATTTGCACCGAGGTCGCTGGATGACTAAGCTAAGCGACCCAAGTGGCCGACACAAACACCTGGCCCATCTAGGAGTGGGACTGCAGTGTCAGACAGGATGGCACTTCAAATAAATAGTCCCCAAACAGCACTTGATGCAAAGAAAAAAAGAGGCGCAATGAGGTAGCTGTGTGACTAAGCTCAGCGACCCAAGTGGCCGACACAAACACCTGGCCCCTCTAGGAGTGGCACTGCAGTGTCAGGCAGGATGGCACTTCAAAAAAATAGTCCCTAAACAGCACAAGATGCAAAGAAAAAAAGAGGCGCAATGAGGTAGCTGTGTGACTAAGCTCAGCAACCCAAGTGGCCGACACAAACACCTGGCCCATCTAGGAGTGGCACTGCAGTGTCAGACAGGATGGCACTTCAAAAAAATAGTCCCCAAACAGCACATGATGCAAAGAAAAAAAGAGGCGCAATGAGGTAGCTGTGTGACTAAGCTCAGTGACCCAAGTGGCCGACACACACACCTGGCCCATCTAGAAAAATGAAAGAAAAAAGAGGTGCAAGATGGAATTGTCCTTGGGCCCTCCCAGCCACCCTTATGTTGTATAAACAAGACATGCACAATTTAACGAACCCATCATTTCAGCGACAAGGTCTCCCACACGACTGTGACTGGTTGGTTTGGGCCCCCACCAAAAAAGAAGCAATCAATCTCTCCTTGCACAAACTGGCTCTACAGATGCAAGATGTCCACCTAATCATCATCATCCGATTCATCACCCCTTTCACTGTGTACATCCCCCTCCTCACAGATTATTAATTTGTCCCCACTGGAATCCACCATCTCAGGACCACGTGTACTTTCTGGAGGCAATTGCTGCTAGTGAATGTCTCCACGGAGGAATTGATTATAATTCATTTTAATGAACATCATCTTCTCCACATTTTCTGGAAGTAACCTCGTACGCCGATTGCTGACAAGGTGAGCGGCTGCACTAAACACTCTTTCGGAGAACACATTGGAGGGAGGGCAATTTAGGTAGAATAAAGCCAGTTTCTGCAAGGGCCTCCAAATTGCCTCTTTTTCCTGCCAGTATACGTACGGACTGTCTGACGTGCCTACTTGGATGCGGTCACTCATATAATCCTCCACGATTCTTTCAATCGTGAGAGAATCATATGCAGTGACAGTAGACGACATGTCAGTAATCGTTGGCAGGTCTTTCAGTCCGGACCAGATGTCAGCACTCGCTCCAGACTGCCCTGCACCACCGCCCGCGGGTGGGCTCGGAATTCTTAGCCTTTTCCTCGTACCCCCAGTTGCGGGAGAATGTGAAGGAGGAGCTGTTGACGGGTCACGTTCCGCTTGACTTGACAATTTTCTCACCAGCAGGTATTTGAACCCCTGCAGACTTGTGTCTGCCGGAAAGAGAGATACAACGTAGGTTTTAAATCTAGGATCGAGCACGGTGGCCAAAATGTAGTGCTCTGATTTCAACAGATTGACCACCCGTGAATCCTGGTTAAGCGAATTAAGGGCTCCATCCACAAGTCCCACATGCCTAGCGGAATCGTTCTGTTTTAGCTCCTCCTTCAATCTCTCCAGCTTCTTCTGCAAAAGCCTGATGAGGGGAATGACCTGACTCAGGCTGGCAGTGTCTGAACTGACTTCACGTGTGGCAAGTTCAAAGGGTTGCAGAACCTTGCACAACGTTGAAATCATTCTCCACTGCACTTGAGACAGGTGCATTCCGCCTCCTTTGCCTATATCGTGGCCAGATGTATAGGCTTGAATGACCTTTTGCTGCTCCTCCATCCTCTGAAGCATATAGAGGGTTGAATTCCACCTCGTTACCACCTCTTGCTTCAGATGATGGCAGGGCAGGTTCAGGTATTATTGGTGGTGCTCCAGTCTTCTGTACGCGGTGCCTGAACGCCGAAAGTGGCCCGCAATTCTTCTGGCCACCGACAGCATCTCTTGCACGCCCCTGTCATTTTTTAAATAATTCTGCACCACCAAATTCAAGGTATGTGCAAAACATGGGACGTGCTGGAATTTGCCCAGATATAATGCACGCACAATAGTGGTGGTGTTGTCCGATGTCACAAATCCCCAGGAGAGTCCAATTGCGGTAAGCCATTCTGCGATGATCTTCCTCAGTTGCCGTAAGAGGTTTTCAGCTGTGTGCATATTCTGGAAAGCGGTGATACAAAGCGTAGCTTGCCTAGGAACGAGTTGGCGTTTGAGAGATGCTGCTACTGGTGCCGCCGCAGCTGTTCTTGCAGCGGGAGGCAATACATCTACCCAGTGGGCTGTCACAGTCATATAGTCCTGAGTCTGCCCTGCTCCACTTGTCCACATGTCCGTGGTTAAGTGGACATTGGATACAATTGCATTTCTAGGACACTGGTGAGTCTTTTTCTGAGGTCTGTGTACATTTTCGGTATCGCCTGCCTAGAGAAATGGAACCTAGATGGTATTTGGTACCGGGGACACAGTACCTCAATCAAGTCTATAGTTGGCTTTGAATTAACGATGGATACCGGAACCACGTTTCTCACCGCCCAGGCTGCCAAGGCCTCAGTTATCCGCTTTGCAGCAGGATGACTGCTGTGATATTTCATCTTCATCTCAAAGGACTGTTGTACAGTCAACTGTTTACTGGAAGTAGTACAAGTGGTCTTCCGACTTCCCCTCTGGGATGACGATCGACTCCCATCAGCAACAACAGCAGCGCCAGCAGCAGTAGGCGTTACACTCAAGGATGCATCGGAGGAATCCCAGGCAGGAGAGAACTCGTCAGACTTGCCAGTGACATGGCCTGCAGGACTATTGGCTTTCCTGGGTAAGGAGGAAATTGACACTGAGGGAGTTGGTATTGTGGTTTGCAGGAGCTTGGTTACAAGAAGAAAGGATTTACTGGTCAGTGGACTGCTTCTGCTGTCGCCCAAAGTTTTTGAACTTGTCACTGACTTATTATGAATGCGCTGCAGGTGACGTATAAGGGAGGATGTTCCTAGGTGGTTAACGTCCTTACCCCTACTTATTACAGCTTGACAAAGGCAACACACGTCTTGAATCCTGTTGTCCGCATTTGTGTTGATATAATTCCACACCAAAGAGCTGATTTTTTTTTGTATTTTGACCAGGCATGTCAATGGCCATATTCGTCCCATGGACAACAGGTGTCTCCCCAGGTGCCTGACTTAAACAAATCTTCCTTGTCAATTTCCTCCCCAGTGCCAGCAACACCCATATCTTCATCCTGGTGTACTTCAACACTGACATCTTCAATTTGACTATCAGGAACTGGACTGCGGGTGCTCCTTCCAGCACTTGCAGGGGGCGTGCAAATGGTGGAAGGCGCAAGCTCTTCCCGTCCAGTGTTGGGAAGGTCAGGCTTCGCAACTGACACAATTGGACTCTCCTTGGGGATTTGTGATTTCGAAGAACGCACAGTACTTTGCTGTGCTTTTGCTAGCTTAAGTCTTTTATTTTTTTCTAGCGAGAGGATGAGTGCTTCCATCCTCATGTGAAGCTGAACCACTAGCCATGAACATAGGCCAGGGCCTCAGCCATTCCTTGCCACTCCGTGTCATAAATGGCATATTGGCAAGTTTACGCTGCTCCTCAGATGCTTTGAATTTTGCTTTTTGGGTCATTTTACTGAACTTTTGTGTTTTGGATTTTACATGCTCTGTACTATGACATTGGGCATCGGCCTTGGCAGACGACATTGATGGCATTTCATTGTCTCGGCCATGACTAGTGGCAGCAGCTTCAGCACGAGGTGGAAGTGGATCTTGATCTTTCCCTATTTTTTTAACCTCCTCATTTTTGTTCTCCATATTATAATGTGTGGAATTATATGCCAGTATCAATAGCAATGGCCTACTACTATATATACTGCGCACAACTAAAAGCGACCACAGGTATACAATGTAGATGGATGGATAGTATACTTAATGGATGACGAGTGATGACACAGAGGTAGGTACAGCAGTGGCCTACCATAATGCTATATACAGTATAATGGACCTGGTGGACACTGTCAGCAAACTGCTAAACTAGTATAAAAAAAAGCCACCACAGGTATACAATGTAGATAGATGGATGGATAGTATACTTAATGGATGACGAGTGATGACACAGAGGTAGGTACAGCAGTGGCCTACCGTACTGCTATATACAGTATAATGGACCTGGTGGACACTGTCAGCAAACTGCTAAACTAGTATAAAAAAAAGGCACCACAGGTATACAATGTAGATGGATGGATAGTATACTTAATGGATGATGAGTGACGACACAGAGGTAGGTACAGCAGTGGCCTACCGTACTGCTATATACAGTATAATGGACCTGGTAGACACTGTCAGCAAACTGCTAAACTAGTATAAAAAAAAGCCACCACAGGTATACAATGTAGATAGATGGATGGATAGTATACTTAATAGATGACGAGTGACGACACAGAGGTAGGTACAGCAGTGGCCTACCGTACTGCTATATACAGTATAATGGACCTGGTGGACACTGTCAGCAAACTGCTAAACTAGTATAAAAAAAAGCCACCACAGGTATACAATGTAGATAGACGGAAGGATAGTATACTTAATGGATGACGAGTGACGACAAAGAGGTAGGTACAGCAGTGGCCTACCGTACTGCTAAATACAGTATAATGGACCTGGTGGACACTGTCAGCAAACTGCTAAACTAGTATAAAAAAAAGGCACCACAGGTATACAATGTAGATGGATGGATAGTATACTTAATGGATGATGAGTGACGACACAGAGGTAGGTACAGCAGTGGCCTACCGTACTGCTATATACAGTATAATGGACCTGGTAGACACTGTCAGCAAACTGCTAAACTAGTATAAAAAAAAGCCACCACAGGTATACAATGTAGATAGATGGATGGATAGTATACTTAATAGATGACGAGTGACGACACAGAGGTAGGTACAGCAGTGGCCTACCGTACTGCTATATACAGTATAATGGACCTGGTGGACACTGTCAGCAAACTGCTAAACTAGTATAAAAAAAAGCCACCACAGGTATACAATGTAGATAGACGGAAGGATAGTATACTTAATGGATGACGAGTGACGACAAAGAGGTAGGTACAGCAGTGGCCTACCGTACTGCTATATACAGTATAATGGACCTGGTGGACACTGTCAGCAAACTGCTAAAATAGTATAAAAAAAGGCACCACTGGTATACAATGTAGATGGATGGATAGTATACTTAATGGATGACGAGTGACGACACAGAGGTAGGTACAGCAATGGCCTACCGTACTGCTATATACAGTATAATGGACCTGGTGGACACTGTCAGCAAACTGCTAAAATAGTATAAAAAAAAGGCACCACAGGTATACAATGTAGATGGATGGATAGTATACTTAATGGATGACGAGTGACGACACAGAGGTAGGTACAGCAATGGCCTACCGTACTGCTATATACAGTATAATGGACCTGGTGGACACTGTCAGCAAACTGCTAAACTAGTATAAAAAAAAGGCACCACAGGTATACAATGTAGATAGATGGATAGTATACTTAATGGATGATGAGTGACGACACAGAGGTAGGTACAGCAGTGGCCTACCGTACTGCTATATACAGTATAATGGACCTGGTGGACACTGTCAGCAAACTGCTAAACTAGTATAAAAAAAAGCCACCACAGGTATACAATGTAGATAGACGGATGGATAGTATACTTAATGGATGACGAGTGACGACACAGAGGTAGGTACAGCAGTGGCCTACCGTACTGCTATATACAGTATAATGGACTTGGTGGACACTGTCAGCAAACTGCTAAAATAGTATAAAAAAAGGCACCACAGATATACAATGTAGATGGATGGATAGTATACTTAATGGATGACGAGTGACGACACAGAGGTAGGTACAGCAATGGCCTACCGTACTGCTATATACAGTATAATGGACCTGGTGGACACTGTCAGCAAACTGCTAAAATAGTATAAAAAAAAGGCACCACAGGTATACAATGTAGATGGATGGATAGTATACTTAATGGATGATGAGTGATGACACAGAGGTAGGTACAGCAATGGCCTACCGTACTGCTATATACAGTATAATGGACCTGGTGGACACTGTCAGCAAACTGCTAAAATAGTATAAAAAAAAGGCACCACAGGTATACATTGTAGATGGATGGATAGTATACTTAATGGATGATGAGTGACGACACAGAGGTAGGTACAGCAGTGGCCTACCGTACTGCTATATACAGTATAATGGACCTGGTGGACACTGTCAGCAAACTGCTAAACTAGTATAAAAAAAAGGCACCACAGGTATACAATGTAGATGGATGGATAGTATACTTAATGGATGATGAGTGACGACACAGAGGTAGGTACAGCAGTGGCCTACCGTACTGCTATATACAGTATAATGGACCTGGTGGACACTGTCAGCACACTGCTAAACTAGTATAAAAAAAAGCCACCACAGGTATACAAAGTAGATAGATGGATGGATAGTATACTTAATGGATGACGAGTGACGACACAGAGGTAGGTACAGCAGTGGCCTACCGTACTGCTATATACAGTATAATGGACCTGGTGGACACTGTCAGCAAACTGCTAAACTAGTATAAAAAAAAAGCCACCACAGGTATACAATGTAGATAGACGGATGGATAGTATACTTAATGGATGACGAGTGACGACACAGAGGTAGGTACAGCAGTGGCCTACCGTACTGCTATATACAGTATAATGGACCTGGTGGACACTGTCAGCAAACTGCTAAAATAGTATAAAAAAAGGCACCACAGGTATACAATGTAGATGGATGGATAGTATACTTAATGGATGACGAGTGACGACACAGAGGTAGGTACAGCAATGGCCTACCGTACTGCTATATACAGTATAATGGACCTGGTGGACACTGTCAGCAAACTGCTAAAATAGTATAAAAAAAAGGCACCACAGGTATACAATGTAGATGGATGGATAGTATACTTAATGGATGACGAGTGACGACACAGAGGTAGGTACAGCAATGGCCTACCGTACTGCTATATACAGTATAATGGACCTGGTGGACACTGTCAGCAAACTGCTAAAATAGTATAAAAAAAAGGCACCACAGGTATACAATGTAGATGGATGGATAGTATACTTAATGGATGATGAGTGACGACACAGAGGTAGGTACAGCAGTGGCCTACCGTACTGCTATATACAGTATAATGGACCTGGTGGACACTGTCAGCAAACTGCTAAACTAGTATAAAAAAAAGCCACCACAGGTATACAATGTAGATAGATGGATGGATAGTATACTTAATGGATGACGAGTGACGACACAGAGGTAGGTACAGCAGTGGCCTACCGTACTGCTATATACAATATAATGGACCTGGTGGACACTGTCAGCAAACTGCTAAACTAGTATAAAAAAAGGCACCACAGGTATACAATGTAGATGGATGGATAGTATACTTAATGGATGATGAGTGACGACACAGAGGTAGGTACAGCAGTGGCCTACCGTACTGCTATATACAGTATAATGGACCTGGTGGACACTGTCAGCAAACTGCTAAACTAGTATAAAAAAAAAGCCACCACAGGTATACAATGTAGATAGATGGATGGATAGTATACTTAATGGATGACGAGTGACGACACAGAGGTAGGTACAGCAGTGGCCTACCGTACTGCTATATACAGTATAATGGACCTGGTGGACACTGTCAGCAAACTGCTAAACTAGTATAAAAAAAAGCCACCACAGGTATACAATGTAGATAGACGGATGGATAGTATACTTAATGGATGACGAGTGACGACACAGAGGTAGGTACAGCAATGGCCTACCGTACTGCTATATACAGTATAATGGACCTGGTGGACACTGTCAGCAAACTGCTAAAATAGTATAAAAAAAGGCACCACAGGTATACAATGTAGATGGATGGATAGTATACTTAATGGATGATGAGTGACGACACAGTGGTAGGTACAGCAGTGGCCTACCGTACTGCTATATACAGTATAATGGACCTGGTGGACACTGTCAGTAAACTGCTAAACTAGTATAAAAAAAAGCCACCACAGGTATACAATGTAGATGGATGGAGAGTATACTTAATGGATGACGAGTGACGACACAGAGGTAGGTACAGCAGTGGCCTACCGTACTGCTATATACAGTATAATGGACCTGGTGGACACTGTCAGCAAACTGCTAAACTAGTATAGAAAAAAAGCCACCACAGGTAAACAATGTAGATGGATCGATAGTATACTTAATGGATGACGAGTGACGACACAGAGGTAGGTACAGCAGTGGCCTACCGTACTGCTATATACAGTATAATGGAACTGGTGGACACTGTCAGCAAACTGCTAAACTAGTATAAAAAAAAAGCCACCACAGGTAAACAATGTAGATGGATCGATAGTATACTTAATGGATGACGAGTGACGACACAGAGGTAGGTACAGCAGTGGCCTACCGTACTGCTATATACAGTATAATGGACCTGGTGGACACTGTCAGCAAACTGCTAAACTAGTATAAAAAAAAGCCACCACAGGTATACAATGTAGATGGATGGATAGTATACTTATTGGATGACGAGTGACAACACAGAGGTAGGTACAGCAGTGGCCTACCGTACTGCTATATACAGTATAATGGACCTGGTGGACACTGTCAGCAAACTGCTAAACTAGTATTAAAAAAAAAGCCACCACAGGTATACAATGTAGATGGATGGATAGTATACTTAATGGATGACGAGTGACGACACAGAGGTAGGTACAGCAGTGGCCTACCGTACTGTATAATGGACCTGGTGGACACTGTCAGCAAACTGCTAAACTAGTATAAAAAAAAGCCACCACAGGAGTGTTTTTCAGGCAGACAAACGTATACTGGTGGTCACTGTCAGCAAAATTGTGCTCTGTACTCCTGCTATAGCTGCTCCCCAGTCCCCACTATTAAGCAGTGTGAGCACTCAGCACAGATATATCATGCAGCACACTGAGCACAGATATGGTATGGAGCGTTTTTTTCAGGCAGAGAATGGATAAAAAACTGGTGGTCACTTATCAGCAAAACTCTGCACTGTACTCCTCCTAACAGCTGCACCCCAGTCCTCCCCACAATTATAGTAAAATAATAAACAAGCAATCAGATCAACTGTCTCGTATTAGTACGGAGAGGACGCCAGCCACGTCCTCTCCCTATCAATCTCAATGCACATGTGAAAATGGCGGCGACGCGCGGCTGCTTATATAGAATCCGAATCTCGCGAGAATCCGACAGCGGGATGATGACGTTCGGCGCACTCAGGTTAACCGAGCCATACGGGAGAATCCGAGTATGACTCGGACCCGTGTAAAAAGGGTGAAGTTCGGGGGGGTTCGGTTTCTCAGAAACCAAAACCGCTCATCACTAATATATATATATATATATATATATACATACACAGTATAGACAGATACATACAGTAGATATATATATATATATATATATATATATTAGTATCTATTTATTAGAGATGTGCGGCTGGTACTTTTTGTGTTTTGGTTTTTGATCTAATTCCATTTTCTGTGTTTTGGATTTGACTTGGCTTTGCCAAAACCACCCTTTCGTGTTTTAATTTTAGTTTTAGATCTGGATGATTTAAAAATAAAATAAAAATAAAAACAGCTAAAATCACAGAATTTGGGGGTAATTTTGCTCCTACAGTATTATTAACCTCAATATCAATCATTTACACTAATTTCCAGTCTATTCTGAACAACTCACACTATTGTTTTTAGGTATAAAAGTTGCACCGATGTGTCTGTATGATTAAGATAATCGACACAAGTGTGCGGCAGAAACACCTGGCCCATCTAGGAGTGGCACTGCAGCTGCAGGCAAGATGGCACTATTTAAAAACTAGTCCTCAAACAGCACATGATGCAAAGAAGAAAAAGAATTGCAATGAGGTAGTTGTATGACTAAGCCAAGTGACACAAACAATTAGGCCCATCTAGGCGTGACACTGCAGTGGCAGACAGTATGGCAGATTTAAAAACTAGTCATCAAACAGCACATGATGCAAAGAAGAAAAAGAGGTGCAAGATGGAATTGTCCTTGGGCCCTTCCACCCACCCTTATGTTATATAAACAGGACATGCACACTTTAACAAACCAATCATTTCAGCGACAGGGTCTGCCACACGACTGTGGCGGAAATTACTGGTTTGTTTGGGCCCCCACCAAGAAAATAAGCAATCAATCACTCCTTGCACAAACCGGCTTTACAGTGGTAAGATGTCCACCTCATTATTATCCTCCGATTCCTCACCCCCTTCACTGTGTACATCCTCCTCACTGAGTATTAATTTGTCCCCACTGGAATCCACCATCACAGGTTCCTGTGTACTTTCTGCAGGCAATTGCTGGTAAAGGTCTTCATGGAAAACTTTATAATTCATTTTGATGAACATCATCTTCTCCACATTTAGTGGAAGAAACCTCCTACGCCAATCGCTGACAAGGTTACCGGCTGCACTTAACACTCTTTTGGAGTACACACTGGAGGGGGAGGGGGGGGGGGGGCAACTTAGGTAAAATAAAGCCAGTTTGTGCAAGGGCCTCCAAATTGCCTCTTTTTCCTACCAGTATACGTACGGCTGTCTGACATGCCTACTTGGATGCGGTCACTCATATAAATGTCCACCATTCTTTCAATATACAGTAGACTGAATCATATGCAGTGACAGTAGACATGTCAGTAATCGTTGGCAGGTCATTCGGTTTGGACCAGATGTCAACTTTTGCTCCTGACTTCCCTGCATCACCGCCAGTGAGTGGGCTAGGAAATCTTATCCTTTTCTTCGCAGCCCCAGTGGCAGGAGAAATTGAAGGAGAAGCTGTTGATGGGTCACATTCTGCTTGAGTTGACAATTTACTAACCAGCAGGTCTTTGCACCTCTGCTCACTTGTGTCTACTTGAAAGAGAGATACAATATAGGCTATAAACCTAGGATCGAGCAAGGTAGCCAAAATGTAGTGCTCTGATCTCAACAGGTTGATCACCCTTGAATCCTGGCAAAGCGAATGAAGGGCTCCATCCACAAGTCTCACATACTTTGCGGAACCGCTCCGTCTTAGCTCCTCCTTCAATTTATCCAGCTGCTTCTGCAAAAGCCTGATGAGGGGAATGACCTGACTCAAGCTGGCAGTGTCTGAACTGACTTCACGTGTGGCAAGTTCAAAGGGTTGGAGAACCTTGCACAAGACGGAAATCATTCTCCACTGCACTTGATTCAGGTGCATTACCCCTCCTTTGCCTATATCGTAGGTGGATGTATAGGCTTGAATGGCCTTTTGCAGCTCCTCCATCCTCTGAAGCATACAGAGTATTGAATTCCACCTCGTTACCACCTCTTGCTTCAGTTGATGGCAGGGCAGGTTCAGGAGTGTTTGCTGGCGCTCCAGTCTTCGGCACGCAGTGGCAGAATGCCGAAAGTGGCCCGCAATTTTTCAGGCCACGGACAGCATCTCCTGCACACCCCATTTTTTAAAAAATTCTGCACCACCAAGTTAATTGTATGTGCAAAACATGGGACGTGCTGGAATTTGCCCAATTTTAAATGCACGCACAATATTGGTGGCATTGTCCGATATCACAAATTCCCAGGAGAGACCAATTGGTGTAAGCCATTCTGCGATGATGTTAATCAGTTTCCGTAATAGGTTGTCAGCTGTGTGCCTCTTATGGAAAGCGGTGATACATAGTGTAGCCTGCCTAGGAATGATTTGGCGTTTGCAAGATGCTACTACTGGTGCCACAGCGGGAGGCCATACATCACAACGGGCTTCTTCATCCCAAGAACAACAGGTGTCTCCCCCGATGCCTGACTTAAACAAACCACCTCACCATCAGAATCCTCATCATCAACCTCCTCCTCAGTGCCAGCAACATCCATATCCTCATCCTGATGTACTTCAACAGTAACATCTTCTAATTGAATACCAGAAACTGGACTGTGGGTGCTCCTTCCAGTACTTGCAGGGGGCATGCAAATGGTGAAAGGAGCCACCTCTTCCCATCCAGTGTTGGGAAGGTCAGACATCGCAACCGGCGACACAATTGGACTCTCCTTGGGGATTTGTGATACCATCTCAGAGCGCACAGTTCTTTTCTGTGCTCTTTCTAGCTTAACTCTTTTAATTTTTCTAGCGGGAGGATGGGGGCTTCCATTGTCATGTGAAGCTGAACCACTAGTTATGAACATAGGCCAGGACCTAAGCGGGTCCTTGCCACTCCGTGTCGTAAATGGCATATTTGCAAGGTTACATTTCTCCTCAGACGATTTAAATTTCTTTTTTTGGTTCTTTTTACTGAACTTTGGCTTTTTGGATTTTATATGCCCTCTACTATCACATTGGGCATCAGCCTTGGCAGACGACGTTGATGGCATTTCATTATGTCATGGCTAGTGGCAGCAGCTTTATCACTAGTGTCACGATCCGGGTATTTGGACGCCATTACTTGCCTTTCAGATGTCTCCTGAGGCTGGCTCAGCGTTCCAAGGCCGGATCTCATCTGTGTCCACATTCTGCATATCCCTCCTGTCACGCTGAGACGCTGTCACAGCAGCGCCATGATGGAATCCTGCATGGCGTCTCCTGTCCTCTGCGGCCAGCGCCGCCATTACTGTTATGTTTCCACATGGTTTCCAAACCAGCTTTCCCTCCAAGTTCTAACATGGGCGCAGCCATGTTGGATTCAATCACATGTTTCAGTTCCTCCAATCCACTGCCTGGAAATCTGCATAATTGCCCAGCCAATACCTGCATTGCTGCAGGTATAAGTATCCTGTGCCTGGGCTAGCAAGTCGTCAGTGCTTTGTTTGTCATACCTTGTTCCAGTCTCTCTCCTGTGGTTGTTTCTCCAGGTTCCAGCTCCTGTCTCCAGCATCCACTAAAGAGACCCGCACCAGCCTTCCATCCTGCGGTGCAGCCTGACTCTGTAGTGCTCCGTGGCTGATACAGTTTCCAGCTTCCAGCTATTGCATCTGCTTCCAGCAATATCCACTATCACCGGTAATCATCCTTCAGCTCCTCTATTTCCACGCTCCCTAGCATCTTACTATATTCACTCCGTGTTTCATCACCTGGCTGGTTCCACCCAGCATTCATTCAGTGACTTTATCATCTGGCTGATCCCATTCCGCATCCACTCCGTGTATTACCACCTGGCTGGTTCTATCCAGCAAATACAACAGCTGATTCAAGTTACCAACTTCATCTGTTCCATCTACTGGCATGTACTCGGATATCTTCACTACTACAGCCAGGCCTGGTAAGGTTACTCCATCTAAGGACTTTAACAACTGTTCTTAACCTACCAGTGTCCTGTGAAACCATTTCATGGTCAGAGTGCTCCAGGAATTATATTATTTATTATTGCCATTATTTAACCCTGAATGCTGTCTGTTTACACGGAGTCTGTGAATAAACTTTTATTTTTTACTTTTACCTGGTTGTCATGGTCACACCTTCGGGTTTCATTTAAGCACTTACATGTCCAGGGGTCTGATTAAACCTCCTCGGTTTAAGTTCTTCTCAGCTCCTACAACTGAGGCTTTCTCCTGTCAGCCTAAACCCTCAGTTGTGACAATTAGGAGGAAGTGGTTCTTAATCTTTCCCTATTAACTCCTCAAAATGTTTTTTCTCTATTGTTTTTCTGGAGTTATATAACACAATATGCGGCACAAGAGAGCGTACTCCTACACCTCATGGGACAAACCCTGTAAAAATTATTTGGATTAAATATTAATAACCACTTTATTTGGAGTAAATAATACACAGCACAGGACAGCACCACTGAACTTATATGGCTGCACCACTTGCCTGGATTTATACAGAATTATATGGATTTATATGGCAGGATAACCGAAATTATATGTCAGTATCATGGGAATTATATGGCAATGTCACAGGAATTAAACGGCAATGTCATAGGAATTATATGCCAGTATTCAGAGAATTATACAACAATGTCACAGGAATTATATGCCAGTATTCAGAGAATTATACGGCAATGTCAAAGGAATTATACGTCAGTATTCAGAGAATTATACGGCAATGTCACAGGAATTATACACCAGTATTCAGAGAATTATACGGCAATGTTACAGGAATTATACGGCAATGTCACAGGAATTGTACGCCAGTATTCAGAGAATTATACGGCAATGTTACAGGAATTATATGCCAGTATTTAGAGAATTATACGGCAATGTCACAGGAATTATACGCCAGTATTTAGAGAATTAGACAGCAATGTCACAGGAATTATATGTCAGTATTCCGAGAATTATACGGCAATGTTACAGGAATTATACGCCAGTATTCAGAGAATTATTCGGCAATGTCACAGGAATTATATGCCAGTATGGCAGCAGAGGATACCACCACTGTGACTGGTCCCTGGACTGATGCTGCACAAGACACTGCCCCTGGTCTAATGCAAGACAACACAGCTAAAATGCAAGGGACTTATACAGCAGCACTGGGAACATATAGCAGTAGAGGACACCAACACTGTGACTGGCTGGACTGATGCACCATAAGACACTGACTAAACTGGACTGGACAGAGCAGCACAAGACAGCAGTAAGTAGACTCG
The DNA here is from genome assembly GCF_028390025.1 of Pseudophryne corroboree. Lineage (NCBI taxonomy): Eukaryota > Metazoa > Chordata > Amphibia > Anura > Myobatrachidae > Pseudophryne > Pseudophryne corroboree. Next base: position 35,905,358 of record NC_086447.1, on the reverse strand, counting down.
CCACACCACTTTCGTGCCCCCACACAGACACTGAGGATGGAGACACGTCCTCTCACTACACTCTCCGAGACTGGAGTAAAAATGGGCATGACTCGCGGCTCCTTATATGGAATCCAAATACCGCGAGAATCCGAAAGCGGGATGACAACGTTTTGCCGACTTCCGAGTCAAGAGGGAAGATCCGAGCCTGGCTCGATCTGGACTCAAAAGCCAAAGATCGGGGGATCTCGGTTCTCTGAGAACCGAACCCGCTCATCCCTAATATATATATATATATGTTACGCACACCAGTGCTAACAGGAGTATACCGGTGTATGAACAGAGAGGGATGCGAAGCAAACAAACTCACAGACAGTATAACATAACATACACTGGAGGTGATGAAATAACTAATAAACACAAAGTGAACGGAGAAGCCCAAAGGCTCAGGAACCGGGTGTCTCCCTAGTGTCAGGAATTCTCAGATGGAATAGAGCAGACAATGAAGCGAGATGTAGTGATTTAACATGTGGAGCACCCGAAATGATGTTGCTAAGAGCAACAGAAAAAACCCCAAAGGGTTACCAACGGGTGTGGGAATAAACTCCTTGGTCAGAGATAGAAATATAGACACAAGGAGAGCATCCACAATCCTAACCTCAACTTGCAGGGCACAGGTTCAGCTTACTGCCACTAAACTGACACCTGGACGCCCTGCACAGTGAGGGAGGATTAACCAAGCAGGTCTGAGAGTACAGCCGCAAACCTGCTGGGTTCACAGAATAGCAAAAGAACCCCAGCAGGTTAAACAACTGACTCCAGTCTTACTGCTAGGTCTGGATTGGCAGAATGCAGTACCGAATCCCAAGGCCTATTTGCAGTAAGCAACAAGTAAATACAAAGTCACACAGTACTAGCTAACTCTCAGGAACTGACTAACAAACAAAGATTCAGCAGCATTTGCCTAGCCTGAGAGGATGGTTTATATAGCAGGTGCTGTCCACGCCCCACTCAGACCTCACAGACTGTGAGCACAAAACCAGCGCCGGATTCCCTGCCGTGCACAGAGCCTGTAACCACTACACAGTAAAAACCCGGACCGGAGTATCAGCTGCGCTCAGGTTACTAACCTAACACTTGCCTCCCGGTTGCCATGGCGACGTGGCAGCACAGAGCAGGAGATCCTAACAGTACCCCCCCTCTGACGAGGGGTCAAAGAACCCCTACCACCGGGTTTATCGGGGAACTGCGAGAAGAAAGAGCGTATCAGTCTGGGGGCATGAAGATCACAACTGCGCACCCACGACCGCTCCTCCGGGTCATTCCCCTTCCAGTGCACAAAAAATGACAGCCGACCCCGAACCATCTTGGAGTCAAGAACACTTTCAACCACAAACTCCCTCTGACCCCGTATCAAAAGAGGAGAAGGTCTTCCACTGGAAGAAGGATTACTAACCGACAGTTTTAAAAGGGAACAATGAAATATTTTATTGATACCCAATGAACGGGGCAGATATAACTGAAATGCCACCGGATTGATAACCCTGGTGATCTTATAAGGGCCGATGAACCGGGGGCCTAACTTATGAGATGGCGGTCTCAACCAGACGAAGTCTCCTAATTTGAAGCTGCAGGGTCTTCTCCGCTTATCAAAAACCCTTTTGGTCACTAATGACACAGACACAAGAGCTTTCTTCACTTTCCTCCAAATACCCCTAAGAGCGAAACCACAGAGGAACCACCAGGCGTGGAATCCAGGGGGTCAAAAGAATTGGCCTTAGGATGATGCCCATACACACGAAGGAAGGGAGAGATCCCTGTAGCAGAGTGAGCCGCGTTGTTATAGGCAAACTCTGCCATAGACAGATGAGCAACCCAGTTAGTATGACACTTGGAGACATAACACCTGAGGAACTGCTCCAAGTACTGGTTCACCCTCTCAGTCTGCGCATTAGACTGTGGATGGTAGCCTGACGACAAGCTCACAGAAATCTGGAGATCAGAACAAAATGCCCTCCAGAATTTGGCCACAAACTGGGATCCACGGTCAGAGACCACATCAAGTGGCAACCCGTGGAGGTGCACAACATGCTGCATAAATAACTCAGACAGGCGTCTGGCCGATGACAACCCAACCAGTGGAACGAAATGCGTCATCTTCGAAAACCTGTCAACGACAACCCAAATGGCTGTCATCCCCGAGGATTTGGGCAAGTCCACCACAAAATCCATGGAAATGTGGGTCCATGGCTTAGATGGAATAGAGAGTGGATGTAATGGGCCGACAGGAACCCCTCTAGGAGTTTTATTTCGGGCACAAATGTCACATGCCCGAACCCACTGATCCACATCCTTAGCCACCGAGGGCCACCACACCGCCCTAGACAGCAACTCCCGAGTTCTGGCAATACCCGGATGCCCTGCCGACCTCTTGGCATGGAATTCCAGGAACACTTGCTGTCTTAACCTAGGAGGCACAAACAAGAGACCTACCGGAAGGTCTGGAGGAGCCTGCTCCTGTGCTCTAAGGACTAATGACAAGAAGTCCTGGGTAATGCCCACTTTAATACATGATGGGGACACAATGGGCAATGGCTCCTCTGTGGTCTCTTGGACTGGAGCAAAACTCTGCGAGAGCGCATCAGCCTTGATGTTTTTTGACCCAGGGCGATATGTTATCAAAAAATTAAAGCGAGCAAAAAACAAAGCCCATCGTGCCTGCCTGGCATTGAGCCGCTTCGCTGACTCTAAATATGCCAGATTCTTATGGTCGGTGAGAATTGAGACCACAAACTTAGCCCCCTCAAGCCAGTGTCTCCACTCCCCGAGTGCATCCTTTATAGCCAACAATTTCCGGTTACCCACATCATAATTCATGTCGGCAGACGTAAATTTACAGGAAAAGTAAGCACAGGGATGAAGGCGATTATCAGACACCCCCATCTGGGAGAGCACTGCCCCAATACCTATCGCAGAGGCATCCACTTCTACCACAAAAGGACGCTCTTGAACTATGTGTCTGTTAGGGTCTCCTGCCCTGTGATGCCACATCGTCATGGCAACCGGGAGACAAGTGCTAGCGGAGTAACCTGAGCGCAGTTTATACTCCGGTTCGGGTTTATTGCTGTGCAGTGGTTACAGGCTTTGTGCACGGCAGGGGATCCGGTGCTGGTTTTTGTGCGCACAGTCTGTGAGGTCTGAGTGGGGCGTGGACAGCACCTGCTATATAAACCCTCTTCTCAGGTTAAGCAGATGCTGCTGAAGCTTTGTTGGTTAGTCAGTTCCTGAAAGTTAGCCAGTACTGTGTAACTTTGTATTTGTTTGTTGCTTACTGCAAATAGGCCTTGGGATTTGGTACTGCACTCTGCCAATCCAAACCTAGCAGTAAGACTGGAGTCAGTCATTTAACTTGCTGGGGTTCTTTTGCTACTCTGTGAACTTAGCAAGTTTGCGGCTGTATTCTCAGACTTGCCTGCCAAAATCCTTTCTCACTGTGCAAGGTGTTCAGGTGTCAGTTTAGTGGCAGTAAGCTGAACCAGTGCACTGCAAGTGAGGACTAGGATTGTGGAGACTCTCCTTGTGTCTATTATTCCATCTCTGATCAAGGAGTTTACTGCCACACCCGTTGGTAACCCTTTAGGGTTTTGCTGTTGCCCTTAGCAACAGCATTTCCGGTTCTCTACATATTAAAACACAACATCTCGCTTCTTTCCATCTGAGCATTCCTAATACTATGGAGACACCCAGTTTCTTAGCCTCTGGGCTTCTCTGTTCACTTTGTGGTTTTTTTTTGATACCCTATCACCTTCTGTGTACGTAATGTCATATTCCCCAGTCTGTCTGTGAGTTCATTTGTTTTGCATCCCTCTCCATTCAGACACCAGTACATTCCTGCAGGCACTGGTGTGCATAACATATTCAGCAGCCCAATACTCCTGTTGAAATTTTGTGGGAATATGGAGCATACCCCTCAAAATACTTTGCAACAGGTGGTCGATCAGGTACAGGTCTTGACTCGACAATTTAATGATTTGTCCATTAAAATGCACACCTCCCAGGCCGCTGGCAGAGCTCCCGCAGCAGCAGCACCTTCAGGGGTTAAGGAGCCGAAAGTAAAGCTCCTGGATTGTTTTTCTGGAGATCGCTCGCAGTTCTTTTGTTTCAAGGAGAGCTGCAAGCTAAATTTCCAGCTTAGGCCTCAGTCTTCTGGGTCGGATATTCAGCGGGTGGGCATAGTGATTTCCTTGCTACAAGGAGACCCACAGGTCTGGGCATATGGGTTGCAGCCTTACTGTCCGTCGCTTAAAAGTGTTGATGCTTTTTTTACGGCACTGGGCATGTTGTATGATGACCCTGACAAGACGGCCTCAGCCGAGGCTCAGATTTCGATCCTTAAGCAAGGGCGAAGGCCAGTTGAGGTTTACTGTACGGAGTTTCGGAGGTTGGCCCATGATACCCAGTGGAATGACCCAGCCCTGAGACACCAGTACCAAAGAGGTCTTTCTAACCAGATAAAAGACCAACTGGTACAATATCCCTTGCCTGATAGCTTGGATCAGCTCATGCAGTTATCCATCCGGGTGGATAGACGGTTGAGAGAGCGTAGGCTTGAAAGGGAGACCGAGGTTTCCTTCTTTCCCAAGGGAACCTCAGACTCTGAGGAATTTTCCGAGGAGCCTATGCAGATTGGGGCTACCCGCCTCTCCTCGCGTGAGAAGACGCGGAGGAGACAGCAGGGTTTGTGTTTGTACTGTGGGAATAAAGGTCATGTGGTAGTATCATGCCCAGAAAAGCAGGAAAACTTCAGGGCCTTAGGGTGATGGGAAATTTCCTGTCAGGCCAGAAGTCAGAATTTCCCAAGAAGACTTTTATCATTCCGGTGACCTTGAAGATCCTCGGTCAAACTGTCAAGACTGAGGCCTTTGTGGACAATTCACCCTGAAACACTCTGTTCCCTTAATACCCTTGGCATCGGAAATTGAGATCTGTGGGTTAAACGGGGAACCATTATCCCAGGGTAAAATTACCTCTTGCACTAGCCAGATTTCTTTGTTTATTGGAGCCACACACTCTGAAAAATTGTCCTTTTATGTGACTGTCTGTACTTTTGCCCCATTGGTGTTGGGGTTACCCTGGTTAAGGGCCCACAATCCTCAATTTGACTGGGTCTCTGGGGAGATTCTTAGTTGGGGTACTGATTGTTTCAGGAGTTGCTTGAGCCTTCCAGTCAGGCTTTCGCAGCTAAGTTTGCCAGGATTGCCAGGATGTTATGCAGATTTTGCGGACGTGTTCTCCAGAAAAGTTGCAGAGGTACTACCTCCCCATCGCCCCTATGACTGTGCCATTGATTTGTTGCCGAATGCTAAGCTTCCCAAGAGCAGGTTGTACTCCCTGTCACGTCCTGAGACTCAGGCTATGGCAGAGTACATTCAGGAGAACTTGGCTAAGGGATTTATCAGACCTTCACAGTCTCCAGTTGGGTCGGGGTTCTTCTTCATGGGTAAAAAGGACGGTTCGTTGCGACCCTGCATCGACTTCAGGGAATTGAATCGTATCACGATTAAAAACTCATACCCACTGCCTCTCACTTCGGTCTTGTTTGACCAGCTTCGTACTGCCACCATTTTTTCTAAGATTGACCTACGCGGTGCGTACAATCTAATCCGAATAAGAGAGGGGGATGAATGGAAGACTGCCTTTAATACCCACTCAGGACATTATGAATATTTGGTGATGCCTTTTGGGCTCTGTAATGCCCCGGCAGTCTTCCAGGATTTCATGAACGATGTGCTCAGGGAATATTTGGATAGATTCTTAGTTGAATATTTAGATGACATCCTAATCTTCTCCCATTCCCTGGAGGAACATCGGAAGCATGTACGCTTAGTCCTCCAGAAACTCAGAGACCACCGGCTTGGGGCGAAGCTGGAGAAGTGCGAATTTGAAGTTCAGCAAATCGCATTTCTAGGATATATTATCTCCCCAGAAGGTTTCCAAATGGAGGGTTCCAAGGTACAGGCAGTCCTGGATAGGGTGCAGCCCACTAGTTTGAAGGCGCTTCAGCGTTTCCTGGGCTTTGCAAACTTTTATAGACGATTTATCGCTGGATTTTCGTCTATAGTGGCGCCCTTGGTGGCACTCACTAAGAAAGGGCGGATGTTGCTCACTGGTCTTGTGAGGCCAAAGCGGCTTTTGCCCGTCTCAAAAGGGCATTTGTCTCGGCCAAGGTGCTGCGACACCCAGATCCAGATCGTCCTTTTGTGGTGGAGGTGGATGCCTCTGAGTGTTAGGCGCCAAGGGTCCGCTCGTCAGTGCGGCCGGCGCCTAGCAACGGGGACGCCACTGTCGGATCGTGTTCCCCGTTGCTGGCTCTAAGTTTATATCATCACTGGTTTCCTGGCTGTGTAGCATGCAGCTGCACGGCATGTTGTAATTATCACTCATCTGTTTCCCTGGCCATGCAGCTTGTCAGCTGCATTGCATTTTATCCAATCAGCCTCCAAACAGCTGATTGGAAGACTCTCTGTTAAAAGCACTCCCAGGACTCCTCACAGACGCCGGTGATAGCTTCCTGTTTGCCTGATTCTGCTGCAGAGAGAGTTCCCAGTCCCGGTCTGTTCGTTTGTTCCTGTTCTCAGTGATCCTGTACTCGGAAGTTACCATCTGTTCCTGGAGTCTGATCGAGCACCTTTAACATCTGGTGGCGTTCGTGAGTCGCGGCGCAGCCGTGTGTTGCGGCTTGTCCGCTACTATTTATTATTGTGTTTATTTTGAGTTCTGGAGCTTTGCGGAGGATTCCGCTTCCACTAGATCCACTCTGGTGTCCAGCGGTGCCGGATAGGAGTGTCGGATCCGTGGATCTTTGGTTGTCCTTTTCCCTGGCGGCTAGTCCGCACATACCTTTTGATTTAGTTTAGTTAGCTTGTAACCCCTGGCTTGGTTGCTTAGTCAGAGGGCCCCTTGTTATCACCCTGTCTCGGACTTCCCCTTGTCTCCCATTAAGACCTGCGGGGGCATCGGGGTTGGGCAGACATAATCCGCCCTTCGAACGCGGCTGCCATGGGCTCAAGCAACCATAGTCTCGCAGGGGATTTCTGATAACACGGGCGAGACAACGGAGTTAGGGCGCCAGGGGTTACTAGGCTCTCCAGCTCCCACAACCTGTATTTCATTCCTGTACTCAGATCTCTGCCATAAGATCTTCTCCAGTCTGGAGTACAGGAATCGTAACATTATCACCGGCCCGACAAAAGAAAAAATTTTCAACAGGAGTTAATTTTTTCACTTATCCAGTTGGGAGAATTTTTGTCGGCCTCATGAATCCCACCGGTGTTGGGCCAAATCCTGGCCAGTTTTTGGTTAGTCAGATTCAGGAACTTACCCAGATGGTTCAGGATCTGTCCCTCCGGGTAAGCTCACAGGAAGATCTGTTACGGACTTCCCCGAGGGTCATCCCTGAACCAAAGATGCATCTGCCTGACCGTTTTTCTGGGGATAGAAAACAGTTTTTAATTTTAAAGAGTCTTGTAAACTGTATTTTCGTTTAAGACCAGTTTCCTCAGGTACGGAGGCTCAGCGGGTTGGAATTATAATTTCTCTGCTTCAGGGGGATCCTCAGACCTGGGCTTTTGGTTTAAAGACAGACGATCCGGCCTTGTCGTCTGTAGACGCCTTTTTGAAATCTTTAGGGCTATTGTATGACGACCCTGATAGAGAGGCATCCGCAGAAAGTCAGTTGCGTGCTCTAAGACAGGGTAGGAATCCTGCAGAGAATTATTGTACAGAGTTTCGCCGTTGGTCGAACGACTGTGGCTGGAATGATCCTGCCCTGCGCAGTCAGTTTCGCCTCGGCTTATCTGAATCTATAAAAGACAGCCTCCTTCAGTATCCCGCTCCTGAGAACCTTGATAAACTCATGGAGCTCTCTATTAAAATAGATCGTAGGCTCAGAGAGCGGAGGACTGAGAAAGGGGCATCTGTAGTTTCTTTTCCCTGTGTTTCTTCCGTTCCGGTAGACATGGAGGAGCCTATGCAGATTGGTCTCTCCAAATTGTCTCCGGAAGAAAGAACCAGGAGGCAAAATTCTGGTCTGTGTTTGTACTGCGGAGGTAAGGGACATTTTGCCCGTAGTTGCCCAAACAAGTCGGGAAACTTCCTGACCAAGTGAATAGTGAGGGGGTTCACTTTGGTCTACAGCTCATCTCCTCAAATAATTCACTATTGGTTCCTGCTAAAGTTTCTTATGACAGCCTCTGTTCCTCGGTCTCTGCTTTTGTGGACAGTGGAGCTGCAGGAAACTTTATGGACTTAACATGGGCCAAGGCCTTAGGTATTCCTCAGTTAACCTTAAGTAGGTGTATCACCATGCATGGTTTAGATGGGAGTCCCTTATCCAATGGGGTTATTTCTCTATGTACACCTCCTGTTTTGCTCTCGGTGGGAGCTCTACATTCTGAAAAGATTGAGTTTTTTTTTACCCATTGTCCAGCAGTTCCTGTGGTTCTGGGTCACCCTTGGCTGGCCTTTCATAATCCCATCATAGATTGGCAGTCTGGGGAGATCCTACAATGGAGTACCATCTGTGATAAAGAATGTATTACACTTCCTATCCGAGTAGCTGCTGCCAGGTCCGCACATATTCCTGGAGAATACCAAGATTTTTTGGATGTGTTTTCCAAGGGCAATGCGGATATTTTGCCTCCCCATAGGCCTTATGATTGTACCATTGAGTTAATTCCTGGTGCCACGTTGCCTAAAGGAAGGTTATATGCATTGTCTGGTCCTGAAACTGTGGCCATGAATGAGTATGTGAAAGAAAGTCTTGAGAAAGGGTTTATCAGGCCATCTAAATCCCCTTTAAGTGCAGGTTTTTTCTTCGTAGAGAAGAAGGATGGTTCCCTCAGACCCTGCATTGACTTTCGAGCCCTGAATAAAATCTCAGTAAAGAATACTTACCCTCTGCCTCTGATCTCTGTCCTCTTTGATCAGCTACGTTCGGCTGTTATTTTTTCTAAGATTGACCTGAGAGGAGCATATAATCTCATTAGAATCAGATCAGGGGATGAGTGGAAAACGGCATTCAGTACTCAATCAGGTCACTATGAGTATCTGGTCATGCCATTCGGCCTATCTAACGCTCCGGCAGTCTTTCAGGATCTCATTAATGATGTGCTCCGTGAGTTTCTGGGAAGATTCGTTGTGGTCTATTTAGACGACATTTTGATTTATTCTGATTCTATAGAACAACATGTTACCCAGGTGCGTCAGGTACTTAAGAAATTACGTGAAAATCACTTGTATGCCAAACCGGAGAAGTGTGAATTTCACGTCACGGAGGTATCCTTTTTAGGGTACATTATTTCCCCTCGGGGATTCCGAATGGAACCTAAGAAGCTCCAAGCCATCCTGAGTTGGGCGCAACCCACCAACTTAAAAGCAATTCAGCGCTTTTTAGGGTTTGCAAACTACTATAGAAGGTTTATTCACTCTTTCTCTGACATAGTTGCTCCCATTGTGGCACTCACTAAGAAGGGAGCAGATCCTACCAATTGGTCATGTGAAGCTAAAGTATCTTTTCAGGCCTTGAAACAAGCCTTTGTCTCAGCCCCTGTCCTTAGACATCCCAACCCAGAATTGCCTTTCATCGTTGAGGTAGATGCCTCGGAGGTTGGTGTAGGGGCTATCCTTTCTCAGAAGGATCCAGATTCCCTTGAGTTACATCCTTGTGCCTTTATGTCCAGGAAATTCTCATCTGCTGAATCCAACTACGATGTTGGTAATCGGGAGTTGCTGGCTATTAAATGGGCTTTTGAGGAGTGGAGACATTGGCTTGAAGGAGCGACCCATACCATTTCTGTTTTGACGGATCACAAAAATCTTCAATACATTGAATCAGCTAAGCGACTGAATGCCCGACAGGCTCGTTGGGCTTTATTTTTCACTCGTTTCAAATTCATTATCACCTTCAGACCTGGTTCCAAGAATACCAAGGCAGATGCCCTCTCACGCAGTTTTCTTCCCGTTCAAGACAACAGTCCGGTTACTCTCATACTTCCGCCTTCAGTCATTCAGGCAGGTCTCACACAGGATATTTTTTCTCAATTGAAGCTGCTTCAACATCAAGCTCCGGGAAATACTCCTGCTGGCCGTCTTTTTGTTCCTGAGTTTTTGAGAGCAACTGTTTTGGAGGAATTTCATGATAGCAAAGTTGCAGGGCATCTGGGAGTCGCTAAAACTTTTGAATTGGTATCCCGCTCAGTGTGGTGGCCTGGTCTTTTTAAAGACATTAAAGAGTTTGTTGTTTCGTGTCAGGTCTGTGCACAGCATAAAGTTCCCCGTTCTTTGCCTATTGGTCAACTTATGCCATTGAATGTTCCCCTTAGACCATGGTCGCATATCTCCATGGATTTTGTGGTGGATCTCCCTCTGTCAGCTGGATGCACAGTCATATGGGTGGTAGTGGACCGTTTTAGTAAGATGGCTCATTTTATTGGTCTTCCCCGATTGCCATCTGCCCAGGGATTGGCAGTCTTGTTCCTCCGTCATGTTTTCAGACTCCATGGGTTACCCACTGATATTGTTTCTGACAGGGGTCCACAATTCATTGCACAGTTTTGGAAGTCTTTTTGTGCTTCGTTAAAAATGAAATTATCATTAACCTCCGGTTATCATCCACAATCAAATGGACAGACTGAGCGAGTGAACCAATCCTTAAAACAATATTTGCGTTTGTACTCGGCCAAACTCCAAAATGACTGGTCTGAGTTTCTTCCATTGGCAGAGTTTGCTTATAATAATGCCTGTCATTCCTCCACCAATGTGTCTCCATTTTTTGCAGTTTTTGGTTTCCACCCCAGAGCTAATTCATTTTTCCAACATTCCTCTGTCTCCTCTCTGGCCCTGACCTCTCATCTTAAACTTATTTGGAAAAAAGTGCACATAGCTCTCAGAAAAGCCGCTTTCAGGGAAAAAGATTTTTCGGACAGGTTCCGGCGGCCGTGCACTTTTAAAGTAGGAGACAGGGTGTGGCTGTCGACTCGCAATATCAAACTTCGACAAACCTCAGCCAGATTGGGTCCTAGATTTATTGGACCATTTCTCATTATCAAAAAAGTCAATCCAGTTGCTTTCCGGTTACAGCTACCAAAAACGTTACGGATCGGAAATACCTTCCATTGCTCTTTGCTCAAACCATATGTTTCATCTAGCAGATTTCCTCGTAAAAAACCTCAGGGGAGATCACCAGTTAATGTACAGGGTCAGCAGGAGTTCGTGGTTGAGAAGGTTCTCGATTCCAAGTTGTCCCGGGGTCGGCTTTATTTTTTGGTGCATTGGAGAGGTTATGGTCCTGAGGAAAGGTCGTGGGTCCTAGATGAGGACCTTCATGCCCCAAGGCTCAAAAGGGCATTTTTTCAAGAATTTCCTCAGAAACCCGGATTTAGGGGTTCCTTGACCCCTCCTCAAGGGGGGGGTACTGTTAGGCGCCAAGGGTCCGCTCGTCAGTGCGGCCGGCGCCTAGCAACGGGGACGCCACTGTCGGATCGTGTTCCCCGTTGCTGGCTCTAAGTTTATATCATCACTGGTTTCCTGGCTGTGTAGCATGCAGCTGCACGGCATGTTGTAATTATCACTCATCTGTTTCCCTGGCCATGCAGCTTGTCAGCTGCATTGCATTTTATCCAATCAGCCTCCAAACAGCTGATTGGAAGACTCTCTGTTAAAAGCACTCCCAGGACTCCTCACAGACGCCGGTGATAGCTTCCTGTTTGCCTGATTCTGCTGCAGACAGAGTTCCCAGTCCCGGTCTGTTCGTTTGTTCCTGTTCTCAGTGATCCTGTACTCGGAAGTTACCATCTGTTCCTGGAGTCTGATCGAGCACCTTTAACATCTGGTGGCGTTCGTGAGTCGCGGCGCAGCCGTGTGTTGCGGCTTGTCCGCTACTATTTATTATTGTGTTTATTTTGAGTTCTGGAGCTTTGCGGAGGATTCCGCTTCCACTAGATCCACTCTGGTGTCCAGCGGTGCCGGATAGGAGTGTCGGATCCGTGGATCTTTGGTTGTCCTTTTCCCTGGCGGCTAGTCCGCACATACCTTTTGATTTAGTTTAGTTAGCTTGTAACCCCTGGCTTGGTTGCTTAGTCAGAGGGCCCCTTGTTATCACCCGTTCTCGGACTTCCCCTTGTCTCCCATTAAGACCTGCGGGGGCATCGGGGTTGGGCAGACATAATCCGCCCTTCGAACGCGGCTGCCATGGGCTCAAGCAACCATAGTCTCGCAGGGGATTTCTGATAACACGGGCGAGACAACGGAGTTAGGGCGCCAGGGGTTACTAGGCTCTCCAGCTCCCACAACCTGTATTTCATTCCTGTACTCAGATCTCTGCCATAAGATCTTCTCCAGTCTGGAGTACAGGAATCGTAACACTGAGATGGGTATTGGGGCAGTGCTTACTTTTCCCGTAAATTTTCGCCTGCCGAGATGATTATGACGTGGGTAACCGGGAATTGTTGGCTATTAAGGATGCACTCGAGGAGTGGAGACACTGGCTTGAGGGGGCTAAGTTTGTGGTCTCAATTCTCACTGACCATAAGAATTTGGCATATTTAGAGTCAGCGAAGCGTCTCAATGCCAGGCAGGCACGATGGGCTTTGTTTTTTGCTCGCTTTAATTTTTTGATAACATATCGCCCTGGGTCAAAAAACATCAAGGCTGATGCGCTCTCGCGGAGTTTTGCTCCAATCCAGGAGACCACCGAGGAGCCATTGCCCATTGTCTCCCCATCATGTATTAAAGTGGGCATTACCCAGGACCTCTTGTCATTAGTCCTTAGAGCACAGGAGCAGGCTCCTCCAGACATTCCGGTAGGTCTTTTGTTTGTGCCTCCTAGTTTAAGACAGCGAGTGTTCCTGGAATTCCATGCCAAGAAGTCGTCAGGTCACCCGGATATTGACAGAACTCGGGAGTTGCTATCTAGGGCGGTGTGGTGGCCCTCGGTGGCTAAGGATGTGGATCAGTGGGTTCGGGCATGTGACATCTGTGCCCCAAATAAGACTCCTAGAGGGGTTCCTGTTGGCCCATTACATCCACTCTCTATTCCATCTAAGCCATGGACCCACATTTCAATGGATTTTGTGGTGGACTTGCCCAAATCCTCGAGGATGACAGCCATCTGGGTTGTCGTTGACAGGTTTTCGAAGATGGCGCACTTCGTTCCACTGGTTGGGCTGCCATCGGCCAGACGCCTGTCTGAATTATTTATGCTGCATGTTGTGCGCCTCCACGGGTTGCCACTTGATGTGGTCTCTGACCGCGGATCCCAGTTTGTGGCCAAATTCTGGAGGGCATTTTGTTCCGATCTCCAGATTTCTGTCAGCTTATCGTCAGGCTACCATCCGCAGTCTAATGGGTAGACTGAAAGGGTGAACCAGTCCTTGGAGCAGTTCCTCAGGTGTTATGTCTCTAAGTATCAGACTGACTGGGTTGCTCATCTGTCCATGGCGGAGTTTGCCTATAACAACTCTGCTCACTCTGCTGCAGAGATCTCTCCCTTCCTTTGTGTGTATGGGCATCATCCTAAGGCCAATTCTTTTGACCCCCTGGACTCCATGCCTGGTGGTTCCTCTGTGGTTTCGGTCCTCAGGGGTATTTGGAGGAAAGTGAAGAAAACCCTTGTGTCTGTGTCATTAGTGACCAAAAGGGTTTTTGATAAGCGGAAAAGACCCTGCAGCTTCAAATTAGGAGACTTCGTCTGGTTGTCTACCAAGAATTTGAAGATGAGACAGCCTCGGTTCATCGGGCCTTATAAGATCAATATGGTTATCAATCCGGTGGCATTTCAGTTATATCTGCCTCGTTCTTTGGGTATCAATAAAACATTTCATTGTTCTCTTTTATAACGGGCGATTAGTAATCCTTCTTCCAGTGGAAGACCCTCTCCTCTTCTGATACGTTGCCAGAGGTAGTTTGTTGTTGAAAGGATACTTGACTCCAAGATGGTTCTGGGTCGGCTGTCATTTTTGGTGCACTGGAAGGGGTATGGCCCGGAGGAGCGGTCGTGGGTGCGCAGTTGTGATCTTCATGCCCCCAGACTGATATGCTCTTTCTTCTCGCAGTTCCCCGATAAACCCGGTGGTAGGGGTTCTTTGACCCCTCATCAGAGGGGGGGTACTGTTAGGGCCTCCTGCCCTGTGCTGCCACATCGTCATGGCAACCGGGAAACAAGTGCTAGCGGAGTAACCTGAGCGTAGCTGATACTCCGGTTCGGGTCTTTTGCTGTGCAGTGGTTACAGGCTTTGTGCACGGCAGGGGATCCAGTGCTGGTTTTTGTGCTCACAGTCTGTGAGGTCTGAGTGGGGCGTGGACAGCACCTGCTATATAAACCCTCTTCTCAGGTTAAGCAGATGCTGCTGAATCTTTGTTGGTTAGTCAGTTCCTGAAAGTTAGCCAGTACTGTGTAACTTTGTATTTGTTTGTTGCTTACTGCAAATAGGCCTTGGGATTTGGTACTACACTCTGCCAATCCAGACCTAGCAGTAAGACTGGAGTCAGTCGTTAAACTTGCTGGGGTTCTTTTGCTACTCTGTGAACTTAGCAAGTTTGCGGCTGTATTCTCAGACTTGCCTGCCAAAATCCTGTCTCACTGTGCAAGGTGTTCAGGTGTCAGTTTAGTGGCAGTAAGCTGAACCAGTGCACTGCAAGTGAGGACTAGGATTGTGGGGACTCTCCTTGTGTCTATTATTCCATCTCTGACCAAGGAGTTTACTGCCACACCCATTGGTAACCCTTTAGGGTTTTGCTGTTGCCCTTAGCAACAGCATTTCGGGTACTCTACATATTAAAACACAACATCTCGCTTCTTTCCATCTGAGCATTCCTAATACTAGGGAGACACCCAGTTTCTTAGCCTCTGGGCTTCTCTGTTCACTTTGTGTTTTTTTTTGTTACCCTATCACCTTCTGTGTACGTAATGTCATATTCCCCAGTCTGTCTGCGAGTTCATTTGTTTTGCATCCCTCTCCGTTCAGACACCAGTACATTCCTGCAGGCACTGGTGTGCATAACAGTGTCGCAGCACTTGGCCGAGACAAATGTCCTTTTGAGACGGGCAAAGGCCGCTTTGGCCTCACAAGACCAGTGAGCAACATCCGCCCCTTTCTTAGTGAGTGCCACCAAGGGGGCCACTATAGACGAAAATCCAGCGATAAACCGTCTATAAAAATTCGCAAAGCCCAGAAAACACTGAAGCGCCTTCAAACTAGTGGGCTGCACCCAATTCAGGACTGCCTGTACCTTGGAACCCTCCATTTGGAAACCTTCTGGGGAGATAATATATCCTAGAAATGCGATTTGCTGAACTTCAAATTCGCACTTCTCCAGCTTCGCCCCAAGCTGGTGGTCTCTGAGTTTCTGGAGGACTAAGCGTACATGCTTCCGATGTTCCTCCATTGAATGGTTGAAGATTAGGATGTCATCTAGATAAACAACTAAGAATCTATCCAAATATTCCCTGAGCACATCATTCATGAATTCCTGGAAGACTGCCGGGGCATTAGAGAGCCCAAAAGGCATCAACAAATATTCATAATGCCCTGAGTGCGTATTAAAGGCAGTCTTCCATTCATCCCCCTCTCTTATTCGGATTAGATTGTAAGCACCGCGTAGGTCAATCTCAGAAAAAATGGTGGCAGTACGAAGCTGGTCAAACAAAACCGAAATGAGAGGCAGTGGGTATGAGTTTTTAATCGTGATACGATTCAATTCCCTGAAGTCAATGCAGGGTCGCAACGAACCGTCCTTTTTACCCACGAAGAAGAACCCCGACCCAACTGGGGACTGTGAGGATCTGATAAATCCCTTAGCCAAGTTCTCCTGAATGTACTCTGCCATAGCCTGAGTCTCAGGACGTGACAGGGAGTACAACGTGCTCTTAGGAAGCTTAGCATCCGCCAACAAATCAATGGCACAGTCATAGGGGCGATGGGGAGGTAGTACCTCCGCAACTTTTTTGGAGAACACATCCGCAAATCTACATAACATCCTGGCAATCCTGGCAAACTTAGCTGCGAGAGGCTGACTGGAAGGCTCAAGCAACTCCTGACACAATCAGTATCCCAACTAAGAATCTCCCAGAGACCCAGTCAAATTGAGGATTGTGGGCCCTTAACCTGGGTAACCCCAAAACCAATGGGGCAAAAGAACAGACAGTCACATAGAAAGGCATTTTTTCAGAGTGTGTGGTTCCAATAAACAAAAGAATTTTGCTGGTGCAGGAGTTAATTTTACCCTGGGACAATGGTTCCCCGTTTAACCCACAGATCTCAATCTCTGATGCCAAAGGTACTGAGGGAACAGAGTGTTCCAGGGCGAATTGACGGTCCATGAAAACCCCATCGGCCCCACTGTCAACAAAGGCCTCAGTCTTGGCAGTTTGACCGAGGATCTCCAAAGTCACCGGAATGAGAAAAGTATTTTTGGGAAATTCTGACTTCTGGCCTGACAGGATATTTCCCATCACCCTCAGTCCCTGAAGTTTTCTGGCTTTTCTGGGCATGATACTACAACATGACCTTTATTCCCACAGTACAAACACAAACCCTGCTGTCTCCTACACGTCTTCTCATGCGAGGAGAGGCGGGTAGCCCCAATCTGCATATGCTCCTCAGAATATTCCTCAGAGTCTGAGGTTCCCTTGGGAAAAAAGGAAACTGCGGTCTCCCTTTCAAGCCTACGCTCATTCAGCCGTCTATCCACCCAGATGGATAACTGCATGAGCTGATCTAAGCTATCAGGCAAGGGATATTGTACCAGTTGGTCCTTTATCTGGTCAGAAAGGCCCCTTTGGTACTGGTTTCTCAGGGCTGGGTCATTCCACTGAGAATCATGAGCAAACCTGAGAAACTCTGTACTATAAACCTCAGCTGGCCGTCTCCCTTGCTTAAGGACCGTAATCTGAGCCTCGGCTGAAGCCATCTTGTCAGGGTCATCATACAAAATGCCCAGTGCCGTAAAAAAAGCATCAACACTTTTAAGCGACGGACAGTCAGGCTGCAACCCATATGCCCAGACCTGTGGGTCTCCTTGTAGCAAGGAAATCACCATGCCCACCTGCTGAATCTCCGACCCAGAAGACTGGGGCCTAAGCCTGAAATATAGCTTACAGCTCTCCTTGAAACAAAAGAACTGCGAGCGATCTCCAGAAAAACGATCCGGGAGATTTACTTTCAGCTCCTTAACCCCTGAACTTGCTGCTGCTGCTGCGGGAGCTCCGCTAGCAGCATGCGGGGAGTTAATTTTAATGGACATCTCATTAAATTGTCGAGTCAGGACCTGCACCTGATCGACCACCTGTTGCAAAGTATTTTGAGGGGTATGCTCCATATTCCCACAAAATTTCAACAGGAGTAGGGCTGCTGAATATGTTACGCACACCAGTGCTAACAGGAGTATACTGGTGTATGAACAGAGAGGGATGCGAAGCAAACGAACTCACAGACAGTATTACATAACATACACAGGAGGTGATGGAATAACTAATAAACACAAAGTGAACGGAGAAGCCCATTGGCTCAGGAACTGGATGTCTCCCTAGTGTCAGGAATGCTCAGATGGAATAGAGCGGACAATGAAGCGAGATGTAGTGATTTAACATGTGGAGCACCCGAAATGATGTTGCTAAGAGCAACAGAAAAAACCCCAAAGGGTTACCAACGGGTGTGGGAATAAACTCCTTGGTCAGAGATAGAAATATAGACACAAGGAGAGTATCCACAATCCTAACCCCCACTTGCAGGGCACAGGTTCAGCTTGCTGCCACTAAACTGACACCTGGACGCCCTGCACAGTGAGGGAGGATTAAGCAAGCAGGTCTGAGAGTACAGCCGCAAACCTGCTGGGTTCACAGAATAGCAAAAGAACCCCAGCAGGTTAAACAGCTGACTCCAGTCTTACTGCTAGGTCTGGATTGGCAGAATGAAGTACCGAATCCCAAGGCCTATTTGCAGTAAGCAACAAGTAAATACAAAGTCACACAGTACTAGCTAACTCTCAGGAACTGACTAACAAACAAAGATTCAGTAGCATTTGCCTAGCCTGAGAGGATGGTTTATATAGCAGGTGCTGTCCACGCCCCACTCAGACCTCACAGACTGTGAGCACAAAACCAGCGCCGGATTCCCTGCCGTGCACAGAGCCTGTAACCACTACACAGTAAAAACCCGGACCGGAGTATCAGCTGCGCTCAGGTTACTTCGCTAACACTTGCCACCCGGTTGCCATGGCGACGTGGCAGCAAAGAGCAGGAGATCCTAACAATATAGTACTCACAAATGACCAGCAATCCCAAACTATAGTGAAGATGTGCAGCGGACACTTTTCAGGTTTTGTGTTTTTGTTTTGGATCTGGATCCCTGCTCATATTTTGGATCTGGATTGGTTTTGCCAAAACCACTGTTCATTTCTACTCATTTCCAGTCCATTCTGAATACCTCACAATATTGTTTTTAGGCCAAAAGGTTACACAGAAGTAGCTGGATGACTAATCTAAGTGACACAAGTGGGCGGCACAAACACCTGGTCCATCTAGGAGTGGCACTGTTGTGGCAGACAGGATGGCAGTTTTAAAAACTAGACCCCAAAGAGCACATAATGCGAAGGAAAAAAAAGAGGTGCAAGATGGAATTGTCCTTGGGCCCTCCCACCCTCCCTTATGTTATATAAACAGGACATGCACACTTTAACAAACCAATCATTTCAGCCACAGGGTCTGCCACATGGCTGTGGCTGCAATGATTGGTTTGTTTGGGCCCCCACCAAAAAAGAAGCAATTAATCTCTCCTTGCACAAACTGGCTATACAGTGGCAAGATGTCGTCCTCAGATTCCCCTCTCTTCCATGTTTACATCCTTATCCTAGTAGAGAAATAATATTCAAACAAAACCATATCATTTAGGTGTCAGTGGACTGCTTACGCTATTACCCAAAGTTTCTGAACTTGACAATGACTTATGATGAATGTGCTGCAGGTGACATACAGTATAATTGAAGATGTTCCTAGGTGGTTAACATCCTTACCCCTACTTATTATGGATTGACAAAGACAACACATGGCTTGACACCTGTTGTCCGGATTTGTGGAGAAATAATTCCACACTGAAGAGGTGGCATTTTTGGTATTTTGCCCAGGCATGACAATGGGCTTTTTCATCCGATGGCTAACAACTGTCTACACTGGTGCATTTTTCAAACAAACCACATCACCATCAGAATCCTCATTGTCAACTTCCTCCGCAGCGCCAACCTCACCCATATCCTCCGCATCATGGTGTACTTCTACAGTGACATCCTCAATCTCAATAACAGCAACTGGACTGGCGGTGCTCCTACCAGCACTTTCAAGGGGTGCGCAAATAGTGGTAGCAGACTCCTCTTCCCATACAGTGTTGTGAAGTTCAGACCTAGACATCACAACCGTAGATGGTGCCAGCACCCCTGTATTTTCACAACACCCCTGTAATTTTACAGGGCCAGTGTACATTGATTTTTACTGCACCCTAGAATAATTGCAGCATACAAGACAGGCCCAGTGTACATTGATTTTGACTGCACTCCTGAATTTTTACAAAATAAATGGTCAGAGTAATGTTATTTGAACAGCAACACCCATATATTTCACAGCAAACAGCAGAGTGCTTTTAATTTTTAACTGTACCGCTGAATTTTTACAACATACAGGGCCAGCAGCACCCTTATATTTTAAAGCATACAGGAATGGGGTGGTTTTAATTTTTATCAACTGCACCTCTGAATTTTTACAATATAAAGGTCCAGCAGCACACCTATATTTCCCAGTACACAGGAGGACAGTGCACAACACAGTGACAGCCAGGACAGCAACACTCATGTACAGCTGCAGCACATGAAACACCAGTGACAGCCAGGACTGCCAGGCTGTCCACAATGACTGCAGCAGCACCCTTACAGAGCACATACTAACCCAACCCGATGCCACCACCCACAGAGTGAAACAGAGGTATGTCTCTCTCACTCTCCAAGTCCAGAGTGAAAATGGCGGTGATGCGTGACTGTTTATATGGAATCCAAAACCTGTGAGATTCCAACTTCGGGATGATGATGTTTTGCCTCTTTCTGGTTTCAGAGTCTGGTAGAAAGTCCTGAGTCAGACTTGGATCAGGGCTTGTAGCATAAAGTTTGGGGTGGTGAGGTTCTCAGGGAACCGAACCCGCTCATCTCTAAAATAAGGCAAATAACTCTGACTAAAGAATGCATGGTGCCAGCGAGGTGGGGGGCACGATGCTCTGTTCCTGGACTTCCTTGCCAGTGGCTGCTGCAGAGCAGTCCATTATTCAAATAGGGGAGCCACATCAACTGCCACCCCTAAACACTGTCAAACATTGCTGGGTGTGGCTCCCCTATTTCTTTTTTTTTTTTCAAATATGTTTATTAAATACCTCCAAAACACAGTACAGAAATAAGGAAAAAACAGCATACATATCAGACATATCAACATCAAAGTAAGCAGATAAAGGAAGTAAAAGTATACAGCATATGTGAGTAAGTGGAGGAAATTTTAAAATGTTCTAAATTAATCAACAAGAACATACTGTAAACCACCAGAAGAGCGGCAGCCAGGCTGTAGTATATTAAGAATGGGACTGAATACGTCTGACTAAAAACTGACACTCAGTTCTTACAGTACAAATAAAGAAAAAGAAGGGGTAAAAGAAAAGAACATCACAAAAACGTTAGAACAAAATGTACAAAAACACCTACCAAGAGCCACAGGCCACCGATCCGTCCATAGAAGTGTCCATCCAATCCGCCAGGGAAGAAACAGAAGAAATAAGGAGAGAAGGGGAAGAAAAGAAGAAGTGTGTGGAGAGGGAAGCACTAATGAAGAAGAAGGGGAGGGGAAGATAGGAAGCTCAGTTAGTCAGAGAAACTCGGCTATC
Source organism: Pseudophryne corroboree (assembly GCF_028390025.1). Taxonomy (NCBI): domain Eukaryota; kingdom Metazoa; phylum Chordata; class Amphibia; order Anura; family Myobatrachidae; genus Pseudophryne; species Pseudophryne corroboree. The sequence continues at coordinate 35,884,413 of NC_086447.1, read as the reverse complement.
ACGTTGTCGGAGAGAGTACCAAAAGTTAGATTGGAAACATTTATGTATTGCTAGCTTAGTGTGGGGAGGAAGGGTACAAATGTATTTATCCCAGCACTTAAAGAGTGCAGGAGTCAGGGTTTCCTTATGGATAGAGGCCGCCAACCAGTCCATATTAAATAAAAAGAGTAACCTAGAAGTAGCCATAGAAAGAGTCGGAGAGTTAGGATGGATCCACTGTTGCAATATCGCTTTTTTCCCACTGCTGAAAGTAACACTATCAATTTTTTATCAGTGCGTGGAATTCCAGGTTGGTCCGACAGATGACCAAAGAGGGCCCAGGGAACAGTACATTGAAAGGGGATGCCTAGCGTTGAGGTGCCATAATGGTGTAAGGTATGCCAGAATTTTTGAATGACAGGGCAGGCCCAGAGACAATGGAAAAGATCAGCTTCTACCGTTGGGCATTTATTACATCCGGCCCTATCTGATATACCCATTAGAAAACCTTGTTTAGGCGAGATATATGCCATGTGTAGCAGTTTATAGGCCATTTCCTGATATATACTTGCCTGTATTAGTTTAAGGGTCTCAAGAAAAGTATCTAATAGGGTTTCCACTGTGAGTGTAGGAACTTGGGAGATCCATTTAGCTAGATCAGGAAAATCAGTGTGGGGGTTTAGTTCCAAGCGGATACGGGCATAAATAGAAGATATGGAGTAAGTATTGGAGCGTAAAAGAGAATCTAAGGGGTTAACAAAGTCTTGTTCCTTAAGGTGAGGGAGAACGGACGTAAGATAATGTATAGCCTGGGAGTAGTAAAATCCATGCAGGGGCGAGATTGTATATTTCTCAATAGCCTCCTGGAATGGCAAAGGAGTATGAGAAGTTGTCATCAGATTACGTAAAGTTCTTAAACCAGAGGAGCACCAAGCACTAAAAAGCAAAGAGGCAGTACCATTCTGGAACTCCAAGTTTCCAAGCAAGGGTAGAGATACTGAGTAATAATATTTGAGACCAAGAGCTTTCCTAGACATTTTCCACGCTTTAATAGTGGAAGACAATAGTGGGTTATCAAATTGGGAAGATTTTATTTGAGAGGGCCGGGCATGTAGAAGGTAAGCAAGAGCGAGGGGAGTACAAAGCTGAGATTCTAACTTGGTATCCGTTAATACATCGTTGCCACTGAGCCAGTCCATAGCAAAACGTAGCAAGCAGGCTTGATTGTATTGTTTAATGTTTGGTAGGTTTACACCCCCTTGGCGTATAGATTGCGACATTTTTTTAAGACTTATCCTGGGACATTTACGGTTCCATATAAACTTGGAAAGCAAGGTATTAAGTAAAGAAAAGTCAGAATTTGTGAGAAGAATGGGAGTCATTTGAAAAATATACAGGAGTTTCGGGAAGCTTGCCATTTTAAACAGGTTGCATCTCCCTAACACGTTAAGGGGAAGGTTTTGCCATAGGCTAAGTTCAGCCCGGATTTTATGTATGATTGGGGTAATATTACGTGCATAGAGGGTGGAGAGATGTTGCGGTAGAGCCACTCCTAAAAAGGTGATATGCGAGGGGGCCCATCTAAACGGGAAGTGTCTAGCCCAACCCAGTCTCGCCTGGCCAAATATGGCCAGGGCTTCAGACTTGGCAAAGTTAATAGAGAAGCCAGCAAAAGACGAAAATCTGTCAATTGCCTCTACCAATACAGGAAGGGAGCGTTTAGCGTCTGAGGTACATATAAGTAGGTCGTCTGCGAAGGCTATAACTTTGAGTTCGCGATCCCCAATAACAATACCCCTAAACCCAGGTAGCAGTTGGACATAACAAATAAAAGATTCCAAGGCCAAATTAAAGAGCAAAGGGGAGAGAGGGCATCCTTGTCTGGTGCCTCTCTCAAGAAAAAAGAAAGAGGAGGCCACATTATTGACTACCGCCTGGGCCATCGGAGCAGTGCAGAGGGTTCGCATTAGACTACAGAAATTAGTGCCAAATTGCTGATGGGAGAGCACTCTAAAAAGGTGTGGCCAAGCAATTTTATCGAAGGCCTTTTCGGCGTCTAGATTAATAAGAATATTGTCTTCCAGATTATGAAGGCGGGTATGGGAAATAGCAGCTATCGCCGATCTAATACCTTGTACAGATTGTCTGCCTTTAATAAAGCCTAACTGAGCTGGGGAAATGAGATGAGGCAGACAAGACTGTAGACGGTTGGCCATTAGTTTGGTAAGCAATTTGAAGTCTTGGTTAAGAAGTGAGATAGGGCGATAGGAACCCACAAGGGAGGGATCTTTTCCCGGCTTGTCTATTACGATTATCTGCGCCTCATTGAAATATAAAGGTATGGTTCCGGAGGTATAGATATGATTATATAGTTTGGTTAAAGTAGGTGTGAGTTCAACATCAAGTAATTTATAATATTCAGCCCCAAAGCCTTCAGGGCCTGGGCTCTTGCCATTTGGTAAAGATTTGATAGTTTTGAGTATCTCTTCCTCAGTTATAGACGTCTCGAGAAGGTCCCTGTCATCTCGAGAGAGGACAGGAAGCTGAGCGTCATGCAAAAAGGATTGACCTGTCTCCACGTTATCTGGCTCTGCTGTATATAGGGATTTGTAAAACTGCATAAATTCAGCGCAAATGGCTGTCGGATCTGATATAATAGTGTCTGAAGATTTAACCGCATCAACCCACGTACGCGTGCGGGGTCCCCGAGCGAGGTTTGCCAAAAGTCTGCCCGATTTATTGCACCATCTAAAAAATTTGTTCCGCTGGTAATCATATCGTGTCTGGGCCTCCTCTGTTAGGAAGGTATCATATACTTGTTTAGCGGTCAGGTACGCCTCTTTATGTGCAGGACACCTCTACCCCTTTTTTTTTCAGAAATTTTTATTGAAGCATCATTATGTCAGTTCAACATCATCGCGACAAGCAGTAATAACATTTTCGAGACTTAACTCCATCAACATACAATAATACAAAGTATAAGTTATCGTCATACCATTGAATGATATAATGTCACAGTAATGGTGTAAAGCGCACGTGTATCCACAAACTCATGCTATGTGGGAATAATAGTCAAATCAAATACAATCATGGTCAATGTTTGCAGTGCCACCAGCGCCCCGCCACCCCGCCCGACCAGAACATGTGTTATGCAAAACACCTTATCCAAAATCAATTATTAACTAAAATATTATATTACAGAGGGATTGGAGGGTCATTAGCGGCCACTTGTGTCATATACCAAATCGTGTCTTTGAAGCTATTATGAATTTGAGTCCATAATGGAAGTGACAGGGTAGCTATATATGATTCCCATGTTAAAAAAAACCCCTCTCAACTTTGGTTTCCCTATCCAGCACTACTTCAACACACTGAATCCTGAATAGATAATGTAATTTAGCTTTGAAGAGTGACAGTAGTGGCTGAGAGGGCTGCAACCAGGTTTGTAGAATGGTTTTGCAGGCTGCTGCCCCTATTGCTAACAAGAGACGCTTGCCCCCATGTGATATGCGAGTATTAGGAGGAAGCATGCCAAACAGAGCCCATTCAGGTGTCATAGGAATGTAGTTGATTAAGCTTTCAGTAGAATATATTCTGACCTGAATCCAAAAATCTCGAATTACAGGGAAATCACAAAGACAATGAAATAAATCTGCTGAATTAGCTCCACATTTGTAACAGTTGGAATTTGGTGAATCACCTATCAGGAATCTCCTGTTAGGGGACAAATAGGCTCTATGTAATATGTTTAAAAACATGGTTGTATACGGAGAGTAAGGCAATAGAGTACATGCTCTGGTGTGAGAAAGAAGTATATCGTTCGATGATATCTTTGGAAGTTGGGAAAGCCATGGAGCTAGGTTCTTAGAAGATTTATCTGGTGTAAACACTTGCTGTATGCAGTTGTACGTTAAGGAAATAGCTTTTTTTGTCAAGCTTTGGTTTTGTAGTAGTATGTCTAATGGATTATTCCAATCCAACGGTGTGAAAGGTCGTATAATAAAGCTAATGTAGTGTTGGGCCTGTAAGAATGCAATAGGATGGGTCACCATCCAGGGATGGTGTTCCCCAGCGTGCTGGAATGTGGAAGGCCTCCTCACCGACTTACAAACCAAATCCCTCACCATCTTCACACCCTCAGCTTGCCAACTAGAAAAAGGGTGGGAAGCTTGCCCATTCTGAAATCAGGATTGTCAACAAAAGTGAGGAACAGGGATTTGTATGTATTTAATCCAAATTTATGTCTCAGTACATGCCACGTTTTCCTAGTATGCCAGAGCAATGGGTTATCATGTATTTCCGGTGAAATTTCTTGGTCATGTGCGTGAAGAAAACTAGTAAGATGGATTTCTCCCAGGAATTCCCTTTCTAGCGATGTGTTCGCATAGAGATCTCGGCCATGTAACCAATCTTTAATGTATCTGGTATGTGCTGCATACGAGTATAATTGAACATCAGGAAAGTTTATTCACCCCTTGTTTTTTGTTTGTTACAGCTTGTTCAATCCTATCCTCGGATGTTTGCCTTTCCAAATAAATTGTATAAAACTACAGTTGATCGACTTTGCATCTTTATTCGAGATCACATAAGGGAGCGCCTGTATTCAGGGCCGTCTTTTCATATGGGCTTAATGGGCTCTTGTCCAAGGGCCCCAGTAGTATAAGGGCCCTAGGCTGAGAGCTGAGGGTCCCCTCTTTCCAGGGGTACCAGATTTTTGAAAATCGGCCCTGGGGAACTGGAGATATCTGACTTGAAAGCCGTGGTCTCCATCCAAGCCTGTTAATTGCTCTTCCCAGACAGATATCTCGGGTTCTATCTGGCTTAGAATTTTTCTGAGGGAATACACCAAAAGCTGGGACTCTCCCCTTTTGGAGGACATTGGCAGCTTATCTCTACTATGCCCAGAATTAGGGATATCAGCCTTCAAGCAGCCAGTCCCTGCTCCAGCTCCACATGCCTGGGATGCAGTTTTATATTTGCATTGGTGAATTGCTGTGTCTCCTGAGCTCTGATCCCCAAGTCCCCAGTACCACCTGAAAGGTGTCCCCAGTACCTCCTGAAAGGTGTCCCCAGTACCTCCAAAAGGTGTCCCAATACCTCCTGAAAGGTGTCCCCAGTACCTCCTGACAGGTGGAACTCTCTAGTTTTTTTGATCCCATTCAAAGCTAAGAAATCTAATTTCAGGAACCCCTTCCCTATGTATTAAACACCCCTTACCACCCTGGAAGCCATATACCAGGGCCCCTTCATTCAGCCCAATGCCCCCTTCTACAGTTCAGCCCCATTTGTGCAGTAAAGGAGTAATTAGCAGAAATTACTGCTCCAGGTCCTACATGCTGAGCAGAAGATAGAACACACCCGACCGCCTGCGGACATCAAAGTTGCCGCTGATAGCACCCCCCACACCTACCGCTGGAGGATGGGTAGGGGGGCCCAGTGCATTGCTGTGCCCAGGGGCCTACACTGCTGTTAAGACAGCCCTGCCTGTATTAGAAACATTAATTTTGGGAATTAAATCATTTAAATAAGATTTGCTCTGCCCAAATATGACAACAATAGATTTTTCCAACCTAGAAACAAAGGTGTAGGGGGTGGTTCAAACTGGCGCTGTGCAGCTCAGATGTTACAGATTTCGAATTAAATGTCACCACATTTAAATAAACATACAAAACACAAGAAATTTGAAATACTGTCGTACACCACAAGCGCTAAGATAAGTAGAATATCACCATAACATCCCTTTTGAGTTGCATGGAAAGTTCTTAGGTCGAAGTTGTGTCTCCAGTTCTAATCAATTGTATGTAAGATCTCCAAACATAGTTGACATGAAAGACAGGATGACAAAAAAACAACCAATGTGTGGTAAATGTTGTAAACACTTAAGCAATAAAACAAAGGAATCAGACTCCTATGTAAAACTAAGGTGGATCCAAAGCGTACCCCACTCACACTCTGAAGAAGAGGCATTAATCACATCACGGTTTCTTTATGTGGTTAACCTTTCAATTACTTATAACACCCAGTGTGGTGAATAGGGAATTCAGCCCAACACCTCAATCGTTTGTTGTGGATTCCCAATGGAGGCAGATGATGCGTACCCCAACACTCACACTCAGACGGTTGATGTAAAGCACATAATGATGCGTACCCCAACACTCACACTCAGACGGTTGATGTAAAGCACATAAAGGTATCTTTCTCTCCTTAGAGGATAATAGTAGTCTGTAATGGCGTACCACAACTCACAGTTTGGACTGCTGTACACCTCCTATCAAGGTGTCTTTAGGTCCTGGACAGGGATTTCAGTTTGTGGTTTTAGCTTTGTTCATGGAAACTCCCAATGTACATCATATGAAAAAGAAAACAAGCAAACCAATGTGTAGTAGGTTTTACTAATCTTGAATGCAATGTGAAAGAATCTCTAAGGTAGATAGGTTCAATGCGTACCCCACTCACATATAGACTGGGGGTTCTAAATATATAACGGTATCTTTGGGGGAGTACTATTTGATGGTACAGCATATACTGGACTCAATAAACCACAGATGTATTTCCACTCGAAGGTAATTTTGTGCGTACCCCAACACTCACACTCGGGGAGCAGCTAAAAAGCCCATAAAGGTATCTTTAACTTCTCAAAGTGGGGGTGATCAATTAATATGGCGTACCCCAACTCACAATATTTTTTTCATTTTTGGGGTTTGTGGATAATTACATGGTCCGACCTACAAGTCATATTCCCCACCTGGAACCTAAAGATACCTTGATGGGAGATATACAGCACATCGAATTGTGAGTTGGGGTACGCCATATTGATTGATCACCCCCACTTTGAGAAGTTAAAGATACCTTTATGGGCTTTTTAGCTGCTCCCCGAGTGTGAGTGTTGGGGTACGCACAAAATTACCTTCAAGTGGAAATACATCTGTGGTTTATTGAGTCCAGTATATGCTGTACCATCAAATAGTACTCCCCCAAAGATTCCGTTATATATTTAGAACCCCCAGTCTATATGTGAGTGGGGTATGCATTGAACCTATCTGCCTTAGAGATTCTTTCACATTGCATTCAAGATTAGTAAAACCTACTACACATTGGTTTGCTTGTTTTCTTTTTCATATGATGTACATTGGGAGTTTCCATGAACAAAGCTAAAACCACAAACTGAAATACCTGTCCAGGACCTAAAGATACCTTGATAGGAGGTGTACAGCAGTCCAAACTGTGAGTTGTGGTACGCCATTACAGACTACTATTATCCTCTAAGGAGAAAAAGATACCTTTCTGTGCTTTTCATCAACCGTCTGAGTGTGAGTGTTGGGGTACGCATCATCTGCCTCCATTGGGAATCCACAACAAATGATTGAGGTGTTGGGCTGAATTCCCTATTCACCACACTGGGTGTTATAAGTAATTGAAAGGTTAACCACATAAAGAAACCGTGATGTGATTAATGCCTCTTCTTTAGAGTGTGAGTGGGGTACGCTTTGGATCCACCTTAGTTTTACAGAGGAGTCTAATTCCTTTGTTTTATTGCTTAAGTGTTTACAACATTTACCACACATTGGTTGCTTTTTTGTCATCCTGTCTTTCATGTCAACTATGTTTGGAGATCTTACATACAATTGATTAGAACTGGAGACACAACTTCGACCTAAGAACTTTCCATGCAACTCAAAAGGTATGTTATGGTGATATTCTACTTATCTTAGCGCTTGTGGTGTACGACAGTATTTCAAATTTCTTGTGTTTTGTAGATTTCTCAAACCGTCCATCTCTGCTGCTATAGAGCGAATTACAGAAGAAAAATTGAGACCGTAAAGGAGGAAAGGATTATGTGAGATTTTTACCCCAAGGTAAGTAAAGTGTTGGTGTGCCCACATTATTGGGATCGTAGATTGAAAAGAAACATGAGAGGAGGGGTTTCCAAGACGAAGCGCCACCGATTTAGACGTGTTGACTTCGAAGCCGGACACCCGTCCAAAAACAACCAAAAGAGAGAATATTCTATCAAGAGATTCAGAGGGATCCTTAGCAAACAACAGGATATTGTCTGTAAAAGCGGTTAGTTTTATTTCCTTTTGACCAATCTGAATTCCCCCGAAAATAATCTCCACATTGTAACAGTCTAAGCAATGGGTCTATAGCTAAATTGAATAAAATAGGGGAAAGGGGGAAGCCCTGTCTAGTACCCCTGAACATCACAATAGGGCTGCTACAACATCCATTTATCAGCAAAGAGGTGGAGGGGCTGGTATAGATGTATTTTATAAAATTAATAAAAAACGGATCAATGGCACCAGATATCTGCAAAAATGCTCACATACTGCTGAGGGACACTGGAAGAAATCACGCTCTAAGACAGACTTCCTCCATTTCAAACTTATGCTCTCATCCTTCAGTGCTGCCCTTTCTCTTGCTAAACAGTCATACTTCAAGAACCTCATCTCCTCCCAGTCTTCCAATCCCCGGCGCCTCTTTGCCACTTTCAACTCACTCCTCTGCCCACCTCCACCTCATCTCCCTTCCTCACTCTCTGCTCTTGACTTTGCCACTTACTTCACATCCAAAATTGACTCCATACGTAAGGACATCACATCACACCAGACCATCAGTAGCCAGCTTTCCCCCATCCCTTACCACCCCTCCCCATCACTCCCACCTACTCTGACCTCTTTCTCCCATGCAACTGGAGAGGAAGTCATGGCCCTCATTCGTTCCTGTCCCCTCACCACCTCCCCACTTAACCCTATCCCCTCCCGCCTCCTCCGCTACCTCTCTCCTTCTGCTTGTTCCCACCTTTCCCACCTTCTCAATCTCTTCCTCTCATCAGGAACTGTCCCCTCTTCCTTCAAGCATGCACTCATTTCTCCTAATCTTAAAAAATCTACACTTGATCCAAACACTCTCTCCAATTACCGACCCATCTCTCTCCTCCTTTTTGCCTCCTTTTTGCCTCCAAACTCCTTGAGCGTATTGTCTACAACCGCCTTACTGCCTTTCTTTCCTCACACTCACTACTTGACCCATTCGAGTCTCGCTTCCGTCCTTTCCACTCCACTGAAACTGCCCTTATAAAGTATGCAATGACCTCCATGCTGCTAAATCTAAGGGACACTACTCTCTACTTATTCTACTTGATCTCTCTGCTGCTTTTGACACTGTGGACCATCCTCTCCTACTGCAAATCCTTCACTCCATTGGTCTGCGCGACACTGCCCTCTCTTGGCTGTCTTCCTACCTCTCTGACCGTTCATTCTCTCTCTTCTCATGACTCCACCTCCCCCTCACTTCCACTAACTGTAAGTGTACCCCAAGGTTCTGTCCTTGGTCCTCTCCTCTTCTCTCTCTATACGTCCTCACTAGGTAAGCTCATTAGTTCTTTTGGTTTCCAATATCATCTCTATGCTGATGACACCCAAATATATCTTTCCTCTCCTGACCTCTCCCCTGCTCTCCTCACTTGTATCTCCAACTGTCTCTCTGCTACCTCCTCCTGGATGTCCCAGCACTTTCTTAAACTTAACATGTCTAAGACCGAACTGATCATCTTTCCTCCCTCCCGCATAACCTCACCTCCTACAATCTCATTATCTATTGATGGAACTACTATCTCCTCTAGCCCCCAAGTACGCTGTCTTGGAGTAATCCTTGACTCCACCCTCTCCTTCAAACCACACATTCAGCACCTCTCACAAACCTGCCATTTTCATCTAAAAAATATTTCCAGGATCAGACCCTTTCTGACCCAGGATGCTACTAAGACTCTTATCCACTCACTGGTCATCTCCAGACTGAATTACTGTAATCTCCTCCTGACTGGCATTCCTGACAAACGCCTCTCTCCACTCCAATCAATCCTCAATGCTGCTACCCAGCTCATTTTCCTCACCAAACGCACTACGTCTACCTCTTCTCTCTTACTAGACCTTCACTGGCTTCCCTTCCCTTTCAGAATCCATTTCAAGCTTCTCACACTCGCTTACAAAGCCCTCACCCACTCCTCTCCCATCTACATCTTATCTCCCTTTACATTCCCACACGTCCTCTTCGCTCTGCTAATGCACGATGACTTTCCTGCCTACGGATCACCTCCTCCCACTCCTACCTCCAAGATTTTTCAGGTGCTGCACCACTTCTCTGGAATTCCCTACCTCTCCCCCTCAGACTCTCCACCTCTCTACAAAACTTCAACCGGGCTCTCAAGACCCACTTCTTCACCAATCCCAGCCAAATCTCATCCTAACCCTCTGTTCTACACTCTCCATGTACCCCATCTGTGTCACCCCTGTCTGTCTACCCCTTCTCTTTAGAATGTAATCTCTCACAAGCAGGGCCCTCTTCCCTCATGTGCTTATCCTTTCTTACTTTAATAATGTTCAACTGCATCAACTCCAGCAGTCTTCTGCCACCTGATACTTATTCCAGTGTAATTTGCTGATGTAACTATCTTTATTTACCCTGTACTTGTCCTATACTGTCATCAACTGTAAGTTGCTGTTTTCCTGTTTGATTATTTATGTACTCTGTAATTGGGTGCTGCGGAACACTTGTGGCACCATATAAATAAAGGATAATAATAATAATAATAATAAAATTGTCGTGCGTGAAGAACCCTAAACAAATGTGGCCATAAGACAGTATCGAACACCTTGGTCGTATCCAGATTTAAAAGAATATTTTGAATGCAAGATTCTGCATAAGATTTTACTACCGCTGCTATTGTTGTTCAAATTCCTTTAACTAAATGTTTGTGATGAACAAATCCCAGCTGGTAGTCAGTAAGAATCTGTGGAAGCAGTAGCTGAAGTCTGTCCACCACAATTTTTGTCAGTAATTTAATGTCTGTAATAAGTAACGTGATTAGTCTATATGAGTCAATTTGTTGGGGGTCTCGTTGTGGCTTGGGAATTAAGACCGTATGTGCGTTGTTAAAATGAGGAAAGAATGTATTATTGTGTAAAATTTCATTAAACAATTCCCCCAAAGCAGGTGCTATGTGTCCCTGAAGTATTTTGTAATATTCGTTGGACAACCCGAATGGGCCTGGCGAGTTGTTTAACTTCAGATTCAAAATAGCATTTGTTATTTCTTCAAGTGTGATATCCTGTTTAAAAATTTCATTTTGGGAGCTGGACAATTTGAGGAGATTTGCTTCAGACAGAATACGATCATGTAATGCATGATCAAATGGGCGTGCATCATATAAATTAGAAAAATATGCTTCAAAATGTGCGAGGATACGTGAGGTTGCTGTATCAATTTATGGCGAGTTTGGATCTTTAATGGCGGTAATCAATCTCTTTGGGGCGTTTAATTTTGACATGGTAGCTAGCAATCGAACGGTATTATTGCCCCATCGAAAATATTTATATTTTGTAAATGTCAGATCACGCTGTGCCTGAGACAGTAGGAAATCATCTAATAGTTGTCTTGCATGTGTGTATGCCAACCGGTATCTGGGGAGGGGGAGTCTATGTAAGTACATCAAGCAACCGTTAATGAGGCATGAAGAGCTTGTAATTGCGCGGAGGCTTTTTTTTCCATTTGGAAACATAGTCCATTATGCATCCTCTTGTTATGATTCCAAACACTCAGGTCTGGGGAGATCTTATAGCAAAGGACCTGAGTACTGGAACGTAATGCTGGGAATGGGAGTAGGAACGGGAATAGCCCCTGGCACCCTATCTCCGTTGTCTCGTCCGTGCTATCAGAACTCTCTTGCGAGACTATGGTTGCTTGAGCCTATGTCAGCCGCGTTTGAAGGGCGGATTACGTCTGCCCAACTCCGATGCCCCCTCAGGTCTTAATGGGAGACAAAGAGAGAACCGAGACAGGGTGATGACAATTAAACAACAAGGCCAGGGGCTACAAACTAACCTAAAACCAAAGTATGCACGGATTACCGCCAGGGAAAAGGACAACCAAAATACCCACTTGTCCACTCTCCTACACGGCACCGCCGAGTTCCGGAGAGGACTGTGGAAGCGGAAACCTCCGCAAATGTTCCAAAATAGAATACAAAATAAAGCGGCCTAGGCCGCAGCACACTGCAGAGCCGCCACTCATGAAACCAAACGAGATCCTCTAACAACTGTTGCGGGTAAATGAGGACCAGAAGAACTCCTTGGGATGAGATGACAAACACCAAGACTCAGGAACTCAGAGGACAGGAATGACCGGACACAGCAGAACTGGAACAGACGTTCAGCAAACCAGAGCAGCATGCAGGAAGCTATAACCGGCGTCTGTGAGAGGCACTGAGAAGGCTTTAAGCATTGAATCCTCCAATCAGGGTTCAGAGCCTGATTAGCATAAATGTCATGCAGCTACATTGCTGCATGACCAGAAGACATGTGTGTCTAATTTACTGAACGACCCTGCAACGGGGAGCGCGGTCCACCCGTGGCGTCCCCATTGCTAGGGTCCTGGTGGCTCGGAGCGCCCGGCGTCCTAGCGTTGCTAGGGAGCCGGCGGCTAAGCACGCTTGGCGTCCCTAGTTGCTAGGCGCCGGGTCGCAAGGACATCTCGGACAGTGGCGCCTAACAGCACCACCCCTTGAGGAGGGGTCAACGAACCCCTCAAGCCAGGTTTCTGAGGAAATTCCAAAAAAATATTCTCTTGAGTTTTGGGGCATGAAGATCCTTATCCAGGACCCAAGACCTTTCCTCCGGACCATAGCCTTTCCAGTGAACCAAAAAATAAAGCCGGCCCCGAGACACTTTAGAATCAAGAACCCTCTCTACCAAGAACTCCTGTTGTCCCTGCACATCCACTGGAGATCTACCCTGAGAGGTCCTCCGAGGAAATCTACTGGAAGAAACATATTGTTTCAACAGGGAATAGTGAAAAGTATTTCCGATTCTGAGATATCTTGGTAAACGTAGCCGAAAGGCAACTGGATTGACCTTCTTAATGATAAGAAACGGTCCAACAAATTTGGGTCCCAGTCTAGCTGAGGATTGTCGAAGCTTGATGTTGCGAGTTGACAACCATACCTTATCTCCCACCTTAAAAGTGCAAGGATGTCGGAGCCTATCAGAAAATGTCTTTTCTCGGAAGGCCGCTTTATTGAGAGCAAGGTGCACTTTTCTCCAAATTGCTCTGAGATGGGAGGTTAAGGTCAGCGAGGAGACTGGAGAATGATGAAAAAAAGAATTGGCTCTAGGGTGAAAACCAAAAACTGAAAAGAACGGAGACTCTTTGGTGGAGGAATGACAAGAGTTATTATAAGCAAATTCGGCAAAAGGAAGAAACTCGGACCAATCATTCCGGAGTTTGGCCGAATACAAATGTAAGTACTGTTTTAATGACTGGTTGACTCGTTCGGTTTTCCCGTTAGACTGTGGGTGGTAACCAGATGTTAAAGACAGTTTCATCTTCAATGAGGCATAAAAACGTTTCCAGAATCGTGCGATGAATTGTGGACCCCGATCAGAAACAACATCAGTGGGCAAACCATGAAGCCTGAACACATGGCGGAGGAACAAAACTGCCAACCCTTGAGCAGAGGGTAATCGGGGAAGAGCAATAAAATGAGCCATTTTACTAAAACCGTCCACTACCACCCAAATGACTCGCATTCCGGCTGAAAGGGGAAGGTCAACCACGAAATCCATGGAAATATGAGACCATGGCCTGAGAGGAACAGTTAAAGGCATGAGTTGCCCGATAGGCAACGAACGAGGAACCTTATGCTGTGCACAACCTGACAGGTATGGACAAATTCCTTAACGTCTTTAGAAAGACTAGGCCACCACACTGAGCGAGAAACTAACTCCAAGGTCTTAGTGATACCCAGAAGCCCTGAGACTTTGTTGTCATGAAACTCAGTTAAAACAGTGCCTCTCAAAAATTCAGGGACAAAAAGACGACCAGCAGGAGTAAGTCTAGGAGCTTGGTGTTGAAGCTGGTTTAACTGAGTAAATAAATCCTGTGTGAGGCTTGTGATGACCGAAGATGGAACTATGGGGGTAACAACAGGATTGCTATTGTGAACCGGAAGATAGTTACGTGACAGGGCATCAGCTTTCGTATTCTTGGAACCAGGCCTGAAGGTGATTATAAACCTGAAACGAGTAAAAAATAATGCCCAACGTGCCTGCCGAGCATTAAGCAGTTTAGCTGATTCAATATATTGCAGGTTTTTATGGTCAGTAAAAACTGAAATAGTATGTCTAGCTCCCTCCAGCCAATGCCTCCATTCCTCGAAAGCCCATTTAACTGCCAGTAACTCCCGATTACCAACGTCATAGTTGGATTCAGCGGAGGAGAATTTCCTGGACATGAAGGCACAGGGATGTAACTCCAGAGACTCCGGATCTACCTGAGAAAGGATAGCCCCCACTCCAACCTCTGAGGCATCAACCTCCACAATAAAGGGAAGTTCCGTATTAGGATGTCTGAGGACAGGAGCAGAGACAAAGGCTTGTTTCAAGGCCCGGAAGGCTAACTCAGTTTCATGCGACCAATTGCAGGGATCCGCTCCTTTTTTAGTCAGAGCTACTATGGGAGCGACCAGGTCAGAAAAAGTATGAATGAACAGCCTATAATAATTAGCAAACCCTAAAAAGCGCTGAATTGCTTTTAAATTAGTGGGTTGCACCCAATTAAGGATGGCCTGGAGTTTTTTCGGTTCCATGGAGAATCCTTGGGGAGAAATTATGTAGCCTAAAAAAGATACCTCCGTAATCTGAAAATCACACTTCTCAAGCTTGGCATACAAATGATTCTCTCGTAACTTCTGAAGAACCAGACGCACCTGGGTAACATGTTGTTCAATCGACTCAGAATATATCAAGATGTCGTCTAAATAAACGACCACGAATTTCCCTAGGAAATCACGGAGAACATCGTTAATGAGGTCTTGAAAAACCGCCGGAGCATTAGACAGGCCGAACGGCATCACCAGGTATTCATAGTGACCCGACTGAGTGCTGAAAGCCGTCTTCCACTCATCCCCAGATTTAATTCGGATGAGGTTGTAAGCTCCCCTAAGGTCAATTTTCGAGAAAATCACGGCGGAACGTAACTGATCAAAAAGTACAGAAATTAATGGCAAAGGATAGGTGTTTTTAACAGAGATCTTATTTAGAGCCCTAAAATCAATGCATGGTCTAAGCGAGCCATCTTTTTTCTCCACAAAGAAAAAACCTGCACTTAACGTAGATTTTGATGGTCTAATAAAACCCTTCTTTAGGCTTTCCTGAATATAATTATTCATGGCCGTGGTTTCTGGCCTGGACAAGGCATATAATCTCCCTTTAGGCAAAGTGGCACGTGGAACTAGTTCAATTGCACATTCGTAGGACCGATGGGGAGGCAGAATGTCCGCATTGCCTTTGGAGAACACATCAGCAAAATCCTGGTATTCCACAGGAATGAGCCCTGGGACGACTGCTGCAACCCTGACTGGATAAGAAATACATTCTTTAGTACAAAAAGAACCCCATTGGGAAATCTCCCCCGACCGCCAATCAATGGTGGGATTATGAAAGGCAAGCCAAGGGTGACCCAAAACTACAGGAACTGCCGGGCAATGTGTAAGGTAGAATTCTATATCTTCAGAATGTAAGGCTCCTACTGTAAGTACTACTGGAGGTGTACGGTGAGTAATTATCCCATTGGAAAGTGGACCCCCATCTAAGCCGTGCATGGTGATACGTCTATCCAACGGTATATGTGGAATGCCTAAGGCCTTAGCCCAAGTTAAATCCATAAAGTTTCCTGCAGCTCCACTGTCGACAAAAGCCGACACCAATGAACTGAGGCTGCCAAAGGAAACCTTAACAGGGACTAATAGAGAGTCGTTTGAGGAGATAAGCTGCAGACCTAAGTGAACCCCCTCACAATTCACCTGGTCAGAGCGTTTCCCGACTTGTTCGGGCAGTTACGGGCAAAATGTCCCTTACCACCACAGTACAGACAAAGACCGGAATTTAGTCTTCTGGTTCTTTCCTCAGGAGACAGCCGGGAGAGACCCATCTGCATGGGCTCCTCGACGTCCTCTGGGAAGGTATAAACACAAGGACTAGGCCTAGCAGTTGTTCCTCTTTCAGCCCTCCGCTCTCGGAGATAACTATCTATTTTTATAGCAAGCTCCATGAGTTTATTGAGAGTCTCAGGAGCGGTGTATTGGAGGAGACTGTCTTTAACAAGTTCAGATAAACCGAGGCGAAACTGACTGCGCAGGGCCAGGTCATTCCAGCCACAGTCGTTCGACCAACGGCGAAATTCGGTACAATAAACCTCCCCTTGATTTCTACCTTGTTTGAGAGCGCGCAGGTGACTCTCAGCTGACGCCTCTCTATCTGGGTCATCATACAAGAGCCCTAATGACTTAAAAAAGGCGTCCACAGATAACAACGCAGGATCCTCAGCTTTTAAACCAAACGCCCAGGTCTGAGGATCCCCCTGGAGTAATGAAATAATAATCCCAACCCGCTGAGATTCAGTACCAGAGGATGTAGGCCTTAACCGAAAATATAGCTTACAAGCTTCTTTAAAATTAAAAAAATATTTTCTGTCACCGGAAAAACGGTCGGGTAAATGCATCTTTGTTTCTGGGACCACCCTCGGGGAGGCTCGCAAAAGATCTTCCTGCGATCTCACCCGAAGAGAAAGATCCTGAACCATCTGAGTAAGTTCTTGAATTTGGTTAACTAAGAGCTGACCGGGATTTGGTCCTAAACCTGTCGGATTCATGAAGCCGATGACCTCTCACCAAAACAGAATGGGAAAAAATTAAACCCTATTAAATGTTAAGTTTTTTGGGGCCGGTTATAATGTTATGATTCCAAATACTCAAGTCTGGGGAGATCTTATAGCAAAGGACCTGAGTACTGGAACGTAATGCTGGGAATGGGAGTAGGAACGGGAATAGCCCCTGGCACCCTATCTCCGTTGTCTCGCCCGTGCTGTCAGAACTCTCTTGCGAGACTATGGTTGCAGCGAGACTAGGGAAGCCGATGGCTCAGTCCCAGTGGGGGAGGCCGACGGCCCGGTCCTAGTAAAAGAATCCGAGGTGCTGACACCAGCGGGGTTCCCGGAGGCCACTGCCCCAGCGGGGTTCCCGAAGGCCACTGCCCCAGCGGGGTTCCCGGAGGCCACTGCCCAGCGGGGTTCCCGGAGGCCACTGACACGGGTGGGGTTCAGAAAGTCACTGCCCCGGGTGGGGTTCAGAAAGTCACTGCCCCGGGTGGGGTTCAGAAAGTCACTGCTCCGGGTGGGGTTCAGAGAGTCTCAGCCTCGAGTAAGGTCAATAGTGACCAGGTCCTAGCAAAGCACTCCAGTCAGTCAGATGGGAAGGAAACAGATCCTGACTCTGTTGATATCTCAACATCTATAATCTTTGATGGGGATTTAGCCCAATTTCTGGCGCTTTACAAACACTATTACATTATTATGTTGTCTAGACCATTTCTGGGCATCACTTCAGAGAACCTTGTGCTCTATCTGATTTATTCTTTTAGAGGAGAGCCTTTTGAGTGGGCGACCAGCCTAATGAAAGCTGGAGATCCCATTCTTCAGGATCTCCCAGCATTCAGTGATGCAATTATTAAAAGATATGGTCCCAAAGAAATTGGTTCAGGTTCCTCTAAGTCACCCGTCTTGTCTGTTGAGAGTCCACCAAATACTGTAAACTTGGCACAAGAGTCCCAGCCCGTTGTTTTGACTGCAGGGTGTGCTTTCCTGACTTCTTCTTCTAATAGTAGTACTTTGCCAGAAAGTTCAGCTCCCAAGGGTAAGAAACCTGTCTCTGATTTGAACGCAGCCTTGCTGGGTGGTACCATCAGTTCAGACAATGTTTGGGGAATTACCTTGGTCAGATCTAAAGAGCTTTGTAAAAAGAAGAAGAAGAAAAATAAATAATTTTTGTCTCTTGCCTTGATAAAAAAAAAAGATTTTTTTTCTTCCTTGTCTTGTGTCCAGTGGCCACCGTCAGGGGGAGGGCACTGCTACAAGCTGTGGTTGCAGCTTGTTTCTGTTTTCATGTCTGTTAGACCAGTGTGTCAGGTTTTTTTTTGTATCCCTTGTTTTGGATAGTCTGTATTTTGGGGTCCTTTGACCCCTCCTCAAGGGAGGGGTACTGTTATGAGTCACGGCTGTGGCTCATTCCTGTTTTGCATGTCAGTTATGTATTTTATGTTTATAAGTTGTCTTGCAGGCCAGGATTTCCCGTTGCTCTGTTTTGGAATACTCTTGGTTGCTGCCGCTGTTGAGTCTGTGTAATTGCAGCTTGTTCCCATGTGTTCAGCCTCACCTGGCTGCTAATTGCATCTTGTCAGTTTGGAGTCATGCAACAGGGCAGCTGCATGAGATTATTAATTAGGCCTCTGTTATATGCTGGCTTAGTGCTATTCACAGACGCTGGTGATATTTCTAGGTTTCCAGTCTGCTTAAGTTCTGAGCTTGTTCCTGCCAGTTCCTGAATTCCTGTGTCAGTCCCTGTGTCGATTCCTGTGTCTGATCCCGTGTCCTGCTGTTAAGCGTTCCTGTCCCGAAGTCCAGTGGCTTTGTCTGTGCCTGGTCAAGTTTCTGGGTTCTTGGTGTCCACCGGTCTGTAGTTTGGGATTCTGCCTGTCCTCCAGTTCTGAGAGTCTGTGCCGGCAGCATTGGAGGTTCCTGTCCGTTTGCCAGTATTCGTACCGGTTCCATGAGTAGCGGCTCTGCCGCGTCCGTCGGCCTAGGCCGCTGTATTCCGTTATTATTTCTGTCACTGGTGTTTTGCAGAGGGTTCTGCTTATGCTGTCACCGCCGGTACACAAAAAGTATTGTGTCGGCGTGTGGTCAGCATTTCCTTTGTTGTTCTTTTCCTTTGGCGGCAAGCCGCACATACATTTAGTTTTGGGCTAGTTAGTAGCCCCTGGCTTTGGTTGTTTCAGATTAGAGGGCCCCTTGTTATCACCCAGTCTCGGTACACTCTTTGTCTCTCAATAAGACCTGAGGGGGCATCAAAGTTGGGCAGACGTAATCCGCCCTTCAAACGCGGCTGCCATGGGCTCAAGCAACCATAGTCTCGCAAGTGTACTGACAGCACGGGCGAGACAACGGAGATAGGGCGCTAGGGGCTATTCCCTTTCCCTTCCCATTTCTCAGCGTTACGTCCTGGTGCTCTGGACTCACTTCATAACATCTCCCTTGTTCTGAGCACCAGGAACCTAACAAAAATCTCCCGCAAGTATCAGAAGACCATTCTGTCGCTGCGCCAAGGTCTGAGTTAAAGATTGTAAGAACTCTGAGGTGGACACATTAGGTGCATAGATATTAACTAGGGTGTAATTTGATCCCCATATGGTTACATCCAGAATTATAAATCTCCCTTCTGAATCAAGTATGAAGTTAGTGATAGAGTATTGAACATCCTTCTGAAACAGGATTGACACTCCCCTAGTTTTTCTACAGAATTTAGATGAGACACATTCACCTAACCATGGAGCCCGCAATATTGAATCACCTCCTGCCTCCCAATGCGTCTCCTACAGAAATATAATGTTTGAGTGAAATTTGCGCAAATGGTTCACCACTCTCTTTCTCTTGACGGGAGAATTGAGGCCTCCCACGTTCCAGGAAATCAGCTTCAGAGGAGCAGGGGTGGCCGAAGAAGGAATGGCTTGAGAATTAGAATGCATTATCCAACACCCAATTTGGAAAACCATCTTGCCAAGTGGTATGTACACTTCGGAAAAACCTCTCCGTCTCAGCCATCGGAATGGGTCAAATATCTAGGGGGACAGGGGGAGGTCACAGGAACCGGCACCACCGACATCACAAACAAACAGTGATTCAATCCACATTTTCTAAATTTTCCATAACCAAACATCGTAAGGGTAGTCAATACACTTAGAATATTGACACCCATGAACACATACCAAAGAAACATGAGAAGAAATGGAAGAACAAAAGCAAAACAAAAAACAAAAACAAAACAACACATTATTTTGAGTAGCCTTATAGCATCTATTGACATTACATCTCAATGTAAATGGTTAAGTATAAACATTTAGATTTAGTGATCAGAGGGTCCCACTGCATTAAATGCCCTATCAAAGTGTGTTTTTGCCAATATCGGATTAGAGAAAAAAATATCACACCCATTTTCCTGCACTCGCAGTTTAGCCGGATACAGTAGTTGGAACCGTGTACCACTGTCATGGAGTAATTTGCATACCTCCACAAATTCCTTCCTTTTTTGGGAAACAGAGGCCGAAAAATCTTGGAGGATTCAAATTTTCGACCCATCTATCTCCAACCGTGGGATCTTGCAATAAACTGCCAGAACCGCCTCCTTCATGCGGTAGTCCAGATACTTAGCTATAATAGGCCACGGTCTAACAGCAGAATCAGGCCTTTCTGGACCCAATCTGTGCGCCCATTCAATATGTGATAGAAAAGGGGAATCTTGGGCCCTGAATTCTCTAGGAAGGGCAATTGTGAGGAACTCAAGAAGTTTAGGACCCCTAACCAATTCAGGAATGCCAATGAAACGGAGAATGTTTTGTTTGTGACGATTCTTCTAATCATCAACCTTAGCCTGGAGATTCTGAATGGAGGAGGTCTGGGTATCAACTAGTCGTGGAAGTGAATCAGTACGATCCTCTGAATCACTGGTTCGTTGCTCCAGAGAAGCGATACGGGTAGTATTGGTATCTATTTTAGTTAAAGCTGCATCAAATGCAGTTTGTAGGGTTTCCACCTTTTTATCAATTAATGGCATAATGATTTTTGAAATTTCCTGGGCCGTCTCCACGGCCGAGGGAATTTTTGGGGCATTAGTGGGAGAGGAGGGAGCGCTTAAAGAGTCTTCCTCTTCTGAGTTGCGCACCAGAGAAGAGGGAGCAGTAGCTCATCCTTGGCTGTTTTTAGATTTCCCCGCTCTCGAGTTTGCAGAAGAATTTTGGGACTTTTGGGAATTTGTTCTGTTATAATATTTAGCCATTAATCTTTACCTCCGTCATTATCTACTATCAATTTAAGCTAAGTGAATAGATATAAAAAGGAAAAAAAATTGCTGCACAATGTGTTGGGGCAATATAATTGAGAGCTGACGTGTAGGTTATATAAAATTATTTATTATATTAATAACATTTGACTTAACACATTAAAAATCAATAATCCAACTGATAAAGGAATTATTGTAAACCAAAGTTTGGATGCAAATCACCTTGACATTGTAGATATATAAGTTGGAGGTTATGACTTTTGATATTAGTGAGGAAACAAGTCCCATATCATCTCCATATAAAAGTCCACAATCAGGTAAGCAGCTGATCACAAATATCTGATGTTAGATGCCATAATAGAGATCTCAGTGCGGCAATAGAGAATACTCTGATGGCTTGGCTGTTAACTTTGCTGTCCTGTGTTCAGATAGTCGCCGCCTCCAGGGGGAGTGTATATTATCCATGCAAGTGTGCGATTCTAAGTGTACGCTGAGCTGCTAAAATCCACTTTGTGTAGTTTCTACGCATCCCAGGACTTACTCCTCCAGTGTGATCACATCAGGCTGATCGGGGACGGAGATGACGTCAGACACCCTCCCTGAAAACGCTTGGGAATGCCTGCATTTTTCCAGACACTCTCAGTAAACAGACAGTTATCACCCACAGATGGCCTCCTCGTGTCAATTGCCATGCAAATGCCCGTGCAAAAAGATTATTCGCACCATCCCGTCGCTGACCACTGATGTCCTTTGTTGCTGTCCAACGCGTGTGCACTTTGCAGTGCATACGCATTCGCAATTAGTACATGATTTCCTGCTGTGCAAAAATGCACAGCAGCAATCAGATCTGAATTGACCCCCTAAGAGCAGGGAAAATCTTTCTTAGCACACAAAGCCTGCAAGTGGTCAGACAGTACCACTCAATCCTGCAATTTCCTGCTGCTGGTGATGTCTATTGTTGCAGCTTACAGGGGTACATTGAGATTCTATGCAGATTGTTGCAAGTGGTTGTAACTGTAATGAAATAAGAAAACAAATAGATATACACAAGAACTGCTGTTGTTTAACGCGTTTCTCCACTTTTCACCACGCTCAGCAGCTTCCTTTGACTGATAATTTGCATCTTCCACTATTCCATTTAAATGGACTAACAAAAACATTTCCACCTTCATCCCAGCAGTCGCGCATGTGCACACTGATGCGTTCTAAGCCTCCATGCATTTACAATCGTGCAGCGTTTTTGCACAAACACAGTTACATTCCATTCATACAATAAAAAAAAAAAGAATGTCTCTTTGTTGGTGCACAAAATTAACAATAAAATGTATCTTTTATTAGGAATATTTAAAAATTGTCCAACTACAAAATAAAGACATTACAATTTTGACATACATCCATGTATTACATACAGTGAATAAAGTGCTTGGTGTGATAATACAATAAATAGAGCTCACTACCAGTCTGTTCTATTTCTTTGATCATTTATTTTTTAATTTAAATTTTGTACTTTTTATATGTCTCAAAATCAGAATGAGGGCAAAATTGTATCCCTGTATGGGGATTAGATATTCATTGGTAAGTATACATGATTGTATTACCAATTAGAAAACCTCATATACTGCAAGTGGATATTTTATTTGCCACTTTTTATTGTGGACACTGCAGTTCTTATGGGTCCACAAAGAGAACCAAGAGGATAATGTCAATTAATTTATTTCACAGTAATCTTGAGTACTGATGGTAAATTGGTAGTGCTTAATGTTATAATGTTGCTGCAGTGCTCAAATTATGCAGTAACCAGATTCATTTAATCCCCATTATTGTTAAATACTGGTAGTGTATTGGTAGTAATTGATGTTATAATATTGCTGCAATGGCCAGATATAATTGCTGCAAATACATATTCTGAGATAATAAGGTTATACTTCCACCATCAGTTTAATCTCCACACAAACAATTGTTGCTCAATATTCTATTTCTTATCACAAATATAAACTTTTGGGAGATTATTTATTCTGTGTCCTTCATATTTCTATGGTGCAAGGAGTTCATTCAGTATTATATAGAATGCTAGCAGAATCCTCACTTTTAGCAGATAGGCAAAACCATGGGGGTCATTCAGACTCGATCGCTGCTGTGCATTTTTGTACAGTAGCAATCGGGTCTAAAGTGCACATGCGCTGGCAACTGCAGTGTTCTGGCTTATGGCTGACAGCCGACGGCTGTTGTAGCCTAGCAATCGCCTTGGCCTGAGGCAGTTGCTGGGCAGTATGGGACGGCATGGTGGCGTCTGGTTACTGTTCTGTGGGTGCGGTCCATCCAACGCAGGCTTGGCCGGACCATGCCGGGGGCGGGCCGCAGCATCTGCGTGACATCACATGCAGCCGCTGTGACCCGGGCAGCGACAAGTAGCTCCCGGCCAGCGCGCAGGAGCTGCTCTGGCCGGGAGCTACTCCTGAAGAACAAAAGCATCGCCGCTGTGAGATGCTGTTGTACTTGTGTGGGGGAAAGGGGGCGGGCCTGACATGCGGGGCGTGTCTGTGTGAAAATATTGCAGGCTATGATCAGGTCTGAATTAGTCCCCGTGTGCACTGCAGGGGGGGCAGATATAACATGTGCAGAGAGAGTTAGATTTGGGTGGGGCGTGTTAATACTGAAATCTATATTGCAGTGAAAAAATAAAGCAGCCAGTATTTACCCTGCACTGAAACAATATAACCCACCCAAATCTAACTCTCTCTGCACATGTTATATCTGCCCCCCCCCCCCCCGCAGTGCAGTGGGTTCACCCGTCTGCTAACAAATATGCTGCTGCGATAAGATCTGAATTAGGCCCTCAGTTTTCTACTTAACATCCTCTCATATTGCTAAAGTTTCACATGACTGCTCTGTTAGGGACTATGTAGGGGTGCTCTGCATACTGTGGCTGTGTACAGGTGTGCTGTGTATAGGGTGCTCTGTCCAAACCCAGTGTGTGACGGATTGCGTCAATCACAAAGTGTGGGTTAACGTACAATACAATAAAATATTGCAAAGTCATACGCCACAAGTACTATACTATATTTACTACTACTATATCCTCAGTATGTGATGGATTGCGTCGATCACAAAGTGTAATTTAATGTACAATACAGTAAAAGACTGCAAAATTGTGTGGCACAAGTACTATACTATATTTACCACTACTATATCTTCAGTGTGTGACGGATTGTATTTTTTGCTGACAGAGATTTATGCTTCAATCACAAAACCAATGAAATGGAGGTAAAACAAGTGAAAGATCAGGAACCACTTACTACTACTAGTGCTGAAGTTGCTGCCACTAGTCATGACAACGATGCTATTCCATCAACGTCATTGACTAAGACCGATGCCCAAAGGCGAAACGGGCATGTAAAGAAAAAGAAGCAATATTATACGGTGATAAATAAAAAAAGAAAATTAAAGTTAGCTGAAGAGAAATGTAAAATTGGTAATATGCCGTTCACTACACGAAGTGGCAAGAAAAGGCCTTTGTATATGACTGGTGGTTGTGCAGTTCATAAAAATTATAAAATATGCCCTCCTACTTGTAGAAGAGCAAAAATAAGGAAAAATGTTAAGGCACAGGTACCAAGTGTGCCTTCAAAAATATTACAAATTCCAGAGGAGAGTCCAAGTGTGTCCGTAGTTGCCATGTGTCACCGTACTGTATCGGAAGAAGAGGCTCCTTCCACTATTTGCACGCCCACAGCAAGTGGTGAGAGGAGCAACACAAGTCAACATGTTGAGATTGAGGATGTCACTGTAGAAGTACACCAGGATGAGGGGGATATTGGTGTAGCTGGTGCTAATGAGAATGTTGATGATGATGAGGATTTGGATAATGGGGATGTGGTTTATTTAGATAAGGCCGCAGTGGAGACAGTTGTTGCCCATGGTGTGAAAAAATACCCCATTGTCTTCATGCCTCAGCAAAAGACAAAAAGATCCAACTCTTCTGTGTGGAATTATTTCTTCCCAAACCCGGACAATCACTGTATAGCTATCTGTAGCCTTTGTAAAAACGTAATCAGACGTAGGGACGTTATCCACCAAGTAACTGCCTCCCTGTTACGCCATTTGCAGCACATCCATCCAAAACTTAAGGTAAGAATGTAAACAGTCCGGGGACACCTAGATCATTTTTCTGTGTAAGATCCAAGTGCCAGAAATCCCCACCACCCTCCTCGTCGTCAATGTCCTTCTCAATCAGGATCTGAATAGTGTTCCTGTATCTCATTTCGTAAGCATGGCTGACTTCTCTCCTATCCTGGATTCCTCTGAAGGATCCTTGAGTGCTATGCCCACTGATGCTGCTGTTGTTGCTGCTGGAAGTCGATTGTCTTCATCCCAGAAGGGGACCAGGAAGTCTACTTGTAGTTCAACCAAACAATTGACTGTTCAACAATCCTTTGCAAGTTTGACAGCAGTCTACCAGTTAAAAAGCAGATTACTGAGGCCATAACAACTATGCTGGTGTTAGATGTGCATCCAGTATCCACCATTGGTGCAGTGTGATTTAGACAGTTGGTTGATGTACTGTGTCCTGGGTACCAACTGCCATCTAGATTCTACTTCTCTAAACAAGCCATTCCCAGCCAATGGGAGTAATTCCAAGTTGATCGCAGCAGGAAATTTTTTAGCAGTTGGGCAAAACCATGTGCACTGCAGGGGAGGCAGATATAACATGTGCAGAGAGAGTTTTATTTGGGTGTGGTGAGTTCAATCTGCAATCTAAATTGCAGTGTAAAAATAAAGCAGACAGTATTTACCCTGCACAGAAACAAAATAACCCACCCAAATCTAACTCTCTCTGCAAATGTTATATCTGCCCCCCCCCCCTTGCAGTGCACATGGGTGGGAAGTGGGTGTTTCTGGGCGGAAACAGGCCGTTTTATGGGCGTGTGGGAAAAAACGCTACAGTTTCCGGAAAAAACGCAGGAGTGGCTGGAGAAACGGGGGAGTGTCTGGGCGAACGCTGGGTGTGTTTGTGACGTCAAACCAGGAACGACAAGCACTGAACTGATCGCAGATGCCGAGTAAGTCTGAAGCTACTCTGAAACTGCTAAGAAGTTTGTAATCGCAATATTGCGAATACATCGTTCGCAATTTTAAGATGCTAAGATTCACTCCCAGTAGGTGGCGGCTTAGCGTGAGCAACTCTGCTAAATTGCCTTGCGAGCGAACAACTCGGAATGACCTCCATGGTTTTTCCCAACTGATAAAAAATTTCCTGCTGCGATCAACTTGGAATTACCCCCAATTTGTGGACATAAAAAAAGTGCTGTTAGTATCCTCAGAAATGTCGCTGTAGCCACTGTCCACTTAACCACGTATATGTGGACAAGTGGAATAGGGCAAACTAAAGACTACATTACTGTGACAGCCCATTGGGTAGATGTATTGCCTTCTGCAGCACCAACAGCAGCAGTAGCACCAGCAGCATCGCGCAAATGTGAACTCATTCAGACATAGGCTACGCTGTGTATCACCAATTTCAGTAAGAGGCACACCACTGAGAAAATCTTACAAAAACTCAGGGAAATCATTGCACATTGGCTTACCTCACTTGGACTCTCCTCGGATTTTTGATATCTGACAATGCCAACAAAACTGTGAAAGCATTACATCTGGGCAAATACCAACACTCCAATGTTTTGCTCACACAATCAATTTGGTAGTGCAGAATATTTTTAAAAAATGACAGGTGCATGCAGGAGATGCTGCCAGTGGCCCCCAAAATTTGTGGACATTTTTGCCATTCAGCAAATGCATGAAGAATACTAGAGTGCCAGCAAAAATGCTGGAATTTGCCCTGAATATAGCTGAAGCAAGAGCTAGTAATGAGGTGGAATTGTACCCTTTATATGCTTCAATGGATGGAGGAGCAGCAAACCACAATTCAAGCCTACACATCCACCTATGTCATATGGAATGGAGCAGGAAATGCACCTGATTCAAGTGCAGTGGAGAATAATTTTTGTGTTGTGCAAGGTTCTACAACCCTTTGAAGTTACCACATGTGAGGTTAGTTCAGACACTGCCAGCTTGAGTCAGGTCATTCCCCTCATCAGGCTTTTGCAAAAGCAGCTGGAGAAAGTGAAGGAAGATCTGAATCAGAGTGATTGCGCTGCTGCTAAGTATGTTGGACTTTCAGATCAAGCCCTTTAATCACTCCCCTAGTATTCTGGTGTCGTCAATCTCTTTAAATCAGAGCAATATATGTTGGTGACTGTACTTGATCCTAGGTTTAAGTCATACTTCGTGTCTTTCTTTCCAACGGGCACAAATATGCAGAGATGCAAAGAGCTGTTGTTGAGAAAATTGTTAGCTCAAGCTGAACATAACAAGCCAACATCTCCTCCTTTGTTTTCTCCTGCAACTGCGGCTGCAAGGAAAAAACTAAACTTTCCAAAGAGACCCACTGACGGTGATGTACATCAGTTATGAAAGACTTTTGACATGTGGCCCAGACTGAATGAGCTGCCTACAATCACTGACATGTCTACTGTCACTTCATATGATGCTGTCTCCATCGAAATAATGGTTGATGATTATTTCAGTGACAGCATCCAAATAGGCATGTCAGACAGTCCATTTGAATACTGGCGGGGAAAAAGGCAACTTGAGGCCCTTGCACCAACTGGTATTGTTTGAACTAAGTTGCCCACCCTCCAGTGTGTACTCAGAAATAGTTTTTAGCGCAGCCGGGCACCTTGTCAGCAATCGGCATAAGAGGTTACTTCCCAGTAATGTGGAAAGGATAATGTTCATCAAGATGAATTACAAATTCATTGAGGAATACTTTTACCAGCAATTATTTTCAAAAAGTCAAGAGGGCCCTGGGATGGTGGATTCCAGCAGGGACAATTTAACAGTATGTGAACAAGAGGATGTAGACACTGATGGGGATGAGGAATCAGATTCTGATGATGACAAAAACGACATTGTACCTGTAAACTAAAGCCAGTGTGTGCACTCTCCATTGCCAGCTTATTTTGTGGGGTCCCAAACAAACCAATCATTTCAGCCACAAGTGACAGTCTCTGTGGCTTAAATTATTGGTTTGTTAAACTCTGCATGTCCTGTTTAATATACAACATAAGGGTGGGTGGGAGGGCCCAAGTAAAATTTCCATCTTGCAACTCATTTCTTTGCACTATGTGCTCTTTTGAGATTTTTTTGAGAATAGTGCATAAAACAAAACTGCCATCCTGTCTGCCACTGCAGTGCCACTTCTAGGTGTGCCAGGTGTTTGTGTGTATTTTTTTATGAACCTGTTCCATATCTCCTATTAACTTTTCTTGGTC
The DNA here is from genome assembly GCF_028390025.1 of Pseudophryne corroboree. Taxonomy (NCBI): domain Eukaryota; kingdom Metazoa; phylum Chordata; class Amphibia; order Anura; family Myobatrachidae; genus Pseudophryne; species Pseudophryne corroboree. The sequence goes on along the minus strand of NC_086447.1, from coordinate 35,856,162 downwards.
CCCGATTCTGCATCCATCTAGGCCTAGGGGTGTTATTTTTTGGGTCAGGGGGTGTTCTTCTTTTTTTACTCAATCAAAATAATATAAATAATACCAAGGACAAGTCCATCTAGCACCTTATTTCTTTGCGGTATGTGCACTTTGGAACATTTTTTGGCTATAGTTGATAAAACTGCCATCCTGTCTGCAGCTGCAGTGCCACTCCTAGATGTCCCAGGTGTTTGTGCCACCAACTTGTCTTACTTAGCTTAGTCACCCAGCTTCCTCGATGCAACCTTTTGGCCTAAACTGGATAAAAAATACATTGTGAGGTGTGAGGTGTTCAGAATAGACTGGAAATGAGTGGAAATTAATGTTATTGTTTTTAGTAATACTGTAGGTACAAAAAAAAACCACACAAGGGCAGTTTTGGCAAAACTAGAGATGTGAAGCGGGCACTTTTCGTGTTTTGTGTTTTGGTTCTAATTTCCTGCACGTGTTCTGGTTTTGGGTTGGTTTTGCCAAAACCACCGTTTCTTGTTTTGGTTTTGGATCTGGATGATTTAAACAAAAAAAAAAAGCTAAAATCACAGAATTTGGGGGTAATTTTGATCCTATAGTATTGTTAATCTCAATATCATTCATTTCTACTCATTTCCAGTCTATTCTGAACACCTTACACCTCACAATATTGTTTTTAGGTCAAAAGGTTGCACCGAGGTGGCTGAATGACTGAGCTAAGCGACACAAGTGTGCGGCACAAACACCTGTCCCATCTAGGAGTGGCAGTGCAGTGGCAGACAGGATGGCACTTACAAAATCTAGGCCCCAAACAGCACACGATACAAAGAAGAAAAATAGCTGTAAGATGGAATTGTCTTTGGGCCCTTCCACCCACCCTTATGTTGTATAAACAGGACGTGCACACTTTAACAAACCAATCATTTCAGCGACAGGGTCTGCCACACGACTGTGGCTGAAATGACTGGTTTGTTTGGGCCCCCACCAAAAAAGAAGCACTAAATCTCTCCTTGCACAAACTGGCTCTACAGAGGCAAGATGTCAACCTCATCCTCAATCTCCGATTCCTCACCCCTTTTAGTATGTACATCATCCCCCTCACAGAGTATTAATTTGTCCCCACTGGAATCCGCCATCACAGGTCCCTGTGTACTTTCTGGAGGCAATTGCTGGTAAAGGTGTTCCTGGAGGAATTTATAATTAATTTTGATGACCATCATCTTCTCCACATTTTGTGGAAGTAACCTTTTACGCAGATCGCTGACAAGTTCACCGGCTGCACTAAACACTCTTTCGGAGGACACACTGGTGGGGGGCAATTTAGGTAAAATAAAGCCAGTTTATGCAAGGGCATCCAAATTGCCTCTTTTTCCTGCCAGTATATGTACGGAATGTCTGATAGGACTACTTGGAAGCTGTCACTAATATAATCCTCCACCATTCTTTCAATGACAGTAGACATGTCAGTAATAGTTGGCAGGTCCTTCAGTCCAGACCAGATGTCAGCACTCACTCCTGACTGCCCTGCATCACCGCCAGCAGATGGGCTAGGAAATATTATCCTTTTCCTCGCAGTCCTAGTTGCGGGAGAAAATGAATTAGGAGCTGTTGACGGGTCACGTTCCGCTTGAGTTGACAATTTTCTCACCAGCTGGTCTTTGAACCTCGGCAGACTTGTGTCTGCCAGAAAGAGAGATACAACTTAGGCTTTAAACCTAGAATCAAGCATGGTGGACAAAATATAGTGCTCAGATTTCAACAGATTGACACCCTTGAATTCTGGCAAAGCGAATGAAGGGCTCCATCCACAAGTCCCACATACTTAGCGGAATCACTCCATCTTAAGCTTCTCCTTCAATTTCTCCAGCTGCTTCTGCAAAAGCCTGATGAGGGGAATGACCTGACTAAAGCTGACAGTGTCTGAACTGACTTCACATGTGGTAAGTTCGAAGGTTTTCGAGAACTTTGCACAAGATGGAAATCATTCTCCACTGCACTTGAGTCAGGTGCATTCCCCCTCCTTTGCCTATATCGTAGGTGGATGTATAGGCTTGAATTTTCTTTTTCTGCTCCTCCATCCTCTGAAGCATATAGAGTGTTGAATTCCACCTCGTTACCACCTCTTGCTTAAGGTGATGGCAGGGAAGGTTCAGGAGTGTTTGATGGCGCTCCAGTCTTCGGCACATGGTGGTAGAAAGCCGAAAGTTGGCTGCAATTTTTTGGGCCACTGACAGCATCACCGGCATGCCTCTGTCATTTTTCTAAAAATTCTGCACCACCAAATTAATTGTATGTGCAAATACGTGGGACGTGCTGGAATTTGCCCAGATGTAATGCATGCACAATATTGGTGGTATTGTCTGATATCACAAATCCCCAGGAGATTCTAATTGGGGTAAGCCAATGTGCGATGATGTCCCTGAGTTTCCATAAGAGGTTGTATTTTGTTATCCCTAATACGCACTGAGTGAAAAATAATACTACATAATAATCTGATTATTATGTAGTATTATTTTTCACTAAGTGTGCATTAGGGATAACAAAATGTTTCTTCTTACACAAAATTTCCCTCCCTTTTAGCATCTGAGTGACATCACAATCTGATTGAGCAGCTTGCCAATAAATGTGCATTTCCGTAAGAGGTTGTCAGCGGTGTGCCTCTTACGGAAAGCGGTAATACACAGCATGTCCTGTCTAGGAACGAGTTGGCATTTGTGAGATGCTGCTACTGGAGCCGCTGCTGTTCTTGCTGCGGGAGGCCATATATCTTCCCAGTGGGCTTTCACAGTCATATAGTCCTTAGTCTGCCCTTTGCCACTTATCCACATGTCCGTGGTTAAGTGGACAGTGGGTATAACTGCATTTTGTAGGACACTGAGTACACCGCTTTGAAAAAGGATGACTGCTGTCATATTTCATCTTCCTCACAAAGGACTTTTGGACAGTCAGTTGCTTAGTTGAAGTAGTACAAGTAGTCTTCCGACTTCCCCTCTGGGATGACGATCGACTCCCAGCAGCAACAACAGCAGCTGCAGCAGCAACAGTAGGGGTAGCACTCAAGGATCCTCTGGAGGAATACCGGTTAAGAGATGACTCCTCAGTCTTGCTAGTGACGTGGACTACAGGACTACTGACGTTCCTGACTGAGGAGGAAGTTTTCATTGAGGGAGTTGGTGTTGTGGCTTGCAGAAGCTTGGGTACAAGAGGAAGAAGGGATTTAGGTGTCAGTGGTCTTCTTACACTTTTACCCAAAGTTTCACAACTTGACACTGACTTCTGATGAATGCACAGCAGGTGACGTATAAGGGAGGAAGTTCCTAGGTGGTTAACATCCTTACCCCTACGTATTACAGAATGACAGAGGCAACACACGGTTTGACACATGTTGTCCAGATTTGTGGAGAAATAATTCCACACTGAAGAGGTGGCTTTTTTGGTATTTTGCCCAGGCATCACAATGGGCTTCTTCATCCCATGGACAACTGGTGTCTCCCCCCCCCTGGTGCCTGATTTACACAAACCACATCACCATCAGAATCCTCATCGTCAACTTCCTCCTCAGCGCCAGCAACACCCATATCCTCATCCTGGTGTACTTCAACAGTGACATCTTAATTTGAATATCAGAAACTGGACTGTGGGTGCTCCTTCTAGGACTTGCAGGGGGCGTGCAAATGGTGGAAGGAGCCACCTCTTCCCATCCAGTGTTGGGAAGGTCAGGCATCGCAACCAAAAACACACTTGGACTCTCCTTGGGGATTTGTGATACCATAATTAAAATGCACAGTTCTTTTCTTTGCATTTTCTAGCTTAACTCTTATAATTTTTCTAGTGGGAGGATTAGAGCTTCCATCGTCATGTGAAGCTGAACAACTAGTCACGAACGTAGGCTAGTGCCTTACCCGTTTCTTGCCACTCCGTGTCATAAATGGCATATTGGCAAGTTTATGTTTCTTCTCAGAACATTTAAATTTCTTTTTTTGGGTCTTTTTACTGAACTTTGGCTTGTTGGATTTTACATGCCCTCTACTATCACATTGGGCATCGGCCTTGGCAGACAATGTTGATGGGATTTCATCATCTATGTCATGATTAGTGACAGCAGATTCAGCACTAGGAGGAAATGGTTCTTGATCTTTCCCTATTTTATCGTCCAAATTTTTTTTCTCCATTATTTTTTGGGAGTTACTTTATATAACAATATGAGGTACAGGAGAGCGTACCTCTACACCACACAGGGCAAACCCTTTGAAAATTATTTGGAAAATGTGTGCTCTATCTGCCTGCTGTACCTGAAAAAGGGGTGCTCATTCTGTCTGCTATATCTGAAAAAATGGGTGCTCTCACTGTCTGCTGTATCTGAAAATGGGTGCTCTCTCTATCTGCTGATTCTGAAAAAATGGGTGCATTCTCTTTATGCTGTATCTGAAAAAATGGGTGCTTTCTCTGTCTTCTGTATCTGAAAAAGGGATACTCTCTTTGTCTGCTGTATCTGAAAAAGGGTTGCTTTCTCTGCTGTATCTGAAAAAAGGGTGCTCCCTCTGTCTCCTGTAGATGAAAAAGGGATGCTTTCTCTCTCTGCTGTATCTGAAAAAGGGGTGCTTTCTCTGTCTCCTGTATCTGAAAAATTGGGTGCTCTCTGTGTCTGCTGTATCTGAAAAATAAGTGCTTTCTCTGCTGTATCTGAAAAAGCGATGCACTATGACAGCTGTATCTGAAAAAGCAATGCTATTTTTGTATGCTGTATCTGAAAAATGGGTGCTCTCTCTATATGCTCTATCTGAAAAAATGGGTGCTCTCTCTGTCTTCTGTATCTGAAAAAGGGGTGCTCTGTCTCCGTATCTAACAAAGTATGCCTTCTCTGCATGCTGCATCTGAAAAAGGGGGGCTCTCTCTGTCTACTCTATCTGAAAAAAGGGTGCTCTCTCTATCTGCTGTATCTGAAAAAAGGGGTGCTCTCTCTGCTGTATCTGAATAAGGAGTGCTCTCTGTCTGCTGTATCTGAAAAATAGGTGCGTTCTCTGTCTGCTGTATCTGAAAAAGGGGTGCTCTGTCTCCGTATCTAACAAAGTATGCCTTCTCTGCATGCTGCATCTGAAAAAGGGGGGCTCTCTCTGTCTACTCTATCTGAAAAAAGGGTGCTCTCTCTATCTGCTGTATCTGAAAAAAGGGGTGCTCTCTCTGCTGTATCTGAATAAGGAGTGCTCTCTGTCTGCTGTATCTGAAAAATAGGTGCGTTCTCTGTCTGCTGTATCTGAAAAAGGGGTGCTCTCTCTGTCTGCTGTATATGAAAAATGGGTGCTTTCTCTGTCTGCTGTACCTGAAAAAGGGATGCTCTCTCTGTCTACTGAATATGAAAAAGGGGTGCTCTCTCTGTCTGCTGTATATGAAAAATGGGTGCTTTATCTGCTCTATCTGAAAAAATGGGTGCTCTCTCTGTCTACTGTATCTGAAAAAGGGTTGCTCTGTCTCTCTATTCAACAAAGTATGCTCTCTGTACATGCTGCATCTGAAAAAGGGGTGCTCTCTCTGTCTGCTGTATCTGAAAAAGGGGTGCACTCTGACTGCTGTATCTGAAAAAGTTTTGCTATCTCTGTATGCTGTATCTGAAAAATGGGTGCTCTCTCTGTCTGCTCTATCTGAAAAAATGGGTGCTCTCTCTGTCTGCTGTATATGAAAAAGGGGTGCTCTGTCTCTCTATTCAACAAAGTATGCTCTCTCTGCATGCTGCATATGAAAAAGGGTGATCTCTCTGTATGCTGTATCTGAAAAAGGGATGCTTTCACTGTCTGCTGTATCTGAAAAAGGGGGTGCTCTCTCTCTCTGCTGTATCTGAATAAAGGGTGCTCTCTCTGTCTGCTGTATCTGAAAAATAGGTGCTTTCTCTGTCTGCTGTATCTGAAAAAGGGTGTTCTCTCTCTGCTGTATCTGAATAAAGGGAGCTCTCTCTGTCTGCTGTATCTGAAAAATTGGTGCTTTCTCTGCTGAATATGAAAAAATGGGTGCTCTCTCTGTCTGCTCTACCTGAAAAAGGGGTGCTCATTCTATCTGCTGTATCTGAAAAATGGGTGCTTTCTCTGTCAGCAGGACCTTATAAAATGGATGCTCTCTCTGTCTGCTGCATCTGAAAAATTAGTATTTTCTTTGTCTGCTGTATCTAAAAAAAGGATTTTCACTCTGTCTGCTGTATCTGAAAAAATGGGTGCTCTCTCTATCTGCTGATTCTGAAAAAGGGGTGCTCTCTCTGTCTGTTGTATCTGAAAAAGGGGTGCTTTCTCTGCTGTATCTGAAAAAAGGGTGCTCCCTCTGTCTCCTGTAGATGAAAAAGGGGTGCTTTCTCTATCTGCTCAGGAGCGGATCTTGCCACGGGCAAGCAGGACTTTTGCCCGGGGCGCCGCCTTCCGGAGGGCGCCGGCGCCGCACCACGGCAAGATCCACTGCTGATGTGCCGTGCGCCCCCCGCTGCCCGCCGCCGCTGTCCCCCGCTGTCCCCCGCCGCGAAGGTAACTAGACGCGTAGCGTCTAGTTTCCCTTCGTCGAGAGGACGTTTACTGTGCGGTGCGCGATGACGTCATTGCGCACCGCACAACGCCCCCTGTATGAAGCCACGCCCCCATCGCCTGCCCGGGGCGCTCAAAACCCCGGAGCCGGCCCTGTATCTGCTGTATGTGAAAAAAGGAGTGCTCTCTCTGATGTATCTGAAAAATCGATGCACTATGACTGCTGTATCTGAAAAAGCGATGCTATTTCTGTATGCTGTATCTGAAAAATGGATGCTCTCTCTGTCTTCTTTATCTGAAAAAGGGATGCTCTCTCTGTCTGCTGTATCTGAAAAGGGGGTGCTCTCTCTGTCTGCTGTATCTGAAAAGGGGGTGCTCTCTCTGTCTGCTGTATCTGAAAAAAGGAGTGCTCTCTCTGTCTTCTGTATCTGAAAAAGGGGTGCTCTGTCTTCGTATCTAACAAAGTATGCTCTCTATGTCTGCTGTATCTGAAAAATAAGTGTTTTCTCTGTCTGCTGTATCTGAATAAAGGGTGCTCCCTCTATCTGCGGTATCTGAAAAAGCAATGCTATCTCTGTATGCTGTATTTGAAAAAGGGGTGCTTTCTCTGTCTGCTGTATCTGAAAAAAAGGTTTCTCTCTCAGTGCTGTATCTGAAAAAGGGGTGCTCTCTCTGTCTGCTGTATTTGAAAAGGTAACGCTATCTCTGTATGCTGTATCTGAAAAATGGGTGCTCTCTCTCTGCCTGCTCTATCTGAAAAAATAGGTGCTCTCTCTGTCTACTGTATCTGAAAAAGGGATACTCTCTCTGTCTCTCTATTCAACAAAGTAGGCTCTCTCTGCATGCTGCATCTGAAAAAGGTAACGCTATCTCTGTATACTGTATCTGAAAAATGGGTGCTCTCTCTCTGCCTGCTCCATCTGAAAAAATAGGTGCTCTCTCTGTCTACTGTATCTGAAAAAGGGATACTCTCTCTGTCTCTCTATTCAACAAAGTAGGCTCTCTCTGCATGCTGTATCTGAAAAAATGGGTGCTCTCTCTGCCTGCTGTACCTGAAAAAGGGGTGCTTTCTCTGTCAGCAGTACCTTATAAAATGCATGCTCTCTCTGTATGCTGTATCTGAAAAACGGCGCTCTCCCTGTCTGCTGTATCTCAAAAAGGGATGCTCTCTCTGTCTGCTGTATCTCAAAAAGGGGTGCTCTCTCTGTCTGCTGTATCTGAAAAATGGATACTTTCTCTGTCTGCTGTATCTAAAAAAGGGTGTGCTCTCTCTGCTGTATCTGAATAAAGGGTGCTCTCTCTGTCTGTTGTATCTGAAAAATGGATGATTTCTCTGCTGTATATGAAAAATGGGTGCTCTCCCTGTCTGCTGTACCAGAAAATGAGTGCTTTCTCTGTCTGCTGTATCTGAAAAAGGGGTGCTTTCAATGCTGTATCTGAAAAAAGGGTGCTCCCTCTGTCTCCTGTAGATAAAAAAGGGGTGCTTTCTCTATCTGCTGTATATGAAAAAAGGGGTGCTCTCTCTGCTGTATCTGAAAAAGGGGTGCTCTCTCTGTCTGCTGTATCTGAAAAATGGGTGCCTTCTCTGTCTGCTGTATCTGAAAAAATGGATGCTCTCTGTATCTGCTGTTTCTGAAAAAGGGGTGCTCTCTCTGTCTGCTGTATCTGAAAAATAAGTGCTTTATCTGTCTGCTGTATCTGAAAAAGTGATGCTATTTCTGTATGCTCTATCTGAAAAATGGGTGCTCTCTCTATATGCTCTATCTGAAAAAATGGGTGCTCTCTGTGTCTGCTGTATCTGAAAAAGGGGTGCTCTCTCTGTCTGCTGTATCTGAAAAAGGGGTGCTCTGTCTCTGCATCTAACAAAGTATGCTCTCTCTGCATGCTGCATCTGAAAAAGGGGTAATCTCACTGCCTGCTGTGTCTTAAAAAGGTGTGCTCTCTTTGTCTGCTGTATCTTAAAAAATGGGTGCTCTCTCTGTCTGCTGTATCTGAAAAAGGGGTGCTCTCTCTGTCTGCTGTACCTTAAAATGGGTCCTTTCTCTGCTGTATCTGAAAAAGTGGGTGCTCTCTCTCTCTGCTGTATCTGAAGAAGTGGTGCTCTCTCTGTCTGCTGTATCGGAAAAAATGGGTGCTCTCTCTATCTGCTGTATCTGAAAAAATGGTTGCATTCTCTTTATGCTCTATCTGACAAAATGGGTGCACTCTCTGTCTCCTGTAGATGAAAAAGGAGTGCTTTCTCTATCTGCTGTATCTGAAAAAATTGGGTGCTCTCTGTGTTTGCTGTATCTGAAAAAGGGGTGCTCTCTCTGTCTGCTCTGTCTGAAAAAATGGGTGCTCTCTCTGTCTCCTGAATCTGAAAAAGGGGTGCTCTCTCTGTCTGCTCTATCTGAAAAAATGGGTGCGCTCTCTGTCTCCTGAATCTGAAAAAGGGGTGCTCTCTCTGTCTGCTGTATATGAAAAAGGGGTGCTCTGTCTCTCTATTCAACAAAGTATGCTCTCTCTGCATGCTGCATCTGAAAAAGGGTGATCTCTCTGTATGCTGTATCTGAAAAAGGGATGCTTTCTCTGTCTGCTGTATCTGAAAAAGGGGTGATCTCTCTGTCTGCTGTATCTGAAAAAGGGGTGATCTCTCTGTCTGCTGTATCTGAAAAAGGTGTGATCTCTCTGTCTGCTGTATCTGAAAAAGGGGTGCTCTCTCTGCTGTATCTGAATAAAGGGTGCTCTCTCTGTCTGCTGTATCTGAAAAAGGGATACTCTCTCTGTCTCTCTATTCAACAAAGTAGGCTCTCTCTGCATGCTGCATCTGAAAAAGGTAACGCTCTCTCTGTATGCTGTATCTGAAAAAATAGGTGCTCTCTCTGTCTACTGTATCTGAAAAAGGGATACTCTCTCTGTCTCTCTATTCAACAAAGTAGGCTCTCTCTGCATGCTGTATCTGAAAAAATGGGTGCTCTCTCTGTCTGCTGTATCTGAAAAAGGGGGTGCTCTCTCTCTCTGCTGTATCTGAAAAATGGGTGATTTCTCTGCTGTATATGAAAAAATGTGTGCTCTCTCTGCCTGCTGTACCTGAAAAAGGGGTGCTTTCTCTGTCAGCAGTACCTTATAAAATGCATGCTCTCTCTGTATGCTGTATCTGAAAAACGGGCGCTCTCCCTGTCTGCTGTATCTCAAAAAGGGATGCTCTCTCTGTCTGCTGTATCTAAAAAAGGGTGTGCTCTCTCTGCTGTATCTGAATAAAGGGTGCTCTCTCTGTCTGTTGTATCTGAAAAATGGATGATTTCTCTGCTGTATATGAAAAATGGGTGCTCTCCGTGTCTGCTGTACCAGAAAATGGGTGCTTTCTCTGTCTGCTGTATCTGAAAAAGAGGTGCTTTCAATGCTGTATCTGAAAAAAGGGTGCTCCCTCTGTCTCCTGTAGATAAAAAAGGGGTGCTTTCTCTATATGCTGTATATGAAAAAAGGGGTGCTCTCTCTGCTGTATCTGAAAAAGGGGTGCTCTCTCTGTCTGCTGTATCTGAAAAATGGGTGCCTTCTCTGTCTGCTGTATCTGAAAAAATGGATGCTCTCTGTATCTGCTGTTTCTGAAAAAGGGGTGCTCTCTCTGTCTGCTGTATCTGAAAAATAAGTGCTTTATCTGTCTGCTGTATCTGAAAAAGTGATGCTATTTCTGTATGCTCTATCTGAAAAATGGGTGCTCTCTCTATATGCTCTATCTGAAAAAATGGGTGCTCTCTGTGTCTGCTGTATCTGAAAAAGGGGTGCTCTCTCTGTCTGCTGTATCTGAAAAAGGGGTGCTCTGTCTCTGCATCTAACAAAGTATGATCTCTCTGCATGCTGCATCTGAAAAAGGGGTAATCTCACTGCCTGCTGTGTCTTAAAAAGGTGTGCTCTCTTTGTCTGCTGTATCTTAAAAAATGGGTGCTCTCTCTGTCTGCTGTATCTGAAAAAGGGGTGCTCTCTCTGTCTGCTGTACCTTAAAATGGGTCCTTTCTCTGCTGTATCTGAAAAAGTGGGTGCTCTCTCTCTCTGCTGTATCTGAAGAAGTGGTGCTCTCTCTGTCTGCTGTATCGGAAAAAATGGGTGCTCTCTCTATCTGCTGTATCTGAAAAAATGGTTGCATTCTCTTTATGCTCTATCTGACAAAATGGGTGCACTCTCTGTCTCCTGTAGATGAAAAAGGAGTGCTTTCTCTATCTGCTGTATCTGAAAAAATTGGGTGCTCTCTGTGTTTGCTGTATCTGAAAAAGGGGTGCTCTCTCTGTCTGCTCTGTCTGAAAAAATGGGTGCTCTCTCTGTCTCCTGAATCTGAAAAAGGGGTGCTCTCTCTGTCTGCTCTATCTGAAAAAATGGGTGCGCTCTCTGTCTCCTGAATCTGAAAAAGGGGTGCTCTCTCTGTCTGCTGTATATGAAAAAGGGGTGCTCTGTCTCTCTATTCAACAAAGTATGCTCTCTCTGCATGCTGCATCTGAAAAAGGGTGATCTCTCTGTATGCTGTATCTGAAAAAGGGATGCTTTCTCTGTCTGCTGTATCTGAAAAAGGGGTGATCTCTCTGTCTGCTGTATCTGAAAAAGGGGTGATCTCTCTGTCTGCTGTATCTGAAAAAGGTGTGATCTCTCTGTCTGCTGTATCTGAAAAAGGGGTGCTCTCTCTGCTGTATCTGAATAAAGGGTGCTCTCTCTGTCTGCTGTATCTGAAAAAGGGATACTCTCTCTGTCTCTCTATTCAACAAAGTAGGCTCTCTCTGCATGCTGCATCTGAAAAAGGTAACGCTCTCTCTGTATGCTGTATCTGAAAAAATAGGTGCTCTCTCTGTCTACTGTATCTGAAAAAGGGATACTCTCTCTGTCTCTCTATTCAACAAAGTAGGCTCTCTCTGCATGCTGTATCTGAAAAAATGGGTGCTCTCTCTGTCTGCTGTATCTGAAAAAGGGGGTGCTCTCTCTCTCTGCTGTATCTGAAAAATGGGTGATTTCTCTGCTGTATATGAAAAAATGTGTGCTCTCTCTGCCTGCTGTACCTGAAAAAGGGGTGCTTTCTCTGTCAGCAGTACCTTATAAAATGCATGCTCTCTCTGTATGCTGTATCTGAAAAACGGGCGCTCTCCCTGTCTGCTGTATCTCAAAAAGGGATGCTCTCTCTGTCTGCTGTATCTAAAAAAGGGTGTGCTCTCTCTGCTGTATCTGAATAAAGGGTGCTCTCTCTGTCTGTTGTATCTGAAAAATGGATGATTTCTCTGCTGTATATGAAAAATGGGTGCTCTCCGTGTCTGCTGTACCAGAAAATGGGTGCTTTCTCTGTCTGCTGTATCTGAAAAAGAGGTGCTTTCAATGCTGTATCTGAAAAAAGGGTGCTCCCTCTGTCTCCTGTAGATAAAAAAGGGGTGCTTTCTCTATATGCTGTATATGAAAAAAGGGGTGCTCTCTCTGCTGTATCTGAAAAAGGGGTGCTCTCTCTGTCTGCTGTATCTGAAAAATGGGTGCCTTCTCTGTCTGCTGTATCTGAAAAAATGGATGCTCTCTGTATCTGCTGTTTCTGAAAAAGGGGTGCTCTCTCTGTCTGCTGTATCTGAAAAATAAGTGCTTTATCTGTCTGCTGTATCTGAAAAAGTGATGCTATTTCTGTATGCTCTATCTGAAAAATGGGTGCTCTCTCTATATGCTCTATCTGAAAAAATGGGTGCTCTCTGTGTCTGCTGTATCTGAAAAAGGGGTGCTCTCTCTGTCTGCTGTATCTGAAAAAGGGGTGCTCTGTCTCTGCATCTAACAAAGTATGATCTCTCTGCATGCTGCATCTGAAAAAGGGGTAATCTCACTGCCTGCTGTGTCTTAAAAAGGTGTGCTCTCTTTGTCTGCTGTATCTTAAAAAATGGGTGCTCTCTCTGTCTGCTGTATCTGAAAAAGGGGTGCTCTCTCTGTCTGCTGTATCTTAAAATGGGTCCTTTCTCTGCTGTATCTGAAAAAGTGGGTGCTCTCTCTCCCTGCTGTATCTGAAGAAGTGGTGCTCTCTCTGTCTGCTGTATCTGAAAAAATGGGTGCTCTCTCTATCTGCTGTATCTGAAAAAATGGGTGCATTCTCTTTATGCTCTATCTGAAAAAATGGGTGCTCTCTCTGTCTCCTGTAGATGAAAAAGGGGTGCTTTCTCTATCTGCTGTATCTGAAAAAATTGGGTGCTCTCTGTGTTTGCTGTATCTGAAAAAGGGGTGCTCTCTCTGTCTGCTCTGTCTGAAAAAATGGGTGCTCTCTCTGTCTCCTGAATCTGAAAAAGGGGTGCTCTCTCTGTCTGCTCTATCTGAAAAAATGGGTGCGCTCTCTGTCTCCTGAATCTGAAAAAGGGGTGCTCTCTCTGTCTGCTGTATATGAAAAAGGGGTGCTCTGTCTCTCTATTCAACAAAGTATGCTCTCTCTGCATGCTGCATCTGAAAAAGGGTGATCTCTCTGTATGCTGTATCTGAAAAAGGGATGCTTTCTCTGTCTGCTGTATCTGAAAAAGGGGTGATCTCTCTGTCTGCTGTATCTGAAAAAGGGGTGATCTCTCTGTCTGCTGTATCTGAAAAATGTGTGATCTCTCTGTCTGCTGTATCTGAAAAAGGGGTGCTCTCTCTGCTGTATCTGAATAAAGGGTGCTCTCTCTGTCTGCTGTATCTGAAAAAGGGTGTTCTCTCTCTGCTCTATCTGAATAAAGGGAGCTCTCTCTGTCTGCTGTATCTGAAAAATGGGTGCTTTCTCTGCTGAATATGAAAAAAATGGGTGCTCTCTCTGCCTGTTCTACCTGAAAAAGGGGTGCTCATTCTATCTGCTGTATCTGAAAAATGGGTGCTTTCTCTGTCAGCGGTACCTTATAAAATGGATGCTCTCTCTGTCTGCTGCATCTGAAAAAGGGGTGCTCTTTTTGTCTGCTGTATCTGAAAAATTAGTGTTTTCTCTGTCTGCTGTATCTAAAAAAAGGATTTTCTCTCTGTCTGCTGTATCTGAAAAATGGGTGCTTTCTCTGTCTGCTGTATCTGAAAAAAATGGGTGCTCTCTCTGTCTGCTGTATCTGAAAAAATGTGCTCTGTCTGCTGTATCTGAAAAAATGGGTGCTCTCTCTATCTGCTGATTCTGAAAAAATGGGTGCATTCTCTTTATGCTGTATCTGAAAAAAATGGGTGCTCTCTCTGTCTGCTGTATCTGAAAAAGGGATACTCTCTCTGTCTGCTGTATCTGAAAAAGTGATGCTATTTCTGTATGCTCTATCTGAAAAAATGGGTGCTCTCTCTGTCTTCTGTATCTGAAAAAGGGGTGCTCTGTCTCTGCATCTAACAAAGTATGCTCTCTCTGCATGCTGCATCTGAAAAAGGGGTAATCTCACTGCCTGCTGTGTCTTAAAAAGGTGTGCTCTCTTTGTCTGCTGTATCTTAAAAAATGGGTACTCTGTCTGCTGTATCTGAAAAAGGGGTGCTCTCTCTGTCTGCTGTATCTTAAAATGGGTCCTTTCTCTGCTGTATCTGAAAAAGTGGGTGCTCTCTCTCTCTGCTGTATCTGAAGAAGTGGTGCTCTCTCTCTGTCTGCTGTATCTGAAAAAATGGGTGCTCTCTCTATCTGCTGTATCTGAAAAAATGGGTGCATTCTCTTTATGCTCTATCTGAAAAAATGGGTGCTCTCTCTGTCTCCTGTAGATGAAAAAGGGGTGCTTTCTCTATCTGCTGTATCTGAAAAAATTGGGTGCTCTCTGTGTTTGCTGTATCTGAAAAAGGGGTGCTCTCTCTGTCTGCTCTGTCTGAAAAAATGGGTGCTCTCTCTGTCTCCTGAATCTGAAAAAGGGGTGCTCTCTCTGTCTGCTCTATCTGAAAAAATGGGTGCTCTCTCTGTCTCCTGAATCTGAAAAAGGGGTGCTCTCTCTGTCTGCTGTATATGAAAAAGGGGTGCTCTGTCTCTCTATTAAACAAAGTATGCTCTCTCTGCATGCTGCATCTGAAAAAGGGGTGCTCTCTCTGCTGTATCTGAATAAAGGGTGCTCTCACTGTCTGCTGTATCTGAAAAATAGGTGCTTTCTCTGTCTGCTGTATCTGAAAAAGGGTGTTCTCTCTCTGCTGTATCTGAATAATGGGAGCTCTCTCTGTCTGCTGTATCTGAAAAATGGGTGCTTTCTCTGCTAAATATGAAAAAATGGGTGCTCTCTCTGCCTGCTCTACCTGAAAAAGGGGTGCTCATTCTATCTGCTGTATCTGAAAAATGGGTGCTTTCTCTGTCAGCAGTACCTTATAAAATGGATGCTCTCTCTGTCTGCTGCATCTGAAAAAGGGGTGCTCTTTTTGTCTGCTGTATCTGAAAAATTAGTGTTTTCTCTGTCTGCTGTATCTAAAAAAAGGATTTTCTCTCTGTCTGCTGTATCTGAAAAATGGGTGCTTTCTCTGTCTGCTGTATCTGAAAAAATAGGTGCTCTCTCTGTCTGCTGTATCTGAAAAAATGTGCTCTGTCTGCTGTATCTGAAAAAATGGGTGCTCTCTCTATCTGCTGATTCTGAAAAAATGGGTGCATTCTCTTTATGCTGTATCTGAAAAAAATGGGTGCTCTCTCTGTCTGCTGTATCTGAGAAAGGGATACTCTCTCTGTCTGTTGTATCTGAAAAAGGGGTGCTTTCTCTGCTTTATCTGAAAAAAGGGTGCTCCCTCTGTCTCATGTAGATGAAAAAGGGATGCTTTCTCTATCTGCTGTATGTGAAAAAAGGCGTGCTCTCTCTGCTGTATCTGAAAAATGGGTGATCTCTCTGTCTGCTGTATCTGAAAAAATGGGTGCTCTCTGTGTCTGCTGTATCTGAAAAAGGGGGTGCTCTCTCTGTCTGCTGTATCTGAAAAATGGGTGATTTCTCTGCTGTATATGAAAAAATGTGTGCTCTCTCTGCCTGCTGTACCTGAAAAAGGGGTGCTTTCTCTGTCAGCAGTACCTTATAAAATGCATGCTCTCTCTGTATGCTGTATCTGAAAAACGGGCGCTCTCCCTGTCTGCTGTATCTCAAAAAGGGGTGCTCTCTCTGTCTGCTGTATCTCAAAAAGGGGTGCTCTCTCTGTCTGCTGTATCTGAATAAAGGGTGCTCTCTCTGTCTGTTGTATCTGAAAAATGGATGATTTCTCTGCTGTATATGAAAAAATGGGTGCTCTCCCTGTCTGCTGTACCAGAAAAATGGGTGCTCTCTGTGTCTGCTGTATCTGAAAAAGGGGGTGCTCTCTCTCTCTGCTGTATCTGAAAAATGGGTGATTTCTCTGCTGTATATGAAAAAATGTGTGCTCTCTCTGCCTGCTGTACCTGAAAAAGGGGTGCTTTCTCTGTCAGCAGTACCTTATAAAATGCATGCTCTCTCTGTATGCTGTATCTGAAAAACGGGCGCTCTCCCTGTCTGCTGTATCTCAAAAAGGGGTACTCTCTCTGTCTGCTGTATCTCAAAAAGGGGTGCTCTCTCTGTCTGCTGTATCTGAATAAAGGGTGCTCTCTCTGTCTGTTGTATCTGAAAAATGGATGATTTCTCTGCTGTATATGAAAAAATGGGTGCTCTCCCTGTCTGCTGTACCAGAAAAATTGGTGCTTTCTCTGTCTGCTGTATCTGAAAAAGGGGTGCTTTCAATGCTGTATCTGAAAAAAGGGTGCTCCCTCTGTCTCCTGTAGATAAAAAAGGGGTGCTTTCTCTATCTGCTGTATATGAAAAAAGGGGTGCTCTCTCTGCTGTATCTGAAAAATGGGTGCTCTCTCTGTCTGCTGTATCTGAAAAATGGGTGCCTTCTCTGTCTGCTGTATCTGAAAAAATGGATGCTCTCTGTATCTGCTGTTTCTGAAAAAGGGGTGCTCTCTCTGTCTGCTGTATCTGAAAAATAATTGCTTTATCTGTCTGCTGTATCTGAAAAAGTGATGCTATTTCTGTATGCTGTATCTGAAAAATGGGTGCTCTCTCTATATGCTCTATCTGAAAAAATGGGTGCTCTCTGTGTCTGCTGTTTCTGAAAAAGGGGTGCTCTCTCTGTCTGCTGTATCTGAAAAATAAGTGCTTTATCTGTCTGCTGTATCTGAAAAAGTGATGCTATTTCTGTATGCTCTATCTGAAAAAATGGGTGCTCTCTCTGTCTTCTGTATCTGAAAAAGGGGTGCTCTGTCTCTGCATCTAACAAAGTATGCTCTCTCTGCATGCTGCATCTGAAAAAGGGGTAATCTCACTGCCTGCTGTGTCTTAAAAAGGTGCGCTCTCTTTGTCTGCTGTATCTTAAAAAATGGGTACTCTGTCTGCTGTATCTGAAAAAGGGGTGCTCTCTCTGTCTGCTGTATCTTAAAATGGGTCCTTTCTCTGCTGTATCCGAAAAAGTGGGTGCTCTCTCTCTCTGCTGTATCTGAAGAAGTGGTGCTCTCTCTGTCTGCTGTATCTGAAAAAATGGGTGCTCTCTCTATCTGCTGTATCTGAAAAAATGGGTGCATTCTCTTTATGCTCTATCTGAAAAAATGGGTGCTCTCTCTGTCTCCTGTAGATGAAAAAGGAGTGCTTTCTCTATCTGCTGTATCTGAAAAAATTGGGTGCTCTCTGTGTTTGCTGTATCTGAAAAAGGGGTGCTCTCTCTGTCTGCTCTGTCTGAAAAAATGGGTGCTCTCTCTGTCTCCTGAATCTGAAAAAGGGGTGCTCTCTCTGTCTGCTCTATCTGAAAAACTGGGTGCTCTCTCTGTCTCCTGAATCTGAAAAAGGGGTGCTCTCTCTGTCTGCTGTATATGAAAAAGGGGTGCTCTGTCTCTCTATTAAACAAAGTATGCTCTCTCTGCATGCTGCATCTGAAAAAGGGGTGCTCTCTCTGCTGTATCTGAATAAAGGGTGCTCTCACTGTCTGCTGTATCTGAAAAATAGGTGCTTTCTCTGTCTGCTGTATCTGAAAAAGGGTGTTCTCTCTCTGCTGTATCTGAATAACGGGATCTCTCTCTGTCTGCTGTATCTGAAAAAGGGGTGCTCTCTCTGTCTGCTGTATCTGAAAAATGGGTGCCTTCTCTGTCTGCTGTATCTGAAAAAATGGATGCTCTCTGTATCTGCTGTTTCTGAAAAAGGGGTGCTCTCTCTGTCTGCTGTATCTGAAAAAATGGGTGCTCTCTGTGTCTGCTGTATCTGAAAAAGGGGGTGCTCTCTCTCTCTGCTGTATCTGAAAAATGGGTGATTTCTCTGCTGTATATGAAAAAATGTGTGCTCTCTCTGCCTGCTGTACCTGAAAAAGGGGTGCTTTCTCTGTCAGCAGTACCTTATAAAATGCATGCTCTCTCTGTATGCTGTATCTGAAAAACGGGCGCTCTCCCTGTCTGCTGTATCTCAAAAAGGGGTACTCTCTCTGTCTGCTGTATCTCAAAAAGGGGTGCTCTCTCTGTCTGCTGTATCTGAATAAAGGGTGCTCTCTCTGTCTGTTGTATCTGAAAAATGGATGATTTCTCTGCTGTATATGAAAAAATGGGTGCTCTCCCTGTCTGCTGTACCAGAAAAATGGGTGCTTTCTCTGTCTGCTGTATCTGAAAAAGGGGTGCTTTCAATGCTGTATCTGAAAAAAGGGTGCTCCCTCTGTCTCCTGTAGATAAAAAAGGGGTGCTTTCTCTATCTGCTGTATATGAAAAAAGGGGTGCTCTCTCTGCTGTATCTGAAAAAGGGGTGCTCTCTCTGTCTGCTGTATCTGAAAAATGGGTGCCTTCTCTGTCTGCTGTATCTGAAAAAATGGATGCTCTCTGTATCTGCTGTTTCTGAAAAAGGGGTGCTCTCTCTGTCTGCTGTATCTGAAAAATAATTGCTTTATCTGTCTGCTGTATCTGAAAAAGTGATGCTATTTCTGTATGCTGTATCTGAAAAATGGGTGCTCTCTCTATATGCTCTATCTGAAAAAATGGGTGCTCTCTGTGTCTGCTGTATCTGAAAAATAAGTGCTTTATCTGTCTGCTGTATCTGAAAAAGTGATGCTATTTCTGTATGCTCTATCTGAAAAAATGGGTGCTCTCTCTGTCTTCTGTATCTGAAAAAGGGGTGCTCTGTCTCTGCATCTAACAAAGTATGCTCTCTCTGCATGCTGCATCTGAAAAAGGGGTAATCTCACTGCCTGCTGTGTCTTAAAAAGGTGTGCTCTCTTTGTCTGCTGTATCTTAAAAAATGGGTACTCTGTCTGCTGTATCTGAAAAAGGGGTGCTCTCTCTGTCTGCTGTATCTTAAAATGGGTCCTTTCTCTGCTGTATCTGAAAAAGTGGGTGCTCTCTCTCTCTCTGCTGTATCTGAAGAAGTGGTGCTCTCTCTGTCTGCTGTATCTGAAAAAATGGGTGCTCTCTCTATCTGCTGTATCTGAAAAAATGGGTGCATTCTCTTTATGCTCTATCTGAAAAAATGGGTGCTCTCTCTGTCTCCTGTAGATGAAAAAGGGGTGCTTTCTCTATCTGCTGTATCTGAAAAAATTGGGTGCTCTCTGTGTTTGCTGTATCTGAAAAAGGGGTGCTCTCTCTGTCTGCTCTGTCTGAAAAAATGGGTGCTCTCTCTGTCTCCTGAATCTGAAAAAGGGGTGCTCTCTCTGTCTGCTCTATCTGAAAAAATGGGTGCTCTCTCTGTCTCCTGAATCTGAAAAAGGGGTGCTCTCTCTGTCTGCTGTATATGAAAAAGGGGTGCTCTATCTCTCTATTAAACAAAGTATGCTCTCTCTGCATGCTGCATCTGAAAAAGGGGTGCTCTCTCTGCTGTATCTGAATAAAGGGTGCTCTCACTGTCTGCTGTATCTGAAAAATAGGTGCTTTCTCTGTCTGCTGTATCTGAAAAAGGGTGTTCTCTCTCTGCTGTATCTGAATAATGGGAGCTCTCTCTGTCTGCTGTATCTGAAAAATGGGTGCTTTCTCTGCTAAATATGAAAAAATGGGTGCTCTCTCTGCCTGCTCTACCTGAAAAAGGGGTGCTCATTCTATCTGCTGTATCTGAAAAATGGGTGCTTTCTCTGTCAGCAGTACCTTATAAAATGGATGCTCTCTCTGTCTGCTGCATCTGAAAAAGGGGTGCTCTTTTTGTCTGCTGTATCTGAAAAATTTGTGTTTTCTCTGTCTGCTGTATCTAAAAAAAGGATTTTCTCTCTGTCTGCTGTATCTGAAAAATGGGTGTTTTCTCTGTCTGCTGTATCTGAAAAAATAGGTGCTCTCTCTGTCTGCTGTATCTTAAAAAATGTGCTCTGTCTGCTGTATCTGAAAAAATGGGTGCTCTCTCTATCTGCTGATTCTGAAAAAATGGGTGCATTCTCTTTATGCTGTATCTGAAAAAAATGGGTGCTCTCTCTGTCTGCTGTATCTGAGAAAGGGATACTCTCTCTGTCTGTTGTATCTGAAAAAGGGGTGCTTTCTCTGCTTTATCTGAAAAAAGGGTGCTCCCTCTGTCTCCTGTAGATGAAAAAGGGGGTGCTTTCTCTATCTGCTGTATGTGAAAAAAGGCGTGCTCTCTCTGCTGTATCTGAAAAAGGGGTGATCTCTCTGTCTGCTGTATCTGAAAAAATGGGTGCTCTCTGTGTCTGCTGTATCTGAAAAAGGGGGTGCTCTCTCTACTGTATCTGAATAACGGGAGCTCTCTCTGTCTGCTGTATCTGAAAAAGGGGTGCTCTCTCTGTCTGCTGTATCTGAAAAATGGGTGCCTTCTCTGTCTGCTGTATCTGAAAAAATGGATGCTCTCTGTATCTGCTGTTTCTGAAAAAGGGGTGCTCTCTCTGTCTGCTGTATCTGAAAAAATGGGTGCTCTCTGTGTCTGCTGTATCTGAAAAAGGGGGTGCTCTCTCTCTCTGCTGTATCTGAAAAATGGGTGATTTCTCTGCTGTATATGAAAAAATGTGTGCTCTCTCTGCCTGCTGTACCTGAAAAAGGGGTGCTTTCTCTGTCAGCAGTACCTTATAAAATGCATGCTCTCTCTGTATGCTGTATCTGAAAAACGGGCGCTCTCCCTGTCTGCTGTATCTCAAAAAGGGGTGCTCTCTCTGTCTGCTGTATCTCAAAAAGGGGTGCTCTCTCTGTCTGCTGTATCTGAATAAAGGGTGCTCTCTCTGTCTGTTGTATCTGAAAAATGGATGATTTCTCTGCTGTATATGAAAAAATGGGTGCTCTCCCTGTCTGCTGTACCAGAAAAATGGGTGCTTTCTCTTTCTGCTGTATCTGAAAAAGGGGTGCTTTCAATGCTGTATCTGAAAAAAGGGTGCTCCCTCTGTCTCCTGTAGATAAAAAAGGGGTGCTTTCTCTATCTGCTGTATATGAAAAAAGGGGTGCTCTCTCTGCTGTATCTGAAAAAGGGGTGCTCTCTCTGTCTGCTGTATCTGAAAAATGGGTGCCTTCTCTGTCTGCTGTATCTGAAAAAATGGATGCTCTCTGTATCTGCTGTTTCTGAAAAAGGGGTGCTCTCTCTGTCTGCTGTATCTGAAAAATAATTGCTTTATCTGTCTGCTGTATCTGAAAAAGTGATGCTATTTCTGTATGCTGTATCTGAAAAATGGGTGCTCTCTCTATATGCTCTATCTGAAAAAATGGGTGCTCTCTGTGTCTGCTGTTTCTGAAAAAGGGGTGCTCTCTCTGTCTGCTGTATCTGAAAAATAAGTGCTTTATCTGTCTGCTGTATCTGAAAAAGTGATGCTATTTCTGTATGCTCTATCTGAAAAAATGGGTGCTCTCTCTGTCTTCTGTATCTGAAAAAGGGGCGCTCTGTCTCTGCATCTAACAAAGTATGCTCTCTCTGCATGCTGCATCTGAAAAAGGGGTAATCTCACTGCCTGCTGTGTCTTAAAAAGGTGTGCTCTCTTTGTCTGCTGTATCTTAAAAAATGGGTACTCTGTCTGCTGTATCTGAAAAAGGGGTGCTCTCTCTGTCTGCTGTATCTTAAAATGGGTCCTTTCTCTGCTGTATCTGAAAAAGTGGGTGCTCTCTCTCTCTGCTGTATCTGAAGAAGTGGTGCTCTCTCTGTCTGCTGTATCTGAAAAAATGGGTGCATTCTCTTTATGCTCTATCTGGAAAAATGGGTGCTCTCTCTGTCTCCTGTAGATGAAAAAGGAGTGCTTTCTCTATCTGCTGTATCTGAAAAAATTGGGTGCTCTCTGTGTTTGCTGTATCTGAAAAAGGGGTGCTCTCTCTGTCTGCTCTGTCTGAAAAAATGGGTGCTCTCTCTGTCTCCTGAATCTGAAAAAGGGGTGCTCTCTCTGTCTGCTCTATCTGAAAAAATGGGTGCTCTCTCTGTCTCCTGAATCTGAAAAAGGGGTGCTCTCTCTGTCTGCTGTATATGAAAAAGGGGTGCTCTGTCTCTCTATTAAACAAAGTATGCTCTCTCTGCATGCTGCATCTGAAAAAGGGGTGCTCTCTCTGCTGTATCTGAATAAAGGGTGCTCTCACTGTCTGCTGTATCTGAAAAATAGGTGCTTTCTCTGTCTGCTGTATCTGAAAAAGGGTGTTCTCTCTCTGCTGTATCTGAATAACGGGAGCTCTCTCTGTCTGCTGTATCTGAAAAAGGGGTGCTCTCTCTGTCTGCTGTATCTGAAAAATGGGTGCCTTCTCTGTCTGCTGTATCTGAAAAAATGGATGCTCTCTGTATCTGCTGTTTCTGAAAAAGGGGTGCTCTCTCTGTCTGCTGTATCTGAAAAAATGGGTGCTCTCTGTGTCTGCTGTATCTGAAAAAGGGGGTGCTCTCTCTCTCTGCTGTATCTGAAAAATGGGTGATTTCTCTGCTGTATATGAAAAAATGTGTGCTCTCTCTGCCTGCTGTACCTGAAAAAGGGGTGCTTTCTCTGTCAGCAGTACCTTATAAAATGCATGCTCTCTCTGTATGCTGTATCTGAAAAACGGGCGCTCTCCCTGTCTGCTGTATCTCAAAAAGGGGTACTCTCTCTGTCTGCTGTATCTCAAAAAGGGGTGCTCTCTCTGTCTGCTGTATCTGAATAAAGGGTGCTCTCTCTGTCTGTTGTATCTGAAAAATGGATGATTTCTCTGCTGTATATGAAAAAATGGGTGCTCTCCCTGTCTGCTGTACCAGAAAAATTGGTGCTTTCTCTGTCTGCTGTATCTGAAAAAGGGGTGCTTTCAATGCTGTATCTGAAAAAAGGGTGCTCCCTCTATCTCCTGTAGATAAAAAAGGGGTGCTTTCTCTATCTGCTGTATATGAAAAAAGGGGTGCTCTCTCTGCTGTATCTGAAAAATGGGTGCTCTCTCTGTCTGCTGTATCTGAAAAATGGGTGCCTTCTCTGTCTGCTGTATCTGAAAAAATGGATGCTCTCTGTATCTGCTGTTTCTGAAAAAGGGGTGCTCTCTCTGTCTGCTGTATCTGAAAAATAATTGCTTTATCTGTCTGCTGTATCTGAAAAAGTGATGCTATTTCTGTATGCTGTATCTGAAAAGTGGGTGCTCTCTCTATATGCTCTATCTGAAAAAATGGGTGCTCTCTGTGACTGCTGTTTCTGAAAAAGGGGTGCTCTCTCTGTCTGCTGTATCTGAAAAATAAGTGCTTTATCTGTCTGCTGTATCTGAAAAAGTAATGCTATTTCTGTATGCTCTATCTGAAAAAATGGGTGCTCTCTCTGTCTTCTGTATCTGAAAAAGGGGTGCTCTGTCTCTGCATCTAACAAAGTATGCTCTCTCTGCATGCTGCATCTGAAAAAGGGGTAATCTCACTGCCTGCTGTGTCTTAAAAAGGTGTGCTCTCTTTGTCTGCTGTATCTTAAAAAATGGGTACTCTGTCTGCTGTATCTGAAAAAGGGGTGCTCTCTCTGTCTGCTGTATCTTAAAATGGGTCCTTTCTCTGCTGTATCTGAAAAAGTGGGTGCTCTCTCTCTGCTGTATCTGAAGAAGTGGTGCTCTCTCTGTCTGCTGTATCTGAAAAAATGGGTGCTCTCTCTATCTGCTGTATCTGAAAAAATGGGCGCATTCTCTTTATGCTCTATCTGAAAAAATGGGTGCTCTCTCTGTCTCCTGTAGATGAAAAAGGAGTGCTTTCTCTATCTGCTGTATCTGAAAAAATTGGGTGCTCTCTGTGTTTGCTGTATCTGGAAAAGGGGTGCTCTCTCTGTCTGCTCTGTCTGAAAAAATGGGTGCTCTCTCTGTCTCCTGAATCTGAAAAAGGGGTGCTCTCTCTGTCTGCTCTATCTTAAAAAATGGGTGCTCTCTCTGTCTCCTGAATCTGAAAAAGGGGTGCTCTCTCTGTCTGCTGTATATGAAAAAGGGGTGCTCTGTCTCTCTATTAAACAAAGTATGCTCTCTCTGCATGCTGCATCTGAAAAAGGGGTGCTCTCTCTGCTGTATCTGAATAAAGGGTGCTCTCACTGTCTGCTGTATCGGAAAAATAGGTGCTTTCTCTGTCTGCTGTATCTGAAAAAGGGTGTTCTCTCTCTGCTGTATCTGAATAACGGGAGCTCTCTCTGTCTGCTGTATCTGAAAAAGGGGTGCTCTCTCTGTCTGCTGTATCTGAAAAATGGGTGCCTTCTCTGTCTGCTGTATCTGAAAAAATGGATGCTCTCTGTATCTGCTGTTTCTGAAAAAGGGGTGCTCTCTCTGTCTGCTGTATCTGAAAAATAATTGCTTTATCTGTCTGCTGTATCTGAAAAAGTGATGCTATTTCTGTATGCTGTATCTGAAAAATGGGTGCTCTCTCTATATGCTCTATCTGAAAAAATGGGTGCTCTCTGTGTCTGCTGTATCTGAAAAAGGGGTGCTCTCTCTGTCTGCTGTATCTGAAAAATAAGTGCTTTATCTGTCTGCTGTATCTGAAAAAGTGATGCTATTTCTGTATGCTCTATCTGAAAAAATGGGTGCTCTCTCTGTCTTCTGTATCTGAAAAAGGGGTGCTCTGTCTCTCTATTAAACAAAGTATGCTCTCTCTGCATGCTGCATCTGAAAAAGGGGTGCTCTCTCTGCTGTATCTGAATAAAGGGTGCTCTCACTGTCTGCTGTATCTGAAAAATAGGTGCTTTCTCTGTCTGCTGTATCTGAAAAAGGGTGTTCTCTCTCTGCTGTATCTGAATAACGGGAGCTCTCTCTGTCTGCTGTATCTGAAAAATGGGTGCTTTCTCTGCTAAATATGAAAAAATGGGTGCTCTCTCTGCCTGCTCTACCTGAAAAAGGGGTGCTCATTCTATCTGCTGTATCTGAAAAATGGGTGCTTTCTCTGTCAGCAGTACCTTATAAAATGGATGCTCTCTCTGTCTGCTGCATCTGAAAAAGGGGTGCTCTTTTTGTCTGCTGTATCTGAAAAATTAGTGTTTTCTCTGTCTGCTGTATCTAAAAAAAGGATTTTCTCTCTGTCTGCTGTATCTGAAAAATGGGTGCTTTCTCTGTCTGCTGTATCTGAAAAAATGGGTGCTCTCTCTGTCTGCTGTATCTGAAAAAATGTGCTCTGTCTGCTGTATCTGAAAAAATGGGTGCTCTCTCTATCTGCTGATTCTGAAAAAATGGGTGCATTCTCTTTATGCTGTATCTGAAAAAAATGTGTGCTCTCTCTGTCTGCTGTATCTGAGAAAGGGATACTCTCTCTGTCTGTTGTATCTGAAAAAGGGGTGCTTTCTCTGCTGTATCTGAAAAAAGGGTGCTCCCTCTGTCTCCTGTAGATGAAAAAGGGATGCTTTCTCTATCTGCTGTATGTGAAAAAAGGCGTGCTCTCTCTGCTGTATCTGAAAAACGGGTGCTCTCTCTGTCTGCTGTATCTGAAAAAATGGGTGCTCTCTGTGTCTGCTGTATCTGAAAAAGGGGTGCTCTCTCTGTCTGCTGCATCTGAAAAAGGGGTGCTCTTTTTGTCTGCTGTATCTGAAAAATTAGTGTTTTCTCTGTCTGCTGTATCTAAAAAAAGGATTTTCTCTCTGTCTGCTGTATCTGAAAAATGGGTGCTTTCTCTGTCTGCTGTATCTGAAAAAATGGGTGCTCTCTCTGTCTGCTGTATCTGAAAAAATGTGCTCTGTCTGCTGTATCTGAAAAAATGGGTGCTCTCTCTATCTGCTGATTCTGAAAAAATGGGTGCATTCTCTTTATGCTGTAACTGAAAAAAATGGGTGCTCTCTCTGTCTGCTGTATCTGAGAAAGGGATACTCTCTCTGTCTGTTGTATCTGAAAAAGGGGTGCTTTCTCTGCTGTATCTGAAAAAAAGGGTGCTCCCTCTGTCTCCTGTAGATGAAAAAGGGATGCTTTCTCTATCTGCTGTATGTGAAAAAAGGCGTGCTCTCTCTGCTATATCTGAAAAACGGGTGCTCTCTCTGTCTGCTGTATCTGAAAAATGGGTGCTCTCTGTGTCTGCTGTATCTGAAAAATGGGTGCTCTCTCTGTCTGCTGTATCTGAAAAATTGATGCACTATGACTGCTGTATCTGAAAAAGCGATGCTATTTCTGTATGCTGTATCTGAAAAATGGGTGCACTCTCTATATGCTCTATCTAAAAAAATGGGTGCTCTCTCTGTCTTCTTTATCTGAAATAGGGATGCTCTCTCTGTCTGCTGTATCTGAAAAAGGGGTGCTCTCTCTGTCTGCTGTATCTGAAAAAAGGAGTGCTCTCTCTGTCTTCTGTATCTGAAAAAGGGGTGCTCTGTCTCCGTATCTAACAAAGTTTGCTCTCTCTGTCTGCTGCATCTGAAAAAGGGGGGCTCTCTCTGCTGTATCTGAATAAGGGGTGCTTTCTCTGTCTGCTGTATCTGAAAAATAAGTGTTTTCTCTGTCTGCTGTATCTGAAAAAAGGGTGCTCTCTCTATCTGCGGTATCTGAAAAAGCAATGCTATCTCTGTATGCTGTATCTGAAAAACGGGCGCTCTCCCTGTCAGCTGTATCTGAAAAAGGGGTGCTCTCTCTGTATGCTGTATCTGAAAAATGGGTGCACTCTCTCTGCCTGCTCCATCTGAAAAAATAGGTGCTCTCTCTGTCTACTGTATCTGAAAAAGGGATACTCTCTCTGTCTCCCTATTCAACAAAGTAGGCTCTCTCTGCATGCTGCATCTGAAAAAGGGGTGCTCTCCCTGTATGCTGTATCTGAAAAAGGGGGTGCTCTCTCTGCTGTATCTGAATAACGGGAGCTCTCTCTGTCTGCTGTATCTGAAAAAGGGGTGCTCTCTCTGTCTGCTGTATCTGAAAAATGGGTGCCTTCTCTGTCTGCTGTATCTGAAAAAATGGATGCTCTCTGTATCTGCTGTTTCTGAAAAAGGGGTGCTCTCTCTGTCTGCTGTATCTGAAAAATAATTGCTTTATCTGTCTGCTGTATCTGAAAAAGTGATGCTATTTCTGTATGCTGTATCTGAAAAATGGGTGCTCTCTCTATATGCTCTATCTGAAAAAATGGGTGCTCTCTGTGTCTGCTGTATCTGAAAAAGGGGTGCTCTCTCTGTCTGCTGTATCTGAAAAATAAGTGCTTTATCTGTCTGCTGTATCTGAAAAAGTGATGCTATTTCTGTATGCTCTATCTGAAAAAATGGGTGCTCTCTCTGTCTTCTGTATCTGAAAAAGGGGTGCTCTGTCTCTCTATTAAACAAAGTATGCTCTCTCTGCATGCTGCATCTGAAAAAGGGGTGCTCTCTCTGCTGTATCTTAATAAAGGGTGCTCTCACTGTCTGCTGTATCTGAAAAATAGGTGCTTTCTCTGTCTGCTGTATCTGAAAAAGGGTGTTCTCTCTCTGCTGTATCTGAATAACGGGAGCTCTCTCTGTCTGCTGTATCTGAAAAATGGGTGCTTTCTCTGCTAAATATGAAAAAATGGGTGCTCTCTCTGCCTGCTCTACCTGAAAAAGGGGTGCTCATTCTATCTGCTGTATCTGAAAAATGGGTGCTTTCTCTGTCAGCAGTACCTTATAAAATGGATGCTCTCTCTGTCTGCTGCATCTGAAAAAGGGGTGCTCTTTTTGTCTGCTGTATCTGAAAAATTAGTGTTTTCTCTGTCTGCTGTATCTAAAAAAAGGATTTTCTCTCTGTCTGCTGTATCTGAAAAATGGGTGCTTTCTCTGTCTGCTGTATCTGAAAAAATGGGTGCTCTCTCTGTCTGCTGTATCTGAAAAAATGTGCTCTGTCTGCTGTATCTGAAAAAATGGGTGCTCTCTCTATCTGCTGATTCTGAAAAAATGGGTGCATTCTCTTTATGCTGTATCTGAAAAAAATGTGTGCTCTCTCTGTCTGCTGTATCTGAGAAAGGGATACTCTCTCTGTCTGTTGTATCTGAAAAAGGGGTGCTTTCTCTGCTGTATCTGAAAAAAGGGTGCTCCCTCTGTCTCCTGTAGATGAAAAAGGGATGCTTTCTCTATCTGCTGTATGTGAAAAAAGGCGTGCTCTCTCTGCTGTATCTGAAAAACGGGTGCTCTCTCTGTCTGCTGTATCTGAAAAAATGGGTGCTCTCTGTGTCTGCTGTATCTGAAAAAGGGGTGCTCTCTCTGTCTGCTGCATCTGAAAAAGGGGTGCTCTTTTTGTCTGCTGTATCTGAAAAATTAGTGTTTTCTCTGTCTGCTGTATCTAAAAAAAGGATTTTCTCTCTGTCTGCTGTATCTGAAAAATGGGTGCTTTCTCTGTCTGCTGTATCTGAAAAAATGGGTGCTCTCTCTGTCTGCTGTATCTGAAAAAATGTGCTCTGTCTGCTGTATCTGAAAAAATGGGTGCTCTCTCTATCTGCTGATTCTGAAAAAATGGGTGCATTCTCTTTATGCTGTAACTGAAAAAAATGGGTGCTCTCTCTGTCTGCTGTATCTGAGAAAGGGATACTCTCTCTGTCTGTTGTATCTGAAAAAGGGGTGCTTTCTCTGCTGTATCTGAAAAAAAGGGTGCTCCCTCTGTCTCCTGTAGATGAAAAAGGGATGCTTTCTCTATCTGCTGTATGTGAAAAAAGGCGTGCTCTCTCTGCTATATCTGAAAAACGGGTGCTCTCTCTGTCTGCTGTATCTGAAAAATGGGTGCTCTCTGTGTCTGCTGTATCTGAAAAATGGGTGCTCTCTCTGTCTGCTGTATCTGAAAAATTGATGCACTATGACTGCTGTATCTGAAAAAGCGATGCTATTTCTGTATGCTGTATCTGAAAAATGGGTGCACTCTCTATATGCTCTATCTAAAAAAATGGGTGCTCTCTCTGTCTTCTTTATCTGAAATAGGGATGCTCTCTCTGTCTGCTGTATCTGAAAAAGGGGTGCTCTCTCTGTCTGCTGTATCTGAAAAAAGGAGTGCTCTCTCTGTCTTCTGTATCTGAAAAAGGGGTGCTCTGTCTCCGTATCTAACAAAGTTTGCTCTCTCTGTCTGCTGCATCTGAAAAAGGGGGGCTCTCTCTGCTGTATCTGAATAAGGGGTGCTTTCTCTGTCTGCTGTATCTGAAAAATAAGTGTTTTCTCTGTCTGCTGTATCTGAAAAAAGGGTGCTCTCTCTATCTGCGGTATCTGAAAAAGCAATGCTATCTCTGTATGCTGTATCTGAAAAACGGGCGCTCTCCCTGTCAGCTGTATCTGAAAAAGGGGTGCTCTCTCTGTATGCTGTATCTGAAAAATGGGTGCACTCTCTCTGCCTGCTCCATCTGAAAAAATAGGTGCTCTCTCTGTCTACTGTATCTGAAAAAGGGATACTCTCTCTGTCTCCCTATTCAACAAAGTAGGCTCTCTCTGCATGCTGCATCTGAAAAAGGGGTGCTCTCCCTGTATGCTGTATCTGAAAAAGGGGGTGCTCTCTCTGCTGTATCTGAATAAAGGGTGCTCGCTATGTCTGTTGTATCTGAAAAATGGGTGCTTTCTCTGCTGTATATAAAAAAATGTGTGATCTCTCTGCCTGCTGTACCTGAAAAAGGGGTGCTCATTCTATCTGCTGTATATGAAAAATGGGTGCTTTCTCTGTCTGCTGTATCTGAAAAAAAGGTTGCTCTCTCAGTGCTGTATCTGAAAAAGGGGTGCTCTCTATGTCTGCTGTATTTGAAAAGGTAACGCTATCTCTGTATGCTGTATCTGAAAAAGGTGTGCTCTCTCTGTATGCTATATCTGAAAAAAAGGGATGCTCTCTCAGTGCTGTATCTGAAAAAGGGTACTCTCTCTGTCTGCTGTATCTTAAAAAGGTATGCTCTCTCTGTCTGCTGTATCTGAAAAAGGGGGTGCTCTCTCTGCTGTATCTGAATAAAGGGTGCTCTCTATGTCTGTTGTATCTGAAAAATGGGTGCTTTCTCTGCTGTATATAAAAAAATGTGTGCTCTCTCTGCCTGCCGTACCTGAAAAAGGGGTACTCATTCTATCTGCTGTATATGAAAAATGTGTGCTTTCTCTGTCTGCTGTATCTGAAAAAATGGGTGCTCTCACTGTCTGCTGTATCTGAAAATGGGTGCTATCTCTATCTGCTGATTCTGAAAAAAATGGGTGCATTCTCTTTATGCTGCATCTGAAAAAATAGTGTTTTCTTTGTCTGCTGTATCTGAAAAAATGAGTGCTCTCTGTATCCTGTAGATGAAAAATGGGTGCTTTCTCCATCTGCTGTATCTGAAAAAAAGGTTGCTCTCTCTGTGCTGTATATGAAAAATGGGTGCTCTCTCTCTATTCAACAAAGTATGCTCTCTCTACATGCTGTATCTGAAAAAGGGATGCTCTCTCTGTCTGCTGTATCTGAAAAATAAGTGCTTTATCTGTCTGCTGTATCTGAAAAAGTAATGCTATTTCTGTATGCTCTATCTGAAAAAATGGGTGCTCTCTCTGTCTTCTGTATCTGAAAAAGGGGTGCTCTGTCTCTGCATCTAACAAAGTATGCTCTCTCTGCATGCTGCATCTGAAAAAGGGGTAATCTCACTGCCTGCTGTGTCTTAAAAAGGTGTGCTCTCTTTGTCTGCTGTATCTTAAAAAATGGGTACTCTGTCTGCTGTATCTGAAAAAGGGGTGCTCTCTCTGTCTGCTGTATCTTAAAATGGGTCCTTTCTCTGCTGTATCTGAAAAAGTGGGTGCTCTCTCTCTCTGCTGTATCTGAAGAAGTGGTGCTCTCTCTGTCTGCTGTATC
This sequence comes from Pseudophryne corroboree, assembly GCF_028390025.1. Lineage (NCBI taxonomy): Eukaryota > Metazoa > Chordata > Amphibia > Anura > Myobatrachidae > Pseudophryne > Pseudophryne corroboree. The sequence continues at coordinate 35,825,739 of NC_086447.1, read as the reverse complement.
TGAAAAAATGGGTGCTCTCTCTATCTGCTGTATCTGAAAAAATGGGCGCATTCTCTTTATGCTCTATCTGAAAAAATGGGTGCTCTCTCTGTCTCCTGTAGATGAAAAAGGAGTGCTTTCTCTATCTGCTGTATCTGAAAAAAATTGGGTGCTCTCTGTGTTTGCTGTATCTGAAAAAGGGGTGCTCTCTCTGTCTGCTCTGTCTGAAAAAATGGGTGCTCTCTCTGTCTCCTGAATCTGAAAAAGGGGTGCTCTCTCTGTCTGCTCTATCTTAAAAAATGGGTGCTCTCTCTGTCTCCTGAATCTGAAAAAGGGGTGCTCTCTCTGTCTGCTGTATATGAAAAAGGGGTGCTCTGTCTCTCTATTAAACAAAGTATGCTCTCTCTGCATGCTGCATCTGAAAAAGGGGTGCTCTCTCTGCTGTATCTGAATAAAGGGTGCTCTCACTGTCTGCTGTATCTGAAAAATAGGTGCTTTCTCTGTCTGCTGTATCTGAAAAAGGGTGTTCTCTCTCTGCTGTATCTGAATAACGGGAGCTCTCTCTGTCTGCTGTATCTGAAAAAGGGGTGCTCTCTCTGTCTGCTGTATCTGAAAAATGGGTGCCTTCTCTGTCTGCTGTATCTGAAAAAATGGATGCTCTCTGTATCTGCTGTTTCTGAAAAAGGGGTGCTCTCTCTGTCTGCTGTATCTGAAAAATAATTGCTTTATCTGTCTGCTGTATCTGAAAAAGTGATGCTATTTCTGTATGCTGTATCTGAAAAATGGGTGCTCTCTCTATATGCTCTATCTGAAAAAATGGGTGCTCTCTGTGTCTGCTGTATCTGAAAAAGGGGTGCTCTCTCTGTCTGCTGTATCTGAAAAATAAGTGCTTTATCTGTCTGCTGTATCTGAAAAAGTGATGCTATTTCTGTATGCTCTATCTGAAAAAATGGGTGCTCTCTCTGTCTTCTGTATCTGAAAAAGGGGTGCTCTGTCTCTCTATTAAACAAAGTATGCTCTCTCTGCATGCTGCATCTGAAAAAGGGGTGCTCTCTCTGCTGTATCTGAATAAAGGGTGCTCTCACTGTCTGCTGTATCTGAAAAATAGGTGCTTTCTCTGTCTGCTGTATCTGAAAAAGGGTGTTCTCTCTCTGCTGTATCTGAATAACGGGAGCTCTCTCTGTCTGCTGTATCTGAAAAATGGGTGCTTTCTCTGCTAAATATGAAAAAATGGGTGCTCTCTCTGCCTGCTCTACCTGAAAAAGGGGTGCTCATTCTATCTGCTGTATCTGAAAAATGGGTGCTTTCTCTGTCAGCAGTACCTTATAAAATGGATGCTCTCTCTGTCTGCTGCATCTGAAAAAGGGGTGCTCTTTTTGTCTGCTGTATCTGAAAAATTAGTGTTTTCTCTGTCTGCTGTATCTAAAAAAAGGATTTTCTCTCTGTCTGCTGTATCTGAAAAATGGGTGCTTTCTCTGTCTGCTGTATCTGAAAAAATGGGTGCTCTCTCTGTCTGCTGTATCTGAAAAAATGTGCTCTGTCTGCTGTATCTGAAAAAATGGGTGCTCTCTCTATCTGCTGATTCTGAAAAAATGGGTGCATTCTCTTTATGCTGTATCTGAAAAAAATGGGTGCTCTCTCTGTCTGCTGTATCTGAGAAAGGGATACTCTCTCTGTCTGTTGTATCTGAAAAAGGGGTGCTTTCTCTGCTGTATCTGAAAAAAGGGTGCTCCCTCTGTCTCCTGTAGATGAAAAAGGGGTGCTTTCTCTATCTGCTGTATGTGAAAAAAGGCGTGCTCTCTCTGCTGTATCTGAAAAACGGGTGCTCTCTCTGTCTGCTGTATCTGAAAAAATGGGTGCTCTCTGTGTCTGCTGTATCTGAAAAAGGGGTGCTCTCTCTCTCTGCTGCATCTGAAAAAGGGGTGCTCTTTTTGTCTGCTGTATCTGAAAAATTAGTGTTTTCTCTATCTGCTGTATCTAAAAAAAGGATTTTCTCTCTGTCTGCTGTTTCTGAAAAATGGGTGCTTTCTCTGTCTGCTGTATCTGAAAAAATGGGTGCTCTCTCTGTCTGCTGTATCTGAAAAAATGTGCTCTGTCTGCTGTATCTGAAAAAATGGGTGCTCTCTCTATCTGCTGATTCTGAAAAAATGGGTGCATTCTCTTTATGCTGTAACTGAAAAAAATGGGTGCTCTCTCTGTCTGCTGTATCTGAGAAAGGGATACTCTCTCTGTCTGTTGTATCTGAAAAAGGGGTGCTTTCTCTGCTGTATCTGAAAAAAAGGGTGCTCCCTCTGTCTCCTGTAGATGAAAAAGGGATGCTTTCTCTATCTGCTGTATGTGAAAAAAGGCGTGCTCTCTCTGCTGTATCTGAAAAATGGGTGCTCTCTCTGTCTGCTGTATCTGAAAAATGGGTGCTCTCTGTGTCTGCTGTATCTGAAAAATGGGTGCTCTCTCTGTCTGCTGTATCTGAAAAATTGATGCACTATGACTGCTGTATCTGAAAAAGCGATGCTATTTCTGTATGCTGTATCTGAAAAATGGGTGCTCTCTCTATATGCTCTATCTAAAAAAATGGGTGCTCTCTCTGTCTTCTTTATCTGAAATAGGGATGCTCTCTCTGTCTGCTGTATCTGAAAAAGGGGTGCTCTCTCTGTCTGCTGTATCTGAAAAAAGGAGTGCTCTCTCTGTCTTCTGTATCTGAAAAAGGGGTGCTCTGTCTCCGTATCTAACAAAGTTTGCTCTCTCTGTCTGCTGCATCTGAAAAAGGGGGGCTCTCTCTGCTGTATCTGAATAAGGGGTGCTCTCTCTGTCTGCTGTATCTGAAAAAGGTGTGCTCTCTCTGTATGCTATATCTGAAAAAAAGGGATGCTCTCTCAGTGCTGTATCTGAAAAAGGGTACTCTCTCTGTCTGCTGTATCTTAAAAAGGTATGCTCTCTCTGTCTGCTGTATCTGAAAAAGGGGGTGCTCTCTCTGCTGTATCTGAATAAAGGGTGCTCTCTATGTCTGTTGTATCTGAAAAATGGGTGCTTTCTCTGCTGTATATAAAAAAATGTGTGCTCTCTCTGCCTGCCGTACCTGAAAAAGGGGTACTCATTCTATCTGCTGTATATGAAAAATGTGTGCTTTCTCTGTTTGCTGTATCTGAAAAAATGGGTGCTCTCACTGTCTGCTGTATCTGAAAATGGGTGCTATCTCTATCTGCTGATTCTGAAAAAAATGGGTGCATTCTCTTTATGCTGCATCTGAAAAAATAGTGTTTTCTTTGTCTGCTGTATCTGAAAAAATGAGTGCTCTCTGTCTCCTGTAGATGAAAAATGGGTGCTTTCTCCATCTGCTGTATCTGAAAAAAAGGTTGCTCTCTCTGTGCTGTATATGAAAAATGGGTGCTCTCTCTCTCTATTCAACAAAGTATGCTCTCTCTACATGCTGTATCTGAAAAAGGGATGCTCTCTCTGTCTGCTGTATCTGAAAAATAAGTGCTTTATCTGTCTGCTGTATCTGAAAAAGTAATGCTATTTCTGTATGCTCTATCTGAAAAAATGGGTGCTCTCTCTGTCTTCTGTATCTGAAAAAGGGGTGCTCTGTCTCTGCATCTAACAAAGTATGCTCTCTCTGCATGCTGCATCTGAAAAAGGGGTAATCTCACTGCCTGCTGTGTCTTAAAAAGGTGTGCTCTCTTTGTCTGCTGTATCTTAAAAAATGGGTACTCTGTCTGCTGTATCTGAAAAAGGGGTGCTCTCTCTGTCTGCTGTATCTTAAAATGGGTCCTTTCTCTGCTGTATCTGAAAAAGTGGGTGCTCTCTCTCTCTGCTGTATCTGAAGAAGTGGTGCTCTCTCTGTCTGCTGTATCTGAAAAAATGGGTGCTCTCTCTATCTGCTGTATCTGAAAAAATGGGCGCATTCTCTTTATGCTCTATCTGAAAAAATGGGTGCTCTCTCTGTCTCCTGTAGATGAAAAAGGAGTGCTTTCTCTATCTGCTGTATCTGAAAAAAATTGGGTGCTCTCTGTGTTTGCTGTATCTGAAAAAGGGGTGCTCTCTCTGTCTGCTCTGTCTGAAAAAATGGGTGCTCTCTCTGTCTCCTGAATCTGAAAAAGGGGTGCTCTCTCTGTCTGCTCTATCTTAAAAAATGGGTGCTCTCTCTGTCTCCTGAATCTGAAAAAGGGGTGCTCTCTCTGTCTGCTGTATATGAAAAAGGGGTGCTCTGTCTCTCTATTAAACAAAGTATGCTCTCTCTGCATGCTGCATCTGAAAAAGGGGTGCTCTCTCTGCTGTATCTGAATAAAGGGTGCTCTCACTGTCTGCTGTATCTGAAAAATAGGTGCTTTCTCTGTCTGCTGTATCTGAAAAAGGGTGTTCTCTCTCTGCTGTATCTGAATAACGGGAGCTCTCTCTGTCTGCTGTATCTGAAAAAGGGGTGCTCTCTCTGTCTGCTGTATCTGAAAAATGGGTGCCTTCTCTGTCTGCTGTATCTGAAAAAATGGATGCTCTCTGTATCTGCTGTTTCTGAAAAAGGGGTGCTCTCTCTGTCTGCTGTATCTGAAAAATAATTGCTTTATCTGTCTGCTGTATCTGAAAAAGTGATGCTATTTCTGTATGCTGTATCTGAAAAATGGGTGCTCTCTCTATATGCTCTATCTGAAAAAATGGGTGCTCTCTGTGTCTGCTGTATCTGAAAAAGGGGTGCTCTCTCTGTCTGCTGTATCTGAAAAATAAGTGCTTTATCTGTCTGCTGTATCTGAAAAAGTGATGCTATTTCTGTATGCTCTATCTGAAAAAATGGGTGCTCTCTCTGTCTTCTGTATCTGAAAAAGGGGTGCTCTGTCTCTCTATTAAACAAAGTATGCTCTCTCTGCATGCTGCATCTGAAAAAGGGGTGCTCTCTCTGCTGTATCTGAATAAAGGGTGCTCTCACTGTCTGCTGTATCTGAAAAATAGGTGCTTTCTCTGTCTGCTGTATCTGAAAAAGGGTGTTCTCTCTCTGCTGTATCTGAATAACGGGAGCTCTCTCTGTCTGCTGTATCTGAAAAATGGGTGCTTTCTCTGCTAAATATGAAAAAATGGGTGCTCTCTCTGCCTGCTCTACCTGAAAAAGGGGTGCTCATTCTATCTGCTGTATCTGAAAAATGGGTGCTTTCTCTGTCAGCAGTACCTTATAAAATGGATGCTCTCTCTGTCTGCTGCATCTGAAAAAGGGGTGCTCTTTTTGTCTGCTGTATCTGAAAAATTAGTGTTTTCTCTGTCTGCTGTATCTAAAAAAAGGATTTTCTCTCTGTCTGCTGTATCTGAAAAATGGGTGCTTTCTCTGTCTGCTGTATCTGAAAAAATGGGTGCTCTCTCTGTCTGCTGTATCTGAAAAAATGTGCTCTGTCTGCTGTATCTGAAAAAATGGGTGCTCTCTCTATCTGCTGATTCTGAAAAAATGGGTGCATTCTCTTTATGCTGTATCTGAAAAAAATGGGTGCTCTCTCTGTCTGCTGTATCTGAGAAAGGGATACTCTCTCTGTCTGTTGTATCTGAAAAAGGGGTGCTTTCTCTGCTGTATCTGAAAAAAGGGTGCTCCCTCTGTCTCCTGTAGATGAAAAAGGGGTGCTTTCTCTATCTGCTGTATGTGAAAAAAGGCGTGCTCTCTCTGCTGTATCTGAAAAACGGGTGCTCTCTCTGTCTGCTGTATCTGAAAAAATGGGTGCTCTCTGTGTCTGCTGTATCTGAAAAAGGGGTGCTCTCTCTGTCTGCTGCATCTGAAAAAGGGGTGCTCTTTTTGTCTGCTGTATCTGAAAAATTAGTGTTTTCTCTATCTGCTGTATCTAAAAAAAGGATTTTCTCTCTGTCTGCTGTTTCTGAAAAATGGGTGCTTTCTCTGTCTGCTGTATCTGAAAAAATGGGTGCTCTCTCTGTCTGCTGTATCTGAAAAAATGTGCTCTGTCTGCTGTATCTGAAAAAATGGGTGCTCTCTCTATCTGCTGATTCTGAAAAAATGGGTGCATTCTCTTTATGCTGTAACTGAAAAAAATGGGTGCTCTCTCTGTCTGCTGTATCTGAGAAAGGGATACTCTCTCTGTCTGTTGTATCTGAAAAAGGGGTGCTTTCTCTGCTGTATCTGAAAAAAAGGGTGCTCCCTCTGTCTCCTGTAGATGAAAAAGGGATGCTTTCTCTATCTGCTGTATGTGAAAAAAGGCGTGCTCTCTCTGCTGTATCTGAAAAATGGGTGCTCTCTCTGTCTGCTGTATCTGAAAAATGGGTGCTCTCTGTGTCTGCTGTATCTGAAAAATGGGTGCTCTCTCTGTCTGCTGTATCTGAAAAATTGATGCACTATGACTGCTGTATCTGAAAAAGCGATGCTATTTCTGTATGCTGTATCTGAAAAATGGGTGCTCTCTCTATATGCTCTATCTAAAAAAATGGGTGCTCTCTCTGTCTTCTTTATCTGAAATAGGGATGCTCTCTCTGTCTGCTGTATCTGAAAAAGGGGTGCTCTCTCTGTCTGCTGTATCTGAAAAAAGGAGTGCTCTCTCTGTCTTCTGTATCTGAAAAAGGGGTGCTCTGTCTCCGTATCTAACAAAGTTTGCTCTCTCTGTCTGCTGCATCTGAAAAAGGGGGGCTCTCTCTGCTGTATCTGAATAAGGGGTGCTCTCTCTGTCTGCTGTATCTGAAAAAGGTGTGCTCTCTCTGTATGCTATATCTGAAAAAAAGGGATGCTCTCTCAGTGCTGTATCTGAAAAAGGGTACTCTCTCTGTCTGCTGTATCTTAAAAAGGTATGCTCTCTCTGTCTGCTGTATCTGAAAAAGGGGGTGCTCTCTCTGCTGTATCTGAATAAAGGGTGCTCTCTATGTCTGTTGTATCTGAAAAATGGGTGCTTTCTCTGCTGTATATAAAAAAATGTGTGCTCTCTCTGCCTGCCGTACCTGAAAAAGGGGTACTCATTCTATCTGCTGTATATGAAAAATGTGTGCTTTCTCTGTTTGCTGTATCTGAAAAAATGGGTGCTCTCACTGTCTGCTGTATCTGAAAATGGGTGCTATCTCTATCTGCTGATTCTGAAAAAAATGGGTGCATTCTCTTTATGCTGCATCTGAAAAAATAGTGTTTTCTTTGTCTGCTGTATCTGAAAAAATGAGTGCTCTCTGTCTCCTGTAGATGAAAAATGGGTGCTTTCTCCATCTGCTGTATCTGAAAAAAAGGTTGCTCTCTCTGTGCTGTATATGAAAAATGGGTGCTCTCTCTCTCTATTCAACAAAGTATGCTCTCTCTACATGCTGTATCTGAAAAAGGGATGCTCTCTCTGTCTGCTGTATCTGAAAAATAAGTGCTTTATCTGTCTGCTGTATCTGAAAAAGTAATGCTATTTCTGTATGCTCTATCTGAAAAAATGGGTGCTCTCTCTGTCTTCTGTATCTGAAAAAGGGGTGCTCTGTCTCTGCATCTAACAAAGTATGCTCTCTCTGCATGCTGCATCTGAAAAAGGGGTAATCTCACTGCCTGCTGTGTCTTAAAAAGGTGTGCTCTCTTTGTCTGCTGTATCTTAAAAAATGGGTACTCTGTCTGCTGTATCTGAAAAAGGGGTGCTCTCTCTGTCTGCTGTATCTTAAAATGGGTCCTTTCTCTGCTGTATCTGAAAAAGTGGGTGCTCTCTCTCTGCTGTATCTGAAGAAGTGGTGCTCTCTCTGTCTGCTGTATCTGAAAAAATGGGTGCTCTCTCTATCTGCTGTATCTGAAAAAATGGGTGCATTCTCTTTATGCTCTATCTGAAAAAATGGGTGCTCTCTCTGTCTCCTGTAGATGAAAAAGGAGTGCTTTCTCTATCTGCTGTATCTGAAAAAATTGGGTGCTCTCTGTGTTTGCTGTATCTGAAAAAGGGGTGCTCTCTCTGTCTGCTCTGTCTGAAAAAATGGGTGCTCTCTCTGTCTCCTGAATCTGAAAAAGGGGTGCTCTCTCTGTCTGCTCTATCTTAAAAAATGGGTGCTCTCTCTGTCTCCTGAATCTGAAAAAGGGGTGCTCTCTCTGTCTGCTGTATCTGAAAAATGGGTGCCTTCTCTGTCTGCTGTATCTGAAAAAATGGATGCTCTCTGTATCTGCTGTTTCTGAAAAAGGGGTGCTCTCTCTGTCTGCTGTATCTGAAAAATAATTGCTTTATCTGTCTGCTGTATCTGAAAAAGTGATGCTATTTCTGTATGCTGTATCTGAAAAATGGGTGCTCTCTCTATATGCTCTATCTGAAAAAATGGGTGCTCTCTGTGTCTGCTGTATCTGAAAAAGGGGTGCTCTCTCTGTCTGCTGTATCTGAAAAATAAGTGCTTTATCTGTCTGCTGTATCTGAAAAAGTGATGCTATTTCTGTATGCTCTATCTGAAAAAATGGGTGCTCTCTCTGTCTTCTGTATCTGAAAAAGGGGTGCTCTGTCTCTCTATTAAACAAAGTATGCTCTCTCTGCATGCTGCATCTGAAAAAGGGGTGCTCTCTCTGCTGTATCTGAATAAAGGGTGCTCTCACTGTCTGCTGTATCTGAAAAATAGGTGCTTTCTCTGTCTGCTGTATCTGAAAAAGGGTGTTCTCTCTCTGCTGTATCTGAATAACGGGAGCTCTCTCTGTCTGCTGTATCTGAAAAATGGGTGCTTTCTCTGCTAAATATGAAAAAATGGGTGCTCTCTCTGCCTGCTCTACCTGAAAAAGGGGTGCTCATTCTATCTGCTGTATCTGAAAAATGGGTGCTTTCTCTGTCAGCAGTACCTTATAAAATGGATGCTCTCTCTGTCTGCTGCATCTGAAAAAGGGGTGCTCTTTTTGTCTGCTGTATCTGAAAAATTAGTGTTTTCTCTGTCTGCTGTATCTAAAAAAAGGATTTTCTCTCTGTCTGCTGTATCTGAAAAATGGGTGCTTTCTCTGTCTGCTGTATCTGAAAAAATGGGTGCTCTCTCTGTCTGCTGTATCTGAAAAAATGTGCTCTGTCTGCTGTATCTGAAAAAATGGGTGCTCTCTCTATCTGCTGATTCTGAAAAAATGGGTGCATTCTCTTTATGCTGTATCTGAAAAAAATGTGTGCTCTCTCTGTCTGCTGTATCTGAGAAAGGGATACTCTCTCTGTCTGTTGTATCTGAAAAAGGGGTGCTTTCTCTGCTGTATCTGAAAAAAGGGTGCTCCCTCTGTCTCCTGTAGATGAAAAAGGGATGCTTTCTCTATCTGCTGTATGTGAAAAAAGGCGTGCTCTCTCTGCTATATCTGAAAAACGGGTGCTCTCTCTGTCTGCTGTATCTGAAAAATGGGTGCTCTCTGTGTCTGCTGTATCTGAAAAATGGGTGCTCTCTCTGTCTGCTGTATCTGAAAAATTGATGCACTATGACTGCTGTATCTGAAAAAGCGATGCTATTTCTGTATGCTGTATCTGAAAAATGGGTGCACTCTCTATATGCTCTATCTAAAAAAATGGGTGCTCTCTCTGTCTTCTTTATCTGAAATAGGGATGCTCTCTCTGTCTTCTGTATCTGAAAAAGGGGTGCTCTGTCTCTGCATCTAACAAAGTATGCTCTCTCTGCATGCTGCATCTGAAAAAGGGGTAATCTCACTGCCTGCTGTGTCTTAAAAAGGTGTGCTCTCTTTGTCTGCTGTATCTTAAAAAATGGGTACTCTGTCTGCTGTATCTGAAAAAGGGGTGCTCTCTCTGTCTGCTGTATCTTAAAATGGGTCCTTTCTCTGCTGTATCTGAAAAAGTGGGTGCTCTCTCTCTGCTGTATCTGAAGAAGTGGTGCTCTCTCTATCTGCTGTATCTGAACAAATGGGTGCTCTCTCTATCTGCTGTATCTGAAAAAATGGGCGCATTCTCTTTATGCTCTATCTGAAAAAATGGGTGCTCTCTCTGTCTCCTGTAGATGAAAAAGGAGTGCTTTCTCTATCTGCTGTATCTGAAAAAATTGGGTGCTCTCTGTGTTTGCTGTATCTGAAAAAGGGGTGCTCTCTCTGTCTGCTCTGTCTGAAAAAATGGGTGCTCTCTCTGTCTCCTGAATCTGAAAAAGGGGTGCTCTCTCTGTCTGCTCTATCTTAAAAAATGGGTGCTCTCTCTGTCTCCTGAATCTGAAAAGGGGTGCTCTCTCTGTCTGCTGTATATGAAAAAGGGGTGCTCTGTCTCTCTATTAAACAAAGTATGCTCTCTCTGCATGCTGCATCTGAAAAAGGGGTGCTCTCTCTGCTGTATCTGAATAAAGGGTGCTCTCACTGTCTGCTGTATCTGAAAAATAGGTGCTTTCTCTGTCTGCTGTATCTGAAAAAGGGTGTTCTCTCTCTGCTGTATCTGAATAACGGGAGCTCTCTCTGTCTGCTGTATCTGAAAAAGGGGTGCTCTCTCTGTCTGCTGTATCTGAAAAATGGGTGCCTTCTCTGTCTGCTGTATCTGAAAAAATGGATGCTCTCTGTATCTGCTGTTTCTGAAAAAGGGGTGCTCTCTCTGTCTGCTGTATCTGAAAAATAATTGCTTTATCTGTCTGCTGTATCTGAAAAAGTGATGCTATTTCTGTATGCTGTATCTGAAAAATGGGTGCTCTCTCTATATGCTCTATCTGAAAAAATGGGTGCTCTCTGTGTCTGCTGTATCTGAAAAAGGGGTGCTCTCTCTGTCTGCTGTATCTGAAAAATAAGTGCTTTATCTGTCTGCTGTATCTGAAAAAGTGATGCTATTTCTGTATGCTCTATCTGAAAAAATGGGTGCTCTCTCTGTCTTCTGTATCTGAAAAAGGGGTGCTCTGTCTCTCTATTAAACAAAGTATGCTCTCTCTGCATGCTGCATCTGAAAAAGGGGTGCTCTCTCTGCTGTATCTGAATAAAGGGTGCTCTCACTGTCTGCTGTATCTGAAAAATAGGTGCTTTCTCTGTCTGCTGTATCTGAAAAAGGGTGTTCTCTCTCTGCTGTATCTGAATAACGGGAGCTCTCTCTGTCTGCTGTATCTGAAAAATGGGTGCTTTCTCTGCTAAATATGAAAAAATGGGTGCTCTCTCTGCCTGCTCTACCTGAAAAAGGGGTGCTCATTCTATCTGCTGTATCTGAAAAATGGGTGCTTTCTCTGTCAGCAGTACCTTATAAAATGGATGCTCTCTCTGTCTGCTGCATCTGAAAAAGGGGTGCTCTTTTTGTCTGCTGTATCTGAAAAATTAGTGTTTTCTCTGTCTGCTGTATCTAAAAAAAGGATTTTCTCTCTGTCTGCTGTATCTGAAAAATGGGTGCTTTCTCTGTCTGCTGTATCTGAAAAAATGGGTGCTCTCTCTGTCTGCTGTATCTGAAAAAATGTGCTCTGTCTGCTGTATCTGAAAAAATGGGTGCTCTCTCTATCTGCTGATTCTGAAAAAATGGGTGCATTCTCTTTATGCTGTATCTGAAAAAAATGTGTGCTCTCTCTGTCTGCTGTATCTGAGAAAGGGATACTCTCTCTGTCTGTTGTATCTGAAAAAGGGGTGCTTTCTCTGCTGTATCTGAAAAAAGGGTGCTCCCTCTGTCTCCTGTAGATGAAAAAGGGATGCTTTCTCTATCTGCTGTATGTGAAAAAAGGCGTGCTCTCTCTGCTGTATCTGAAAAACGGGTGCTCTCTCTGTCTGCTGTATCTGAAAAAATGGGTGCTCTCTGTGTCTGCTGTATCTGAAAAAGGGGTGCTCTCTCTGTCTGCTGCATCTGAAAAAGGGGTGCTCTTTTTGTCTGCTGTATCTGAAAAATTAGTGTTTTCTCTGTCTGCTGTATCTAAAAAAAGGATTTTCTCTCTGTCTGCTGTATCTGAAAAATGGGTGCTTTCTCTGTCTGCTGTATCTGAAAAAATGGGTGCTCTCTCTGTCTGCTGTATCTGAAAAAATGTGCTCTGTCTGCTGTATCTGAAAAAATGGGTGCTCTCTCTATCTGCTGATTCTGAAAAAATGGGTGCATTCTCTTTATGCTGTAACTGAAAAAAATGGGTGCTCTCTCTGTCTGCTGTATCTGAGAAAGGGATACTCTCTCTGTCTGTTGTATCTGAAAAAGGGGTGCTTTCTCTGCTGTATCTGAAAAAAAGGGTGCTCCCTCTGTCTCCTGTAGATGAAAAAGGGATGCTTTCTCTATCTGCTGTATGTGAAAAAAGGCGTGCTCTCTCTGCTATATCTGAAAAACGGGTGCTCTCTCTGTCTGCTGTATCTGAAAAATGGGTGCTCTCTGTGTCTGCTGTATCTGAAAAATGGGTGCTCTCTCTGTCTGCTGTATCTGAAAAATTGATGCACTATGACTGCTGTATCTGAAAAAGCGATGCTATTTCTGTATGCTGTATCTGAAAAATGGGTGCACTCTCTATATGCTCTATCTAAAAAAATGGGTGCTCTCTCTGTCTTCTTTATCTGAAATAGGGATGCTCTCTCTGTCTGCTGTATCTGAAAAAGGGGTGCTCTCTCTGTCTGCTGTATCTGAAAAAAGGAGTGCTCTCTCTGTCTTCTGTATCTGAAAAAGGGGTGCTCTGTCTCCGTATCTAACAAAGTTTGCTCTCTCTGTCTGCTGCATCTGAAAAAGGGGGGCTCTCTCTGCTGTATCTGAATAAGGGGTGCTTTCTCTGTCTGCTGTATCTGAAAAATAAGTGTTTTCTCTGTCTGCTGTATCTGAAAAAAGGGTGCTCTCTCTATCTGCGGTATCTGAAAAAGCAATGCTATCTCTGTATGCTGTATCTGAAAAACGGGCGCTCTCCCTGTCAGCTGTATCTGAAAAAGGGGTGCTCTCTCTGTATGTTGTATCTGAAAAATGGGTGCACTCTCTCTGCCTGCTCCATCTGAAAAAATAGGTGCTCTCTCTGTCTACTGTATCTGAAAAAGGGATACTCTCTCTGTCTCCCTATTCAACAAAGTAGGCTCTCTCTGCATGCTGCATCTGAAAAAGGGGTGCTCTCCCTGTATGCTGTATCTGAAAAAGGGGGTGCTCTCTCTGCTGTATCTGAATAAAGGGTGCTCGCTATGTCTGTTGTATCTGAAAAATGGGTGCTTTCTCTGCTGTATATAAAAAAATGTGTGCTCTCTCTGCCTGCTGTACCTGAAAAAGGGGTGCTCATTCTATCTGCTGTATATGAAAAATGGGTGCTTTCTCTGTCTGCTGTATCTGAAAAAAAGGTTGCTCTCTCAGTGCTGTATCTGAAAAAGGGGTGCTCTCTATGTCTGCTGTATTTGAAAAGGTAACGCTATCTCTGTATGCTGTATCTGAAAAAGGTGTGCTCTCTCTGTATGCTATATCTGAAAAAAAGGGATGCTCTCTCAGTGCTGTATCTGAAAAAGGGTACTCTCTCTGTCTGCTGTATCTTAAAAAGGTATGCTCTCTCTGTCTGCTGTATCTGAAAAAGGGGGTGCTCTCTCTGCTGTATCTGAATAAAGGGTGCTCTCTATGTCTGTTGTATCTGAAAAATGGGTGCTTTCTCTGCTGTATATAAAAAAATGTGTGCTCTCTCTGCCTGCCGTACCTGAAAAAGGGGTACTCATTCTATCTGCTGTATATGAAAAATGTGTGCTTTCTCTGTCTGCTGTATCTGAAAAAATGGGTGCTCTCACTGTCTGCTGTATCTGAAAATGGGTGCTATCTCTATCTGCTGATTCTGAAAAAAATGGGTGCATTCTCTTTATGCTGCATCTGAAAAAATAGTGTTTTCTTTGTCTGCTGTATCTGAAAAAATGAGTGCTCTCTGTCTCCTGTAGATGAAAAATGGGTGCTTTCTCCATCTGCTGTATCTGAAAAAAAGGTTGCTCTCTCTGTGCTGTATATGAAAAATGGGTGCTCTCTCTCTCTATTCAACAAAGTATGCTCTCTCTACATGCTGTATCTGAAAAAGGGATGCTCTCTCTGTCTGCTGTATCTGAAAAATAAGTGCTTTATCTGTCTGCTGTATCTGAAAAAGTAATGCTATTTCTGTATGCTCTATCTGAAAAAATGGGTGCTCTCTCTGTCTTCTGTATCTGAAAAAGGGGTGCTCTGTCTCTGCATCTAACAAAGTATGCTCTCTCTGCATGCTGCATCTGAAAAAGGGGTAATCTCACTGCCTGCTGTGTCTTAAAAAGGTGTGCTCTCTTTGTCTGCTGTATCTTAAAAAATGGGTACTCTGTCTGCTGTATCTGAAAAAGGGGTGCTCTCTCTGTCTGCTGTATCTTAAAATGGGTCCTTTCTCTGCTGTATCTGAAAAAGTGGGTGCTCTCTCTCTCTGCTGTATCTGAAGAAGTGGTGCTCTCTCTGTCTGCTGTATCTGAAAAAATGGGTGCTCTCTCTATCTGCTGTATCTGAAAAAATGGGCGCATTCTCTTTATGCTCTATCTGAAAAAATGGGTGCTCTCTCTGTCTCCTGTAGATGAAAAAGGAGTGCTTTCTCTATCTGCTGTATCTGAAAAAATTGGGTGCTCTCTGTGTTTGCTGTATCTGAAAAAGGGGTGCTCTCTCTGTCTGCTCTGTCTGAAAAAATGGGTGCTCTCTCTGTCTCCTGAATCTGAAAAAGGGGTGCTCTCTCTGTCTGCTCTATCTTAAAAAATGGGTGCTCTCTCTGTCTCCTGAATCTGAAAAAGGGGTGCTCTCTCTGTCTGCTGTATATGAAAAAGGGGTGCTCTGTCTCTCTATTAAACAAAGTATGCTCTCTCTGCATGCTGCATCTGAAAAAGGGGTGCTCTCTCTGCTGTATCTGAATAAAGGGTGCTCTCACTGTCTGCTGTATCTGAAAAATAGGTGTTTTCTCTGTCTGCTGTATCTGAAAAAGGGTGTTCTCTCTCTGCTGTATCTGAATAACGGGAGCTCTCTCTGTCTGCTGTATCTGAAAAAGGGGTGCTCTCTCTGTCTGCTGTATCTGAAAAATGGGTGCCTTCTCTGTCTGCTGTATCTGAAAAAATGGATGCTCTCTGTATCTGCTGTTTCTGAAAAAGGGGTGCTCTCTCTGTCTGCTGTATCTGAAAAATAATTGCTTTATCTGTCTGCTGTATCTGAAAAAGTGATGCTATTTCTGTATGCTGTATCTGAAAAATGGGTGCTCTCTCTATATGCTCTATCTGAAAAAATGGGTGCTCTCTGTGTCTGCTGTATCTGAAAAAGGGGTGCTCTCTCTGTCTGCTGTATCTGAAAAATAAGTGCTTTATCTGTCTGCTGTATCTGAAAAAGTGATGCTATTTCTGTATGCTCTATCTGAAAAAATGGGTGCTCTCTCTGTCTTCTGTATCTGAAAAAGGGGTGCTCTGTCTCTCTATTAAACAAAGTATGCTCTCTCTGCATGCTGCATCTGAAAAAGGGGTGCTCTCTCTGCTGTATCTGAATAAAGGGTGCTCTCACTGTCTGCTGTATCTGAAAAATAGGTGCTTTCTCTGTCTGCTGTATCTGAAAAAGGGTGTTCTCTCTCTGCTGTATCTGAATAACGTGAGCTCTCTCTGTCTGCTGTATCTGAAAAATGGGTGCTTTCTCTGCTAAATATGAAAAAATGGGTGCTCTCTCTGCCTGCTCTACCTGAAAAAGGGGTGCTCATTCTATCTGCTGTATCTGAAAAATGGGTGCTTTCTCTGTCAGCAGTACCTTATAAAATGGATGCTCTCTCTGTCTGCTGCATCTGAAAAAGGGGTGCTCTTTTTGTCTGCTGTATCTGAAAAATTAGTGTTTTTTCTGTCTGCTGTATCTAAAAAAAGGATTTTCTCTCTGTCTGCTGTATCTGAAAAATGGGTGCTTTCTCTGTCTGCTGTATCTGAAAAAATGGGTGCTCTCTCTGTCTGCTGTATCTGAAAAAATGTGCTCTGTCTGCTGTATCTGAAAAAATGGGTGCTCTCTCTATCTGCTGATTCTGAAAAAATGGGTGCATTCTCTTTATGCTGTATCTGAAAAAAATGGGTGCTCTCTCTGTCTGCTGTATCTGAGAAAGGGATACTCTCTCTGTCTGTTGTATCTGAAAAAGGGGTGCTTTCTCTGCTGTATCTGAAAAAAGGGTGCTCCCTCTGTCTCCTGTAGATGAAAAAGGGGTGCTTTCTCTATCTGCTGTATGTGAAAAAAGGCGTGCTCTCTCTGCTGTATCTGAAAAACGGGTGCTCTCTCTGTCTGCTGTATCTGAAAAAATGGGTGCTCTCTGTGTCTGCTGTATCTGAAAAAGGGGTGCTCTCTCTCTCTGCTGCATCTGAAAAAGGGGTGCTCTTTTTGTCTGCTGTATCTGAAAAATTAGTGTTTTCTCTATCTGCTGTATCTAAAAAAAGGATTTTCTCTCTGTCTGCTGTTTCTGAAAAATGGGTGCTTTCTCTGTCTGCTGTATCTGAAAAAATGGGTGCTCTCTCTGTCTGCTGTATCTGAAAAAATGTGCTCTGTCTGCTGTATCTGAAAAAATGGGTGCTCTCTCTATCTGCTGATTCTGAAAAAATGGGTGCATTCTCTTTATGCTGTAACTGAAAAAAATGGGTGCTCTCTCTGTCTGCTGTATCTGAGAAAGGGATACTCTCTCTGTCTGTTGTATCTGAAAAAGGGGTGCTTTCTCTGCTGTATCTGAAAAAAAGGGTGCTCCCTCTGTCTCCTGTAGATGAAAAAGGGATGCTTTCTCTATCTGCTGTATGTGAAAAAAGGCGTGCTCTCTCTGCTGTATCTGAAAAATGGGTGCTCTCTCTGTCTGCTGTATCTGAAAAATTGATGCACTATGACTGCTGTATCTGAAAAAGCGATGCTATTTCTGTATGCTGTATCTGAAAAATGGGTGCTCTCTCTATATGCTATATCTAAAAAAATGGGTGCTCTCTCTGTCTTCTTTATCTGAAATAGGGATGCTCTCTCTGTCTGCTGTATCTGAAAAAGGGGTGCTCTCTCTGTCTGCTGTATCTGAAAAAAGGAGTGCTCTCTCTGTCTTCTGTATCTGAAAAAGGGGTGCTCTGTCTCCGTATCTAACAAAGTTTGCTCTCTCTGTCTGCTGCATCTGAAAAAGGGGGGCTCTCTCTGCTGTATCTGAATAAGGGGTGCTCTCTCTGTCTGCTGTATCTGAAAAATAAGTGTTTTCTCTGTCTGCTGTATCTGAAAAAAGGGTGCTCTCTCTATCTGCGGTATCTGAAAAAGCAATGCTATCTCTGTATGCTGTATCTGAAAAACGGGCGCTCTCCCTGTCAGCTGTATCTGAAAAAGGGGTGCTCTCTCTGTATGCTGTATCTGAAAAATGGGTGCACTCTCTCTGCCTGCTCCATCTGAAAAAATAGGTGCTCTCTCTGTCTACTGTATCTGAAAAAGGGATACTCTCTCTGTCTCCCTATTCAACAAAGTAGGCTCTCTCTGCATGCTGCATCTGAAAAAGGGGTGCTCTCCCTGTATGCTGTATCTGAAAAAGGGGGTGCTCTCTCTGCTGTATCTGAATAAAGGGTGCTCGCTATGTCTGTTGTATCTGAAAAATGGGTGCTTTCTCTGCTGTATATAAAAAAATGTGTGCTCTCTCTGCCTGCTGTACCTGAAAAAGGGGTGCTCATTCTATCTGCTGTATATGAAAAATGGGTGCTTTCTCTGTCTGCTGTATCTGAAAAAAAGGTTGCTCTCTCAGTGCTGTATCTGAAAAAGGGGTGCTCTCTATGTCTGCTGTATTTGAAAAGGTAACGCTATCTCTGTATGCTGTATCTGAAAAAGGTGTGCTCTCTCTGTATGCTATATCTGAAAAAAAGGGATGCTCTCTCAGTGCTGTATCTGAAAAAGGGTACTCTCTCTGTCTGCTGTATCTTAAAAAGGTATGCTCTCTCTGTCTGCTGTATCTGAAAAAGGGGGTGCTCTCTCTGCTGTATCTGAATAAAGGGTGCTCTCTATGTCTGTTGTATCTGAAAAATGGGTGCTTTCTCTGCTGTATATAAAAAAATGTGTGCTCTCTCTGCCTGCCGTACCTGAAAAAGGGGAACTCATTCTATCTGCTGTATATGAAAAATGTGTGCTTTCTCTGTCTGCTGTATCTGAAAAAATGGGTGCTCTCACTGTCTGCTGTATCTGAAAATGGGTGCTATCTCTATCTGCTGATTCTGAAAAAAATGGGTGCATTCTCTTTATGCTGCATCTGAAAAAATAGTGTTTTCTTTGTCTGCTGTATCTGAAAAAATGAGTGCTCTCTGTCTCCTGTAGATGAAAAATGGGTGCTTTCTCCATCTGCTGTATCTGAAAAAAAGGTTGCTCTCTCTGTGCTGTATATGAAAAATGGGTGCTCTCTCTCTCTATTCAACAAAGTATGCTCTCTCTACATGCTGTATCTGAAAAAGGGATGCTCTCTCTGTCTGCTGTATCTGAAAAAGGGATGCTTTCTCTGTCTGCTGTATCTGAAAAAGGGGGTGCTCTCTCTGTCTGCTGTATCTGAATAAAGGGTGATTTCTCTGCTGTATCTGAAAAAAAGGTTGCTCTCTCTGTCTGCTGTATATGAAAAATGGGTGCTCTCTCTCTCTATTCAACAAAGTATGCGCTCTCTACATGCTGTATCTGAAAAAGGGATGCTCTCTCTGTATGCTGTATCTGAAAAACGGGCGCTCTCCCTGTCTGCTGTGTCTCAAAAAGGGGTGCTCTCTCTGTCTGCTGTATCTGAAAAAGGGGTGCTCTCTCTGTCTGCTGTATCTGAAAATGGATACTTTCTCTGTCTGCTGTATCTGAAATATGGGTGATTTCTCTGCTGTATATGAAAAAATGGGTGCTTTCTCTGTCTGCTGTATCTGAAAAAAATGAGTGCTCTCTCTGTCTGCTGTATCTGAAAAAGGGGTGCTTTCTCTGCTGTATCTGAAAAAAGGGTGCTCCCTCTGTCTCATGTAGATGAAAAAGGGGGTGCTCTCTCTGCCTGCTGTACCTGAAAAAGGGGTGCTTTCTCTGTCAGCAGTACCTTATAAAATGGATGCTCTCTCTGTATGCTGTATCTGAAAAACGGGCGCTCTCCCTGTCTGCTGTGTCTCAAAAAGGGGTGCTCTCTCTGTCTGCTGTATATGAAAAAGGGGTGCTCTCTCTGTCTGCTGTATCTGAAAAATGGATAATTTCTCTGTCTGCTGTATCTGAAAAAGGGGTGCTCTCTCTGCTGTATCTGAATAAAGGGTGCTCTCTCTGTCTGTTGTATCTGAAAAATGGGTGATTTCTCTGCTGTATATGAAAAAATGGGTGCTCTCCCTGCCTGCTGTACCTGAAAAATGGGTGCTTTCTGTGTCTGCTGTATCTGAAAAAGGGGTGCTTTCTCTGCTGTATCTGAAAAACGGGTGCTCCCTCTGTCTCCTGTAGATGAAAAAGGGGTGCTTTCTCTATCTGCTGTATATGAAAAAAGGGTCTCTCTCTCTGCTGTATCTGAAAAAGGGGTGCTCTCTCTGTCTGCTGTATCTGAAAAAGGGGTGCTCTCTCTGTCTGCTGTATCTGAAAAATGGATACTTTCTCTGTCTGCTGTATCTGAAAAATGGGTGATTTTTCTGCGGTATATGAAAAAATGGGTGCTCTCTCTGCCTGCTGTACCTGAAAAATGGGTGCTTTCTCTGCCTGCTGTATCTGAAAAAAAATGAGTGCTCTCTCTGTCTGCTGTATCTGAAAAACGGGCGCTCTCCCTGTCTGCTGTGTCTCAAAAAGGGGTGCTCTCTCTGTCTGCTGTATATGAAAAAATGGGTGCTCTCTCTGCCTGCTGTACCTGAAAAATGGGTGCTTTCTCTGTCTGCTGTATCTGAAAAAAATGAGTGCTCTCTCTGTCTGCTGTATCTGAAAAAGGGGTGCTTTCTCTGCTGTATCTGAAAAAAGGGTGCTCCCTCTGTCTCCTGTAGATGAAAAAGGGGTGCTTTCTCTATCTGCTGTATATGAAAAAAGGGTCTCTCTCTCTGCTGTATCTGAAAAACGGGTGCTCTCTCTGTCTGCTGTATCTGAAAAATTGGTGCTTTCTCTGCTGTATCTGAAAAAATGGATGCTCTCTCTGTCTGCTCTATCTGAAAAAATGGATGCTCTCTGTATCTGCTGTTTCTGAAAAAGGGGTGCTCTCTCTGTCTGCTGTATCTGAAAAATAGGTGCTTTATCTGTCTGCTGTATCTGAAAAAGTGATGCTATTTCTGTATGCTCTATCTGAAAAAATGGGTGCTCTCTCTGTCTTCTGTATCTGAAAAAGGGGTGCTCTGTCTCTGCATCTAACAAAGTATGCTCTCTCTGCATGCTGCATCTGAAAAAGGGGTAATCTCTCTGCCTGCTGTGTCTTAAAAAGGCGTGCTCTCTTTGTCTGCTGTATCTTAAAAAATGGGTCTTCTCTCTGTCTGCTGTATCTGAAAAAGGGGTGCTCTCTCTGTCTGCTTTATCTTAAAATGGGTCCTTTCTCTGCTGTATCTGAAAAAGTGGGTGCTCTCTCTGTCTGCTGTATCTGAAGAAGTGGTGCTCTCTCTGTCTGCTGTATCTGAAAAAATGGGTGCTCTCTCTATCTGCTGTATCTGAAAAAATGGGTGCATTCTCTTTATGCTCTATCTGAAAAAATGGGTGCTCTCTCTGTCTGCTGTATCTGAAAAAGGAGTGTTTTCTCTGTCTGCTGTATCTGAAAAAAGGGTGCTCCCTCTGTCTCCTGTATCTGAAAAAGGGGTGCTCTTTCTGTCTGCTGTATATGAAAAAAGGGTGTTCTCTGTGTTTGCTGTATATGAAAAAGGAGTGCTCTCTCTGTCTGCTGTATCTGAAAAAATGGGTGCTCTCTGTGTTTGCTGTATCTGAAAAAGGGGTGCTCTCTCTGTCTGCTGTATATGAAAAAAGGGTGCTTTCTCTGTCTGCTGTATCTGAAAAAATGGGTGCTCTCTGTGTTTGCTGTATTTGAAAAAGGGTGCTCTCTCTGTCTGCTGTATCTGAAAAAGTGATGCACTATGACTGCTGTATCTGAAAAATGGGTGCTCTGTTTCTGCATCTAACAAAGTATGCTCTCTCTGCATGCTGCATCTGAAAAAGGTGTAATCTCTGTCTGCTGTATCTTAAAATGGGTCCTTTCTCTGCTGTATCTGAAAAAATGAGTGCTCTCTCTGTCTGCTCTATCTGAAAAAATGGGTGTTTTCTCTGTCTACTGTATCTGAAAAAATGGGTGCATTCTCTTTATGCTCTATCTGAAAAATGGGTGCTCTCTCTGTCTGCTGTATCTGAAAAAGGAGTGTTTTCTCTGTCTGCTGTATCTGAAAAAATGGGTGCTCCCTCTGTCTCCTGTAGATGAAAAAGGGGTGCTCTCTCTATCTGCTGTATGTGAAAAAAGGTGTGCTCTCTCTGCAGTATCTGAAAAAAGGTGTGCTCTCTCTGTCTGCTGTATATGAAAAAATGGGTGCTCTCTCTGTCTGCTGTATCTGAAAAAGGAGTGCTTTCTCTGACTGCTGTATCTGAAAAAATGGGTGCTCTGTGTTTGCTGTATCTGAAAAAGGGGTGCTCTCTCTGTCTGCTGTATCTGAAAAAATGGGTGCTCTCTGTGTTTGCTGTATCTGAAAAAGGGGTGCTCTCTCTGTCTGCTGTATATGAAAAAGGGGTGCTCTCTCTGTCTGCTGTATCTGAAAAAATGGGTGCTCTCTGTGTTTGCTGTATCTGACAAAGGGGTGCTCTCTCTGTCTGCTGTATATGAAAAAAGTGTGCTTTCTCTGTCTGCTGTATCTGAAAAAATGGGTGCTCTCTGTGTTTGCTGTATCTGAAAAAGGGGTGCTCTCTCTGTCTGCTGTATCTGAAAAAGGAGTGTTTTCTCTGTCTGCTGTATCTGAAAAAATGGGTGCTCTCTGTGTTTGCTGTATCTGAAAAATGGGTGCTCTCTCTGTCTGCTGTATCTGAAAAAGGAGTGTTTTCTCTGTCTGCTGTATCTGAAAAATTGGGTGCTCCCTCTGTCTCCTGTAGATGAAAAAGGGGTGCTCTCTCTATCTGCTGTATGTGAAAAAAGGGGTGCTCTCTCTGCTGTATCTGAAAAAAGGTGTGCTCTCTCTGTCTGCTGTATATGAAAAAAGTGTGCTTTCTCTGACTGCTGTATCTGAAAAAATGGGTGCTCTCTGTGTTTGCTGTATCTGAAAAAGGGGTGCTCTCTCTGTCTGCTGTATCTGAAAAAATTGGTGCTCTCTGTGTTTGCTGTATCT
Organism: Pseudophryne corroboree; assembly: GCF_028390025.1. Lineage (NCBI taxonomy): Eukaryota > Metazoa > Chordata > Amphibia > Anura > Myobatrachidae > Pseudophryne > Pseudophryne corroboree. The sequence continues at coordinate 35,803,763 of NC_086447.1, read as the reverse complement.
GAAAAAGGGGTGCTCTCTCTGTCTGCTGTATATGAAAAAGTGTGCTCTCTCTCTGTCTGCTGTATCTGAAAAAATGGGTGCTCTCTGTGTTTGCTGTATCTGAAAAAGGGGTGCTCTCTCTGTCTGCTGTATCTGAAAAAATGGGTGCTCTCTGTGTTTGCTGTATCTGAAAAAGGGGTGCTCTCTCTGTCTGCTCTGTCTGAAAAAATGGGTGCTCTCTCTGTCTCCTGAATCTGAAAAAGGGGTGCTCTCTCTGTCTGCTCTTTCTGAAAAAATGGGTGCTCTCTCTGTCTCCTGAATCTGAAAAAGGGATGCTCTCTCTGTCTGCTGTATCTGAAAAAGGGATGCTTTCTCTGTCTGCTGTATCTGAAAAAGGGGGTGCTCTCTCTGTCTGCTGTATCTGAATAAAGGGTGATTTCTCTGCTGTATCTGAAAAAAAGGTTGCTCTCTCTGTCTGCTGTATATGAAAAATGGGTGCTCTCTCTCTCTATTCAACAAAGTATGCGCTCTCTACATGCTGTATCTGAAAAAGGGATGCTCTCTCTGTATGCTGTATCTGAAAAACGGGCGCTCTCCCTGTCTGCTGTGTCTCAAAAAGGGGTGCTCTCTCTGTCTGCTGTATCTGAAAAAGGGGTGCTCTCTCTGTCTGCTGGATCTGAAAAATGGATACTTTCTCTGTCTGCTGTATCTGAAATATGGGTGATTTCTCTGCTGTATATGAAAAAATGGGTGCTTTCTCTGTCTGCTGTATCTGAAAAAAATGAGTGCTCTCTCTGTCTGCTGTATCTGAAAAAGGGGTGCTTTCTCCGCTGTATCTGAAAAAAGGGTGCTCCCTCTGTCTCATGTAGATGAAAAAGGGGGTGCTCTCTCTGCCTGCTGTACCTGAAAAAGGGGTGCTTTCTCTGTCAGCAGTACCTTATAAAATGGATGCTCTCTCTGTATGCTGTATCTGAAAAACGGGCGCTTTCCCTGTCTGCTGTGTCTCAAAAAGGGGTGCTCTCTCTGTCTGCTGTATCTGAAAAAGGGGTGCTCTCTCTGTCTGCTGTATCTGAAAAATGGATAATTTCTCTGTCTGCTGTATCTGAAAAAGGGGTGCTCTCTCTGCTGTATCTGAATAAAGGGTGCTCTCTCTGTCTGTTGTATCTGAAAAATGGGTGATTTCTCTGCTGTATATGAAAAAATGGGTGCTCTCCCTGCCTGCTGTACCTGAAAAATGGGTGCTTTCTGTGTCTGCTGTATCTGAAAAAGGGGTGCTTTCTCTGCTGTATCTGAAAAACGGGTGCTCCCTCTGTCTCCTGTAGATGAAAAAGGGGTGCTTTCTCTATCTGCTGTATATGAAAAAAGGGTCTCTCTCTCTGCTGTATCTGAAAAAGGGGTGCTCTCTCTGTCTGCTGTATCTGAAAAAGGGGTGCTCTCTCTGTCTGCTGTATCTGAAAAATGGATACTTTCTCTGTCTGCTGTATCTGAAAAATGGGTGATTTTTCTGCTGTATATGAAAAAATGGGTGCTCTCTCTGCCTGCTGTACCTGAAAAATGGGTGCTTTCTCTGTCTGCTGTATCTGAAAAAAATGAGTGCTCTCTCTGTCTGCTGTATCTGAAAAACGGGCGCTCTCCCTGTCTGCTGTGTCTCAAAAAGGGGTGCTCTCTCTGTCTGCTGTATATGAAAAAATGGGTGCTCTCTCTGCCTGCTGTACCTGAAAAATGGGTGCTTTCTCTGTCTGCTGTATCTGAAAAAAATGAGTGCTCTCTCTGTCTGCTGTATCTGAAAAAGGGGTGCTTTCTCTGCTGTATCTGAAAAAAGGGTGCTCCCTCTGTCTCCTGTAGATGAAAAAGGGGTGCTTTCTCTATCTGCTGTATATGAAAAAAGGGTCTCTCTCTCTGCTGTATCTGAAAAACGGGTGCTCTCTCTGTCTGCTGTATCTGAAAAATTGGTGCTTTCTCTGCTGTATCTGAAAAAATGGATGCTCTCTCTGTCTGCTCTATCTGAAAAAATGGATGCTCTCTGTATCTGCTGTTTCTGAAAAAGGGGTGCTCTCTCTGTCTGCTGTATCTGAAAAATAGGTGCTTTATCTGTCTGCTGTATCTGAAAAAGTGATGCTATTTCTGTATGCTCTATCTGAAAAAATGGGTGCTCTCTCTGGGGTATATTTACTAAGCTCCCGATTTTGACCGAGATGCCGTTTTTTCTTCAAAGTGTCATCTCGGTTAATCTCGGTCATTTACTAAACACTAATCACGGCAGTGATGAGGGCATTCGTAATTTTTTGCAAGTTCAGGTAAAAAATTACGAATGAATACACCATCGGTCAAAACGCGGCTGTTTAAGTATGAATCTCGGTCATTTACTAAGAAGTGCAAAGCCAAAAAAGAACAAACACTGCCGTGAAAAATTACAACTCGTAAAAAAGTGCTAAAAAAAAACAGACCTTTTTTTTTTATTCGTGATTGGATAGGCATGCACGGATCCATGAGATCCGTGCATGTATATCAGTGGGAAGGGGTGGGAAAGTGCTTATTTTTTCAAAAAAAATTGCGTGGGGTCCCCCCTCCTAAGCATAACCAGCCTCGGGCTCTTTGAGCCGATCCTGGTTGCAGAAATATGGTGAAAAAAATGACAGGGGTTCCCCCATATTTAAGCAACCAGCATCGGGCTCTGCGCCTGGTCCTGGTCCCAAAAATACGGGGGACAAAAAGAGTAGGGGTCCCCCATATTTTTAAAACCAGCACCGGGCTCCACTAGCTGGACAGATAATGCCACAGCCGGGGGTCACTTTTATACAGCGCCCTGCGGCCGTGGCATCAAAAATCCAACTAGTCACCCCTGGCCGGGGTACCCTGGGGGAGTGGGAACCCCTTCAATCAAGGGGTCCCCCCCCCCCCAGCCACCCAAGGGCCAGGGGTGAAGCCCGAGGCTGTCCCCCCCCATCCAATGGGCTGCGGATGGGAGGGCTGATAGCCTTTGTTGTAAAATAAAAGATATTGTTTTTAGTAGCAGTACTACAAGTCCCAGCAAGCCTCCCCCGCATGCTGGTACTTGGAGAACCACAAGTACCAGCATGCGGCGGAAAAACGGGCCCGCTGGTACCTGTAGTACTACCACTAAAAAAATACCCAAAAAAACACAAGACACACACACCGTGAAAGTATAATTTTATTACATACATACACACATACATACATACATACTTACCTTATGTTCCCACGCAGGTCGGTCCTCTTCTCCAGTAGAATCCAAGGGGTACCTGTTGAAGAAATTCTACTCACCAGATCCAGTGGTCCAGGCTCCTCGGCAAATCCAGGGTTAATCCACGTACTTGAATAAAACAAAAAAACGGTTGCCCGACCACGAACTGAAAGGTGACCCATGTTTGCACATGGGTCACCTTCCCACGAATGCCAGAAACCCACTTTGCCTTCTGGCTAAGTGGGTTTCTTCAGCCAATCAGGGAGTGCCACGTTGTAGCACTCTACTGATCAGCTGTGTGCTCCTGTCCTCACTGACAGGCGGCACACGGCAGTGTTACAATGTAGCGCCTATGCGCTACATTGTAACCAATGATGTGAACTTTGTGCCCTGCGGTTGACCTAAAGTGACGTCACCGCTGAGCAGAAAGTTCCCATCATTGGTTACAATGTAGCGCATAGGCGCTACATTGTAACACTGCCGCGTGCTGCCTGTCAGTGAAGACAGGAGCACACAGCTGATCAGGAGAGTGCTACAACGTGGCACTCCCTGATTGGCTGAAGAAACCCACTTAGCCAGAAGGCAAAGTGGGTTTCTGGCATTCGTGGGAAGGTGACCCATGTGCAAACATGGGTCACCTTTCAGTTCGTGGTCGGGCAACCGTTTTTTTGTTTTATTCAAGTACGTGGATTAACCCTGGATTTGCCGAGGAGCCTGGACCACTGGATCTGGTGAGTAGAATTTCTTCAACAGGTACCCCTTGGATTCTACTGGAGAAGAGGACCGACCTGCGTGGGAACATAAGGTAAGTATGTATGTATGTATGTGTGTATGTATGTAATAAAATTATACTTTCACGGTGTGTGTGTCTTGTGTTTTTTTGGGTATTTTTTTAGTGGTAGTACTACAGGTACCAGCGGGCCCGTTTTTCCGCCGCATGCTGGTACTTGTGGTTCTCCAAGTACCAGCATGCGGGGGAGGCTTGCTGGGACTTGTAGTACTGCTACTAAAAACAATATCTTTTATTTTACAACAAAGGCTATCAGCCCTCCCATCCGCAGCCCATTGGATGGGGGGGGACAGCCTCGGGCTTCACCCCTGGCCCTTGGGTGGCTGGGGGGGGGGGACCCCTTGATTGAAGGGGTTCCCACTCCCCCAGGGTACCCCGGCCAGGGGTGACTAGTTGGATTTTTGATGCCACGGCCGCAGGGCGCTGTATAAAAGTGACCCCCGGCTGTGGCATTATCTGTCCAGCTAGTGGAGCCCGGTGCTGGTTTTAAAAATACGGGGGACCCCTACTCTTTTTGTCCCCCGTATTTTTGGGACCAGGACCAGGCGCAGAGCCCGATGCTGGTTGCTTAAATATGGGGGAACCCCTGTCATTTTTTTTACCATATTTCTGCAACCAGGATCGGCTCAAAGAGCCCGAGGCTGGTTATGCTTAGGAGGGGGGACCCCACGCATTTTTTTTTGGGATTTTACATTGTTTAATTAAAAAAAAAAAAAAAAAAGAACCCCAGCACGGATCACACAGATCCGGCCGAGATTGATTGTTAAAAAAAACGGCAGTGTTTTGCTAATCACTGCCGTAAAATTAGGTAAAAAAAACCGAATGACATCGACATCGGAAGAAAAGAAAAACCCGAATACGACAGCTTAGTAAATCCATCGTAATAAATTCAAAAAGTTGCAGTTTTACACTGTCGATGTCATTCGTGATTGAACTTTGACCTATTTTCGGAAATTACGAATGTTAGTAAATGTACCCCTCTGTCTTCTGTATCTGAAAAAGGGGTGCTCTGTCTCTGCATCTAACAAAGTATGCTCTCTCTGCATGCTGCATCTGAAAAAGGGGTAATCTCTCTGCCTGCTGTGTCTTAAAAAGGCGTGCTCTCTTTGTCTGCTGTATCTTAAAAAATGGGTCTTCTCTCTGTCTGCTGTATCTGAAAAAGGGGTGCTCTCTCTGTCTGCTTTATCTTAAAATGGGTCCTTTCTCTGCTGTATCTGAAGAAGTGGTGCTCTCTCTGTCTGCTGTATCTGAAAAAATGGGTGCTCTCTCTATCTGCTGTATCTGAAAAAATGGGTGCATTCTCTTTATGCTCTATCTGAAAAAATGGGTGCTCTCTCTGTCTGCTGTATCTGAAAAAAGGGTGCTCCCTCTGTCTCCTGTAGATGAAAAAGGGGTGCTTTCTCTATCTGCTGTATGTGAAAAAAGGCCTGCTCTCTCTGCTGTATCTGAAAAAGGGGTGCTCTCTCTGTCTGCTGTATATGAAAAAAGGGTGCTCTCTGTGTTTGCTGTATATGAAAAAGGGGTGCTCTCTCTGTCTGCTGTATCTGAAAAAGGGGTGCTCTCTCTGTCTGCTGTATCTGAAAAAATGGGTGCTCTCTGTGTTTGCTGTATCTGAAAAAGGGGTGCTCTCTCTGTCTGCTGTATATGAAAAAAGGGTGCTTTCTCTGTCTGCTGTATCTGAAAAAATGGGTGCTCTCTGTGTTTGCTGTATCTGAAAAAGGGTGCTCTCTCTGTCTGCTGTATCTGAAAAAGTGATGCACTATGACTGCTGTATCTGAAAAATGGGTGCTCTGTTTCTGCATCTAACAAAGTATGCTCTCTCTGCATGCTGCATCTGAAAAAGGTGTAATCTCTGTCTGCTGTATCTTAAAATGGGTCCTTTCTCTGCTGTATCTGAAAAAATGGGTGCTCTCTCTGTCTGCTGTATCTGAAAAAATGGGTGTTTTCTCTGTCTACTGTATCTGAAAAAATGGGTGCATTCTCTTTATGCTCTATCTGAAAAATGGGTGCTCTCTCTGTCTGCTGTATCTGAAAAAGGAGTGTTTTCTCTGTCTGCTGTATCTGAAAAAATGGGTGCTCCCTCTGTCTCCTGTAGATGAAAAAGGGGTGCTCTCTCTATCTGCTGTATGTGAAAAAAGGTGTGCTCTCTCTGCAGTATCTGAAAAAAGGTGTGCTCTCTCTGTCTGCTGTATATGAAAAAAGTGTGCTTTCTCTGACTGCTGTATCTGAAAAAATGGGTGCTCTCTGTGTTTGCTGTATCTGAAAAAGGGGTGCTCTCTCTGTCTGCTGTATCTGAAAAAATGGGTGCTCACTGTGTTTGCTGTATCTGAAAAAGGGGTGCTCTCTCTGTCTGCTGTATATGAAAAAATGGGTGCTCTCTGTGTTTGCTGTATCTGAAAAAGGGGTGCTCTCTCTGTCTGCTCTGTCTGAAAAAATGGGTGCTCTCTCTGTCTCCTGAATCTGAAAAAGGGGTGCTCTCTCTGTCTGCTCTATCTGAAAAAATGGGTGCTCTCTCTGTCTCCTGAATCTGAAAAAGGGATGCTCTCTCTGGCTGCTGTATCTGAAAAAGGGATGCTTTCTCTGTCTGCTGTATCTGAAAAAGGGGGTGCTCTCTCTGTCTGCTGTATCTGAATAAAGGGTGATTTCTCTGCTGTATCTGAAAAAAAGGTTGCTCTCTCTGTCTGCTGTATATGAAAAATGGGTGCTCTCTCTCTCTATTCAACAAAGTATGCGCTCTCTACATGCTGTATCTGAAAAAGGGATGCTCTCTCTGTATGCTGTATCTGAAAAACGGGCGCTCTCCCTGTCTGCTGTGTCTCAAAAAGGGGTGCTCTCTCTGTCTGCTGTATCTGAAAAAGGGGTGCTCTCTCTGTCTGCTGTATCTGAAAAATGGATACTTTCTCTGTCTGCTGTATCTGAAAAAATGGGTGCTCTCTGTGTTTGCTGTATCTGAAAAAGGGGTGCTCTCTCTGTCTGCTGTATCTGAAAAAATGGGTGCTCACTGTGTTTGCTGTATCTGAAAAAGGGGTGCTCTCTCTGTCTGCTGTATATGAAAAAATGGGTGCTCTCTGTGTTTGCTGTATCTGAAAAAGGGGTGCTCTCTCTGTCTGCTCTGTCTTAAAAAATGGGTGCTCTCTCTGTCTTCTGAATCTGAAAAAGGGGTGCTCTCTCTGTCTGCTCTATCTGAAAAAATGGGTGCTCTCTCTGTCTCCTGAATCTGAAAAAGGGATGCTCTCTCTGGCTGCTGTATCTGAAAAAGGGATGCTTTCTCTGTCTGCTGTATCTGAAAAAGGGGGTGCTCTCTCTGTCTGCTGTATCTGAATAAAGGGTGATTTCTCTGCTGTATCTGAAAAAAAGGTTGCTCTCTCTGTCTGCTGTATATGAAAAATGGGTGCTCTCTCTCTCTATTCAACAAAGTATGCGCTCTCTACATGCTGTATCTGAAAAAGGGATGCTCTCTCTGTATGCTGTATCTGAAAAACGGGCGCTCTCCCTGTCTGCTGTGTCTCAAAAAGGGGTGCTCTCTCTGTCTGCTGTATCTGAAAAAGGGGTGCTCTCTCTGTCTGCTGTATCTGAAAAATGGATACTTTCTCTGTCTGCTGTATCTGAAATATGGGTGATTTCTCTGCTGTATATGAAAAAATGGGTGCTTTCTCTGTCTGCTGTATCTGAAAAAAATGAGTGCTCTCTCTGTCTGCTGTATCTGAAAAAGGGGTGCTTTCTCTGCTGTATCTGAAAAAAGGGTGCTCCCTCTGTCTCATGTAGATGAAAAAGGGCGTGCTCTCTCTGCCTGCTGTACCTGAAAAAGGGGTGCTTTCTCTGTCAGCAGTACCTTATAAAATGGATGCTCTCTCTGTATGCTGTATCTGAAAAACTGGCGCTCTCCCTGTCTGCTGTGTCTCAAAAAGGGGTGCTCTCTCTGTCTGCTGTATCTGAAAAAGGGGTGCTCTCTCTGTCTGCTGTATCTGAAAAATGGATAATTTCTCTGTCTGCTGTATCTGAAAAAGGGGTGCTCTCTCTGCTGTATCTGAATAAAGGGTGCTCTCTCTGTCTGTTGTATCTGAAAAATGGGTGATTTCTCTGCTGTATATGAAAAAATGGGTGCTCTCCCTGCCTGCTGTACCTGAAAAATGGGTGCTTTCTGTGTCTGCTGTATCTGAAAAAGGGGTGCTTTCTCTGCTGTATCTGAAAAACGGGTGCTCCCTCTGTCTCCTGTAGATGAAAAAGGGGTGCTTTCTCTATCTGCTGTATATGAAAAAGGGTCTCTCTCTCTGCTGTATCTGAAAAAGGGGTGCTCTCTCTGTCTGCTGTATCTGAAAAAGGGGTGCTCTCTCTGTCTGCTGTATCTGAAAAATGGATACTTTCTCTGTCTGCTGTATCTGAAAAATGGGTGATTTTTCTGCTGTATATGAAAAAATGGGTGCTCTCTCTGCCTGCTTTACCTGAAAAATGGGTGCTTTCTCTGTCTGCTGTATCTGAAAAAAACGAGTGCTCTCTCTGTCTGCTGTATCTGAAAAACGGGCGCTCTCCCTGTCTGCTGTGTCTCAAAAAGGGGTGCTCTCTCTGTCTGCTGTATATGAAAAAATGGGTGCTCTCTCTGCCTGCTGTACCTGAAAAATGGGTGCTTTCTCTGTCTGCTGTATCTGAAAAAAATGAGTGCTCTCTCTGTCTGCTGTATCTGAAAAAGGGGTGCTTTCTCTGCTGTATCTGAAAAAAGGGTGCTCCCTCTGTCTCCTGTAGATGAAAAAGGGGTGCTTTCTCTATCTGCTGTACGTGAAAAAAGGCGTGCTCTCTCTGCTGTATCTGAAAAAGGGGTGCTCTCTCTGTCTGCTGTATATGAAAAAAGGGTGCTCTCTGTGTTTGCTGTATATGAAAAAGGGGTGCTCTCTCTGTCTGCTGTATCTGAAAAAGGGGTGCTCTCTCTGTCTGCTGTATCTGAAAAAATGGGTGCTCTCTGTGTTTGCTGTATCTGAAAAAGGGGTGCTCTCTCTGTCTGCTGTATCTGAAAAAGGGGTGCTCTCTCTGTCTGCTGTATCTGAAAAAATGGGTGCTCTCTGTGTTTGCTGTATCTGAAAAAGGGTGCTCTCTCTGTCTGCTGTATCTGAAAAAGTGATGCACTATGACTGCTGTATCTGAAAAATGGGTGCTCTGTTTCTGCATCTAACAAAGTATGCTCTCTCTGCATGCTGCATCTGAAAAAGGTGTAATCTCTGTCTGCTGTATCTTAAAATGGGTCCTTTCTCTGCTGTATCTGAAAAAATGGGTGCTCTCTCTGTCTGCTCTATCTGAAAAAATGGGTGTTTTCTCTGTCTACTGTATCTGAAAAAATGGGTGCATTCTCTTTATGCTCTATCTGAAAATTGGGTGCTCCCTCTGTCTCCTGTAGATGAAAAAGGGGTGCTCTCTCTGTCTGCTGTATATGAAAAAAGTGTGCTTTCTCTGACTGCTGTATCTGAAAAAATGGGTGCTCTGTGTTTGCTGTATCTGAAAAAGGGGTGCTCTCTCTGTCTGCTGTATCTGAAAAAAATGGGTGCTCTCTGTGTTTGCTGTATCTGAAAAAGGGGTGCTCTCTCTGTCTGCTGTATATGAAAAAATGGGTGCTCTCTGTGTTTGCTGTATCTGAAAAAGGGGTGCTCTCTCTGTCTGCTGTATATGAAAAAAGTGTGCTTTCTATGTCTGCTGTATCTGAAAAAATGGGTGCTCTCTGTGTTTGCTGTATCTGAAAAAGGGGTGCTCTCTCTGTCTGCTGTATATGAAAAAGGGGTGCTCTCTCTGTCTGCTGTATATGAAAAAAGTGTGCTTTCTATGTCTGCTGTATCTGAAAAAATGGGTGCTCTCTGTGTTTGCTGTATCTGAAAAAGGGGTGCTCTCTCTGTCTGCTGTATATGAAAAAGGGGTGCTCTCTCTGTCTGCTGTATCTGAAAAAATGGGTGCTCTCTGTGTTTGCTGTATCTGAAAAATGGGTGCTCACTCTGTCTGCTGTATCTGAAAAAATGGGTGCTCACTGTGTTTGCTGTATCTGAAAAAGGGGTGCTCTCTCTGTCTGCTGTATATGAAAAAATGGGTGCTCTCTGTGTTTGCTGTATCTGAAAAAGGGGTGCTCTCTCTGTCTGCTCTGTCTGAAAAAATGGGTGCTCTCTCTGTCTTCTGAATCTGAAAAAGGGGTGCTCTCTCTGTCTGCTCTATCTGAAAAAATGGGTGCTCTCTCTGTCTCCTGAATCTGAAAAAGGGATGCTCTCTCTGGCTGCTGTATCTGAAAAAGGGATGCTTTCTCTGTCTGCTGTATCTGAAAAAGGGGGTGCTCTCTCTGTCTGCTGTATCTGAATAAAGGGTGATTTCTCTGCTGTATCTGAAAAAAAGGTTGCTCTCTCTGTCTGCTGTATATGAAAAATGGGTGCTCTCTCTCTCTATTCAACAAAGTATGCGCTCTCTACATGCTGTATCTGAAAAAGGGATGCTCTCTCTGTATGCTGTATCTGAAAAACGGGCGCTCTCCCTGTCTGCTGTGTCTCAAAAAGGGGTGCTCTCTCTGTCTGCTGTATCTGAAAAAGGGGTGCTCTCTCTGTCTGCTGGATCTGAAAAATGGATACTTTCTCTGTCTGCTGTATCTGAAATATGGGTAATTTCTCTGCTGTATATGAAAAAATGGGTGCTTTCTCTGTCTGCTGTATCTGAAAAAAATGAGTGCTCTCTCTGTCTGCTGTATCTGAAAAAGGGGTGCTTTCTCTGCTGTATCTGAAAAAAGGGTGCTCCCTCTGTCTCATGTAGATGAAAAAGGGCGTGCTCTCTCTGCCTGCTGTACCTGAAAAAGGGGTGCTTTCTCTGTCAGCAGTACCTTATAAAATGGATGCTCTCTCTGTATGCTGTATCTGAAAAACTGGCGCTCTCCCTGTCTGCTGTGTCTCAAAAAGGGGTGCTCTCTCTGTCTGATGTATCTGAAAAAGGGGTGCTCTCTCTGTCTGCTGTATCTGAAAAATGGATAATTTCTCTGTCTGCTGTATCTGAAAAAGGGGTGCTCTCTCTGCTGTATCTGAATAAAGGGTGCTCTCTCTGTCTGTTGTATCTGAAAAATGGGTGATTTCTCTGCTGTATATTAAAAAATGGGTGCTCTCCCTGCCTGCTGTACCTGAAAAATGGGTGCTTTCTGTGTCTGCTGTATCTGAAAAAGGGGTGCTTTCTCTGCTGTATCTGAAAAACGGGTGCTCCCTCTGTCTCCTGTAGATGAAAAAGGGGTGCTTTCTCTATCTGCTGTATATGAAAAAGGGTCTCTCTCTCTGCTGTATCTGAAAAAGGGGTGCTCTCTCTGTCTGCTGTATCTGAAAAAGGGGTGCTCTCTCTGTCTGCTGTATCTGAAAAATGGATACTTTCTCTGTCTGCTGTATCTGAAAAATGGGTGATTTTTCTGCTGTATATGAAAAAATGGGTGCTCTCTCTGCCTGCTTTACCTGAAAAATGGGTGCTTTCTCTGTCTGCTGTATCTGAAAAAAATGAGTGCTCTCTCTGTCTGCTGTATCTGAAAAACGGGCGCTCTCCCTGTCTGCTGTGTCTCAAAAAGGGGTGCTCTCTCTGTCTGCTGTATATGAAAAAATGGGTGCTCTCTCTGCCTGCTGTACCTGAAAAATGGGTGCTTTCTCTGTCTGCTGTATCTGAAAAAAATGAGTGCTCTCTCTGTCTGCTGTATCTGAAAAAGGGGTGCTTTCTCTGCTGTATCTGAAAAAAGGGTGCTCCCTCTGTCTCCTGTAGATGAAAAAGGGGTGCTTTCTCTATCTGCTGTATGTGAAAAAAGGCGTGCTCTCTCTGCTGTATCTGAAAAAGGGGTGCTCTCTCTGTCTGCTGTATATGAAAAAAGGGTGCTCTCTGTGTTTGCTGTATATGAAAAAGGGGTGCTCTCTCTGTCTGCTGTATCTGAAAAAGGGGTGCTCTCTCTGTCTGCTGTATCTGAAAAAATGGGTGCTCTCTGTGTTTGCTGTATCTGAAAAAGGGGTGCTCTCTCTGTCTGCTGTATCTGAAAAAGGGGTGCTCTCTCTGTCTGCTGTATCTGAAAAAATGGGTGCTCTCTGTGTTTGCTGTATCTGAAAAAGGGTGCTCTCTCTGTCTGCTGTATCTGAAAAAGTGATGCACTATGACTGCTGTATCTGAAAAATGGGTGCTCTGTTTCTGCATCTAACAAAGTATGCTCTCTCTGCATGCTGCATCTGAAAAAGGTGTAATCTCTGTCTGCTGTATCTTAAAATGGGTCCTTTCTCTGCTGTATCTGAAAAAATGGGTGCTCTCTCTGTCTGCTCTATCTGAAAAAATGGGTGTTTTCTCTGTCTACTGTATCTGAAAAAATGGGTGCATTCTCTTTATGCTCTATCTGAAAATTATGTGCTCCCTCTGTCTCCTGTAGATGAAAAAGGGGTGCTCTCTCTGTCTGCTGTATATGAAAAAAGTGTGCTTTCTCTGACTGCTGTATCTGAAAAAATGGGTGCTCTGTGTTTGCTGTATCTGAAAAAGGGGTGCTCTCTCTGTCTGCTGTATCTGAAAAAAATGGGTGCTCTCTGTGTTTGCTGTATCTGAAAAAGGGGTGCTCTCTCTGTCTGCTGTATATGAAAAAATGGGTGCTCTCTGTGTTTGCTGTATCTGAAAAAGGGGTGCTCTCTCTGTCTGCTGTATATGAAAAAAGTGTGCTTTCTATGTCTGCTGTATCTGAAAAAATGGGTGCTCTCTGTGTTTGCTGTATCTGAAAAAGGGGTGCTCTCTCTGTCTGCTGTATATGAAAAAGGGGTGCTCTCTCTGTCTGCTGTATCTGAAAAAATGGGTGCTCTCTGTGTTTGCTGTATCTGAAAAAGGGGTGCTCTCTCTGTCTGCTGTATATGAAAAAAGTGTGCTTTCTATGTCTGCTGTATCTGAAAAAATGGGTGCTCTCTGTGTTTGCTGTATCTGAAAAAGGGGTGCTCTCTCTGTCTGCTGTATATGAAAAAGGGGTGCTCTCTCTGTCTGCTGTATCTGAAAAAATGGGTGCTCTCTGTGTTTGCTGTATCTGAAAAATGGGTGCTCTCTCTGTCTGCTGTATCTGAAAAAGGAGTGTTTTCTCTGTCTGCTGTATCTGAAAAAATGGGTGCTCCCTCTGTCTCCTGTATCTGAAAAAAGGTGTGCTCTCTCTGTCTGCTGTATATGAAAAAAGTGTGCTTTCTCTGACTGCTGTATCTGAAAAAATGGGTGCTCTCTGTGTTTGCTGTATCTGAAAAAGGGGTGCTCTCTCTGTCTGCTGTATCTGAAAAAATGGGTGCTCTCTGTGTTTGCTGTATCTGAAAAAGGGGTGCTCTCTCTGTCTGCTGTATATGAAAAAAGTGTGCTTTCTCTGTCTGCTGTATCTGAAAAAATGGGTGCTCTCTGTGTTTGCTGTATCTGAAAAAGGGGTGCTCTCTCTGTCTGCTGTATCTGAAAAAATGGGTGCTCTCTGTGTTTGCTGTATCTGAAAAAGGGGTGCTCTCTCTGTCTGCTCTGTCTGAAAAAATGGGTGCTCTCTCTGTCTCCTGAATCTGAAAAAGGGGTGCTCTCTCTGTCTGCTCTATCTGAAAAAATGGGTGCTCTCTCTGTCTCCTGAATCTGAAAAAGGGATGCTCTCTCTGTCTGCTGTATCTGAAAAAGGGATGCTTTCTCTGTCTGCTGTATCTGAAAAAGGGGGTGCTCTCTCTGTCTGCTGTATCTGAATAAAGGGTGATTTCTCTGCTGTATCTGAAAAAAAGGTTGCTCTCTCTGTCTGCTGTATATGAAAAATGGGTGCTCTCTCTCTCTATTCAACAAAGTATGCGCTCTCTACATGCTGTATCTGAAAAAGGGATGCTCTCTCTGTATGCTGTATCTGAAAAACGGGCGCTCTCCCTGTCTGCTGTGTCTCAGAAAGGGGTGCTCTCTCTGTCTGCTGTATCTGAAAAAGGGGTGCTCTCTCTGTCTGCTGTATCTGAAAAATGGATACTTTCTCTGTCTGCTGTATCTGAAATATGTGTGATTTCTCTGCTGTATATGAAAAAATGGGTGCTTTCTCTGTCTGCTGTATCTGAAAAAAATGAGTGCTCTCTCTGTCTGCTGTATCTGAAAAAGGGGTGCTTTCTCTGCTGTATCTGAAAAAAGGGTGCTCCCTCTGTCTCATGTAGATGAAAAAGGGGGTGCTCTCTCTGCCTGCTGTACCTGAAAAAGGGGTGCTTTCTCTGTCAGCAGTACCTTATAAAATGGATGCTCTCTCTGTATGCTGTATCTGAAAAACGGGCGCTCTCCCTGTCTGCTGTGTCTCAAAAAGGGGTGCTCTCTCTGTCTGCTGTATCTGAAAAAGGGGTGCTCTCTCTGTCTGCTGTATCTGAAAAATGGATAATTTCTCTGTCTGCTGTATCTGAAAAAGGGGTGCTCTCTCTGCTGTATCTGAATAAAGGGTGCTCTCTCTGTCTGTTGTATCTGAAAAATGGGTGATTTCTCTGCTGTATATGAAAAAATGGGTGCTCTCCCTGCCTGCTGTACCTGAAAAATGGGTACTTTCTGTGTCTGCTGTATCTGAAAAAGGGGTGCTTTCTCTGCTGTATCTGAAAAACGGGTGCTCCCTCTGTCTCCTGTAGATGAAAAAGGGGTGCTTTCTCTATCTGCTGTATATGAAAAAGGGTCTCTCTCTCTGCTGTATCTGAAAAAGGGGTGCTCTCTCTGTCTGCTGTATCTGAAAAAGGGGTGCTCTCTCTGTCTGCTGTATCTGAAAAATGGATACTTTCTCTGTCTGCTGTATCTGAAAAATGGGTGATTTTTCTGCTGTATATGAAAAAATGGGTGCTCTCTCTGCCTGCTTTACCTGAAAAATTGGTGCTTTCTCTGTCTGCTGTATCTGAAAAAAATGAGTGCTCTCTCTGTCTGCTGTATCTGAAAAACGGGCGCTCTCCCTGTCTGCTGTGTCTCAAAAAGGGGTGCTCTCTCTGTCTGCTGTATATGAAAAAATGGGTGCTCTCTCTGCCTGCTGTACCTGAAAAATGGGTGCTTTCTCTGTCTGCTGTATCTGAAAAAAATGAGTGCTCTCTCTGTCTGCTGTATCTGAAAAAGGGGTGCTTTCTCTGCTGTATCTGAAAAACGGGTGCTCCCTCTGTCTCCTGTAGATGAAAAAGGGGTGCTTTCTCTATCTGCTGTATATGAAAAAGGGTCTCTCTCTCTGCTGTATCTGAAAAAGGGGTGCTCTCTCTGTCTGCTGTATCTGAAAAAGGGGTGCTCTCTCTGTCTGCTGTATCTGAAAAATGGATACTTTCTCTGTCTGCTGTATCTGAAAAATGGGTGATTTTTCTGCTGTATGTGAAAAAATGGGTGCTCTCTCTGCCTGCTGTACCTGAAAAATGGGTGCTTTCTCTGTCTGCTGTATCTGAAAAAAATGAGTGCTCTCTCTGTCTGCTGTATCTGAAAAACGGGCGCTCTCCCTGTCTGCTGTGTCTCAAAAAGGGGTGCTCTCTCTGTCTGCTGTATATGAAAAAATGGGTGCTCTCTCTGCCTGCTGTACCTGAAAAATGGGTGATTTCTCTGTCTGCTGTATCTGAAAAAAATGAGTGCTCTCTCTGTCTGCTGTATCTGAAAAAGGGGTGCTTTCTCTGCTGTATCTGAAAAAAGGGTGCTCCCTCTGTCTCCTGTAGATGAAAAAGGGGTGCTTTCTCTATCTGCTGTATATGAAAAAAGGGTCTCTCTCTCTGCTGTATCTGAAAAACGGGTGCTCTCTCTGTCTGCTGTATCTGAAAAATTGGTGCTTTCTCTGCTGTATCTGAAAAAATGGATGCTCTCTCTGTCTGCTCTATCTGAAAAAATGGATGCTCTCTGTATCTGCTGTTTCTGAAAAAGGGGTGCTCTCTCTGTCTGCTGTATCTGAAAAATAGGTGCTTTATCTGTCTGCTGTATCTGAAAAAATTATGCTATTTCTGTATGCTCTATCTGAAAAAATGGGTGCTCTCTCTGTCTTCTGTATCTGAAAAAGGGGTGCTCTGTCTCTGCATCTAACAAAGTATGCTCTCTCTGCATGCTGCATCTGAAAAAGGGGTAATCTCTCTGCCTGCTGTGTCTTAAAAAGGCGTGCTCTCTTTGTCTGCTGTATCTTAAAAAATGGGTCTTCTCTCTGTCTGCTGTATCTGAAAAAGGGGTGCTCTCTCTGTCTGCTTTATCTTAAAATGGGTCCTTTCTCTGCTGTATCTGAAAAAGTGGGTGCTCTCTCTGTCTGCTGTATCTGAAGAAGTGGTGCTCTCTCTGTCTGCTGTATCTGAAAAAATGGGTGCTCTCTCTATCTGCTGTATCTGAAAAAATGGGTGCATTCTCTTTATGCTCTATCTGAAAAAATGGGTGCTCTCTCTGTCTGCTGTATCTGAAAAAAGGGTGCTCCCTCTGTCTCCTGTAGATGAAAAATGGGTGCTTTCTCTATCTGCTGTATGTGAAAAAAGGCGTGCTCTCTCTGCATTATCTGAAAAAGGGGTGCTCTCTCTGTCTGCTGTATATGAAAAAAGGGTGCTCTCTGTGTTTTCTGTATATGAAAAAGGGGTGCTCTCTCTGTCTGCTGTATCTGAAAAAGGGGGTGCTCTCTCTGTCTGCTCTATCTGAAAAAATGGGTGTTTTCTCTGTCTACTGTATCTGAAAAAATGGGTGCATTCTCTTTATGCTCTATCTGAAAAATGGGTGCTCTCTCTGTCTGCTGTATCTGAAAAAGGAGTGTTTTCTCTGTCTGCTGTATCTGAAAAAATGGGTGCTCCCTCTGTCTCCTGTAGATGAAAAAGGGGTGCTCTCTCTATCTGCTGTATGTGAAAAAAGGGGTGCTCTCTCTGCTGTATCTGAAAAAAGGTGTGCTCTCTCTGTCTGCTGTATATGAAAAAAGTGTGCTTTCTCTGACTGCTGTATCTGAAAAAATGGGTGCTCTCTGTGTTTGCTGTATCTGAAAAAGGGGTGCTCTCTCTGTCTGCTGTATCTGAAAAAGGGGTGCTCTCTCTGTCTGCTGTATCTGAAAAAGGGGTGCTCTCTCTGTCTGCTGTATATGAAAAAAGGGTGCTTTCTCTGTCTGCTGTATCTGGAAAAAATGGGTGCTCTCTGTGTTTGCTGTATCTGAAAAAGGGGTGCTCTCTCTGTCTGCTGTATATGAAAAAAGGGGTGATCTCTGTGTTTGCTGTATCTGAAAAAGGGTGCTCTCTCTGTCTGCTGTATCTGAAAAAGTGATGCACTATGACTGCTGTATCTGAAAAATGGGTGCTCTGTTTCTGCATCTAACAAAGTATGCTCTCTCTGCATGCTGCATCTGAAAAAGGTGTAATCTCTGTCTGCTGTATCTTAAAATGGGTCCTTTCTCTGCTGTATCTGAAAAAATGGGTGCTCTCTCTGTCTGCTCTATCTGAAAAAATGGGTGTTTTCTCTGTCTACTGTATCTGAAAAAATGGGTGCATTCTCTTTATGCTCTATCTGAAAAAGGGGTGCTCCCTCTGTCTCCTGTAGATGAAAAAGGGGTGCTCTCTCTGTCTGCTGTATGTGAAAAAAGGTGTGCTCTCTCTGCTGTATCTGAAAAAATGGGTGCTCTCTCTGTCTGCTGTATCTGAAAAAGGGGTGCTCTCTCTGTCTGCTGTATATGAAAAAATGGATGCTCTCTGTGTTTGCTGTATCTGAAAAAGGGGTGCTCTCTCTGTCTGCTGTATATGAAAAAGGGGTGCTCTCTCTGTCTGCTGTATCTGAAAAAATGGGTGCTCTCTGTGTTTGCTGTATCTGAAAAAGGGGTGCTCTCTCTGTCTGCTGTATATGAAAAAAGGGTGCTTTCTCTGTCTGCTGTATCTGAAAAAGGGGTGCTCTGTCTCTGCATCTAACAAAGTATGCTCTCTCTGCATGCTGCATCTGAAAAAGGTGTAATCTCTGTCTGCTGTATCTTAAAATGGGTCCTTTCTCTGCTGTATCTGAAAAAATGGGTGTTTTCTCTGTCTACTGTATCTGAAAAAGGGGTGCTCTCTCTGTCTGCTTTATCTGAAAAAGTGGTGATCTCTCTGTCTACAGTATCTGAAAAAAGGGGTGCTTTGTCTTTCTGTTTCTAAAAAGAATTGTCTATCTGCCTGCTGTACCTGAAAAATGGGTGCTTTCTCTGTCTGCTGTATCTGAAAAAAATGAGTGCTCTCTCTGTCTGCTGTATCTGAAAAAGGGGTGCTTTCTCTGCTGTATCTGAAAAAAGGGTGCTCCCTCTGTCTCCTGTAGATGAAAAAGGGGGTGCTCTCTCTGCCTGCTGTACCTGAAAAAGGGGTGCTTTCTCTGTCAGCAGTACCTTATAAAATGGATGCTCTCTCTGTATGCTGTATCTGAAAAACGGGCGCTCTCCCTGTCTGCTGTGTCTCAAAAAGGTGTGCTCTCTCTGTCTGCTGTATCTGAAAAATGGGTGCTCTCTCTGTCTGCTGTATCTGAAAAATGGGTGCTCTCTCTGTCTGCTGTATCTGAAAAATGAATACTTTCTCTCTCTGCTGTATCTGAATAAAGGGTGCTCTCCAGGGACGTGCAGTCAGGGGAGGCAGGGGAGGCAGTGCCTCCCCTGTCATTAATGATTCAAATAATAGAAAGAAGATACTTATGACACATATGCTGTGTCATAAGTATCTTCTTTTTATTATGGGAATCATTTTAGAGTGTAAATACCTGGGTAAATGTGGTTGTGCGGCACCGAGAATGATGCCTCCCGCTGCCCATTGAAATCGGCTGGAGGCAGGGGCGGGCAGGGGGCGTGACCAAGCTGAGGGCTGTAAAAGCCCATTACAAAAATCAATGGAAGCGGCACCTGTCCAAGTGCCGCAGAGCAGCAGGGACATGCTTTCAGCCAATCTGAAAGCACGTCCCTGTGACTGTGAGTGACTGCATCCGGCTGTACAGTCAGGGCGGATTAAGCCTTCAGGGGGACCCTCATGCCTCCAGCTCCGGGTGCTGCTGCCACTCGGCTCTTCCCAGTTCCAGGCGCTGCTGCTCGGCTCTCCCCGGCTCCAGGCGCTGCTGCTTCCGCTCGGCTCTCCCCGGGTCCAGGCGCTTCTGCTGCCGTTCGGCTCTCTCCGGCTCCGTGCGCTGCAGCTGCCGCTCGATCTCCCCGGCTCCATGCGCTGCTGCTACCGTTTGGCTCTCTCTGGCTCCATGCGCTGCTGCTGCCGCTCGATCTCCCCGGCTCTGTGCGCTGCTGCTGCCGTTCGGCTCTCTCCGGCTCAGTGCACTGCTGCTGCCACCACTCACCACTCAACATCAGCACCTGTCTAAGGTGAGTGCATGTTTAAGTAGAATGGAAATGTGCCAATAGAAAGTTTGAAGTGCACGGCATGTAGAGCATTTGGAAAGGAATAGGGTTGAGGGGGCAAGTTGTAGTGTGAGATAAGAGACAAGTGCAGATTATATAGGGTAAATGAAATATGTGGTAAGTTACAGGCAGCTCCTATATTATTAATACAATTTAGATGTACACAACACCTTCCTGCCCAACCTAGAGCTACACACTTCAATAAGGATCAAGAAAAGATGTCACCTAACGTGTATATTTGAATAAAAGCTTGTGTGGTCGGCAGTGTATTTCACCCTCCCCGTCACCCTCTCCCTGGCATCACCCATCACCCTCCCCGTCACCCACTCCCTGGCATCACCCTCCCAGTCACCCTCTCCCTGGCATCACCCTCCCCGTCACCCTCTTCCTGGCATCACCCTCCCCGTCACCCTCTCCCTGGCATCACCCTCCCAGTCACCGTCCCCCTGGCATCACCCTCCCCGTCACCTTCTCCCTGGCATCACCCTCCCCGTCACCTTCTCCCTGGCATCACCCACTGCTGTCATCCTCTCCCTGGCGACCCTCTCCCTGTCGTCACGCTCTTCCTGGCATCACGCTCTTCATGTCACCCTCTCCCTGGCGTCACCCACTCCGTCACCCACTGCTGGCTATTTGTTGTCCAGGACTTCCATTCACTTAATAGCGCCGCATCCACGGTGCTATTAAGTTAATAGAAGCCCTGGACAATAAAATTGCATTCATGTCCTCCTCCCACTCCCTCCCCAGTCCAAAACACTATTTTTTTTCCCTATAAAAATGTACAATATATCACAAGTATGATGAGCAGGCAGGCAGGTGGCATTGGGGTGAGATGCAAATTAGTGGCGGAGGGCTGGGTCAGTTGATGGTGGGCAAGTTTGTAAGACATTGGCGGTGGCAGCGGGCATCGGCTCAGGGGCAGTAGCGGGCATTAGTTCGGCGGCGGTAGGGGTCATCGGCAGGATTCGGCGAACATTATGGCTGCAGTGCCTCACCAGCCACTGACCTCACCGCACACCACTGGTGCTCTCTCTGTCTGTTGTATCTGAAAAATGGATGATTTCTCTGCTGTATATGAAAAAATGGGTGCTCTCCCTGCCTGCTGTACCTGAAAAATGGGTGCTTTCTCTGTCTGCTGTATCTGAAAAAAATGAGTGCTCTCTCTGTCTGCTGTATCTGAAAAAGGGGTGCTTTCTCTGCTGTATCTGAAAAATGGGTGCTCCCTCTGTCTCCTGTAGATGAAAAAGGGGGTGCTCTCTCTGCCTGCTGTACCTGAAAAAGGGGTGCTTTCTCTGTCAGCAGTACCTTATAAAATGTATGCTCTCTCTGTATGCTGTACCTGAAAAATGGGTGCTTTCTCTGTCTGCTGTATCTGAAAAAGGGGTGCTTTCTCTGCTGTATCTGAAAAAAGGGTGCTCCCTCTGTCTCCTGTAGATGAAAAAGGGGTGCTTTCTCTATCTGCTGTATATGAAAAAAGGGTCTCTCTCTCTGCTGTATCTGAAAAAGGGGTGCTCTCTCTGTCTGCAGTATCTGAAAAAGGGGTGCTCTCTCTGTCTGCTGTATCTGAAAAATGGATACTTTCTCTGTCTGCTGTATCTGAAAAATGGGTGATTTCTCTGCTGTATATGAAAAAATGGGTGCTCTCTCTGCCTGCTGTACCTGAAAAAGGGGTGCTTTCTCTGTCTGCTGTATCTGAAAAAAATGAGTGCTCTCTCTGTCTGCTGTATCTGAAAAAGGGGTGCTTTCTCTGCTGTATCTGAAAAAAGGGTGCTCCCTCTGTCTCCTGTAGATGAAAAAGGGGTGCTTTCTCTATCTGCAGTATATGAAAAAAGGGGTGCTCTCTCTGCTGTATCTGAAAAAGGGGTGCTCTCTCTGTCTTCTGTATCTGAAAAAGGGGGTGCTCTCTCTGTCTGCTGTATCTGAATAAAGGGTGCTCTCTCTCTCTGCTGTATCTGAAAAATGGGTGATTTCTCTGCTGTATATGAAAAAATGTGTGCTCTCTCTGCCTGCTGTACCTGAAAAAGGGGTGCTTTCTCTGTCAGCAGTACCTTATAAAATGGATGCTCTCTCTGTATGCTGTATCTGAAAAACGGGCGCTCTCCCTGTCTGCTGTGTCTCAAAAAGGGGTGCTCTCTCTGTCTGCTGTATCTGAAAAAGGGGTGCTCTCTCTGCCTGCTGTACCTGAAAAATGGGTGCTTTCTCTGTCTGCTGTATCTGAAAAAAATGAGTGCTCACTCTGTCTGCTGTATCTGAAAAATGGGCGCTCTCCCTGTCTGCTGTGTCTCAAAAAGGGGTGCTCTCTCTGTCTGCTGTATATGAAAAAATGGGTGCTCTCTCTGCCTGCTGTACCTGAAAAATGGGTGCTTTCTCTGTCTGTTGTATCTGAAAAAAATGAGTGCTCTCTCTGTCTGCTGTATCTGAAAAAGGGGTGCTTTCTCTGCTGTATCTGAAAAAAGGGTGCTCCCTCTGTCTCCTGTAGATGAAAAAGGGGTGCTTTCTCTATCTGCTGTATATGAAAAAAGGGTCTCTCTCTCTCTGCTGTATCTGAAAAACGGGTGCTCTCTCTGTCTGCTGTATCTGAAAAATTAGTGCTTTCTCTGCTGTATCTGAATAAATGGATGCTCTCTCTGTCTGCTGTATCTGAAAAAATGGATGCTCTCTGTATCTGCTGTTTCTGAAAAAGGGGTGCTCTCTCTGTCTGCTGTATCTGAAAAATAAGTGCTTTATCTTTCTGCTGTATCTGAAAAAGTGATGCTATTTCTGTATGCTCTATCTGAAAAAATGGGTGCTCTCTCTGTCTTCTGTATCTGAAAAAGGGGTGCTCTGTCTCTGCATCTAACAAAGTATGCTCTCTCTGCATGCTGCATCTGAAAAAGGGGTAATCTCTCTGCCTGCTGTGTCTTAAAAAGGTGTGCTCTCTTTGTCTGCTGTATCTTAAAAAATGGGTGCTCTCTCTATCTGCTGTATCTGAAAAAGGGGTGCTCTCTCTGTCTGCTTTATCTTAAAATGGGTCCTTTCTCTGCTGTATCTGAAAAAGGGGTGCTCTCTCTGTCTGCTGTATCTGAAAAAATGGGTGCTCTCTCTATCTGCTGTATCTGAAAAAATGGGTGCATTCTCTTTATGCTCTATCTGAAAAAATGGGTGCTCTCTCTGTCTGCTGTATCTGAAAAAGGAGTGTTTTCTCTGTCTGCTGTATCTGAAAAAATGGGTGCTCCCTCTGTCTCCTGTAGATGAAAAAGGGGTGCTTTCTATATCTGCTGTATGTGAAAAAAGGGGTGCTCTCTCTGCTGTATCTGAAAAATGGGTGCTCTCTCTGTCTGCTGTATATGAAAAAGGGTGCTTTCTCTGACTGCTGTATCTGAAAAAATGGGTGCTCTCTGTGTTTGCTGTATATGAAAAAGGGGTGCTCTCTCTGTCTGCTGTATCTGAAAAAGGGGTGCTCTCTCTGTCTGCTGTATCTGAAAAATGGATACTTTCTCTGTCTGCTGTATCTGAAAAAGGGGTGCTCTCTCTGCTGTATCTGAATAAAGGGTGCTCTCTCTGTCTGTTGTATCTGAAAAATGGGTGATTTCTCTGCTGTATATGAAAAAATGGGTGCTCTCCCTGCCTGCTGTACCTGAAAAATGGGTGCTTTCTCTGTCTGCTGTATCTGAAAAAGGGGTGCTTTCTCTGCTGTATCTGAAAAAAGGGTGCTCCCTCTGTCTCCTGTAGATGAAAAAGGGGTGATTTCTCTATCTGCTGTATATGAAAAAAGGGTCTCTCTCTCTCTCTCTGCTGTATCTGAAAAAGGGGTGCTCTCTCTGTCTGCTGTATCTGAAAAAGGGGTGCTCTCTCTGTCTGCTGTATCTGAAAAATGGATACTTTCTCTGTCTGCTGTATCTGAAAAATGGGTGATTTCTCTGCTGTATATGAAAAAATGGGTGCTCTCTCTGCCTGCTGTACCTGAAAAATGGGTGCTCTCTCTGCCTGCTGTACCTGAAAAATGGGTGCTTTCTCAGTCTGCTGTATCTGAAAAAAATGAGTGCTCTCTCTGTCTGCTGTATCTGAAAAAGGGGTGCTTTCTCTGCTGTATCTGAAAAAAGGGTGCTCCCTCTGTCTCCTGTAGATGAAAAAGGGGTGCTATCTCTATCTGCAGTATATGAAAAAAGGGGTGCTCTCTCTGCTGTATCTGAAAAAGGGGTGCTCTCTCTGTCTGCTGTATCTGAAAAAGGGATGCTTTCTCTGTCTGCTGTATCTGAAAAAGGGGGTGCTCTCTCTTTCTGCTGTATCTGAATAAAGGGTGCTCTCTCTCTCTGCTGTATCTGAAAAATGGGTGATTTCTCTGCTGTATATGAAAAAATGTGTGCTCTCTCTGCCTGCTGTACCTGAAAAAGGGGTGCTTTCTCTGTCAGCAGTACCTTATAAAATGGATGCTCTCTCTGTATGCTGTATCTGAAAAAGGGGTGCTCTCTCTGCCTGCTGTACCTGAAAAATGGGTGCTTTCTCTGTCTGCTGTATCTGAAAAAAATGAGTGCTCACTCTGTCTGCTGTATCTGAAAAACGGGCGCTCTCCCTGTCTGCTGTGTCTCAAAAAGGGGTGCTCTCTCTGTCTGCTGTATATGAAAAAATGGGTGCTCTCTCTGCCTGCTGTACCTGAAAAATGGGTGCTTTCTCTGTCTGCTGTATCTGAAAAAAGGGTGCTCCCTCTGTCTCCTGTAGATGGAAAAGGGGTGCTTTCTCTATCTGCTGTATATGAAAAAAGGGTCTCTCTCTCTCTCTGCTGTATCTGAAAAACGGGTGCTCTCTCTGTCTGCTGTATCTGAAAAATTGGTGCTTTCTCTGCTGTATCTGAAAAAATGGATGCTCTCTCTGTCTGCTGTATCTGAAAAAATGGATGCTCTCTGTATCTGCTGTTTCTGAAAAAGGGGTGCTCTCTCTGTCTTCTGTATCTGAAAAAGGGGTGCTCTGTCTCTGCATCTAACAAAGTATGCTCTCTCTGCATGCTGCATCTGAAAAAGGGGTAATCTCTCTGCCTGCTGTGTCTTAAAAAGGGGTGCTCTCTTTGTCTGCTGTATCTTAAAAAATGGGTGCTCTCTCTATCTGCTGTATCTGAAAAAGGGGTGCTCTCTCTGTCTGCTGTATCTGAAGAAGTGGTGCTCTCTCTGTCTGCTGTATCTGAAAAAATGGGTGCTCTCTCTATCTGCTGTATCTGAAAAAATGGGTGCATTCTCTTTATGCTCTATCTGAAAAAATGGGTGGTCTCTCTGTCTGCTGTATCTGAAAAAGCAGTGTTTTCTCTGTCTGCTGTATCTGAAAAAATGGGTGCTCCCTCTGTCTCCTGTAGATGAAAAAGGGGTGCTTTCTATATCTGCTGTATGTGAAAAAAGGGGTGCTCTCTCTGCTGTATCTGAAAAAGGGGTGCTCTCTCTGACTGCTGTATCTGAAAAAATGGGTGCTCTCTGTGTTTGCTGTATATGAAAAAGGGGTGCTCTCTCTGTCTGCTGTATCTGAAAAAGGGGTGCTCTCTCTGTCTGCTGTATCTGAAAAAATGGGTGCTCTCTGTGTTTGCTGTATCTGAAAAAGGGGTGCTTTCTCTGTCTGCTGTATATGAAAAAGGGGTGCTCTCTCTGTCTGCTGTATCTGAAAAAATGGGTGCTCTCTGTGTTTGCTGTATCTGAAAAAGGGGTGCTCTCTCTGTCTGCTGTATATGAAAAAAGGGTGCTTTCTCTGTCTGCTGTATCTGAAAAAGGGGGTGCTCTGTCTCTGCATCTAACAAACTATGCTCTCTCTGCATGCTGCATCTGAAAAAGGTGTAATCTCTGTCTGCTGTATCTTAAAATGGGTCCTTTCTCTGCTGTATCTGAAAAAATGGGTGCTCTCTCTGTCTGCTCTATCTGAAAAAATGGGTGTTTTCTCTGTCTACTGTATCTGAAAAAATGGGTGCATTCTCTTTATGCTCTATCTGAAAAAATGGGTGCTCTCTCTGTCTGCTGTATCTGAAAAAGGAGTGTTTTCTCTGTCTGCTGTATCTGAAAAAATGGGTGCTCCCTCTGTCTCCTGTAGATGAAAAAGGGGTGCTTTCTATATCTGCTGTATGTGAAAAAAGGGGTGCTCTCTCTGCTGTATCTGAAAAAGGGGTGCTCTCTCTGTCTGCTGTATATGAAAAAAGGGTGCTTTCTCTGACTGCTGTATCTGAAAAAATGGGTGCTCTCTGTGTTTGCTGTATCTGAAAAAGGGGTGCTCTCTCTGTCTGCTGTATCTGAAAAAATGGGTGCTCTCTGTGTTTGCTGTATCTGAAAAAGGGGTGCTCTCTCTGTCTGCTGTATATGAAAAAGGGGTGCTCTCTCTGTCTGCTGTATCTGAAAAAATGGGTGCTCTCTGTGTTTGCTGTATCTGAAAAAGGGGTGCTCTCTCTGTCTGCTGTATATGAAAAAAGTGTGCTTTCTCTGTCTGCTGTATCTGAAAAAATGGGTGCTCTCTGTATTTGCTGTATCTGAAAAAGGGGTGCTCTCTCTGTCTGCTGTATATGAAAAAAGTGTGCTTTCTCTGTCTGCTGTATCTGAAAAAATGGGTGCTCTCTGTGTTTGCTGTATCTGAAAAAGGGGTGCTCTCTCTGTCTGCTGTATATGAAAAAAGGGTGCTTTCTCTGTCTGCTGTATCTGAAAAAGGGTGCTTTCTCTGTCTGCTGTATCTGAAAAAGGGGTGCTCTGTCTCTGCATCTAACAAAGTATGCTCTCTCTGCATGCTGCATCTGAAAAAGGTGTAATCTCTGTCTGCTGTATCTTAAAATGGGTCATTTCTCTGCTGTATCTGAAAAAATGGGTGCTCTCTCTGTCTGCTCTATCTGAAAAAATGGGTGTTTTCTCTGTCTACTGTATCTGAAAAAGGGATGCTCTCTCTGTCTGCTTTATCTGAAAAAGTGGTGATCTCTCTGTCTACAGTATCTGAAAAAAGGGGTGCTTTGTCTTTCTGTATCTAAAAAGAATTGTCTATCTGCCTGCTGTATCTGAAAAAAGGGTGCTCTCTGTCTGCTGTATCTGAAAGAAAGGTGCTCTGTCTGTCTGCTGCATCTTAAAAAGGGGTGCTTTCTCTTCCTGCCTTATCTGAAAGGGGTGGTCTGTCCAAGCATCCACAGTCTCTGCCCCAGTGTAAAATAATAAAAGCTAAAAAGAAAAAGATTTGAATTATAATTATAAAAAAAAAGTTTTTTTTGTGCTGTACCCCAGTGTACTAAACAATTTTTATTTTATTTTCATAAGTACTGTGAGACTGCCAGTCAGACCGCAGCATATTATTCCCTACTCATTAACATATTATGCAACACCGTCAGTGCAGTAAACAGCAGTGTGTCATTATTGTATATATTTCTGACTCATTTGTGCGACACTGTAACTGCCGGTGTGTGACATAACAAATACTTCTACCTATTTTGACTAATTTGTGTGACACTCTCGATGCAGTCATCTGCAGTGCGTAATTATTATGTATATTTCTGATTCATTTGTGTGACACTGTAACTGCCTGTCTGTGATATAAACAAACTTCTACATAATTTGGCATCTTTTGTGCGACACTGTCAGTGCAGTCAACCGCAGTGTGAAATTATTACACATATTTCTGTCACATTTGTGTAACACTGTAATCGTCGGTGTGTGATCAAAAAAATACTTCTACATATTTTTGACTCATTTGTGTGACACTGCAACCGCTGGTGTGTAATATAAAAAATATTTCTACATATTTTTTGATCATTTGTGCGACACTGTAACTGCTGGTGTGTCATATATAAAAAACTTCAACATATTTATTGATCATTTGTGTGACACTATAATCAACCATGGGGTAAATTTACTAAGATGGGAGTTCTATTTCAGATGGGATGTTGCCCATAGCAACCAATCAGATCCTACTTCTCATTTATCTATCACCTTCTAGTAGATAATACCCGTAATCTGATTGGTTGCTATGAGCAACATCCCATCTGAAATAGAACTCCCATCTTAGTAAATTTACCCCCATGTGTGATATAAAAAATACATCTACATATGTTTGACTTATTTCTGCAACACTGTTGGTGCAGTGTGTAATTATTATGTAAATTTCTGATTCATTTGTGTGACACTGTAACCGCCAGTGTGTGATATAAAAAATAATGTATTTTGATTTAAATTCATATTTTGTGCTGTGTCATCCCAGTATACATCCAGGGATTGCAACTGCTCCATCCATCTAGAGGTGTTCTGTCAGTCCACCCAAAATAAAAGACATCTTTTTTTTTTATATACACTGCTCAAAAAAATAAAGGGAACACTAAAATAACACATGCTAGATCTGAATGAATGAAATATTCTTATTAAATACTTTGTTCTTTACATAGTTGAATGTGCTGACAACAAAATCACACAAAAATTATCAATAGAAATCAAATTTATTAACCCATGGAGGTCTGGATTTGGAGTCACATTCAAAATTAAAGTGGAAAAACAATCTACAAGCTTATCCAACTTTGATGTAATGTCCTTAAAACAAGTCAAAATGAGGCTCAGTAGTGTGTGTGGCCTCCACGTGCCTGTATGACCTCCCTGCAATGCCTGGGCATGCTCCTGATGAGGTGGCGGATGGTCCCCTGAGAGATCTCCTCCCAGACCTGGACTAAAGCATCCGCCAACTGCTGGACAGTCTGTGGTGCAACGTGGTGTTGGTGGATGGAATGAGACATGATGTCCCAGATGTGCTCAATTGGATTCAGGTCTGAGGAACGGACGGGCCAGTCTATAACATCAATGCCTTTGTCTTGCAGGAACTGCTGACACACTCCAGCCACATGAGGTCTAGCATTGTCTTGCATTAGGAGGAACCCAGGGCCAACTGCACCAGCATATGTTCTCACAAGGGGTCTGAGGATCTCATCTCGGTACCTAATGGCAGTCAGGCTACCTCTGGCGAGCACATGGAGTGCTGTGTGGCCCCCCAAAGAAATGCCACCCCACACCAATACTGACCAACTGCCAAACCGGTCATGCTGGAGGATGTTAAAGGAAGCAGAATGTTCTCATTGGCGTCTCCAGACTCTGTCACATCTGTCACATGTGCTCAGTGAGAACCTGCTTTCATCTGTAAAGAGCACAGGGAACCAGTGGTGAATTTGCCAATCTTGGTGTTATCTGGCAAATGCCAAACGTCCTGCACGGTGTTGGGCTGTAAGCACAACCCCCACCTGTGGATGTCGGGCCCTCATTCCACCCTCATGGAGTCTGTTTCTGATCGTTTGAGTAGACACATGCACATTTGTGGCTTACTGGAGGTCATTTTGTAGGGCTCTGGCAGTGCTCCTCCTGTTCCTCCTTGCACAAAGGCAGAGGTAGCGGTCCTGCTGCAGGGTTGTTGCCCTCTTACGGCCTCCTCCACGTCTCCTGATGTACTGGCCTGTCTCCTGGTAGCGCCTCCATGCTCGGGACACTACGCTGACAGACACAGCAAACCTTCTTGCCACAGCTCGCATTGATGTGCCATCCTGGATGAGCTGCACTACCTGAGCCACTTGTGTGGGTTGTAGACTCCATCTCATGCTACCACTAGAGTGATAGCACCACCAGCTTTCAAAAGTGACCAAAACATAAGCCAGAAAGCATAGGAACTGAGAAGTGGTCTGTGGTCACCACCTGCAGAACAACTCCTTTATTGGGGGTGTCTTGCTAATTGCCTATAATTTCCACCTGTTGTCTACTCCATTTGCACAACAGCATGTGAAATTGATTGTCAATCAGTGTTGCTTCCTAAGTGGACAGTTTGAATTCACAGAAGTGTGATTGACTTGGCGTTACATTGTGTTGTTTAAGTGTTCCCTTTATTTTTTTGAGCAGTGTATTTTGTGCTGTATCCACCCACTATACCGATGAAGCCTCCATTATTCAGGCTCCATCTGTGACTAGGCTTGTCTGCCTGGGCGCACCTAGTCACTGTGAGCATCTTTGTCTGGACGGGCATGTGCGCCCGGACAGAGACGCTCCACATTCACTTGAATGGAGGATTGTGGAGAGCACTGCCCTGCAGCTGGTTGACTCCTGGGAGAGGACAGGGTATAGGCTCATGGCAGATTGGCTCCTTTTCCAGTGTGATAAATGTCACCAGCAGCAACAGGGCACAGCCAGGGGCTTCCAGCTTCTCATTGACCTGTTTTTCACTACCTGCCATCTTGTCTTCCATCTGCCATCTTGTACAGTATCTATCACTTTGCCTGCTGTGTCTCTGGCGGTCATCTGCACTGTAAACCTTCCTTATTAATTAGTCTCTACCTGTAGTATCGCAGCATGGAGGAAGATGTGGTGGTGAGTCGCACATGCACAGAAGGAGAGCCGCTGGGTCCTGGTGCCCAGAGGCTGTTGGCCGCTAGTACACTGCACACAGAAGCAGCGATGGAGGGACTGCAGCTGCGGCACCCCTGTCGCAGCAGATGCCTGGAACACGAGTTCAACCGGAGCCACCCATACTACACCCCTGGGTGCAGGCGCAGTAAGTATAAACTACACAAATATCATTCACATAAACTTACACAGTGTACAACAGCTGGAAAGGAAATGACCACACCAACACTAAATAAACAAATACATTTTGGAAGTAACAGTTAATAAGAATATTTCTCAGTTCATCAATACATTATCTAAAAGGGCTTTCTGGTCAGAATAGACTGAATATTCTTCTGCTGCTAGTTGGGGTTATCTGGGGACCTTTTTTATATAATGTACAAGGGGGAAATAATTCATGGCGGACAGATAAATGTGTGCGGCTGAAAATAAGTCTGTTGTAATAATTAATCTCTTAAGAGTATTTTCTCCTTCTAAAACATCTTATAAAAGCCTTTCAGAAATAATATACACAGAAAGAATTGTCTGGAAAGAGATAACATGATTAAGGTATTGTCTGTTTAATTATACATTTATTTACTGTATATATATTTTTTGTAGATTATACAACAAATGTCAGGTAGCGTTATAGGATGTAGCACAATAATATTTATCGGACCTGTAGAAGAAGGAAATGACCATGTAAAGTGAAGTAGTCACCGTCACGTGGTTTGTGCTGTCTTATTTATCAATCTTATTATACTGAAGCAGCATATTAATGGAAGGTAGATAGGGACCTTTCTTCATAAGCCACATGGTGTAACTCTCATCTTATGCCTATAGAATGCTGTGCAATATAACAGATGTATGTTCTGTACACATACTGTACGTCAGGATGGCCACAGCCTGTTCCCAAAGCCTCCCTGCAGCCAGTGTACTATTGTCAGTGTATGTACAGAGAATGTATCATTATGACCTGAGGAGAAGCTGTCACTTGCCAGGCGGTGTGTGTGCACTGATCCATTCACTTACATTGTGCTTGTAATATCAGTGTAGAAGAATGAGTAAGAATGTCTCCTTTCTCCGGCACTAACAATATGAATGTTCTGATTGGCTGTAACTAAAATGTCATGAATTCCAGAACTGCTGAACTAACTTTCTTCATTCTTATTAAATAAAAAAAAGAGTTTCTATTGTGACTAATAATGGTAATTACTGCTTAGGACACAGTAACATGAAATATACACTGGACATTATTATTTCTCTAGGAAGAAAAAGACATTTAAAAACTAAAATCATAATTCCATGGAGAAAAAAAATGCAGAATTTGATGGATAAATTTAGTGTAACATCAACTTTATTTTTACAGTCAACAGCAAAAGTTTTAACACTAATGCAGAATAGGCTGATTGTCACCTTCTTGTGCAATTCTAACCTTATTTATAATCTTGTTCTTAAATTTAAAAATAAAAAAGTGCTGCAACTAATTCTGCAGTACTATTATATAGAATAGGGTTCATGTAACGTGTAATCAATTGTGTAACAAAATGTCTTATTTTTTGCTGACAGCCACAACCTAATGCTGGTGTCAGCTGGGCTATTTTCACACTAACATTGTTTTTTCATCCTCAGGTACAATACTATATTGCCTTACTTTTATCCATTAGAATGTAAGCTCTCACGAGCAGTGCCCTCTCCCCCATTGTGCTTTTCCTTCTCTTACTTAAACCATCTTCTACTTCATACTCCCTTCGACGGCAACAAATCCTTAGTTTTTCTTCCATCCTGAGATTTATTTCAGTGTTGTCTGCTAATGCAGATACTGTATGTTATATACTTGTCATTTATTGCCTTGAACTGTAAGTCACTGTTGTCTTGTTTTACTTTTTTTTTTATGTACTCTGTGGGCGCTGCAGAACCCCTGTGGCGCCATATAAATAAATAAATAATAATAATAATAATAATAATTTTTTAACAGCTAACATTATTGTGCTCACCTCATACATTGGAGCTGTTGCTCAGTTACAGGGATGTAAACGTGGATAGTGACAGTTTTTGCACTGAACTTACTAGAAAGCTGAGCGAATGCAGGTGCAGGTATAGGCAATTCTAAATTGTAAACAACTTAGAAGCAATTGTGGCTGACTGGGGTGTGCCTGAGTGACAATGGGGTGCACACAAGATGGCAAAGCTTAGAGAGGGTGTGTGAATACAACTGAGGACTATGCAGATCTGTACATCTGCACACATACAATATGTCTTTTTTCAATAGAACCCATAGAACTGAAAGAGTAAATTCAGAGGCAGGGAAGGACATTGGTGGTCATTCCGAGTTGATCGCAGCCAGCAACTTTTTGCTGCTGCTGCGATCAATTAGTCCACGCCTATGGGGGAGTGTATTTTAGCTTAGCAGGGCTGCGATCACTTGTGCAGCCCTGCTAAACTAAATTTTAAAGCAGAACATGACTATCCCTGGACATACCTACCCTGTGCGACGATATCTGCGCTGCTGGAGCCGGCTTTGAGATCAAATATCCACCCTCCGTTCTGCTGGACACGCCTGCGATTATCTTACCACTCCCCGAAAAACTGCAGGCAACGGTCCGGATCCACCCAGGAACGCCTTCTTCCTGTCAATCTTTTTGTGGTCGGCTCTGCGACCGCTCTCTTCGTATGACGCAATGTAACCCGGTGACCCCTGTCGCCGGGCAACGTCGCACATGCGCAGTGCAGACGCCGCACATGTGCATTCCGGACCTGTTCGCACCGCAGCGACAAACCGCTGCCTGCAAACGGGTCGGAATGACCCCCATTGTGTCCATGTCATGCCTTCTAAGGATTAGTAGTGACTGACGTCTGCTAGTCTAGTCAGATAGAGCAGTAGGAAGTAGTAAGTAAGAATAATGCACCTACCGTAGTCTTTGGCCTTTTGATCTCAAGCATCCCTACGTCCGTAACTTGGTCCTCCTTGGTCCTGAGTTGTACTTTTGTATTGCCGTGGGCACTGCACTCTCTTGGTTATGTATTAACGCCTCATACAGGTAAGATTGGAGGGTCAGTAGTCTGATGCTGTTCTGTCCTCCATCTTTCCCATCACAAAAATCTTTGCATTCCTTACAGCAGTAAATTATTGTGTCCTGGGTCTATTATTCATGGTTCTTGCTTCTCAGGATACGGTTGTTACGTTGACAGTAATTAGGTCGATAGTCATTAGGTCAACCACTATTGGTTAACATACAGTAGGTTGACAAGGTTGCAAGGTCGACATGGTCTCTATGTTGACATGTGCTAGATCGACATGAAAAAAAAGTCGACATGAGTTTTTCACAATTTGTTTAATTTTTCCAACTTTTTCATACTTTACAATCCACGTGGACTATAATTGGGAACGGTAACCTGTCCCAAGTGCAGCGTTATCGGAGTGAGGCACCTTGCCTGGACCACTAAATGGGGTTCCCGGTCACTCTATGAAGAAAACGAGTCCAATTTTTTTTTTAAACTCATGGCGACTTTTTTCCATGTCGACCAAGCACATGTCGACCTATAGACCATGTCAAGCTACTGCATGTCTACCAATAGTGGTCTGCCTAATGACTGTCGTCCTAAGTGTGGTTGAGCCAATGACCCATACCCTTGCTTATCTTAGGCAGCTGACTGTGGTAAAAGAATTGGCACGTGCTGTTGAAGAGTTTTTGGATTTTAATAGAAGATAGTTTTTATTGAGCACTTGGGATACTTGTTCAAATTGTTGAAGTCAAGGTTTAAAAAACATTTTTATTCATAGACATTTATAGTAAATCTGGAAGTGATTACATAGAAGCTGTGCAGTAATTTTGAGATAAATAGTGCCCATGTGACACCACCCTTAGTTTTCCACAGATACAGTACACCAACATAAATACCAATATACATTATATACAACACATACTATGTACTGTAGTATACCTAATATCTGAAATAAAATAATTTCTTGAATGCTCCGAGAGTGGGTGTGTCCAGTGTGGTAGGATTGTATGTATACCTACAACCATTCCACACTGGACACACCCACTCTAATCTGGCCCGGTTAGTATTTGGATGGGAGACCCACATGGAATACCAGGTGTTGTAGACCTTTGATAAAGCAGGGCGTGGCCACTCCATGGACTTACCACAAATAGTATTCCACATGGGTTTTGCCACTTCCATTAAGCTATGCTTACCTAACAGCTGTAATCATACATTATACTTCTCTGTGTGAGACACTTTAATAGAGCAGTTGGCAGTATCAAAACAACTATACAATACAGATTTAAACTGAAATAAGACCACATGAAAAATGATTATATTTCATACACTTATATCTTGCTAAGGAGCATTCAAGAAATAATTTTATTTCAGATATTAAGTATAGTACATAATTTATCTGTACTATGTTTTCACCAGCATATCTTTACCCTCATATGTCTTTAATTTGTTTAACTATGTACTTTTTGGGAATGTGTATAGAACCAATTTCAGCATTGTTATACAAGCAACTTCAGCAGGTAAATGTATGCTAAAACATGACCTAAAACCTATCAAATAATTGGAACTTTAGATCGATTTATTCACTGTGTTTTTACTACTGTTTTTGTCAGGTGTATTTTGTGAAAAACGTATTATAAGTTTTTTCTCCCGCCAACCACAGACCTCAATTTTATATATATCCCATAAAACATTTTATTCATTAATTTCTTTGTGGCGTAATTAACTTTGTTTTCAGTAGGAATGCCCCCAAAAATAGTCTTCTTTTTCTCCAGTTTGAGTTTGCATATATTGCCGACTCTGGGGAGCACCACCAACCCTATTAATTACAGAATAGGATTCCAGGTATCTTTGGATCGGTATCCAGACTCTATGTCGACACCACTAAGGTCGACATCCATTAGGTTGACACCCATTGGTCAACAGTGAATAATCGACACTAAAAATAGGTCAACACGACCATTAGGTCAACATGCCAAAAGATCGACAAGAGTTTTTAAATTATTTTTCTTTTTTTGAACTTTTTCATACTTTATGATCCATATGGACTGCGGTTGGGAACGGTAACCTGTGCGGAGCGCAGCGGTAGTGGAGCGAGACTCCTAGCCCGAAGCACGGCGAGTGAAGTGAGCCATGCGAGGTGACACGGTGCACTTATTGGGGTTCCCGGTCACTTTACGAAGAAAACGACAGCAAAAAAAGATGAAAAACTCAAGTCGACCTTTATTCATGTCGACCTAATTGCTGTGTTGACCTATTTCTAATGTTGACATAGCCACTGTCAACCAATAGGATTCGACCTATTGGGTGTCGACCTAGACACTGTCAACCCTGAGTCCCATACCCCTTTGGATCCTGTAACCTAATAACTTTTACTGGAAGTTCTCAGTATAAGCATATATCTCCTCAAGTATTCCTAGCAGTATATTTGTACACTGCAGTGAATTGAGGGGAGATCTAGCGTGGAATCTCACGCCCTTCTTTTTTTTTTTTCATTTTACCCATCATTATTACCAGAAAGCAATAGTACTTACCCCACGCTTAGTGAAAGAGATTTGTCTGAAACCAAATGATGTACACATAGGTTCAGTCTGTTCACCTACCCTCGCTAAGTATCAACCTCATAAATTTTTGTTTTCTTTACTGCACTTTATTCATCAACTGTTTTAGTTTTAAAGGAGTCAAAATGGTCATCTGCTTTACAGACTTATAATTGTACTTAACATATTTGTATTTCCTATTATGGATAATAACCTGTGTATCATATACTGAAAATTTATTTAAAAAGAAAATGATCCACATTTCTCAATTAGTTCTAACCCCCTAAACAAGATACATCCAAGTAAATCCATCTACGTATAGTACATAAAATGTAAAAAATAAATGACTAACAGCTATGACCCAATAATCTGATTTTATTTGTAGAAATCATTCTCATTATTGTTTTTCAAGTAAAGTAAATGCAAATTGTATTCACTAAAGTCTGATGTGTAAATTGTACCCCTTCAGGTACTGTACCTATAAATGGTAAGCTACAGTAAATGCAAACATATACTTATAAGTGCCATATTGTAGAGAAACACATGAATAATAATAATAATAATAATAATAATAATAATAATACTGTCAGTACATCTAGGGTGGTTTACTTTAGAATGTTCTGGTTACTTGACCATTTAAAAAAAAGAAGTAATAATCACCCCTATGCTTACAGGTGAAAACCACAAATATACAGTATTTTCTTTTACATGCTTCCTTTTATAAATGGAAGCCTTCTTTAAATCATGGTAGTAAGCGATTTCCATGTTTCTAGGCATTTACGCAAATGCAAATATCTCAGCGCTGGGAGATGGTAGAGCCATGGGACAAAAGTCATTACATTGAACTATAGTTTTGGTCCATACTGTACATTGTTACCTAAATCTTTGTTTGCTGCATTTGAAATAACAATCTTGCAGCAGGTTTGAATTAGGCATGAAAGGGTATGGTTCCCTGGGAATCGAACCCCCCCGAACTTCCCAATCCAAACCGGGATCAGAGTCCAGATCGGTACTTCTCTGCTTACTCAGATCCCAAAACAAGCCAAAACGTCATAATCCCCCTTTCGGATTCCCGCAGGTTCTCTATTCTATATAAGTCCCTGGTAATCAGCGCCATCTTCACTCCGGCATTGAAGAGTGTACTGGACGGACGTGTCTATCTCAGTACTGGGTGACGTGCCATGGGGCGGGTGCTCTGTCTGCTGTATCTAAAAGAGGTGCTCTCTCTGTCTGCTGTATCTGAAAAAGGGGTGATCTCTCTGTCTGCTGTATCTAAAAAAGGGGTGATCTCTCTGTCTGCTGTATCTGAAAAAGGGGTGATCTCTCTGTCTGCTGTATCTGAAAGGGGTGCTCTTTGTCTACTGTATCTGAAAAAGAGGTGATCTCTCTGTTTGCTGTATCTGAAAAAGGGGTGATCTCTATGTCTGCTGTATCTGAAAAAGGGGGTGCTCTCTCTGTCTACTGTATCTAAAAAATTGGTGCTTTCTCTGTCTGCTGTATCTGAAAGGGGTGCTCTCTCTGTCTGCTGTATCTGAAAAAGGGGTGATCTCTCTGTCTGCTGTATCTGAAAAAGGGGTGATCTCTCTGTCTGCTGTATCTAAAAAAGGGGTGATCTCTCTGTCTGCTGTATCTAAAAAAGGGGTGATCTCTCTGTCTGCTGTATCTGAAAAAGGGGTGATCTCTCTGTCTGCTGTATCTGAAAAAGGGGTGATCTCTCTGTCTGCTGTATCTAAAAAAGGGGTGATCTCTCTGTCTGCTGTATCTGAAAAAGGGGTGATCTCTCTGTCTGCTGTATCTAAAAAAGGGGTGATCTCTCTGTCTGCTGTATCTAAAAAAGGGGTGATCTCTCTGTCTGCTGTATCTGAAAAAGGGGTGATCTCTCTGTCTGCTGTATCTGAAAAAGGGGTGATCTCTCTGTCTGCTGTATCTAAAAAAGGGGTGATCTCTCTGTCTGCTGTATCTGAAAAAGGGGTGATCTCTCTGTCTGCTGTATCTGAAAAAGGGGTGATCTCTCTGTCTGCTGTATCTGAAAAAGGGGTGATCTCTCTGTCTGCTGTATCTAAAAAAGGGGTGAACTCTCTGTCTGCTGTATCTAAAAAAGGGGTGATCTCTCTGTCTGCTGTATCTGAAAAAGAGGTGCTCTCTCTGTCTGCTGTATCTGAAAAAGGGGTGATCTCTCTGTCTGCTGTATCTGAAAAAGAGGTGCTCTCTCTGTCTGTTGTATCTAAAAAAGGGGTGATCTCTCTGTCTGCTGTATCTGAAAAAGGGGTGATCTCTCTGTCTGCTGTATCTGAAAAAGGGGTGATCTCTCTGTCTGCTGTATCTGAAAAAGGGGTGATCTCTATGTCTGCTGTATCTGAAAAAGGGGTGCTCTCTCTGTCTGCAGTATTATGAAAAAGGGGTGATCTCTCTGTCTGCTGTATCTGAAAAAGAGGTGCTCTCTCTGTCTGCTGTATCTAAAAAAGGGGTGATCTCTCTGTCTGCTGTATCTGAAAAAGGGGTGATCTCTCTGTCTGCTGTATCTGAAAAAGGGGTGATCTCTCTGTCTGCTGTATCTGAAAAAGGGGTGATCTCTCTGTCTGCTGTATCTAAAAAAGGGGTGATCTCTCTGTCTGCTGTATCTGAAAAAGGGGTGATCTCTCTGTCTGCTGTATCTGAAAAAGGGGTGATCTCTCTGTCTGCTGTATCTGAAAAAGGGGTGATCTCTCTGTCTGCTGTATCTAAAAAAGGGGTGAACTCTCTGTCTGCTGTATCTAAAAAAGGGGTGATCTCTCTGTCTGCTGTATCTGAAAAAGAGGTGCTCTCTCTGTCTGCTGTATCTGAAAAAGGGGTGATCTCTCTGTCTGCTGTATCTGAAAAAGAGGTGCTCTCTCTGTCTGCTGTATCTAAAAAAGGGGTGATCTCTCTGTCTGCTGTATCTGAAAAAGGGGTGATCTCTCTGTCTGCTGTATCTGAAAAAGGGTTGATCTCTCTGTCTGCTGTATCTGAAAAAGGGGTGATCTCTCTGTCTGCTGTATCTGAAAAAGGGGTGATCTCTCTGTCTGCTGTATCTGAAAAAGGGGTGATCTCTCTGTCTGCTGTATCTGAAAAAGGGGTGATCTCTCTGTCTGCTGTATCTAAAAAAGGGGTGATCTCTCTGTCTGCTGTATCTGAAAGGGGTGCTCTCTCTGTCTGCTGTATCTAAAAAAGGGGTGATCTCTCTGTCTGCTGTATCTGAAAAAGGGGTGATCTCTCTGTCTGCTGTATCTGAAAAAGGGGTGATCTCTCTGTCTGCTGTATCTGAAAAAGGGGTGATCTCTCTGTCTGCTGTATCTGAAAAAGGGGTGATCTCTATGTCTGCTGTATCTGAAAAAGGGGTGCTCTCTCTGTCTGCAGTATTATGAAAAAGGGGTGATCTCTCTGTCTGCTGTATCTGAAAAAGGGGTGATCTCTCTGTCTGCTGTATCTGAAAAAGGGGTGATCTCTATGTCTGCTGTATCTGAAAAAGGGGTCCTCTCTCTGTCTGCAGTATTATGAAAAAGGGGTGCTCTCTCTGTCTGCTGTATCTTAAAAAGGGGTGATCTCTCTGTCTGCTGTATCTGAAAAAGGGGTGCTCTCTCTGTCTGCAGTATTATGAAAAAGGGGTGCTCTCTCTGTCTGCTGTATCTGAAAAAGGGGTGATCTCTCTGTCTGCTGTATCTGAAAAAGGGGTGATCTCTATGTCTGCTGTATCTGAAAAAGGGGTGCTCTCTCTGTCTGCAGTATTATGAAAAAGGGGTGCTCTCTCTGTCTGCTGTATCTTAAAAAGGGGTGATCTCTCTGTCTGCTGTATCTGAAAAAGGGGTGATCTCTCTGTCTGCTGTATCTGAAAAAGGGGTGATCTCTCTGTCTGCTGTATCTGAAAAAGGGGTGATCTCTCTGTCTGCTGTATCTGAAAAAGGGGTGATCTCTCTGTCTGCTGTATCTGAAAAAGGGGTGATCTCTCTGTCTGCTGTATCTGAAAAAGGGGGTGCTCTCTCTGTCTGCTGTATCTAAAAAAGGGGTGATCTCTCTGTCTGCTGTATCTGAAAAAGGGGTGATCTCTCTGTCTGCTGTATCTGAAAAAGGGGTGATCTCTCTGTCTGCTGTATCTGAAAAAGGGGTGATCTCTCTGTCTGCTGTATCTGAAAAAGGGGTGATCTCTCTGTCTGCTGTATCTGAAAAAGAGGTGCTCTCTCTGTCTGCTGTATCTAAAAAAGGGGTGATCTCTCTGTCTGCTGTATCTGAAAAAGGGGTGATCTCTCTGTCTGCTGTATCTGAAAAAGGGGTGATCTCTCTGTCTGCTGTATCTGAAAAAGGGGTGATCTCTCTGTCTGCTGTATCTGAAAAAGGGGTGATCTCTATGTCTGCTGTATCTGAAAAAGGGGTGATCTCTCTGTCTGCTGTATCTGAAAAAGGGGTGCTCTCTCTGTCTGCAGTATTATGAAAAAGGGGTGATCTCTCTGTCTGCTGTATCTGAAAAAGGGGTGATCTCTCTGTCTGCTGTATCTGAAAAAGGGGTGCTCTCTCTGTCTGCAGTATTATGAAAAAGGGGTGATCTCTCTGTCTGCTGTATCTGAAAAAGGGGTGCTCTCTCTGTCTGCTGTATCTTAAAAAGGGGTGATCTCTCTGTCTGCTGTATCTTAAAAAGGGGTGATCTCTCTGTCTGCTGTGTCTGAGAAAGAGGTGTTTCCTTTCTGTTGTATCTGAAAAAAGGGTGCTCTCTGCAGTGGCAACACAAAAAGGTGCGGGGTGTGTGTCCCAGTCCCGGGATTCACCCGCTGAGGGGTGACACCAAAATGCCACCTCTAGCACAGTGACAGGAGCCAAGTGATGCACTGCTATATTATGTGCAGCACTTGGCCCTGTCACTGTGTAGAAGCCAGCACTGTAGGCACAGCACTCCCTGGGAGGCAGCCTGCACCTCCCACACACCCCAAGTGACAAAAATAATGGTTGTCGGGACAGGAAACACCGCCCTTTCCTGCAAAGCCTCGCTCCCTTTTCGGCACTTCAATAGTTGAAAAATGGATGCCATCCATAAAGCCCCGCCCCTCCAATTAAGTTCCACCCATTCACATGAAGCCCTGCCCCTTTTTCACCAAAGCATCGGGTGAAAAAGCATCTGAAAAGGGGTGCTCTCTCTGCCTGCTGTATCTGAAAGAAAGGTGCTCTGTCTGTCTTCTGCATCTGAAAAAGGGGTGCTTTCTCTGCCTGCGTTATCTGAAAGGGGTGATCTGTCCATCCATCCAGGGGCTCCGCCCCAGTGTAAAATAATAAAAGCTAAAAAGAAAAACACTAAAATTATTAAAAAAAAATTGTTTGTTTGTGCTGTACCCCAGTGTACTAAACTATTTGTATTTTATTTTCATAAGTACTGTGACACTGCCAGTCAGACCGCAGAATATTGTTCCCTGCTCATTAACGTATTATGCAACACTGTTGGTGCAGTCAACTGCAGTGTGTCATTATTGTATATATTTCTGACTCATTTGTGGGACACTGTAACCGCCGGTGTGTGATATAAAAAATAATATATTTTGATTTAAATTCATATTTTGTGCTGTGTCATCCCAGTATATATCCAGGGATTGCAACTGCTCCATCCATCTAGAGGTGTTCTATCAGTCCACCCAAAATAAATGACATTTTTTATTTATTTATTTTGTGCTGTATACAGATGAAGCCTCCATTATTCAGGCGCCATCTGTGATTAGGCATGCCTGCCTGGGCGCACCTAGTCACTGTGAGCATCTCCATCTGGATGGGCATGTGCGCCCGTACAGAGACACTCCACATTCACTTGAGTGGGGAGCGTCTCTGTCCGAGTGGGCACGCGCAGTGCCAGATTAAGGTTCGCATGGGCCTGGAGCTGAAATTTATGAAGGGCCTATTGTGTACCTTTGAAGTGTGGTGTGGTCTAAATAGGGGGTGTGGCCTGTGCCATGGGTGTGGCTATCTCCATGAAGATCATAGCTAGTGTTTTACCACTTCATAGTTAACTATAACAAGAAAAACTTTGTGACCACCATATAATACAGAACTTCCGTGACCACAATATCAAGCATGGAGCATCACAGTGACCGCCATATAACATGCAAAGAAGGATGAAGGGCAATGATGGGGCAAAACAGAGCAGATATGGAAAGTTTAGAAAAGATGGGGGCAATACAGAGTAGACAGGGAACTGAGGGCTCCTGTGACACACTTATCAACACAGACAACACTTACTGACACAAACACACTGATATAGACACACACACACCACTGACACATACTGACATACAGTACATTACTGACAAACACGTACCGATACACACATTTATTGATACAGACACCACTTACTGACAGATACTGTACCCATTGTGGACACAGACATCACTTATTGGCACATGCTTAATGACAGACATCCCTTAATGACACAGATACAATTTACTGACACAAACGCACCTTACTGTCAGATGCCACTTACTGACACAGACACCCCTTACTTAAACACATTCCACTTACTGACACAGACACTCCTTATTAAAACAGATTCCACTTACTGACACAGCACCCCTTTACAAAAACAGATTCCACTTACTGACACAGACACCCCTTAATAAAACAGATTCCACTTACTGACATGGTACCCTGATACATACACACTTACTGACAAACACACTTACTGACACAAACACCCCTTATGGATACCACTTACTAACACAGACACCCCTTACTGACACAGATTCCAGCTACTGACAAACATACTAACAGTCAAACTTACTGACACACTGATGCACACACTTATTGACGCAGATACCCCTTACTGACAGATACCACTTACTGACACACATGATAGACATCACTTACTGACACAGATACCATTTACTGAGACAGACGCCACTAAATGATCGATACCCCTTACTGACACACACATACTTACTCAGATACCACTTACTGACACAAAAAAACACAGATAAACTTACTAGCATAGGCACCACTTAAATATGGGAGAGGAGACCCCTGAGCCTGGTGTGTTTGCAGGGATGCTAACGTCTCTGCCTGATTGACAGGCAGGGGCATTCAGAGGGAGTGGCGAGGCCAAGGGCTATGTCCCTGACGTAGTTTCCTTGGCCACGCAAGCCGCACAGCGTCTGCTAGTCTGGCTAAACTCAGGCTTACTAGCCTGCAGTCACAGATGAACATTGCGACCAAAGGAAATGCACACAAGTATGGGGAGAATATACAAACTCCACACAGAACCATTGTAGAAATCAAACCACAACCTCAGTGCTGTGAATAAGTTGAGTCATCTGTAACTTTATTATACATAAATAACCTTTGACATGAGAGAACTCCACCCCTCTATAATACATTTTCAGATTATTGACACAAGTTCCGTTCTATGATAGCAATACCAAGCACAGGTGTAGTATGGTATGCCGGCGGACGGGATCCAGGCAGCCAGCATACTGGCACCGGGATCCTGAACGGCGGCATACCGACAGCTGGGCGGGCGCAAAGGAACCCCTTGCAGGCTCGCCACGCTGCGGGCACACGCACCACACTATTTATTCTCCCTTCAGGGGGGTTGTGGACCCCCAAGAGGGAGAATAGTTGTCGATATGTCAGGTGTCGGGATTCCAGTGCCGGTATACTGAGCGCCAGGATACCAACAGCCGGCATACTGAATACCACCCTCAAGCACATCCTACATTAAGTTAGACTCATACCCAAACTCTGCCAATACCTGGGGTTAAATAACATGAACCATTTTCATTTTTGTGTAATTTCCCTATAAATAAATATGTATACAGTATTTAATTCTTATATGCCACCTGCCTTCACTCCTTACATAGGCATGGATTCAGCTTGTGTTGTAGTCTTGCGAAAAATCGCAAAATGAAAACTTTCTCTAGCATGCGGAGGGCCGCCCAGCACAGGGCTAGGCCGCCTCGAATGCCGGGTCCTTCGCTAATCGCATTTTAAGGGAAATCCCTTGCCAGTTTCCGGGCCACCATGTTTTGGATTGCAGTGGCTGCATTTAACATTACGCAGCCACCACAGCCTGCCCCACAAACGGTCCGGACCCACCTCCGTTGCCTGCACTGCACTCCTGCATCGCCGACCCCAAAACGCCGCCCACACCGGGACTTACATTGCGTACGATCGCAATCTAACTCCTCACGCATGCCCACAGCGATATGCATTCTCAGAAGTGCGGAAATCGCCAAATAGCGATCTCCGCACTTCTGCTAATGATACTGAATCAGGCCCATAATGTCTCATTAATATGTGCGACCTGTTCCCTTTTATGCTTAATTAATGTGTACTTTATTTATGTCACATGCCCTCCCCTTTCATATATATATATATACATATTTA
This sequence comes from Pseudophryne corroboree, assembly GCF_028390025.1. NCBI lineage: Eukaryota > Metazoa > Chordata > Amphibia > Anura > Myobatrachidae > Pseudophryne > Pseudophryne corroboree. The sequence continues at coordinate 35,760,277 of NC_086447.1, read as the reverse complement.
AGTTGTAGCCCTGGTCTCCTCTTACATATTCAATTTGTGTACCCTGCACACACATATATTTTTATTGTGAGCTTCCAGTTCTCTCTTATTTATACCCCTTTTCCACTAGCTCAAAAAAAACTGTTTTTTGCATGAGGGCACACATTGACCTGGGTGTTTTGGTAGTAAAAACGTCTCCCTCTGAAAAAACCCAGATCAAGTTATTCGGGAATCAAACCCTGGTAGCTACCTGGGTTGGACTCGGGAATGACCCGGGTAAGGGTATAGTGTAAACGGGTTACCCGGGTCATCCGACCCAGGACCCGTTTACAGCATGTTGAGCCCATTCCTCCCTGACTGCAGTGTCCCGCAGGCGGTTGGGGGGGAAGAGTATGTTATCAGTGCTGCTGTCTGTCCTGCTATGCAGACAGCAGCGCTGGCTGGGAGCAGCGTGACAGTGGGCAGCATCACATTGGGGGCGTGGCCTAATGGGACCGGGCCATGCACAGAGGGTCTCGATCTGCTGGTTTTCCAGGCGTTTGGAGATGACGTCATCTCCAAGCACCGGCCAGACGAGACTGCCCCCGGGTGCAGTGTAAACGTGTTCCAGATCCCGGGTCAGACCCAAGACTTCTAGCGGAAAAAGGGTAATAGTTAACTTATGCCACTGTCCCAGTGTTAGATAATATTGTTCTGCCACCTGCACCCCCCCATTTATTTTTAAGTTGTGCCTTCTGTCCCCAATAATATATAAATGTAACTTGTGCCCATCCTCCACTTATATATTTAACTTATGTCGCTACCTCATCTTAAATAATATATTAAGATATGATTTTATTAATTTATGCCACATGCCCCCTTACATACAGTACTTATATTGTCACTTGCCTCGCGATATATATTTACTTTGTACCCATATCCGCCCTTTTATATTTAAGTTGTGTTTCCTGAGTGACTCCCTTTATATTAAAATTGTGGCCCTGTTCCTCCTTATATTTAACTTATGCCCACTAACCTCCCTTTTTATATATTTGTGTAACTTGAACTTCCTGCCCCCCCCTTTTATTACAATATAATTATTTAACTTATGCCCCCTGTTCTCTAATATATGTACTGAAGTTATGACACCCCACCACCTACCTTGCTCTTCTGCTGTCCTACTGTTCTACTTATTATGTGCAGCAGCCGCACACCAGACAGGGCAAACTGAAGAGGCTTCCTATGTGCTGCCAGTGACACATCGAGTGCAGGGGCGGAGCTTCTGCCGGAATGGGGGCGGAGCCTCGGACGGGACAGGGGGCGGAGCCTCAGGCAGATGCAGACAGGGGAAGCAGCCCCTTCTGGACAATCCCTGGGGTTGTCGCTTGTCGGGAGTCGGACTTTGGCCAGCCGATCAGGGGTGGGGTGATGACAGGATCTTTTTTCTCCTGTCAGCGCTGGCTGCACTGCAGGGGATCTATGGGCCTATTTTCAATGGGAGGCTTGGAGCTGCAGCTCCATCCGCCCCATTGTTAATCCGGCCCTGGGCACGCGCCCAGACAGAGATGCTTACAATGGGAAGCGGCTTGTGCACTCTTGGCATGACTAGGTGGATGGATCGGCTAGTCATGCCGGTAGTTCACGCCTGTGCCTCGGCCGGGTGAAATGACGGATACTCCATCTGTATATCCAGGCATGCTCCATCCATTTCAGAGTGCTGTGTCCATTGCTCATATTCTTATGTTATAACTTCTTTTCCTATTTTCATAATTCTTTTTATCACCACATTGTCATGAATTAAAATTAACAGTATCAATAAAAATGATAAATGAACTAAATTTAAAATAAATTTATATAAATGAACCATCCACACTTGTATATCGAACCTTCTACATATCAAATATATCTTTGAGGAATTTGAGAATTTGATCCAAAACAATAAATTGAAATCATGATTACAGCATCTAAAATACTGCTTTTTTTCTTATTTGCCGTAATCATCTTTTTTGTGAACTGAAATTTTGAGCCGGGCCTAATGTGTCATTTTTTTAAATATTCCTTTATTATATTTTGTGCTGTGTCTACCCTCCCAGTATATACTTCCAAGGGCTGTTGCTACTCCGTCCATCTAGGTGTGTTCTGTCTATCCATCCAGGAGTTTTGGCCCAGTATTATGAAAATAAATAAAATATTTTGTTTTGTACCCAAGTATACTGTACATCCAGGGGCTGCTGCCTCGCCTTTCAGTGACTAGGTTTTTTTGTGTTCTGTCCACCAATCTATCCAGGCTCTGCCCCAGTGTTTAAAAAAATTAATAATATAAAAAAAAATATGTATTGTATTTTGTACTGTACCCCAGTATACGGTACATCCAGGTTCCTGGATTCATTGAAATCTCTTTCTGAGTACACACTGGAGGGTGGGCAACTTTAGTAAAGCAAAGACAGTTTTTGAAAGGGCCACCAAATTAGCTTGTTTCTCTGCCAGTATTGGAACAGACTGCCTGATATGCCTATTTGGATTGCTATGACTAAAATAATCATTAACCATTTTTTTAATGATAACCGTATGCAGTCACAGTAGACATGTCAGTAATAATTATAGGCAGTTCCTTCAGTCCAGATCAGATGTGAAAAGTTTTTCTGAATGATCTGCCTCACTGCCACTGGGTCTCTTAGAATACTTTGCAGAATGGCAATAATGTCATGCAATTTTCAAGGCTCGTGAAAAAAAAAGGTTTGTAATTTGTTTTTGTGTGATTAGATGGGTGAAGTAGTACTTACAAAAATTCGGAAATTAAGATACAGGTTGAGTATCCCTTATCCAAAATACTTGGGACCAGAGGTATTTTGGATATGGGATTTTTCCGTATTTTGGAATAATTGCATACCATAATGAGATATCAAGGTGATGGGACCCAAGTCTAAGCACAGAATGCATTTATGTTACATATACACCTTATACACACAGCCTGAAGGTACTTTTAGCCAATATTTTTTATAAATTTGTGCATTAAACAAAGTGTGTGTACATTCACACAATTCATTTATGTTTCATATACACCTTATACACACAGCCTGAAGGTCATTTAATACAATATTTTTAATAACTTTCTGTATTAAACAAAGTTTGAGTACATTGAGCCACAGAAAACAAAGATTTCACTATGTCACTCTCACTCAAAAAATTCCGTATTTCGGAATATTCCGTATTTCGGAATATTTGGATATGGGATACTCAACCTGTAGTTCGTTATCTAAGTGTGTAGGTTTTAGTTGCCTCAGCCGGCTTTACACAAAGTATGTACCACATATGTATGTGTTTGACAAATATAAACAACCAAATATTTTATTAATTAAATATATTTAATTTCCACTTTATTGCCCACATCCTGGACAAAGGACAAGAACTGCAAGATCAGATGGATGATGACTAGAGATGTGCTGCGGGCATTTTTTGTGTTTTGTTTTTTGGTTTTGGATTCAGTTCCACAGTCGTGTTTGGATTCGGGCGCGTTTTGGCAAAAACACCCTTTTAGATTTTGCATTTTGGATTCGTGTGTTTTTAAAAAAACAACAACTCAAAAACAGTTTAAATAATAGACTTTGGGGGTCATTTTGATCCTATAGTATTATTCACCCCAAAAACCAAAATTTCCACTAATTTCCAGTCTATTCTGAACACCTCACACCTCACAATATTATTTTTAGTCCTAATATTTGCACCGAGGTCACTGGACAACTAAGCTAAGCGACCCAAGTGGGCGGCACAAACACCTGGCCCATCTAGGAGTGGCACTGCAGTGTCAGACAGGATGGCATTTAAAAAAATAGTCCCCAAACAGCACATGTTGCAAAGATAAATAAAAAAAGAGGTGCAAGATGGAATTGTCCTTGGGCCCTCCCACCCACCCTTATGTTGTATAAACAGGACATGCACACTTTAACAAACCAATCATTTCAGCGACAGGGTCTGCCACACGACTATGGCTGAAATTACTGGTTGGTTTGGGCCCCCACCAAAAAAGAAGCAATTAATCTCTCCTTGCACAAACTAGCTCTACAGAGGCAAGATGTCCACCTCATCCTCATCGTCTGATTCCTCACCCCTTTCACTGTGTACATCCTCCTCCTCACAGAGCATTAATTTGTCCCCACTAAAATCCACCATCACAGGTCCCTGTGTACTTTCTGGAGCCAATTGCTGGTAAATGTCTCCATGGAGGAATTTATAATTCATTTGGATGAACATCATCTTCTCCACATTTTCAGGAAGTAACCTCCTACACCGATCGCTGACAAGGTGACCGGCTGCACTAAACACTCTTTCGGAGTACACACTGGAGGGGGGTTAACTTAAGTAAAATAAAGCCAGTATACATACGGACTGTCTGACATGCCTACAGTGATGCTGTCACTCATATAATCCTCCACCATTCTTTCAATGGTGACAAATTCACATGCAGTTACAGTAGACGACATGTCAGTAATTGTTGGCAGGTTCTTCAGTCTGGACCAGATGTCAGCACTTGCTTTTGACTGCCCTGCATCACCGCCAGCGGGTGGTTTTGGAAATTGTATCCTTTTCCTGGCAACTCCAGTGGCGGTAGAAAATCAAGGAGGTGCTGTTGGCGGGTCACGTTCCGCTTGACTTGACAATTGTCTCACCAGCAGGTCTTTGAACATCTGCAGACTTGTGTCTGCTGGAAAGAGAGATACAACGTAAGCTTGAAACCTAGGATCGAGCACGGTGGCCAAAATTTAGTGCTCTGATTTCAACAGATGGACCACCCGTGAATCCTGACTAAGCGAATGAAGGGCTCCATCCAATAGTCCCACATGCTTAGCGGAATCACTCCATTTTAGCTCCTCTTTCAATCTCTCCAGCTGCTTCTGCAAAAGCCTGATGAGATGAATGACCTGACTTAGGCTGGCAGTGTCTGAACTGACTTCACGTGTGTCAAGTTCAAAGGGTTGGAGAACCTTGCACAACATAAAAATAATTCTCCACTGCGCTTGAGTCAGGTGCATTCCCCCTCCTTTGCCTATATCAGGGGCAGATGTATAGGCTTGAATGGCCTTTTGCTGCTCCTCCATCCTCTGAAGCATATAGAGTGTTGAATTCCAACTCGTTACCATATCTTGCTTCAGCTGACGGCAGGGCATGTTCAGAAGTGTTTGCTGGAGCTCCAGTCTTCGGCACGCGGTGGCTGAATGCCGAAAGTGGCCCATAATTTTTCGGGCCAGCGACAGCATCTCCGGCATGCCCCTGTCATTTATCAAAAAATTATGCACCACAAAATTAATTGTATGTGCAAAACATGGGACGTGCTGGAATTTGCCCACATGTAATGCACGCACAATATTGGTGGTATTGTCCGATATCACAAATCCCCAGGAAAGTCCAATTGGGGTAAGCCAATCTGCGATGATGTTCCTCAGTTTCTGTAAGAGGTTGTCAGCTGTGTGCCTCTTACGGAAAGTGGTGATACAAAGCGTAGCCTGCCTAGGAACGAGTTGGCGTTTGCAAGATGCTGCTACTGGTGCGGCTGCTGCTGTTGTTGCTGCGGGAGGCAATACATCTACCCAGTGGGCTGTCACAGTCATATAGTCCTTAGTCTACCCTGCTCCACTTGTCCACATGTTTGTGGTTAAGTGGACAGTGGGTACAACTGCATTTTTTAGGACACTGAGGACACTTTTTTCTGACGTCTGTGTACATTCTCAGTATCTCCTGCCTATTGAAGTAGAACCTAGATGGGATTTGGTACCGGGGACACACTACCTCAAGCAATTCTCTAAGTCCCTGTGAACTTACGGTGGATACCGGACGCATGTCTAACACCAACATAGTTGTCAAGGCCTGAGTTATCCACTTTGCAACGGGAGGACTGCTTAGATATTTCATCTTCATTGCAAAGGACTGTTGGACAGTCAATTGCTTACTGAAAATAGTACAAGTGGTCTTCTGACTTCCCCACTGGGATGACAATCGACTCCCAGCAGCAACAACAGCAGCGCCAGCAGCAGTTGGCGTTACACTAAAGAATCCTTCAGAGGAATCCCAGTTAGGAAAGGAATCATCAGATTTGCCAGTGACATGGCCTGCAGGACTATTGGCGTTCCTGTCGAAGGAGGAAATTGACATTGAGGGAGTTGGTGGTGTGGTTGCAGGAGCTTGAGTACAAGAGGAAGAAGGGATTTAATTGTCAGTGGACTGCTTCCACTGTCACCCAAAGTTTTTGAACTTGTCAATGACTTCTGATGAATGCACTCCAGGTGACGTATAAGGGAGTATGTTCCTAGGTGGTTAACGTCCTTACCCCTACTTATTACAGCTTGACAAAGGCAACACATGGCTTGACACCAGTTGTCCGCATTTCGGTTTAAATAATTCCACACCGAAGAGATGATTTTTTTTTTTTTTTGTATTTTGACTAGGCATGTTAATGGCCTTATTCATCCCACGGACAACAGTTGTCTCCCTGGGTGCCTGACCTAAACAAACCACCTCACCATCAGAATCCTCCTTGTCAATTTCCTCCTCAGCGCCAGCAACATCCATATCCTCATCCTGGTGTACTTCAACAGTGAAATCTTCAATTTGAATATCAGGAACTGGACTGTGGGTGCTCATTCCAGCACTTGCAGGGGGCGTCCAAATGGTGGAAGGAGCCACCTCTTCCCGTCCAGTGTTGGGAAGGTCAGCCATCGCAACCGACACAATTAGACTCTCCTTGGGGATTTGTGATTTAGAAGAATGCACAGTTCTTTGCTGTGCTTTTGCCAGCTTAACTCTTTTCATTTTTCTAGCGGGAGGATGAGTGCTTCCATCGTAATGTGAAGCTGAACCACTAGTCATGAGAAACACAGGAGAGGGTCTTAGCCGTTCCTTGCCACTGCATGTCGTAAATGGCATATTGGCAAGTTTACGCTTCTCCTCAGATGATTTTAATTTACATTTTTGGGTCATTTTACTGAACTTTTGCTTATTGGATTTTACATGCTCTCTACTATGACATTGGGCATCAGCCTTGGCAGACTACGTTGATGGCATTTCATCATCTCTGCCATGACTAGTGGCAGCAGCTTCAGCACTAGGTGGAAGTGGATCTTGATCTTTCCCTATTTTACCCTCCAAATTTTTGTTCTCCATTTTTTAATGTGTGGAATTATATGCCAGTAATATATATGGAATTAGACGGCAGTAATGTCTGGAATTAGATACCACTAGATAGATACCAGATACCATTGTGACTGGAATGATGATGACCTATGCACAGTGACAGGACACTACCACAGCACCCTACAGCAGCAAGATGCAGCACATAACACTGTACTAGTATTAGTAATGTAGTATTACTGAGCATCACAAGACACTGAGCACTGATTATACTGAGCACTGATGATACTGAGCACTGATTATACTAAGCACTGATGATACTGAGCACTGATGATACTGAGCAATGATACTGAGCACTGATGATATTGAGCACTGATGATACTGAGCACTGATTATACAGAGCACTGATGATACTGAGCAATGATACTGAGCACTGATGATATTGAGCACTGATTATTCTGAGCACTGATTATACTGAGCACTGATACTGAGCACAGATGATACTGGGCACTGATGATACTGAGCACTAATACTGAGCACTGATGATACTGAGCACTGATTATTCTTAGCACTGATGATACTGAGCACTGATACTAAGCACTGATGATAATGAGCACTGATGATACTGAGCACTGATACTGAGCACTGATGATACTGAGCACTGATACTGAGCACTGATGATACTGAGCACTGATTATAGTGAGCACTGATTATACTACGTAGAACTGACACTGAGCAGCACAATGCAGCACAATACACTGTACTAGTATTACCGAGCAGCACAAAAGCACTCTGAAATTGTCACCCCCCAGATACCACTGTGACTGGAATAATGATGACAGATGCACAGTCACAGGACACAACTACCACAGCACCCTACAGCAGCAAGATGCAGCACAAGAGAGACACTGTACTAGTAACTATTACTGAGCAGCAATAGGCACTGATACTGAGCACTGATATTGATATTTGCCACTGAGAGAGCGTAGCCACATCCTCTCTGTACCCGCTACAATGCACGAGTGAAAATGGCGGCGACGTGCGGCTCTTTCTATGGAATCCGAATCTCGCGAGAATCCGAAAGCAGGATGATGACATTTTGCCTCGTTCGGGTATTCCGAGTCAGGCGGGAACAACCAAGCCTGCCTCGGACCCGTACAAAACACGTGGAGTTTGGGGGGTTCGGGTCTCAGAACCGAACCAGCTCATCTCTAATGTTGACAATTTGTTTTTTATTTGGAATCCAAGTCTGGTGGGAAATCCCAGGCTGTCATGTATTTCTCTAGACCCTCCTCCCTCATAAATTATATATCAATCCTTCCTTTCTTCACCTGCCTCACACTACATGCATACTTCAACTCCTATAGGCCTCTAATCTAGTTATTATTTATTGATTAATGAAAGCTTTCTTGCTTACTTTCTATGGCAAGGGGGCCCTAATTTGTACAACTTAATTAGGTAATGAGGTGCTACTCTGCTTGAGACTTAATTCAATGTACAGAGGGAAAAATTGTATAAGTCTCAAGCAGAGTAGCACCTCATTACCTAATTAAGGTGTGCAAATTAGGGCCTCCTTCTCTCAGTAACTGATGTATTTATTAGTGATGAGCGCCGAAAAATTTTTGTGTTTTGTGTTTTGGTTTTGGGTTCGTTTCCGCGGCCGTGTTTTGGGTTCGAACGCGTTTTGGCAAAACCTCACCGATTTTTTTTTTACGGATTCGGGTGTGTTTTGGAAAAAACCCTAAAAAACAGCTTAAAACATAGAATTTGGGGGTCATTTTGATCCCATAGTATTATTAACCTCAATAACCATAATTAACACTCATTTTCAGTTTATTCTGAACACCTTACACCTCACAATATTATTTTTAGTCCTAAAATTTGCACCGAGGTCGCTGGATGACTAAGCTCAGCGACCCTAGTGGCCGACACAAACACCTGGCCCATCTAGGAGTGGCACTGCAGTGTCACGCCGGCTGGCCCTTCAAAAAACACTCCCCAAACAGCACATGACGTAAAGAAAAAAAGAGGCGCAATGAGGTAGCTGTGTGAGTAAGCTAAGCGACCCTAGTGGCCGACACAAACACCTGGCCCATCTAGGAGTGGCACTGCAGTGTCACGCCGGCTGGCCCTTCAAAAAACACTCCCCAAACAGCACATGATGCAAAGAAAAAAAAAGGCGCAATGAGGTAACTGTGTGAGTAAGCTAAGCGAACCTAGTGGCCGACACAAACACCTGGCCCATCTAGGAGTGGCACTGCAGTGTCACGCCAGCTGGCCCTTCAAAAAACACTCCCCAAACAGCACATGACGCAAAGAAAAAAAGAGGCGCAATGAGGTAGCTGTGTGAGTAAGCTAAGCGACCCTAGTGGCCGACACAAACACCTGGCCCATCTAGGAGTGGCACTGCAGTGTCACGCCGGCTGGCCCTTCAAAAAACACTCCCCAAACAGCACATGACGCAAAGAAAAAAAGAGGCGCAATGAGGTAGCTGTGTGAGTAAGCTAAGCGACCCTAGTGGCCGACACAAACACCTGGCCCATCTAGGAGTGGCACTGCAGTGTCACGCCGGCTGGCCCTTCAAAAAACACTCCCCAAACAGCACATGACGCAAACAAAAAAAGAGGCGCAATGAGGTAGCTGTGTGAGTAAGCTAAGCGACCCTAGTGGCCGACACAAACACCTGGCCCATCTAGGAGTGGCACTGCAGTGTCACGCCGGCTGGCCCTTCAAAAAACACTCCCCAAACAGCACATGACGCAAAGAAAAAAAGAGGCGCAATGAGGTAGCTGTGTGAGTAAGCTAAGCGACCCTAGTGGCCGACACAAACACCGGGCCCATCTAGGAGTGGCACTGCAGTGTCACGCAGGATGGCCCTTCAAAAAACACTCCCCAAACAGCACATGACGCAAAGAAAAAAAGAGGCGCAATGAGGTATCTGTGTGAGTAAGCTAAGCGACCCTAGTGGCCGACACAAACACCTGGCCCATCTAGGAGTGGCACTGCAGTGTCACGCCGGCTGGCCCTTCAAAAAACACTCCCCAAACAGCACATGACGCAAAGAAAAAAAGAGGCGCAATGAGGTAGCTGTGTGAGTAAGCTAAGCGACCCTAGTGGCCGACACAAACACCTGGCCCATCTAGGAGTGGCACTGCAGTGTCACGCCGGCTGGCCCTTCAAAAAACACTCCCCAAACAGCACATGACGCAAAGAAAAAAAGAGGCGCAATGAGGTAGCTGTGTGAGTAAGCTAAGCGACCCTAGTGGTCGACACAAAGACCTGGCCCATCTAGGAGTGGCACTGCAGTGTCACGCAGGATGGCCCTTCAAAAAACACTCCCCAAACAGCACATGACGCAAAGAAAAAAAGAGGCGCACTGAGGTAGCTGTGTGAGTAAGCTAAGCGACCCTAGTGGCCGACACAAATACCTGGCCCATCTAGGAGTGGCACTGCAGTGTCACGCAGGATGGCCCTTCAAAAAACACTCCCCAAACAGCACATGACGCAAAGAAAAATTAAAGAAAAAAGAGGTGCAAGATGGAATTGTCCTTGGGCCCTCCCACCCACCCTTATGTTGTATAAACAGGACATGCACACTTTAACCAACCCATCATTTCAGTGACAGGGTCTGCCACACGACTGTGACTGAAATGACGGGTTGGTTTGGACCCCCCCCAAAAAAGAAGCAATTAATCTCTCCTTGCACATATTGGCTCTACAGAGGCAAGATGTCCACCTCATCATCATCCTCCGATATATCACCGTGTACATCCCCCTCCTCACAGATTATCAATTCGTCCCCACTGGAATCCACCATCTCAGCTCCCTGTGTACTTTGTGGAGGCAATTCCTGCTGGTCAATGTCTCCACGGAGGAATTGATTATAATTCATTTTAATGAACATCATCTTCTCCACATTTTCTGGATGTAACCTTGTACGCCGATTGCTGACAAGGTGAGCGGCGGCACTAAACACTCTTTCGGAGTACACACTTGTGGGAGGGCAACTTAGGTAGAATAAAGCCAGTTTGTGCAAGGGCCTCCAAATTGCCTCTTTTTCCTGCCAGTATAAGTACGGACTGTCTGACGTGCCTACTTGGATGCGGTCACTCATATAATCCTCCACCATTCTTTCAATGGTGAGAGAATCATATGCAGTGACAGTAGATGACATGTCCGTAATCGTTGTCAGGTCCTTCAGTCCGGACCAGATGTCAGCATCAGCAGTCGCTCCAGACTGCCCTGCATCACCGCCAGCGGGTGGGCTCGGAATTCTGAGCCTTTTCCTCGCACCCCCAGTTGCGGGAGAATGTGAAGGAGGAGATGTTGACAGGTCGCGTTCCGCTTGACTTGACAATTTTCTCACCAGCAGGTCTTTGAACCCCAGCAGACTTGTGTGTGCCGGAAAGAGAGATCCAAGGTAGGTTTTAAATCTAGGATCGAGCACGGTGGCCAAAATGTAGTGCTCTGATTTCAACAGATTGACCACCCGTGAATCCTTGTTAAGCAAATTAAGGGCTCCATCCACAAGTCCCACATGCCTAGCGGAATCGCTCTGTCTTAGCTCCTCCTTCAATGTCTCCAGCTTCTTCTGCAAAAGCCTGATGAGGGGAATGACCTGACTCAGGCTGGCAGTGTCTGAACTGACTTCACGTGTGGCAAGTTCAAAAGGTTGCAGAACCTTGCACAACGTTGAAATCATTCTCCACTGCGCTTGAGACAGGTGCATTCCACCTCCTATATCGTGCTCAGTTGTATAGGCTTGAATGGCCTTTTGCTGCTCCTCCAACCTCTGAAGCATATAGAGGGTTGAATTCCGCCTCGTTACCACCTCCTGCTTCAGATGATGGCAGGGCAGGTTCAGGCGTTTTTGGTGGTGCTCCAGTCTTCGGTACGTGGTGCCTGTACGCCGAAAGTGTCCCGCAATTCTTCTGGCCACCGACAGCATCTCTTGCACGCCCCTGTCGTTTTTTAAATAATTCTGCACCACCAAATTCAAGGTATGTGCAAAACATGGGACGTGCTGGAATTTGCCCAGATTTAATGCACACACAATATTGCTGGCGTTGTCCGATGCCACAAATCCACAGGAGAGTCCAATTGGGGTAAGCCATTCCGCAATGATCTTCCTCAGTTGCCGTAAGAGGTTTTCAGCTGTGTGCGTATTCTGGAAAGCGGTGATACAAAGCGTAGCCTGCCTAGGAAAGAGTTGGCGTTTGCGAGATGCTGCTACTGGTGCCGCCGCTGCTGTTCTTGCGGCGGGAGTCCATACATCTACCCAGTGGGCTGTCACAGTCATATAGTCCTGAGCCTGCCCTGCTCCACTTGTCCACATGTCCGTGGTTAAGTGGACATTGGGTACAGCTGCATTTTTTAGGACACTGGTGACTCTTTTTCTGAGGTCTGTGTACATTTTCGGTATTGCCTGCCTAGAGAAATGGAACCTAGATGGTATTTGGTAACGGGGACACAGTACCTCCAACAAGTCTCTAGTTGGCTCTGCAGTAATGATGGATACCGGAACCACGTTTCTCACCACCCAGGATGCCAAGGCCTCAGTTATCCGCTTTGCAGCAGGATGACTGCTGTGATATTTCATCTTCCTCGCAAAGGACTGTTGGACAGTCAATTGCTTGGTGGAAGTAGTAAAAGTGGTCTTACGACTTCCCCTCTGGGATGACCATCGACTCCCAGCAGCAACAACAGCAGCGCCAACAGCAGTAGGCGTTACACGCAAGGATGCATCGGAAGAATCCCAGGCAGGAGAGGACAGAATTGCCAGTGACATGGCCTGCAGGACTATTGGCATTCCTGGGGAAGGAGGAAATTGACACTGAGGGAGTTGGTGGGGTGGTTTGCGTGAGCTTGGTTACAAGAGGAAGGGATTTACTGGTCAGTGGACTGCTTCCGCTTTCGCCCAAAGTTTTTGAACTTGTCACTGACTTATGATGAATGCGCTGCAGGTGACGTATAAGGGAGGATGTTCCGAGGTGGTTAACGTCCTTACCCCTACTTATTACAGCTTGACAAAGGCAACACACGGCTTGACACCTGTTGTCCGCATTTCTGTTGAAATACTTCCACACCGAAGAGCTGATTTTTTTGATATTTTCACCAGGCATGTCAATGGCCATATTCCTCCCACGGACAACAGGTGTCTCCCCGGGTGCCTGACTTAAACAAACAACCTCACCATCAGAATCCTCCTGGTCAATTTCCTCCCCAGCGCCAGCAACACTCATATCCTCCTCATCCTGGTGTACTTCAACACTGACATCTTCAATCTGACTATCAGGAACTGGACTGCGGGTGCTCCTTCCAGCACTTGCAGGGGGCGTGCAAATGGTGGAAGGCGCATGCTCTTCACGTCCAGTGTTGGGAAGGTCAGGCATCGCAACCGACACAATTGGACTCTTCTTGTGGATTTGGGATTTCGAAGAACGCACAGTTCTTTGCTGTGCTTTTACCAGCTTGAGTCATTTCATTTTTCTAGCGAGAGGCTGATTGCTTCCATCCTCATGTGAAGCTGAACCACTAGCCATGAACATAGGCCAGGGCCTCAGCCGTTCCTTGCCACTCCGTGTGGTAAATGGCATATTGGCAAGTTTACGCTTCTCCTCCGACAATTTTATTTTAGATTTTGGAGTCCTTTTTTTACTGATATTTGGTGTTTTGGATTTTACATGCTCTGTACCAAGATATTGGGCATCGGCCTTGGCAGACGACGTTGATGGCATTTCATCGTCTCGGCCATGACTAGTGGCAGCAGCTTCAGCACGAGGTGGAAGTGGATCTTGATCTTTCCCTATTTTTGGAACCTCAACATTTTTGTTCTCCATATTTTAATAGGCACAACTAAAAGGCACCTCAGGTAATCAATGGAGATGGATGGATACTAGTATACTTATGGATGGACGAGCGACTGCCGACACAGAGGTAGCTACAGCCGTGGACTACCGTACTGTATCTGCTGCTAATATAGACTGGATGATAATGAGATGAAATTATTAATATATATATATATAATATCACTAGTACTGCAGCCGGACAGGTATATATATTTATTATGTAATGACGGACCTGCTGGACACTGTCAGCTCAGCACCGCAGACTGCTAAAGTAAGCTACTATAGTATGTATCAAGAAGAAAGAAAAAAAAAACCACGGGTAGGTGGTATACAATTATGGATGGACGAGCGACTGCCGACACAGAGGTAGCTACAGCCGTGGACTACCGTACTGTGTCTGCTGCTAATATAGACTGGATGATAATGAGATGAAATTATTAATATATATATATATATAATATCACTAGTACTGCAGCCGGACAGGTATATATATTTATTATGTAATGACGGACCTGCTGGACACTGTCAGCTCAGCACCGCAGACTGCTAAAGTAAGCTACTATAGTATGTATCAAGAAGAAAGAAAAAAAAAACCACGGGTAGGTGGTATACAATTATGGATGGACGAGCGACTGCCGACACAGAGGTAGCTACAGCCGTGGACTACCGTACTGTGTCTGCTGCTAATATAGACTGGATGATAATGAGATGAAATTATTAATATATATATATATATATATATAATATCACTAGTACTGCAGCCGGACAGGTATATATATTTATTATGTAATGACGGACCTGCTGGACACTGTCAGCTCAGCACCGCAGACTGCTAAAGTAAGCTACTATAGTATGTATCAAGAAGAAAGAAAAAAAAAACCACGGGTAGGTGGTATACAATTATGGATGGACGAGCGACTGCCGACACAGAGGTAGCTACAGCCGTGGACTACCGTACTGTGTCTGCTGCTAATATAGACTGGATGATAATGAGATGAAATTATTAATATATATATATATATATATATAATATCACTAGTACTGCACCCGGACAGGTATATATATTTATTATGTAATGACGGACCTGCTGGACACTGTCAGCTCAGCACCGCAGACTGCTAAAGTAAGCTACTATAGTATGTATCAAGAAGAAAGAAAAAAAAAAAACCACGGGTAGGTGGTATACAATTATGGATGGACGAGCGACTGCCGACACAGAGGTAGCTACAGCCGTGGACTACCGTACTGTGTCTGCTGCTAATATAGACTGGATGATAATGAGATGAAATTATTAATATATATATATATAATATCACTAGTACTGCAGCCGGACAGGTATATATATTTATTATGTAATGACGGACCTGCTGGACACTGTCAGCTCAACACCGCAGACTGCTAAAGTAAGCTACTATAGTATGTATCAAGAAAAAAAAATAAAAAAAAAACACGGGTAGGTGGTATACAATTATGGATGGACGAGCGACTGCCGACACAGAGGTAGCTACAGCCGTGGACTACCGTACTGTGTCTGCTGCTAATATAGACTGGATGATAATGAGATGAAATTATTAATATATATATATATAATATCACTAGTACTGCAGCCGGACAGGTATATATATTTATTATGTAATGACGGACCTGCTGGACACTGTCAGCTCAGCACCACAGACTGCTAAAGTAAGCTACTATAGTATGTATCAAGAAGAAAGAAAAAAAAAAACCACGGGTAGGTGGTATACAATTATGGATGGACGAGCGACTGCTGACACAGAGGTAGCTACAGCCGTGGACTACCGTACTGTGTCTGCTGCTAATATAGACTGGATGATAATGAGATGGAATTAAAATATATATATATAATATCACTAGTACTGCAGCCGGACAGGTATATATTTATTTATTTATTATGTATGACGGACCTGCTGGACACTGTCAGCAGAATGCGTTTATAAAAACACCACACGACGAGTGTTTAACTTTTTCAGGCAGACAATCACAATATACTGGTGGTCAGCAGACAATCACAATATACTGGTGGTCACTGTCAGTGGTCACTGGTCAGTCACACTGGCAGTGGCACTCTGGCAGCAAAAGTGTGCACTGTACTTAAAATATGTACTCCTGCTATAACTGCTCCCCAGTCTCCCCCACAATTAAGCTGTATGAGCAGTGAGCACTCAGCACAGTCAGATAATAATTAATGATATACAGTATTACATATGATGCAGCACACTGGGCTGAGCACAGATATGGTATGTGACTGTGTCACACTGTGTATCGTTTTTTTTCAGGCAGAGAACGGATTAATTAAACTGGTGGTCAGGTCACTGGTCACACTATCAGCAAGTAGTACTCCTAAGCAGACAATCACAATATACTGGTGGTCAGTGTGGTCACAATGGCAGTGTGGCACTCTGGCAGCAAAAGTGTGCACTGTACTTAAAATATGTACTCCTGCTCTCTAACTGCTCCCCAGTCTCCCCCACAAGTCAGATATACAGTCACACTATCAGCAAGTAGTAGTACTCCTAATGCTCCCCAAAATTACTAAATAGTGTCTCTCTAACTCTCTACTCTAGTCTCTCTTCTCTATAAACGGAGAGGACGCCAGCCACGTCCTCTCCCTATCAATCTCAATGCACGTGTGAAAATGGCGGCGACGCGCGGCTCCTTATATAGAATCCGAGTCTCGCGATAGAATCCGAGCCTCGCGAGAATCCGACAGCGGGATGATGACGTTCGGGCGCGCTCGGGTTAACCGAGCAAGGCGGGAAGATCCGAGTCGCTCGGACCCGTGGAAAAAAACCTGAAGTTCGGGCGGGTTCGGATTCCGAGGAACCGAACCCGCTCATCACTAGTATTTATACATATTTCTGAAGGTAGGAGACACCTTCATCCTAATAAAAACCCTGCCCCACCCACCCTCACTGATTTTAAATAGTCTAGCACTTTGCCTGCGTATGTAGGATGAGCACACTGAGGTAAGACTTCTATATTTTGGTTTACTATGGCAGTCAATACTGGGGGGACTCTCTGGGGTGTGGGGCTCCCTGTGCCTGCCGTTGCTGGACGTCCCTGGGGCATCGCAAGTTAACACTATTTCATCACTCCATGGCACTTATAGTTTGTCTTATATATATGTAACACTTTCACATTATTTTCTTTTACTCCTCACATTATTCACACATGCAGCAGCAGCTGCTCCTACCTCTTTAACTCTTTATTTGTATCACTCTTGCGATGCCCAGGGGTTGTCTGGCTGGGTGGCTCTGGGGTGTCCTGCTCCCAGGACCTGAACCACTATAGTTAGTGTTAGGGACTTACCCAATGAGAGGCTACCTTGATGCGATGGGTAAGCTCATAGTTCTGGCCAGGAATATGCTAAGTGCCTCTGGTTATTACAGGTTGAGCTAGTGTGAGACAGTGCACCTGCTACTTTTTCCCTCTGTATATTACTTTCTATGGGATCATACAGTTTATTAAACTGCCACCCCGTCTACCACTGCAGTGCTCCTCTGTTTCCTAAATGAGCCATGTTGGAATATTAAGTGCCACATTTTTGGTCCGCCCACTGCTGTCGCTTAACAGCTACCTAGGTGCAACCTTTTGGCCTAAACTGGATAAAAACAATATTGTGAACTTTGAGCTGTTCAAAATAGACTGGAAATGAGTGGAAGTTAATGTTTTTGAGGTTACTAATACTGTAGGAACAAAAACACCCCCAAATTCTGCAATTTTAGCTGTTTTTATAATTTTTTAAAAAGAATATAGATTCAAAACCAAATCCAAAACCCGCAGGGGCAGTTTTGGCAAAACCAATGCAGATGCAAAACACAATGGAGATACAGATCTAAATCCAAAACACAAAACCCCCAAAATGGCCTGTTGCATACCCATAGTTTGAGTCATTAAGTTCTTTACAGAAACAAAAAACATTTTTCAGTTCTGAGATCTAAAGCATAAAATAGGTAAAAGGAAGAATTTTCAGTCTCTTAAAAAAGTTGGACATTATTTACATACCAGCTTCTTTTATATATATATATATATATATATATATATCCCACAAAAAAAAGGAAACATGAGTTTTCTTTTCAAGCTGAGATTGTGGCACCTTAAAGAGTGAAAAATTCATAAATATTTTGTTCTGGATGAGACATGTTAAAAAGTAGTATAAGGTATTCAATGTGCCTAACTTGTGTAAGTACAGTAGTATAGACTTGGCTGAAAGCACTATTTTTATCCTAAGGCAAAAACATATTTGCATTTGCCTAAAAGTCTACAAACACAAAAATAACTGTCCACCATGATTCAAATGTGGCTGCAATTTGTAATAGGAAGTGAATAAAATAAAATTATGATTAGAATTTTAATTGACCCAATAATCAACAACATCATTATCATCTTCATCATCATCATCATTGGGCAGACAATGCCACTACAAATTTCTAAGAGTAACACAATTCTTGCTGTTGTTATTACAGAGATACATGCTTCTAATAGTGATTTGTAACATGAAATTTGGTAATCAAACCTTTTTGAATGAATTCATCCTGATCGGACTTCCTCAGAAGTTACAGATTTGTGTTGTACTTTTTGTTCTCTTCTTACTAATTTATACACTAATTTTAGTGGGGAACAGTTTTCTGATATGTGCCATTATTGTCACTCCTAAATTACATACACCTATGTACTATTTCCTGTGCAATTTAGCCTTTATTGATTTGAGCTACCCATCAAGTTCTCTTCCAAAAATGTTGCTGGATATGTTTTCTAAGAGAAGGACAATATCCATCATTGGGTGTCTGGCACAGATGAACACTACTATGTTTCTAGGAATGACTGAGTGTATACTACTGGCAGTGATGGCGTATGACCGTTATATTGCTATATGCTCTCCTTTGCATTATGCGAAAATCATGAATTTGAGGACATGTAATATCATTACAGTCATTCTATGGTCAGGAAATTTCCTTTTAGCGACTTACCCCACTATTCTAAAGCCTTTAGTTTTCTGTAGAGGAAACATATTGAACCATTTTTCTTGTGAGGTATTGGGCCTTCTAGAGCTGGCATGTGGTGATCTCAGCTTTTTTAAAATAATTTTGTTTTTTGGAAGTTTCTTTTCACTAGTAACACCGTTAGTTTTCATTGTGGTGTCCTACATCTGTATCCTTGTATCCATACTAAAAATCCACACAGCAGGTGGAAGGTCTAAAGCTTTTTCTACCTGTTCTTCCCACCTGACTGTGGTGCTACTGATTTATGGGACCAGTATGATCATGTACATGGGACAAACCAAAGATTTTTTATCCAAACATAAGTATATTGCTTTAATTTATGTTCTTGTGATACCTGTATTAAATCCCTTGATCTACAGTATGAAAAACAATGAGGTGAAAAAAGCATTCAGGACAATATTGAACAAGTATTATGCTCCATGAATTGTACAATTATATCAAAATGAGCTCTAAACATGTAATAGTCATATACCATCATGTTAAGGTTGTAATGTGTAACATCATGTTTGACATAACGTTATCCTCCTTCTGCTTGTCAACTGTCTGACTGCCGATAGCAGCACATGTCCATCCCATACAGGAACCATGACAGGGGAAAGGTATTTCCACATAGTTTAGACAAACTTCAGTTATGAAAGTTATGAAAGGGATATAGATTTCAGTGTATACAGGCTAGTGAGCTTGCAGACTCCAAGGAAGTCTCTATTATCCTTAAACTAAAGGTCCATACACACTTAACGATATAATGAGCGACGTTGCTCATTTTCCCCCTCCTTGAGCGACGGCGCTCATTATATCGTTAAGTGTGTATGCCGCCAGCGACGATCGATGCACGGCCCCGCTGGTCGGCAACGATCGTCGCTGTCGGTAGGGCATGCATGAAGGACGTGGACTGTCGTCCACGACCTTCATGCAGGGCTGGCGGGGGCGTGACGTCACTGAGCGATATGAGCGGTCATATCGCTCAGTGCGTACAGGCGGCCGCCGACCGGCCGGCCCGGGAGGGGGAGACGTTAGACGATGTCGCTCACAGAGCGACATCGTCTAATGTGTATGGGCCTTAAGCCATCAATATTTATGGATAGCCAATTTTGAAAGTACACAATTTTTAAATTCCATACTAGTATAAAGAGTGGTTATTTAATATATTTGGACTTGAGTAAGGAAGGGGAGAAATCATATCCGGTTTTCTGATTATTCAAACATATTCCGGCACCAAGGCATCTTGTGGGCAAGGCTGTGGCATGAGACCATATACAGTACTGCTTTTGATCATACATATTTTCACACATAGACAATTCTCTTATGTGTGAATAGGATAATGAGTAAACATAAATACTTTCTAAGAAGTGCTACAAAAAAATAAATATAAGCCCAACATACACATGATGCCCCCCTTTAGCACATAGGGGAATACAAGGAGTTGGAAGCAGCTGTATCTAAAGAAACAACTTGCATTTACACAATACATGCATTCCTGTGTATATACTGTGTACTGAATTGCTCAGATCCCAAGTTCTAGGTGATCCACAATAGGAGTGTAAATATGGGGAAATAATGAAAGCATGATGATACGTTATTAAACATAAAATCTTGCTTTCTGGATGTCAGCCAATGTCATACTGTATATCATCCTCATCTTTATAAATAAATATATAAATATATATATATAGGTAGTGAATGAACGGCGGCACTCAAGCAGACTTAGTCGTTATGAAGATAAAATTTCCTTTAATCGCCTACATGTTTCGGGGAAAATCACCCCGTCCTCAGGGCTCAAACAACAATAAAAGCATCTACATATGACATTTATATACACCACAGACAAAACAACATTAGTACAAAGATTGTACTCACCTGTCCTCACGGCGCCGCCGCCCGCCCGCACATGCTGCACGCTTCCGTGTCGCAGAGTGATGACGTCACGGTGCGCCGCGGGACAGGGAGATCGTCATAGTAACCAACACTAAACAATTGCAGGCATCCGAAGGGCCTGTACAAAGAACATAATACATTTAAAAAGACAACACAATTAAAATACACATAAAGCATCGCTAATGAGGAGGACAGCAATACCTAGTCAAAATAGTATAGCTATCTCAATGGTAATATATTAAATACCTCTGTTATTAATCCAACAGAGTATTAACCATTAATATTTAGCAATAAACAATTTAACCAATAGCAGAATCCCACAACAGAATTAGATGTATATTATGTGGCCCTAAAGAAAACAAAGGAGGCCCAAATTCTCATTGAGGCCACCAGGGGATAATGTTCCCAACCTAAAAATCCAACGGGACTCCTTCTGTAGGAGTAATCTATCCCTATTGCCACCCCTCAAAGAAGTAGGGGTATGGTCAATAAGGATAGCCCGAATGCTAGCCACCCCATGTTTGGCTGTCAGACAATGACGTGCAAAGGGCTGGTCACTTGTGCCCTTCTCAAACGCTTTTTTGATGGCACTCCTATGTAGTGCCATCCTTTCCCTAAACTGTCGTATAGTTTTGCCTATATAGGCTAGACCACAGGGACATGTAAGCAAATAAATTACATGGGTTGTAGTGCACGTTAGACGATGTCTAATAGGGATCTTCTGACCCGTTTGGGGATGATTAAAAGTAGTGCCGGTTTGTAAAGTGTTACATGTGGCACATCCCAGGCATTTGTAGCACCCCATCTTAGGTCTAAGGAAATGGGACTGATTACTTTTGGCCAAATTTGTGACATCAAGGCGAACAATGTGATCTCCTATGTTGCTACCCCTAGTGTGACTGGGAAGTAGTCTAGTATTAGATAGACTACTTAAAGCAGAATCGGTTTGTATGATGGGCCACAATTGTTTGGCCTTGCTCACTATTCGTTTAGTGCTCGTAGTGAATCTGCTTACCCATGGTAGTCTATCGCCCCCCAAGTTCTGATCAGGTCTGGGGTTCAATAATTGTTGCCTAGGAATACGGAGGACCGCCTCCTTAGATTTCTCAAGTTCCCTGATGGGGTACCCCCTTTGTGCAAATCTCAGTAACATTGCATTAAGGGCCACAATGGTCTCCTGAGGGTCCGATGTAATACGCCGCACCCGCAAAAATTGTGAGTACGGCAACCCTTTCTTAAGGGCCAATGGATGAAAACTTTGATGATTCAAAAATGTATTCCTGTCGGTATCTTTAACAAAAATGGAAGTACTAAGCTGACCAGAGCTAAGAGTAATGGAAACATCTAAGTAATTAACATGCTTCTCATCAATCACATATGTAAATTTTACTACATGCTCTGAGGCATTATGTTGTTCCCACAAACTGGTAAGCTCCTCCCTAGAACCACCCCAACAGACCAGAAGATCGTCAATATAACGCCTGTAATAGACGACTTTGGACTTAACTGAAGGGTTAAGGTAAAACATGATATTTTCAAGTTGGTACATGAAGGCATTAGCGTACGATGGAGCCACAGCGGACCCCATCGCACAACCAGAAGACTGTAAGAAAAACTCCCCATTAAAGACAAAATAATTTCTTGTAAGGACCAGATTCAATAAACGTAAAAAGAAAGACACATCTGGACCCTGGTATAAAACATTGCCCTCAATAAGCACTCTGACAGCCTCCACACCTGCATCATGTGGGATGCAGGTGTAGAGGCTGGTCACATCAGCACTACATAAAAGGGTATCAGTGGGTATCGACTCCACTTGCTGTAATTGCAGCAAAAGAGACGATGTGTCCTTTAAGTAGGAAGGCAAAGCTTGAACACAGGGGTTAAGGAAGGCATCCAGGTAGACCGCTATGGGCTGATATAACGAGCCCCTTGCTGACACAATAGGTCGACCTGGGGGATTCTCTAAGGTCTTGTGTACCTTAGGCAAGGTGTAAAAAAGCGGTACTACCGGGAAGTCTACCGTAAGGGCAGTACGAACATCTTGTGATATTATACCCAAATCACTGGATTCCTTTAAATAGATGTCCAGCTCTTTCTTAAAGTCCTTAGTAGGATCTTTCATGAGACGGGAATAAACAGATAAGTCCCTTAATTGGCGCTCACACTCAGCAATATAAGCCCCAATGTCTTGAACAACTATTGACCCACCTTTATCCGCCTTACGAATTATGATGTCGTTTCTGGTAGATAAATTCTTTAATGTAGTGCGTTCTGCAAGAGTGAGATTTAGGTATACTGGCTCATTCATAGCCTGTACACCTTCTTGCTCCACCATGCGGATAAATGTCCTAATTGACGAATTCTGACTGGGGGGGTCAAATTGAGACTTGGGGACTATTTTTGAAAGCTGTCTCGGTATTGCTGAAGAGGCCACCTCCCATGGTGTCTGACATGGGAC
The DNA here is from genome assembly GCF_028390025.1 of Pseudophryne corroboree. Taxonomy (NCBI): domain Eukaryota; kingdom Metazoa; phylum Chordata; class Amphibia; order Anura; family Myobatrachidae; genus Pseudophryne; species Pseudophryne corroboree. The sequence goes on along the minus strand of NC_086447.1, from coordinate 35,736,989 downwards.
TTTGTTATTGAAATATTCCTTACGTTTCAACGTCCTATTGAGACGATAGACCTCCGTCTTCCATTCCAGTGGGTCTGGGATCGTTGTGGGGACAAAGGAAAGTCCTTTAGCCAAAAGGCCATACTCTTGGTCGGAAAGAGGGGTTGATGAAAGATTGAAGACAAGCTCTTTTAGTGACGAGGCGGTCTTAGCTCGTACGATCCTTTGATTTTGCTTGGACCTCCTCGTCCTCTGCCGCGGCCGCTTGTAGGATTGCGATTGGGGCGTCCTTGGACCCCCTTCTGGGTCTGTCCTAAAGGGACCGCTCTCTCAGTAGAGGTTGAAGGTGCTGAGGTCATATCCGAGTCACTCGCCGAGGATGACATGCCAGGTTGTTCCCTGCGTCGCCAATTCTGCTGTCGACGTCTAGAGAAGGTTTGTTGCTGATTAGACCTGGAGCTGCCCAGCCAGGGATAAACTTGCCTTTGTGAATAGTCTCTTTGGACTTTTGCAAGCTTATCTTTTTTAAACCGTATAAGGTCTTGACGGTATTTATCCATCTGGGTGTTCAATTTATTCATCCAGTCGGTCTGTGTATCCGCACAGATAGTGGTTTTATGTTGTAACTCAAAAGACTGGATCTGCTCTTTAACCAGGTTTAGCTCCCGGGTAGATTCCTCCACCACTAATAGAATAAGGTCCATCGAGCACTTATTTAAAATTGCCACCCACCGGCGACAAAAAAGTGCATTGTAGCGGCCTATCGTCGGTGAATTGGATATTCTGAAGCCACGAGGGATTAAATTACTCCGATAATAGTCGGATAATGTAATACCATGGTACATGAAATCACATTCCCTTTGCTTCAGTTTACTCCATTGTCGGTACAACTCCTCATTAGTGTTAGGCACAGTCTCATCAACCAATCTCCTTGCAACCAGGATGGCATTAGCTTCTGCATCAGAGAAACTTAAACGTTCACGTGCGTCCTGATGTACCAAGTCAAGGGTAGCATCCATATCAGGATTAATCTCCATCTTGCCACACAGACCTCAATAATGTTGGAGACTATTAACATAAAACAGGGATTGCATATACCACGCTCCACCAGCGATGAATGGATTTTAAAAGGCTGCCAGTGAGTACAGCCAAAGCAAATGTCGATGTCCTGGGAAGATTTTATAAAGTGCTGGGTGCCATGCAAGGAGAGACCACACAGTGGAAGTCAAACCATAAATATACAGAAGTCATACCGGCACTCCCAGAGACGACAACGAGTTCCTTTGCTGCGGTGCCCTCCAAGTCAGCAATGTGACTAGCATAGGTAGTGAATGAACGGCGGCACTCAAGCAGACTTAGTCGTTATGAAGATAAAATTTCCTTTAATCGCCTACATGTTTCGGGGAAAATCACCCCGTCCTCAGGGCTCAAACAACAATAAAAGCATCTACATATGACATTTATATACACCACAGACAAAACAACATTAGTGCAAAGATTGTACTCACCTGTCCTCACGGCGCCGCCGCCCGCCCGCACATGCTGCACGCTTCCGTGTCGCAGAGTGATGACGTCACGGTGCGCCGCGGGACAGGGAGATCGTCATAGTAACCAACACTAAACAATTGCAGGCATCCGAAGGGCCTGTACAAAGAACATAATACATTTAAAAAGACAACACAATTAAAATACACATAAAGCATCGCTAATGAGGAGGACAGCAATACCTAGTCAAAATTTGTCTGTGGTGTATATAAATGTCATATGTAGATGCTTTTATTGTTGTTTGAGCCCTGAGGACGGGGTGATTTTCCCCGAAACATGTAGGCGATTAAAGGAAATTTTATCTTCATAACGACTAAGTCTGCTTGAGTGCCGCCGTTCATTCACTACCTATGCTAGTCACATTGCTGACTTGGAGGGCACCGCAGCAAAGGAACTCGTTGTCGTCTCTGGGAGTGCCGGTATGACTTCTGTATATTTATGGTTTGACTTCCACTGTGTGGTCTCTCCTTGCATGGCACCCAGCACTTTATAAAATCTTCCCAGGACATCGACATTTGCTTTGGCTGTACTCACTGGCAGCCTTTTAAAATCCATTCATCGCTGGTGGAGCGTGGTATATGCAATCCCTGTTTTATGTTAATAGTCTCCAACATTATTGAGGTCTGTGTGGCAAGATGGAGATTAATCCTGATATGGATGCTACCCTTGACTTGGTACATCAGGACGCACGTGAACGTTTAAGTTTCTCTGATGCAGAAGCTAATGCCATCCTGGTTGCAAGGAGATTGGTTGATGAGACTGTGCCTAACACTAATGAGGAGTTGTACCGACAATGGAGTAAACTGAAGCAAAGGGAATGTGATTTCATGTACCATGGTATTACATTATCCGACTATTATCGGAGTAATTTAATCCCTCGTGGCTTCAGAATATCCAATTCACCGACGATAGGCCGCTACAATGCACTTTTTTGTCGCCGGTGGGTGGCAATTTTAAATAAGTGCTCGATGGACCTTATTCTATTAGTGGTGGAGGAATCTACCCGGGAGCTAAACCTGGTTAAAGAGCAGATCCAGTCTTTTGAGTTACAACATAAAACCACTATCTGTGCGGATACACAGACCGACTGGATGAATAAATTGAACACCCAGATGGATAAATACCGTCAAGACCTTATACGGTTTAAAAAAGATAAGCTTGCAAAAGTCCAAAGAGACTATTCACAAAGGCAAGTTTATCCCTGGCTGGGCAGCTCCAGGTCTAATCAGCAACAAACCTTCTCTAGACGTCGACAGCAGAATTGGCGACGCAGGGAACAACCTGGCATGTCATCCTCGGCGAGTGACTCGGATATGACCTCAGCACCTTCAACCTCTACTGAGAGAGCGGTCCCTTTAGGACAGACCCAGAAGGGGGTCCAAGGACGCCCCAATCGCAATCCTACAAGCGGCCGCGGCAGAGGACGAGGAGGTCCAAGCAAAATCAAAGGATCGTACGAGCTAAGACCGCCTCGTCACTAAAAGAGCTTGTCTTCAATCTTTCATCAACCCCTCTTTCCGACCAAGAGTATGGCCTTTTGGCTAAAGGACTTTCCTTTGTCCCCACAACGATCCCAGACCCACTGGAATGGAAGACGGAGGTCTATCGTCTCAATAGGACGTTGAAACGTAAGGAATATTTCAATAACAAAGTCCCATGTCAGACACCATGGGAGGTGGCCTCTTCAGCAATACCGAGACAGCTTTCAAAAATAGTCCCCAAGTCTCAATTTGACCCCCCCAGTCAGAATTCGTCAATTAGGACATTTATCCGCATGGTGGAGCAAGAAGGTGTACAGGCTATGAATGAGCCAGTATACCTAAATCTCACTCTTGCAGAACGCACTACATTAAAGAATTTATCTACCAGAAACGACATCATAATTCGTAAGGCGGATAAAGGTGGGTCAATAGTTGTTCAAGACATTGGGGCTTATATTGCTGAGTGTGAGCGCCAATTAAGGGACTTATCTGTTTATTCCCGTCTCATGAAAGATCCTACTAAGGACTTTAAGAAAGAGCTGGACATCTATTTAAAGGAATCCAGTGATTTGGGTATAATATCACAAGATGTTCGTACTGCCCTTACGGTAGACTTCCCGGTAGTACCGCTTTTTTACACCTTGCCTAAGGTACACAAGACCTTAGAGAATCCCCCAGGTCGACCTATTGTGTCAGCAAGGGGCTCGTTATATCAGCCCATAGCGGTCTACCTGGATGCCTTCCTTAACCCCTGTGTTCAAGCTTTGCCTTCCTACTTAAAGGACACATCGTCTCTTTTGCTGCAATTACAGCAAGTGGAGTCGATACCCACTGATACCCTTTTATGTAGTGCTGATGTGACCAGCCTCTACACCTGCATCCCACATGATGCAGGTGTGGAGGCTGTCAGAGTGCTTATTGAGGGCAATGTTTTATACCAGGGTCCAGATGTGTCTTTCTTTTTACGTTTATTGAATCTGGTCCTTACAAGAAATTATTTTGTCTTTAATGGGGAGTTTTTCTTACAGTCTTCTGGTTGTGCGATGGGGTCCGCTGTGGCTCCATCGTACGCTAATGCCTTCATGTACCAACTTGAAAATATCATGTTTTACCTTAACCCTTCAGTTAAGTCCAAAGTCGTCTATTACAGGCGTTATATTGACGATCTTCTGGTCTGTTGGGGTGGTTCTAGGGAGGAGCTTACCAGTTTGTGGGAACAACATAATGCCTCAGAGCATGTAGTAAAATTTACATATGTGATTGATGAGAAGCATGTTAATTACTTAGATGTTTCCATTACTCTTAGCTCTGGTCAGCTTAGTACTTCCATTTTTGTTAAAGATACCGACAGGAATACATTTTTGAATCATCAAAGTTTTCATCCATTGGCCCTTAAGAAAGGGTTGCCGTACTCACAATTTTTGCGGGTGCGGCGTATTACATCGGACCCTCAGGAGACCATTGTGGCCCTTAATGCAATGTTACTGAGATTTGCACAAAGGGGGTACCCCATCAGGGAACTTGAGAAATCTAAGGAGGCGGTCCTCCGTATTCCTAGGCAACAATTATTGAACCCCAGACCTGATCAGAACTTGGGGGGCGATAGACTACCATGGGTAAGCAGATTCACTACGAGCACTAAACGAATAGTGAGCAAGGCCAAACAATTGTGGCCCATCATACAAACCGATTCTGCTTTAAGTAGTCTATCTAATACTAGACTACTTCCCAGTCACACTAGGGGTAGCAACATAGGAGATCACATTGTTCGCCTTGATGTCACAAATTTGGCCAAAAGTAATCAGTCCCATTTCCTTAGACCTAAGATGGGGTGCTACAAATGCCTGGGATGTGCCACATGTAACACTTTACAAACCGGCACTACTTTTAATCATCCCCAAACGGGTCAGAAGATCCCTATTAGACATCGTCTAACGTGCACTACAACCCATGTAATTTATTTGCTTACATGTCCCTGTGGTCTAGCCTATATAGGCAAAACTATACGACAGTTTAGGGAAAGGATGGCACTACATAGGAGTGCCATCAAAAAAGCGTTTGAGAAGGGCACAAGTGACCAGCCCTTTGCACGTCATTGTCTGACAGCCAAACATGGGGTGGCTAGCATTCGGGCTATCCTTATTGACCATACCCCTACTTCTTTGAGGGGTGGCAATAGGGATAGATTACTCCTACAGAAGGAGTCCCGTTGGATTTTTAGGTTGGGAACATTATCCCCTGGTGGCCTCAATGAGAATTTGGGCCTCCTTTGTTTTCTTTAGGGCCACATAATATACATCTAATTCTGTTGTGGGATTCTGCTATTGGTTAAATTGTTTATTGCTAAATATTAATGGTTAATACTCTGTTGGATTAATAACAGAGGTATTTAATATATTACCATTGAGATAGCTATACTATTTTGACTAGGTATTGCTGTCCTCCTCATTAGCGATGCTTTATGTGTATTTTAATTGTGTTGTCTTTTTAAATGTATTATGTTCTTTGTACAGGCCCTTCGGATGCCTGCAATTGTTTAGTGTTGGTTACTATGACGATCTCCCTGTCCCGCGGCGCACCGTGACGTCATCACTCTGCGACACGGAAGCGTGCAGCATGTGCGGGCGGGCGGCGGCGCCGTGAGGACAGGTGAGTACAATCTTTGTACTAATGTTGTTTTGTCTGTGGTGTATATAAATGTCATATGTAGATGCTTTTATTGTTGTTTGAGCCCTGAGGACGGGGTGATTTTCCCCGAAACATGTAGGCGATTAAAGGAAATTTTATCTTCATAACGACTAAGTCTGCTTGAGTGCCGCCGTTCATTCACTACCTATGCTAGTCACATTGCTGACTTGGAGGGCACCGCAGCAAAGGAACTCGTTGTCGTCTCTGGGAGTGCCGGTATGACTTCTGTATAATATATATATATATATATATTCTCGTACAGTCCACACTCTAGCCTTTTATATCAATTGCTGGGGTAGCATCCATATGGGCATGCAGGGGCGGATTGGGAACAAAAAGTGGCCCTGGAAAAATTTGTACTAGTGGCCCCACATTGGCCCTCATTCCGAGTTGTTCGCTCGCAAGCTGCTTTTAGCAGCATTGCACACGCTAAGCCACCGCCTACTGGGAGTGAATCTTAGCTTATCAAAATTGCGAACTAAAGATTCTCAAAATTGCGAATAGACACTTCTTAGCAGTTTCTGAGTAGCTCCAGACTTACTCGGCATCTGCGATCAGTTCAGTCCGTTTAGTTCCTGGTTTGATGTCACAAACACACCCAGCGTTCGCCCAGACACTCCCCCGTTTCTCCAGCCACTCCCGCGTTTTTCCCGGAAACAGTAGCGCTTTTTCGCACACTCCCATAAAACGGCCAGTTTCCGCCCAGAAACACCCACTTCCTGTCAATCACATTACGATCGCCAGAACGAAGAAAAAAACGTGAGTAAAATACCTAACTGCATAGCAAATTTACTTGGCGCAGTCGCACTGCGGACATTGCGCATGCGCATTAACTCAATTGCTAGTATATTTCAACCGGAATGCATTCCTTAATTTAATAGAAATATAAGGCTGCTTTAGCTTAATTGATTAAACCTGTAAATCTTACAAAGGTAACCAATTTGTATAAAACATTAATCATCTGGTTTATTTTGCCGTTAGTGCCACATTATTTCTCATCACTATATGACAGCTACTATATAAATAAATGATAATATAAAAGTCTCCACTTCTCCTGTTACTGGCGTCCCAGTGCAGGATTAGTCCTTCCTGATGTGTTTTGCCCAATTAAATGGGGTTATATTTACCCTTTTCTTGGGAATGTCCTCCGTTTAAGCACTATAGCACAAGTGCAAGGATTATTATAGGTAAATACCTTTAGGAGTTTCCGGCTGTAGGGCAGCGTTTACAAGCACACAATCAGCGGTGGTGGAGATTTTAACAAGTTGTCAGTGCTGCACTCGGCAGCGTTCAGGGAGCCACAGTGGTAATGAGCCGTAGGTATAAGTGTCCACTATGTATCGGCACACTGTGAGCGGCAGGTGTCCTCAATGTACCAGTCCACTGTGAGCGGCAGGTGTCCTCAATGCATCAGTACACCGTGAGCGGCCGCCAATTGGCACACAGGATGCAGCAAGGTGAGCGGCAGGAATCGGCACAGCACGAACGGCAGGAGCGATATGAGCGGCCAGAGACAAATCACATATGCAGAGGTTGAAAACGGGTGATGACGTCAACGCGTCCTATAATTTCGGGTATAGGGTCCCTCACATCTAATTTATCTTATTATGTTGATACTCACTTACAAAAACACGTCAGTAATCTGGAATCAAATGTCAAAGATACTACACATATTTTACATAAAACCATGGGGATGCACTGGACTAGAGGGTGGGGATTTCTCACTCTTGATGTCCAGGCCCTCTACACGAATATACCACATCAAAATGGATTGGATGTCGTTAAACATTATCTTATGAAAGACGAGAATTTACTGGATAATCGACGTGATTTTATTTTGCAATCTATTTGGTATATCTTAACTCACAATTACTTTTTATTTCACGATGTTTATTATTTACAAGCACTTGGGACGGCCATGGGGACCAGATTTGCGCCAAGTTTCGCAAATCTCTATATGGGCCGCCTCGAGGAAGAGTATATATGGGGCGGCCCATTTAGAGAGAATCTGGTCCTCTATGGCCATTTTATAGATGATTTGTTTATTATTTGGGAAGGAGGTTTTTCACGTGCACAGGAATTTGTTAATTATCTTAATCACAACACATTTAATCTCACATTCACTCACACGTTTGGTTATGACACTGTCAATTTCTTAGATGTATCATTCTCTATACAAAATGATGTAATTATATCCTCAAATTATGTCAAACCTGTGGGAGCTAATAACTATTTGCATTATAACAGCGCTCACTATAAACCATGGGTTACTAACATACCAAAAAATCAGATAACAAGATTGAGACGTAATTGTACTAGAGATGAAGATTTTTACGACCAAGTGGAGATTATGATGAAAAATTTTGAACTTAGGGGATACCCAAAAAAGCTTTTGGATGAATCTAGAATATATGCAAGATCCCTTAATAGATCCCACCTTCTAAAAGAAAAGAAAGATAAGGGAAGAAGTAAGGGTAACAAACAAGAGGTGATAGTTAATCTAGATAGAATATCAGAACAACAAGATGAAACTAGGCAAAAAATACCAGATACAGTGACATTTCTATCAAAATTTAACTCTAGGTCTAATGACATCAAAAAGATTGTCATGACTAATTTCGGAATCTTAAAACAGGATCCAATTTTGGGCGAATCTATAGGAGAGAAACCACGAGTAGTTTTCAAAAAGAACATTAACATCAAAAATATATTGGCACCTAGTGAATTAAGAGTAGAAAAAGTTAACACTGTAGTGAACACATGGTTGCCAATGAAACCTATAGACAACTATAAATGCAATAAGCCTATCTGCTTGACATGTAACCATATTAATAATAAAGCACTCTCGGTGACATCCAGTGTAAATGGGAATAGTTTTCCCATAAAACAATATTTAAGCTGTGAATCAACATATAGTGTGTACGTATTGCAGTGTCCTTGTTCACTGCAATATGTTGGTAGAACTACAAGATCAATAAAATCTAGATTTAGAGAGCATCGAAGGAATATTATAAACAAATCTTTGAAACACAGCGTGTCTAGACATTTTGTAAGAATGCATAATAGTGATCCGAAGGGGCTGTCGTTAACAGTTGTAGAACAATTCCTTAATACAAAACGAGGGGGAAATAGATTTCGTCAGGTGTGTCTAGGGGAGTCATCCTGGATCTTTAAGTTGGACACTTTAAGCCCAAACGGTTTAAATGAAGCATTGGATTATACACCATTAGACTAGCCTGGCGATTAGAGCATAGTTGGGGGGGGGAAATATAGGGTCATCAGAATTTAGTAATTTTATAGGGCAATAGAAATCAGGATACAATTAGTCCACATTGAATATATAGATATCTACTGAGATAAATATAATATTAATCTTATTATTGGTCCATTAAACAAATAAGTAAAATTAAATACAAAGAAAAATTAAATATAATAGGACCTTGTATCTGAGGTTAAGCAGCAAAACTTTATATTAAAATTTATAAAAATTTATATAAATGTATATGTGGACAGGATAGATAAGAATTTAACTATATATTTCTTATACATATATGTGTATCTGTGTATAAACTTATTTATGTACGTGTATGTATATTTGTATTTGTAATTTATCTTTAGCATCAGAGTATTTATTATTATTTTTCTTTTTCTTACTATATCCCATTTAATAAGGGTTATTATATTTATTTAGTATTATTCCGCCAAAACCAAGAGAACTGTGTTGTCTATCTATTTATTGTTGGTTTAATCTTATGGTATTATCGTTAAACTGTAAACTTATGAGATGTTTCTCAATGACAACATAGCATTTCATATAGATCCAAAGTGAAACTGCTCTCGAGTATCATTCAATTAGGATTTCAATTAACTAAACACAGGTGATTTGAGCTTCTCATTAAGAGGTAGATAAAAAGCTAACACCCCACTGAGAAGCCAGTCTTGAGGAAGTCCCGAGAATTGACGGGACGAAACGTGTTGACGTCATCACCCGTTTTCAACCGCTGCATATGTGATTTGTCTCTGGCCGCTCATATCGCTCCTGCCGTTCGTGCTGTGCCGATTCCTGCCGCTCACCTTGCTGCATCCTGTGTGCCAATTGGCGGCCGCTCACGGTGTACTGATGCATTGAGGACACCTGCCGCTCACAGTGGACTGGTACATTGAGGACACCTGCCGCTCACAGTGTGCCGATACATAGTGGACACTTATACCTACGGCTCATTACCACTGTGGCTCCCTGAACGCTGCCGAGTGCAGCACTGACAACTTGTTAAAATCTCCACCACCGCTGATTGTGTGCTTGTAAACGCTGCCCTACAGCCGGAAACTCCTAAAGGTATTTACCTATAATAATCCTTGCACTTGTGCTATAGTGCTTAAACGGAGGACATTCCCAAGAAAAGGGTAAATATTACCCCATTTAATTGGGCAAAACACATCAGGAAGGACTAATCCTGCACTGGGACGCCAGTAACAGGAGAAGTGGAGACTTTTATATTATCATTTATTTATATAGTAGCTGTCATATAGTGATGAGAAATAATGTGGCACTAACGGCAAAATAAACCAGATGATTAATGTTTTATACAAATTGGTTACCTTTGTAAGATTTACAGGTTTAATCAATTAAGCTAAAGCAGCCTTATATTTCTATTAAATTAAGGAATGCATTCCGGTTGAAATATACTAGCAATTGAGCTGATACATTTTATTATGTTTTAACAAATGTGTTTTTCTAAGTGTAATGTGATTTGTTTCTAGTAAAAGAATAGAGAGTAACAAGTCTCTTGTTTTTTTTAGTAAAGGCAATTACTCACATATTATCACTGGAATTGGAGTCACTGAAGCGCACAGACACACCCCATTGTATTCTAGTATGATTTCCAGGCTCTTGCAAAGCCTTAGTTTGTGCAGCTAGTGTGTACCCAATACAAGTGATTAATTCATCATAATATTTTGCGCCTGGGATTTGGGTGTCTAGTACATCCATCTGTTGTTTTTTGTCTTTCGAGCATGCGCATTAGCGACTAATCGCTCCGTTGCGAGAAAAAAATAACGAGCTAACAACTCGGAATGACCCCCATTATCAGCACCAGAGGTGTAAGGTCTAGCCATGGGCCGTGGCAGCAGCACCCTCCCCCCAAGACTTTCCAGATAGTGGGCATGTCTAGCATCAAGGGGGAAGTTAAAAGGAAATGAAATTAAATATTATGAGCACATTATATGATACACCTTCACAATTTAGGAAACTATATCATTCTTTAGAAAGATATATTTTCTTGCTTATTATACCAAGTAGAGAGAGCACCACTTTCTGTCAAACTCAAAGTGACAGGTGGGATACGCCCACAATTATGCAAATCAAGCCTTAACCACGCCCACAATTAGGAAAATCACGCCCCTAATCACTCCTCCGACACGCCCACTTTCCCTCCCCTTCTGATGTTGTTTTATAGGAAATAAGCTTACAAAAGGAGTTATAAGCGTCGTTTAACCATTGAAAACCCTCCTGTTTATTAACTGTTAGATGATGCAGCAATGTATATTATTTCCAGTTGATTTGTGTGTTGTTAACTCTTAGTTGCAACAGTAAATGCTATATCCAATTGATTTATAAAATAAGCCTGCAAGCTATGAGCTTTTTCACAGATAGCTGACTTATTAATGGACACAGCTGTATGTGTGCATTAAGAGTTCACTATATGTGTATTTTAAGCTATGGTGTTTGTGACAGATTAGTAAACTAATGACCGGTACAAATAGACGTGTCATTTGTTTTAATTAGTAGTTGACATAGATGTCTAGGATGGCCTTACGTTGTTTACGTTGTTACAGACAGATTAGTTAATACAATATTGTACAATACACATAGATGTGTAATTTGTTTTAATTACAGAGAAGTAATATATTATTGATATTAGGAGTTGACATTGAGAACAGTTAACATTATTACAGATAAGATCAATCTTAGTGTTCCACGTAAACAAACAAGAAAGCTGCATGGTAATTAAGTTCTGTTATAGCTAATTGTCATGCAAACAGTACACATAGACAAACCTGTTTGCTTTAATTAGGATTTGACATTGAGGTCTAGGTGGTCCTTATGTTTTTTATATTTAGAGCTATTTGACTGTTGCAAACAAGAAAGTTGCAGGGGTAATTAAGTTCTGTTACTAGGTATATGATAATTTTGTAAGACTGTGGAATTTGCTAGTGACCGAAGGTTGAACTTTGATTGCAAGCAGACATGACCAGACTTGTCTGGTCATTAATTAAGGACTACCAAGAGTGCTATGAGAACACGAATTTGTAATTGACTGGTTGTCGGATGTAAAATGACATACACGCTATGGATAATGATATATTATCAATTAGCAGCGGTTGGTGGTTAAGAGATATAGAGAGAGAACCATTTTAACTGCGCTGCAGTAACACGACTAGTAATAAGCATATTACTTAATTGCCGGTTTATAGATGCTAACCAGTATTGATAGAGCCTAATGGGTATAGAAAATAATACATACAGTATAACAAGTAGTACAAATCGGTAAAATCATTCTGCGTCATATAGGAACTAAACTGTTTTAATCATTTGACGAGCGAGACATTTTAAACATTAATGCCGTTTCACATTTGAAATGCTGTAGCTACACTAACAATACTTGACAGACATACGTATTACACCTAAATGTTGCTAAAATATAGCGGCAAGATGGCGCTAAGCATGTATATATATATATATATATATATATACTAATATCGTTTGTAAAAACACAGCGTGTTTATATTAAAAATGTTGGCATTGCTTTATGGAAGATAAAGCCGTATAAATTAATTGTATAACATAATTAGGTGTAAAATGATGTGTTTATTAATAAATAAGCTGTTTTTTAAACCCTATTTGTACATGATTGTCTCGATGCGTAGGAATAGCACGGTATTGGTAGCTTTGGATAACCAGTTTCATCATACAGCGGGCTTAGTTATTATTCATGCATATTAGCATTTCCCTATTTACCTTCAAAACACTTACTAAAAATAATAAACAAATAGGTGTAAAACATATTTGATTCCCCCTTACTCATTCTGCCGGAGACTACCTGAAATAGTAGCAATCTACATGATCCCCTGAATAGTTACTCAATCTCCCTGACAAAAAGTAAATTAAAAAATCAGCGATACATACATTCATTCTGCGTCATATAGGAACTAAACTCTTTTTATCATATGACGAGCGAAATATTTTAAACATTAATGCCGTTTCACATTTGAAATGCTGTGGCTACATTAACAATACTTGACAGACATACGTATTAAACCTAAATGTTGCTAAAATATAGCGGCAAGATGGCGCTAAGCATGTATATATATATATATATATATATATATATACTAATATCGTTTGTAAAAACACAGCGTGTTTATATTCAAAATGTTGGCATTGCTTTATGGAAGATAAAGCCGTATAAATTAATTGTATTACATAATCAGGTGTAAAATTATGTGTTTATTAATAAATAAGCTGTTTTTTGAAAATCGATTTGTACATACCCCCCTATAGCTCCACCAGAAGGGTCTGAGTTTTGCATGTGTCAACAACATTTCAGCTTTATAAGGAGAGTCCTGTAACCATTCCATAACAGCGTTGAAATCTATCACACAGAAGATACTGAGTCATTGCAACACAAAAAAGTGCACTTTTTCTTGCAATCTTGGTGTTTTTTTAATGCAAACATCAGCAGCAATTTTCTCAGTCTGGATAAGGAGGGGTGGTACTGGCTTTGTTCTGCATGCTGATGCTAATAATAATAATAATAATAATAATAATAATAATAATCAGTTTTATACATTGATAAATGCACCACACTGCATTTGTCAGGAAGTATTAACAGTACCATGTCCCAGTTGGGGGTTTGGTGTCCCCGTCCTCCTCTAGGCTGGAGAATAGGCAGTTGGTAGAACGCAAGCATTATTGATTGTCTCGATGCATAGGAATGGCACGGTATTGGTAGCTTTGGATAACCAGTTTCATCATACAGCGGGCTTAGTTATTATTCATGCATATTAGCATTTCCCTATTTACTTTCAAAACACTTACTAAAAATAATAAACAATTAGGTGTAAAACATATTTGATTCCCCCTTACTCATTCTGCCGGAGACTACCTGAAATAGTAGCAATCTACATGATCCCTCAATCTCCCTGACAAAAAATAAATAAAAAAATCAGCGATACATACATTCAAAAGAGATCAGCTGCGACATTTCCCTGTATTGGTTATAAGGCACAATGATCCCTATGGTCGGGATTCCGGCGTCGGTATTTCGACCGCCGGGATTCCGGCCGGCGGCATTTAGTACTGATACCCCTATGGCTACATGCATTTTAAATAATGTTTTATCGTGCCCACATACAGTATATGGAACATAATGTAATAAACAATACACAAAGAAATACGGCAAAATAGCAGTGTCTTTTCTTCAGCAAGTAGATCTTGCTAACTTTGGTTATTATTTACATTTGAATGTAAGTCATTTTCATGACACGACTCTCAGATGTAACAGTACGCGTCCGCGTTGATATGTGTTTAATTTCACAATATCACTGAAATGCTTTTTCAAAAGTAGGAAAGTATGATGTAAAATGAAATATTTGTTGTCTACACATGGCAGTGGTATCTACAACCCCCACACATCGCTGTGTTTAACATTCTGGGATATTCCGTGTTGATAGACCCCATTTGAATTTGCTAACAGTATTAGCATTGGAAGCCCTGAAAAAAAAATAAAAAAAAAATGTGTATATCGCTGCATACATACTACATATTACTGTGTATTACAAGGTGTATAAAAATGCTTACACCAACAATGTTGTCAGGCTGTGCTTAGTCAATCGGTAATACGTTGGCAGTCGTTTACTCTAACTCTATATCCCTAGCGCACTGTTACCAGCCTACCTCCGGTTCCCTGCGCTGTTTGGGCTTTCTCAAACTGGCTAATATTGTTACAGACTGTTACACCTTTACACGCCGGAATAAATGTGAGATTTTGTATGTTACACAGGTTTAATTTGTGTTTTTTTACAGACAATTCAATTTAAAACATGTTTCAAACGTAGCCGATTATGCCTAGTCATGGATCGGTTTCAATTATTTCTGCAAAATGATGTATGTTGGGTTTAATAAAAGCAGTTGTCTTAACTGACCGATCTATGTATTTTGGTAGGCCTTTCATATACGTCTCAACAACTTCTTTAATAATGTCATGTTTACATTTAGCACTGTGGCACACACCTTTAATGGGTTTTAACAAATATCCGGTATTTACAACCCAATGTTCTCAACATCTTACCGTATCTTACCCCATCAACGCATAAAATTGTATTTCAGCGTATTGGTCTACTTGTTCTGTATTTTGAATTACAACAGCTATGTCGGTCGTCCGTGATAAAAATATTGGGTGTTGCTGCTACACAATCAACCGCTGTAGTATTACCGGGGATTCCTGCAACAAATATTAACATTTCACCAGAACTATTCTGCTGTTCTTGTGTCATTGTCTCTATTTTGCTGTTACAGCGGCCACGTTACTAACGCTTGATACAGTTTGTAACGCAATCCTAATCCGTTGAGGCGCATCATCTTCGGAATACGACAATTTCTTTTAAGATCGGTAAAATATTGAATTATAATCTTTGTCATTCATTCTTGGTCGATGCGGTCTGTGTTTGTTCGGGTTGATACAGTCGTGATGTATCCCCATAACCAACGGCCTAGCATTTTTCTTTAGGCTATGTCCGATCGAGGGCGTTGCAAATTGTTCATTCGCCGTTTCAGCGACTATTGTGCGAATTGTTGTTTTGCCCAATTATGCCAGGACAGTGCATTAGCGCATCTGTAGCATTGCAACTTGGTAAGCTAATGTGATTGATATATATGAATGGTATTGAATGTGAATTAAAAAAACAAATAAACTTTAGGGAACAGTATCACCATCCCATGGTTGTTATAATCTCCAGGGCAATTCCACTGGATATTTATCCTATAATTTGGGTGTAATTTTTAAACACATAATACTATGTGATCATGTGCAATCTGCTTATCTACACCAGTATTATGTGTTCCAGAATCATAATATATATGATAAATATATAGCGTTTAAATAAGATACAGTATTCTCACACTGACATACATATGAAAACCGATAATAAGCAGTTTCGGCTGCTGTAATCCTTTACATGATGGTTTTGGTATATACACATATACTACAAGTCACTACAAAGATATGAATCATGATATATAAGATCGCTAAACAAAACAAAAGAGAGCTGTAATGATTTCTGACTAACTAGTTAACTCAGTGTACAGTAATGATATAGGTCCCTGTGTCATATAGATATGTGCTTGGCATAAATATTTCCAAACGTTCCTAAATCTAAGATGTTTCATGCATGTTGTACCACTAAATATTGTAAATAGAATATCAACATGACAGATGATATAACTGAATTTATCATGATGAATCTTATATATTCCTATATTTTACTAATGTAATACCATTACGGGGTATAATTTTTCAACAAATATTACTATGTGATCATGAGCAATCTTCCTATCTACACCAGTATTATGTGTTCCAGAGTCATAATATATTTGATAAATATATATTGTTTAAATAAGACACAGATGAGTTAAATTTAATAGTAACAATACTCATATGTTATGTTGGTAATAATGTAACGGGCTATTTTAACATAACAGATCGTATTTAGGAAAATGATGACATGATATGCCTAGTGACCCAATAGTTATTAAAACCTTTTACTGTAAATATAATGTTTGTGCATGCATACCCCATGAGATATGTACTACTATTAAGCACAAAAAAGCATATTGGTACTCTACTCTAACATTTAGAGTAAAAGATTAGAATGGATCAAGGTAGCATAGCTTAAGGACTGATATAGGTTCAGCGGCCTCTTTGACAATCCATGTTATGGATATGAAGTAAACCCACCATTAATAAGCATTAAAAAGGATACCAAGAATATGATTTTGACATATGGTCCCAGATTTTCAAATAAAGGCTGTGTAGTGTATCTCCTTATTTAATCCTAATGGAGTCATAGTATTCAACAGGCAAATGTATCTAGATTTTTTTCTTTAGTAACTACTTAGTAATGTTACAAACACTTATTCCTAGCTCAACCTATTCTAGATCATACATTTTCACCTTTTTGGGATTACTAGCGTGGAATCGTTGAAAGTGTCTCGCCAAACTTGTAATTTTCTTCATTTTGCTTATATCTCTTTGTGTATTTTTAATGAGATATACATGATCCAATATTCATTTTTAAAAAGCATCTTAGTCATGCCGTTATATTTATAAACACATGAGCCTATTAAGCAGTAAATTACACCAAATGTGTGGAGCAGTTAATGAAGCTTTTTATTTCTGTTTTATTGTTATTTCTGTCAGAGAACTTCTGAGTGATATGAATATATTGGCATGCTTGACATTGTCCACAGGGATAACAGACAGATAATGGTGGATTTTTCCTCTGATGATTGGAAAAGTGACTTCTAAACAAATTACCCCGTAAATTTGTTGATATCTTCCAGATGATCTGTATGTTCTTATCAAATTCTTTCTTCAGATCATCATCCATGTTGAGTATATATCGGTATTTGTGTAATGACGCATTGATGTGTATCTATTCTTTACAGTATGTAACGCTGTATCTTATTTGGCATAAGGTGGGTTCTCTTGTCTTGGGTATAAGTAAGGATATACTTGGGGTTTTATTGGTGGCATTATAAGCTTTCTGTAGGTTCTGTTTTTCATAGACCATCTTAGTGTGTATCTTTAACTCCTATTGCTCTTTTTCTGTAAATTTCAACATCCGATCAATTTCTTCTGGTTTGGATATATTCTCCTTTTGGAATAGATCTCAGAGTGGCGGGATAATGGGAACTGATGTGATGTAAAATGCTGTTGGCGGACGTGATCTTACGGAAAACATCGGTGCTGATTTATCCAACAGCTGTTTTGGAAATCTTCAAGTCATGAAAAGTATTACTATTGTGACTTATATCCGATATAAATTTAAGTACTAAGTTGCTATTATTAAGAAGTTGAATAATTTTTCTAGAAAGGATGCTATTAACACTCTACGGGAGCGGGCAGAGGAAGGTGAGGAATCCACCTCAGATGTTATAGATTACTCCAGATCAGTCCTACGAAAAAATCTAACTTTTTCCCTAGCCCTCAAATATAAACCCAAGTACAACTATTCACTGAACTATTCTCCAACCAGCGCATTAATTAATATGATATTTAATCTACACAGAGTGCAAAAGAGACACAAATGAAATATGTAGCAGATAGCATAACTGTATTATTAAGCAAAATGTAGATACAGACCAATGATTATTATGTTATTTAATCAACACAAAGTGCAAAAGATGCACAAAGGGTACCATAGCAAATTACTGGATGATAGTGTAAACCCATACATGTTATTCAGTATGTACATGATATCGTGCACATACGATGGAGTATTTAATACAAATTTTCGTAAGTGCTTAACCACAAAAATGCTGGCTTTTTCCGTTATAATTTCAATACCCCAAGACAATTGGGTCTACCGGAGTGGACATGTAAAGTACTTATGTACTTTCGGCAATAAGCACAGCGTAGAAACCTTAGGATCAATTACTTTGACGATATCAAAATCAGACTTGGCTATAGTTACACCATTAAAAGCTCACTTAATGAGCTTTTCATAGAATATGAGTAATTTGGACGTAGGATTAAACCAGAGTCTCTAGTACGTAGTGGTGTCAGCTAGTTGACTGTATGTCTGCTTCAGATTTATTTTTTTCGTAGGACTGATCTGGAGTAATCTATAACATCTGAGGTGGATTCCTCACCTTCCTCTGCCCGCTCCCGTAGAGTGTTAATAGCATCCTTTCTAGAAAAATTATTCAACTTCTTAATAATAGCAACTTAGTACTTAAATTTACATCGGATATAAGTCACAATAGTAATACTTTTCATGACTTGAAGATTTCCAAAACAGCTGTTGGATAAATCAGCACCGATGTTTTCCGTAAGATCACGTCCGCCAACAGCATTTTACATCACATCAGTTCCCATTATCCCGCCACTCTGAGATCTATTCCAAAAGGAGAATATATCCAAACCAGAAGAAATTGATCGGATGTTGAAATTTACAGAAAAAGAGCAATAGGAGTTAAAGATACACACTAAGATGGTCTATGAAAAACAGAACCTACAGAAAGCTTATAATGCCACCAATAAAACCCCAAGTATATCCTTACTTATACCCAAGACAAGAGAACCCACCTTATGCCAAATAAGATACAGCGTTACATACTGTAAAGAATAGATACACATCAATGCGTCATTACACAAATACCGATATATACTCAACATGGATGATGATCTGAAGAAAGAATTTGATAAGAACATACAGATCATCTGGAAGATATCAACAAATTTACGGGGTAATTTGTTTAGAAGTCACTTTTCCAATCATCAGAGGAAAAATCCACCATTATCTGTCTGTTATCCCTGTGGACAATGTCAAGCATGCCAATATATTCATATCACTCAGAAGTTCTCTGACAGAAATAACAATAAAACAGAAATAAAAAGCTTCATTAACTGCTCCACACATTTGGTGTAATTTACTGCTTAATAGGCTCATGTGTTTATAAATATAACGGCATGACTAAGATGCTTTTTAAAAATGAATATTGGATCATGTATATCTCATTAAAAATACACAAAGAGATATAAGCAAAATGAAGAAAATTACAAGTTTGGCGAGACACTTTCAACGATTCCACGCTAGTAATCCCAAAAAGGTGAAAATGTATGATCTAGAATAGGTTGAGCTAGGAATAAGTGTTTGTAACATTACTAAGTAGTTACTAAAGAAAAAAATCTAGATACATTTGCCTGTTGAATACTATGACTCCATTAGGATTAAATAAGGAGATACACTACACAGCCTTTATTTGAAAATCTGGGACCATATGTCAAAATCATATTCTTGGTATCCTTTTTAATGCTTATTAATGGTGGGTTTACTTCATATCCATAACATGGATTGTCAAAGAGGCCGCTGAACCTATATCAGTCCTTAAGCTATGCTACCTTGATCCATTCTAATCTTTTACTCTAAATGTTAGAGTAGAGTACCAATATGCTTTTTTGTGCTTAATAGTAGTACATATCTCATGGGGTATGCATGCACAAACATTATATTTACAGTAAAAGGTTTTAATAACTATTGGGTCACTAGGCATATCATGTCATCATTTTCCTAAATACGATCTGTTATGTTAAAATAGCCCGTTACATTATTACCAACATAACATATGAGTATTGTTACTATTAAATTTAACTCATCTGTGTCTTATTTAAACAATATATATTTATCAAATATATTATGACTCTGGAACACATAATACTGGTGTAGATAGGAAGATTGCTCATGATCACATAGTAATATTTGTTGAAAAATTATACCCCGTAATGGTATTACATTAGTAAAATATAGGAATATATAAGATTCATCATGATAAATTCAGTTATATCATCTGTCATGTTGATATTCTATTTACAATATTTAGTGGTACAACATGCATGAAACATCTTAGATTTAGGAACGTTTGGAAATATTTATGCCAAGCACATATCTATATGACACAGGGACCTATATCATTACTGTACACTGAGTTAACTAGTTAGTCAGAAATCATTACAGCTCTCTTTTGTTTTGTTTAGCGATCTTATATATCATGATTCATATCTTTGTAGTGACTTGTAGTATATGTGTATATACCAAAACCATCATGTAAAGGATTACAGCAGCCGAAACTGCTTATTATCGGTTTTCATATGTATGTCAGTGTGAGAATACTGTATCTTATTTAAACGCTATATATTTATCATATATATTATGATTCTGGAACACATAATACTGGTGTAGATAAGCAGATTGCACATGATCACATAGTATTATGTGTTTAAAAATTACACCCAAATTATAGGATAAATATCCAGTGGAATTGCCCTGGAGATTATAACAACCATGGGATGGTGATACTGTTCCCTAAAGTTTATTTGTTTTTTTAATTCACATTCAATACCATTCATATATATCAATCACATTAGCTTACCAAGTTGCAATGCTACAGATGCGCTAATGCACTGTCCTGGCATAATTGGGCAAAACAACAATTCGCACAATAGTCGCTGAAACGGCGAATGAACAATTTGCAACGCCCACGATCGGACATAGCCTAAAGAAAAATGCTAGGCTGTTGGTTATGGGGATACATCACGACTGTATCAACCCGAACAAACACAGACCGCATCGACCAAGAATGAATGACAAAGATTATAATTCAATATTTTACCGATCTTAAAAGAAATTGTCGTATTCCGAAGATGATGCGCCTCAACGGATTAGGATTGCGTTACAAACTGTATCAAGCGTTAGTAACGTGGCCGCTGTAACAGCAAAATAGAGACAATGACACAAGAACAGCAGAATAGTTCTGGTTAAATGTTAATATTTGTTGCAGGAATCCCCGGTAATACTACAGCGGTTGATTGTGTAGCAGCAACACCCAATATTTTTATCACGGACGACCGACATAGCTGTTGTAATTCAAAATACAGAACAAGTAGACCAATACGCTGAAATACAATTTTATGCGTTGATGGGGTAAGATACGGTAAGATGTTGAGAACATTGGGTTGTAAATACCGGATATTTGTTAAAACCCATTAAAGGTGTGTGCCACAGTGCTAAATGTAAACATGACATTATTAAAGAAGTTGTTGAGACGTATATGAAAGGCCTACCAAAATACATAGATCGGTCAGTTAAGACAACTGCTTTTATTAAACCCAACATACATCATTTTGCAGAAATAATTGAAACCGATCCATGACTAGGCATAATCGGCTACGTTTGAAACATGTTTTAAATTGAATTGTCTGTAAAAAAACACAAATTAAACCTGTGTAACATACAAAATCTCACATTTATTCCGGCGTGTAAAGGTGTAACAGTCTGTAACAATATTAGCCAGTTTGAGAAAGCCCAAACAGCGCAGGGAACCGGAGGTAGGCTGGTAACAGTGCGCTAGGGATATAGAGTTAGAGTAAACGACTGCCAACGTATTACCGATTGACTAAGCACAGCCTGACAACATTGTTGGTGTAAGCATTTTTATACACCTTGTAATACACAGTAATATGTAGTATGTATGCAGTGATATACACATTTTTTTTTTATTTTTTTTTCAGGGCTTCCAATGCTAATACTGTTAGCAAATTCAAATGGGGTCTATCAACACGGAATATCCCAGAATGTTAAACACAGCGATGTGTGGGGTTGTAGATACCACTGCCATGTGTAGACAACAAATATTTCATTTTACATCATACTTTCCTACTTTTGAAAAAGCATTTCAGTGATATTGTGAAATTAAACACATATCAACGCGGACGCGTACTGTTACATCTGAGAGTCGTGTCATGAAAATGACTTACATTCAAATGTAAATAATAACCAAAGTTAGCAAGATCTACTTGCTGAAGAAAAGACACTGCTATTTTGCCGTATTTCTTTGTGTATTGTTTATTACATTATGTTCCATATACTGTATGTGGGCACGATAAAACATTATTTAAAATGCATGTAGCCATAGGGGTATCAGTACTAAATGCCGCCGGCCGGAATCCCGGCGGTCGAAATACCGACGCCGGAATCCCGACCATAGGGATCATTGTGCCTTATAACCAATACAGGGAAATGTCGCAGCTGATCTCTTTTGAATGTATGTATCGCTGATTTTTTTATTTATTTTTTGTCAGGGAGATTGAGGGATCATGTAGATTGCAACTATTTCAGGTAGTCTCCGGCAGAATGAGTAAGGGGGAATCAAATATGTTTTACACCTAATTGTTTATTATTTTTAGTAAGTGTTTTGAAAGTAAATAGGGAAATGCTAATATGCATGAATAATAACTAAGCCCGCTGTATGATGAAACTGGTTATCCAAAGCTACCAATACCGTGCCATTCCTATGCATCGAGACAATCAATAATGCTTGCGTTCTACCAACTGCCTATTCTCCAGCCTAGAGGAGGACGGGGACACCAAACCCCCAACTGGGACATGGTACTGTTAATACTTCCTGACAAATGCAGTGTGGTGCATTTATCAATGTATAAAACTGATTATTATTATTATTATTATTATTATTATTAGCATCAGCATGCAGAACAAAGCCAGTACCACCCCTCCTTATCCAGACTGAGAAAATTGCTGCTGATGTTTGCATTAAAAAAACACCAAGATTGCAAGAAAAAGTGCACTTTTTTGTGTTGCAATGACTCAGTATCTTCTGTGTGATAGATTTCAACGCTGTTATGGAATGGTTACAGGACTCTCCTTATAAAGCTGAAATGTTGTTGACACATGCAAAACTCAGACCCTTCGGGTGGAGCTATAGGGGGGTATGTACAAATCGATTTTCAAAAAACAGCTTATTTATTAATAAACACATAATTTTACACCTGATTATGTTATACAATTAATTTATACGGCTTTATCTTCCATAAAGCAATGCCAACATTTTGAATATAAACACGCTGTGTTTTTACAAACGATATTAGTATATATATATATATATATATATATACATGCTTAGCGCCATCTTGCCGCTATATTTTAGCAACATTTAGGTTTAATACGTATGTCTGTCAAGTATTGTTAATGTAGCCACAGCATTTCAAATGTGAAACGGCATTAATGTTTAAAATATTTTGCTCGTCATATGATAAAAACAGTTTAGTTCCTATATGACGCAGAATGAATGTATGTATCGCTGATTTTTTAATTTACTTTTTGTCAGGGAGATTGAGTAACTATTCAGGGGATCATGTAGATTGCTACTATTTCAGGTAGTCTCCGGCAGAATGAGTAAGGGGGAATCAAATATGTTTTACACCTATTTGTTTATTATTTTTAGTAAGTGTTTTGAAGGTAAATAGGGAAATGCTAATATGCATGAATAATAACTAAGCCCGCTGTATGATGAAACTGGTTATCCAAAGCTACCAATACCGTGCTATTCCTACGCATCGAGACAATCATGTACAAATAGGGTTTAAAAAACAGCTTATTTATTAATAAACACATCATTTTACACCTAATTATGTTATACAATTAATTTATACGGCTTTATCTTCCATAAAGCAATGCCAACATTTTTAATATAAACACGCTGTGTTTTTACAAACGATATTAGTATATATATATATATATATATATACATGCTTAGCGCCATCTTGCCGCTATATTTTAGCAACATTTAGGTGTAATACGTATGTCTGTCAAGTATTGTTAGTGTAGCTACAGCATTTCAAATGTGAAACGGCATTAATGTTTAAAATGTCTCGCTCGTCAAATGATTAAAACAGTTTAGTTCCTATATGACGCAGAATGATTTTACCGATTTGTACTACTTGTTATACTGTATGTATTATTTTCTATACCCATTAGGCTCTATCAATACTGGTTAGCATCTATAAACCGGCAATTAAGTAATATGCTTATTACTAGTCGTGTTACTGCAGCGCAGTTAAAATGGTTCTCTCTCTATATCTCTTAACCACCAACCGCTGCTAATTGATAATATATCATTATCCATAGCGTGTATGTCATTTTACATCCGACAACCAGTCAATTACAAATTCGTGTTCTCATAGCACTCTTGGTAGTCCTTAATTAATGACCAGACAAGTCTGGTCATGTCTGCTTGCAATCAAAGTTCAACCTTCGGTCACTAGCAAATTCCACAGTCTTACAAAATTATCATATACCTAGTAACAGAACTTAATTACCCCTGCAACTTTCTTGTTTGCAACAGTCAAATAGCTCTAAATATAAAAAACATAAGGACCACCTAGACCTCAATGTCAAATCCTAATTAAAGCAAACAGGTTTGTCTATGTGTACTGTTTGCATGACAATTAGCTATAACAGAACTTTATTACCATGCAGCTTTCTAGTTTGTTTACGTGGAACACTAAGATTGATCTTATCTGTAATAATGTTAACTGTTCTCAATGTCAACTCCTAATATCAATAATATATTACTTCTCTGTAATTAAAACAAATTACACATCTATGTGTATTGTACAATATTGTATTAACTAATCTGTCTGTAACAACGTAAACAACGTAAGGCCATCCTAGACATCTATGTCAACTACTAATTAAAACAAATGACACGTCTATTTGTACCGGTCATTAGTTTACTAATCTGTCACAAACACCATAGCTTAAAATACACATATAGTGAACTCTTAATGCACACATACAGCTGTGTCCATTAATAAGTCAGCTATCTGTGAAAAAGCTCATAGCTTGCAGGCTGATTTTATAAATCAATTGGATATAGCATTTACTGTTGCAACTAAGAGTTAACAACACACAAATCAACTGGAAATAATATACATTGCTGCATCATCTAACAGTTAATAAACAGGAGGGTTTTCAATGGTTAAACGACGCTTATAACTCCTTTTGTAAGCTTATTTCCTATAAAACAACATCAGAAGGGGAGGGAAAGTGGGCGTGTCGGAGGAGTGATTAGGGGCGTGGTTAGGGCGTGATTTGCCTAATTGTGGGCGTGGTTAAGGCTTGATTTGCATAATTGTGGGCGTATCCCACCTGTCACTTTGAGTTTGACAGAAAGTGGTGCTCTCTCTACTACTATACCAACCGTATCCCAATCACTATTCACTCAAT
The DNA here is from genome assembly GCF_028390025.1 of Pseudophryne corroboree. NCBI lineage: Eukaryota > Metazoa > Chordata > Amphibia > Anura > Myobatrachidae > Pseudophryne > Pseudophryne corroboree. Next base: position 35,711,433 of record NC_086447.1, on the reverse strand, counting down.
CTTATATGTCAGCCAAGCAGGCAGACAGAGCATACACTAGATCATCTGCAATCACTGGCTAAGTGGCTGTAATTTTCATATATGCAAATTATTTTACATCTTATTCATTATGTCTATAAAAAGGACCACATGTCCTCAAACAAAACAGGCCTCACGGGTGCGTCGGCCCACCGGGAATCTTCCCTGCAAACCCTATGGCCAATCCGCCTCTGTGGGCATGTGTCACCAGGACCAGTCCATTCAAATATAGAAGTATAAATCAGGAGCACTCACCAGTCTTCATAAGCCTTATTTTATTAGTAGCATCAGGAAATCAGCATAGGGGTATCGACGTTTCGGGACACACAGGTCCCTTTGTCAAGATCACAAGCCAGTGTGAGTAACTCACTTTTATACCCATATAGCCCTCCCCTTCATTAGATAAACAGAAACACCTGTGTTGTAATCAGAAAAAGTATATACAAAAGCGCTGAATATATCAGCACAAACAACACTTAACATAAGAAGACAACATATATAGACATACATCACAATTATATTAAAATCAATGTGTACACACTCACAGTAATATACTCAGACAGCACAGAAACGCGGTTTACATTCCACTGCGCCACACTTCCTGTATTTGGAACACATCTTCCTGTCACATGACCGGAAGTGCATAGTACTATAGAGTAAAGCATCAGGAAAGCGTTCCCATGGCAACCCAGTCTTTCTAATGCCGATTGGGCACTCCAATACCAGAATATTAACCTTCCAATGCCAGTAATACATACATAGATGTCTATACTAGCCAGTGATATAACATTATGTATCATATTGCACTATTCAACTAGCAAAGTAATATACTGTGAGTACACAATGAGAGGAGTACATCATATACCAGATATCCACATGTGTCAATGTACAGATAATCCCCGAGGGAAAAAATGCATAAAAGTGCACAGTGTTTGAGCGCATATATGTGTGCACGCACACAAGTGCGCACACACATATACACCCCCCCACCAGCACACACAGTGTTACTTATATACATATATAAGTTAATATTTAATTCAGACTACAAAGCATATATCCCAATTAATTCAATTCAATCCCAACTGATGGGGCAGGACACAGACCATAATCCAGACCACAGACCAAAAAACAAAAAATATAAGAAAAAAATTATGAAAAATAAATGAGGAAAAACAAATCAAAAAGTCCATTGTATTAATCTAGAAAGATGACATAATGTATGCCCTCATTCAGCCCACGGGGCCGTATCGTGTCTAGTTGGTGGATCCACATTGCTTCACGCCGGAGTAACAATTTAGCTCTGTCCCCACCCCTAAAAAGGGGTGCAACACGGTCAATTATCATGCATTTTAATGATGCCAGAGTATGGTGAGCCTCATAGAAATGCCTCGCAACTGGTTTATCCGAATGTCCATCAGTCAATGCAGTCCTGATAGACAAACGGTGATTCGCCATCCTTTCACGAAATGGCCTGATGGTCTTCCCGTCGTACATCAAGGAGCATGGACATACCAATGTATAGATCACGAAGTCTGAGGTACAGCTCACCCTGTGACGATTTTAATTCTGCATCCAGTGTGTGGATGATGAAAATATTCACCTGATGTCATACTTCTGCATGTCGTGCAGTTTATACAGCGGAAGCATCCGGTTCTCTGTGATCCAAGCCATGATTCATGTCCAGGTGTTGGTGACCTAATAGGTTGCATCAGTATGTCTTTTAAGTTACGTCCCCTTTTGAAGCTGATTAAAGGCTTATCTGCTAAGTGTTTGAAGAGTGTCGGGTCACTCTTAACCATCGGCCAAAGGTCCTTCACGGCATTCCTTATGGTAGGCCCTGCAGCATCAAATGTCGTAGTAACCACAAATGGAGTTTGTGCTTTTTGTCTCCTCCTCACATTGCCATTGGCAAAGATGTCTAGGGCTCTATGTAGGCATCTGTTGATAACTTGTTGGCTGTAACCCCGCATGGAGAACCTTTGTTTCATTTCTTCCAATTGTGCCTGTAAACTCTCAGGTTCAGAATTATTCCGCAGCACCCGAAGAAATTGTGAAATTGGTAAACTCTGTTTGAGAGAACCAGGGTGGTAACTCCCAAAATGTAAAAGCGTATTACGGTCTGTCGTCTTCCTATATAGCCTGTATCCATACCCCATCTCAGTGGCATAGACAGTCACATCTAGAAAATTGACCTCCTCCCTACTATATGTCATAGTAAACCTCACAGGTGATTCCAAGTGGTTCAAATAATCAACCATCTCCAGAAGGGCGGTCTCACTGCCTGACCAAATAAAGAAAACATAGTCGATAAAACGATGATAGAAGCCGATACTATCCCCAAACAGTGGAAGGATGTGCGTGTTTTCGAAGGTGTCCATATACAGATTTGCGTATGCCGGTGCTATGTTGCTACCCATCGCTGTCCCCGCCGTCTGGAGATAGTATCGGCCTCCAAACTGAAAATAATTGCATGTCAATGTAAGTTCCAAAAGTTCAATCAGAAACTCAATAGGTGGTGGAGTGGTGTGTAGACGAGCTAACGCCCGCCTAACCACTGCCACACTCTCATTATGAGGTATAATCGTATATAACGAGGTAACATCCATCGTTACCAAGATCTTATGCTGTGATGTGGGTAAGGTGTTGACCATTCTCAAGAAGTCACCCGTGTCCTGTAAATAACTCAAAGTATCTTTAACACAAACCTGTAGAAAACTATCAAGATATTGTGCAATAGAAGAAAACAACGAATTGCGAGCCGATATTATCGGACGGCCCGGAGGTTTAACCAAAGTCTTATGAATCTTGGGTAACAGATTGTTATGCACACCAGTGCCTGCAGGAATGTACTGGTGTCTGAACTGTTATGCACACCAGTGCCTGCAGGAATGTATTGGTGTCTCAACGGAGAGGGATGCAAAACAAATGAACTCACAGACAGACTGGGGAAAATGACATTACGTACACAGAAGGTCATAGGGTAACAAAATAAACACAAAGTGAACAGAGAAGCCCAGAGGCTAATAAACTGGGTGTCTCCCTAGTATTAGGAATGCTCAGATGGAAAAAGCAAGATGTTGTGTTTTAATACGTAGAGACCCCGAAATGCTGTTGCTAAGGGCAACAGCAAAACCCTAAAGGGTTACCAACGGGTGTGGCAGTAGAGAAGAGGGTTTATAAAGCAGGTGCTGTCCACGCCCCACTCAGACCTCACAGACTGTGAGCACAAAAACCAGCACCGGATCCCCTGCCGTGCACAGAGCCTGTTACCACTGCACAGCAAAAGACCCGAACCGGAGTATCAGCTGCGCTCAGGTCACTCCGCCAGCACTTGTCTCCCGGATGCCATGACGACGTGGCAGCACAGGGCAGGAGACCCTAACACAGATATAGGACAGGGCATATGGGGAACTCTGTCTTGAGAAAGGCCAACACCTCCTCACTAATCCAACGATTCATCAGTCCAGTCTCTAGGACAATATCTAATTGTTTTTTGAAATCCTCGGCCGAATCTCCACTTAGCAATCTGTAAGTGTTTGTATCCGCTAATTGTCTAAGAGCCTCTTCATCATAGGCCCTAGTGTTCAACACCACCACTGGAGATTCGGCCTTGGCTTTCAAAAAACGATTAGATACTGTCCTAGAGACTGGACTGATGAATCGTTGGATTAGTGAGGAGGTGTTGGCCTTTCTCAAGACAGAGTTCCCCATATGCCCTGTCCTATATCTGTTACCCAAGATTCATAAGACTTTGGTTAAACCTGCGGGCCGTCCGATAATATCGGCTCGCAATTCGTTGTTTTCTTCTATTGCACAATATCTTGATAGTTTTCTACAGGTTTGTGTTAAAGATACTTTGAGTTATTTACAGGACACGGGTGACTTCTTGAGAATGGTCAACACCTTACCCACATCACAGCATAAGCTCTTGGTAATGATGGATGTTACCTCATTATATACGATTATACCTCATAATGAGGGTGTGGCAGTGGTTAGGCGGGCGTTAGCTCGTCTACACACCACTCCACCACCTATTGAGTTTCTAATTGAACTTTTGGAACTAACATTGACATGCAAATATTTTCAGTTTGGACGCCGATACTATCTCCAGACGGCGGGGACAGCGATGGGTAGCAACATAGCATCGGCATACGCAAATCTGTATATGGACGCCTTCGAAAACACGCACATCCTCCCGCTGTTTGGGGATAGTATCGGCTTCTATCGTCATTTTATCGACATTGTTTTCTTTATTTGGTCAGGCAGTGAGATCGCCCTTCTGGAGATGGTTGATTATTTGAACCACCTGGAATCACCTGTGAGGTTTACTATGACATATAGTAGGGAGGAGGTCAATTTTCTAGATGTGACTGTCTATGCCACTGAGATGGGGTATGGATACAGGCTATATAGGAAGACGACAGACCGTAATACGCTTTTACATTTTGGGAGTTACCACCCTGGTTCTCTCAAACAGAGTTTACCAATTTCACAATTTCTTCGGGTGCTGCGGAATAATTCTGAACCTGAGAGTTCACAGGCACAATTGGAAGAAATGAAACAAAGGTTCTCCATGCGGGGTTACAGCCAACAAGTTATCAACAGATGCCTACATAGAGCCCTAGACATCTTTGCCAATGGCAATGTGAGGAGGAGACAAAAAGCACAAACTCCATTTGTGGTTACTACGACATTTGATGCTGCAGTGCCTACCATAAGGAATGCCGTGAAGGACTTTTGGCCGATGGTTAAGAGTGACCCGACACTCTTCAAACACTTAGCAGATAAGCCTTTAATCGGCTTCAAAAGGGGACGTAACTTAAAAGACATACTGATGCAACCTATTAGGTCACCAACACCTGGACATGAATTATGGCTTAGATCACAGAGAACCGGATGCTTCCGCTGTATAAACTGCACGACATGCAGAAGTATGACATCAGGTGAATATTTTCATCATCCACACACTGGACGCAGAATTAAAATCCGTCACAGGGTGAGCTGTACCACAGAATTCGTGATTTATACATTGGTATGTCCATGCCCCCTGATGTACGTCGGGAAGACCATCAGGCCATTTCATGAAAGGATGGCGAATCACCGTTTGTCTATCAGGACTGCATTGACTGATGGACATTCGGATAAACCAGTTGCGAGGCATTTCTATGAGGCTCACCATACTCTGGCATCATTAAAATGCATGATAATTGACCGTGTTGCACCCCTTATTAGGGGTGGGGACAGAGCTAAGTTGCTACTCCGGCGTGAAGCAATGTGGATCCACCAACTAGACACGATACGGCCCCGTGCTCTGAATGAGGGCATACATTATGGCATCTTTCTGGATTAATACAATGTACTTTTTGATTTGTTTTTCATAAATTATTTTTCTTAATTTATTTCTTATATTTTTTGTTTTTTGGTCTGTGGTCTGGATTATGGTCTGTGTCCTGCCCCATCAGTTGGGATTGAATTGAATTAATTGGGATATATGCTTTGTAGTCTGAATTAAATATTAACTTATATATGTATATAAGTAACACTGTGCGTGCTGGTGGGGGTGTGTATATGTGTGTGCGCACTTGTGTGCGCGCACACATATATACGCTCAAACACTGTGCACTTTTATGCATCTTTTCCCTCGGGGATTATCTGTACATTGACACATGTGGATATCTGGTATATGATGTACTCCTCTCATTGTGTACTCACAGTATATTACTTTGCTAGTTAAATAGTGCAATATGATACATAATGTTATATCACTGGCTAGTATAGACATCTATGTATGTATTTCTGGCATTGGAAGGTTAATATTCTGGTATTGGAGTGCCCAATGGGCATTAGAAAGACTGGGTTGCCATGGGAATGCTTTCCTGATGCTTTACTCTGTAGTACTATGCACTTCCGGTCATGTGACAGGAAGATGCGTTCCAAATACAGGAAGTGTGGCGCAGTGGAACGCAAACCGCGTTTCTGTGCTGTCTGAGTATATTACTGTGAGTGTGTACACATTGATTTTAATATAATTGTGATGTATGTCTATATATGTTGTCTTCTTATGTTAAGTGTTGTTTGTGCTGATATATTCAGCGCTTTTGTATATACTTTTTCTGATTACAACACAGGTGTTTCTGTTTATCTAATGAAGGGGAGGGCTATTTGGGTATAAAAGTGAGTTACTCACACTGGCTTGTGATCTTGACAAAGGGACCTGTGTGTCCCGAAACGTCGATACCCCTATGCTGATTTCCTGATGCTACTAATAAAATAAGGCTTATGAAGACTGGTGAGTACTCCTGATTTATACTTCCATAAATATATATATATATATATATATATAGTGTTATGGGTCTCAGTAAACCTAGTAGTTTTGATCCCCCGTGCAGTAACCCTAGTATTAAGGCTTTTCTTAGGGTTACTCAGGCAGAGTTTGAGGCCAGGTACGATATGCCGCATTATGATAATTTATCTTCAAGTCCAAGATTAGTTTTGAACCGTTTGGTTTAGAATGACCGGATAGTCATACGACAGGCTGACAAATGTGGGGCTGCTGTAGTGCAGGATTGGACAGCATACCATACTTAAATATTAAGGCAGTTGTCTGATCAACAGACATACACTAAGTTGGATTTCAACCCCAGGTATAACATCAAAAGACAGGTTGATGGGATCATTGATTATGCAGTGGGGTGTGGATGGATGGATGACCGTGTGGCCGGCTTTTTGAAGGTCGACAACCTGGTGTGTCCAATCATCTACACTTTACCAAAGATACATAAAACACTTGTGGCCCCGCCTGGATGCCCTATCATTTCCGCCAGGGGGGTCAGTTCTACAACCAGTGGCCATCTTTATTGACTCTTTTCTGTAGCCGTTCATTAAAAACATGCCTAGCTATATTCGCGATACCCCAGATTTTTTGGATAAAAAATTAAATGACTTGGGGTTATACTGGATACAGCTTTGTTAGTGACAATGGATATACAGTCACTGTATTCCGTTATCCCTCACGCAAAGGGTCTATTGGCCGTGAGGGAGGCCCTTACCAGTGGGCCTCACACCGGCCCACCTGTGGATTTATTGATTGAGTTAGCTGAGGTTGTGCTTAATAAGAATCATTTTGTCTACGGTACTGATTACTATATGAAAAATGCTGGCACGGCTATGGGCTAGAACCTGGCACCATATTATGCGAATCTATATGTGCACTAGTATGAAACCACCTAAATTATGCCTTAGTTTGGATCTAATTTTATGTTTTTTTGTCGCTATATAGACAACATTTTTTTTGTTTGTTTGGGCACCGATACAGAGCTCCAGGATATGATATGGTTTCTTAATCATTTACACATTCTGATATGTTTCACACATCAAGTGGACACTAATTCTGTAAATTTTTTGGACGTCACGGTGTTCAGACATAATGGATCATTGGCGTCAACCCTCTTTAAGAAGGACACCGATCACAATACCCTGTTGCATTTGACTAGCCACCATCCATCACATTTGAAGGAGAGTCTACCAATATCTCAATTTATGCAAGTATTGCGTAATAATACTATGGGAGATAAAGCAGATTAGCAGATTCAGCTCATGAAGCAAAGATTTGTTGAGCGTGGTTACCGGCTAAGTTCCATCAATAGATGCCTAAAACAGGCAAGGTACAGGCACACACAAGGTTTGACCCAAAGTGCATCTAGGGTTATACACTAAACGCATGATTTTTGTCACTACCTATGATGTATCATCTACCCAATCTCAGAATATCATACGCCGGAATTGACCCATTATAGCAACAGATTCAGTGTTCAAAGAGCTGGGTCAGGAGCCACCGCTCTGTGCGTATAGACGTGGGAGAAACCTCCGACAACTACCATTGCAACCAGCTGTACACACTGGGTCCTGGATACCAACACCGAAAAATGGTTGCAATAGGTGCCCGAATTGCTCCACTTGTAGGTCAATGATGGTGGGGCAGTATTATTCTCACCCACATAGTGGACGAAAAATCAAGATTCACTATAGATTACATTGTAGAATGGATCACGTAATCTATATTATTATTTGTCCATATGGTTATTATTACGTTGGTATGACGACGCGTTGTTTCTGAAACAGAATGGTGAATCACAGGACGTTCATTTGGGCAGCATTAGCCACCAAAACTTCAGATAAACTAGTGGCTGATCATTTTGCAAAATATGGACATGCCATCTCAAGCCTTAAATGTATGCTTATTGATTTCATACCTAAGCCGGAGCATGGGGGCGACAGAGAAAAAATTCTGCGACAAAGAGAAGTGAAATGGATCTACAAGTTGTACACAATAGCGCCATGTGGCCTTAACGTGTACAACTCATGTAATATCTTTCTACGTTAGGACGAAAGGTACTTTGACAGAGCTTGGCACTTTATTAGTTCTTTATAATAATAATAAGGTTTTTCATAGAAACGCCTTTTTATTAATATTTATTTGTTGATATGGGTCAATGGTATTTGTTTATTTTGATGGTCTAATTTTTTGGACTTTTTTTAACACTGTGTAATATGTGGATTTTCTGTTTCACTGTTTTTTTTTCATGCGGCTTTTACCTGCTGCCCCTTGTGTAGATACCCCTTGGGCCATACTACACTGTATCACAGTGTGTGTTGGTGATTACATCGCATGCATTGGTATATAACTTTTCTGTGTGCTATTAGTCACTCCCTGTTATGGGGTCATCTGGTTATTTAGCTCCCACTGGAAGTGGTATTATTGCCGATAAGAGTGTGTAACGGTTGCAATGGTTACGCGCATTACGGTGTGTCCCAGTATCCCTGGTGTGAGGCTATGTTTTGCGAGTGAGCCGCTGCCACTGCACACAGTGGTTACCATGGTAACGCGCAACATGGCGCGTCCATGGTTTCCGGGTCTTGAGGCTACTTCCGGGTCAGTGAGGCTAGCGTGCGTTCCACGCTTTTTGGAACGCACGATACTTCCGGTAATCACTCGTTAATGATTTTTTCTTTATATGCAGCGCTTTTTAGTGGCGGTTTTTGTCTTATTAATGAGATTGGGTTTATATATTTGCAGGGGGTGAGTTTGGTCCATTGAGGCTTTGTTTTAGCCTAGTTGGCAATACTAATTGTGTGCTCCCAGGAGTTTATGGGAGGAGGAGTTGGCTCAAGGGGTGTTGCTATATAAGGGACAGATGGTTGAGACCAGTGATATGGGTTCCAGGATGATCTCGTTTTACTGCTGTATTTCTTGACAAAGGCCCAGTAATGGACCGAAACGTCGTCTATGTACCAGCCTGTTGGCTTGTTTGATTCTGCTATAACTGATTAAAGCACTTTATGTTGAAGAAATTGGTGAGTGCCTATACCTTGTGAATTCTATATATATATATCTATATATCTATATATATATACACAAAACTATTAGTGTCCATCACTCCATTATCAATAATAATACCTTTCCGGGTACCCTCACGGAAAGTTCCCCACGATTACATGCAGACAGTGGTGCGACACTCCAAAATAATAACAGACACGGAGGCAACTTGGTAAATCATCATTTAAATGTCATAAACATTTTCATCAGGATACACAAATGTAAAAGCACAACTTACCTATAAATAGAGAGCACCCCTGTGCACTCACAGTCGCTAGCAGCGGGACTCCAGACCCAGCTGGCGTCATGTCAAAATGACATCATCATACACTCGGCACTATACAGTACGTCAGTGATACACCATCACCATGGATTTTATACACCTGTGGAAGGGTTTTCAATGAAACATCTGACTTCCATAATTAAAAGGAGTGGCCAAATACTTTTGTCCATAATATATACAGTATATATATATATATATATATATATACTATCTTTTCTACCTGTTCTTCACACAGGAGTTTCTGAATTTCATGGCTGTAAATATAAATGGGTGGTAAAACTTTGGTAAATTTGATATATATTTGAGACGTCTTAATGTAAGTAAATATTAATCCATGGTTCTTGATGTTACCTGAGGAGAACACGTAGCAGATATGGTAAAAAAGTGACAAGCCCATTTTAATAGTTTATTAAATTCTACACATTGGAGGTGTAATCCAAATTTTGATCCGCTTGCCCATTTTGGCGTTATCATTCGTGTAACGCAAGCCACGCATCTGTAATAATGTCATTATGTCAATCCCCTATTCGTCCCCTTAGGGGAAGTTTATTAAAATTCTAATTACATAGTTTACCTATTTCCCATCTGAAGAATACCTATGTTAAATTTCAGCTTCCTAACATATTGGGAAGAGAATTAGTGATGAGTGAGTGAGTGAGTGAGTGAGTGAGTGAGTGAGTGAGTGAGTGCTTTCAAATTCATATATGTAGATATATAATTCCTCAAGGCAATCACTATGGTTTAAATCAAATAAAGTGCAAGAAGCATGGATTTATTGTTCACATCATGAAACATCTTCTCATATATCTCCTATATATTTGCCTTAAGTCTGTGACTCTGTGCCCGTAACGCTGGGCGGAGTCACAGAGCTGGGCGGAGTCAACTGCATCTGCTGCAGGGAGCTACCCCATACCCAGCGCCAGCAGGGCAGCGCCTGTCCTCCCCCCCCCCCAATCACCTGTGACAGCAGCCTGTGTGCTGTGCAGTGCGGGTCCCAAAAAGGGGGCGGAGCTACGGCATCACAAAGGGGAGGAGCTACACGGAATAGAGGGGCTGAGCTACACGGGACCAGACAGCTGAACAGTGGTGGAATCAGCATTGCAGTGACGGCCAGCCAGACTTGGTAAGTGGAGGGTGAGAGAGAAATGTATGTGTGTGTGTGTGTGTGTGTGTGTGTATATAGTGTGTGTGTGTGTGTGTGTGTATATATATATAGTGTGTGTGTGTGTGTGTGTGTGTGTGTGTGTGTGTGTATATATATATAGTGTGTGTGTGTGTGTGTGTGTGTGTGTATATAGTGGGTGTGTGTGTGTGTGTGTGTGTGTATATATAGTGTGTGTGTGTGTGTGTGTGTGTGTGTGTGTGTGTGTGTGTGTATATAGTGTGTGTGTGTGTGTGGGTGTGTGTGTATATATGGTGGGGTGTGTGTGTTTGTATATATGTGTGAATTGTGTGTGTGTGAGGTATGTCTGTGTGTGCGCACTTTATGGACGCCACTGCTGGGGGGGCCATTACATGCAAGGACGCTACTAATATAGGGGGGCATTACGTATAAGGACGCTACTACTATAGGGGGGCATTACGTATAAGGACGCTACTACTATGGGGGGGCATTACGTATAAGGACGCTACTACTATAGGGGGGCATTACGTATAAGGACACTGCTACTATGGGGGGGCATTACGTAAAAGGAGGCTACTACTATAGGGGGGCATTACGTATAAGGACGCTACTACTAGAGATGAGCGCCTGAAATTTTTCGGGTTTTGTGTTTTGGTTTTGGGTTCGGTTCCGCGGCCGTGTTTTGGGTTCGACCGCGTTTTGGCAAAACCTCACCGAATTTTTTTTGTCGGATTCGGGTGTGTTTTGGATTCGGGTGTTTTTTTCAAAAAACCCTAAAAAACAGCTTAAATCATAGAATTTGGGGGTCATTTTGATCCCATATTATTATTAACCTCAAAAACCATAATTTCCACTCATTTTCAGTCTATTCTGAATACCTCACACCTCACAATATTATTTTTAGTCCTAAAATTTGCACCGAGGTCGCTGGATGACTAAGCTAAGCGACACTAGTGGCCGACACAAACACCTGGCCCATCTAGGAGTGGCACTGCAGTGTCACGCAGGATGTCCCTTCCAAAAAACCCTCCCCAATAAGCACATGACGCAAAGAAAAAAAGAGGCGCAATGAGGTAGCTGACTGTGTGAGTAAGATTAGCGACCCTAGTGGCCGACACAAACACTGGGCCCATTTAGGAGTGGCACTGCAGTGTCACGCAGGATGTCCCTTCCAAAAAACCCTCCCCAATCAGCACATGACGCAAAGAAAAAAAGAGGCGCAATGAGGTAGCTGTGTGAGTAAGATTAGCGACCCTAGTGGCCGACACAAACACCGGGCCCATTTAGGAGTGGCACTGCAGTGTCACGCAGGATGTCCCTTCCAAAAAACCCTCCCCAATCAGCACATGACGCAAAGAAAAAAAGAGGCGCAATGAGGTAGCTGTGTGAGTAAGATTAGCGACCCTAGTGGCCGACACAAACACCGGGCCCATTTAGGAGTGGCACTGCAGTGTCACGCAGGATGTCCCTTCCAAAAACCCCTCCCCAATCAGCACATGACGCAAAGAAAAAAAGAGGCGCAATGAGGTAGCTGTGTGAGTAAGAATAGCGACCCTAGTGGCCGACACAAACACCGGGCCAATTTAGGAGTGGCACTGCAGTGTCACGCAGGATGTCCCTTCCAAAAAACCCTCCCCAATCAGCACATGACGCAAAGAAAAAAAGAGGCGCAATGAGGTAGCTGTGTGAGTAAGATTAGCGACCCTAGTGGCCGACACAAACACCGGGCCCATTTAGGAGTGGCACTGCAGTGTCACGCAGGATGTCCCTTCCAAAAAACCCTCCCCAATCAGCACATGACGCAAAGAAAAAAAGAGGCGCAATGAGGTAGCTGACTGTGTGAGTAAGATTAGCGACCCTAGTGGCCGACACAAACACCGGGCCCATTTAGGAGTGGCACTGCAGTGTCACGCAGGATGTCCCTTCCAAAAAACCCTCCCCAAACAGCACATGACGCAAAGAAAAATAAAAGAAAAAAGAGGTGCAAGATGGAATTGTCCTTGGGCCCTCCCACCCACCCTTATGTTGTATAAACAAAACAGGACATGCACACTTTAACCAACCCATCATTTCAGTGACAGGGTCTGCCACACGACTGTGACTGATATGACGGGTTGGTTTGGACCCCCCCAAAAAAAGAAGCAATTAATCTCTCCTTGCACAAACTGGCTCTACAGAGGCAAGATGTCCACCTCATCATCACCCTCCGATATATCACCGTGTACATCCCCCTCCTCACAGATTATCAATTCGTCCCCACTGGAATCCACCATCTCAGCTCCCTGTGTACTTTGTGGAGGAAATTGCTGCTGGTCAATGTCTCCGCGGAGGAATTGATTATAATTCATTTTAATGAACATCATCTTCTCCACATTTTCTGGATGTAACCTCGTACGCCGATTGTTGACAAGGTGAGCGGCGGCACTAAACACTCTTTCGGAGTACACACTTGTGGGAGGGCAACTTAGGTAGAATAAAGCCAGTTTGTGCAATGGCCTCCAAATTGCCTCTTTTTCCTGCCAGTATAAGTATGGACTGTGTGACGTGCCTACTTGGATGCAGTCACTCATATAATCCTCCACCATTCTTTCAATGGTGAGAAAATCATATGCAGTGACAGTAGACGACATGTCCGTAATCGTTGTCAGGTCCTTCAGTCCGGACCAGATGTCAGCATCAGCAGTCGCTCCAGACTGCCCTGCATCACCGCCAGCGGGTGGGCTCGGAATTCTGAGCCTTTTCCTCGCACCCCCAGTTGCGGGAGAATGTGAAGGAGGAGATGTTGACAGGTCGCGTTCCGCTTGACTTGACAATTTTCTCACCAGCAGGTCTTTCAACCCCAGCAGACTTGTGTCTGCCGGAAAGAGAGATCCAAGGTAGGCTTTAAATCTAAAATCGAGCACGGTGGCCAAAATGTAGTGCTCTGATTTCAACAGATTGACCACCCGTGAATCCTTGTTAAGCGAATTAAGGGCTCCATCCACAAGTCCCACATGCCTAGCGGAATCGCTCCGTGTTAGCTCCTCCTTCAATGTCTCCAGCTTCTTCTGCAAAAGCCTGATGAGGGGAATGACCTGACTCAGGCTGGCAGTGTCTGAACTGACTTCACGTGTGGCAAGTTCAAAGGGCATCAGAACCTTGCACAACGTTGAAATCATTCTCCACTGCGCTTGAGACAGGTGCATTCCACCTCCTATATCGTGCTCAATTGTATAGGCTTGAATGGCCTTTTGCTGCTCCTCCAACCTCTGAAGCATATAGAGGGTTGAATTCCACCTCGTTACCACTTCTTGCTTCAGATGATGGCAGGGCAGGTTCAGTAGTTTTTGGTGGTGCTCCAGTCTTCTGTACGTGGTGCCTGTACGCCGAAAGTGTCCCGCAATTCTTCTGGCCACCGACAGCATCTCTTGCACGCCCCTGTCGTTTTTTAAATAATTCTGCACCACCAAATTCAAGGTATGTGCAAAACATGGGACGTGCTGGAATTTGCCCATATTTAATGCACACACAATATTGCTGGCGTTGTCCGATGCCACAAATCCACAGGAGAGTCCAATTGGGGTAAGCCATTCCGCAATGATCTTCCTCAGTTGCCGTAAGAGGTTTTCAGCTGTGTGCGTATTCTGGAAACCGGTGATACAAAGCGTAGCCTGCCTAGGAAAGAGTTGGCGTTTGCGAGATGCTGCTACTGGTGCCGCCGCTGCTGTTCTTGCGGCGGGAGTCCATACATCTACCCAGTGGGCTGTCACAGTCATATAGTCCTGACCCTGCCCTGCTCCACTTGTCCACATGTCCGTGGTTAAGTGGACATTGGGTACAGCTGCATTTTTTAGGACACTGGTGACTCTTTTTCTGAGGTCTGTGTAAATTTTCGGTATCGCCTGCCTAGAGAAATGGAACCTAGATGGTATTTGGTACCGGGGACACAGTACCTCCAACAAGTCTCTAGTTGGCTCTGCAGTAATGATGGATACCGGAACCACGGTTCTCACCACCCAGGATGCCAAGGCCTCAGTTATCCGCTTTGCAGTAGGATGACTGCTGTGATATTTCATCTTCCTCGCAAAGGACTGTTGGACAGTCAATTGCTTGGTGGAAGTAGTAAAAGTGGTCTTACGACTTCCCCTCTGGGATGACCATCGACTCCCAGCAGCAACAACAGCAGCGCCAGCAGCAGTAGGCGTTACACGCAAGGATGCATCGGAGGAATCCCAGGCAGGAGAGGAATCATCAGAATTGCCAGTGACATGGCCTGCAGGACTATTGGCATTCCTGGGGAAGGAGGAAATTGACACTGAGGGAGTTGGTGGGGTGGTTTGCGTGAGCTTGGTTACAAGAGGAAGGGATTTACTGGTCAGTGGACTGCTTCCGCTGTCACCCAAAGTTTTTGAACTTGTCACTGACTTATTATGAATGCGCTGCAGGTGACGTATAAGGGAGGATGTTCCGAGGTGGTTAACGTCCTTACCCCTACTTATTACAGCTTGACAAAGGGAACACACGGCTTGACACCTGTTGTCCGCATTTCTGTTGAAATACCTCCACACCGAAGAGCTGATTTTTTTGGTATTTTCACCAGGCATGTCAACGGCCATATTCCTCCCACGGACAACAGGTGTCTCCCCGGGTGCCTGACTTAAACAAACCACCTCACCATCAGAATCCTCCTGGTCAATTTCCTCCCCAGCGCCAGCAACACCCATATCCTCCTCATCCTGGTGTACTTCAACACTGACATCTTCAATCTGACTATCAGGAACTGGACTGCGGGTGCTCCTTCCAGCACTTGCAGGGGGCGTGCAAATGGTGGAAGGCGCATGCTCTTCACGTCCAGTGTTGGGAAGGTCAGGCATCGCAACCGACACAATTGGACTCTCCTTGTGGATTTGGGATTTCGAAGAATGCACAGTTCTTTGCTGTGCTGCTTTTGCCAGCTTGAGTCTTTTCATTTTTCTAGCGAGAGGCTGATTGCTTCCATCCTCATGTGAAGCTGAACCACTAGCCATGAACATAGGCCAGGGCCTCAGCCGTTCCTTGCCACTCCGTGTGGTAAATGGCATATTGGCAAGTTTACGCTTCTCCTCCGACAATTTTATTTTAGGTTTTGGAGTCCTTTTTTTTCTGATATTTGGTGTTTTGGATTTGACATGCTCTGTACTTTGACATTGGGCATCGGCCTTGGCAGACGACGTTGCTGGCATTTCATCGTCTCGGCCATGACTAGTGGCAGCAGCTTCAGCACGAGGTGGAAGTGGATCTTGATCTTTCCCTAATTTTGGAACCTCAACATTTTTGTTCTCCATATTTTAATAGGCACAACTAAAAGGCACCTCAGGTAAACAATGGAGATGGATGGATACTAGTATACAATTATGGACGGACTGCCGAGTGCAGACACAGAGGTAGCCACAGCCGTGAACTACCGTACTGTAATGTGTCTGCTGCTAATATAGAATGGTTGATAAAGAGATGTAGTAGTATGTATGTATAAAGAAGAAAGAAAAAAAAACCACGGTTAGGTGGTATACAATTATGGACGGACTGCCGAGTGCCGACACAGAGGTAGCCACAGCCGTGAACTACCGTACTGTACTGTGTCTGCTGCTAATATAGACTGGTTGATAAAGAGATGTCGTAGTATGTATGTATAAAGAAGAAAGAAAAAAAAACCACGGTTAGGTGGTATACAATTATGGACGGACTGCCGAGTGCCGACACAGAGGTAGCCACAGCCGTGAACTACCGTACTGTACTGTGTCTGCTGCTAATATAGACTGGTTGATAAAGAGATGTCGTAGTATGTATGTATAAAGAAGAAAGAAGAAAAAACCACGGTTAGGTGGTATACAATTATGGACGGACTGCCGAGTGCCGACACAGAGGTAGCCACAGCCGTGAACTACCGTACTGTACTGTGTCTGCTGCTAATATAGACTGGTTGATAAAGAGATGTCGTAGTATGTATGTATAAAGAAGAAAGAAAAAAAAACCACGGGTAGGTGGTATACAATTATGGATGGACTGCCGAGTGCCGACACAGAGGTAGCCACAGCCGTGAACTACCGTACTGTACTGTGTCTGCTGCTAATATAGACTGGTTGATAAAGAGATGTCGTAGTATGTATGTATAAAGAAGAAAGAAAAAAAAACCACGGTTAGGTGGTATACAATTATGGACGGACTGCCGAGTGCCGACACAGAGGTAGCCACAGCCGTGAACTACCGTACTGTACTGTGTCTGCTGCTAATATAGACTGGTTGATAAAGAGATGTCGTAGTATGTATGTATAAAGAAGAAAGAAAAAAAAACCACGGGTAGGTGGTATACAATTATGGACGGACTGCCGAGTGCCGACACAGAGGTAGCCACAGCCGTGAACTACCGTACTGTACTGTGTCTGCTGCTAATATAGACTGGTTGATAAAGAGATGTCGTAGTATGTATGTATAAAGAAGAAAGAAAAAAAAACCACGGTTAGGTGGTATACAATTATGGACGGACTGCCGAGTGCCGACACAGAGGTAGCCACAGCCGTGAACTACCGTACTGTACTGTGTCTGCTGCTAATATAGACTGGTTGATAAAGAGATGTCGTAGTATGTATGTATAAAGAAGAAAGAAAAAAAAACCACGGGTAGGTGGTATACAATTATGGACGGACTGCCGAGTGCCAACACAGAGGTAGCCACAGCCGTGAACTACCGTACTGTACTGTGTCTGCTGCTAATATAGACTGGTTGATAAAGAGATGTCGTAGTATGTATGTATAAAGAAGAAAGAAAAAAAAAACCACGGTTAGGTGGTATACAATTATGGACGGACTGCCGAGTGCCGACACAGAGGTAGCCACAGCCGTGAACTACCGTACTGTACTGTGTCTGCTGCTAATATAGACTGGTTGATAAAGAGATGTCGTAGTATGTATGTATAAAGAAGAAAGAAAAAAAAACCACGGTTAGGTGGTATACAATTATGGACGGACTGCCGAGTGCCGACACAGAGGTAGCTACAGCCGTGAACTACCGTACTGTGTCTGCTGCGACTGGATGATAAATAATGATATAAAAAATATATATATATCACTACTGCAGCCGGACAGGTTTATATATTATATAATAACGGACCTGCTGGACACTGTCTGTCAGCAGAATGAGTTTTTTATAGAATTAAAAAAAAAACACCACACAAGTGAAGTCACACGACGAGTGTTTAACTTTTTCAGGCAATCACAATATAGTATACTACTAACTATACTGGTGGTCAGTGTGGTCAGGTCACTGGTCAGTCACACTGGCAGTGGCACTCCTGCAGCAAAAGTGTGCACTGTTTAATTTTAATATAATATGTACTCCTGGCTCCTGCTATAACCTATAACTGGCACTGCAGTGCTCCCCAGTCTCCCCCACAATTATAAGCTGTGTGAGCTGAGCACAGTCAGATATATAATATATACATAGATGATGCAGCACACTGGGCTGAGCAGTGCACACAGATATGGTATGTGACTGAGTCACTGTGTGTATCGTTTTTTTCAGGCAGAGAACGGATATATTAAATAAAACAACTGCACTGTGGTCAGTCACTAAACTCTGCACTCTCTTCTACAGTATCAGCCTCAGGTCAATCTCTCTCTCTCTCTCCTAATCTAAATGGAGAGGACGCCAGCCACGTCCTCTCCCTATCAATCTCAATGCACGTGTGAAAATGGCGGCGACGCGCGGCTCCTTATATAGAATCCGAGTCTCGCGAGAATCCGACAGCGTCATGATGACGTTCGGGCGCGCTCGGGTTAACCGAGCAAGGCGGGAAGATCCGAGTCGCTCGGACCCGTGAGAAAAAACATGAAGTTCGGGCGGGTTCGGATTCAGAGAAACCGAACCCGCTCATCTCTAGCTACTACTATAGGGGGGCATTACGTATAAGGACGCTACTACTATGGGGGGGCATTACGTATAAGGACGCTACTACTATAGGGGGGCATTACGTATAAGGACACTGCTACTATGGGGGGGCATTACGTATAAGGAGGCTACTACTATAGGGGGGCATTACGTATAAGGACGCTACTACTATAGGGGGGGCATTACGTATAAGGATGCTACTACTATAGGGGGGCATTACGTATAAGGAGGCTACTAATACTGGGGGGCATTACATATAAGGACGCTACTACTAGGAGGGCATTACATGTAAGGATGCTACTACTACTGGGGGGGCATTATGTATAAGGACGGTACTACTACTGGGGGCACATTATGTATAAGGATGCTACTACTACAGGGGTGGCATTACGTATAAGGATGCTACTATTACTGTTGGGGGGCATTACATATAACTGCTACTACTACTGGGGGGGCATCTCCTATATATTTGCCCAAGTCTGTGACTCTGTGCCCGTAACGCTGGGCGGAGTCACAGGCACAGATCTGGCCAGGAACAGTCCCCTCCCTCTCTCCACCCAGTCCCCTCCCCATCTCCGCCCAGTCCCCTGTCTCCCTCCTCCCCGTACACTCTCTCTGGTGACACCGCAGCCGCTGACTGTAAGCGGAACTCACACTACCCACCTCACAGAGTAGCGGCTGCTGCAGAGTTCAGGGGGACATGCTCAGCACTGGCAGCTGCTCTCGCTCCCTCTCCCACCCGCGGCAACCACCCGTCACTTACCCGCGGTCGCGAGTGAAAAGGGGACGTGGCTTCGCGGAAGGGGGTGTGGCCCCGCGTCCCGACCCCCGTTTTCGGCACATTGTGGGTCGGGGCATACGGCCTTCACCCGGACACTGCTGAATCTGCAGTGCTGGCTTCTGGACTGTGACAGGAGCCGGCACTTTGGTGTCACCCCTCAGAGGGTAACACCCGGGTGCGGGCCGCACCCCCCACACCCACGTTGTGGCACCACTGCTCCCGCCCCCACCCGTAGCACAAACACCTGCCGCATACACCCACCACTCCCGTCCCCTCCCCCACCCAGAGCAGAAACACCCGCGCCACCCACCCGCGGAACTCCCGCCCCCTCCCCCACCCGTAGCACCAACACCCGAGGCAACCAACCGCATTCGCCCCCTACCTGCGGCACTCCCACCCACAGCACCAACACCCGCGACACCTACCCGCGACACCCACCGCATCCACCCACAACCCGTGGCACTCCACCCCCTCCCCCACCTGCAGCACCAAGACCCGCACCACCCATGGCACTCTGCCCCCTCCCCCACCCACAGCACCAACACCCGCTGGCCCCCCTGCGGCACCCAACGCATCCCCCACATCCGCTCCCACCCGCGGCACTCACGCCCCCACCCGTAGCTCCCACACCTGCAGCACCTCCTGCCCCTCCCCCACCCGCTGCAACCCTGCCCCTCCCCCATACCCACCTCTCCCCCCTGCTGCACCCTTCACCCAACCCGCGCCACCACCGCAACTGCCCCATCCTGAACCCACCCCTCCTGCACCCACCCTTCCCCCACCTGCACCACCGCCCCAACCCTCGGAATCCCAGCAGCTGCCTCCAACCACCCAACTGCACCACCACTGCTCCAGCCCCTGCGCCCCCTCCGCACCTGTCCCTCCACCACCAGCACCCCCCCTCCCCCATCCACGGCACTCCCACACCAGCTTCTCCCACAGCCCTCCCACACCAACATCACCCCTGCTCCCAACCCCCCACCCATGGCACCCCCGCCCCTCTCCTACGCACAGCACCCCTGCTCCCGCAGCCCCACCCCTTCCCTACCTGTAGCACCTGCCCCTGCAACCGTGGCACCCTCAAACCCACCACCCCCCCAAATGCACCACACCGGCAAACCGCACCCTCCCCCACCAGTGACACGCCCCCACTCCACCCCCATACCCACCTCTCCCCCCGCTACACCCGGTTAACGGGGCGTAGCCCCTAACGACAGTGTGAAGAGCGCCCGTAGGGCGCGATGAATCACCTAGTATATATATATATATATATATAAAATCCGTTCCAACATTCTCAACATTTCGGTGCTATTTAGGACCTTTTTTTGAAGAGGTTATCAATTCAAGACATCAGAGCATGATATCAGGTGCAAAACAAGCAGAGTTTCTCCAGACATCACAAACTTAACTTTGTGCCAAAACCACGCCAATTACGCCACTTCTGCGTTCCAGCTGGAACGCATTTAGAATCGCTCCCGGTAACGGGAACACAACACGTATGTATGTATGTATGTATGTATGTATGTATGTATGTATGCCACCAGGCCGACCAATAATATCAGCTAGACAATCCTTGTTTCAGCCTATCTCACTGTATCTG
The DNA here is from genome assembly GCF_028390025.1 of Pseudophryne corroboree. Classification (NCBI taxonomy): domain Eukaryota; kingdom Metazoa; phylum Chordata; class Amphibia; order Anura; family Myobatrachidae; genus Pseudophryne; species Pseudophryne corroboree. The sequence continues at coordinate 35,690,350 of NC_086447.1, read as the reverse complement.
GATTCATTGTTCCAACCCAGTATACAGAGTCACCCTAGATATTTGTTAGATACCAGTACGCTGCTTAGGAAAATTAATGATTTGCCCATGCTCTCCAAACCTACGCTACTTTGTAGTGTAAATGTGCAGAGCCTTTATAACATTATCCCACACAATATGGGATTGGAGGCAACCAGGAGGTTCTTGAGCAATAGCCTGGCATATAATGGTCCCCAACTTGACTTCAGCATGGATCTATTAAAGATGACCTTAACTAAAAAATTATTTCTCTGACGTCCTAGTGGATGCGGGGAACTCCGTAAGGACCATGGGGAATAGCGGCTCCGCAGGAGTCTGGGCACAAAGTAAAGCTTTAGGGCTACCTGGTGTGCACTGGCTCCTCCCCCTATGACCCTCCTCCAAGCCTCAGTTAAAATTTTGTGCCTGGCCGAGAAGGGTGCATTCTAGGAGGCTCTCCTGAGTTTCTTAGATAAAGTTTAGTTTTAGGTTTTTTATTTTCAGTGAGACCTGCTGGCAACAGGCTCACTGCATCGAGGGACTAAGGGGAGAAGAAGCGAACCTGCCTGCTTGCAGCCAGCTTGGGCTTCTTGGCTACTGGACACCATTAGCTCCAGAGGTACCGAACACAGGCCCAGCCTCGGAGCCCGGTCCCAGAGCCGCGCCGCCGGCCCCCTTACAGAGCCAGAAGCAAGAAGAGGTCCGGAAAATCGGCGGCAGAAGACATCCTGTCTTCACCAAGGTAGCGCACAGCACTGCAGCTGTGCGCCATTGCTCCTCAGGCACACTTCACACTCCGGTCACTGTGGGTGCAGGGCGCTGGGGGGGGGCGCCCTGAGCAGCAATAAAAACACCTTGGCTGGCGAAAATACATCACATATAGCCCCCAGGGCTATATGGATGTATTTTAACCCCTGCCAGAATATTACAAAGAGCGGGAGAAAAGTCAGCCGAGAAGGGGGCGGAGCCTATCTCCTCAGCACACGGGCGCCATTTTCCCTCACAGCTCCGCTGGAAGGACGTCTCCCTGACTCTCCCCTGCAGTCCTGCACTACAGAAAAGGGTAAAACAAGAGAGGGGGGGCACTAATTGGCGCAGTTTGATAATATCAGCAGCTATAAGGGAAAAACACATTATATAGTGGTATCCCATATGGTGCTCTGGTGTGTGCTGGCATACTCTCCCTCTGTCTCCCCAAAGGGCTAGTGGGGTCCTGTCCTCTATAGCATTCCCTGTGTGTGTGCGGTGTGTCGGTACGTTTGTGTCGACATGTTTGAGGAGGAAAATGAGGTGGAGGCGGAGCAATTGCCTATAATAGAGATGTCACCCCCTAGGGAGTCGACACCTGAGTGGATGGGCTTATGGAAGGAATTACGTGACAGTGTCAGCTCTTTACAAAAGACAGTTGACGACATGAGACAGCCGGCTACTCAGCTTGTGCCTGTCCAGGGGTCTCAAAGGCCATCAGGGGCTCTAAAACGCCCGTTAGCTCAGATGGCAGACACAGACGCCGACACGGATACTGACTCCAGTGTCGACGATGAAGAGACGAATGTGACTTCCAGTAGGGCCACACGTTACATGATTGAGGCAATGAAAAATGTTTTACATATTTCTGATAATACAAGTACCACTAAAAAGGGTATTATGTTTGGTGAGAAAAAACTGCCTGTAGTTTTTCCTGCATCTGAGAAATTAAATGAAGTGTGTGATGAAGCGTGGGTTTCCCCCGATAACTGATAATTCCTAAAAGGTTATTGGCATCATACCCCTTCCCGCCAGAAGATAGGGCACGTTGGGAAACACCCCCTAGGGTGGATAAAGCGCTCACACGCTTGTCTAAACAGGTGGCACTACCGTCCCCGGATACGGCCGCCCTTAAGGAACCTGCTGACAGAAAGCAGGAAAATATCCTAAAATGTATATACACTCACACGGGAGTTATACTGCGACCAGCAATCGCCTCAGCCTGGATGTGCAGTGCTGGGGTAGCTTGGTCGGATTCCCTGACGGACAATATTGATACCCTAGACAGGGACAGTATAGTACTGACTATAGAGCATTTAAAAGATGCATTTCTATATATGCGTGATGCACAGAGGGATATCTGCCGACTGGCATCAAGAGTAAGTGCGCTGTCCATTTCTGCCAGAAGAGGGTTATGGACACGACAGTGGTCAGGGGATGCGGATTCCAAAAGGCATATGGAAGTATTGCCTTATAAAGGGGAGGAGTTATTTGGGGTAGGTCTATCAGACCTGGTAGCCACGGCAACTGCTGGGAAATCCACATTTTTACTCCAGGTAGCCTCTCAACATAAGAAGACGCCGTATTATCAGGCGCAGTCCTTTCGGCCCCATAAGGGCAAGCGGGCAAAAGGTTCCTCTTTTCTGCCCCGTGGCAGAGGGAGAGGGAAAAGGCTGCAGCAAACAGCCAGTTCCCAGGAACAGAAGCCCTCTCCCGCCTCTGCCAAGTCCTCAGCATGACGCTGGGGCTTTACAAGCGGATTCAGGCACGGTGGGGGCCCGTCTCAAGAATTTCAGCGCGCAGTGGGCTCACTCGCAAGTGGACCCCTGGATCCTTCAGGTGGTATCTCAGGGGTACAAATTGGAATTCGAGACGTCTCCCCCTCGCCGTTTCCTAAAGTCTGCTTTACCGACGTCTCCCTCCGACAGGGAGGCGGTATTGGAAGCCATTCACAAGCTGTATTCCCAGCAGGTGATAATCAAGGTACCCCTCCTGAAACAGGGAAAGGGGTATTATTCCACACTGTTTGTGGTACCGAAGCCGGACGGCTCGGTGAGACCGATTTTAAATCTAAAATCCTTGAACACTTACATACAGAGGTTCAAATTCAAGATGGAGTCACTCAGAGCAGTGATTGCGAACCTGGAAGAAGGGGATTATATGGTGTCTCTGGACATCAAGGATGCTTACCTCCATGTCCCAATTTACCCTTCTCACCAAGGGTACCTCAGGTTTGTGGTACAGAACTGTCACTATCAGTTTCAGACGCTGCCGTTTGGATTGTCCACGGCACCCCGGGTCTTTACCAAGGTAATGGCCGAAATGATGATACTACTTCGAAGGAAGGGAGTTTTAGTTATCCCTTACTTGGACGATCTCCTGATAAGGGCAAGATCCAGGGAACAGTTGGAAGTCGGGGTAGCACTATCTCAGGTAGTGTTGCGGCAGCACGGTTGGATTCTCAATTTTTCAAAATCGCAGCTGATCCCGACGACACGTCTTCTATTCCTAGGGATGATCCTGGACACAGTCCAGAAAAAGGTGTTTCTCCCGGGGAAGAAAGCCAGGGAGTTATCCGAACTAGTCAGAAACCTCCTAAAACCAGGCCAAGTGTCAGTGCATCAATGCACAAAGGTCCTGGGAAAAATGGTGGCTTCCTACGAAGCAATCCCATTCGGCAGATTCCACGCAAGAACTTTCCAGTGGGATCTGCTAGACAAATGGTCCGGGTCGCATCTTCAGATGCATCAGCGGATAACCTTGTCACCAAAGACAAGGGTGTCTCTCCTGTGGTGGTTGCAGAGTGCTCATCTTCTAGAGGGCCGCAGATTCGGCATTCAGGACTGGGTCCTGGTGACCACGGATGCCAGCCTGCGAGGCTGGGGAGCAGTCACACAGGGAAGAAATTTCCAGGGCTTGTGGTCAAGCATGGAGACATCACTTCACATAAATATCCTGGAGCTGAGGGCCATTTACAATGCTCTAAGCCTAGCAAGACATCTGCTTCAAGGTCAGCCGGTGTTGATCCAGTCGGACAACATCACGGCAGTCGCCCACGTAAACAGACAGGGCGGCACAAGAAGCAGGAGGGCAATGGCAGAAGCTGCAAGGATTCTTCGCTGGGCGGAAAATCATGTGATAGCACTGTCAGCAGTGTTCATTCCGGGAGTGGACAACTGGGAAGCAGACTTCCTCAGCAGGCACGACCTCAAACCGGGAGAGTGGGGACTTCATCCAGAAGTCTTCCACATGATTGTAAACCGTTGGGATAAACCAAAAGGTGTTCATGATGGCGTCCCGCCTCAACAAAAAACTGGACAGGTATTGCGCCAGGTCAAGGGACCCTCAAGCAATAGCTGTGGACGCTCTGGTAACACCGTGGGTGTACCAGTCAGTGTATGTGTTCCCTCATCTGCCTCTCATTCCCAAGGTACTGAGAATTATAAGACGGAGAGGAGTAAGAACTATACTAGTGGCTCCGGATTGGCCAAGTAGGACTTGGTACCCGGAAATTCAAGAGATGCTCACAGAGGACCCGTGGCCTCTGCCTCTAAGAAGGGACCTGCTCCAGCAAGGACCCTGTCTGTTCCAAGACTTACCGCGGCTGCGTTTGACGGCATGGCGGTTGAAAGCCGGATCCTGAAGGAAAAAGGCATTCCGGAGGAAGTCATCCCTACCCTGATCAAAGCCAGGAAGGATGTAACCGCAAAGCATTATCACCGCATTTGGCGGAAATATGTTGCGTGGTGCGAGGCCAGGAAGGCCCCAATGGAGGAATTTCAACTGGGTCGATTCCTGCATTTCCTGCAAACAGGAGTGTCTATGGGCCTCAAGTTGGGATCCATTAAGGTTCAGATTTCGGCCCTGTCGATATTTTTCCAGAAAGAACTGGCTTCAGTTCCTGAAGTTCAGACGTTTGTCAAGGGGGTGCTCCATATACAGCCTCCTTTTGTGCCTCCAGTGGCACCTTGGGATCTCAATGTAGTTTTGGGGTTCCTCAAATCACATTGGTTTGAACCACTTAAATCTGTGGATTTAAAATATGTTGCGTTATGCGAGGCCAGGAAGGCCCCAATGGAGGAATTTCAACTGGGTCGATTCCTGCATTTCCTGCAAACAGGAGTGTCTATGGGCCTCAAGTTGGGATCCATTAAGGTTCAGATTTCGGCCCTGTCGATATTTTTCCAGAAAGAACTGGCTTCAGTTCCTGAAGTTCAGACGTTTGTCAAGGGGGTGCTCCATATACAGCCTCCTTTTGTGCCTCCAGTGGCACCTTGGGATCTCAATGTAGTTTTTGGGTTCCTCAAATCACATTGGTTTGAACCACTTAAATCTGTGGATTTAAAATATCTCACATGGAAAGTAGCCATGCTGTTGGCCCTGGCTTCGGCCAGGCGCGTGTCAGAATTGGCGGCTTTATCCTGCAAAAGCCCCTATCTGATTTTCCATTCGGACAGGGCGGAATTGAGGACTCGTCCTCAGTTTCTCCCTAAGGTGGTGTCAGCGTTTCACCTGAACCAACCTATTGTGGTGCCTGCGGCTACTAGGGACTTGGAGGACTCCAAGTTGCTAGACGTTGTCAGGGCCCTGAAAATATATGTTTCCAGGATGGCTGGAGTCAGAAAATCTGACTCGCTGTTTATCTTGTATGCACCCAACAAGCTGGGTGCTCCTGCTTCGAAGCAGACTATTGCTCGTTGGATTTGTAGTACAATTCAGCTTGCACATTCTGTGGCAGGCCTGCCACAGCCAAAATCCGTAAATGCCCATTCTACAAGGAAGGTGGGCTCATCTTGGGCGGCTGCCCGAGGGGTCTCGGCTTTACAACTTTGCCGTGCAGCTACTTGGTCAGGGGCAAACACGTTTGCTAAATTCTATAAATTTGATACCCTGGCTGAGGAGGACCTGGAGTTCTCTCATTCGGTGCTGCAGAGTCATCCGCACTCTCCCGCCCGTTTGGGAGCTTTGGTATAATCTCCATGGTCCTTACGGAGTTCCCAGCATCCACTAGGACGTCAGAGAAAATAAGAATTTACTTACCGATAATTCTATTTCTCGTAGTCCGTAGTGGATGCTGGGCGCCCATCCCAAGTGCGGATTGTCTGCAATACTTGTACATAGTTATTGTTAACTAAATCGGGTTATTGTTGTTGTGAGCCATCTTTCCAGAGGCTCCTCTGTTATCATGCTGTTAACTGTCAGATCACAAGTTGTACGGTGTGATTGGTGTGGCTGGTATGAGTCTTACCCGGGATTCAAAAATCCTTCCTTATTGTGTACGCTCGTCCGGGCACAGTATACTAACTGAGGCTTGGAGGAGGGTCATAGGGGGAGGAGCCAGTGCACACCAGGTAGTCCTAAAGCTTTACTTTGTGCCCAGACTCCTGCGGAGCCGCTATTCCCCATGGTCCTTACGGAGTTCCCAGCATCCACTACGGACTACGAGAAATAGAATTATCGGTAAGTAAATTCTTATTTTCTTCATGATGATAATTTTTACCTACAGTACAGGAGGTGTGCGATGGGGTCCAGCGTGGCCCCGTTGTACTCTAACATGTACATGTTTGAGGTAGAACAGGACATGTTCTACAATGACCCTGGGATAAGTGATAGGATCACGTTCTATTATAGGTATAAAGACGACTTGCTGATATTTTGGCAAGGAGCGGTAGAATCGTTTATACAGTATCAGTGATCGAGAATCACAACAGTAAACAGCACCCAGTTAAATTCACCTATACTGTTAGTGACAATACTATCAATTTTTTAGATGTACAGATTAATCTAGTAGAGGGGCATATTACTACCTCCTTGTATACAAAGCCAACTGATAGGAATAACCTCTTACATTATCAAAGCTGTCATCCGGAGCCATTGAAATGGGGGCTCCCGTATTCACAGCTTCTACGAATCAGGCGTATTATGTCTGATCCGGTATTGGCTGAGGCACAAATGGATGCTATGATAGTTAAATTTGGTGAGAGAGGGTACAATGCTGAAGTCTTACAAGCAGCCAAACAAAAAGCCTTAGCTATGGACCACCAAAAATTGTTGCCTCCTACTAGGAAGAAAGAAGCACGCATAATTATGCCCTGGGTAAACCAACATAACCCGTTGAGTAGCGGCATTCAGCAAACAGTGCATAAGCTGTGGCCAATAGTACAGTCTGATGTAGACTTAAAAGTTGGTGAGACTAGGATCATGTGCTGTTATACCAGAAATCAAAATTTAAGAGATAGACTAGTACCAGAGATGACACTACCTTTTTGAGCAACAAGAAAGGGTGTATAAGGTGCACTTGCCCCACCTGTCAGTACCTTATAGCTGGCGATCAATTTCAACATCCACTCACAGGGAGACCCCTTGTAATTAGACATCGATTAACATGTACATCAAAATTTATCTACCAATTGATATGCCGCTGTGCGCCGTCGACACCCGTTGGTGTCATTAAGATATTGTTTGATTGATTATGTGCCACCCTCCATACTTGGTGGCAGCAGAGGCCTTAGGTTGTTCCAATTGGAGACACGGTGGATACACCAACTTGGTACGTTAACCCCAAGGGGTCTAAATGATCACTTGGGTATGAACTGCTACTTATAAAATAGACCAGCTATGTGCCTTCGCAATTTGATGAAGTAGGAGCGGGTTCATTTTTTGACATGTAGTCTTACAAGTCAGTTGGGCTTAATATACAGTTGAGCTACATTTGATATACTTTATCATATTCCATAATATATCGGAAGCCTGATTGATATATATTTAAGAAGACACACTATCAGATTGTGTAAGTTTCCCAGTAATTATGCCATATCCCGCTATGTCTTCATTATCTGTATTTGTGTAGCTATGGTGATGGGGAGCACAGTGAGGACTCATTGGCAGATGGCTTCACTCCAGCCGCGCCGACCATCCGGGAGCGTGTCCCTCCAACGGACTGGTTCTAGTCAAGGGTGTGTGGGCCTATATAGGTAAGTGTATTTGTTTTATCTTGTGATACTTGATGAAAGTGCCACGACAATAAACGGCACTGAAATGTTGCCTTTGCTAGTTGTGCTTCAAGAGTGATTTATTAAGATGCCAGGAGTGCTGCTTCGAATAGACTTTTGTATTTCCAACCATGGATGCGGGCACCCGGCACAGTATGTTTGTTTGGTTATATATATATATATATATATATATATATACATATATTTTTTTACAATCTTGCTGAATTACAGGGGAACCCAGCATCCTCTGACAGTACATTTTAGCCCTGCCAGTACCATTTACAAGCCCACACATTTACAATACAACCTCCAATGCAGCACCCAGTCAGTCAAATACTCCATACTCCAACTTCCGGTTGCGCCAAAATGACACCCTTCCACCCACAGATAATGCCGGAAGTATGGCATTTGGAGCGCATAGACTTCCGCGCTTCACCACCGTCCATGTATAATATGGGGAAAACTCTTAACTTTATTGTTCAAAACATAAATTCTAAATGGTTAATAAAAAGCTAATGCATTTCTAGACCATATGCTGGAACAACAGAACCACAAGCACACACACATAACAATTCCCCCAAATCCAACAAAAAACATGTACTGTAAAAGGACATACCAACAAACAAATACAAAACATACATATTAAAAAGAGTTATATGGGTCACAGACAGGTCCCCAAGGCCACCACAACAGATTGGCACATACTGCACATATTAACATATAGTCATAATCATGAACCTATCCATACCAAAAAACAACCAACATCAAAAACATCACAAAAAAAGTACTCACATGTGACAAACTGAAGGTATTTGGCCGAACGAGCTCATCTGGAGAGAATTAAAAAAACAACAAAAAACAAAATAAAAAAAATAAACTTTATTAATCGCAGAAAAATGTTCAACAGGATGTTTTCGTTGAGACCCTTTGGAGATATGGTGTATATGGTGTCTAGGCAAAAGATCCACTTTGACTCAAGTTTCCAAAGAAGAAGTTTGCGGTCCCCTCCTCTCTTGGGGATAAGGACCCAATCAAGGATACGACACTTAAGGCTTGTATTCTGAGGACCCATCAATGCAAAATGCTGTGCCACCAGTTTGTCCAAGCTATCCGAGCTCAACGCTTGTCTGATCGAAGTTTAATGGTTTGCCATGCGGTCACGGAACAATCTAGTGGTCATACCCAAATAGGTTAGACTGTATGGACAATTCAGTAAATAATTTACATGATCCATCTGGCAGTGTAGTTTAACCCTTATCCTCATAGGTAACCCAGTGTGGGATTTTAATATGTATGTTTATTATGCATGTTTTGCATATGTTTGTTGGTATGTCCTTTTATATGTTTTTTGTTGGATTTGCAGAAATTTTTATGTATATGTGCCTGTGGTCTTATTGTTCCAGAATATGGTTTGGAAATGTATTAGCTTTTTACTAACCATTTATGTTTTATGTTTTGAACAATAAAGTTACATTAAGAGTTTCTTCCATGTAGCACATGGACTGTGGTGGGGCGTGGATGTCTATGCGCTCCAAATGCCGTAATTCTGGCATTATCTGCCTGGACGCGTGTGGAAGGGTGTCATTATGACGGAACTGGAAGTCGGAGTACGGAGTCTTTGACTGACCGGGTGCTGCATCAGAGGATGTATTGTAAGTATGTGAGCTTGGTAATGGTACCGACAGGGCTAAAATGTTCTATCAGAGGATGCTGGGTTCCCCTGTAATACGGCTAGATTGTTAAAAATGTGTATACACAAACTTGATGTGTTCCCGTGACCGGAAGTGACGTCAAATGCATTCCAGCTCGAATGCGGAAATTGCACACTTTACATGGTTTTCGACATGCAGTTGGTATAAATGGACCTACGGGCAAGTTTGTGATGTTTGGAGAAACTTTACTTGTTTTGCACCTGGTATAATGCTCTGATGTCTTAGGTGGATAACCTCTGGAAAAAGGTCCTAAATAGGACCAAAATGTTGAGGATGAAAGCAATGGATTATTTATATATCTGAAGATATTTCAGAACGTTAGCAATAAATTCATGCTTCTTGCACTTTATTTGTTGTAAACCCTGGTGAGTGCCTCTGTTTCTATTATCTAATACATAAAAATAAAAATGTGTCCTTCTGTCCTACTGTCTTTCTATGCAAATACACAGTTTACAAGCGAAGATCGTGAAATTTGACATAAAAGCATATTAAAACTAGAGATGAGCGGGTTCGGTTCCTCGGAATCCGAACCCGCCCGAACTTCAACCTTTTTTGCACGGGTCCGAGCAGACTCGGATCCTCCCGCCTTGCTCGGTTAACCCGAGCGCGGCCGAACGTCATCATCCCGCTGTCGGATTCTCGCGAGACTCGGATTCTATATAAGGAGCCGCGCGTCGCCGCCATTTTCACACGTGCATTGAGATTGATAGGGAGAGGACGTGGCTGGCGTCCTCTCCGTTTAGATTAGATTAGAGAGACACTTGAGTTGATTGATTTACTACTAATTTTGGGGAGCATTAGGAGTACTCAGTACAGTGCAGAGTTTTGCTGATAGTGACCACCAGTTTTATTTATAATCCGTTTTCTGCCTGAAAAAAACCGATACACAGTCACATACCATATCTGTGCTCAGCCTCAGTATGCTGCATGATATATCATCTATGTATATCTGACTGTGCTGAGTGCTCACTGCTCACACAGCTTAATTGTGGGGGAGACTGGGGAGCAGTTATAGCTGGAATACAGTTCACACTTTTGCTGCCAGTGACCACCAGTATATTGTCTGCCTGAAAAAGTTAAACACTCCTGTGGTGTTTTTTTTTAATTCTATAAACGCATTCTCCTGACAGTGTCCAGCAGGTCCGTCATTCATTATATTATATAAATATTTACCTACAGTAGTGTTATATTTTTTTTTTCATCTCTATCATCTTTATCATCTCTATATTTTCAGACGCAGTACGGTAGTCCACGGCTGTGGCTATCTCTGTGTCGTCAGTGCTCGTCCATAATTGTATACCTACCTACCTGTGGTGTGGTTTTTTTTTCTATCTTCTTCATACTAGTAGTTTAGGAGTCTGCTGACAGCGTCCACCAGGTCCGTCATTATATTATATACCTACAGTAGTAATATATTTAGTATATTATCTATACTAGCAGACGCAGTACGGTAGTCCACGGCTGTGGCTATCTCTGTGTCGTCAGTGCTCGTCCATAATTGTATACCTACCTACCTGTGGTGGGGTTTTTTTTTCTATCTTCTTCATACTAGTAGTTTAGGAGTCTGCTGACAGTGTCCACCAGGTCCGTCATTATATTATATACCTACAGTAGTAATATATTTAGTATATTATCTATACTAGCAGACGCAGTACGGTAGTCCACGGCTGTGGCTATCTCTGTGTCATCAGTGCTCGTCCATAATTGTATACCTACCTACCTGTGGTGGGGTTTTTTTTTCTATCTTCTTCATACTAGTAGTTTAGGAGTCTGCTGACAGTGTCCACCAGGTTCGTCATTATATTATATATACCTACAGTAGTTATATATATATTTTTTTATATAATTAATTATCATCTCTATACTAGCAGACGCAGTACGGTTGTCCACGGCTGTAGCTACCTCTGTGTCGTCAGTCACTCGTCATCCATAAGTATACTAGTATCCATCCATCTCCATTGTTTACCTGAGGTGCCTTTTAGTTGTGCCTATTAAAATATGGAGAACAAAAATGTTGAGGTTCCAAAAATAGAGAAAGATCAAGATCCACTTCCACCTCGTGCTGAAGCTGCTGCCACTAGTCATGGCCGAGACGATGAAATTCCATCAACGTCGTCTGCCAAGGCCGATGCCCAATGTCATAGTACAGAGCATGTAAAATCCAAAACACAAAATATCAGTAAAAAAAGGACTCAAAAATCTAAAATAAAATCGTCGGAGGAGAAGCGTAAACTTGCCAATATGCCATTTACTACACAGAGTGGCAAGGAATGGCTGAGGCCCTGGCCTACGTTCATGGCTAGTGGTTCAGCTTCACATGAGGATGGAAGCACTCAGCCTCTCGCTAGAAAAATGAAAAGACTTAAGCTGGCAAAAGCACAGCAAAGAACTGTGCGTTCTTCGAAATCACAAATCCACAAGGAGAGTCCAATTGTGTCGGTTGCGATGCCTGACCTTCCCAACACTGGACGTGAAGAGCATGCGCCTTCCACCATTTGCACGCCCCCTGCAAGTGCTGGAAGGAGCACCCGCAGTCCAGTTCCTGATAGTCAGATTGAAGATGTCAGTGTTGAAGTACACCAGGATGAGGAGGATATGGGTGTTGCTGGCGCTGGGGAGGAAATTGACAAGGAGGATTCTGATGGTGAGGTGGTTTGTTTAAGTCAGGCACCCGGGGAGACACCTGTTGTCCGTGGGAGGAATATGGTCATTGACATGCCAGGTGAAAATACCAAAAAAATCAGCTCTTCGGTGTGGAAGTATTTTGACAGAAATGCGGACAACAGGTGTCGAGCCGTGTGTTGCCTTTGTCAAGCTGTAATAAGTAGGGGTAAGGACGTTAACCACCTCGGAACATCCTCCCTTATACGTCACCTGCAGCGCATTCATCATAAGTCAGTGACAAGTTCAAAAACTTTGGGCGACAGCGGAAGCAGTCCACTGACCAGTAAATCCCTTCCTCTTGAAACCAAGCTCACGCAAACCACCCCACCAACTCCCTCAGTGTCAATTTCCTCCTTCCCCAGGAATGCCAATAGTCCTGCAGGCCATGTCACTGGCAATTCTGACGAGTCCTCTCCTGCCTGGGATTCCTCCAATGCATCCTTGAGTGTAACGCCTACTGCTGCTGGCGCTGCTGTTGTTGCTGCTGGGAGTCGATGGTCATCCCAGAGGGGAAGTCGTAAGACCACTTTTACTACTTCCACCAAGCAATTGACTGTCCAACAGTCCTTTGCGAGGAAGATGAAATATCACAGCAGTCATCCTGCTGCAAAGCGGATAACTCAGGCCTTGGCATCCTGGGCGGTGAGAAACGTGGTTCCGGTATCCATCATTACTTCAGAGCCAACTATAGACTTGATTGAGGTACTGTTTCCCAGGTACCAAATACCATCTAGGTTCCATTTCTCTAGGCAGGCGATACCGAAAATGTACACAGACCTCAGAAAAATACTCACCAGTGTCCTAAAAAATGCAGTTGTACCCAATGTCCACTTAACCACGGACATATGGACAAGTGGAGCAGGGCAGACTCAGGACTATATGACTGTGACAGCCCACTGGGTAGATGTATTGACTCCCGCCGCAAGAACAGCAGCGGCGGCACCAGTAGCAGCATCTCGCAAACGCCAACTCTTTCCTAGGCAGGCTACGCTTTGTATCACCGCTTTCCAGAATACGCACACAGCTGAAAACCTCTTACGGCAACTGAGGAAGATCATCGCAGAATGGCTTACCCCAATTGGACACTCCTGTGGATTTGTGGCATCGGACAACGCCAGCAATATTGTGCGTGCATTATATAAGGGCAAATTCCATCACGTCCCATGTTTTGCACATACCTTGAATTTGGTGGTGCAGAATTATTTAAAAAACGACAGGGGCGTGCAAGAGATGCTGTCGGTGGCCAGAAGAATTGCGGGACACTTTCGGCGTACAGGCACCACGTACAGAAGACTGGAGCAACACCAAAAACGCCTGAACCTGCCCTGCCATCATCTGAAGCAAGAAGTGGTAACGAGGTGGAATTCAACCCTCTATATGCTTCAGAGGATGGAGGAGCAGCAAAAGGCCATTCAAGCCTATACATCTGACCACGATATAGGAGGTGGAATGCACCTGTCTCAAGCGCAGTGGAGAATGATTTCAACGTTGTGCAAGGTTCTGCAACCTTTTGTACTTGCCACACGTGAAGTCAGTTCAGACACTGCCAGCCTGAGTCAGGTCATTCCCCTCATCAGGCTTTTGCAGAAGAAGCTGGAGACATTGAAGGAGGAGCTAAGACAGAGCGATTCCGCTAGGCATGTGGGACTTGTGGATGGAGCCCTTCATTCGCTTAACCAGGATTCACGGGTGGTCAATCTGTTGAAATCAGAGCACTACATTTTGGCCACCGTGCTCGATCCTAGATTTAAAACCTACGTTGGATCTCGCTTTCCGGCAGACACAAGTCTGCAGGGGTTCAAAGACCTGCTGGTGGGGAAATTATCAAGTCAAGTGGAACTTGATCGGTCAACAGCTCCTCCTTCACATTCTCCCGCAATTGGGGGTGCGAGGAAAAGGCTCAGAATTCCGAGCCCACCCGCTGGCGGTGATGCAGGGCAGTCTGGAGCGACTGCTAATGCTGACATCTGGTCCGGACTGAAGGACCTGCCAACGATTACGGACATGTTGTCTACTGGCACTGCATATGATTCTCTCTCCATTGAAAGAATGGTGGAGGATTATATGAGTGACCGCATCCAAGTAGGCACGTCAGACAGTCCGTACGTATACTGGCAGGAAAAAGAGGCAATTTGGAGGCCCTTGCAGAAACTGGCTTTATTCTACCTAAGTTGCCCTCCCACAAGTGTGAACTCCGAAAGAGTGTTTAGTGCCGCCGCTCACCTCGTCAGCAATCGGCGTACAAGGTTACTTCCAGAAAATGTGGAGAAGATGATGTTCATTAAAATGAATTATAATCAATTCTTCCGTGGAGACATTGACCAGCAGCAATTGCCTCCACAAAGTACACAGGGAGCTGAGATGGTGGATTCCAGTGGGGACGAATTGATAATCTGTGAGGAGGGGGATGTACACGGTGATGAATCGGAGGATCATGATGAGGTGGACATCTTGCCTCTGTAGAGCCAGTTTGTGCAAGGAGAGATTAATTGCTTCTTTTTTGGTGGAGGTCCAAACCAACCCGTCATTTCAGTCACAGTCGTGTGGCAGACCCTGTCACTGAAATGATGGGTTGGTTAAAGTGTGCATGTCCTGTTTATACAACATAAGGGTGGGTGGGAGGGCCCAAGGACAATTCCATCTTGCACCTCTTTTTTTCTTTAATTTTTCTTTGCGTCATGTGCTGTTTGGGGAGTGTTTTTTGGAAGGGCCATCCTGCGTGACACTGCAGTGCCACTCCTAGATGGGCCAGGTGTTTGTGTCGGCCACTAGGGTCGCTTAGCTTACTCACACAGCTACCTCATTGCGCCTCTTTTTTTTCTTCTTTGCGTCATGTGCTGTTTGGGGAGTATTTTTTGGAAGGGCCATCCTGCCTGACACTGCAGTGCCACTCCTAGATGGGCCAGGTGTTTGTGTCGGCCACTAGGGTCGCTTAGCTTACTCACACAGCTACCTCATTGCGCCTCTTTTTTTTCTTCTTTGCGTCATGTGCTGTTTGGGGAGTATTTTTTAGAAGGGCCATCCTGCGTGACACTGCAGTGCCACTCCTAGATGGGCCAGGTGTTTGTGTCGGCCACTTGGGTCGCTTAGCTTAGCCATCCAGCGACCTCGGTGCAAATTTTAGGACTAAAAATAATATTGTGAGGTGTGAGGTGTTCAGAATAGACTGAAAATGAGTGGAAATTATGGTTATTGAGGTTAATAATACTTTGGGATCAAAATGACCCCCAAATTCTATGATTTAAGCTGTTTTTTAGGGTTTTTTGAAAAAAACACCCGAATCCAAAACACATCCAAATCCGACAAAAAAAATTCGGTGAGGTTTTACCAAAACGCGTTGGTACCCAAAACACGCCCGCGGAACCGAACCCAAAACCAAAACACAAAACCCAAAAAATTTCCGGTGCACATCTCTAATTAAAACACGGTGGAGGTAACCAAATCAATTTGAAATCCCTAGCACGCTTATGGGGACAGACAGCAGAACAGAGTATATCAGGAGACAGCATCACTGCAGAATTGCTGGAGCAATGTACTCCAAAATTGGTACACATATGCCTTACAATCTGGCAACAAACACTGTGGGGGGAAGACACCACTAGCACCCCTAGGAGTGAGCCAGCAGCTCAGACTATATCAGGACATGCATGATATGTCAGTGATGACAGTGCTGTATGTGATAGGGCCAGTGACATGATGTGAGGAGGGGAATGCAGGTAGCACAAACCCACACACTGAGAGTTATATAGTTGAAGTAGCATGGTCCCCCAGCAGCACAGAGTATATAAGGAGATACATAATGTGCTGCGCTATATAAGAAACTGTAAAAGATGTTAAAATTTCACAGGGGCACTGACATGATGTGAGGAGGGGAATGGAGGCAGCACAAAGCTACAGACTATCTCACTCTGTGAAAGTACTGAATCTGCACTTACCCACAGGCTGTGATGGCATACCATATCTGTATTGTGCAAGGAACACGTCCATTAAGGCGTCAGCCTTAATGATCGGAATTTCATTGCTTTTTGGAGTTTGAGTGGAAGAGTTACAACATGTTTCTGAATTGCCAGATCATGTGTAAAAAGCCTTAATGGGACATGTGAAACCGTAAGGTTTTGTCTATGGAATTTCATAACTTTTTACATTTATTTATTTTTATTCAGAAATGTAATATTTCACTGTAAGAATAAACATTAGATTTTTTAAATGTTTAATGAAAATGTTCATATAACATCACTGTACAGTGCAAAATGCAAAAAATAATTCTATTTACCAAACAGAATTGTTTATACTTTTAACTTTGGTCAAAATACTTTGCTGTCTTTGTGGCTGATGCAGGGAGGATGTAGGTTGCAGCAGCCTGTGACTGAGGCTGGAAAAGGGAGAAAGACCGCCAGTGTGTCTGGTGCTGGGTGTGGAGGAAAGACTTCTAGCACTGGCTGCTGGAGGGTGGGGGGAGGTGGGAGCAGCCTGTGACTGAGGCTGGAGGTAGGGGAAAGACAGGCAGTGTGCTGGGAGCAGGGGAGAGAAAGCCAGCGGCTGTTTCAGGGAGGGGGGAGGCAGCAGCAGGCTGTGACCACTATCCAGACACTATCCGGAGGTGGGGAAAAAGACAGCCTGTGCTCCTGGTGCTGGGAATGGCAGATAGAAAGCTGACGGCAGCTGATGCAGGAAGGGAGGAGAAGATGCCGCATTGGCTGATGCCGGGAGGGAGGTAGCTGCAGTGGCGTAAGTTCGTCCCAGTCGCCCGGAGGCATGATACATTTTGGTGCCCCCCTACACATACACACACATACCATATGTAGCTATCCCGCACCCAGGGTGAACAGTAGAAGGGTGCTCAGGTACCTTTCCCAATAGTAATATAGATACACATAGAAAGTGGACGCATTCCAAGTCAGTCATTACAATAAAACAGACACCAGCATACCATTATAGTACACCTACAGTGCTCCCTCACCCACCAGGTCTCCATGGAGATGCTTTGGCGCAGCGGTGTGCCAATATAATTAGTGTTCACTGTAGTATTTTTTTTTTAGGGCAGGGTGCTGATCACGGGGAGGGCACATTTTTCATTCGTGAGGGTAAATTTTTAAGTTAAATGGGCAAACTTAGGTACATACTATAATGCTTGGTGCTCCCATTCCTATGGTCAAAACATGGACAGTGCGCATCGAAGGTGCGCAGCAAAAATCTAGGGGCGTTGTTTCGTGGGGAAGGGGCGTGGCCACATAATAGTGTCAATTCACATTACACCACACAGTAGTGCCCCTAATACACATTGCACCAGTTAGAACCTCCTATACACACTGCGCCAGGTAGAGGCTAGAGCACGTTATACATATTGCGCCAGATAGAGCACATTATACACATTGCGCCAGATAGAGCACATTATACACATTGCGCCAGATAGAGCACATTATACACATTGCGCCAGATAGAGCACATTATACACATTGCGTCAGGTAGGGAGCACTGAGGCACATTGCACCAGGTAGAGAGCACTGAGGAACACTGCACCAGGTAGAGAGCACTGAGGCACACTGCACCAGGTAGAGAGCACTGAGGCACACTGCACCAGGTAGAGAGCACTGAGGCACACTGCACCAGGTAGAGAGCACTGAGGCACACTGCACCAGGTAGAGAGCACTGAGGCACACTGCACCAGGTAGGGAGCACTGAGGCACACTGCACCAGGTAGGGAGCACTCAGGCACACTGCACCAGGTAGGGAGCACTCAGGCACACTGCACCAGGTAGGGAGCACTCAGGCACACTGCACCAGGTAGGGAGCACTCAGGCACACTGCACCAGGTAGGGAGCACTCAGGCACACTGCACCAGGTAGGGAGCACTAATGGCACACTGCACCAGGTAGGGAGCACTGAGGCACACTGCACCAGGTAGAGCACTGAGGCACACTGCACCAGGTAGAGAGCACTGAGGCACACTGCACCAGGTAGAAAGCACTGAGATTAATGTTTACAGCTGCAGAATACTTACAAGGTTAATTTAGCCCAGGGGGACTCTCATGTACGTACCGGGTCCGGCGGCGCACGGCTGGATCCGGCGACGTGGCGGGGTCTGGCAGGCAGCAAACGGCGGGGCGGCAGGGCGCACAAAAACGGGCAGGGCGGGATTCAGCTGTCTAAAAAAGGGGCAGACACCTAGCGTGAACACTAGATATATATTAAAAAAAAGACAAACGCCTCATTCACTTAAACACACGTCTCACTTAAACACACACGCCTCTCACTTACATACACCTCTCACTTACACACACCTCTCACACACGTGCCTCTCACTTACACACACCTCTCACATACACATGCCTCTCACATACACATGCCTCTCACATACACATGCCTCTCACTTACATACACATGCCTCTCACTTATAGGCCCTACACACATAGCGATTTCACTGCACGATATGAACGATCTTGTTCATTAATGAACGAGATATCGTTCATATCGTGCAGTGTGGAGTCCCCAGCGATGAACGATGCGCGACCCCGCGCTCGTTCATCGCTGGGGCCATGTCGGCTGTGCATGCCGGCCAATATGGACGAGATCGTCCATATTTGCCTGCAAGTCTACGGAGCCGGGTGACGGGGGGAGTGAAGAAACTTCACTCCCCCCGTCACTGCCCCCCCGCCGCTGGGTCGCTCGTCGGCCGTCGGGCACCTCGGCGGCGCATCGCCGAGTGTGTAGGGCCCCTTACATACACATGCCTCTCACACACACACACATGCCTCTCACTTACATACACATGCCTCCCACTTACATACACATGCCTCTCACACACACACACACACACACACACACACACACACATGCCTCTCACTTACATACACATGCCTCCCACTTACATACACATACATGCCTCTCACGCACATGCCACTCTCACACACATCACACACACACATGCCTCTTTTACTTGAATGTACAACTTTCCTTAAAAACACACACACCTCACTTAAAAACAAGCACACACAAAACACAGTACTTCCCCCCAAATACACCTCTCCCCCACCCCCCACACAGTGCCTACCTTTGGCTATCATCCAGAGCATGGAGGAGCAGAGAGTTCTGAGCTTCCCTCGGCTGGCTTACTAAGGGCCCGGGAGGAGCTGTGCTCTGGAGCTCCCCCTAGCTGCAGCCAGTGCCATCTCTCTCTACAGGAGGCAGCTTCCGTGTCATTGACACAGCTCCTCCATCTGCAATAGCAGCGCAGTCCTCAGGCTGCGGGAGACAGTGGAGGAGATGCGCCCCCTTGTGGCCAGGAGCCCGGCGGCAGCCGACTCCACTGCCTCCCACAGTTCCGCCCCTGGGTAGCTGTCCGAGGCTGCTGACAGCACGGAAGCAGACTACAGAAGAAGGGAAGAAATAGATGTACAACAGCAGCATGATGAGTTACTGGTTGTGTCTTCATCACGTGGTCTAGCAGCAGTAACTGGCACTGCTCAAAACGGTCAATGAAAACTCATTAATGTGCATCTGTGTAAACCCCCTGCTGGCGGCCAGTAGTGGTTCTTGGCGCGGGCAAGCCATGACTGTGTCTGGGGTGCTGCGGGTGCGGCCACAGTCACCCCGCAGGCACCCGCCACCTACCAGCACTCTGCATCCCACTCCACGGCTGCAGCAGATGCCGTGGGCTGTGTGGGCACCCGCTTCAGCCATGGCCACTGTCAGACGCTAGAGGTCATAATTGACCTCTAGTGTCTGTGCGGTGCTTCTATGGGAGAGATGTCATGATGTCTACCCCATAGTGAGGAGCGGGTGGCCAGACGGAGCAGCAGCAGTTGTGAAGCAGGAGTGGGGCTGGTAAGTATTGTTTTTTTCATGTTTGTAAGCGGCTACTAGGGGGCACAGCTACTAGGGCAAATCTACTGGGGGCATAGCTTTAGGGGGCACTCCTATTGGGACAAATCTACTGGGGGCACAGCTACAGGAGCACAACTACTTGGGGCAAATCTACTGGGGGCATAGCTTTAGGGGGCACTCCTATTGGGACAAATCTACTGGGGGCACAGCTACAGGAGCACAACTACTGGGAGCACAACTACTTGGGGCAAATCTACAGTGGGCACAGCTACAGGGGGCACAGCTACAGGGGGCATAACTGTGGCCACACCCCTTCCCTATGAAGCCATGCCCCTATTTTTGGCACGCACCGTCGCCGCGTACTGTTTTACCATGGGTGGGCACCAGTGGAAACTATTGCCCTGGGCACCACAGGGTGTAAAACCGGCCCTGCTGGAGGCCATTGTGCATTCGCAACAAATTGAAATGTCCCATCTTTAAAATGCGGCATATTTTACTCAATAAAAAAACAAAAACCTGTAACTTTCTGAAAAACCTTAACCCCAAAAGACCTAACACTGTGACAATCTCTACCTAACAAAACAAATCCCAAGTCTTAATTCCCCTACCTCTCCCTTAGAGAAAGCAGTCTAAGGGAGAGGTAGAGACACTGCAGGGAAAAGACTGACTTTTCTGGGAACACGGTGCCCAGTATATCAGCTGTTCGATTGAACGGCCGATATATCACAAGTCAATCAGGGTGTGTGTGTGTTGGCTGTGCAGCACAGCCAATTGTCAATACATCTTCAGATATATTGTCACATCATGCTATGTGTACAGGTGGTCACCCGACTGCCCGTACACTTCTGTCATGGACCTTCAGTATCTGACATCTCAACTGGTCAGGCACATTGATACGCCTTTTCCACTGCCTTAAAATCCCAGGTTTTTTTTTTGCACATGAACTCGTATCGACCCTGGGATTTTGCTCAGTTAGAAAGGCTCTCCATGGAACCGGTGAGCCGGGAATCCAACCCTGGTAGCCAACAGGGTTTTACCCGGCAAGGACCCAGATGAGCTGCAGTGTAAATGGGTGACCTAGGGAGTGGCACATTCCGGCGCAAGAAGATGATGTCATCTCCAGGTGTGGGCACTTCATCCATGTCCTGTTGGAAGTGCGTCAATCTTGTAATAACCCGGATTGGCGCAGTTGTAAGAAAGGGTGTTGCCAGTTTGGAGCCGTGTTACAATTCCTGGGTCAGACCCGGGACCTAGGTGTAAAATGGGTATTAATTGTCAGTCAAGTTGTGGCGTCGCGCACAACACATCAGATGGACGACTGGTAAGTGTGAATGCACATACCAATCATCAGATAGATTGTCAGATTGGCCAGAAGGCCTATTCATTGTCCTAGTGCATGTCCAGCTTTAGAGAGAGGGGGCTATGGACAAAGATGGAGACAAACAAAAATAGTAACAGAAAGAGACAGGTCTAAGAGAGAGATGGACACTGAGGGAAAATAGGGATTCAGAGAGTGATAGAGAGAGAGAGAGAGGGGGGGAGGCGCTGAAGGAGAGGTGGAAAAACTGAGGAAAAATATGGACTCAGACAAATTAATAAAATAGAGGTGGAGACACTAAAGAAAAATAGGGACTCAGACAAAGGACCAAGGAAAAAACTAAAGACACTGTAGGGAAAACATTGACTTAGAGGGAGGATGTTAAGACAAAGGTAAAGTCACAGATAAAAAAAAAAATAGGGACAGAGAGAGAGAGGGCTCTGAAGGAGAGATGCACACTGAAGGCCAAAGAGGGATTCAGAAAGTGTGAGGGGGTTGAATGAGACTCAGAGGAAAAATAGGGACTCAGAGAGAGCTAAAGACATGGTGCCAAAAAATTGGGATTGAAAGAGCTAAGGAAAAGCAGGATATACTAAGAAAAAATAGTGATTTACTGTAGATAAAGGGGACTGAGGGAGTGGTGGAGACACTGATGGAAAACTAGGGATTTAGACACAGAAAGAGGTGGGCCTGAGTGAGCGGTGAAGGGACAGATGAAAACATAGGGCCTGAAAGTGGGGGGTTGAGGGAGAGGTGGAGATACTGAGACAAATAGGGATGAGGTGGAGACACTGAGGGGAAAAGAGGGATTCAGAGAGAACGGGAGAAATGAGAGCGAGGATGAGACACAGAGCAAAAAATAGGGACTGAAAGAGTGGGGGCTGAGGTACAGATGGACACCCTAAAGAAAAATAAGGACTGAGAAATTTGGCTGAGAGACACAGTGGAAAAAATAGGGACTGAGAGAAAATGAGCTATAAGATTTTGAGGCATTGAGGAAAAATAGTGACTCAAAGAGGGCTGAGAGAGGTGAATACACTGTGAAAAAATAGGGACTAATAGAGACAGGTTGAGGAAGAGGTGGAGAATCAGTTGGAAAGAAATAGGGACTCAGCGAAAAGGGCTGAGACAGAGGTGAAGACACTGAGAAAAAAAGAAAGGATTTAGACAGAGGGGGCTGAGGAAGTAGAGGAGACATTGGGGGTCA
Source organism: Pseudophryne corroboree (assembly GCF_028390025.1). Classification (NCBI taxonomy): domain Eukaryota; kingdom Metazoa; phylum Chordata; class Amphibia; order Anura; family Myobatrachidae; genus Pseudophryne; species Pseudophryne corroboree. Next base: position 35,667,889 of record NC_086447.1, on the reverse strand, counting down.
TTCAGAGTCAGACCCGAATGCCATCGCGTGTCTGTATGTAGTGGCTGCATTCTGAGTCTGCACACATGCACCGGCCGCAATGCGTGTGCGTGACCCTTCACTTGTGGCCGCATTATGGAAGGTTCGTCCACAAGGTGATTGACAGCAGCGGACATTACGGCGGCGGTGACGGACCTTTGCGGGGGAGTAGTCCAGCAAACACAGGCGTGGCCGGACCACTTTTGGTGCAGTTGTGTGACATCACACGCAGCCATTCCAAGAAAAAAAAATCTTGCCGGAGTGCACTGGCAGGGATCGACCTTAAAGTGATGTGTCTGCAATTAAATTGCCCTGTCCTGGGTGGTCCCCAGCATGTGAGTAGATGGACGCAGATCTTGCTGCGGGAAGCAAGAGCTGTGTCCATCTCTGAATAACCCCCATTGTATGGAAAAGATTTTAGACAACGAAGGATAAGAGTGGAAACAGTGGAAAAATAGGGAGTAACAAAGAAGCTCAGAGATAGATGGAGTCAGGGTGGACTGGAAAAAATAGGGACTTACTGAAAAGGGAGCTGAGAGATTGAGAGACTAAGGTAACAATGGGATTCAGAGAGAGGAGGGACTAAAGGACACTGACAGAAAAAGGGATTTAGAGTGAGAGACAACTGAGGGAAAGATACAAATACTGTGCAGGAGTTGGGGATACTCACCGGCGTGAGAAGCTGCTGCTACCAGGGTCCAGGTCACACTGCTGGGCAGCGCCGTTCATGTCCCTGGGCATCCCTCATTTCCAAGCCGCTGTGGGGCCGGAGCTGCTGATGCTGGATCCCATGGTGGGGGTACAAGGGCAGTGATTGGGGAAAGGAGATGGGGCCTGGGGCAGACTGCTGCTGGCTTGGCTCCGGATCCCATGGTGCGGGTACATACATGCGAGGTCAGTGATACTAGGGGAAGGAGGCGGGGCCTGGGAGCGGCTGGTGTCCGGATCCCATGGTGCACATGGGTGCAAGGGCAATGACTGGGGAAAGGAGGCAGAGCCTGGAGCGGGGAGCTGCTGAGGTTCGGGTCCCATGGTGCATGTACAAGGGCAATTACTGAGTGAAGAAGGCAGGGCCTGGAGCAGAGAGCTGCTGAGGTCTGGGTCCCATGGTGTCGGTACAAATGTGGGGAGCGGCTGGGGTACAATTCCATGATTGTTCGGGTCACACTGCAGGCAAAACTGGCCCGAGGTTAATTTTTTTTGGTAAGCATATATACATTTTGTTGCCCCTTGATGGGAAAAGCTTTATGAAAGGTACAGCGCATTGTGCATGGTCTCACAAAGAAGGGGTGTGGTCACACAATAGTACCCCAAACGGTACAGGGAGATAGTGGGTGACAGGGAGATAGTAAGTGACTTGGGAGGCAGGGGGGTGACATGGAGATAGTGGGTGACTGGGGAGACAGGGGTGATAGGGAGATAGTGGGTGACTGGGAGACAGAGGTGACAGGGAGATAGAAAGTGACTGGGGAGGCAGAGGTTCAAGGGTGATAGTAAGTGACTGGGGAGGGCTGTGGTGACAGGGAGATATTAGGTGACTGGGGAGGGCGGTTGTGACCGGGAGATAGTAAGTGACTGGGGAGGCAGAGGTGCCAGGGTGATAGTAAGTGACTGGGGGGGAGGGCTGGGGTGACAGGGAGATAGTAGGTGACTGGGGAGAGTTGTTGTGACCGGGAGATAGTAAGTGACTGGGAAGGCAGGGGTGACAGGGAAATAGTGGGTGACTGGAGAGGCAAGGGAGACAGGGTGATTGTAGGTAACTGGTAGATATAGATATAATAAAACAAGTAACAGAGATATTAGAGGCACATCTTAAAAATAGACAGAACACAAGAGAGAAAATAAATATATATATATATATATATATATATATACACACACACACACACACACACACACATTGTACTTATGGACCAGTACTTAAAAAAAAACCGTGTGTAGTGTATGTGTGTGTTTGTATACAGATTTGATGCCCACTGCACAAAGGCCATAATAATGATACAGAGTAAACAAGATAATTACATTGCGAGAGACACTAAAGGCTGCTCTTCCTGCCCGTCCTCCCACTCACCTTGCGCATTCACCTCTTCCCCATCTGGGTGCCATCCAGTAAGCAGCACAGGCTCCACTCCCTGTCTTGCTGCCAGCCACCCTTGCAGCTGCTCCTGTCTGCGCCTTGTGCCTCGGCATGTACGGCCCCAGCAGCAGACACCTCAGATGGCTCTGTCTTCTCCCCAATCTCATCCAGATCTGTCACAGCCACCATTTTCCTTTCCAAATCAGCTGCTGCTGCTGTAGAGTATGTGTCTTAAAGGCGCTAGCAGGCTGGCGGGCGGGTGAGCAGCCGCAGCTGCGCGGGACAGGTCAGTTTGTGTGCGGCTGACCATGACAGCGCCGTAGTTGAGGGCAGTGTTTGGAAAGGGAGTGATCAGGTCTGCTGGGAGGGATCAAGTATCTGAGCAGGGCTGCTGGAAAGGGGTGTGGTATGTTAGATAGACTATACTTAGGTGGACAGTGTCTAGGTTGACCACTATTGGTTGATAGTAAGTAGGTCAACATGGTTTCTAGCACAAAAGGAAATACTCAAGCAAAAGGCGCTCAGTGCAGTTTCATGTAAAATGATACTTAATGTCCATAAATGTCTAGAAAAGAGGGTCCTGGTTCAATATGTCTCCTCCTGTAGTGATACAGATGAATCTTCCACTCCACCAATTATCTCATGAAAATATGAAATAAAACATAATAAAACACATCATAGTGTAGTATGTCCCATATAATTCATATCAGACTGAAACAAATCCACTAAAAGCAGATGGCGTACCACACTCACAATCAATAAAATCGATCTCCACATATAAAGGTATCTTTATCTGTACACACATGGATATTGATGAATAAAGATGCGTACCATACTTACTAATATCTAAGCATGGGTCCTACCGTAGCGGTTTCTTTAGCAGCTGATCCATTGAAGTCACCTTTCTTATCCAAATAAGATGCAGGAAAGTAAAATAACACTTTTATTGACTAAAAAATATATACTCATAGGCAGTGTAAGTGCACAGCTAAAAGTCTCAAGAGAGGGATTGGATCACTGGTATGGCCGTTGGCCAAAACGGCACTGACCAGCAGAATGTAAAACACAAATCCAGCCTCAAGAGAAGAGTCTGACAAAAATCAACTGCCTGCAAACTTCCAACGCGTTTCTCCCTGTTAGTAGGGCTTTTTCAAGGAACAAGAGTGCTACTCAATAACGATTATTTAAATGAAAATACCGGAAATGTATGTAAATTAACATTTAGATTAAAATGGATGGGTTGCTATGGCAACGCGTTTCTCATAATTTCATGCTTAAAAATTGGATTTCCTGTGCACTTAATGGGCACTCGATCTCCCATCTCGGGAGACACTTCCGCCCTTAGATGACGTACTTCCTGTCCGCGTCACTAGAATGACGCGGACAGGCCAGATTGATACTCGGCCGCGTTTCCATGGAAACCGGGTAGACGACCCTCCTGGTTATGATGCCGAGTCTCCACGGCAACTAAACAGACCTCCGTGGTAAAGAAAGGTTTTTTTAGGATAATCCCTAGGTGGCGCAAATAATCAATAGTAAAAAGAAATTACCCGTGTGGGCTAAAGTCCGTTCTTTTTCATACAGGAAAGTTCATGCATAAGTCCGTCGTCCAGAGGATGGTGTATGAAAAAAAAACACAATGTAAACACACCCAGGCTCCTTTAACTATTCCAGTAATGGGGATTGTGCAATTCTAATCATAAGGTTCACCTCGGTGGTTCACAAAAAAGTCCTGCTCACATGAGCTTACTTCTGAATAAATGGCATAAAACCCATCAAGGTTTCTTTCGCTCATATAAACATGGTATCCAAACAGTCAAACACCCATGAATATATCTCTAGATGTGCAGAATGCTCACGTGTGCTTCCTTCAAGATGTAGTGTTCTTTCACATAAAGGTTTCTTTCGACGTTTTCAGATGTGGTCTTCTTAGATTCCTTCAATTTTACTTCATGCTCGATGTAAGCACAAAAAAAATTTGTGAGGGTACAAAGGATTTTAATAAAATTAATTAAAATACACAAATATGCATCACAATGAATTCTGTATTCTGACAAAAAGCAATGATGTCATAACCAGATAGTGCAACTGCTCAACGTGAGAAAAAAGATGGAAAACCCAGGTATTCTCACCGTTGTTTCGTTGAATCGTTCAACTTTTTGTATTTAGAGATTTTTGTAGAAGAAGGAGTATTGCACACTCGAACCTATACCAAACCCACAGATTGCAACTCATTCATTCCGTCTAACAGCAATCATCACGCCAATTGGTTGACGTCTGTACCCAATAGTCAATTCCACCGTATAAGGAAGAACTGCTCCAAACTGGGAGACTACCAGACACAGAGCTTGAAACTTCGGAAACAATTTACAGCTAAAGGGTACACAACAAAAACAGTGGATACTCCCTCTCATAAATACGAAAAGACCAGTAGAGAAGATCTCATCAAAACTGGACATCGGGATGATAAAGCTATTGAGTACTTTGGTGTGCCATTTATCACCAAATTCAGAAGCCAACATAAACAAGTAGAAACCATAATTAAAAGACTTTGGGGAATACTATTGCGCGATCCAGCTCTAAAGGATACTCTTAAAGATAAACCCAAATTTATATACAGAAGAGCAGATAACCTTAAAAACCATCTGGTTAAGAGTGTGCTACATGAAAAGAAAAAGATGACCACAGTCCTTACAAAAGGCTTCCATAGATGTGGCACCTGCAGTATGTGTAGGAACTGTAAGAGTGCCACCTCCAAGATTACAGAGTACACCTCCTCCTCTACAGGAAAAGTAAGACGGATTAACCAATTCATTACGTGCAATAGTAACAATGTTGTATATCTGCTAACATGTTCATATGGGACAAGTATGACCATGTACATGGGACAAACCCAAAGGCTGTCATCCAAATTAAAAAATATTGCTTTCATTTATGTTCTTGTGACACCTGTATTAAATCCTCTGATCTACAGCTTGAGAAACAGTGAGGTGAAAAAAGCATTTAAGACAATATTGCCAAGAATTCTGAACCAGCGACCGTAAAATGATTTAAATGAGTGCTACCGTATGTGATAGTCATAAATGACGTGAAGAATCAGTCCTCTATGGACAAAAACCAGCCAGTCAAGTATGAGCTACAATAATTGAATCTGCAAAAATAAATTATAAAAAGTTATTGTATCTTGAAAATGTTTTGGAGAGAAAATAGTTTGTAATAAAGAAATGAGTGACAATTATATCAAGCGCAAAGGGAGTATTAGTATTGTTTGATCTGTCACCTCCTGCCCATGAATCTGATCTGCAGATTGGATTAATAATCTTTGTAGCTACAGCCAAAGTTGTAGAAACAGAGAATATGACTGCATATATGATCCACCTGACCCATATAGTCTACCCTAAACACATGCACTCTTATACACTAGAGTTAATTGTTTTGTTGGCACCAGGGGTTAAAGTGAGCCGGAACAGGGCGGAACTGTGTTCTGTCAGTTCCATTTGGAGACGGAACGCAGTTCCACCTCCTCTGGCTCACCTCACCCCATGTGTTCCCGGCGCCACAGCAGGGAGATGACGGGCACCCGCTGAAATCAACAGGCACCAGTCTCCCTGCACAGCGGCAGCCGCAGGCAGGAGCTCAGTACTGAGCTCCGGCTTCCGGCTCTGTCAGTGCGTGCTATGGGAGAGACGTCATGACGTCTCTCCCATAGTGCTGAGGAGCGGACGCACAGAACACTGCAGCGGCCGGACACAGAGTGGGGCTTGGTAAGTATGGTGTGCTTTGTTTGTCTTTTCTTAATTTGTGTAGCGGAGCATCTGGGGGGGAAGCATTACTACGGGGGGGCATCTACTGGGGGCAAACAACTGGGGGGGCATTACTACTGGGGGCAAACTACTGGGGGGCATCTACTGAAGGCAAACTACTGGGGGGCATTACTACTGGTGGGCAAACTTCTGAGGGGCATCTACTGGGGGCAAACAACTGGGGGGGCATTACTACTGGGGGCAAACTACTGGGGGGCATCTACTGAAGGCAAACTACTGGGGGGCATTACTACTGGTGGGCAAACTTCTGAGGGGCATCTACTGGGGGCAAACAACTGTGGGGGCATTACTACTGGGGGCAAACTATTGGGGGGCATTACTACTGGGGGGCAAACTACTGAGGGGCATCTACTGTGGGCAAACTACTGGGGGACATTACTACTGGGGCAAACTACAAGGGGCAAACTACAGGAGGGCATTACTACTGGGGGGCAAAGTACTGACGGGCATATACTGGGGGCAAACTACAGAGGGGCATCTACTGGGGGCAAACTACAGCAGGCAAACTACTGAGGGCAAGCTACTGGGGCAAACTACAGGAGGGCATTACTACTGGGGGCATAACTACAGGGGCATTACTACTGGGGGTGAAACTACAGGGGCTAAACTACTGGGAGCATTACTACTTGGAGGCATTACTCCTGGGGTCTAAACTACAAGAGGGCATAACAACAGGGGCTAACGACTTTGGGCATTACTACAGGCAACATTACTACTGGGGGCAATATTACACAGGGGCATTACCATTAAGGGCATTACAACTGGGGGCACTACTAATGAGGGCATTGTAAAGGGGGCACTTCATAGAAGGCATCACTCCTGGGGACATAAGGGGCACTGCTATTGTGGGCATTGCATAAGGGGCACCACTACTATGGGCTCTATATAAGGGGCACTTCCACTGTATGCATTGTATAATAGGCGCTACTGCTGTGGGCATTATGTGTATTATGGGGTGCTACTACTGTGGGCATTATTATTGTGTAATACGCCCCTTTTTGAGACCACACCCCTTTTTTGCGACGCGCACCTATGGCGCGCGCAATACCTTTGTTTCATTAGCGTCGTGGGGAGGGGGGTGAGTTCCACCACCTCTCTAGGAACACTTTAAGCACTGGTTGGCGCCAATTAACCTACCATATACTGTATTTTTGGATTGTGGGAGGAAACCGAAGTACCCAGAGGAAATCCACACAAGAACAGGGAGAATATACAAACTCCGCACAGTTAGAGCCATGGTTGGAATGGAACCCATGACCTTAGTGCTGTGAGGCAGTAATGTTAACCATTACACAAGGGACACACTGGCCCACAGGGGAAACCCCCAGTGGGCCCCACTGCATGCCCCATTAAAGGGATCGGGTTCCAGACTGTGCAATGAAATGATACATTATAGATATGTTACATTATACTGCACAGGACTACGGCATATTTTGTACAGTGTATTGCTGTTATTAATCTGGTATATTATTATGCATGCACTAGAAGTATTTACTATATATATTTATCAATAGGCCATGCACTCCCTAATGGGTAGCCAAGCCTCTAAGCATGGGCCCCTACTACTGCATCCCGCTGGTGGACCCTTCATGCCCCACTCCAACACTGCATTAGCATATATGTACTGTCTATAGAAGTTGGTTCCATTTGCAAAGAGTCAGCAGGTAAAGGTATCAATCAGAGTTTAAGGGGGGTATTCAATTAGCTCCAGGATTTTCGGAGCTGTCGATTGAGGACGGTTTTCACCTATTTTTAAAGCATTTTCGCAAATACCTTTTCACTTTTTTTTTTTTTTTAGTAAACAGGCATTGGCAAAAAATGCCTCAAAATCATCGAAAAGGACCCACCAATCTACATGTTTTCTTTTTACCTGAATCCCCATTCGCCCTAAAAAAAAGTTCAAAGTGTAGTTTTTTTTAACCTAGGCAAAAATCCAGCACTAATTGAATACCCTCTAAATATTTAAGCAATTTGATGCACACATGTAGCAGGATATGGGGGGTCATTCCGAGTTGTCCGCTCATAATTTTTTTTCGCAACGGAGCGATTAGTCGCAAACTGCGCATGCGCAATGTACGCAGCGCGCCTGCGCCAAGTAAATTAGCACAAAAGTTTGGTATTTTACTCACGGCGTAACAAAGTTTTTTCATCGTTCTGCTGATCGTAGTGTGATTGACAGGAAGTGGGTGTTTCTGGGAGGAAACTGACCGTTTTCTGGGAGTGTGCGGAAAAACGCAGGCGTGTCAGGGAAAAACGCGGGAGTATCTGGAGAAACAGGGGAGTGGCTGCGCGAACGCTGGGCGTGTGTGTGACGTCAAACCAGGAACGAAACTGACTGAACTGATCGCAGTGTAGGAGTAAGTCTCGAGCTACTCAGAAACTGCTAAGAAATTTCTATTCGCAATTCTGCTAATCTTTCATTCGCAATTCTGTGAAGCTAAGATACACTCCCAGTACATTACAGTGTATTCCTGGAAATTATTGTAATGTAGCATTTCGTATGCAGACACAGTCGCACACAGAATATAGGCATGCCGCATATTATTTTAATCAACAGAAGCTGCTTGTGCATCCTAGCCACATAGTAATGCAAATACAATGCATTTTATTCAAGACAAGGAGCCCAATGTTAACAGAGCTGCCAGCTGACTCATGCCAGGCTTCTCCTGCTGCATGGTGTATTGACGCATGGTGTATATGAGGACACATCTGTATCCAAGCAGAGGCAGAGGTCAGAGTGTTAGCAACCATGTGAGTGCTGTGTGCGGATGTGTTGGTTGTGCAGTAGTGTTCGGCATATGTGTAAGGGGCATTATGTGTGTCTTGTATAAATGCACTAATAGTGTGCAGCAAAATTGTAAGGGGCACTATGTGTGTCATTATGTGTATAAGTGCACTAATAAAGTGCGGCATATGTGAAAGGGACATTATATGTATAAGGCCATGAACAAAGGTTGGCACAATGTGTAAGGGGCATTACTGTGTGGTATTATGTGCATAAGGTGTTCTACTGTGTGGCATAACGTATATAAAGGGCACTACTGTGTGTTCTAATGTGAATAAAGAGCAATATGGTGTGGTGTAATGTGATTAAGGTGCACTACTGTGAGGAGCAACATTTCTATGGTAAAGTGGTAATACTGTGTGATGTAACGTGAATTAGAGACACTATGGCATGATAAAATGTGAATAACGTTGCACTACTGTGTGATGTAATTTGATTGAGGGTACTATTGTGTGGCCATGCCCCTTTCTAGAAAGAACACACCCCTTTTTGGGATGTGCACCGAATGTCCGCACTGTTCCTATTTAAAATATTGGGGGTAGGAACACCAAAATGAGGACTGCTATGGGTGAGGGGTGATGGTGCTGGGAAAGGGGTGCAGGCTCAGAGGCAGAACTAGCAGCGGTGATAGGGGGCACCAGCCAGAATCTTGCCTATGGCATCATATTGGTTAGGGCCGGCTCTGACTGGGGGCATGGAGATGTGATCACCCCCCACTTTACAATTCCCACATTGCAAGCATTATATAGCGGGGAATGCTGTTGTTTTAGTGTACTATTATGAAACAAACACACACACACACACACACACACACACACACACACACACACACACACACACACACACATATATATATATATACAGGACAGGACAGATGTTGCTGTTAGCCAAGTATGAGAAGCAGCTGATTGCAGGCACCTGTCAGTTTATGCTAATAAGGTTTCAGACACAAGAAGCATGGCTCCTGATGGTGGACAAGCTGCCTAGGTCTTAAGCCAGGGGATAACTACTGTTAAGGGTCCTGGGCCTTGTGGTCTACTGGAGAACTTGTGTATGCATTTTGAAGACTCTGTGAACTCTGTTTTGCTATTTTGGTGTGAGGAAAAAAGAAGACTCTACACTGGGGTCACTCTTAACTATAATAGGGAAAAGAGTCCAGAACGGTATCAATATTGATCAGTCTAAAATCTACTATTTATTAGATATGCATTAAAATAAGAGGAACAACACAGACACACATACAAAAAGGGGAAAACTATGGGCCTAATTCTGAGTTGATCGCAGCAGCAAATTTGTTAGCAGTTGGGCAAAACCATGTGCATTGCAGGGGGGGGCAGATATAACATGTGTAGAGAGTTAGATTTGGGTGCAAATGTTATATCTGCCCCACCTGCAGTGCACATGGTTTTGCCCAATTGCTAACAAACTAGTTGCTGCGATCAACTTGGAATTACCCCCAATATTCCTGGACAGCGAATAAATGCTGTATAGGTTTCAATAATTTATTGATTAAACCTGTGCAGGTACATTATAAATAATGCGTGGATTTTAGGGACCAAAATATTATTAGGACTGTAATGAGTCCTGATTGTTAAATTAATTGCATGCGCTTAGAGAGGACACTCCAATATTATGTAATAATCACTAGAACGCCCATTGGACTTGTTCAATATACACCACAGATAAAGATGTCCCAAAAAATGCTATTTTGCAAATAAGATTGGGAAATGTTACCAGTATCAGACACATGTAATAAGTATTGTTATGGTTCCATCTAGAACAACATTCAGCTTAGAAACAAACTGTCAATTCTCTATAAGTAACACAGAGATAAGATTGTCTCACTCCTTGAATGCCAGAGAATAATTCCCTTTAGTAGCAGAATAACTGTTCCTGTATCAGACAGCAATGTATCATATAAACCTTCAGGTTGGAAGATACAGCAGAACAGTATGATACACAACATTTGTAACTGACACTGTACCTCTTTACTGTATCACATATATTAATCAATTCAATAAATTCTCATAGCATTGCTTATAGTCCAAATAATATCATGTGAGCAGGGCCAGATTAAGGTCTGTGGGGGCCCCTGGGCAACAAATTTGTGGGGCCCCCACAAACTGCCCTCCCAACTGAAAAAAAACATTGGAGTAAGAGTAGAGCTTTTACCTGTCTCCCCTCCGTCCTCCTCGGCAGTTGAGCTGTTCCTTTACTACTGCAGCCGCCGAGGGGCTTCATTCACAGCAGTGTGAAGTCTCGCGAGATGTCAAATCTCATCTCGCGAGACTTCACACTGCAGTGAGTGAAGCTCCTCGGCGGCCGCAGCCAGTGCCGTTTCTAGCGGCGGGCGAGCCGTGCAACCGCACGGGGCGCCCACCGCGGCACTTCGTGGGTCTTTTTCTCCTCTCCTCCCTCTTCCCGAGCGCTCCTGCTCGGGGGGCGGAGTTTCGCGGAATGACGCGTTTGCGTCGTGACGTCACGACGCAAACGCGTCATTCCGCGAAACTCCGCCCCCCGAGCAGGAGCGCTCGGGAAGAGGGAGGAGAGAAGATAAGCGTGGAAGGAGGAGGCGGCCGGCGGACGTGAGGCGGCCGGACCTGAAGAGCGGGAATATGTAAGTATAATCTCTCTCCCTCTTCCTTCCCCCCCACTTGACACCTGCATGCCGCACTGTGAAAAATGGGGATACCTGTCTGCCGCACTATATAAAATGTGGATATCTGTCTGCCGCACTATATAAAATGGGGATACCTGTCTGCCGCACTATATAAAATGGGGATACCTGTCTGCCGCACTATATAAAATGGGGATACCTGTCTGCCGCACTATATAAAATGGGGATACCTGTCTGCCGCACTATATAAAATGGGGATACCTGCCTGCCGCACTATATAAAATGGGGATACCTGTCTGCCGCACTATATAAAATGGGGATACCTGCCTGCCGCACTATATAAAATGGGGATACCTGTCTGCCGCACTATATAAAATGGGGATACCTGTCTGCCGCACTATATAAAATGGGGATACCTATCTGCCGCACTATATAAAATGGGGATACCTGTCTGCCGCACTATATAAAATGGGGATACCTGTCTGCCGCACTATATAAAATGGGGATACCTGTCTGCCGCACTATATAAAATGGGGATACCTGTCTGCCGCACTATATAAAATGGGGACACCTGCCTGCGTACTGTGTAAAATGGGGGCACCTGCCTGCGTACTGTGTAAAATGGGGGCACCTGCCTGCGTACTGTGTAAAATGGGGACACCTGCCTGCGTACTGTGTAAAATGGGGGCACCTGCCTGCGTACTGTGTAAAATGGGGACGCCTGCCAGCCGCACTGTGTAAAATGGGGGCACCTGCCTGCGTACTGTGTAAAATGGGGACACCTGCCTGCGTACTGTGTAAAATGGGGGCACCTGCCTGCGTACTGTGTAAAATGGGGACGCCTGCCGCACTGTGTTTAAATTGGGACACTTGCCTGCTGTAATGTGTAAAATGGGGACTTTTTATTTTTATTTTTTTCCCCCTGTGGTGGGCGTGATGATATCAGATGAGGCCATGCCCACTTTAATGAGACCACACCCATTTTAATCAGGCCACACACCCTTGTTCGGCGAGTGCATGCATTTTTTTTTTATAGATGGGGGGAGGGGGACGCAGTTTTTTTTTTTTTATAGCAAAGGGGGGGGGGCGCATTTTCAAATCTCGCACTGGGAGCCAAATTGTCTAGAAACAGCCCTGGCCGCAGCTGTAGTGGAACGTCTCAGCTGCTGAGGAGGACGGAGAGGAGACAGGTAAATGCTGTTTTCCTACTGCAATTTTATTTTGCAGCTGTGAGGACAGTGTGTAGGGGACCCAGGACGACCGCCTTTTCCGCCCCGCCGTTAATTCGGCTCTGCATGTGAGCATACAGCAAATAATATTACCAGCAATATAAGCTTATTGACCTCGATGCAAATGGTATCACATAGGCAATATCAAAGAGGGATTGAGTAGTTTTTCTGCTTCGTAACTGTTTTGCTGTAACTGACCTGTGAATTCTGCACCTTCTTGTGTAACTGCCTGTGGTTGAAAATAAACGTATCTTGTATTTTACTCCAGTCTATGTGATTCCCGTCACATTTGGTGCCCAAACTGAGACCTTTGTTAGACACTTCTATGCAACATGAGCCTGGATACGGTGACCAGATCCAACACATACCAGCAGCGAGATGCATTGCAGGACGCTACCTGCTGCACTGCAGCTTGGTGAGTCTGAGCCGCATTACTAGCAGCTGGGTAGGTGAGTGTGACAAGCCAGCCATAAAACGGCAGTTGTTCACAGTATTAACATGTGTTTGACATATGTGTCCTGGGAAGTCCAAGGAACATTGGTGGTCATTCCGAGTTGCTCGCTCGCTAGCAGTTTGTAGCAGCCGTGCAAACGCTATGCCGTCTCCCACTGGGAGTGTATTCTAGCTAAGCCGAAGTGCGAACGAAAGGATCACACAGCGGCGGAATTTTTTTTTGTGCAGTTTTAGAGTACCTCAAGACCTACTCAGCGCTTGCGATTACTTCAGACTGTTCAGTTCCTATTTTGACGTCATAAACACGCCCTGCGTTCGCCCAGCCCTGTATTTGTGACAGGTTAACCAGCTGATATGTTTTGATGACAGACTGGCTTACCAAACAGATTTAATTGAACCTGCTAAATTTATTCACAAAGGAGACACACTGGGTAAAATGGAGGAGGTTATGAGAGTGTTTGCTGAAATGGCTACAGTGCAGCAAACTCTGTAAAAGGTCCAACAAACTCAGATTCAGCTGCTGCATGGGGAATTGGTGGACATAAGGATAGGTGGACAGAAACAGGGCCGGCAACAGAAATCTTGGGGCCCAGTACAGTGAGTTCTCTGGTGCCCCCTCAGATTTTATATATATATATATATATACATATACAAATATATTTTATATTAGAGATGTGCGGCGGGCACTTTTCGTGTTTTGGTTTTGGTTCTGGTTCCATGCTCATATTTTTTGGGGATCTGGATTGGTTTTGCCAAAAACACCCTTTCTTTTTTTGGTTTTGGTTTTGGATCTGGATGATTTTTGAAAAAACATAAAAACAGCTAAAATCACAGAATTTGGGGGTAATTTTGATCCTACTGTATTATTAACCTCAATAATATTCATTTCCACTCATTTCCAGTCTATTCTGAACACCTCACACCTTACAATATTGTTTTTAGGCCAAAAGGTAGCACCGAGGTATGACTAAGCTAATCACAACAAGTGTGCGACACAATCACCTGGCCCATCTAAGAGTGGCACTGCAGTGTCAGACAGGATGGCAGATTTAAATAATAGACCCCAAACAGCACATCATGCAAAGAAGTAAAAGAGGTGCAATGAGATAGCTGTTTAACTAAGCTAAGCGACACAAGTGTGCGGCACAAATACCTGGCCCATCTAGGAGTGGCACTGCAGTGTCAGACAGGATGGCACTTAAAAAAACTAGGCCCCAAACAGCACATCACGAAAAGAAGTAAAAGAGGTGCAATGAGGTAGCTGTATGACTAAGCTAAGCGACACAAGTGTGCGGCACAAACAACATGGGATGTGCTGTAATTTGCCTAGATGTAATACATGCACAATATTGGTGGCACAGGAGAGCGTACCCCAAAACCACACACACACACACACACACACACACACACACACACACACACACACACACACACGGCAAAGCCTGTAAATTAATTTGGATAATAATAACCCTTTTATTTGGAGCTATTATAATAATATGCAGCACAGGCGAGCGTACCCCTACACCACACAAGGCAAACCCTGTAAAAAATATTTGGATAATAATATATAAGTAATGTATATAACCCTTTTATTTGGAGCAAATATTATACTGCACAGGACAACACCACTGGACTTCTAGCAGCACAAGACAGCACCACTGGACTAAACTTATATGGCAGTACCCCTGGACTTATACGTCAGTACCCCTGGACTTATACGGCACTTTAAAAACTAGTCCTCGAACAGCACATGATGCAAAGAATAAAAAGAGGTGCAAGATGGAATTGTCCTTGGGCCCTCCAACCCACCCTTATGTTGTATAAACAGGACATGCACACTTTAACCAACTCATCATTTCAGTGACAGGGTCTGCCACACGACTGTGACTGAAATGACTGGTTGGTTTGGGCCCCCACCAAAAAAGAAGCAATCAATCTCTCCTTGCACAAACTGGCTCTACAGAGGCAAGATGTCCACCTCCTCCTCATCCTCCGATTCCTCACCCCTTTCACTGTGTACATCCTCCTCCTCACAGAGTATAAATCCATCCCCACTGGAATCCACCATCATAGGTCCCTGTGCACTTCCTGGAGGCAATTGCTGGTAAAGGTCTTCCCGGAGGAAATTATAATTCATTTTGATGAACATCATCTTCTCCATTTTGTGGAAGTAACCTCCTACGTCGATTGCTGAAAAGATTACCGGCTGCATTAAACACTCTTTTGGAGTACACAACTTCGGTAAAATAAAGCCAGTTTGTGCAAGGGCATCCAAATTGCCTCTTTTTCCTGCCAGTATACATACGGACTATCTGACATGCCTACTTGGATGCTGTCACTCATATAATCATCCACCATTCTTTCAATATAGACAGAATCATGGCCCTCATTCCGAGTTGTTCGCTCATTCTTTTTCTTCGCATCGGTGCAATAAGTCGCAAACTGCGCCAAGTAAATTAGCTCAAAAGTTTGGTATTTTACTCACGGCTTAACGAAGATTTTTCATCGTTCTTGTGATCGGAGTGTGATTGACAGGAAGTGGGTGTTTCTGGACGGAAACTTGCCGTTTTATGGGAGTGCGCGGAAAAACGCTGCCGTTTCAGGGAAAAACGCGGGAGTGGCTGGAGAAACGGGGGAGTGTCTGGGCAAACGCTGGGTGTGTTTGTGACGTCAAACGAGGAACGAAAAGGACTGAACTGATCTGCTAATCTTTCGTTCGCAATTCTGCAAAGCTAAGATTCACTCCCAGTAGGCGGCGGCTTAGCATGTGCAATGCTGCTAAAAGCAGCTAGCGAGCGAACAACTCGGAATGAGGGCCCATATGCAGTGACAGCAGACATGTCAGTAATTTTTGGCAGGTCCTTCTGTTTGGACCATATGTCAGCACTCGCTCCTGACTGCCCTGCATCACTGCCAGCGGGTGGACTAGGAAATTTTATCCTGTACCAGTGGTGGTAGAAAATGAAGGAAGAGCTGTTAACGGGTCACGTTCTGCTTGAGTTGACAATTATCTCACCAGCAGGTCTTTGAACCTCTGCAGACTTGTGTCTGCCAGAAAGAGAGACACAACGTAGGCTTTAAACCTAGGATCGAGCATGGTGGCCAAAATGTAGTTCTCTGATTTCAACAGATTTACCACCCTTGAATCCTGGCAAAGTGAATGAACAGCTCCATCCACAAGTCCCACATACTTAGCGAAATCACTCCATTTTAGCTCCTCCTTCAATTTCTCCAGCTGCATCTGCAAAAGCCTGATGAGGGGAATGACCTGACTCAAGCTGGCAGTGTCTGAACTGACTTCACGTGTGCAAGTTCGAAGGGTTGGAGAACCTTGAACAAGACGGAAATCATTCTCCACTGCACTTGAGTCAGGTGCATTCCCCCGCCTTTGCTTATATATCGTAGGTGGATGTATAGGCTTGAATGGCCTTTTGCTGCTCCTCCATCCTCGGAAGCATATAGAGGGTTGAATTCCACCTCGTTACCACCTGTTGCTTCAGGTGATGGCAGGGCAGGGCAGGTTCAGGAGTGTTTGCTTGTGCTCCGGTCTTCGGCACGCGGTGGCTGAATGTCGAAAGTGGTCCGCTATTTTTCATGCCACCGACAGCATCTCCTGCACAACCCTGTTATTTAAAAAAAAATCTGCACCATAAAATTAATTATATGGGCAAAACATGGGATGTACTGGAATTTGCCCAGATGTAATGCACGCACAATATTGGTGGCGTTGTCCAATATCACAAATCCCCAGGTGAGTCTAATTGAGGTAAACCATTGTGCGATGATGTCCCTCAGTTTCCGTAAGAGGTTGTCAGCAGTGTGCCTCTTGCGGAAAGCGGTGATACATAGCGTAGCCTGTCTATTAAAGAGTTGGTGTTTGCGAGATGCTGCCACTGGTGCTGCTGCTGTTGTTGCTGCGGTAGGCAATACATCTACCCAGTGGGCTGTCACAGTCATATAGTCCTTAGTTTGCCCTGTTCCACTTCTCTATATGTCCAAAGTTAAGTGGACACTGGGTACAACTGCATTTTTTAGTACACTGAGAACACTTTTTCTGACGTCTCTGTACATTCTCGGTATCGCCTGCCTAGTGAAGTGGAACCTAGATGAGCTTTGGTACCGGGGACACACTAACTCAATCAATTGCCTAAATCCTGCTGCTCTAATATTGGATACCAGATGCACGTCTAACACCAATATGCTATCATATTTCATCTTCCTCTCAAAGGACTGTTGGACAGTCAATTGCTTACTGGAAGTAGTACAAGTTGTCTTCCGACTTCCCCTCTGGGATGATGATCGATTCCCAGCACCAACAACAGCAGTGGCAGCAACAGCAGGCATACCACTCAAGGATGCTCCAGAGGAATCCTGTTAGGAGAGGACTCCTCAGTCTTGCCAGTGACATGGCCTGCAGGACTACTGACATTCCTGACTGAGGAGGAAGTTGACGTTGAGGAAGTTGCCGGTGTGGATTGCAGGAGCTTGGGTACAAGAGGAAGAAGGGGTTTAGGTGTCAGTAGACTGCTTATGCTCTTACCAAAAGTTTCACAACTTAACACTGACTTCTGATGAATGCACTCCAGGTGACGTATAAGGGAGGATGTTCCTAGGTGGTTAACATCCTTACCCCTACTTTTTACAGATTGACAGAGGCAACACATGGCTTGCCTCTGTCAATCTGGATTTGTGGAGAAATAATTCCACACCGAAGAGTTGGCTTTTTTGGTATTTTGCCAAGGCATCACAATGGGCTTATTCATCCCATGGAAAACAGGTGTCTCCCCTGGTTCCTGATTTAAACAAACGACATCACCATCAGAATCCTCATCGTCAACTTCCTCCTCAGCGCCAGCAACACCCATATCCTCATTCTGGTGTACTTCAACAGTGACATCTTCAATTTTTATAACAGAAACTGGACTGTGAGTGCTCCTTACAGCACTTGCAGAAAGCGTGCAAAAGGTGGAAGGAGCCACCTCTTCCCGTCCAGTGTTGGGAAGGTCAGGCATCGCAACCGCCGACACACTTGGACTCTCCTTGGGGATTTGTGATACCATCTTACAACGCACAGTTCTTTGTTTTGCCAGCTTAACTCTTCTAATTTTTCTAGCAGGAGGATGAGGACTTCCATCGTATGTGAAACTGAACCACTAGTCATGAACATAGGCCAGGGCCTTAGGCGTTTCTTGCCACTCCGTGTCGTAAATGGCATATTGGCAAGTTTATGTTTCTCAGACCATTTAAATTTATTTTTGGGGGTCTTTTACTGAACTTTTGCTTTTTGGATTTTACATGCCCTCTACTATCACATTGGGCATCGGCCTTGGCAGACGACGTTGATGGCATTTCATCGTCTATGTCATGACTAGTGGCAGCAGCTTCAGCACTAGTAGGAAGTGGTTTCTGATCTTTCCCTATTTTATCCTCCAAATTTGTATTCTCCATTATTTTTCTGGAGTTATATAACAATATGTGGTACAGGAGAGTGTACCTCTACAGCACACAGGGCAGACCCTGAGAAAATGATTTGGATTAAATATTAATAACCCCTTTATTTGGAGTAAATAATATAAAGCACAGGACAGCACCAATGGACTTATATGGCAGCACCACTGGACTGGATATATACGGCAGTACCACTGGAATTAACGTCATTACCACTGGAATTATATGGCAGTATCATTGTAATTAAACGGCAGTACCACTGGACTTATACAGCAGTACCACTGGACTCATACAGCAGTACCACTGGATTGGATTTATATGCAGTATCACTGGATTTATACGAAAGTACCACTGGATTGGATTTATATGCAGTATCACTGGATTTATATGAAAGTACCCCTGGAATTATATGGCAGTATCATTGAAATTATATGGTAGTACCACTGGACATATATGGCAGTATGACAGGTCTTAATTTATATGCCAGTACCACTGGATTTATACGGCAGCACCACAAGACATATACGGCAGTATCACTGAATTTATATAGCAGTAACACTGGACATATACGGCAGTATCACTGGACTGGATTTATATGCCAGTACCACTGGATTTATATGGCAGTACCAGTTGACATATACTATATATTTTTTTTGGTAAGCAAATATGCATTTTGGCTCCCTTTGATGGGATAAACTTCTTAAAGGGGCGGCCCTTGCTGCAAAAAGGTGTGTGGGCTCACAAGAAAGGGGCATGGCCACATAGATGTACCCCCAAGGGTACAGGGATATAGTAGGTAACCAGGGAGACAGTGATGACAGACAGATAGTGGGTTACAGGGGAGGCAGGGGTGACAGGTAGATAGTGGGTGACTAATGAGGCAAGGGTGGCAGGGGGATAGTGGGTGACAGGGGATGTAGGGAGATAGTGGGTGACTGGGAGTTAGTGGGTGACTGGGCAGGGGTGGCAGGGTGATAGTGGGTGACTGAGGCAGGGGTGACAGGGAGATAGTGGGTAACTGGTAAAGCATGGGTGAAAGGTAGACAGTGGGTTATTGAGGCAGGGGTGACAGGGAGATAGTGGGTGATTGAGGCAGGGATTACAGGGAGATAGTGGGTGACTGGGGCTGAGGTGACAGGGAGATAGTGAGTGACTGAGGCAGGGTTGACAGGGAGATAGTCGGTGACTGAGACAGAGGTGACAGGTAGATAGTTGGTAACAGGGCAGGGGTGACAGGGTGATGGTGGGTGACTGGTAAGGGGTGACACGGAGGTAGTGGGTGACTGGCCAGAGGTGACAGGGAGAAAGTGGGTGACTGGGCAGGGGTGACAGGGAGATAGTGGTTGACTGAGGCTGGGGTGACAGTGGATGCCCAATTCATAATGCCACACACACATATGAAATATATATATATATATATATATATATAAAATATGCAGTTCCTGCTCCCTATACACACAAGCACCAACCCTGTGGTCCCTCGCTTCCTACACCCACGCCTACCTTGCGGTCCCTGCTCACTACACACACACACACACACACACACACACCTAGAAGTGCCTGTGTCCTACACACTCCCCCATAGTCCTTGTTCCCTACTCCCTACACACACACACACCCTACGTGGTAGATAAAATGTATTATTGCGCTTACACTGTATAAGATGAAACGATTCTATATATGGAATTCTCGTGTAGTCAAAGGTATGAAACACTGAGTCATAAGGGAATGAACCAAGCAGCTGTGGCTATTCTGGAACTGTTTGGAATCGGAGCACCTCTGAAAGAAACCCCCCTGAGTATCCGGGACCCTGTGGGACAATTGTGGAACTTATCTGTCGATAAGTATATGTGGCTCCCTCCATCCAGTCTTTTATTACAAGCTTTTTTTAAATCTTTGTTTGTGAGTGCATTTGGTGCTAATTAAATTTGTTTATTTGCACATCCGGTTTTGCACTATTGCACTCTTCTTCCATTACAGTTTTTCTCCATCTTGTCACAAGAAAGTATTTTGGATTCGCTTGGTTACTTCTAGCTGTGAACCATCTCAATTGTGATACGCCCTTTATAAACCTGCGTTTGTGAGTTGAACCTACAGAATATTAAAGGAAATCTCATGTTTTACTAGCATATTTGCACTATTGTATTATTCTTTTTTGTAGTTGCATCTTTTAAGGGTTCATTCCCTTATGACTCAGTGTTTCATACCTTTGACTACACGAGAATTCCATATATAGAATCGTTTCATCTTATACAGTGTAAGCGCAATAATACATTTTATCTACCACTTACTGTATTTCTTTGAAAATTTGGTGATTTTTTCTTTAAGTGTATATGCTGCTTTTTTAATACTGTATGTTTTGCGCAGTCATCACAATATTTATCCATTAACACACACACACCCTGCAGTCCCTGCTCCCTAAACACACACATCACGCTGCGGTCCCTGCTTCATACACACTCCCCCCAAGTCCTTGCTCCCTACACCCTGTGATGCCTCCTCCCCAGCCCTTCTGTGATTGAGCAGTCATTACATGGTAATTACTTACTTAATACAGTAGACACACTCCTCACACTCACCGGATACTGTGGCTCAGTTTTATCTCTTGGGACATCAGGGATGCATGCAGTGTGGTTCTGGATCCCTGGCCTCTGGCAGCAGCGGCTGTACATGGTGCTTACAGATGGAGGGATGATGCTCCTGCCACTGCGGGGATGGTTGAGAGTTTACTGACATATCATTGGCCTCCCGTCTCTCCTTCTTAACCTGCCCCAAGCCCAGTCCTGTGCTCTTATTGATGCTGAAGTGCACCAGCACCTCCTCCACTGTCTATCCGTGCACCTTCATCAGGGCCATCCCACACCACAGTGTTTTTCAAAAACAGCCTCCCCGCAAATGTTTCTGGCTGGAATTAGTGTTGGCGGCTGGCTGAGGGACAGTGTTACTGCATCAGGGACCCACCACACTATAGCACTTAACGCATCCGCGTGCTTCGCATATGCATCGGGCCGACCCTGAGAGGACACCACCACTGTGACTGGACTGATGCAGCACAAGACACCACCACTGAGCTGATGCAGTACAACACAACACCACTGTGACTGGACTGATGCAGCACAAGACACTACCACTGTACTAATGCAGGACACTGAGGACGGAGACACGTCCTCTCTCTACACTCTCCAATGCCGTAGTGAAAATGGCGGTGATGTGCGGCTCCTTATATGGAATCAATCCAAACCCCACGAGAATCTGACAGTTTGATGATGACGTTTTGCCTCGTTCTGGTTTCCGAGTCAGGCAGGAAAACCCGACATTTGGAAAAGACAGCTCACATACCTGCTGGGCACTAAGTGGCATATCTTTGGGGCCCCTCTGATCCTTGGGGCCTGGTACAGGTGTACCCTTTGACCTCCCGTCGCCAGCCCTGGAAAGAAGTGCAAAGTGTTGCATAAACTGACACCAACAGATGATACAGAGGCATACCTGTGTACCTTTGAATGCACGGTTGCTGGGCTTAAATAGCCCAAGCAGCAGTGGACAGGGAGGTTAGCTCCCTGCCCTCCAGGATAAGCCCAGTGGTGTTATGTGGATCTAGCTGCTGCTCAGGGTGATTCTTATAAGCACATGAAAGCAACCATCCTTGCCAGGTTTGGCGTTAAGTGGCCTAAAAAGCTTAATGTTTTCATGACTGGCGACTGACCACCTCTGAGACCCCAAGGATGCAACTGGCCGAGTTGGCACGGCGAAGTAAAGCCTGGTTACATCCAGATAAGAACACTCCTCAGTGTATCATGTAGGTCATTGCATTAGACCATGCTTTACCAGTGTTGGATCTTGAGGTTCAATAATGGGCTCTCCAGGCTGACCCCCAAACATTCGAGGAGTTTGCAGTCATACTAGAATGATTTGTGACCTTGACAAAACAAAAACTAGTTTAAGTCATGTGTTAGAGCTGCGGTGAACCTGGTCATGTATGCCGGTGCTGTCCAAACTGTGGTGAGCCAATAGACTGTAGCCCGACCTTTTATCGGTATGCTGGCAGGCATTGCTTTTCCAGGAGAGACCACCTTGTTCCAGATGGCAGTACAAATTGAAGGCCGGGATGTCTAGGCCTTGACATATACGGATAGTGAACTTGTTTGAACTAACCTGTTACCAAAAGAGACTGATCTCAGTGAAATTACTGTATATCCATCCAGATGTGGCAGGGTACCCTTGGGTACAATAGTTGGTAGTGCTAAATGATCGACCAATAAAAATTGTATATGCTGCAGCCTCAAGGTCTCCTGACCAAGTGATTTTGGGCTGTGACTTTCCTTTTTTCACAAGAAATTATTACCTGGCATGAAGGTGAAAGGAAACCGGCTGTTGAGATCTTCAATAACACAAGTGCTGTGCTCTGCCAATGTCCAGTGACAATAAAACCCTTCCCTTGTTGGTGAGCAGCAAGGTGGAAGTGATCCAGAGGCTGATTGATCACCCTTGGAAAGAAATGTTTCCTCACAGGACTTTGCAAGCAATCAGCAAAATTATGGGAATTTGGTACATGCATTTGAAAATGTTGTAATGATAAATGGTAAAATTGAGACTGCTTTATTGCCTCACGGAACAGCCTGTTTTATGGTAAAGAGTGATTTATTCTACCAGGTTGCTTATTTACAAGGTGAAAAGATACTGTAGATCAGTTATTAGTTCCTAGGAAGCACAAGCAGTTGGTATTTGGTTAAAACTTTCCAATGTATTCAGCTAAGGTTCTTCTGGCTGGGTATTCATGCTGCAGTAAAAAAGAATTGCCAGGAATGCCCAGTATACCAGAAGACAGCACCCCAGCCAGAATTTTGAGCACCTCTGGTTCCCCTACCTATCATGTCGGTTCTTTTTGAGAGGACTGGTATGGTCTTGCTAGGTCCAGTGGAAAAGTCTGTTCATGGGCATCAATATATCTTAGTCGTGGTTGACTGCACTAGCGGGTACCCTGAGGCAATACTGCTATGGAATACTAAGTCTAGCACCATTGCCCAGGAGTTGGTAATGTTTTTTACATAGTTGGAAATTCCAAAAGAGGTCATGATGAACCAGGGGACTTCTTTTATATCTAAATTAATGAAGGATCTGTGCCGCCTGTTCCGGATTGATAGTATAAACACTTCAGTGCATCTTCCACAAATAGACAAACTTGTTGAATGATAGAACCAAACCCTGAAGCAGATGATAAAGTGGGTGGTGTTCCAAGAGAAGCAAGATTGGGACCTGCTCCTACCCTACCTAATGTTTGCAGTATGGGAGGTACCCCAGTCATCTACAGGGTTTAGCCCATTTCAACTCTTTTATGGTCAGCAGCACAGAAAGATTTTGGATCTCTTAAAGGAGGGCTTGTTCAGCTTGTGTCTCAGTTCTATGGTCGCCTAAGGCAAATTGAGCCACTAGTGAAAGAGCATATGAACCAGCCCCAACAACATCAGAAACATAATCATGATGTCACAGCAGGTAAATGCACATTTATACTAGGGGACAAGGTATTAGATTTAGTTTTCACCCTTGAAAGTAAACTGTATGCCCACTAGCAAGGTACTTATGAGGTCATAGAGGCTGTGGGACCCATTAATTATAAAGTATGCCAGGAGGGTAGAAGGAAAGAGATACCAATTTAACATATTAATTTGTTAAAACCATGGAAGGGAAATGTTAGTCAACCTTATCTGCTGGCCCTTAAAACCCTGGACTGCCATTTGCCCATTGAAGTCTCATTACGTCCCAACCAAAAGAGGTAAGCTGTAGACTTGGTAGTACAAAATCAATATGTCTTTTCTGCCATCCCTGGGGAAACCCAAATAATATTATTACCCCACCAGGGGTTGTAAAACATCAAAAACCATGTTGCATTCCCAAAGCTAATTGGGCTGCGGTAAAAAAGAGGTAGAAGAAATGCTGCATCTAGAGGTCATGCCATTGTGTTGGTACCTAAGCCTTTGGGAGCTCTGAGGTTTTGCAATGACTTCAGGAATCTAAATAAAGTCTCACAATTTGATGCTTACACGAAGCCCAAGGTTGATGAGCAAGTAAAATTTTTAGCAAACAGCCAGTATTTGATTACTCTTGATTTGACAAAAGTGTACTGGCAGATAGCTTTAACTGACACTGCCAAGATGAAAACAGCTTTTTCTACTCCAGAGGAGTTGTTTCAGTATAAAGTATGAAGTTCGGGGGGGTTCGGATCTCGGAGAACCGAACCCTCTCATCTCTACTAAAAACCCACCTATTCATCAAAGCATACCCTTCCGATGCATAACCCAGTCCTGAAGCCACGCCTCCACCCCCCTGCCTTATGCCGTGAACATCTCAGCTTTGCTTGCATACTGCCATCAGGCTACCTCCCGCTTGCCTGCACCTCTTGTCATCTGTCTGTCGCCCCTCCCCACTAGATTGTTAGCTCTTCAGAGCAGGGCCCTCTTTCCACTTGTTATCTAAGCCCTCGTCTCGACACATTTCACTTGCAGCTCTCACCTACTCAACAACCATCTTTACCCTGCTAGTAAAGGCTCATCTTCATCTGTGGCCACCAGCCAAAAGTATTACAAAAGTATGTTAGATCTAATAAATAAATATAGTGAAGATGCATTAAGCAAGTGGACATTTGACACTAAAGTTCAGTGTCTTAAAGTTATTTGTACCAATAAGACAAGGTGTCCTGAACCTTGATGGTCTTCTTGGCTAGGAGGTCTTTGTCATCAAATATTGCTTGGTATTATTACTTTTATACCTATAGTACCATTGTGTTACTGATAATAAATGTGATTTTGAAATGTGATTGCAAAACTATAACCAAATTTATTGCTGGAGTTAGACTTTTATTTAAGATGTCAAAAAGGGGAATATTGAAAAAGCCTATAATTCATTTCAGAACACTTTCATTTAATATTAATTCTACTTTTCATTAAGTCAAGAGTATGTTGAAATCTTTCGGGTCAATTTAATGTGTCATTTTTTAAAGACTTAGCAAAGGATACTACAAGAGTTTGTAAACCACTTGGAGACAGCTGGACAATTAGAATTAATAAAAAGAGAATAATAAAAAGTTTACTGAAAAACAGTAACAGAATTTGGTTGCACCTCAGAACATCTTGCAAGGTTATTAAGTATTTGAGGAAGTTATGGAAATTCCTTTAAAAGCTTGTAAATATAACACTACCACACAGGAGGAATCACAGCCAACTTGTGTTCAACTTTGTATAAGGCTCTTTATGTTATCTTTATGCTGAAGTTCCTGTATATAGTTAAGGAAACTAAGGGTTCACCCAAAATTTTGTTGAAATATAGATTCTAACATTGGTGGGAAATAAGGGTAGAGAGGTGCCAGAAAATTACGTGGGTGGGTAGAGATTAGTATGGTGAGTGAAGGGTTCCAGAAATGGTTATAATTCTATAACCGTACCAGACTTTTCTATGTCAATGCAGACATTAAGGTGCAATGATTACTATCATCATCATCATCATCATCATCAGAAGCAGCAGCACAGAATTCCCACCATCCCTTCGGAGTCTGCAAAAGATTCATCTTATCACAAACATATATGTGGCTTAGGAATTGTAGTCCAGAAATTATTTACATATTCCGAGATTTCTGGACTACCTGTATACAATCCCAGGATTAATTTCAAGATTGGGACCAGGGGATAAAAAAAGGAAAGAAAAATTGAAAGACTGCCCAAATTTCAAGTTTGGAAATTGGAAGTTCCTATACCTATGTAATACACACTGCAATACTCTAAGCATTTTTTTAAATCTTTTTATTTTTCATTTGATGAAAGTATGACCTAAGAAAAAGCGGAGCATCCAGTGTGTCGTTGTTAAGTCGGCTGATTTGTTTTCCTATATAGCTAGCTATAGAGAAAGCACATTCAGGCTTCCTTATTATTGGTTGAAAAGGAAAAATATATTTCTACTTCCAAATCCTCATATGGATTTCTGCAAACATTTCAAGACACCTGAAAAGTCCACTTTGCGACATTGACATATACGATTATTTAAGGCATTAAACTTATTTGCAACAGAAGATTTATGTTTCTGTATTTGAGAAATAAGAAACCTCAGAACAGCTATTTCTGAACACAAACTTGCATATTGTTGACACAATGTTACTTTTATTGGAAATACAGTAGTACTGTACATCCACTATATTAGCAATTGCAGTATGTTGTTATTATAAATATACAGCACAGGATATTCCAACTCTATTAGTGCTGTATAGGCCTTTAAAGTGAGAAAGTGTACAGGCATTTCCAAGAGTAAGAGCCATTTTTTTGGCAGTCCACTATTAGTGACAATTCTTTATCCTTACTGAAATTGTACATATTTTTGTGGAATAGAAATAAATCTTTAAGGTGCAGGTACTAACAAAATAAAGAATCCCCGTTTATCGTAGCTTTTAATTTATTGAAATATTTTATACAGTAACATGGGGGAGGTAGTAGTTATCAAAAATACGTCTCATTAAAATTCATAACGCGTTTCACAGTCACAAGACCGATATCATCAGACTGATGTTATCAATTTCAAATTTTAGTTTACATTTTTAGAAAACCCCTTGACAATCCTCTTTTTCACAAGTTCATAAAATGGTTTAATTGCTAGCCCCAGTGATGTGCATTCTCTGATAAGATCAATAGCCGAATAAAAAAAATTATTCAGCAGGCTGCACGGAAATAGATGGAGGATTCGATGAATACATTGTTTGCATCCCATACAGCAGTGACTGTAAATTTCACTCTCATCAACATATAATAACACAATGTATGGTAGCTGGAAAGGAACTGTATGATGAATGGGGCATTATTACACTGGCTAATACTTTGACCAAACCAACACAAAACAAAAATAATAAAAAAATGTCTGGGGAACAAAAAGCATTGAAAAATATATTCATGTTACCAACTCATTCTCAGAGTGGGTTCTCTGGTCAGAAATTACTGAATATTCTTCTGTAGCTCATTGGGGTTATCTGGGGACGTTGTCTTACTCATATGCACGAGGGGAAATAATCCATGGCGGACAGATAACAAAGTGCGGCTGATAATAAATCTGACTGTTGTAATAATTAATCTCACAAGAGTATTTTCTCCCTCTAAAATCTCTTATAAAAATCTGTCAGAAATTGTAAGGACAGAAAGAAGAGGGCGAAGAGAAACAACATGATTAAGGTACTATCTATGCAAATATACATTTATTTATTAAGATACTATGTAATGTATAATCATAAATGTAATACAAATGGCAGGTAGTGTTACAGGACATAGCACAACAATATTTGTGGGACATGTAGAAAAAGGAAATGACCATGTAAAGTGATGCAGTAACATGGATTGTGCTGTCTTATTATTTATCTCGTTATAATGCAGCAGTACTGTATTTTAGTAGGAAACTTTCTTCATAATCCTCATGTTCTGAGTTTTACCTAATGTCTGTAGAACCCTGTGGGAAATGGCATGTATGTTCTGCACACATACTGTAGGTTTGAAAACGCAGACAAAACTCTTTTCACTGTGTGACCAAAGCCTGTTCCCAAAGCCTCCCTGCAGCCCAGTGTACTGGATATTTACCGTCAGTGTTTTTATACAGATAATGTACAGTGTCATTATGACCTGAGGAGAAGCTTTCGCAGTACTTCAGTAACATCTGTTTGAGGATATCGGTCGTGTGCTTGTGAAACGCGTTATAAATTTTAATGAGTGTACTGATCCATTCACTTACAGTGTGTCTGTGCTATGGGGGTCATTCCGTGTTGATCGCTCGTTGCCAATTTTCACAACGGAGCGATTAATGCGAAAATGCGCATGCGCATGGTACGCAGTGCGCATGCGTTAAGTATTTTAGCTCAAAACTTAGTAGATTTACTCACGGCAGAATGAAGAATTTTCATTGTTGAAGTGATCGGAGTGTGATAGACAGGAAGTGGGTGTTTCTGGGCGGAAACTGACCGTTTTCAGGGAGTGTGCGGAGAAACGCAGGCGTGCCAGGATAAAATGCGGGAGTGTCTGGAGAAACGGGGGAGTGGCTGTCCGAACGCAGGGCGTGTTTGTGACGTCAAACCAGGAACGAAACGGGCTGAGCTGATCGCAGTGTAGGAGTAAGTCTCGAGCTACTCAGAAACTGCTAAGAATTTTCTATTCGCAATTCTGCTAATCTTTCGTTTGCAATTCTGCTAAGCGAAGATACACTCCCAGAGGGTGGCGGCCTAGCGTGTGCAATGCTTCTAAAATCAGCTAGCGAGCGAACAATTCGGAATCACCCCCTATGAGTGTAGAAGAAGGTGTTATTAATAATTTCTCCTTTCTCCCTCATCAACCATGTGTATGTTGCTTTATTTACAATGTCAGTAACTGCATAACTAACTTTGTTCATTCTTAGAAACTAAAGAAAGTGTATTTCTTCTGTAAATTATCATGGTAATTAATGATTATGCCAGTATTTTTTTTTTGTTATATAGTATAATTCATATATATAGTTAATTTATTTATATAGTATAATTTTATATAGTATAATTTTTTCTCTAGGAAAAAGAAAAGAAAATACCATCTTGATTCATAATTCTATGAAAAAATGTAGAATTTGGTGGGTAAATTTAACTAAACATCAATTGTTTTTACCTTTAACAGGAAACATTTTTTTAATACTAAGACAATGTAGGCAGGTTAGATACTTCTTGGGCAATTTTAATCTTATTTTTAACCTTCTTTTTAAATATAAAAATAACAAAAATTTAAAAATTCATTTTGTTGTAGTATTATATAACATAAAGTCCATATGACATTTAACCAATCTTGTTACAAAGTATTTTTTGTGAACAGCATCACACTAATGGTTGTGCCACATGGTTGATTTTAACACTAACATTTTTCATGCTTAAGTACAATATTGTCTCACCTTTTTGTTTTAGTGTTTTTACTGCTGACATTCATTCACTAATCATTTCTCGGATGGACTACTGCAAACTTCTCTTCACTGACTTCCTCTGATCTCATCTCGCTCCCCTCCAATCTGTTCTCAATGCTGCAGCTAGACGTATCTTCCTCTTCCACTTTTCCACCTCCTCCACTCCCCTCCACTAAAACCATCACTGGCTCCCATTCCCCTACAGAATCTTCTTCAAACTCCTCAAGCTCACATATAAGACCTTCTCTAACTCCACTGCTCCCTATATCTCAAACGTTATAGCCTTACATACTGCCTCCCACCCTCACCAGTTGGTCTATGACCATTCCCTCTCCTCCATCCTGGTTACCACATCTCATGCTTGAATCCAAGATTTTGCCCGCACTGCCCCTTTTACTAGAAAATGCTCCCTCACTCTATCAGGCTTTCTCCAACTTCATATAGATTCAAATGTGCACTAAAACCCAGCTGTTCCTCGAAGCTTACCCTTTCTTCACATAACCCTTATGACCAGGTTGCTCACCTCACCATCCTACTGCAGCCACCTCTACGTTGCTTACTTCCTGCCTTCAAGTCTCCATCCACAAACTCACACCTTACATCCTCTGTCTTTCTCCACTGTCCTCTAGATTGTAATCTCCAAAAGAGCAGGGTCCTCCTCCCTGCTATTCCCACAGCCCTCTTTTATACTCATCAATGGCAGCCTTCACTTACTCAGTGGCCACTTAGTCCAGAATTGCTCTCACTCAAAGCCATTCATGTCTTCCAGCAGATCTACTCCTGCTAGTTGTGCCGTCACTGTTGGAGGCTGGTTGTGATTGCTCCATCGCTCACCTTTTGGTTTTGGTTACTGTAAAGTACTGTAATGTAATATAATGTTCTGTGTACCCTGTACTGTCCTACGGTTTCCATTTGGACGATGCTGTGGACCACTTGTTGCGCATTATAAATAAAATGTAATTATAATAATAATTGTTATGATTACTTTAAACTTTGATGCTGGGGAATAGTTTCATACCACTAATTTTTAAGGCTGAATAGTGAAAGTTTCCATGCGGAAAAAACGTGAGAGCTTAACATACATGGTTATGGGCAATTATGAATTGTATGGTACTTAGCAGTACTTGTAATTGATGGGGAGTTACTGAGTGACAATGGGGCATACACAAGTAAGCAAAGCTTAGAGAGGACGTGTGAACACAATTGGGGGCTATGCAAATTTGTGCATCTGCAATTATATACCTGTGTTAAAATGAACACTGTACTCCAAGGATTGTGCAATTGTGCTCTAAAAGTGATGATGGCTATAGAGCTTAGTGTATGTATAGGGGTTGTGTGGCTTCACAGATTCATACAACTCTTCATATGGGTAAATAACTGCATTTAATTCTCTGTGGGTATAATTATGGCCGATACATTCAACTCTGCATCAGCACCATTATACTGTATGTGACAGTTTCTGCTTTAATATAAGTTTAACAGGAGACCCCATAGCACTGAAGGAGGTAAACTCAGAAGCAGGACTGGACATGCCCATAACAGGAGACCCCACAGGACTGAAGGAGGTAAACTCAGAAGCAGGACTGGACATGCCCATAACAGGAGACCCCACAGGACTGAAGAAGGTAAACTCAGTAGCAGGACTGGACATGCCCATAACAGGAGACCCCACAGGACTGAAGGGGGTAAACTCAGAAGCAGAACTGGACATGCCCACAACAGGAGACCCCACAGGACTGAAGGGGGTAAACTCAGAAGCAGGACTGGACATGCCCATAACAGGAGACCCCACAGGACTGAAGGAGGTAAACTCAGTAGCAGGACTGGACATGCCCATAACAGGAGACCCCACAGGACTGAAGGAGGTAAACTCAGAAGCAGGACTGGATATGCCCATAACAGGAGGCCCCACAGGACTGATGGGGGTAAACTCAGAAGCAGAATTGGACATGCCCACAACAGGAGACCCCACAGGACTGAAGGGGGTAAACTCAGAAGCAGGACTGGACATGCCCATAACATGGTTTTTCAAAATTAGTAGTGTTCAGAGGATGGATTGGCCATATGGCTCACCAGGAAAAGTCCTGGTAGTCTGACATGTCTGTGGGGCCTGTTTTGTGTGTTGTCATGTGGCCTCACCCCTCACATGACAGGCAGCCCAACTACACTGCATTGTCCCCATTCATTCTGTTATTCCAGCTATGCAGTACAGCAACTCTGCCATCCAGTGATGCTGCCGTGCCTACACAGTATGTTATACCTCTTGTATTGACCCTGTCATGCCACGGCTACATGATTTTTACAGGGTCACTTTTAGTTCCCAATCTGCACAACTAAAGCAAAAGACGCAAGAAAGGGCACAACTGTGTACAATCAGGACCTATGAGGAGGGATCCTGCCCCACTGCACAGACCTCATCTCCTCATTAGGCTGCACCCCCATTACGGCTACTTCCATAAAATTCCCGGGCTGGTTTTCCAACCCATTCTACCCCTGGGACAAAATTTACAAAAGTTTGATTTTGGTGATTCAAGGGATTAGACATTCTGTTTCAATTTGATTTCCATTCAATATGGGTAGAACAGATTTACTAAATACCAAATCAAATGTAAAATCGATTCCAAAAGCAGATTCAACTCACATATCAATAGAAATCAATTTAATAAAATACATTGATGTTTTTCCTTTGCCCAACAAGAAATCCCCTCATTTATTAAAGTTTGATTTGAAATCAAACTCTAAATCGAACTCAAAATCAAACCTTAAATCCCCAAATGTTTAGAATGATGTTAGATGTGCAATTTTGGCTTCTAAACTCATTTTAATGGTAGGAAATTGAAGATGATGAGTTTTTAAGTACCCAAAGCATGTAGGGCAGTGTAGAAGTAGCAATAATGGATGCCCAAGGTTATGGTATGTTGTGCACCTACCTGCACAATGCAAATAACCACCTGACTGAGCTAACCCTGAAGGATCAATCAGAGCACCATCAGCAGAATAATGAGTTGAATAGTGCACATATTTATACGTATATACATCATAATTATTCAATGCAATAGACAGCAACAGACCACAATATTGGGAAAGTTGGCTGGAAAATATATAGAAATGTTAAATCATGAGTCCATGAGAAAGACTATAAGGACTTAGGCCAGAAAATTAAGGCAAGGACATCTAAGATAATTTTCTCCAAAATATTACCTGTGCCTTGCACTAGCCCAGGGAGGCAGAAGGAGGATAGGCAGGTAAAGGTGTGGCTCAGAGACTGGTGTAGGAAAAAGGGGTTTCTGTTCCTCAAACACTGGGCAGACTTCTCAGTCAGACACCATATTTTATGTCGCAATGGATTGCACCTGAATGAGTAGGGGGCAGCAGTGCTGAGGGGAAGGATGGTTAGAAGGTTGGAGGAGATTTTAAACAAGATGTCTGGGGGGAGGTATTATAAAGAAGCCACAAGATCATTAGTGAGTGTAGCAAGGGGGGAGGTATTAGGAATAATGGGAGTGGAGAAGGGGGGAGGGGAAGAACAGCTAAAATTGGAAAATCAGGGAATGCTAAATTAAGAATGTAAATACCAATGAATAGACAAATAGATAAGGATAGTACTAACATAAAGTGTATGCTTGCAAATGCTAGAAGCCTTTCAGGCAAATTGGAGGAAATAAAAATGCTTGTAATGAGGGAACAGTACGATATTATAGATATCATGGAGACATGGTCACGGAAACATCTCACAACTGGGCAGCTAACTTGGAGGGTTATACTGTTTTCAGGAGAGACAGGGCTATTAAAAGAATGGGTGGTGTATGTCTTTATGTGAAACTATTTCTAAAACCATACTTAAAGGAGGGTATTTACAAGGGAACTGTAGATATTGTGGAGACATTATGGGTTGATATTTCTATGGGAAGTAAATGTACAAAGAAGCTTTTAATAGGGACATGCTATAAACCACCTGATATTAGTGGGACTGAGGTAGCGCAACTCTTTATGCAAATTGAGAAAGCTACAGGACTGGGGGAGGTCCTAATCATTGGGAATTTTAATTATCCGGACACAACTTGTGCCAGCGAATCATGTGATACAGTTAGGGGTAAAAGGTTCCTAAATATGCTAAAAGATAACTACTAGTGACAAATAGTTGAAGAACCAACCACAGTAAGGACTATACTGGACCTAGTACTAACAACATGGAGATAATACCAAATACCACAGTAGGCGAGACCTTGGGTAACACTGATCATAATATGATCACATTCGACATTAGGTTTCAAAAGCAGCATCCTAATGGTAAAAAAGCAAAGTTTAACAGGCTGAAACATGCACTAAAGCACATAGATTGGGAAACTTTGTCTCAGGGAAAGAATAATACTGAGATGTGGGATGTTTTTAAATCGATGCTAGACAAATATACCCATAAGTGCATCCCCATGGGCAGCAAAAATAAGAGTATTACATTTAAACCAACGTGGCTAAACAAAAAGGAAAAGGAAGAAATGGATCAAAAGAGGCAAGCATTCAAAGCTTTCAAATCCGATGGGAAGGCAGAGTCATTCCAGTACTAAAAGGAATGTAACAAAAAAGGAAATCAGGGCAGCTAAGATAGAAAATGAAAAATAAATTGCCTAGGAGAGTAAAACTAACCCTAAAAAAACATTTAAGTACATTAATGTTAAGAGGCTAAAAAAAAGAGACTATAGGACCATTAAAAGGCGAACTGGGAGTCTTGGTAAATGATGACAAAAAAAAAAGCTGAAATATTGAACACATTTTTTTTCATCAGTGTTTACTAGAGAGGACCAGATGGTGGGATTAGTGAGTAACAATAATAACCGTAATGCAAAAGGCCTGTTGCTTAATACTTATATGTCTGAGGAAGTAGTCCATGAGCAACTAAAAAAAATTAAGACTAATAAATTTCCTGGTCCAGATGGACTTCATCCAAGGGTTCTGATGGAGCTAAATACTGAAATAGCAAGGCTATTGTTTCTGACTCACTTGCATCAGGCATGGTACCAAAGTATTGGTTTATAGCAGAGGTAGTCCCAATATTTAAAAAGGGTATTAAACTCCATCCTGGTAACTATAAACCGGTTTCTCTGACATCAATAGTGGGTAAACTTTTAGAAAGTATACTACAGGATAGCATACAGGAGTACTTGGATAACTCCCATGCTATTAATAAGTACCAGCATGGTTTTGTGAGAAATAGGTCATATCAAACTAATTTTATTAGCTTATATGAGAAAGTAAGTGACAATCTTGACCAGGGTAATGCAGTAGATGTGGTCTATCTGGATTTTGCAAAGGCTTTTGACACAGTGACTCATAGGAGGCTGATTTTCAAATTAAGGGGGCTTAGTATAGAAAACACTATTTGTACATGGGGGAGTAAGTGGCTTGATAACAGGGAACAGCGATTGGTTGTTAATTGGATGTTTTTCACCTAGGCTAAAGTAATCCGTGGAATATCGCAAGGTTCTGTCCTGGGGCCACTATTGTTTAACATTTTTAGAAATGATCTAGGAGAAGGACTCAAAAGCATAGTGTAAATTTTTGCAGATGATACTAAAATATGTAGGCTAATCAAGTCAGATGTGGATGTGGAATCTCTTCAGATCGATTTATCTAAACTGAAAGTTTGGGCAATGAAATGGAGTATGAGTTTCAATGTGCAAAAATGTAAAGTACTGTATGTACTTTGGGACTAAGAATAAACATGCAAATTACCAATTAAATGGGGAACATATAGGGGAAATGGTATTAGAAAAGGATTTGGGGGTGTTCATTGATAGAAGATTTAGCAGCAGTACACAATGCCAAATTCTGCAACAAAGGTAAATAAGGTGTTAGCATGCATTATAAGGGAAATTTAGTCAAGGGATGACAGTGTAATACTGCCACTGTATAGATCATTGGTTAGACTGCATCTTGATCATTGTGTACAGTTCTGGGCACCACACTATAAAAGAGAAATGATAGAACTTGAAAAGGTTCAGAGGTGAGCTACCAAATTGATTAAGGGGTTGGAGATACTGAACAGGAGAGGCTTTCTAGGTTAGATATGTTTACACTAGAAATTAGATGACTAAGAGGAGATATGATTAATATTCACAAATATATAAAGGGGCAATATGCGGAGCAATCAGGTGAGTTGTTTATTAAGAGACCTCCATACAAAACGCGTGGACACCCACTAAGGGTTGAGGAGAGAAAATTTCGTACTCATCGCAGGAACGGATTCTTCACTGTAAGGGCAATAAGAATCTGGAATTAACTCCCAGAGAAGGTTGTAATGGTGGACTCAATCAATGCGTTTAAAAATGGGTTAGATACATTTTTAATGGAAAAAGATATCCGAGGATATTGCCTTTAACTAAATTAGAATAAGGAATATAATATAAATCAGGTTGAACTCGATGGACTACTGGTCTTTTTCCAAGCTCACCAACTATGTAACTATGTTAAGTACTTGGCTATCCTGATTCAACCCATGATGCCTACATACTCATCAATTCACCCCTGTCTGCAAAAAACTTATAGGACAAATGCCAGAGGGATGGTTGCTCTGTAAGATACCAGTATGTGCTAATAAAGCAGCTAATATTAAATGTTACTATATTGTTCTAATTTGTTCCCCTTGTACCAAAACAGGTTATTTATATGGCTGTTACTCTTGGCTTCTGACTCCATTGTCAAAGCCACAAATTCCTGCTGAGCATAATTAAATAAAGGCACATATAGCCATCCAATCCATGGCAGAATGTAGCTTTATTTTTTTTAAACAAATTTATTAGAAAGGCATATTATTATGTCATTTTGCAAAAATATTCCACATTGTACTTTGTTGCCGTCTATTGCATAATTGTGCAAGAAATAAACAACTCCACCCATATTATGCAATAAACCCAGAATAGGTAGAGATTTTTTTAAACAACAACTGACAAGGGGCTTAATTCAGACCTGATCACTGGGCGCAAACTTTGCTGTTATGTGATTAGATAGTTGCCGCCTCCAAGGGGAGTGTATATTCACCCGTGCAAGTGTGCCTAAAATTCACTTTGTGCCGAATGTGTGCAGCCCAGGACTTACTCCTACAGTGCGATCACATAGGGCTGGTCGGAGCCGGAGCTGACGTCACACACCCTCCCTGAAAATGCTTGGGCACACTTGTGTTTTTCCGGACACTCCCAGTAAATGCTCAGTTGTCACCCACAAACAGCCTCTTCCTGTCAATCACCTTGCGAACGCCCATTCAATCGGATTTTTTGCACCATCCCGTCACTGACCGGCGAAACCCTTTGTCATTGTCCAACGCGCTTGCGCATTGTGGTTTAAGCGCATACACAGTTAGGACCTGATTGCCCACTTTGCAAAAACGTACAGCAGCGATCAGGTCGGAATTAGGCCCTATGTGTGCACGGAAAGTGGAAGACAGGCAGGAAGGCAGATTAGGGTTCAGCTTATTGTCAACTACTTCAGCTGTCAGTATTGTAGAAAAAAAATCATCACAGGTTTTCATATATGAAAGTGTAAAAAGAGAGCTTTCCCTTTAATTGGTGTGCATGCAGAGCCGGCGCTTCCACTAGGCAGCTGCCTATGAGCGCAGGGAACTCAGGGGGGCGACACGCTGAGGCTGCCAGGAGCCCTGGTCCCCCTCCCTGTAGCCCCCATGCAATACATCAGCAGCAGCAGGACACCCGGCGGCATGGACACACTACTAGTAGCAGCGCTGCGGGGGTAGTCCTGCAACGCTGCTAAACCAAGTGATAGGAAACTGATGCTTTTTGGCCATTCCAGGCCACTGTACCCTACCCAGTGTCCCGGGATCCACCACTGATTTTGTTTAATTCACCACCTCTCTGCAGAAGATATGCAGTGGCAGCAGAGAGGTGGTTACCCCCTCGGCCGGTCCCGTCACCGTGTCCCTTCTCTGCCGGCCGGAGCCGGCTCCATAGACTGCTGCTTTGTTGTGTGTGTGTTTTTTTAAAGGTGGCGTAGCCACATGTCCGTGATTAGGCCACGCCCCCGACTTTGCCAGTTCTCCCCGCGGTCTGTCTGTGGCTCTGCCTGGCCTGCCTGCTCTTTGGGAGACTGGCTCCTGTGATCAGAGCTGGAGCTGGAGGTAACTACTGTGGTAGTGGGTGTGTGCCTCCAATATATGAGTGTGTGTGTGCCTCTGTCCCAGAGTGTCAATGTGTGTGTGTGTGTGTGTGTGTGTGTGTGTGTGTGTCCGTATCAGTGTGTGTTTCTCAGTATGAGTGTCAGTGTGTGTTTGTGTGTGTCTCAGTATCAATGTGTGTGTGTCTCAGTATCAGTGTGTGTGTGTGTGTGTGTGTGTGTGTGTGTGTGTGCCTCTGCTTCAGTATGAGTGTCAGTGTGTGTGTGTGTGTGTTTGTGTGTGTCTCAGTATCAGTGTGTGTGTCTCAGTATGAGTGTCAGTGTGTGTTTGTGTGTATCTTAGTATGAGTGTCAGAGTGTGTCTCAGTACCAGTGTGTGTGTCTCAGTATCAGTGTGTGTGTACCTCTGCCTCAGTATGAGTGTCAGTGTGTGTTTGTGTGTGTCTCAGTATCAGTGTGTGTTTCTCAGTATGAGTGTGTGTGTGTGTCTCAGTATCAGTGTGTGTGTGCCTCTGTCTCAGTATGAGTGTCAGTGTGTGTGTGTGTGTGTGTGTGTGTGTGTGTGTGTGTCTCAGTATCAGTGTGTGTCTCAGTATCAGTGTGTGTGTCTGTGTCTCAGTATGCGATTCAGTGTTTGTGTGTCTCAGTATGAGTGTCAGTGTGTGTGTGTTTCAGTATGAGTGTCAGTGTGTGTCTGCCTCAGTATGAGTGTGTGTGTGCATCTGCCTCAGTATGAGTGTCAGTGTGTGTGTGCCTCAGTATGAGTGTGTGCCTCAGTATGAGTGTGTATGTGCCGCTTCCTCAGTATGTGTGCCTCTGCCTCAGTATGAGTGTGTGTGTGCCTCTGCCTCAGTATCTGTGTGTGCCTCAGTATGAGTGTGTGCCTATGCCTCAGTATGAGTGTGTGTGTGCCTATGCCTCAGTATGAGTGTCATTGTGAGTGTGTGTGTGTGTGTGTGTGTGTCTGCCTCAATGTGTGTTTTATTTACCCTGTGGAGGCCAAAGTGTTTTTTTCTTTTTTTCCTGAAAGGGGCAAATGTGTTTGTTGTTATTTATTCCTGTGGTGGCCAATGTTTTTTTTTTTTGTGTGTGTGTGTGTGGGGGGGGGGGGGGGGGGTGTAGGGGAATGGAGGCTGAAGTTTTGCCTAGGGTGCCAAGAACCCTTGCACCGGCCCTGTGTGCATGTAATATATTTGGACCAATAGGAAGCAATGAGGAAGTTCTGTTCGATTTTGCTGGGGATTTTAATGGGGATTTGGGGTTTTATTTGGTAAGGGATTTTATAAATTTAACTTAAAATCCATTCCAAACATGAATCCACATCAAATGCGATTTGAAAATCTAATGCAAAATCAATTTTTATTATACAAGGAAAATTTTCAAAAACTCTAAAGGAATCAATTTCAATCGATTTAGAAGATTCATAAAGTGCTTCCCAAAATCAAATTTTAGTAAAAATACCCCCTGGTTGTAACTAATGTCTGCTAGTAAAAACAGATATAGAAGGAGGAGAAATTGGTAATGCTGCCACTTACCTCTTGACTCCAATCATCCCATACTCTCTCATGTTGTCTGTCCATGGTCACGAGTTGTTGTTTTCTGTTGCCACGAGGACCAATAGAACAGATCAGTCATGCATAGCTGGGAAACTCTTCTCAGTAGGGCTTGTTTGATATTCCCTGCCCAACGATACCATTTGGCTGGATGGTACTTTGTTGTTGGGAATGATGTAAAAGAATATAAGAAACCATTGGAGCTACAGTATGTACCAAGAGCAGGACACTGTTACTTTTTGAAGCCTCTGCAGATCTCCAAGACTGGATGGCTGATTGGTCTGCTGCGATCCTGTCTTCCCACTTTTTTGTCACAAATGTCTTTCCACTCATTACAGTGGTAAATACAACATTTTGTGTATTGGCAATATTCAGGGATGGACTGGCCCACAGGGGTAAAGGAAGAAACCCCCTGTGGGCCCAACTGCCTGGGTCCCCACCCCCTCCTCTAGGGATCAGGTTCCAGACTGTGCACTTGAATTATACAGTAGGCCTATATTACCTTATACTGCAGAGAACTAGGGTATATTTTCTACAGGGCATACACTGACAATATTCATTGTTATGAATTTAGTAAGAGAGTGGAGGTAACAAAAATGGCATCTGCTATTACGGAATTTATGGATTTCAATAGGTACTTTGGATACTTGTCAAAAAAGCTGGAATCAGGTTTTTTTTTAAAAACTGTAGTATTGAGAAAAAAAAAAGTTGGAAAGATTGATGGGGAATCTGTTCTTTGTTCTACCCAAATTTTGTAGTTGGCCACTCTGTGGTGTTATCTAACCATTTCTTCCACACAGCAGAGGCAGGTGGATCCCCAACACAGTAAATGACACAGAGAAGTACTGTAATACCCCTTTAACAACAAAATCGGAGGCATTTCTAGAGAGGAGGAGGCCCATGTGGAGGCTCAGTCAGGGCCCCCTCCGCTCTAGCCGGCAGCAGTGCTGTGACTCTGGGCACCCTAGCGTTGTCCAAGAAGCCCAAAGCACATGCGCAAATCACCAGGAAAATGGTGCAGCAGCCATTTTACCAGTGATTTTACTACTGTGCATGTGCGAATAACCAGGAAAATGGCCCCGGTCATTTTCCCAGTGATTTCTGTAGCGCTGCTGCTGCACCGTGGGAAGCCAGAGGGTAAGTATTTAAATTAATGGTTGCAGGGTGTGCAGTGTGGGCCCCCTGGACTCCCGGGGGATTGTGTCCACTTTATAACCTGCACCCATTATAAATACACCAGTGTCCAAAATCCTTGGTCGGACCCAAGTTTTGGAGCATGGTTCCAACCCGGGTCGGACCAAAGTCAGACCCTGTTTACATTGCACCTTATTATTCCCAGTTTGGCTCATTCGCACTGGATCCAGGTATTCTCTGCAAGTTACTTCAGCATACACAGCCAATCAACAGATTTTTACCATGACTTGGGTTGGATCACATGGGTCATGCCATTTGATCACACTTAACCGTTACCTAGGTCCTCTCCTAATCTGAGCCTGGAAGCTACCAGGGTTAGATTCCCAAATCACACTGACCCTTTTCAGGGACTGTTATACTGGTAGTCCAGCCTGGCCTGGCTTTCTGTATTGCACTTTTAACATTGAGCCATGACCCAGATAAACCCAGCAATAACCCAGGTTATTGCAACAGAGTAAAAAGAGCAGTGATGTGTGGTGGGGTGAGGCGGGTGAGGCAGATCCTTTCCTGTCATACTAACGTTTGCGCCAGAGTTTTGACTGTATAAATTATATGAAAAATGCAAAGAATTTGTTTGAAATATCTTCTTTGCATTATTCTAATTATTTTTTCTAGTCAAATCTGTCCAGTAAAAAGTCTATGGCAGGAGAAGCAGTGCCTCCCCTGTCTATCTTTTCTGCACATCTCTGATCAAAACTCACCATATTTCTAGAATTTTATACTGCTTTACCTGTGTGTAATGCCCAGATGTACGATTTGGCTCATATTTTGCTTGTAAATCTGGCTCTGGTGCTAGCCGGTGTCTCCTGAGCCATTTATCTCACCACACGTCACTGAAAAAGAGTATATATCACATTCACTTTATCAATCAGAAACACTTGGAGACATCCTCTGAATGTAATTAGTAAAAGCACTCACTTCATACACTGCAACATATTATTGCAACAGTTAGCATATAAACATTCACAGTAATCAATTCAATTGTATTGTCATGTATTCACGTACAGGAATATTCAACAATTTTAACTTACATGTGCAGTCAGAAAAGTCAAAGAATGGATAGAAAAAATATTAGCACTCTAAAAATGATGGGAGATTTTTTAGAACTGGTGATGTTGCCCTTAGCAACCAATCAGATTCTATCTATTATCTTCTTGAAGCAGCTAGATAAATGTTAAGTAGAATCTGATTGGTTGCTATGAGCAACCAATCAGATTCTAAAAAAAACCTCCCACCTTAGTAAATTTACCCCAGTGAGTGCAATTTAACACATTTATCACTTAGAGGAACAAACTACATTTTAAACACATAATCACATTTTAGAAGTTCTTCACTCGGATTACTAATAATTACTGTAAGTAGCTGCTACTATTGTGAACTAAACAACAAATAAAGGTGCAACACTAACAGATAAATATACATATTTTACATATGTTAAGGAACAGTTACTATGCCATCCTATAGCCTGTTCCCTTATACTCATTTTAACCACTGTCAGTATTAACACCACAAAAATAAAATACAACAGTCCCTTATGTGCAGAGTTTTTTTTAAATAGTATTATCCACAGGGGATAAGCATTTGATGTTATCTGACTCCAAACATCAATATTTAAGCAACTACAGTGTGTTTACTTTATTCTACAATATTCTCAAGGCAGATATACTGGTAGTCCTTCCTGGCCAGGCTTTCTGTGGTGCACTTTTAACAGAAGCAAACAATAGTATCTTTAGCTAAATGAACCTTATGCTTTCCTGTGAAAATATGAATCCCATCCTTCTTAATGTAGCAATCCTAACTGGGTATTATTTAATAAAATATGTTTTCAAGTGTCAGGCGGTCATGGCTCCCATAGATGCGTGCCACTCTGACAGATTTAAAAGCCCATGAGAGCTAAAACATGTTGTCACTTTTGGTGCCAAATTTGAGTCTCCACCAATAAAAGTGAGTTTCTAGCTACTCTCCTGTGCCAGAGTATACAGTAGGCTCCCAAACCTTGCTCCAGTGTTATAGCCTTCTGTCAATCTGGCTTCTCCCTGTGAAGTTATAATCCTGGTTCCTATCTTCGTGGACACATTCCTGGTTCCTGCTTTCCGTGCTCCAGTTCTGCTACTTGCCTTCCTGTGCTGTGTTCCTTGTTCCTGCTGACCGGCTATGATGCAGTATGCCTATGACTAACAGCATATTACCAGTGTCTGCAACAGTGCATACCAGCCTCCATACTTGGGAACCCAGATAGAGGGTTTCGACCTGCCTGCCAGGAGCAGTGAAAAACAAACCTCCTTATTGGTGATCCTGGTGAAAACCACCAGCACATTGAACTCAGTGCCTCTGTTCAGGGTCTCTGCCAATCCCAAGGCACGGGTTAGTATCTACTATCTATCTGTGAGTTTGTGACCTATAAATCCAGTTTGCAAAGTCCCTTAATAAAGTGATGTTATGCTGCTGATGTTTTCTCATTCTTCATATTTGCAATGCAATCTGACTAGGATGCTTAATGCGGTTTATGACACTTGTATACCTGTGTGTCACTGAGTCTGAATCTGTACACGAAGTGCTACAATGTAGCCATCTGTATACTGTTCTGCTCAGTATACAGACTGCATTTTCATCAAAAAAAGATGCCCAACGTTTGTAGAATTGAACAGAACTTTGAGTCTCACTCCAGGCATCTGGCACTGCATGGTGTATTGAGGCTGGATGTATGAGCACACATCTGTAAATACCAATGTGCAATTCATTAACCTTCTTGCATGTTAAGTGGTATCAGGCATACAGTCTTGATTTGCTTTAGGATACCATCTATATTCAATGTGAGTTCAAAATTTGTAGCCCAGATTTGTCTAAAACAATGGTTTGTGCACCAAGACTCTACCACTTACCAATCCCGAGATATTTCCATCTGCTTAAACTTCTACACACTTCTAAAAATAAATGTATGCCAGGATTTAAAGATGGCTGCCATTTCTGAAAGGGAGTGAGTGAAAGATAATTCGTTGTGGGAATCAACTAATGGTACAAAGGAGAGAGAAATGTTTTTTAATTTTTTTAAGTGGTTAAAGCAACGTGTGTTGGACCACAAAATTTGAATTGGTTTTATAGTAATAGTCATCATCATCACCACCACCACCATCAGGTAGGTGACACCAATACATATATCTTAGAGTAACACAACTCTTGCTGTTATTACAGAGAAGCATGCTTCCAAAAGTGATTGGATACATGAATTTTGGAAATCAAACCTTGAATGAATTCATCCTGATTGAACTTCCTCAGAAATTGCAGATTTGTATTTCACTTTGTGTCCTCTTCTTAATATGTTATACACTGACCATTTGGGGAAACAGTTTTCTGATATGTGCTATTATCATCAGCCCTCAATTGCACATGCCTATGTACTATTTTCTTTGCAATTTAGCCATCATTGATGTGTGCTATGCATCAAGTTCTCTACCAAAAATGCTACCAGATATGTTTTCTAAGAGAAGGAGAATTTCCGTCATTGGGTGCATGGCACAAACGAGCACTACTCTGTTTCTTGGAAGTACTGAGTTCCTACTATTGACAGTGATGGCACATAACTGTTATATCGCAATAAGGTTCCCTTTGCATTATACAGTAAACATGACTTGGAAGAAATGTAAAATCATTACAGTCATTATATGGTCAGGAAGTTTCCTTATAATCATTATTCACATTATCTTAAGCCTCTTGTGTTCTGCTGAGAGAACATATTGGACCATTTTGCCTGTGAGCTATTGGGCCTTCTGGAGCTGGCATGTGGAGACCTCAGCTATTATAATATATCTATATTAATTGGAAGTATATTTACCCTATTAACACCATTTGTTTTCATTGTGGTGTCCTACATCTGTATCATAATATCTATATTAAGCATCCGCTCATCAGGTGGAAGGTCTAAAGCTTTTTCTACATGTGCTTCCCACCTAACTGTAATATTGTTGATTTACGGGACCAGTATGACCATGTACATGGGACAAACCAAAAGTTTTTCATCCAACCTAAAGTATATTGCTTTAATTTATGTTGTTGTGACACCTGTATTAAATCCTTTAGTCTACAGCTTGAGAAACAATGAGGTAAAAGGTGCATTTAAGACGATATTGACCAAGTATTCTGAACCATGGAGACAGTGTTCATTTTGTCGATAAAAATTTTGACTAA
Organism: Pseudophryne corroboree; assembly: GCF_028390025.1. Lineage (NCBI taxonomy): Eukaryota > Metazoa > Chordata > Amphibia > Anura > Myobatrachidae > Pseudophryne > Pseudophryne corroboree. The sequence goes on along the minus strand of NC_086447.1, from coordinate 35,623,453 downwards.
AAGTGTTCACTGACAATATTTTATTACAGGACTAAAATTATATGTAATACTTTTTATTACAATTTTTCATATTATCACTACACTATACATAACAAAACATTCACATAAAAATGGAAAATTGTAATATAAATATAATAATATCTCCCTTTATATAACTTATATTCCAGACATATATACCTGCAGTGCACAAGCTGTATTTACATTTCATAGAACTAAACTAGCATTACTCCATCCAATAAATACCTTTACAACTCATCTAAAGAGTGAGTGATAATTTACAAACTATTTCCATAGCACCTGTGAAATATTTAGAATCAAGCCATTTGGCCCATACTTTGTTAAACCTATGTTCAGCATGTTTAGCTATGTACGCATATTTATCATATGCCACCATTACACTGAATCTATGTTCAGCATGTCTGGCTATGTATGCATATTTATCCTATGCCACCATTACACTGAATCTATGTTCAGCATGTCTGGCTATGTACGCATATTTATCCTATGCCACCATTACACTGAATCTATGTTCAGCATGTCTAGCTATGTACGCATATTTATCCTATGCCACCATTACACTGAATCTATGTTCAGCATGTCTGGCTATGTACGCATATTTATCATATGCCACCATTACACTAACATTGCCACCATTACACTAACCATTACACTAACAAGAGAAAGCCACTGATTAATTATTGGACCCTTCTGGACCATCCAAGTATGAACAACAGTATACACCAGAAGTTCTCCAATGCAGTACTCAGGTCACCCCAATGGTCCAGGTTTTAAGTTTATCCATGCTTGGCCACAGGTGACTTAATTAGCACCCCCGTCAGGTTGCTTTAACCATCTGTGCTGAGCCATGTATATACCTGAAACCTGGACTGTTGGGGTGTACATAGTTACATAGTTTACATAGTTACATAGTTTCTGAGGTTGAAAAAATACAATTTGTCCATCGAGTTCAACCCAATTGGGGGCTCCTACTCTGTATTATTTTTAGGACTATTTTTATCTTTCTCCCTCAGTGTCAATTTCCTCCTTACCCAGGAAAGCTAATAGTCCTGCAGGCCATGTCACTGGCAAGTCTGACGAGTCCTCTCCTGCCTGGGATTCCACCGATGCATCCTTGAGTGTAATGCCTACTGCTGCTGGCGCTGCTGTTGTTGCTGCTGGGAGTCGATCGTCATCCCAGAGGGGAAGTCGGAAGACCACTTGTACTACTTCCAGTAAGCAATTGACTGTCCAACAGTCCTTTGCGAGGAAGATGAAATATCACAGCAGTCATCCTGTTGCAAAGCGGATAACTGAGGCCTTGACAACTATGTTGGTGTTAGACGTGCGTCCGGTATCCGCCATTAGTTCACAGGGAACTAGACAATTTCTTGAGGTAGTGTGCCCCCGTTACCAAATACCATCTAGGTTCCACTTCTCTAGGCACAGGCGATACCGAGAATGTACACGGACGTCAGAAAAAGACTCACCAGTGTCCTAAAAAATGCAGTTGTACCCAATGTCCACTTAACCACGGACATGTGGACAAGTGGAGCAGGGCAGACTCAGGACTACATGACTGTGACAGCCCACTGGGTAGATGTATTGCCTCCCGCTGCAAGAACAGCAGCGGCGGCACCAGTAGCAGCATCTCGCAAACGCCAACTCGTTCCTAGGCAGGCTACGCTTTATATCACCGCTTTCCAGAATACGCACACAGCTGAAAACCTCTTACGGCAACTGAGGAAGATCATCGCAGAATGGCTTACCCAAATTGGACTCTCCTGGGGATTTGTGACATCGGGCAACGCCAGCAATATTGTGCGTGCATTACATCTGGGCAAATTCCAGCACGTTCCATGTTTTGCACATACCTTGAATTTGGTGGTGCAGAATTATTTAAAAAACGACAGGGGCGTGCAAGAGATGCTGTCGGTGGCCAGAAGAATTGCGGGCCACTTTCGGCGTGCAGGCACCGCATACAGAAGACTGGAGCACCACCAAAAACACCTGAACCTGCCCTGCCATCATCTGAAGCAAGAGGTGGTAACGAGGTGGAATTCAACCCTCTATATGCTTCAGAGGATGGAGGAGCAGCAAAAGGCCATTCAAGCCTATACATCTGCCAACGATATAGGCAAAGGAGGTGGAATGCACCTGTCTCAAGCGCAGTGGAGAATGATTTCAACGTTGTGCAAGGTTCTGCTGCCCTTTGAACTTGCCACACGTGAAGTCAGTTCAGACACTGCCAGCCTGAGTCAGGTCATTCCCCTCATCAGACTTTTGCAGAAGAAGCTGGAGGCATTGAAGGAGGAGCTAAAACAGAGCGATTCTGCTAGGCATGTGGGACTTGTGGATGGAGCCCTTAATTCGCTTAACCAGGATTCACGTGTGGTCAATCTGTTGAAATCAGAGCACTACATTTTGGCCACCGTGCTCGATCCTAGATTTAAAACCTACGTTGGATCTCTCTTTCCGGCAGACACAAGTCTGCAGGGGTTCAAAGAACTGCTGGTGAGAAAATTGTCAAGTCAAGCGGAACGCGACCTGTCAACATCTCCTCCTTCACATTCTTCCGCAGCTGGGGGTGCGAGGAAAAGGTTACGAATTCCGAGCCCACCCGCTGGCGGTGATGCAGGGCAGTCTGGAGCGACTGCTGATGCTGACATCTGGTCCGGACTGAAGGACCTGCCAACGATTACTGACATGTCGTCTACTGTCACTGCATATGATTCTCTCACCATTGAAAGAATGGTGAAGGATTATATGAGTGACCGCATCCAAGTAGGCACGTCAGACAGTCCGTACGTATACTGGCAGGGAAAAGAGGCAATTTGGAGGCCCTTGCAGAAACTGGCTTTATTCTACCTAAGTTGCCCTCCCTCCAGTGTGTACTCCGAAAGAGTGTTTAGTGCCGCCGCTCACCTTGTCAGCAATCGGCGTATGAGGTTACTTCCAGAAAATGTGGGGAAGATGATGTTCATTAAAATGAATTATAATCAATTCCTCCATGGAGACATTCACCAGCAGCAATTGCCTCCAGAAAGTACACGGGGATCTGAGATGGTGGATTCCAGTGGGGATGAATTAATAATCTGTGAGGAGGGGGATGTACACAGTGAAAGGGGTGATGAATCGGACGATGATGATAAGGTGGACATCTTGCCTCTGTAGAGCCAGTTTGTGCAAGGAGAGATTGATTGCTTCTTTTTTGGTGGGGGCCCAAACCAACCAGTCATTTCAGTCGTGTGGCAGACCCTGTCGCTGAAATGATGGGTTGGTTAAAGTGTGCATGTCCTGTTTATACAACATAAGGGTGGGTGGGAGGGCCCAAGGACAATTCCATCTTGCACCTCTTTTTTCTTTCATTTTTCTTTGCGTCATGTGCTGTTTGGGGAGTATTTTTTGGAAGGGCCATCCTGCGTGACACTGCAGTGACACTCCTAGATGGGCCAGGTGTTTGTGTCGGCCACTAGGGTCGCTAAGCTTACTCACACAGCTACCTCATTGCGCCTCTTTTTTTTCTTCTTTGCGTCATGTGCTGTTTGGGGAGTATTTTTTGGAAGGGCCATCCTGCCTGACACTGCAGTGCCACTCCTAGATGGGCCAGGTGTTTGTGTCGGCCACTTGGGTCGCTTAGCTTACCCACACAGCTACCTCATTGCACCTCTTTTTTTTTCTTCTTTGCGTCATGTGCTGTTTGGGGAGTATTTTTAGGAAGGGCCATCCTGCGTGAAACTGCAGTGCCACTCCCTGATGGGCCAGGTGTTTGTGTCGGCCACTAGGGTCGCTTAGCTTAGCCATCCAGCGACCTTGGTGCAAATTTTAGGACTAAAAATAATATTGTGAGGTGTGAGGTGTTCAGAATAGACTGAAAATGAGTGTAAATTATTGTTATTGAGGTTAATAATACTATGGGATCAAAATGACCCCCAAATTCAATGATTTAAGCTGTTTTTTAGGGTTTTTTGAAAAAAACACCCGAATCCAAAACACACCCGAATCCGACAAAAAAAATTTGGTGATGTTTTGGTAAAACGCGTTCGAACCCAAAACACGGCCACGGAACCGAACCCAAAACCAAAACACAAAACCCGAAAAATGTCCGATGCACATCACTATGAAATATATAGATTGGCACTTTGGGAATCGTTGTGGGACTCTCAGCGAGGGAGCCTTCACTGCTAGCATACGTCGCTGCATGGAAGTTACACAAGTTCATCTGTAAAAATAATGCTGGCAGCTATTCCTTTCCATTGATGTTTGTTTATGCTGTTAGGGGACTCGGACGCTCATATTTCAAACACGGTATTTAGTGCACTGTACATACTTTAATGTCAATGACCTACATTATTCCTTTCACACATTCGTTGTGTCTGCATATACAAATGTTTTAACATGTTTGTTTGCGTCTGTATAAACATTTTTTTTATTACTCTCTCCGTCTGACCATTGGTCACCAACTGTGTGTACACTAAGCAGTACAGGACTGTATATTAATATTACAGTCATCACTGACCATTTGCAAGAGCTTGTACTGTAGATCAACCCACTATTTTTCAAACTAAAGTACTTGATTAGTGGAGCATTAACCGCCCAGTGGTGGAGATGTGTATTGCATGCTCGTGCCTCAACAGGCCTGTCCATGATTAAACTCAGCAATCTATGCTATCTTCTAGGCGTGACTAAACCTCCGTCTAGGCACAGAAACAGCCAAGATAACGGAGGACCTATCTGTAAGTAAATATTAATCCATGGTTCTTGGTGTTACCTGATGAGCACCTGTAGCAGATATGGTAAAAAGTGACAGGACTATTTTTGTAGTTTGTTAAATTCTACACAACTGGAGGTGCAATCCAAATTTTGATCTGATTGTTAATTTCAGTGTTATTGTTCCTGCAACGCAAGCCACGCATTGGTGATGACATCATTATGTCAACTCCATTTTCATCCCCTTAGGGGAGGTTTATTAAAATTCTGATTATGTAGTTTTCCTATTTCCCATCTGAAGAATACCAATGTTACATTTAATTTTCCTAACATATTGGGAAGTAAGAGAATTAGTGATGAGTCAGTCAATGTGTGAGAGATACGCTAAAAAATGGAAGAACCATTTTTGTAGTTTATTACATTCTACATAGGGCCGGCGACAGAAATCTTAGGGCCCAGTACACTCATATTTTTGGGGCCGCCTATCTCTCCAAGGTAGGTAAAGGCTAGTTGGTCATTGGCTTATTCACACACACACACACACACACACACACCAGCAGAGCTGGCCCTAATTAATATGATGCCCAAGGAAAGATTATAGTTGGTGCCCGCTAGCACTTCTGCTAGTTCAGCCTCTGACCCTACACCCCTTTCCCATCCCCAGCACACCTCAGTCATAGCAGTCCTCATTTTGGTGCTCCTACCCCCTATTTTTTAAATAGGAACAGTGCGCACATTCGTCGCTCAACCCAAAAAGGGGCTTGTTCTTGCTGGGAAGGGGCATGGCCACACAATAGCACTACCAATTCAAATTACGCCACACAGTAGTGTAACTTTATTCACATTATATCATGCAATAGTGTCCCTAATTCACGCTACATCACACAATAGTACCACTTCAACTTATATACATTACTCCTCACAGTAGTGCTCCCTATTCACATTACATCTTACTGAGTTGATCCTTGTTCACATTACACCACACCATATTGCTCTTTTTTCACATTATATCAGGCAATAGTGTACCTAATTCACGTTACATCACACAGTAGTACAACTTCAACTTATATACATTACTCCTCAGAATAGTGTTCCCTATTCACATTACATCTTACTGAGTTGATCCTTGTTCACATTACACCACACCATATTGCTCTTTTTTCACATTAGAGCACACAGTAGTGCCTTTTCAATACATTACCCTACACAGTAAAGCACCTTATACACATAATGCCACACATTAGTAATGCATTAATACACATAATACCACACAGTAATGCCCCTTACACATATGACACACATTATTTATGTCCTTATAAACATAATGCCTGTTACACATTATGCCAACCTTTATTAATGTCCTTGTACACATAATGTACCATACACATGTGCCACACATTATTAATGCCCTTATACACATAATGACACATAATGCCCCTTACACATATGCACCACATTATTAATGCATTTATACACATGACACACATAATGACCCTTACACACAAGCCGAACACTATTGCACAACAAACCTACCCATACACAGCACTCACACAGCCACTAAAACTTGGACCTCTGTCTCTGCTTGGATGCAAATGTGTCCTCATACATCTTGCCTCAATATGCCATGCAGTTCCTGTCAAGCTCTGCTAATGTTGGGCACCTTTTTTTGCAGAAAATGCGACTTATTTTATTTGCTATGTGACTAGTACGCACAAACAGCTACTGCTGATTAAAATTATAATTAGCATGCCTACATCATGTGTGTGACTGTGGCTGTATCTGCATACGAAATTCTACATTACTGTGATTTCCATGAATACACTGTAACGTAGCATTTCGTATGCAGATACAGACGCAGACACACACAGAATATAGGCATGCTGCATATAATTTTAATCAGCAGAATCTGCTTGTACCCCATGGCATTCCAAATGCCCCAGGCATTTGCCTACTTTGCTTATGCCTAGGGCTGGCTGTGCACCCCGGTCTCTCTCCAGCCTCACACCTCGTCTGTATCACTCCAGTTAGGGTCAGATTATGGTCCACATGGGCCTGTAGCTGAAAATGATCAATGGTTTATTTTGAGAGGTTGAGGAGGTTCAGCTAATGCTGTGTGGGTGTGGCCAGTGACATATTGGCTCCCTACACTATAAGCCCCAATGTCTCCCAAAATACATAAAAGTATAAAACTACTTTTTCAACTTAATCATTTTGTGTGGAAATTAGAAATATAATTCAAATTCTTATTATTAATGGCAACTATGTAACCAACTGGGCAGTTAATCATCATAATGTGGTTATGGTGATGGGCCAATTTTTATATGGGGCCAGGAGCTGTGGCTCCATTCACCCCAATGTTAATCTGGTCCTGGCTCTAGTCCTCCAGCCTCATCCTCACCTCCTCCAGCACATCCTTCCCACCATCTGCATCTCTCATCCCCCCTCTAAATCCCCCGTGTTTCTCAGCCTCCCACTGTCCCCCCCCCCCCCCCCCCCCCTTCCCCAAATACTGGTGGCGAAATTCAGAATTGAGAGTACTCACATTTCCATCCACCACTATAAAGAAGAGCATTTTCATTGGAAACATTGTGATACTCATTGGGGGAAATTCAAATGTTTGAAAAGTCGGTTGGGTGTCTGTTTTTTCCTGTCTGTTAGATAGGAAAAACAGACACCCAACTGACTTTTCAAACATTTGAATTCCCCCCATTCAGTCTATTTTATTATAAAACTGCTATGACATGCTGTGTGGTATACTTCCCTAAATCCATCAAATCCCCAGGGACGACTTTTGAGTCTTACAACACTCCCTTTTATATGTATTTATTTATTTATTTTTATGTATTTTTAATGTACTCTTTGTTGTCTATAAGGTATATGTGTTTACTGTCTAATTGTATACATCTATTAAATCTGTGCAATATTCAATCTACCCTGAGCTCCCACCTTTCTCCATTCCCCTGTGTCTATCAGCCTCCCCATACCCCCTGTGTCTCTCAGATCCCCCGTCACACTGTGTCTCTCAGCCTCCCCTGTCTCTCAGCCCAGTGGCAAATGCAGAATTTGTAGGGATGGGGGAAAGAGAGTGGGTTCCTTCTATGCATGCAAGTGCGTGTGTGTGTGTGTGTGTGTGTGTGTGTGTGTGTGTGTGTGTGTGTGTGTGTGTGTGTGTGTGTATGTAAAATATATACAGTATTTATACACTTACATGTTACATATGATGGATATACACACATAGAAAACATATACACATACATAGGACACATACACAGATATACACACAAACAACACACACAAATACACAGAACAGATTATACACACACACACATAGAACACATAAATAAAACAGAAATATACAAACACACACTAACAACTAGTGTCTGCCCTCAGGGCAGAGGATTATGCAGGAGGAAGTAATTGATTGCTGGGTCTGGGCATTTAGCAGCTCAGCACTCGATAGATCCAAACTTATCCAGCCAGCTTCATCAATCTAAGATCTGTGATCATGAAAAAGTACTACTTTGCCGGGATCAAAGATCTTTGATTGATTATGCCGACTGCCTCAGTCTCGATCAGTAGCATACAGAGCACCGACTGAACTCCTGAGTTTCCTCAAGGTCCGTGAGACCTCGGAATCATGGGGCCTATCACAAGTGTCCCCTTTGACACACCCAAAGTTCACTGGGCCTGATTCTACACACTGGAGGTGCAATCTAAATTTTGATCTGATTGTCCATTTCAGCATTATAATTCATGCAACGCAAGCCATGGATCGGTAATGACATCATATCAGGAAGTAAGAGAAGTAAGTGATGAGTCAGTCAGTCAGTCAGTGAATGAGTGAGTAAGTGAGGGCTTTTGCATATACTGTACATATATATGCAAAAGGGTGAGGTGGTACTCCAAGACTTCTTAGAAGGTGAAGGTTTTTGTGAAAAATTCATCACAACATTTCAACGTTTTGGGGAATGAAATCCCATAATCCTCTAATTCGCCGAAACATTGAAATGTTGTTGTGATGGCTTTTCACTAAAACCTTCACTTTATAAGAAGTCTTGGCGTGTCGCTTCACCCTTTTGCATATACAAGTGGGTATCATCTCACAGGAGGGCACACAAACAAGGTACATTGGTGTTGGAGTACGCTGTTGGAGTGCCTTGTCTGGACAAATATATATATTAGGTAAACTAAAAATACCTAAATTGCAGTAGATTAAGATTAAACTGCTAATAATATCCAGTTCTCATATTATGTTATTCTCATTTTATTTTGTTTGTTTTTTAGATTGCTCAGTCCCCAAAAATGTCCCCTGGCCAGTGTGGGTCTGGAATTTTAAAATCTCACTTGGACTCCTGGTTGCACAGAGAGGAGAGAGAACACCAATCTGTTCATAGCATTTCAAAATGCCTTTAGAAGTACCTAACATGAGGAAGTTTATAGTTAAACACAATTAACTAAAGATCCTAGAGACATCAATAAAGGTTCTTTAGAGTCATCAGACTTGAGGAACTGACTAATAAAGTCTTAATTTGATGTTACTAGGTTACTTTACATTTGAACAACTACTTTACTATCCAAATAGGAGAGACCAGTCATTTATAAAATCAACAACCCTGAAGAAGTCATTATCGTCGAAATGCGTTGGAGAAAACATTATTGTTGCCATAAAACAAATTGAACTGGCCAATGTCCAAATCTGGTCACTTATTAACAGCATTATACGTAAAAAAAACATCTAATCTAACTATGAATTATACTTATATTTTGTGTGAATTGTTTTGTGTTTTAATGATATATATTTTTACAAATATCTCTATGCATTATCTTTGCTAATTAGTTGGGTGCACTCAGAAATACAGGTTAAGGAGTAATCAGCAAACTCACATCATCTATTAAGGTCCCATTTATTTCCAATAAATTGGTGAAAGATTTCTCATATAATAATACCAAAGCGCTCCCCAAAAATAACCATCCTTTGTTCCATATACAGTAATTTATAAATATGTATACTCACACATTATAAGGGTCAAGTGATCCTTATCCAAAATTGGGAAATACTGAATTTTTTGAAAGCAATTGAGATAGTGACACATTTGCTTCTGATGATACAGTGTATACAAACTTTGCTTCATGCACAAAACACATAGTCTTCAGGCTGCGGGTTAGGCTGTGGGAATGGGTGGTTAGGGTTAGGCACCACCATGGGAGTAAGGTTTAGGTACTAAGGGGGAGGTTTGGGCTGCAGAAAGAAGGGGGTAGGTTTAAGCACTAAGGGGGAGGTTAGGGTTAGGCACTAAGGGGGAAAGTTAGGGTTAGGCCGCTTTAAAGCAGGGTTAGGGTGGTAGGAGGGGGAGGTAGAATGCTTCCCTCACCTCTGCAAAGATCATGCCCATCGGGATGTTGGCGTCGGTATTGTGATCATTGGCATCCCGTTCACTGGGATCGCATAACGATCCCTCTTTTATGTATTTTTAAGAATTTTTTTTTATTCAGGTGGAAGCCATATGTATGTTCATATGGTATTAATCATTGATTATATATGAGAAACTTTACTCTTGGAAAAAAACATTAGTTAAAGGAAATTAAATACAACTGAAATGCATTAGTGGTCAGGCAAGTAGTAGTGGTTAAGGATCCCATACACCCAGTGCCAGTGCAAGGTTCCTCAGCACCCTAGGTTAAACTTTAGCCTACTGCCCCCAACCACCACCAATACCCACTTCCCAGCCCTTCAGATGAAAGTGTGACTAAGAAGATCCGCAGCCACCACTTGCATTAAGTACAACAAGGATGTTTCTTTCAGAAACCTTCTTAATTGTGTGATGGGCAGTCTTAGTGTTGACCCCCTCCAATCCTGGCACCCTTGGCAGCTACCTAAAGCGGCCTAATGGTAAAGACGTCCCTACCTACACCGGTGAAAGATTGAAAGATTAAACCTGTATTAACCTACATGCCCTGATTTCTCAGATGGAATGGAGAGAGACTCAAACTACTGAAAGGTGGTGGTCTTTAAGCTCTTTTGCATGGCCCACTGCCTTAAACTCACCACTTTCCACCATGCTTTCTGCCACTTCAAGTTCCGAAGCAGTGGTGGATGGTGCTGTGCTGGGCTGCTGGGAATGAAGATCAGTCACCTGATCTGATCTCAGTATCCAACACACTACAATATCGGTAGCCCGGTTGGTGGTCAGGTCCTCTAGTTTTTAAGCATGTTTAAAAACTGGGAGACCAGACACGCAACCAAGATCGGGTGTACAGGTTGGTCGGCGGAGGGTACACATTTGTTCAGTGTCTGGCAAAGCAGTCAGCCAGGAGTAAGATCTACCCAGGATTGGACAAGTGTGTACCCAGCTTTAATATATACTTAGTGAGTTCAAGTAAGCAACAGCAGCAGCCCTCCAGCACCCACAAGCGATAAACCATCTGACAGGAGTCTGCATCCATCTGTGTCTGCCAGCAATTACAAAATAGGTGGACATAAATAGAACAGACATAAACTCAACTACAGTATATATGGGTCTCACTACTCACCAACTGGGTGGCACAGATTCATATACCTTTATTAATGTTTCAAGACCTTTATTGTGTCCTTTCTTAGAAATACCTACAATCCTGTACACTTAATTGTGGTCAGCTGGGGTGTTGATGGGGATGGAACACTGGACCAATTAATCATTGCATGTTTTGGAGTTCTGCTCTCAACTGTTGCTACAAATAGCTCACATTTTCCAGTTGCACAGATGTATTCATTACTCACTGACACAGGTGGAGCTTATTATTTCACTATTGATCATGTGGAGAAACCTACATAAAATGCATTATATACTGTATATATATATATATATATATATATATATATAGCAAAGGTTCCACGCAGTGGAAGGTGCACTCTCGCTATGAGACATTAATTCAGTCGTAGTGGGTTCATCTTTATCACAGATTACTTTATTGTCAACGTTTCGGTCTGTTCACAGACCTTTCTCAAGACTGGTGATACATCCAAACAATTTGTTAATTAGCTTTGCATACACCATATTTATCTGCAATGGACAATATTTACAATTACACTCAACTAGTCTCGCCAGCCCCTATATGAATACCATCTTACAGGTGCATAGACCCACCGCCTTAGAATATATAAGAGTGGTGCATTTAATAGAAATCATGTGGTAACCAATCCATCAAACCTTACACATAAATACCTGCGGGACATCTGGGTCACGGAAAGACCAATTCATAACTCATAGGGATTTATAATATCACAAAAACACAACATACTTCACCCTGCCAAAAAAATACATAATGTGTGTTGTAAAACTACTCAATCTCAAAAGGAAGGACACACTGGTGAAGTTTCCACCACCCTTTAACTGATGTTAGGTAATCCAGTGGATGGATACAGTGGTTCACATCGGAAAAAGACAAGTGATGCCCTCTATAAGACAATCAAGTGCCAATTCACAGAGCTATCTTCAGAAGTATGTAGTGATAAACAAACACTCCAAAAAGATTAAAGGAAGGCACTTACACTGGTCGAATCTAGTGGCACGCCTCACTGTGTAACTCATCTAACAGATGCCAGGCTATTTAACCTGCACTGGCCGGAAGTGACCTCCGTACCCGGAAGTCACGGAAAACGGAGTAAATCCACTCACATGTATCAAAAATAGAAATATAACATTAGAAACACTATGCTGTGCCCCTATGCTGTGCCAGAGTGAGCAATATACTAAAAATGTTTCTTATTAAAGCCACGGTCGCCCGCTGAGAGCCGCGCTCGATGCAGTCCACGGGACTGGAAGTTACATCACTTTGCGTTCCATCTAGACAGGGGGGAAGGAAACATACCAACGGACCTCTAACCATAGTATGTAAATGAACTTTTAGAGAATCGATAAAGCTAGAGACAAAAAAAGCCATAATAGGGTAATATACTCATTCACAAATAATGAAGACATCGCCACAGGAGGTCATCTGCGGTCCACTCTCCGGAAGTCTATGCATTCCACAGGTCACACTGGGGCCAAAGATTAATCACACTGGAGCCCATATACATATACTGCACCTAACTATTGGTCAGCACCTAATATTTTGCATACATGAGAGTAAGATCGAAATTTATTAGCAATAATAGTAAAGAATTGCACAGGTCCACCATAGGCTGACCTGTACTTTAATTAGACCAACGATCCAATAATCTCATAAATAGTATAGTCTAATTGCTATGGATACTAATCCAATATCTAGTCAGGGTTCACAAGGGGCCAGCGGGGCAACACATATTGCGGATCTAAACATAATTAGGCAAACACTGAACATACATAGGACACTCATTGCAACATACATTAAATCACATCCTGAACGTACTATACAGAAACAAACTAATGATAGTAATAAAGTGAAACTATAGCTCATGCTCGAGACCTGTACCTATAAACACTAGACCCTCTCTGGACCAAAATTTGGTCAAAAACATATAACTAATTTATCAATAGTGCTACTAGGTACAGTCATTCAAGCAAGGTTTGCAGTAGATGCCTGTCCTTTTACAGAAACAGACTAAGTGGATTGGCTTCGTTAAGACCTATAGGGGCGACGGTATCTAGGGTATGGATCCAAAAGCTCCCACATTGTTTGAGAGACAATATTCTATCCCCTCCAATACGGTTTGGGGGTATCCAATCTATTAACATGCACTTTAGGCTCGCCACCTGATGTTTAGCCTGTAGAAAGTGACGGGCCACCGGCTTATCAGTGTGTCCCGTAAGGATAGCTGTGTGGATGGATGACCTATGGTTGGCCATGCGATCACGAAATACTAGTGTGGTGAGCCCTTTATAGCATAGTCCACATTGATGTTTTAACATATAAATTACGAAATCAAGTTGGCAGTGCAAGTGATATTTGAGCTTCATCACTTTTCCTGTATGTGAATGATTGAATGAAAACCCTGTTATCATTGACCTGCAGGTGGTACAGCTGCCACATGAAAAACACCCAGGTTTCGCCTGCATCAGTGTGGTAAATGGTGTCTTAGCTGTTTGTTCATCAGGGAACATTGTCGGCCTCACTAGCAATTGCTTCAGGTTTGCTCCTCTCCTGCAAGCCATCATAGGTGCTCCAGTTTGAGCAAACGGCAAACTTTCATCAGACCTGACTATAGGCCAATGCCGATGCAGAGCTTTTTTTGTCGATGCAGAGCTGCCATCAAATTGTGATGAGAAAATTAGACGTTCCTGATTCTTCTTTTTGGGTATTGTTCCCGAAAAGATATTGGTAGCCTTATCTAAACATACTCAAAGTTTTTAGGGGAATAGCCCCTCTCCAGGAAATGGGTGGTGAATTCAGTACACTGGTCGTTTCTGAATTTAACGTCAGAATTTAACGTCATGACGTTGGGAAATGGGTAATGGGTAAACTGTCTTTCAATGCCGGTGGATGGTGGCTTGTAGCTTGTAATAGCTGATTGTGATCCGTGTATTTCCGTAAAAGTGTTGTAGTCAACTGAGAACCTGTTTTAATTAAGTTACATCTAGAAAATTGATTTCCGAATGTGAACACATATATGTGAACCGAATAGGATTTGCCAGTGAATTAAGTTCATCAACCATCATAGTAAATTCAACTTGAGTTCCACTCCACAACTAAAAAACATTGACCCATTTCCTGGAGAGGGGCTATCCCCCTAAAAAACTTTGAGTATGTTTAGATAAAGCTACCAATATCTTCTCGGGAACAATACCCAAAAAGAAGAATCATGAGCATCTAATTTTCTCGTCACAATTTGATGGCAGCTCAGCAAGGACATTTACCACACTGATGCAGGCGAAACCTGGGTGTTTTTCATGTGGCAGCTGTACCACCTGCAGGTCAATGATAACAGGGTTTTCATTCAATCATCCACATACAGGAAAAGTGATGAAGCTCAAATATCACTTGCACTGCCGACTTGATTTCGTATTTTATATGTTGAAATGTGCATGTAAAATATGCTATATAGGGCTCACGACATGGGTATTTTGTGACCGCATGGCCAACCATAGGTCATCCATCCACACGGCTATCTTTACGGGACACACCGATAACCCCGTGGCCCATCACTTTCTACAGGTGGTGAGCCTAAAGTGCATGTTAATAGATTGGATACCTCCGAACCGTATTGGAGGGGATAGAAAATTAGAGATGAGCGCCTGAAATTTTTCGGGTTTTGTGTTTTGGTTTTGGGTTCGGTTCCGCGGACGTGTTTTGGGTTCGACCGCGTTTTGGCAAAACCTCACCGAATTTTTTTTGTCGGATTCGGGTGTGTTTTGGATTCGGGTGTTTTTTTCAAAAAACACTAAAAAACAGCTTAAATCATAGAATTTGGGGGTCATTTTGATCCCAAAGTATTATTAACCTCAAAAACCATAATTTACACTCATTTTCAGTCTATTCTGAATACCTCACACCTCACAATATTATTTTTAGTCCTAAAATTTGCACCGAGGTCGCTGTGTGAGTAAGATAAGCGACCCTAGTGGCCGACACAAACACCGGGCCCATCTAGGAGTGGCACTGCAGTGTCACGCAGGATGGCCCTTCCAAAAAACCCTCCCCAAACAGCACATGACGCAAAGAAAAAAAGAGGCGCAATGAGGTAGCTGTGTGAGTAAGATTAGCGACCCTAGTGGCCGACACAAACACCGGGCCCATCTAGGAGTGGCACTGCAGTGTCACGCAGGATGTCCCTTCCAAAAAACCCTCCCCAAACAGCACATGACGCAAAGAAAAAAAGAGGCGCAATGAGGTAGCTGTGTGAGTAAGATTAGCGACCCTAGTGGCCGACACAAACACCGGGCCCATCTAGGAGTGGCACTGCAGTGTCACGCAGGATGTCCCTTCCAAAAAACCCTCCCCAAACAGCACAT
The DNA here is from genome assembly GCF_028390025.1 of Pseudophryne corroboree. Classification (NCBI taxonomy): domain Eukaryota; kingdom Metazoa; phylum Chordata; class Amphibia; order Anura; family Myobatrachidae; genus Pseudophryne; species Pseudophryne corroboree. Next base: position 35,607,839 of record NC_086447.1, on the reverse strand, counting down.
GACGCAAAGAAAAAAAGAGGCGCAATGAGGTAGCTGTGTGAGTAAGATTAGCGACCCTAGTGGCCGACACAAACACCGGGCCCATCTAGGAGTGGCACTGCAGTGTCACGCAGGATGTCCCTTCCAAAAAACCCTCCCCAAACAGCACATGACGCAAAGAAAAAAAGAGGCGCAATGAGGTAGCTGTGTGAGTAAGATTAGCGACCCTAGTGGCCGACACAAACACCGGGCCCATCTAGGAGTGGCACTGCAGTGTCACGCAGGATGGCCCTTCCAAAAAACCCTCCCCAAACAGCACATGACGCAAAGAAAAAAAGAGGCGCAATGAGGTAGCTGTGTGAGTAAGATTAGCGACCCTAGTGGCCGACACAAACACCGGGCCCATCTAGGAGTGGCACTGCAGTATCACGCAGGATGTCCCTTCCAAAAAACCCTCCCCAAACAGCACATGACGCAAAGAAAAAAAGAGGCGCAATGAGGTAGCTGTGTGAGTAAGATTAGCGACCCTAGTGGCCGACACAAACACCGGGCCCATCTAGGAGTGGCACTGCAGTGTCACGCAGGATGGCCCTTCCAAAAAACCCTCCCCAAACAGCACATGACGCAAAGAAAAAAAGAGGCGCAATGAGGTAGCTGTGTGAGTAAGATTAGCGACCCTAGTGGCCGACACAAACACCGGGCCCATCTAGGAGTGGCACTGCAGTGTCACGCAGGATGGCCCTTCCAAAAAACCCTCCCCAATCAGCACATGACGCAAAGAAAAAGAAAAGAAAAAAGAGGTGCAAGATGGAATTGTCCTTGGGCCCTCCCACCCACCCTTATGTTGTATAAACAGGACATGCACACTTTAACCAACCCATCATTTCAGTGACAGGGTCTGCCACACGACTGTGACTGAAATGACGGGTTGGTTTGGACCCCCACCAAAAAAGAAGCAATTAATCTCTCCTTGCACAAACTGGCTCTACAGAGGCAAGATGTCCACCTCATCATCATCCTCCGATATATCACCGTGTACATCCCCCTCCTCACAGATTATCAATTCGTCCCCACTGGAATCCACCATCTCAGCTCCCTGTGTACTTTGTGGAGGCAATTGCTGCTGGTCAATGTCTCCGCGGAGGAATTGATTATAATTCATTTTAATGAACATCATCTTCTCCACATTTTCTGGATGTAACCTCGTACGCCGATTGCTGACAAGGTGAGCGGCGGCACTAAACACTCTTTCGGAGTACACACTTGTGGGAGGGCAACTTAGGTAGAATAAAGCCAGTTTGTGCAAGGGCCTCCAAATTGCCTCTTTTTCCTGCCAGTATAAGTACGGACTGTGTGACGTGCCTACTTGGATGCGGTCACTCATATAATCCTCCACCATTCTATCAATGTTGAGAGAATCATATGCAGTGACAGTAGACGACATGTCCGTAATCGTTGTCAGGTCCTTCAGTCCGGACCAGATGTCAGCATCAGCAGTCGCTCCAGACTGCCCTGCATCACCGCCAGCGGGTGGGCTCGGAATTCTGAGCCTTTTCCTCGCACCCCCAGTTGCGGGAGAATGTGAAGGAGGAGATGTTGACAGGTCGCGTTCCGCTTGACTTGACAATTTTCTCACCAGCAGGTCTTTCAACCCCAGCAGACTTGTGTCTGCCGGAAAGAGAGATCCAAGGTAGGCTTTAAATCTAGGATCGAGCACGGTGGCCAAAATGTAGTGCTCTGATTTCAACAGATTGACCACCCGTGAATCCTTGTTAAGCGAATTAAGGGCTCCATCCACAAGTCCCACATGCCTAGCGGAATCGCTCCGTGTTAGCTCCTCCTTCAATGTCTCCAGCTTCTTCTGCAAAAGCCTGATGAGGGGAATGACCTGACTCAGGCTGGCAGTGTCTGAACTGACTTCACGTGTGGCAAGTTCAAAGGGCATCAGAACCTTGCACAACGTTGAAATCATTCTCCACTGCGCTTGAGACAGGTGCATTCCACCTCCTATATCGTGCTCAATTGTATAGGCTTGAATGGCCTTTTGCTGCTCCTCCAACCTCTGAAGCATATAGAGGGTTGAATTCCACCTCGTTACCACTTCTTGCTTCAGATGATGGCAGGGCAGGTTCAGTAGTTTTTGGTGGTGCTCCAGTCTTCTGTACGTGGTGCCTGTACGCCGAAAGTGTCCCGCAATTCTTCTGGCCACTGACAGCATCTCTTGCACGCCCCTGTCGTTTTTTAAAAAATTCTGCACCACCAAATTCAAGGTATGTGCAAAACATGGGACGTGCTGGAATTTGCCCATATTTAATGCACACACAATATTGCTGGCGTTGTCCGATGCCACAAATCCACAGGAGAGTCCAATTGGGGTAAGCCATTCCGCGATGATCTTCCTCAGTTGCCGTAAGAGGTTTTCAGCTGTGTGCGTATTCTGGAAACCGGTGATACAAAGCGTAGCCTGCCTAGGAAAGAGTTGGCGTTTGCGAGATGCTGCTACTGGTGCCGCCGCTGCTGTTCTTGCGGCGGGAGTCCATACATCTACCCAGTGGGCTGTCACAGTCATATAGTCCTGACCCTGCCCTGCTCCACTTGTCCACATGTCCGTGGTTAAGTGGACATTGGGTACAACTGCATTTTTTAGGACACTGGTGAGTCTTTTTCTGACGTCCGTGTACATTCTCGGTATCGCCTGCCTAGAGAAGTGGAACCTAGATGGTATTTGGTAACGGGGACACACTGCCTCAATAAATTGTCTAGTTCCCTGTGAACTAACGGCGGATACCGGACGCACGTCTAACACCAACATAGTTGTCAAGGCCTCAGTTATCCGCTTTGCAGCAGGATGACTGCTGTGATATTTCATCTTCCTCGCAAAGGACTGTTGAACAGTCAATTGCTTACTGGAAGTAGTACAAGTGGGCTTACGACTTCCCCTCTGGGATGACCATCGACTCCCAGCAGCAACAACAGCAGCGCCAGCAGCAGTAGGCGTTACACGCAAGGATGCATCGGAGGAATCCCAGGCAGGAGAGGAATCGTCAGAATTGCCAGTGACATGGCCTGCAGGACTATTGGCATTCCTGGGGAAGGAGGAAATTGACACTGAGGGAGTTGGTGGGGTGGTTTGCGTGAGCTTGGTTACAAGAGGAAGGGATTTACTGGTCAGTGGACTGCTTCCGCTGTAACCCAAAGTTTTTGAACTTGTCACTGACTTATTATGAATGCGCTGCAGGTGACGTATAAGGGAGGATGTTCCGAGGTGGTTAACGTCCTTACCCCTACTTATTACAGCTTGACAAAGGGAACACACGGCTTGACACCTGTTGTCCGCATTTCTGTTGAAATACCTCCACACCGAAGAGCTGATTTTTTTGGTATTTTCACCTGGCATGTCAACGGCCATATTCCTCCCACGGACAACAGGTGTCTCCCCGGGTGCCTGACTTAAACAAACCACCTCACCATCAGAATCCTCCTGGTCAATTTCCTCCCCAGCGCCAGCAACACCCATATCCTCCTCATCCTGGTGTACTTCAACACTGACATCTTCAATCTGACTATCAGGAACTGGACTGCGGGTGCTCCTTCCAGCACTTGCAGGGGGCGTGCAAATGGTGGAAGGCGCATGCTCTTCACGTCCAGTGTTGGGAAGGTCAGGCATCGCAACCGACACAATTGGACTCTCCTTGTGGATTTGGGATTTCGAAGAATGCACAGTTCTTTGCTGTGCTGCTTTTGCCAGCTTGAGTCTTTTCATTTTTCTAGCGAGAGGCTGAGTGCTTTCATCCTCATGTGAAGCTGAACCACTAGCCATGAACATAGGCCAGGGCCTCAGCCGTTCCTTGCCACTCCGTGTCGTAAATGGCATATTGGCAAGTTTACGCTTCTCCTCCGACAATTTTATTTTAGGTTTTGGAGTCCTTTTTTTTCTGATATTTGGTGTTTTGGATTTGACATGCTCTGTACTATGACATTGGGCATCGGCCTTGGCAGACGACGTTGCTGGCATTTCATCGTCTCGGCCATGACTAGTGGCAGCAGCTTCAGCACGAGGTGGAAGTGGATCTTGATCTTTCCCTAATTTTGGAACCTCAACATTTTTGTTCTCCATATTTTAATAGGCACAACTAAAAGGCACCTCAGGTAAACAATGGAGATGGATACTAGTATACAATTATGGACGGACTGCCTGCCGAGTGCAGACACAGAGGTAGCCACAGCCGTGAACTACCGTACTGTACTGTGTCTGCAGCTAATATAGACTGGTTGATAAAGAGAAGATGTCTATGTAACTATGTATGTATAAAGAAGAATGAAAAAAAACCACGGTTAGGTGGTATACAATTATGGACGGACTGCCTGCCGAGTGCAGACACAGAGGTAGCCACAGCCGTGAACTACCGTACTGTACTGTGTCTGCAGCTAATATAGACTGGTTGATAAAGAGAAGATGTCTATGTAACTATGTATGTATAAAGAAGAATGAAAAAAAACCACGGTTAGGTGGTATACAATTATGGACGGACTGCCTGCCGAGTGCAGACACAGAGGTAGCCACAGCCGTGAACTACCGTACTGTACTGTGTCTGCTGCTAATATAGACTGGTTGATAAAGAGATGTCTATGTAACTATGTATGTATAAAGAAGAAAGAAAAAAAAACCACGGTTAGGTGGTATACAATTATGGACGGACTGCCTGCCGAGTGCAGAGACACAGAGGTAGCCACAGCCGTGAACTACCGTACTGTGTCTGCTGCGACTGGATGATAAATGATATAAAAAATATATATATATCACTACTGCAGCCGGACAGGTATATATTATATATTATATAATGACGGACCTGCTGGACACTGTCTGTCAGCAGAATGAGTTTTATTTTTATAGAATAAAATAAAAAACAACACACAAGTGAAGTCACACGACGAGTGTTTAACTTTTTCAGGCAATCACAATATAAATATACTACTAACTATACTGGTGGTCAGTGTGGTCAGGTCACTGGTCAGTCACACTGGCAGTGGCACTCCTGCAGCAAAAGTGTGCACTGTTTAATTTTAATATAATATTATGTACTCCTGGCTCCTGCTATAACCTATAACTGGCACTGCAGTGCTCCCCAGTCTCCCCCACAATTATAAGCTGTGTGAGCTGAGCAGTCAGACAGATATATAATATATATAGATGATGCAGCACACTGGGCTGAGCCTGAGCAGTGCACTGCACACAGATATGGTATGTGACTGAGTCACTGTGTGTATCGCTTTTTTCAGGCAGAGAACGGATATATTAAATAAACTGCACTGTCTGGTGGTCACTCACTATATAATATATTATGTACTCCTGGCTCCTGCTATAACCTATAACTGGCACTGCAGTGCTCCCCAGTCTCCCCCACAATTATAAGCTGTGTGAGCTGAGCAGTCAGACAGATATATATAATATATATAGATAATAGATGATGCAGCACACTGGCCTGAGCCTGAGCAGTGCACACAGATATGGTATGTGACTGAGTCACTGTGTGTATCGCTTTTTTCAGGCAGAGAACGGATATATTAAATAAACTGCACTGTCCTCACTAGTAAACTCTCTGCACTCTCTACACTTCTACAGTAACAGTACTCCTCCTAGTCCTTAGCTCCAGTAAATCTCTCTCAGTCTCTTATAATATTCTAAATGGAGAGGACGCCAGCCACGTCCTCTCCCTATCAATCTCAATGCACGTGTGAAAATGGCGGCGACGCGCGGCTCCTTATATAGAATCCGAGTCTCGCGAGAATCCGACAGCGTCATGATGACGTTCGGGCGCGCTCGGGTTAACCGAGCAAGGCGGGAGGATCCGAGTCTGCTCGGATCCGTGAAAAAAACCATGAAGTTCTGGCGGGTTCGGATTCAGAGAAACCGAACCCGCTCATCTCTAGATAGAATATTGGCTCTCAAACAACGTGAGAGCTTTTGGATCCATACCCTAGATACCGTCGCCCCTAGAGGTCTTAACAAAGCCAATCCACTTAATCTGTTTCTGTAAAAGGACAGGCATCTACTGCAAACCTTGCTTGAACGATTGTACCCAGTAGCACTATTGATAAATTAGTTATATGGTTTTGACCAAATTTTGGTCCAGACAGGGTCTAGTGTTTATGGGTACAGGTCTCGAGCATGAACTATAGTTTCACTTTATTACTATCATTAGTACTGTATGTTTCTGTATAGTACGTTCAGGATGTGATTTAATGTATGTTGCAATGAGTGTCCTATGTATGTTCAGTGTTTGTCTAATTATGTTTAGATCCGCAATATGTGTTGCCCCGCTGGCCCCTTGTGAACCCTGACTAGATATTGGATTAGTATCCATAGCAATTAGACTATACTATTTATGAGATTATTAGATCGTTGGTCTGATTAAAGTACAGGTCAGCCTATGGTGGACCTGTGCAATTCTTTACTATTATTGCTTATAAATTTAGATCTTACTCTCATGTATGCGAAATATTAGGTGCTGACCAATAGTTAGGTGCAGTATATGTATATGGGCTCCAGTGTGATTAATCTTTGGCCCCAGTGTGACCTGTGGAATGCATAGACTTCCGGAGAGTGGACCGCAGATGACCTCCTGTGGCGATGTCTTCATTATTTGTGAATGAGTATATTACCCTATTATGGCTTTTTTTGTCTCTAGCTTTATCGATTCTCTAAAAGTTCATTTACATACTATGGTTAGAGGTCCGTTGGTATGTTTCCTTCCCCCTTGTCTAGATGGAACGCAAAGTGATGTAACTTCCAGTCCCGTGGACTGCATCGAGCGTGGCTCTCAGCGGGCGACCGTGGCTTTAATAAGAAACATTTTTAGTATATTGCTCACTCTGGCACAGCATAGGGGAGTAGTGTTTCTAATGTTATATTTCTATTTTTGATACATGTGAGTGGATTTACTCCGTTTTCCGTGACTTCCGGGTACGGAGGTCACTTCCGGCCAGTGCAGGTTAAATAGCCTGGCGTCTGTTAGATGAGTTACACAGTGAGGCGTGCCACTAGATTCGACCAGTGTAAGTGCCTTCCTTTAATCTTTTTGGAGTGTTTGTTTATCACTACATACTTCTGAAGATAGCTCTGTGAATTGGCACTTGATTGTCTTATAGAGGGCATCACTTGTCTTTTTCCGATGTGAACCACTGTATCCATCCTTTAGAAAGGGGGTTGTACCAGCGCACTGGGTTTAATGAGCTCGGCGAGCTGCTTACAAAGTATCTGTATCCATCCACTGGAGTACCTAACATCAGTTAAAGGGTGGTGGAAACTTCACCAGTGTGTCCTTCCTTTTGAGATTGAGCAGTTTTACAACACACATTATGTATTTTTTTGGCAGTGTGAAGTATGTTGTGTTTTTGTGATATTATATATCCCTGTGAGTTATGAATTGGTCTTTCCGTGACCCAGATGTCCTGCAGGTATTTATGTGTAGGGTTTGATGGATTGGTTACCACATGATTTCTATTAAATGCACCACTCTTATATATTCTAAGGTGGTGGGTCTATGCACCTGTAAGTTGGTGTTCATATAGGGGCTGGCGAGGCTAGTTGAGTGTAATTGTAAATATTGTCCATTGCAGATAAATATGGTGTATGCAAAGCTAATGAACTAATTGTTTGGATGTATCACCAGTCTTGAGAAAGGTCTGTGAACAGACCGAAACGTCGACAATAAAGTAATCTGTGATAAAGATGAACCCACTACGACTGAATTAATGTCTCATAGCGAGAGTGCACCCTCCACTGCGTGGAACCTTTGCGATATATGAGTGGACCTGCTGCGGCCCATTGGGAGCACCCGCCATCCTTTTACTTGATCATCAGATGAGAGTGCAGGATAACAAATACACACATATATATATATATACATAGTACATATATAGATCCACGGTTATCTTGGCTTCTTTGCTGCACCTAGTCACACCATAGTTTATTTACATAAACCCTTCATCTATTGTTCTCAGCTGCAATACAATACAGAGAACAATACAGCAGGGGATTATGTCTGACTACCCAGTCTCAGTTAATTCTATTAAAGGCCAAGATCAACATGGGCCCATCTGTACATATATAAATACAGTGTGTGTATATATATATATATATATATATATATATGTACACTGTATGTATATGTATATATATATATATATTATTATTATTATTTTTTTGATACTTGGAAAAGTACCATATAAGGGCCTGCTTGAGTATACAATGTTGATGTTGGGCACAGTGGATCAAGTTTTTGGCGCTGCATATGCATTGAAGTCGCACTGCTCTTGTGCCGCGATGATCTTGTGATGGCGTTCGCCATGAAGACTTATTTGCATAGTGACTGACAGGGACATTTCTGGGTGGCTACAGAAAACTCTGGCATGTCACAACCACTTCTGGGAAGTGTCAGAGCTTGCATCTGCGTCAGTGATGTCAAATATACTTATTGTGTGTGACTAATATTACCGTTGTCATGTTATTTTATGGATGTTGTCACAAATCAGCATCACTTGTCTTTTATTTCTGAGTAGTGTTTTTATCACCTTTATTGAACAGGTGTGATCATTTTTAAATGAACAAGTTAAACTCACATTGCTCATAGGATACAGTTATAGTGTTGCTAGAATTGTTCTCATAACCAGAGAAACATTACATCATTGTTTCTTAGTGATATGATTAACTAAAATAACGAATGTAAATCTAATTTAAAAAAATAACAGTTACAATCGCCCATTATCAGTGTTTCCTTATTAGGAGACAATAATGCAACGAGGAATACTTTGTAGGAACGTTTGCTTTGTGTTGAAAGACAAACATCTGTCTCGGGGGAATCAGTATACAAGGAAACTATCATTAAATGAATATGTTTATGTAGTGTAATAGGTGCAGGTGCCGGAGAGATTTAATTACAGCCGAGAAACAGCAACAATTCCCCAGGTGGCGCCTGCTAGGAAAAACACACAGATGGAAACTAGTCAGAATTTTCTGTGTTATTTTCATCAATGCAATTGATATATGTCTTATTTCTTTCACGTTACATATACAGGTTGAATATCCCATATCCAAATATTTCGAAATACGGAATATTCCGAAATACGGACTTTTTTGAGTGAGAGTGAAATAGTGAAACCTTTGTTTTTTGATGGCTCAATGTACACAAACTTTGTTTAATACAAAAAGTTATTAAAAATATTGTATTAAATGACCTTCAGGCTGTGTGTATAAGGTGTATATGAAACATAAATGAATTGTGTGAATGTACACACACATTGTTTAATGCACAAAGTTATAAAAAATATTGGCTAAATGACCTTCAGGCTGTGTGTATAAGGTGTATATGTAACATAAATGCATTCTGTGCTTAGATTTAGGTCCCATCACCATGATATCTCATTATGGTATGCAATTATTCCAAAATACGGAAAAATCCCATATCCAAAATACCTCTGGTCCCAAGCACTTTGGATAAGGGATACTCAACCTGTATATATTTACCTTTTAAAAAAAATAAGAATAATTTTAGTGTCACAAAATTGTTTCAGTAGAAGGATTCATGCTAACTAGAGCATTCCAAATAAAGACATTGATGTGCAATGCTAGGCACACACCATACAATAATTGTACAATTTCCCAATAATCCAGCCATCGGCCTGTTTCTCCTATACAGTAGTGTGTACAAACGATCATTCTCACCATAAATTGGGAACATACTGTATTGCCCACAAATAATCCGTTCAATCAGTCAAGACTTACAATCTCTGCCACAGTCACCCGATATTGATGAGTGTTTGCACATTCTCAATAATCTGACCCTATGACCAGGTGTAAATGTCTGCTAGTGTGAGGGTAAACTAGATTTTTCTCCACACCTAATTTCACAAGAAATCAGGTGTTTTTTCAGGAAAACAGGTAAAGTGTGTAGCACAGATATCGGGACCCTCCTCTATGCCAAAAATCGGACCATGGGGGTCATTCCGAGTTGATGGCTAGATGCTGTTGTTTGCAGCGCAGCGATCAGATGAAAAAATGGCATTTCTGCACATGCGTATGCACCGCAATGCGACCACGCGACGTACGAGTACATAGGCATTTGTTGTTTAGCACAGGTTCTAGCGAAGTTTTCAGTCGCACTGAAGGCCGCAAGAAGATTGACAGGAAGAGGGCGTTTCTGGGTGTCAACTGATTGTTTTCAGGGAGTGTTTGCAAAAACGCAGGCATGGCTGGGCATTCGCTGGGCGGGTGTATGACGTCAAATTTGGACACAAATAGGCTGAAGTGTAGGTTCAGAGCTACTCAGAAACTGCACAAACTGTTTTTGCAGATCTCTCCTGCACATGTGTTCGTTCTTTTGCTAAGCTAAAATACACCCCCCAGTGGGTGGCAGCATAGCATTTGCACAGCTGCTAAAACTAGCTAGCGAGCGATCAACTCGGAGTGACCCCCCAAGTGCTGATCCGGCCAAAAATTTTTTGACTGTGTGTACTTAGCTTAAGTCACACAGGACATTAACAAATACAATTATCCAAATAAAATGTATGTATGCCATGAGTCTAGAGGCAATTGCATTCCTGAATGTACGGATTAATTGTGACAACAACATCTCATCAGTAATGTACATCAAACCTACAAACAGAAACATAGGGCCTAATTCAGAGTTGATAGCAGCAGTAATTTTATTAGCAGTTGGGCAAAACCATGTGCACTGCAGGGGGGCAGATGTAACATGTGCAGAGAGAGTTAGATTTGGGTGGGGTATGTTCAAACTGAAATCTAAATTGCAGTGTAAAAATAAAGCAGCCAGTATTTACCCTGCACAGAGACAAGATAAGCCACCCAAATCTAACTCTCTCTGCACATGTTATATCTGCCCCCCTGTGCACATGGGTTTGCCCGACTGCTAACAAATTTGGTGCTGCCATCAACTCTGAATACCGCCAAAGTTCAGCGCTCCAGCGCACGCTTAAACAAAAAAGTAAAAACATGTTTAAATAAACATTTATATATCATTTATATACCATCGTGGCGCTCCCTGATTGGCTGATGGAACCTTCTTGGACTTAAGTCAGAGGGGGTTCCAGGCATTCGGAGAAAGGGGTCCCATGTGTAAACATGGGGCCCCTTTCAGTTCGTGGTCGGGTATCCGTTTTTTTATTTTTTCAAGTACGTGGATTACAAAAAGATTACAAGCAGAGGAGCCTTCAACCATGGATTATGTGAGTATAATTTTTTCTACATGTACACCATGGATTCTACTGGAGAAGAGGACCGACCTGCGTGGGAACATAGGTAAGTATGTATGTATGTTGGTGTGCATCTATGTATTAAAGTTATACTTTCAAGGTGTGTGTGTGATGTCTTTATTGGGGTATTTTTTTAGTAGTAGTACTACAGGTACCAGCGGGCCCGTTTTTCCGCCGCATGCTGGTACTTGTGGTTCTCCAAGTACCAGCTTGCGGGGGAGGCTTGCTGGGCCTTGTAGTACTGCTACTAAAAACAATATCAAACACTTTTCACAAAGGCTATCAGCCCCCCATCCGCAGCCCATTGGATGGGGGGGACAGCCTCGGGCTTCACCCCTGGCCCTTGGGTGGCTGGGGGGGGGGGCCCCTTGATTGAAGGGGTCCCCACTCCCCCAGGGTACCCCGGCCAGGGGTGACTGGTTGGATATTTGATGCCACGACCGCAAGGCACTGTATAAAAGTGACCCCCGGCTGTGGCATTATCTGTCCAGCAAGTGGAGCCCGGTGCTGGTTTCAAAAATACGGGGGACCCCTACGCTTTTTGTCCCCCGTATTTTTGGAACCAGGACCAGGCGCAGAGCCCGATGCTGGTTGTTTAAATATGGGGGAACCCCTGTCCATTTTTTCCCCATATTTCTGCAACCAGGATCGGCTCAAAGAGCCCGAGGCTGGTTTGCCTTAGGAGGGGGGACCCCACGCAATTTTTTTTTTACATTTAAACATTTTTATTTTTTATACAAGGTGCACAATGAAGCCCAGCACGGATCTCTCAGATCTGGCCGAGATTCATTGTATTAAAGTCGGCAGTGTTTTACAAGTCACTCACGTAAAACACTGCCAAAAAAAAACGAATGACATCGACATCGGAAAACCCGAAAATGCAGAATACGGCAGCTTAGTAAATTAGTCGTAATCAATTCAAAAAGTTGCATATTTACACTTTCGATGTCATTCGTGATTGAACTTTGACCTCAAATGGGAAAATACGATTCTTAGTAAATTTACCCCATAGTTTCCATAGCTGTGCTACAAATACGGCAAACTCTGATAAACTAGGAATATGGGGGGTAATTCTGAGTTGATCACAGCAGCAAGTTTGTTAGCAATTGGGCAAAACCATGTGCACTGCAGGGGAGGCAGATATAACATGTGCAGAGAGAGTGAGATTTGGGTGAATTATTTTGTTTCTGTGCAGGGTAAATACTGGCTGCTTTATTTTTACAATGCAATTTAGATTTCAGTTTGAATACACCCTACCCAAATCTAACTCTCTGCACATGTTATATCTGCCCCTCCTGCAGTGCACATGGTTTTGCCCAACTGCTAATAAAGTTCTTGCTGCGATCAACTCAGAATTAGGCCCATGGTGAGCCATGTCTATTAAAGACCAGATGATAACTGTCAGACTTCAAAATAGCGTTCCAGTCAGTTGGCTTAACATACAGAGTAGTTTATTATAGCATATTAGCTTTTAAGGAAATACATACGTCAAGGGAAAAGTTATGCCTTAGAGTAGTAAACATATTCTTACTGCCAATCCAGATAATCAATAGATCAGGGTGGTCATTCTGAGTTGTTCGCTTGCTGCTATTTTTAGCAGAATTGCTAATAGGCTAAAATCCGGCAGTTCTGCGCATGCGTATGCACTGCAGGGCGCACGCGCTAAGCAATTTTACACAAAACTATGCTATTTTACTCACAGGCGAACAAAGCTTTTCAGTCGCTCTGTTGATCGAAGTATGATTGACAGGAAGTGGATGTTTCTGGGTGGTAACTGAGCGTTTTCCGGGAGTGTGCTAAAAAACGCAGGCGTGCCAGCAGAAGTGGCTGGAGAAACGGGGGAGTGGCTGGCCGACGCTGGGCATGTTTGTAACGTCAAACCAGGAACTAAACGGACTAAGGTGATCGCAATCTAGGAGTAGGTCTGGAGCTACTCAGAAACTGCAAGGAAATACTTAATAGCAGAATTGCTAATCTTTCGTTAGCAATTCTGCTATGCTAAGATACACTCCCAGAGGGCGGCGGCTTTGTGTTTGCATTTCTGCTAAAAGTAGCTAGCGAGCGAACAACTCGGAATGACCACCCATGTACAGTATGTATCTCCCATACAAAATATATGTTTAGTTATTTCCGGGTCAGATAAAATAAATCAGATTCTACCTTATGCATAAAAGCATTTGCGTCAAGGGGCCACACTGGACCCCATCGCAGAACCAGCTATCTGCAAACAAAACTGTTTATCATGACAGAAGAAGACCAAAATGACTGAAATAGGAGTGGAGAGGGTTAAACATCCATAGGCTGGTGATCTCCTTGTGGGAGACAGGTGGCTAAGCTGTCCAACAGGGATGTGAGTTGGTAGAAGCTAGTTGCTTGATATGGGGTGAGAAGAGGATGAGAGTCCTCTTTTTCCTGATCTTGGAGACAGAGTAAGTCCTCTGGCTTTGTGCCCCTGATTGTGATATTTTGCCTAGAAGTGAGGCTAGGGTTGTATTATTTATATATATTCACTGCTCACCTACAGTTATTGCAGTGTAGTGGTAAAGTCACTGCATATCTTATAAGCTACTTGCAGTTCAAATCCAAGTATTTGTGTATAATTTTCCCTGCTGCTGCTGATTCATGGCTTTGTCGGGGCCCCCAGCATTCTGCGTGCGTTCCGACCTGGTACATCGCGGGTTCCGTGGATGGCCTAGCCGCAGCCATGGACCATTCCCTCCTGTCCTCCCCTACCCTCCCTGCAGCATCCTCGTCTGCACAGCCGCGTGGTGTGCGGCCTCTGCTATCGCATCTGGTGCTGCAGCAGGGAGCAGAGCACAGCAGGCGAGGCAGGCAGCATGGGGGAAAGGGGAGGGTGCGGCGTCTAGATGGGTGGCTGCCACTATCAGGGCCCAGCTTGAAGCCTCAGTGCAGGTGCACGCACAGGGGAGCCGCCAGGCCAGTGATGATGCCTCCCTGGGTTCCCACAGGCATGGGGAGAGGCACAGTAGGTCTGGTCATAGTTTTGCCAAGTGTGATGCTCCTGGGAGGTCTGGCAGGGGACCCCTTGACACGGATGGGGCAGTGTGGTATGGTGGCCATTTTAGTGAGGGGATGCCCGTGGCTCCTAATGCTACCGTGACCAGCCCTTTCCCTCATTACCTACGTGACCCAGGGGCTGGGTGCGCGGATTCCGATTCTGTACCACTACCCTCGGGGCAGTTGGGGTTCACGGGTGCCCCCGAATCAATCGGCGTGCACCTCCATTGGTCATTCGCCTTCTGCATTTGACCTCTCCCAGTTGTCTGCAGCTTTTTCCTCTATGGCGGTTGCTCTCATCCCTTTAGTGTTGGTCATGGCACCGACTGCAGGTGGTTCTGGCAGTAGGGGGCGGGGCTCTGGGGTTGCTGCCTTTAGGTCCAATCCGAGGAATAGGGCGCTGCCCGCTGTGTCAGTTTCTTCCCTGGTTCCCGACTCTCGGGCTCCGGAGCTGGATTTGCCTTGTTTTTCAGATCAAGAGGAAGACTTGGGTGAGCCGCTGGACATTGAGGGTAATTCTGCATCTGTGGATGGTCGGATGGATGCGTCAGGTGAGGAGTCCGGTGAGTCTGTCAGGGAACTGCCGTGCTCTTCTTCCTCTTCTTTGTCTCGGGCCAGTTCCTCTTCCTATTTTTCTTCGCTCAAACCTTCATAAAAAATAAGTCATGCCAGACTTCAAACGTGCGGCCAGATATACGAAGAAGGAAGACAAGTGCAAGAGGGCCTGTGAGATTTCCCACAGAGAACAGAAGCAACGCAACCTGCCAGGTGTCATCCATTATGACTACACGGCCGTGTTACGCGGACAGCGTGAGAGTTGCCGCAAGAAAATTCAAAAAGGCGACTATGTGGATATGTTCACTTTGATCAATGATGACAAGAAGGAGTTTTAGGCCGCTAGTGCGAAAGGTGGGATTGGAGTGGAAGCCTTTCAATTTTATGATGCTAGGTTGGCCGGATTCTGCGTTTTCGCAGCCTGTTTTCTGCCGGATCGGACAAGTGAACACTTTCACATAATCCGCTATATACACATGATTCATGACATGCAGCGCAGGTATTCTGGGGTTGCCTGGAGGGTACACGATAACAAGTTTAGGCGCAAGCAGGATTGTTTCCATGTCTTAGACTTTGGTTATAAAGACGTTGAAGTGTGGATGGATGTTGCCAAGGCGTAGCACGATGAGAAGGATGTCCCGTGGGCTACCGTGGACTTCCCGGGGGCGTAGCAGACCTATGGGGAGGCTCCCCAGGTGAGGCATTTTGGCGTGCCTCCTCGTTTACAAGGGCCTGGTTCAGCTAAAGGCAAATGCTTTGCCTTCAATCATTCTGCATGTCCCTGGCAACGTTGTCAGTTTTGACACCTCTGCTTGCATTGTGGTGGGGCCCAACCCACCTCCACCTGCTTTCAAGGCGGGCGCTCTGCCCCAAAGGCAGGCTATACTGGGCCTGCCAAGCCCACAGCTGCAGAATCCTCTACGTAGGGCTCCTACCCCAGAATGGTTAAGGGCTATGCATAAATGGTTGTCTTGGTTGTCAAGATTTAGCGTGTTTCCTTATTGAGGGTTTTAGTTATGGTTTTCAGTTACCAGTTCAGGGTGAAGTTCTTGTTGGCTCTTATCGGAACCTGAAAAACTACACGACAAAGTGAAGGAGATCCAGCTTGGCTGCATGGCGGGTCCTTTATCGCAACCCCGTTGGAGAATTTGGTTATTTCTCCAGTGGGCTTTGTTCCGAAGAAGGCTCTAGGTAAGTTTAGGCTCATTCAACATCTTTCGTACCCATCAGGGTGTTCTGTTAACTACGCCATTCCACCCGAATATTGTTCGGTGGTCTACTAGTCGTTTGACGATGCTCTGGATATGGCTGTGGGCTATGGGCCTTGGGCCCTCATGGCTAAGATTGACGTTTAATTGGCTTTTTGTCTGTTCCCGCTTCACCCTGATTCATTTAGGTTTCAGGACTTCCGCATCGGGAACGAATATTTCATTGACAAGTGCTTGCCAATGGGGTATTCGGTTTCCTGTGCCTTTTTTGAGAAGTTCAGCTCCTTCTTGCATTGGTGTGTGGAGTTTTTGTTCGGAAGTCAGGGTCTCACCCATTACTCAGACGGCTTCCTTTGCGTTGGCCCTGCAGGTTCCGATTGTTGCTCAGAGCTCCTTTTTAGTTTGCAGGCCTTGTTCTATCATTTTGGGATCCTGATTGTAGCTGAGAAGACGGAGAGCACTGTGTCACATTTGTTTTTTTTGGGGATCCAAACAGAAACCGCGGCGGTCTGTTGCAGACTGCCCTGTGATAAAGTAGAGAAGTTGCGCGAGTGCATCCTGCAGTGTGTGGCGGTGCATAAGGTTACGCTTTGGCAGGTCCAATCGCTTTTTGGCCTGTTGAATTTTACCTGCAGAGTCATCATGATGGACAGGCTGTTTTGTTGAAAGTTGGAGCAGGCTACGGCTGGGGTCACCAGGTCCCATTACTTGATTAGATTATCTTCAGAGATAAAGCAGGAATTGGCCATTTGGATTAGTTTCTGGACGACTTTAATGGTGTTCGGATCTGGTTGGCTCCTGCAGTCGATAATTCTAGCTTGCAGTTATTTACGGACGCAGCGGGGTCTGTGGGTTTTGGCTTTTATCTAGCTGGTTCTTGGCCACAGTGCTGGTTTGAGAGTGGTTTAACTAAAGATCTTGCTTTTGCTATTGGAACTCTTTCCTATCATGGTAACCGTGGTGGTTTGGGGCAGACAGTTGCCTGATCACAGCATCCTGTTCTGGTGTAATAATTTGGGCGTGGTGCACGAGATCAATAATCAGCAGGCCAAATCATTGTTGGTATTGCACATGTTGGCTCAGTTGACACTGCAATGCTTGCGCTACAAGGTACTCTTTCGGGTTGACCATGTCCCAGCTAAGCTAAGATACACTCCCAGAGGGCGGCGGCCTAGCGTTTGCAATGCTGCTAAAAGCAGCTAGCGAGCGAACAACTCAGAATGAGGGCCAATATGCAGCAAGTACTGGGGTCAGGACAGATCCTGTTCATTCTCCAACCTCTTCTGTTACAGAAAATGGCCACTTTAGCACCAGAAATAATCCGTTTTTTTTCTATCATCAAGACAACTGTGTCACTGAGAGGTATATTCATCACAACTAAACATAATGATGAGTTAGTTAAGTTTAGAACTCGCATTGAGTTCTACTTCATTAATGGAGGCATTCATCATGTCTCCTGTGCTTAATTATCTCTTCCGAAAATGCTGAAAATTAATTCTGGAAACTGCTTTTTGGAATAGAGATACCTTTCTCTGCTTCCTCTAACTTATCGCACCAGTAATCAGTGTCAATTAACAAAAAATATTTGATTGTTGGAAAATAATAAAAAAATTTCGACATCCACATAGTAAAGTACAGTATGGGGACCACTGGAGTAACTAGCATGGGGCCAGCAGGGCATGTGCCCTGGCCACCCTGCCAGACCCGGTAGAGGGCAGCGCCCCTGACCATTGCGCCACCGTGACCCACTGTCCCTGCAGCAAGCCACCCCGATCTCCTCGGGCTGGAGAGGAGATAACCACATGAGGGCAATAGAAGTATTCCGCCCTGCTACCGGGTGCCCTCACGTTAGATGCAGTGCTGTCACTTGTCTCCTGGCTGTCAGGACATTGGAGTGTGTGAGATGAGAAGCAGCCGGACATGGGGGTCATTCCGAGTTGATTACTAGCTGCCGTTGTTCGTAGCGGTCAGGCTAAAAATCAGCATTTCTGCGCATGCGTATGCCCCACAATGCACACGCGCTTCGTACAGGTACAAAGCCCGTTGTGGTTGTGCACAGGTTCTAGCGAAGTTTCCAGTCGCACTGACGGCCGCAAGAAGATTGACAGGAAGTTGCCGTTTCCAGGTGTCAACTGACCATTTTCAGGGAGTGTCTGCAAAAACACAGGCGTGTCTGAAAAAAGCAGGCGTGGCTGGGCGTTCGCTGGGCGGGTGTATGACGTCAAATCCAGACACGAATAGGCTGAAGTGATCGCAAGCGTTGAGTAGGTTCAGAGCTACTCTGAAACTGCACAAACTGTTTTTCAGAGTTCGGCTGCACAAGCGTTCACACTTCTGCTAAGCTAAAATACACTCCTCAGTGGGCGGCGGCATAGCGTTTGCACGGCTGATAAAACTAGCTAGCGAGCGATCAACTCGGAATGACCCCCATGGTGTCTTTAGTGTGGATGATGTGGGGCTGAAGTCACTGGGAGAACCCCATGAGGCATAGTGACTGTTGATCCAAACACAGCATTCGACTTCACCTTCTGCTGTGTGTATCACCCCCAGCTGCGCATTTTTTACTAATCTGTCGGCGGCATGCAGCACAGAGGATATCTGAGCTTCTAAACTCGAGAGAGAAGGCTGTCCACTTACCAGACAAAGGAGGTCATTCCGAGTTGTTCGCTCGCTAGCTACTTTTAGCAGCCATGCAAATGCATAGTCGCAGCCCACGGGGGAGTGTATTTTCGCTTTGCAAGTGTGAGAACTTCTTTGCAGCCGAGCGCAACAAAAACATCTTGTGCAGTTTCAGAGTAGCTCTAGACTTACTCAGCCCTTTCGATCACTTCAGTCTTTTTGGTGCCGGAATTGACGTCAGACACCCGCACAGCAAACGCCCGGACAAGCCTGCGATTTCCCAATCACTCCCAGAAAATGGTCAGTTGACACCCCTGAACGCCCTCTTTCTGCCAATCACCTTGCGTTCGGCTGTGCGAATGAAGTCTTTGCTAAACCCATCGCCCAGCACCGATCTTCTTTGTACCAATATGAGGTGCCTGCCAATTGCTGTGCATACGCATGCGCAGTTTTTCCATTTTTTTACCTGATCGCTGCGCTGCAAAAATCAGCAGCGAGCGATCAACTCGGAATGACCCCCAAAGCTCCTTCAGTCATCACTGCAGAGTCCCTACCAGACATAACGGCACCACAGAGAGGAATCAATACTAAGTCAAAGACTGTCTGTGTGATGATATCTGAAGTATGATACAGCCAATATATTGTGGCCACAAGGTGATTAACAGTGGCAGGTGTCTGGGGGCGGCATTTTGGCATTGCGACGGGTAAAATGGGGGATGTGATGCTGCGTTTTTGGGGTGTCTGCGCGATGTCACGCAGCTGCTCCAATAAAAAAATGGGGGCAGATCACCTGCCAGTGCAGCAAGGCAGCGCAGGCAGGGGTCGACTACAAATCGCTACATCCACAATTACATTACAGATGCATTCCGAGGCGATGCCACTCACATTCTGGACATGGACGCAGATCTGGATGTGGGAAGCAAGATCTTCATCTGTCTCCGAATCACCGCCAATATATGAAATGACAATGCTATTACATTTGTAGACTATCATTTCCCATTGATCTAACAGGAACTTTTCCTGGCATGCCAGATTACATTAGGACTGATGAAAGAATTTTTTTTGTGCATTTGATTTTACAGTAGAATAATCATTTACAGTATAATATAACTTACAAATATATTTTTGTTAAAACAGATTTATTGTGGACATTTTTAGTAACGTTTTCATTAGCCAAACGCTGTAATATGTGTGAATACAGGCATTCTCCGACAAAGCAGTGAGTAGAATTGAATAGTGCCGTGTCCTCCTTCCCTGTGCAATTCAATTTGTGTTTAATTGAATTGAGTCCTATGACCCACCCTCTCTCTCCTCATGCCGCTCTTTCTCTCTTTCCCCAGGTCTCTCTCCCAATGCCTCTCTCCTTCCCCATACCTCTCTCTCTATTCTTCCCTATTCCTCTCCCTCTCTCTTTTCCAATGCCCCTTCTCTTTCCCCACCCCCTCCTTCTAGCTCTCTCCCATGTCACCCTCTCTCTCACTGACCATGGTCTGTCTCTCTCTCTCTCTCTCTATCCCATGTCTGCCTCTTTTTTCTACCCCTGGTCTCTCTGTCTTCAAAGTCTCCCTTTCTCTCTGCCCTGGTCTCTGTCTTTCTCTCTCTCCCATGTCTCCCTCTCTCCTTGTCCTTGGTCTCTGTCTCTCTCTCTCCCAGGACTCCCTCTCTCTTTCTGCCCCTTGTCTCTCTCTCTCTCTGTCTCCCATGTCTCCCTCTCTCTCTGCCCCTGGCCTTTCTGTCTCTCTCTCCCATGTTTCCCTCTGTGTCTACCCTAGTCTCTGTCTATCTCTCCTGTGTCTCCCTCTTTATCTGCTCCTGGTCGCTCTCGCTCCCATGTCTCCTTTTCTCACTCCCATTTCTCTCTATCTTTGTCACTGTTCTTTCTGTCCCCATGTTTCCCTCTCTCTGCCCCTGGACTCACTCTCTCATGTCTCTCTCTCTCTCTCTGCCCTTGGTCACTATCTCTCTCTCATATGTATCCCTGTCTCTGCTCCTGGCCTCTCTTACACTCTCTCCCCCATGCCTCCATTTCTCTCTGCCCCTGGTCTCTCTATTTTCCCTCTCTCTCTCTCTCTATTCCCCTGGTCTCTGTCTCTCTGTCTCATGTCTCCCTCTCTTTGTACCTGGTCTCTCTGTCTGTCTGTCTGTCTGTCTCTATCCCTTATCTCCCTCTCTCTGCTCTGGTCTCTCTCTCTTTCCCATGTCTCCCTCTCTCTCTGTACCTGGTGTCTGCATCTCTCTCTCCCCTGTCTCCTTCTCTCTCTCTCTCTCTAGTCTCCGTCTCTCTCTCCCATGTATCCCTCTATCATTGCCTCGGTCTCTATCTCTCTCTCTCCTATGTCTCCCTCATTCTCTGCCCCTGGTCTCAGTCTCTCTCCTTCTCCCTCCCATATCTCCCTGTCTCTCTGCCCCTGGTCTCTCTCTCCCCATGCCTCCCTCATTCTCTGCCCATGGTCTATATCTCTCTACCTCCCGTGTCTCCCTCTCTCTCTCTCTGTCCCTGGTCTCTGTGTCTTTATCTCCCATGTATCCCTCTCTCTCTTCCCCTGGTCACTCTGTCTCTCTTTGTCTGCCCTAGTCTCTGTCTCTCTCTCCCATGTCACCTTCTTTATCTGCCCCTGAGTCTATGTCTCTTTCCCATGCCTTCTCTTCTCTCTCCCATGTCTCCCTCACACTCTCTGCACCTTGTCTTTCTCTCTATACCATGTCTCTTTATCTGCCCCTGGCCTCTCTCTCATGTCTCCATCTCTGACCCTGGCCTCTTTCTCTCCGATGTCTCCCTCTCTTTCTTTCTGCCCTTTGTCCTCTGTCTCTCTCTCTCTCCTAGTTCTCCCTCTCTCTCTCTTCCCTTGGTCTTTCTGTCTCTCTCACCTCCATGTCTCCCTCTCTCTCTGCCCCCAGTATCTCTTTCCCCTGTCTCCCCCTCTCTTTACCCATGGCCTCTCTCTCTCTATCCCATGTCTCTCTCTCTCTCTCTCTCTCTCTCTCTCTCTCTGCTCCTGGTTTCTCTCACTCTGGCCCTGGTCTCTCTCTCTGTCACAGTTACTAAAAATATGAAACCACGCACCTCCCCAGTCAACCACGCCCCTTTTATGGTAGAGCACACAGAAATATTTTTTTTTTGATGGGGGGAGGCGTGCCATTCTTCATCTTGCCCTGGGTGCCAAAGATCTCTGTTACACTTCTGATGGGGACTGTGGAAAGTAATGTGTCAGTACTGTAACATGAAACATCAGTGATATCTCTCCTGAGTTACAAGCTACATGAATAGGGCAGAAACTTAAAATCTACATACATATGAAAGATAGGGGGGTGAAAACAAAGATGAGGGTATGATAAATGGACCCCTAAGATTAGGCATACAGTTCAATAATATATAGAGGTTTATTCATGAAGCAGTGAAAAGTGTGGGGAGGTGAGCCAGTGGAGAAGTTGACCATGGCAACCAATCAGCTGCTACTGTACATATAATTTTATAGAATGCATTTTATAAATGTCACCTCATCACTGATTGGTTGCCATGGGCAACTTCTCCACTGGCTCACTTCTCCACTTTTTTCACTGCTTCATGAATAAACCCCAAAATCACAAACTATGCAATTTATATTATAGTGGGACTGTCGACATGGCTATAAAGCGCTGTGGTGGATGTTCCCTGTAATAGGCAATAGTAGATCCTAAGAAGGAATAACCTATACTAATTGTACCCAGTAACCAACCTTTTGTTACAGTGATGTTTTTTGGTAGGGGAGAAAGTGGACAAGAAATACTCTAGTGCAGCACCTAACCCATATAAATCTATACATATACAAATATACCATACTAAATTGAAAGTTTTGCACAAAATAGTTACTAAATATTCTCAGTTTAACCTTAGTGATATTGGGAACTGTTATCTGGCCAGGACTGAGTGACTTCTGCTCTGTGATCTCAGGGGTTCACCTGGGACTGTCTGGTAATTTCATGTATATTGGGAAATAATCCATAGCGTACAATTACATAAATGCATGTGGCTAAGAATAAGTCTGGCTGTTGTAATGATTATTCTCTTAAGAGTATTCTCTCCCTGTAAAATAATGTATAAAAGTCCTTCAGAAATGAAAACATAGACAGACTGGGCTACAGAGCACATATGGTATTGTCTATATATGTTTCTGCCTTCTTGTACAATCATACTTACAGTATGTAACAAATGGTGAGTACAGGATGCAGTACAGTACTAATCATTGGACCTGTACAAGGAGGGAAATGACTGATAACATGATGCAGTACAATGGTAGTACTGACTAGGTAGCATCCTTAGGCCCCCATTTATCAAGCCTTAGAGAGGGATACATAGCACGGTGGTAAGCACCAACCAACCAGCTCCTAACTGTCATTTTTCAAACACAGCCTGTGACATGTAAGTTAGAAGCTGATTAGTTGGTACTTTATCACCGTGCTATTTATCACTCTCCAAAGCTTGATAAATGTGGCCTTAATGTTACACTCTTCTTTATTTTCTATATAAAGTTTCTATATAATCCTATTACATACACCTTAGAATTATCTACAGTATCGCCCTCATTTCGACTTGTTAGCTCGGTAATTTTCTTCGCATCGCAGCGATTTTCCGCTAATTGCGCATGCGCAATGTTCGCATTGCGACTGCGCCAAGTAAATTTGCTATGCAGTTAGGTATTTTACTCACGGCATTACAAGTTTTTTTCTTCGTTCTGGTGATCATTGTGTGATTGACAGGAAGTGGGTGTTTCTGGGCGGAAACTGGCCGTTTTATGGGTGTGTGTGAAAAACCGCTGCCGTTTCTGGGAAAAACGCGGGAGTGGCTGGAGAAACGGGGGAGTGTCTGGGCGAACGCCGGGTGTGTTTGTGACGTCAAACCAGGAACGAAACTGACTGAACTGATCGCAGTGGCAGAGTAAGTGTCGAGCTACTCAGAAACTGCTTAGAAATTTCTATTCGCAATTTTGAGAATCTTTCGTACGCAATTTTGCTAAGCTAAGATTCACTCCCAGTAGGCGGCGGCATAGCGTGTGCAATGCTGCTAAAAGCTGCTTGCGAGCGAACAACTCGGAATGAGGGCCTATATACACATCTCATACTAAACACATAGGCAAAGGAAAGGTTGGTGGGCTCCAGATGCCTGGAAACCCCCCTCCCCAGCCAGCTGAATTCATGACCACAATAGCGGTAGTATACAATATAATATTATTATAGCTGTGGCCACACCATACAGTATACAGAATATAGCAGAGCTGCTGCACATACCCAGTGTCAGCAGTTTCTCCTGCCAAACCTGCAGTGTGTGGATGTGAGCACCCAGTCAGTGCACCAGACCAGAGAGCAGCTGCCAGCAAGTAGAGAATGGAGCCTTCATGATATTGGAGAATGTGCACTTAGAAAGCTCAGTTCTGTCTCCTACTGGTTATACTGTATTATGTATGTATATTTATTATGGGATGTTTAACCTCTTCCTGATCACTTATGTTTTATGAGATAAATATGTTTCATATAGAAAGTTTGGTGCTGAGACTCAGCATATACTATAGAGCACCTACTGTACAGTGTTATTATTAATACTATACAGATAAACATACACTAAGGGCCAGTGCTATTTTCTACTACCGCTCCCCTAGACTTCCGCCCTTGCTACAGAGTTCTATAGAGCTGGGTCTTAGATGATGTCACAGTGTCCACATCTGGAAAAAGCAAACATTCAGCTCAGGTATTATGGTTCTCCAGCGGCTTACTTTGATCAGTGCTCCCCTATATGTCTGATATACCACATATGTACTCTATACTCTGCATGATACAGCTTGTTACATGGTAATTATGCCCTCTTGCTGGGCTGGCTACACTCGCTGTGAGATCAGGCAGTTGGAAACCTTCTTCTAAAAATCTTGCATTTGCTCCTGACGCTGTGTCAAATACTTTCATAGAATTATTTCAATTCCTTTCTTACCATTCTTTCCTAATTATTATTATTTCTAATGTTTTGTACATTTTGGGATTGTGATAGAAACAAACATACATGCAATGACATGAAACAGAAGGCAAAGATGGCACTGATCCAAATAGCTGACAATCTAAGAGATGAGGAGAACACATGACACATAGTTGTAGCTGCTGGTGAATGTGTATGTGGCAACTATAGAGCCGCAGCACCATCAGGCACCAATAATAGTGAGCTGGTGCGAGATGGAGATATGAAACATGAAATGATCATTGCACAGATGATAAAGTAGTAAGCTGCTCTCACCATAGCCGTCCTTCACTGCTTGCTGTAGCTCTGCGTCCTTCCTCTGCAGGCTCTAGGGCAGGTTGCCAGTTTTGTGGTTACATGCCGGACTGGAGTAGCATGTAGCATCATTTTATATATCACACTCCTTTTTTTCTATATAATGCAAGTGCATAAGAAGCACCTTCACACATCATATTTTTGTGACAGCTTTTTGCAATAAAATTTTTGGCTGACTCCTGTATCCCATGTGGTAATTTTAAAGAATCCTGTTTGAAAGAGCATTTACCAGGCTTTAAGAATACAGGTTATGCACAGATATTGTATGTTTTGATTTAGTTAAACTATATTTTCTGTTTCCTAATCAGCCACAGGATAACTTAACACTCAGCCCATGTGGGCAGCCATGGTTTCGTACATAAAGAGTTCACTCACAACTGTAGGGAAAACATACAATAATCAACAAAGTGGAACAGCCTCTTAAGGCAGCCTCAAACTATCTTCACCTGCTACAACATGACACTGCACCTCTTATCTCATTACTCTGGGAAATGGAGATACTCTAGGTAACTTTAAGCCTTGTTGTATTTCCTTTATATTCTTTAGTGTCCTGCCTGTTATTTTAAAACCTACTATGTAACACAAATTGCTCTTCCTAATTTCCTTCCGTGGAGTTATTACTAGAGCTATAACATCTTTCACCTGCCCTGCATCAAACCCCTGTCTCTGTCCATATTGCCTCATCCCTACTTCACTCCCCTCTTATTATCACTCATGATCTTTAGACATTTATCTCTGTTATTAGCTGTAACATCCTCGACCTCTCACCAGACTATAAAAGCTCACACATCCTACAATAATCAGATTTTTTCTATCTCTATCATAATGCTTTGATTAGCTGGTAAAATTTCACCAAAACCATGCCCTCCACATATCTTATACATTATCATCTGATTCACAAGTTTAGAATCCAGAAAACCTTACATTACTTGTCTTCCAACTCTCTCTAAATAATTTATAAGTGCCCTATGGAATGTGTGATCTGTTTCTAACAAACTAACATCTACACATGTCATCCTACTCTTTAGCAACCTCACCCTTCTGGCAATCACAGAAACATGGCTCACACATTCAGATTTTTCCTCTCCTACACATGTGACTATCTCCACATATCCAGGCCCAGAAACAGTAAAGGCAATGATGTTTGAATATTCCTTTCACAAAGTTGCACATTCACAGTTCTATCACGGGTTCCATCAATCATATTCACATCTTTTAAAGTACCTGCCCTCAGGATTTTCAATCCATTCTCTCTGCATGTTGCTGAGGTTTATCATCTGCTTGGAACACATCGACATTTTGTTGAACATTTTTCATCTTGGCTCACTCAATTCTTGTCCTCTGACATCACCACCATCAGCTTGGGAGATTTCAGCATCCCAGTGATAGTCCATATTCTGCAAGTGTCTCCAAACTACGCTCTCTAAAACATTTTGGCAGCCTCTCGCAGTGGATGAACTCTTTTACTTGTTGGGATAGGAACTACCGTTATCTTATATTCACTAGACTATGATCAGTTTCTGATTTCCTTATCACTCCTATTCCTCTCCCTAATCACAACCTTGTCCTTTCCACCCTCTCCTCCATTACATTGACCTCTCTGTTATTGAACTATACCAAGCCTCTTTATACCCATAGAAATATTGACTCTATTTACTGAGAATAACTTTCCATCTCTCTGGAAAAATAACTTTCACCAATTTCTACATTCACTGTACCACACCTTAACCAAACTCCAGAAATTATTTAAGTGGTTCCACCTCCTTCACATATATGGATGTCTACCAATCCTTTGTAAAACTTCTGGACTCTGCTAAACATATTTGTAATCTCAAATTTCTGCTCAAGCTTCCAATCCAAAATTGCCTTTTACCTAATGCATTTAATTTTTTCACCCCTCCTACACCAAACTCATAGGCTACCATCTAGTGTTTAATATATTGCTTTCTACTAAAAGGTCAAGATTTATAAGATCAGACATGAAATGGAATGCTCTTCCTCAGCCAGCAACATACACTTTATCTCATCTTCCTACCCTACTACAGTACCTGTCCTCTTGATACTATACCCTCACAAATAACTTGAACTCTAGCTCTTGTGCTTATCCCAACCCAACCTTTCTAAAATCTCCAATCTCTATCTCCTGGTATACTTTTATCATTCAGCATGCAGTGATTACACATATTCTTGAAAAATTAATTTTTTACAAAAAAACGCCCTCTATAATTACTGTCCCAACTCTTAGTTTCCATGCCCATGCAAGCTACTTGAGAGACTTGCCTACACTCACCTCAGAAAACCTATTGGACCTACCTGAAGCTGGCTTTCCTTTCCAACACTCCTCAGGGACTGCCCTGATTAAGGCAGTTAACAATTTGATTGCTGCTGAGATTAAAGACTATTACGCATTCCTTATGGATCTCTCTGCTACCTGTGATACTGCAACCATTCTCTCCTCATACCCTGCAGCCATTCTCTCCTCATACCCTGCAGCCATTCTCTCCTCATACCCTGCAGCCATTCTCTCCTCATACCCTGCAGCCATTCTCTCCTCATACCCTGCAGCCATTCTCTCCTCATACCCTGCAGCCATTCTCTCCTCATACCCTGCAGCCATTCTCTCCTCATACCCTGCAGCCATTCTCTCCTCATACCCTGCAGCCGTTCTCTCCTCATACCCTGCAACCGTTCTATCCTCATACCCTGCAGCCATTCTCTCCTCATTCACTGCAGCCATTCTCTCCTCATACCCTGCAGCCATTCTCTCCTCATACCCTGCAGCCATTCTCTCCTCATACCCTGCAACCATTCTATCCTCATACCCTGCAGCCATTCTCTCCTCATTCACTGCAGCCATTCTCTCCTCATACCCTGCAGCCATTCTCTCCTCATACCCTGCAGCCATTCTCTCCTCATACCCTGCAACCGTTCTATCCTCATACCCTGCAACCATTTTCTCCTCATACCCTGCAGCCATTCTCTCCTCATACCCTGCAGCCGTTCTCTCCTCATACCCTGCAACCGTTCTATCCTCATACCCTGCAACCATTTTCTCCTCATACCCTGCAGCCGTTCTCTCCTCATACCCTGCAGCCATTCTCTCCTCATACCCTGCAGCCATTCTCTCCTCATTCACTGCAGCCATTCTCTCCTCATACCCTGCAGCCATTCTCTCCTCATACCCTGCAACCGTTCTATCCTCATACCCTGCAGCCATTCTCTCCTCATTCACTGCAGCCATTCTCTCCTCATACCCTGCAACCGTTCTATCCTCATACCCTGCAGCCATTCTATCCTCATACCCTGCAGCCATTCTCTCTTCATTCACTGCAGCCATTCTTTCCTCATACCCTGCAGCCATTCTTTCCTCATACCCTGCAACCGTTCTATCCTCATACCCTGCAACCAATTTCTCCTCATACCCTGCAGCCATTCTCTCCTCATACCCTGCAGCCGTTCTCTCCTCATACCCTGCAACCATTCTATCCTCATACCCTGCAACTATTTTCTCCTCATACCCTGCAGCCATTCTCTCCTCATTCACTGCAGCCATTCTCTCCTCATACCATGCAGCCATTCTCTCCTCATACAATGCAATAAGGTTTTAAGAATAAATCTAAGTGCGCATGTGGTGAGCTGCTGGACACGCCCCTTTCTAAGAAGGTTCCCAATCCCTTCACCAAAAGTGCAAACAAACAAAGTAAAGTAAGGGGACTTATCCTGCGCTCCACAGGTGGTTTCACCAATTCCAGGATTAGATGTTCACATGGGTAACATGAAAAAGGAAAATAATATATTGTGCAAAACAGTTTTTTAATTAGCATAAAATCAAAACATTCAATTTAAAATACAAATAAATTGCAACATGCAATATGTACAATGTGGAAACACTGTGTCCCGTTATTAACGTGGGAAGCAGTGAGTCCTTGAATGACATATGAATAGCACAGTCTGGACTGTTGAAACAGAGGAGCAATGGAGAATTACCAGCTGTTAAAACAGTTCGGAGTCGGCTTGCGGGTTTTTTTGGTATGAGGAAACCCGGGAATCCCCCACACCACGCTGTACCGGAGTGGTCCGTCTGCCGCTGCTCCCCTGCTCTCAGCCCCTTACGTCCACCAACGCGTTTCTACCTCCTGCCGAGGTCTTTGTCAAGGTGAAGAATGGTAAAGATGTGCTACTTGAGATTACTCCATTTAAACTGATCATGTCCAATCCATAAGCAGCGGCCCCAGCTGGACCCTATACATTTAATTTCTAACACCGTCCGATGGTCCTTCGCCAGCCACTGCTTATTCCTGTTGCCATGTGTTACCATGGCAACCGGCGTCTACTTCCGGTGACGTATCGTCCTAATTTTTCACATACGGTATGGTTCGTAATACCTTTCATCGTGATCTTGATCCGTAGATTTGTCGATGGATACTTGCTTATTGTTCGGGGTAGCGTCCAAGAGATTTAAATGTATCTCCGTTGGAGTGCGTTTCCCGTCACCGGGTGCCGTTTCGTCACTTCCGGTTAGCGTTTTGTTGTGTGTAACCAGTTCACGTCTTCTGGATGGCATCACGTCACATCCGGGATTAATACCAGATGATAGTAGCAGCATTTTGTACACTGTTTACCAAATGGCGACTAAAAGACAATAGATATAGATTTGCATGAACGAATAACCGCTAGTTACCCTTAAAATAAAATAAAAACATATGTATCTTGATATAATAAAAATTGTCACTGTGTATAAAAGGACTAAAACATGCATGATAGAGGGGGATAAAAATTCTCTCCTCATACCCTGCAGCCATTCTCTCCTCATACCCTGCAATGCCTTAGTATTCAGCACACTCTGCTATCCTGGTTCTCATCTCAGTAATAAACTCACTTCTGCAGTGCTCTCTTCTCTGGATCCACCTATCCTTCACGTCCTTTGTTATATAAATACCACCTCTCTTGGCCACGTGACTGAATTTCTCTCTGTCATTTCATTGTGGATGTCGTCTCACCACCTACAGAGCAATCTTTCAGAAACAGAGGTAACAGTATTCCCTTAATGGTATTCACACAGCCAACAGTAGTTACTGACCAGATATCTACACAGCAATGAACATTACCCATAGGCTCGCTCTCTAGGTATCCTTCTTCACTCAAACCAAATGCTCCCTACACTCAGTCTGTATCTGTGGGGTCTATTTACTAATCCTCAGAGAGAGATAAAGTGAAGAGAGATAAAGTACCAACCAATCAGCTCCTAACTGACATATTACAGGCTGTCAAATATAGTGGTGGTTGCTCAATTAGCTTAGTGATATCATTCAGGTGCTTGAAAGGGAGGGGTATTTCTAAGCAAGAAAAACAAACTCATTTTGTTTCCCCCAGCACCCTGAATAATAGCAGTAACCAGATTTAAATCCCATACAATATCTTAGAATTCGGAGATCTCGGGTACATATATTTGTGCAAATGTATGTGTAAGCCCCCAAGCTCTGTTTATATATTGGGGGTCCCTAGTGCTATATCTGGGTGCAGGGTGTGGCACCCCCCAAAAAAAACGCATAAGCCAGACAGCCCAGGGCAGCATACCAGTGAAAAAACTCTAATGTTAATAGATTAGTGTTTAAGAAGCCGAATATATAGAAAAAGTGATACAAAAATCGGATGTAATTAAAATAAAAAATAGTGTTAAAGAAATTATTATGTGATAAGTGTTAAAGTAAGGGTATGCCACACTAAAGCCATCCAGCTACGCCAATCCAGAGGCACAGGGCATATTACAGGCTGTGTTTGAAAAATGACAGGAGCTGATTGGTTGGTACGTTATCTACCTCCACTTTCTCTCTCTCCAAGACTTTTTTAATAGACCCCTAAATCCTGTTACATACATCTAAGAAATATATACAGATAATGCACATAACTCACAAAGAAGACTGGAAAAGTTTTAATTCATGAACCCATTGGGGTAAATGTAATAGAGTGTAATAGGGCGAGAATGGCCCAAAGTCTTGCACCTCCGGCAACTGGAACCAGTTAGGAAATAAGTAGTGCATATGCAGATTAGCCACTATAATTGGAATAGTAGAAATAATAAAAAAAAAGAAACTGATATAACTGTATACCCCCTAAGGTTATGCTGCCAGCAGGAGAGCGAAGAACAGCGCTGAGGGGGCAGAGAGCGCTGGACCTCGCCGGACCTCGCCAGAGAGTAAGCTGCATTTTCATTTGTATCACAGTGATGCTAAGCAAAAAAATTCCACTGTTGTTATTTTTTTTACACATCCCTTTGTGTATCAGATGCATTTTCCTGTGAAAAATATGCAAAAATTACATGTGCACTACACTATTTTTGGAGATTAAAGTTGTTTTTTGTGTGTCAAAATGTATTGAAAAGTGTTTATTTATTGCAAATGTGCTTGAAAAGTTACTTATACTTGACTTCCAGCATTCTCATAACCAACTCAGCCCCCAAATCTCACCTCTCAGTTCTTTGAGAGTTTTAGAGCTGTTTTGTGTCTGACTTGCAATATCGGACTCCATTACATTGGCTGCAGGGGCGGAACTCTGGGAAGCAGTGGAGTCGGCTGCCACCGGGCTCCTGACCTCAAGGGGGCACATCTCCTCCATTGTCTCCAGCTGCCTGACCCTGAAGTTCATTCTCTTTGAGGAGCTTTCGTGCCAGTGACACAGAAGCTGCCTCCTAGTATATACAGAGAGCTGGCTGTGGCTACAACTAGGGGGAGCTCCAGAACGCAGCTCCTGCCAGACCCTTACAGATGAGCTGGCCGAGTGAAGATCTCTTTTCCTCCGTTGGGCTGATAGCAGCAGATAGGCACTGGCAGCCCTTGCCTCAAGCTGCACTGTGGGGGTGTGTGTAGTTGGAAAGGGGAGGGGTGCTGGGTGGTCTTTAATAAATGTTGGCAGCACTGTGTTTTATGTGTGCATGTTTAAGTGAGGTGTGTGTGTGTGTAAGTGAAGGAAGCATGTGTTTGTTTTTGTTTGTGCGTGTGCGTGTGCGTGTGTGTGTGTGTGTGTGTGTGTGTTTAAGTGAAAGAGGCATGTGTGAGTGTGTATGTGTGTATGTGTGAGAGAGGCATATGTATGTTTAAGTGAAAGAGGCATGTGTGTGTGTGTGTGTGTAAGTGAAAGAGGCATGTTTGTGAGTTTAAGTTAAGGAAGCGTGTGTGTGAATTTAAATGAAGGAGGCATGTGTGAGTTTAAGTGAAGGAAGCATGTGTAAGTAGGATGCGTGTGTGTGAGAGACGTGTGTAAGTGAGAGGTGTGTGTGTAAGTGAGGAGTGTGTGTGTTTAATCGAAGGAGGTGTGTGTGTTTATAATTATTATTATTATGATCCTTTATTTATATGGCGCTACACGGGATCCACAGCGCCCAGTAACAGAGTACATAGAGAAATAATCAAAACAAGAAAACAGCGACTTACAGTTTAAGACAATATAGGATAACTACAGGGGGGATGCAGTTTAAATACCGGCTGTTGTGATCCTGGCATTTTGGGGGCCGATGCCAGAATCCAGCCAGTGAGTGAAATATAGATGGTCGGAATCCTGACCTCCACAGATTATTCCCACTTGGTTGATGGGTCCACACAACCAATCAAGTGGGAATATAACCTGTGGTGACTGCTGGTATTACGGCAGACGGGCTGCCGCTGTCAGCATACTGACAGCTGGCATCCCATCTGTCAGCAAAACAAACTGAACCTACAGGGTATATAAACATATCTGCATCAGAAGAGGACAACACTGAAATAAGTTTTAGGGTGTCATAAAACCAAGAGATTTGGGTGGTCATTCCTAGTTGTTCGCTCTGTAAATTTCTTCGCATCGCAGAGATTTTCCGCTTAGTGCGCATGCATAATTTCCGCACTGCGACTGCGCCAAGTAAATTTGCTAAGAAGTTAGGTATTTTACTCACGGCATTACAAGGTATTTTCTTCGTTCTGGTGATCGGAGTGTGATTGACAGGAAGTGGGTGTTTCTGGGTGTGTGCGAAAAAACGCTACCGTTTCTGGGAAAAATGCGGGAGTGGCTGGAGAAACGGGGGAGTGTCTGGGCGAACGCTGGGTGTGTTTGTGACGTCAAACCAGGAATGACAAGCACTGAACTGATCGCAGATGCCGAGTAAGTCTGGAGCTACTCAGAAACTGCTAAGAACTGTCTATTCGCAATTCTGCTAATCTGTCGTTTGCAATTTTACTATGCTAAGATTCACTCCCAGTAGGCGGCGGCTTAGCATGTGCAAAGCTGCTAAAAGCAGCTTGCGAGCGAACAACTCGGAATGAGGGCCATGGTGCCTTCAAAGGGAGTATAAAATAGCAGATGGTTTAAGTAACAGAAATAAATGCACATAAGGGTCGTGAGAGCTTACGTTCTAAAGGGTAGAGGCAGACAGGCAGGGGTGACACATATGGGGTGGACAGTGATAGTGGAATAGAGGGTTGCGATGAGAGATATAAAAAAGAGAGAACCAGCACTGCCTGTAAAAATAGTAACAGGATGGTTTGTATGCAAATAAAAATAATTTATTATTTAAAACATTAAAAGGAAAAACATAATTACAAAATTAGAACCACAAGAAGTGAGATCACAGTCAGTAGGTAATAGAGGGGGGCATTCTGACCCATTCGCTCACTGCGTTTTAACGCAGCAGAGCAGACGGGTCCCTACTGCGCATGCACCAGTGCCGTAGTGCGCCGGCGCATGCCAAACGGCTGAAGGCCGTAGCAGGGATGAGATCGCCTCTGCCTGATTGACAGGCAGAGGCAATTGCTGGACGGGATGGGGCGGAATGGCGCATTTGGCCGCTGTTTCGTGGGTTTGGTCCATCCAACGCAGGCGTGGCCGGACCGAACGTGGGGCCGGCCGCAGCGGCTGCGTAATGTCACACGCAGCCGCTGCGGTCCGGGGAACGATGAGACGCTCCCGGCCAGCACGCTAGAGCTGCGGTGGCTGGGAGCTACTCTTGAAGTGCAAAGGCATCACCGCATTAGCACAGCTACAATGAACTCGGAATGACCCCCAGAGTCACTACATTTTCTGTAATAATCAGTCTGCTTGGCTAGGTCGGTCTTTGAAGATAAGCGATATTACTTTAATAGGCAGCAATTATCATGGATGTATAGCAATCCCTGTAGGATATCCTCCATTAAACAATGATGTGGGAGGCCAAGTGCTTGTCCTGGTAAATGGTGCTGCAGTAAAGTCCGTAAAGAATATAATTTTACTTTTCAAAATACACTCAACGTTACTTGAGTGTATAAGAATAGTTAATCAGGCGCAAAAGAACAAATACAACTACCTGCATAAACACGAAAAAAATATTTTTTCTTTTGTCAATACATGTAATATCTAGCTTCCAATCGCAGCTCCTATGAGACAACTGGATGTCAAAATACGGTAAATATATATATCTTTGGTAAGCTAGAAGCAAAGATAAGGGTCCTCATTCCGAGTGGTTCGCTCGGTAAATTTCATCGCATCGCAGCGATTTTCCGCTTAGTGCGCATGCGCAATGTTCGCACTGCGACTGCGCCAAGTAAATTTGCTATGAAGTTAGGTATTTTACTCACGGCTTTTTCTTCGTTCAGGCGATCGTAGTGTGATTGACAGGAAGTGGGTGTTTCTGGGCGGAAACTGGCCGTTTTATGGGTGTGTGTGAAAAAACGCTACCGTTTCTGGGAAAAACGCGGGATTGGCTGGAGAAACGGAGGAGTGTCTGGGCGAACGCTGGGTGTGTTTGTGACGTCAAACCTGGAACGACAAGCACTGAACTGATCGCAGATGCCGAGTAAGTCTGGAGCTACTCTGAAACTGCTAAGAGGTGTGTAATCGCAATTTTGAGAATCTTTCTTTCGCAATTTTAAGAAGCTAAGATTCACTCCCAGTAGGCGGCGGCTTAGCGTGTGAAATGCTGCTAAAAGCAGCTTGCGAGCGAACAACTCGGAATGAGGGCCAAGGAGCGCTGGTTAAAAATTAAATGAATAAATTTAATATCAGTTTACAAACACATATAGCATAATAAAAACTCAATTGAGTATCTACATAAGCTGACACTTCAATACGCTCAAAAATGTGCACATAGCTCTATTTAAAAGTTCAAAGACATTATGTCCATGCAATGGTAACAAGACCAATTGTAGACCACAGAAACAGATATCTGATGGTTTTGCCAGCCAAAACAATTAGTAATCCAGGTTTCCTCTTAACTGCCTTTAGGCTGTAATTGTGTCCTCCAGGTGCGCAAGTACTTAGTGAACATAAAATGGTTTCATGATAATTTAGATTAGAACTCTGTATCAGTTCAAGTATCCGTAAATATTGCAAAAGATGTCTAATACCGCTAAGTATCCATGCACTGCCAGCTTGAAAAATACTAGCAGTTTGGTGGAGAAATGTCTGTGACAGCCTGGTCTGGTAATTCCATCTTTTGCATTGTCTGTGTGGTCACACTTTACAGATACTTGAACTGATCCAGAGTTCTAATCTAAATTTTTGAGCATATTGAAGTGTCAGCTTATGTAGATACTCAACTGAGTTTTTATTATGCTATATGTGTTTGTAAACTGATATTACATTTATTAATTGAATTTTTAACCAGCGCTCCTTATCTTTGCTTCTAGCTTACCAAAGATAAGTCCGTAAAGAAAAAGTCACCAATAAAATACCATGGCTTGGATGAACAGGCAGAGGTGGCTTAGTGATGGCGCAGTGGATCCAAATGTTGATCAACGCGTTTCACTCTTACTATCCTCCAGCTTCCTCACATGCACCCCACGGGCGTTGGCACAGAAAAGAAGGAAAACCAGTAATGACAATGTTGGTATTATCTTCATCTTATCTCATGGTTTAACAAATGTTTAAAGGTGGGCATGAATAATTACATATGCCTGCATCCCCTGCGAAATCAGAGGATGTTGGTTCCAGCTCATTGGATCCAGTAGGAGTGCCCACTGCTCAGTAATGCCCCTGTCCTTAGTGGTTGGCCATCATGCAGTAGGTATGAGTGACAACAATAACCTCACTATCACTGACCCCAACTAAGAAGAAAGTGAGGGCTGCAGGCAGACATTTAGGGAAGCTCAGATATCTGACCCATCTCTAGAAAGTATGAGGCAACAAACTTCAAACGGGCTCTCAAGACCCACTTCTTTACCAAACCCAGCCAAATCTCATCCTAAACCTCTGTTCCACGCTCTCTATGTACCCCATCTGTCTCACCCCTGTCTGTCTACCCCTCCCCTTTAGAATGTAAGCTCTCACGAGCAGGGCCCTCTTCCCTCATGTGCTTACCCTTTTCTTACTTTAATAATCTTCAACTGCACCAAATCCAGCAGTCTTCTGCCACCTGATACTTATTCCAGTGTCATCTGCTGATGTAGCTATGTTTATTTACCCTGTACTTGTCCTATATTGTCGTCAACTGTAAGTTGCTGTTTTCTTGTTTGATTATTTGTATATGTACTCTGTAATTGGGCGCTGCGGAACCCTTGTGGCACCATATAAATAAAGGATAATAATAATAATAACAAGCAGGCAGCAGCCTATCTAAGATAAAGGCAGGGAATGTAACCTGGAGGGAAGGTTTAATGTAAAGGGTAGCAAGAAAGGTAGAAGGGGACAGACCAGACAGGGAACATGTGTGTCTCTAGGGAGCTTTCATGCATAAATGGTGTCAATCGCCCATGAATATCCTTTGAACAGTCACCCGGGATTTGTCCCTCCCTGGAATGTAAGATGATTCCAAGACCAACTGTAAATTCTGTGACTTGTGTTAGTGGCTTGGACGCTTCAGTTTAATCCAGGTCTGTGCCCATAGTTGAGTCCTTACAGCAAGTGACTGTGGACATAGTAGTTCCTGGGCTTTCCCTAGTTTATCAGGGAAGACATGCATCCTTCCCATGTCCTGAAGCTTGTGCTCTGTCCGCCATAATCATATCTGTTTTGAAGTCCTGTTAATAAATAATTCACTTTGCACTGCAGTGTTGGAGTGAACATCCATATCTGGATAATTGGTTCAAGAGATATTTCCATATAAGTGGTGTGAAGGAAAGAGAAGATCCAATGATGATATCTATGCATCAGAGTTCAGAAAAAGTAGACTTGTCATTGGTGAAAAGTGGAAACTCTATAGGGAGAGAAGATGATGAGTTCCATTTTGGAAAAGTTGAGATTGATTGCATTTTTGGAAATATTAAGAGGCAGGTAATGTGTCATTAACATAGTGAATGTGATGGTATTAGAGGACCAAAGAGAGGTGTAATATGAAAAGGGTAAAGGGACCATTAGTTATACTTTTGGTTCCACAATAAGTAGAGGGATGGTATTAGAGGCCAAAGAGAGGTGTAAAGTGAAAAGAGCATAGGGACCATGAGTTATACTTTTGAAGTCTTAATAAGTAGAGGAAGAGGAGATTAAAATGAGCTGAAGTAAAAGTAAAGAAGGAGCAGTTGGAGACATAGAAGGTGAACCAGTCTACAATGGTGCAATGATGGGCAATGGATTGAAGGGTGTACAGGAGAAAAATGTGGTACACAGTGTCAATACCACAAAGAGGTCTAGCAAGTAACCCTTATAAATGTCAGAAAGGAGAGTGCTTGTGACCCTATTAAGTGAGTAACCTCTGAGGATTAGAGGGGACTGAAGTCATACTGGAGTGTGCTCTGAAGGGTAGGAAGTTAGAAGCGGCTGATGAGACAATTATTGTTGAGCCACTTGGCTAATTTTAAGGCATAAAGGAAGAGAGAGATTGGGTGATAAAAAGCAAGACCTGATCTGCAGTAACAATAATCTTACTCAGTGCCAGATTAAGGTCCACTTGGGCCTGGAGCTGAAATTGATAAAGAGCCTATTATATGCCACTGCAGGGGGTGTGAGCAGTGACATGGGTTTATGACTAGGGATGTAGGGGTGTTACCAGTGCTGTGTGGGTGTGGTATGTACAGTGGGGTAGCCTGTGCCGTGGATTGTTTCTAGTTGCAGAGAGGGCATAGCTAGTGCCTACCTTCAACCACTACATAGTGGAGACATTAAAAATAGCGTGTTTTTGGGGGGGTGGGGGGTTGTGAATGAGTGTCGAAGTGGTAATTTTGAAGTGGGGGCTTAGAAAATTAAACGGAATTTTGTGTTCACCCCAGGGGCACGCTCTCCGCAAAGAGGTGTCTGGCCACCCAAAAGGGGGCATGCCCTTAAGGCACACCCTTTTTCATTGGTATAGGAGACGGGCCCAGTACTCATGGAGATGCTGTTCAGCCCCAAAGCTCTCCCCACAGCGTGAACAATGCCGTGATATGAAAACACACACACACACACACACACATTGGCCCTAATTCCGAGTTGTTCGCTCACTAGCTGCTTTTAGCAGCAGTGCAAACGCTATGCCGCCTCCCTCTGGGAGTGTATCTTAGCTTAGCAGAATTGCGAACAGAAGGATCGCAGCGCTGCTACAAAAAAAGATTGTGCAGTTTCTGTGCAGCTTCAGACCTACTCCTAGCTAGCGATCACTTCAGGCTGTTTAGTTCCTGTTTTGACGTCACAAACATGCCCTGCGTTCAGCCAGCCACGCCTACGTTTCCCCAGCCACTCCTGCGTTTTTCTCCGACACGCCTGCATTTTTACACATACTCCCCGGTAAGTTACCTCTCCCAGAAACACCCACTTCCTGTCAATCACTCTGCGGCCAGCAGTGCGACTGAAAAGCGTCGCTAGACCTTGTGTGAAACTGCATTGGCTTTTGTGAAAGTACGTCTTGCGTGCGCACTGCACCCCATACGCATGCGTAGAAGTGCCGTTTTTTTCCTAATCGCTGCGCTGAGAACGAAAACAGCTACGGATCAACTGGCAATGACCACCATTGTCCGCAATATGAAAACACACACACATACAGTATAGGCACGATATGACAAAACACACACATACAGTAGGCATCCACAGGGACCAAAGAAACTAACACATGGGCCCCCACAGAAAAATCATAAAATGCATAGACTACACATGAAAAATAAAACACGCGTGCCCCCACAGGAAAATAATAAAACACATAGGCTTTGATTAAAAAAACAAAACACAGGGACCCTCACATGAAAATAACAAAACGCATAGACTACGCATGAAAAAACCCAACAGATTGGCCACCACAGGAAAATAATACAACTCAAAAGCTATGCATTATAGAAAACCAACACAGTCCCTGATATGAAAAAAAAATACACACACATAGGCCCCACAATGAAAAACAGAAAGACCTCATATACCGGTATTCGTGGCCATTGCACTCATTGCCCAAGGTACATAAATAAATAAAATGTAATGCTGATTTTTGCAAAAGGTTGTGAGCTCTTGAGGCAACAATACACAAATGAAGTCCTAAACGTAGATGTTAAATACAGTAAAATGGTATAAGTGTCCCTGAAATGATCTGTACTCTGTGTCACGGAGGGCTAAATGTGAGTGCAAGCTCCCGAAGCGAGGAAGGAAAATAAAACGGAGTGCCCAGAGACTGCCATGTCAGATACAGACCATTTCCTGTTGTGGCTGCGATGCATCGTAGCTCACAACGTGCAGCATTAGATAGGGAGCCAGTGGTTGCAGTCGTACGCATGCTCCCGCTGCCCATTCATTCTAATGGGAGCTGGCTGCAATGTGTATGCATATGGCATGCCGCAATGTGTATGCATCGCAATCCCGCTACAGCATGTTGCTATTGGCAGCAAAGCTATAGTGGGACACATCTGTAATTTAGTGTATTCTGACACTATGCTGACAGTGACTACAGCTCAGGGATATAGAGTGCGAGGGACCACGAGGACCCTGGATACCGGGAAGTGGGCGAGTAATACACAAGAGAAAGCTGCGAGCAAGGCACAGGGAGGGGTGAGGTCACTGGTCACAGGAGTTCTCGAGTCGAGAGGGGTCACAGGGGGTGGTGAGTTGAGGGAGGGTTGAGGAGAGCACAAGAGGAGTAAGGAGGGCACTCGGTAGGATGAAGGGTGTCATAGGGTGGAGGTGGTCACAGAGAGGGTTGAGGTGGGCACAGTGAATGATGATTTCGGGGGGACATGGGGCGGGGAGTGAGGTGGGCACAGGGTATTGCGAGGGGACACAAGGAAGAGTGAGGTGGGCACAGGGTAGGATGAGGGGGATCATAGGGTGGGGGTGGTCACAAGGAGGGGTGAGGTGGGCACAGGGAATGGTGAGTTCAAGGGGACATGGGGAGGGGTGAGGTGGGCACAGGAAGGGAGGAGTGGGAGGTACAAGGAAGGGGTGAGGAGTGTCACAGGAAGGGTTATGTCCATCTGTCAGGTGACCCTGGAGGTCGATGGTTATCGCTGGGTACAATTAGAGATGAGCGGATTCGGTTTTACTCGGTTCTCAAAACCGAATCTTATTGGCCATCCAAAACACGTGACATCCGTGAGCCAATTAGATGCCGTTTTGAGAACTGAGTAAAACCGAGTAAAACCGAACCCGCTCATCTCTAGGCACAATATTGGGACCCCCCAGGATGAGGGGATACACCCTGATCCCCAGTAATGTACAGCAGCATCACACCACAGTACTACAGTACTACAGTATGTATAGGTCATTGGTGCGGCCCCATCTGGAATACTGTGTCCCGTTCTGGAGACCATATCTCCAGAAGGATATAAATACACTAGAGACTGTACAAAGAAGGGCAACTAAAATGGTGCATGTCCTACATCACAAAACTTACCCGGAAAGGCTAAAAGATCTTAACATGTATAGTATGAAGGAGAGAAGGGAAAGGGGAGACATGATAGAAACTTTCAAATATATCAAGGGTCTTAGCAAAGTTCAGGAGGGAAACGTTCTTCAAAGGAAGAGAAGTATTAGAACTCGAGGACATACACTGAGACTGGAGGTGGGGAGGTTCAGGGGAAATTTACGGAACACTTACTTCACAGAAAGGGTAGTGGATAAGTGGAATAGCCTCCCATCATAGGTGGTAGAGGCTTAGATTGTAGAGCAATTTAAACATGCTTGGGATAGGCATATGGATATCCCTACAAAGAATTAAGGTTCAAAAAGGTTTGAGATTACATAAAGGATTAAAATAAAAATGGGCAGACTAGATGGGCCAAGTGGTTCTTATCTGCCGGCAAATTCTATGTTTCTATGTTTCTATGGTGCAGCTCCGGCGGCAAGGGAGAGTCCAGTGGCCAGAACCCACACAGACACACGTACAGCCACATCCAGCAGCAGTAATGCTGGCCACTCAGCTCCTCGTCACATTGCAGCCTGAACGGCCAATCTGCAGCATTCTATCAGGTGAGCGCTGCTCCTAGCTACTGCCTCCCAGAAATGCCTGCTAGCTGGAGTGTGGAAACTACTGGATTGATCCATCCTGCATGGAGACAGCACCATAATTGTGATGTGGCACTGAACACACATTATGGAATGCAAATAACCGTCCTGGGGTGGAGGAGTGGGGTCGCTACCTGTGATTGGGAGGCGGGGCCTCAGACGGCCACAAGCAGGCTGCTGTAGCAAGAATGTATTTTTCCTGTCTACAGCAGCTCAGCAAACTCTATGGGCCTATTTTGATAGGGGGCCTGGAGCTGCAGCTCCATCCGCCCCATTGTTAAACTGGCCCTGATCTTACTTTGATAACTAAATAAATGTTGTGCAGGTGACACAAGTAACTATCTCTGTTGTTGTTTTCACAGGGACATGTACTGTACTATAGTAGTGATTAGCAAAATGAAATTTGGGAACCAAACTCTCTGGACAGAATTAATCCTGATTGGATTTCCACAGAATCTACAGCTTTGTGTTTTACTTTTTGTCTTTTTGTTACTAGCGTATACAATGACCCTTTTGGGTAACAGTTTTCTGACATTTGCGATTATCACCAGTCCTCAGTTGCACACTCCTATGTACTATTTTCTTTGCAATTTAGCATTTCTTGATTTGTGCTACTCATCGAGTTCTCTTCCAAAAGCGTTACTAGATGTATTTTCTAATGAAAGGAGAATCTCCATCACTGGGTGTCTGGTACAGATGAACACTGGTCTGTTTCTAGGAAGTACCGAGGGTATACTACTGGCAGTGATGGCGTATGACCGGTATATCGCCATTTGCTTTCCTCTGCATTATTCCATAAATATGAATTGGAGGACATGTAAAATTATTACAGTTATTATGTGGTCAGGGTGTTTAATTTCATCAACTATTTCCAGCTGCAAGCCTCCTGTGTTCTGTAGAGGAAACACATTGGACCATTTTGTCTGTGAGGTACTGGCCGTTCTAGATCTGGCGTGTGGTGATGTCACCTTTTCTAAAGCAGCTATATTTTTTCAAAGTTTAATTATACTGGTATCACCGTTAGTTTTCATTGTGGTCTCCTACATCTGTATCATTATATCTATATTAAAGATCCACTCAGCAGGTGGAAGATCTAAAGCGTTTTCAACATGTGCTTCCCACCTGACCGTGGTGTTTATGTTTTATGGAACCACTATGACCATCTACATGGGACAAAGCAAACGTTTGTCATCCAGCACTAAATATATTTCAATGATATATGGTGTTATGACACCGGTGTTAAATCCTTTGATCTACAGCCTGAGGAACAATGAGGTGAAAGAAGCTTTTAAAAAAATATTGACCAAGTATTCTGCAACACGGACAGTAGAATAAGTTCAACTACAGCGCTAATACTGTAGATATTGAATTCACTTAAGCTGGGTACACACTGGGCGACCTCCCCTGGTTAACAATCTGCTCGGCACTGATCCCCCAAGGGTCATCGTTGCGCTGTCACCCCCCCCCCCCTCTGCTGGGCATCTCAAAGCCAAGTTCCTGGCATCGGTATGGTGACACATACCCAACCCAGTTAAATAGGCTGATTTCTCCTGACATTGATTCCTTACTACAATATACAGGTGATGATGATTTGTTTTTCTCAGCCACAATAATCAATCAAATTTAAAAACAAAAAGTCGGTTTTGTGTGAATGGAAAACGGTCATCGCTGAAACTATTCCTCACAGAAGAGTGTTTTCTAAACACATCCCATTAGGGCATAGGCACTAACAGTAACACATTTTCACCATATAACAGTTGTCTATTTTCTGTTGTATCAACAATTAATCTATGCACCTAATATACTTATTTACTGTACCTTACACAATTATTCCCTATATTAACCTGCTTTTATAAACAAGTCTAAACCTTCTGCTCTAACTTACTTTACATAAGTAAAAATTCTTCTCTGGTATTATAAAAATGCTTTTGAGTCCAGCACAGTTCTCCGTGGTGGAAGTAAGTAGGACAGGCCATTGTTGGTGCACTTCTGTTACTTAAAAACCCTGAAATTTGTCATAGCACATCCAAGCGATTTGACGGCAATGGTTTGGATATGGTCTAA
The DNA here is from genome assembly GCF_028390025.1 of Pseudophryne corroboree. Taxonomy (NCBI): domain Eukaryota; kingdom Metazoa; phylum Chordata; class Amphibia; order Anura; family Myobatrachidae; genus Pseudophryne; species Pseudophryne corroboree. Next base: position 35,564,501 of record NC_086447.1, on the reverse strand, counting down.
AATCTTTATGAGATGTTTTGCTGGATCTTTGAAACTGTTACCCTGTTACCTATGCTGGCTTAAAAAGTCCCTAGTCAGGTAAGTCTTCCTGAAGAACTGCTATGGGTACAAGGGCTATTGGGTCCTTAGGAGACTTAAAATAAGTTTTGTAAACTTTCTCTGCCCCTGTATCCTGAGGTTCCTGTAGTTATATTTGTATTTATAATAGTGTTAACTGTATAGATATAAGTATATCAGTCTTTTTCCTTTCTACTGTTTGACAAACTTTATAGTTTGTCAGCTTCTAGGCTTACAGTCTATTCTTGTTATCTCTTAGTAGATAATGTAGTCCCTTCTAGCTAATTGCGATAATGTGTATTATGAGTTTAATGTTGAATCATTTTAAATAGATTCTCTCTCTTAGGCACAGATGTATTAAGCCTGGAGAAGTGATAAGTGGATGGTGATACGCATCGGCCAATCAGCTCCTAACTGTCATTTTTCAAACCCAGCCTGTAACTTGACAGTTATGAGCTGATGGGCTGGTGCATTATCACTTGCCTCTTTATCACTTCTCCAGGCTTACTACTGTACATCTGCCCAAAAGTGCCAGTCAATCAGCTCCTAATTGCCATGTTACAGGCCGTGTTTGAAAAATGACAGGTATGAGCTGATTGTTTGTTACTTTATCTCTCTGTACATTATCACTCTCCAAGGTTTAATAAATGTCCCTACAGATCATCACAGACAAGTAGCTCTTACTTGGGTATAGTGAAGTCTAGGCGGTGTGTGAGGCTGTAATAAGTCTAGAATATCTCTGATGCCTTCAGATTCTACACTGCTCCACAATGGGTTCCTTTAGGCTGTCCCTTGGTTACAGTATTCATATGTTGCTCCAATCCCCTCACTCTGCTATTCCCCGTACTGAAGTCAGTTCCCGGGTCCACCTCTGCTGTCTGAAAGGAGTGGCTAGTTTAGGTTTGTCATAGAGGTGGATGGGATAGCATCTTACTGTTTTCAGTACTTCCCATCACAGCATAGCTCTGTTCTCCAGGATAGTTGCCTCCTCTCTGCATAACCAACTGCCCCTCGCTTCCATCTGTCAATGGACTTACCCCCTGGCATTGCTGATGCACTGTACTCCTGATCTCAGACCAGAGAAAAAAAGGCTCTTTTTGGGGGGCACTCTTACAAAAGCTAAATACTGTACATCTGAAGAAGTAAATAAAATATCACCTTTCTTAGATATGGTTTAAACATGAGTAAGGAGTCAAGCCCTGTTGATAACTTCATATTAATCTACACATACAGTATAATAAGGGATGTGTCTGTACACAGAATTATTTGTTTTGTTTTGAGAAATATACTTCTAGGGATTTTTTATGAACTATGGAGACATAAAAAAATCTGAAATGTTGTCTTGTTCATTCCAGCATTATACAAAAATGTATGGATGAATTGGATAGCTTAGTGACCTAGAAAGAAACTGAGGTATGAATGATCTTGAAGTGACATCATGGAGAGGAGCAATAAAGGAAAATCCAGACACGTGACACTCGGTGCATGCAGTCTCATCATGCAGTGCAGTGACTATCTGTATATATATATATATATATATATATACATACACACACATATATATATACACATATATATACACACATACTACACACATACTACAGACACACACACACACATACAGGGGCGGATTGGCCATAGGGCTCACCAGGAAGATTCCTGGTAGGCCAACATATTTGTGGTGCCTGATTTGTGTGTTGTCATGTGGCCCCACCCCCCACATGACAGGCTGCCCACGTACACTACATTGTCCCCATTCATTCTGTTATTCCATCTCTGCAGTATAGCAACTCTGCCATCCAGCGATGCTGCCATGGCTACACGCTATGTTATACTTGTTGAGCTGCCCATGTTTTACAGGGCCACTTTTAGTTCCCATTCCGCCCCTGGTCTCAGAAACAACTCTAACAAAAGACGCAAGGAAGGCCACAATTGAATACAATCAGTTCCTATGAGGAGGGATCCCGCCCCCTCAACAAATCCCACCCCTTATTAGACCACACCCCCTTTAGGGCTGCTTTCAGAAATTTCCTGGGCTGATTTTCAATTCCAATATGCCAAGGTATATTGTAAAAACAAAACAGTTTTAATAAACCACAGGTTCTTTTCTACATAAAACAAAACCAAGTTGTTCACACGACAATTTGGAGTAACAATCTCCCTGGCTTTTTAACATCACACAGCCGCCAGGTGGTTATAGACAAAGTATACAGTCTACAAAACAATGAATCCAGCAGTGTCAAGCTTTTTGCCAACAGTACTACAAATAAACATACTCAAGACAGTGTCCCTCTTCCGTTGAAATACGTCCTGACAGGAACCACTGATACCGAAGTTCCTTCAGGCATACACAGTCTTCTAGACCCCTGACACTAGCCCCCTTACAGGCCCTAGCTTCTGGCGGCTGCTAGTGAGCATCAGAGGTACTGCACCTGTGAAACCTTTGGCCCTTTTTAAGTATCCTACAGGAGCACAATTACTCAGCCATCCTGGCTGCAGAACCTATAAGATCTTGACTGACCTTTGTGGATGGTCCCGTCCTCTTCTCCCATCCACCCCCAGGGACCCTTACTGGTTTTCTACAAACCCAGGCTACAGGAGCTAAAATAGTTCCTGCTGTCTCCCTGGGGTTTTTCTAAAGTCTGCTGTTGGCATTTTCCAGGTCGTCGCAACATATGGAACGGATCCCATTTCTTTTTGCGAGGCTCCTTTCGACTGGTCTGGCACTCCACTTGAGACCATCTGGTGTCTCTCTCATCACATACTCTACCCCTACGCTTTTCCTTACTAGGGAAAGTGATTTTTCCTTCCAGGTGCTTTACAGTCTCGTAGCAACTGGACAAAGCATCAGCATTTTTATGACGGGTCACAGGTCTATGTTCTACCTTGAACTTGAACTGTTGAAGTGCCAAAAACCAATGTGTTACTTTAGCATCAACTTCCTTATTCAACTGCATCCAACAAAGCAGAGCATGGTCTGTTACCAGGACGAATTCTTGGCCCAGAAGGTAATACTTAAGAGACTCAACTGCCCATTTAATGGCGAGACACTCCAACTCGACAATGGCATATCTTGTTTCCCTGGATAATAACTTTTTGCTTAAGTAAAGAAGCGGTTTCTCTTCTCCATTTATATCCTGTGACAGAACAGCTCCTAGCCCGATGTTGTTGCGTCTGTCTTTAAAATGAACGTCTTCTTGAAGTTTGGAGCTACTTGCACTTTCTTTTTGGTGGTAAATGTAGGCCACATTCTCACGGCTTCCACTGATTCGTATTTGTGTGTTCAGCAGAGTATCTCAATACGAATAGCCCTAATACTGCCGAGATTTGTGTTTAGTAAATTCCCGAGATGACACTTAGAAAACAAAACTCAGACTTGGGACTTTAGTAAATATACCCCCTAGATTGGTAAGGTGATTGTGCCACCCACTTGTGTCGCTTAACTTAGTCATCCAGCGACCTTGGTGCAACCATTTGGTCTAAAAACAATATTGTTAGGTGTTCAGAATAGACTGGAAATTAGTGGAAATTACTGTTATTGTGGTTAATAATAATAGGATCAAAATAACCCCCAAATTCTGTGATTTTAGCTGTTTTTATGTTTTTTTGTTTTTTTAAATATTCCATATTCAAAACCAAAACCTGAAAGGGTGGCTTTGGCAATACCAATCCAGATCCAAAACACGAGTGATGATTCAGAATCAAAACCAAAACACAAAACACGAAAAATGCCAGCAGCACATTCCTAATATATATATATATATATATGCTTTAAGGTTGCACTCATATCATCAAGGAGATAATCAACATCAACATCTGGGGTGTCCACCAAATACTGAAGTATCATAGTATAGAAATTGTTCCAAAGGAGAATCTGAGTATATTGTATTGAACTTATTTTGCATTAAACAATTTTTGTGGAAGTCTGGAGAGTGCCCTTTGGAACAATTTATACCTTAAATTGCACACCCCGAAGAGGAGATATATATGTATGCATATTTACATACATATTTATTTATTTTATTTATTTATTAACAGTTTCTTATATAGCGCAGCATATTCCGTTGCACTTTACAATTATAACAACAGTAATAGAACAAGACTGGGTAAAACAGACAGACAGAGGTAGGAAGGCCCTGCTCCCAAGCTTACAATCTATAGGGAAATAGGCATAGATACACAAGGATTGATGCTACCTATTGCATAATGGTCCACCAGATTGCTAGGTTTTTAATGGGTTGTATGATGATACCCCACAAAGTTATCCAAGTGTCAGGAGGGTGTGAGACTAAAGAAAGACAAGATATGTGATGTTATGAATACTCTACAGAGGATGTAATTAGATAGGGAAACACTGAAGGTTATGTGGGTGGGTCTGGAATTTGATAGGCTTGTCTGAAGAGGTGAGTTTTCAGGGAACATTTAAAGGTTTGGAGACTAGAGGCGAGTCTTACTGTGCGTGGGAGGGCATTCCACAGAGTGGGTGAAGCCCGGATAAAGTCCTGTAATTTTGAGTGTGAACAAGTAATGTGTGTGGATGAGAGACGTAGGTCTTGTGCAGAGCGGAGAGGTCGGGTAGGGAGATATTTTGAGATGAGTGAAGAGATGTATGTTGGTGCAGTTTGGTTAATAGCCTTGTATGTGAGTAAAAGTATTTTATATTTAATACGGTAGAATACCGGTAACCAATGGAGGGACTGACAGAGCGGATCTGCAGACGATGAACGTCTGGCAAGGAAGATTAGCCTCGCAGCTGCATTCAAAATGGATTGTAGTGGTGAGAGCTTATGTTTGGGAAGACCGGTCAGGAGACTATTACAATAATCAATGCGGGAGATAATGAGAGCATGGATTAGAGTTTTTGCTGTGTCTTGTGTAAGATAAGGGCGTATTTTGGATATGTTTCTTAGATGTATGTAACATGATCTTGAGACAGATTGAATGTGGGTAACAAAGGACAGTTCAGAGTCAAGAATGACACCTAGGCAGCGAGCTTGTGGGGTAGGGGTGATTGCAGAGTTCTCAACAGTGATAGAGATATCAGGTTGGAAACTACTATTGGCCGGTGGAAATATAATTAATTCTGTTTTGGAAATATTAAGTTTGAGGTGGCGAGATGTCATCCAAGATGAAATGGAAGAAAGGCATTCAGTGACACGGCCCAATACAGATGGTGACAAATCAGGGGAGGATAGGTAGATTTGAGTATCGTCCGCATACAGATGGTACTGAAATCCGAAAGAGTTGATTACTCTATACTCTATGTAGATATTCAAGATCTATTTAACTTGAAATTCGACTACTGTATGTATCAATCAGTAATCAGGCAGGTTATCTTGATTCATGTAGTTTCAGTTTAGACGTCATTCCAGTAGATGGTGCATCAAGACAAATACTAAATGCTTTGGTCAATGTGTACCTGTCACAATCCTGTCTAAATATCGTATGTCTTGTGTCTTACCTCTGCAATCACTCCTGCAGTTCAGCATACAAGAGAATTACCCTGTGTATCTCCAGGATCAGCAGCTGGTCTCTCTGCTCCTTGTTCCCAGCTGTCAGTGAAGTCTTCACATGCTGTCTCTGCACAGCGTTCCCAGTATTCTGTGTATGATCCTAAGTGTGTCTCTCCATAGAGTTCCGCTCTCACTCAGTATCTGGACTCACAGACTGAATACCAGAGTTCCCTCCAAACCCATACAGGGTCACAGCCATATTGGAATCAGTCAACTGACTCTCCATAGCCAATTTGGACACTGCTCTAACACTAGCTGACCACAGCATCCAATCACCTCATGCTCAGCCTTATAAGTTACACTTCCTGACTGTCTCAAATGGCCAGGAAAACCATATCTTCTCCTGATGTGATAGCTCAGTACTTAGCTCCCAGATACTTTGCAGCTATACTGGTTTCAAACTGGTCTCAGAGTGCTTTACCAGTTCCAGTCATTCACAGAGTGCCTTACTGGTTCTAGCCTGGTCCCAGAGTTTCATACCTGTTCCAGCCTGGTCACCTGTCAGTTTCAGTCTGGTCACCTGCCAATTCCAGTCCAGTCATCTACCGGATCCAATCCAGTCATCACCTGGTTTCAGTCCAGTCACCATCTGATTCCAATTCAGTCACCATCTGGTTCCTGTGAGAATTGGAATTAACAAGTAATACCTATGGCGCTCGTAGTGAGTTGCTTTTCTTGTAGCTGCTAATACACCGGGGTTAGTTAGATCCTACAACTAGAACAACAAAATACAAGAAAAAGCGCTGGAAAACTGGATGGAAAATTTCTCACAATTTTAATAAAGTGATAAAAGATTAATTAATACTGTTGCAACAGATAATAATGTATAGAAAAATTAGGGCATCATATAGCACTGCAAAGATTTTTAAAAAATTTTGTTGTACCATCTGGTTCCTGTCCAGTCATGATCTGGTTCCAGTCCAGTCACCATCCGGTACCTGTACGGCTCCAGTTACGTTCCAGTTATATTCCAGTTCCAGCTAAAGTTCAGTTCCGGTTTTACTCCAGTTCCAGTTTCCTGTAGAATAAAGTTACAGTATTTTAAGTTCTATACATGCCTTCAGGCCATCCACACACCTTCAGCTCCTACTTCAGCGCCTACCCAAGCCAGATCCAACCCACACACATGATAGTACCCATAGGTAAAAGGGAGAGTCAGACATACTGCACTGGTCTGTCTCTCTTCCTGTGACACATTTGTATATATACCTGATGCCTGATATATTGGCTAGGATATAAAACCCTTAACGGCTGAGGGCCATCCAGTTAAACTCATCCAGTGACACGCAGAAAATCAATTTAACATTTATAAAATAAAGACTCTGTGACGTGAATTTGGCAGAAAACTTGACGTCTATTTCTTTGTAAGTAGCAACCTAATGTACCTAATAAAGTAAAGTTAAGAAAAGTAAGAGTATTGTGGCAAGAAAGAATGACAGTAACAGTCTTACCCAGACCACACCAATGCTCTGTACAAACCCAGCAAAGAAAACAACACTAAAAATACCAAACAAGGTATCCACTCAACCATCACTTGACTACCCACCTGTCTGGGTCGTGAGGCTGCCCCCATTAGGGTGATCCAGCAGATATTATAACAGTCATCAAAGGTGACCGCACCCAAACCAAATAACAAACTTAACCAAAAGCAGGTAATAATCCGGTCTTTCCCACCACTAATAAAAGCCGACATCCTAATGCCATCAACCGTATCAAAAGAAAAATTATTCTGTCCCTTTGCTTCACTATTAGGATGATACCTGATATATTGGATATGATATATTGTGCTGTTTTATTTAATTTTAAAGTGAGCGTGCCTCAAGAAATATATTGATGTTAGAGCTAAATGGGACCTTTATTGTAAAAAAGTTATATCATTTACCTCAGAGAATTAAATTGGTGAGAGAGCTAAAAAGGAATTGCCTGCAAAATTGTGTAGGAGCACATTGGAGGAATAAACAGTTTTTTGTTTTAAACATCTGCCGCTCCAGGTCTGTTTACTAGATTCAACTTGTCAAAATACAGTACAGGGTGATTCAAAAGTCACAGTACACCCCTTTGTTTCAAAAACTGTGCAGGAAATGGGAAAACTGAACACTCCAGCAAGGTATGGGTGAGCTATCTTTTAGGGTATGTACCGAAAATGGGCGCCATCTTGATATCAGCCATCTTGAATCTAAGTCAGTTTTTTCAAATGGAAAGGGGGTCGTGTAACATGTCAAACAACATCAGAATTTGCTGAAAAGATTATTGATGCAAACATATGACCATTATATTGCAATATGCTTCCCTTTACATTACACCACACATATGAATTAGTGGACATGTAAAATCATTACAGTCATTATGTGGTCAGTAAGTTTCCTTGTGGCAACTGTTCTCACAATCTCAAAGCCTCTTGTGTTCTGTAGGGGAAACACATTGGACCATTTTGTCTGAGATATTAGCACTTCTAGAGTATGAAGAATTAGTGCCCAAGTTTGGAAAATAATGAATTATCTGTGAACGCAAAGAATTGTACATCTCCATCAAAAACGTCAACATATTTGAGCCATTTAATCAATTCCAATATTTGGCAATGCAGAGGCTGTCAACTCAACAAATGAATGGTGTTGATAACTTTGACCATACAGCGTACAGGCAGTGTGTTAGGCTCACCCAGATTCTTCTGACTAAGTAGACTAAAGAAGTGCCCAATAGGACAAAAGGAAAGATCACCACTATCTGTACATGATAATGGGCTTTTATCTCTCCAAGTCAATGACCCTAAGTTGAAACCAAGGAACTGAAATATACAGCAAGTTCAATTACAAGGAGGTACTGCACAAAGAAGGAATAAAGTTATATTTCAAGTTTCATTTAGCTACTTATTTGCTAAAATGTATTTATATAGCACCAGCATATTCTGTTGCCCAGTATGATTGGGGGTAAAACAGTACTATAGCAAGACTGGGAGGTAAAAGGGCCAGCAGCAGAGGTAGAGTAAAACGAGAGAGGAAAATTGCGTGGAATGCAGGGTTATGGGAGGACTAAAATGAGGTGAGGCAAGAGTTAAGAAATATGGATATAAGCATATCACACACAGGTGGTGAAGGCTTGAATTAAAACTTTGTTAGTGAAAGATCAGGGGAAGAGATGTAATTTTGGTTATCATCTTCATAGAGGTGGAAAAAGAGGCAGAACATAATAAATATCGGATTGAGGGAAGAGGCATAAATGGATATGGCCAAGCACAGAACCTTGAGCACCAACAGTGGCAAGAAAAAAGGATGGAAGTGGTGGAAATAGGTACAGAGACAGTGAAAAAGCAGTAGAACAACTAGGATGTCAATCAGAAGAGAGCTGAGAGTTGAAGCAAAATGAAGTGGAAGATAAGCAAGAGGAAGGGGTGGTCAATGGAATCAATTGCTGCTGTGAGGTTGAAGAGTATAGAAAGAAATATATCTCTTGAGTTTGGCTATGAGAAGATAATTGGTGACCTTGTTGAGGGCAATTGTTTGGAGTGATGAGACCAAAAGCTGGATTTAAGTGTGTCTAGAAGCGAGAATAAGAATTGAAAGGAGGTGGGGCAGTTGTAAATAACCTTCTCAAGTAGCTTGGAGGCATAGTAAAGGAGAAAGGTGTGGTGATAATTGGAGAGGTTATCAAGGCAACAAGGGAAGATTCTGAAGAATGTGGGTGACTAGGGCATGATTGAGTTGACCTAGTGGGCAGTGTAGGTGCAGGCATCAGGAGGGAGGAACAAGAGGAAGTGGAGAAGATGGGATCAAGTGAGTATGTGACAAAAAGATATTAGTCACTCATATCAGTTCAACAGTGCTTTATTAAGGTGAGCCATCCTGTACCTGGACTATGTCAGAGCTTGTCTAAGGTACATGGGGACAGATATGATGGTTCTGATCAGCTGAACACTAACACCCAGTCATGTTTTGTCTGCTGTGCTCACATGACTGCCTCTGCATATCCTCTACAATAGCTCACTATTTAAAGCTTCTCCTGTCTACAGCACAAAGTCGGTACAACAAGGAACATTGCTCCTCTATGAGCTGTCTCCAGTGTTTGCCCAGGCCACTGCTTGAACCTGTGCTCCTGCCACTGACACCTATACTAGCTACCACATGCCCACTGCCTGTCAGTTGTCCCATCTACTCTGCAGTACATTGCTAGTCTCCTATGTCCAGTCCACATTGCTAGTCTCCTATGTCCAGTCTGCATATTCTAGCTTGTGTTCAGTGCCGCTGTGATTCTTCTATTCCAGTCCAGTTCAACCTCCTGTCTCTCTTTGGATCCAGTCTAGTTAAACCTCATGTACATCTTTGGTTTCAGTATGGTTCAACCTACATTCTCCTGTCTGGTTCTACTTTGTTACAGCTTGAATGTCTTCAGCCTGTTTCTCCAGTCTGGTTCTTTTCTTCTTCAGCCTGCATTTTTCAGCCTGTGTCTCCAGTCTGGTTCTTTTCTGCTTCAGCCTGCATTTTTCAGCCTGTGTCTCCAGTCTGGTTCCAGTATGGTCCAGTCTGCAGATTATCAGCCTGTGTCAAACATTCTGGATCCAGTCCGGTACAGTCTGGATATCTCTAGTCTTGGTTCCTGCTACACTATCCTGAGGTATCCTGTTCATAACATTGACTATTATAGTGCTTCCAAATGCAATGTTTTCAGTCCGATATCATCAGTGACTTCAAGCAGGTCTGTTTTACAACTCATCTGCTAATTGTAGATCCAAGTGGACTTTCAATATTATTGAGACTTCAGACTGTATTACTGTTGCTGCATTCTCAGCATCACAGCTCCAAAACTAGTTCAAAGACTCTGTTTATTATACCATCGCTGTGACCACCTACGGTGGTTGTTTCCTAAAAGTCTTCTTTCTGAGTGTTGAGGTTTATGCTAAGTCTCTATGTCCCTCTATGAGGGTTTAGGTTGCAGGCACCCATCCCAGGTATTTGGGTTGACTCACTCTCAGTGTGTCACGGTCCGGGTAACTGGATGCTGTTTCCTGCCTGTTAGATGTCTCCTGAGGTTGGCTCAGTGAGCTAGGGCCTGGTTATAGCTATGTTTTGGTTTACATCTCTAGCTTATGGCCTGCAGCGCTGGTTCAATGGCTTCCTCAGTGTACTCACTTGCGGTGGTGTGGCGCTCTCAGCCCCGCCACGGCCGTCACTGCCGCGCCTGTGGTTCCCCCCCTGGATGTGCGTCCTCTGTGTGCCACGGTCACCGCTGTCATCCCTGTGGCTGCTGTGCGCATGTGCACGTGGAGTTTCTGCTGTTGCGTCCTCTGCCGCCGTTACCATTTGACACATGGTCTCTGAGTACTTTTCCCCTTCAATCTTTGTCAATGGGCGCAGCCATTTTTGGATCTAATCACATGATACACTCCTCACCTATCCAAAGTGCTGCTGGAGTCTGAACCTAATTGCCACCCAATCCCTGCTATTGAGCAGGTATAAATATCCTGTCTCTGCACCCAGAAGGTTGTCAGTGCTTCCATTGTCTCTCCAGCGTTCCAGTATGCAGCTTCATTAAGAACTCTCCTGTGAACTCTCTCTGCAGTATAGCCTGACTCCCTGGTGGTTACCCTCTGCAGTGCAGCTCCAGATCTCCGATGCTGAGGCTCTGTGGTGCAACCTGACTCCCTCTCATCTCTCACGCTTTATCTACGATCCCCAGCATCACTCTATATTCCGCCTGTATTCCCAAGTGTTACTAAGCACTCCCACTTATACTCCGGATTACTGGTCAATACCAGTTGTGATTCAGAGACTCACTTGTGACTGTTATTGTTTGGTTGCACATTCTTATGATTTAATAAAAACCCTCAAAGGCACTTCCTGTTGTCGTGGTCACACTTTTGGGCACTTGGTACTACAAACTTAACACATGTCTTGGAGACCCCTCCTGCCTCCTAAATTCACGTACCCATTAGCCCCTACAACTGAGGCCTCTAGCTACCGACACCAACCCTCAGTTGTTACACAGTGGATTCTAAGCATTCTATTGATTACCTATTTACCCTCTGTTCTGTTCCTGAGTTCTCAAGTAATGGTTTCAGCCCCATGGTCCTGAGGTCCAGGTCTGAGGTTGAGTTCCTCAAAAACAGTTACAGAAGCAGACTTACCCTGATGATACTGGGGTACTTCCTATGTATTTGGATGATTTATGAATAAATACCAAATATGTTAACCTTGTTTCAAGTATAATATATAAGTTCAGTCAGCATGCCCCCAAACCACATTTGAACCCCGCGTCCATGACAGTGTAGCTGGAGGCTAAAGAGAAGGAGAGAAGGGAGCAGACTTCAACAGCAGGAAATGTAGTAGAAGGACCTTTAAATATGACAAATGAGGATGAGAAAAAATTCTGGAGACAGCATGGTTGAAGAAATAATCATTCATGATGCTGTACTAGGATGAAAAAGGAGAGGTCCCATGAGGAAAACAGTGGAGCAAGGTATAGAAAGCATAATAGAATTACAAAGGTATTAGAACAGTGTCACTATGATAAAGACAGGTTTCAGTGTCAGGGTAGTGCAGCAGTTTAAGCAAGATGACAGTAATTCAAAGAGTCAGAGTGGAAATGCAGTAAAATCATTTACTTTGGCAAGTTAATAACACAGACAAGAAATCACTGTATTGTGGGTATCAAATTATTGTGTTTCCATGATAGTATTCTATGATGACAACAGATACACATAATAATGAGGAGAAGGAGCATGTTGCCAAGATATGTATTATCTAAGGATGAAACAGACCTAATGAGAAGTCAGGTGAGTTCTTGAGCGATATGGGAGAAGAATAAGAGCAGGGTGAACAAGAGATAGTGGAAAAAAAGTCCAGAGTAAGAGTCTGTACTGATGTTAAAGAGTCCAGTAGAGCCAGGTGGTTGGAAATGAGAACAGTACCTTGGGTACTATAGAGGATTATGGGATCCAGCTGAGGGTATGCAGGCACATCTGTTTCATCTGCATATAGGAAGTAAGGTAATTTTATTGCTTACTTTTTATTTCTACTTCTATCAAAATTTACAGGCTGATAAGAGCCTCAGTAAATGTTTACAAATATGTTTTCACATACTAATATGTGTAATATAATATATCCTGTATTTAGTCGACTTCCTGGGCCAAATGAAACAGGGGGGTAAAATTACTAAGGTGGGAGATTTTTAGAACTGGTGATGTTGCCCATAGCAACCAATCAGATTATAGCTATTATCTGCTAGAAGCAGCTTGATAAATGGTATGTAGAATATGATTGGTTGCCATCACCAGCATCACCAGTTCTAAAAATCTCCCACCTTAGTAAATTTACCCCCGGGTCTGAGTTTTATGTTCTAGTCAAACTCACACCTACATGCACATATGTAATAGCTTGCACATTTTTAAGTTCATGGCTATTACAAACACAAGTTTGTGTGAGAGTTTTTTAGTGCTTAAACTTGCACCTTGTAATGCAAGTGCATTACAATTTGTGAGTTGTACAGAAGCATATACAGATCAGTGAGATCCATACATGCTTCTGTGTGTACAAGTTAGGAAAACATTTAAATTATTTAAAAAAAGATGTGCCCTCCCCAAAGCATAACCAGACTGTGATCTTTGAGTCAGTCCTGGATCAAAGAATACAATGAAAAAAAAAAAAAGTGAGGTCCCCATGGATACTAGAACCAGCACCAGGCTCTTGGTCCGGTCCTACAAATTTCGGGAAATAATGATATAGTGGACGTAACATCACAGTCAAGGAACACACTTGACAGGGTCCAATGGCTAAAACATTACCTCACCAAACTAGTCAGCACAGGCTGGGGTTTCCTGGAGAAGACAATAAAGGGATGCCCCTTCCAGACACCCAAGGCTTGGGCTGAAGCCTTGGGCTGTGGGTGCTGAGTTGATAGCATTACATTTTTAGATTTTAAAATGTATATAGTTTTTTTTACAGGAGGACTGCACATCCAGCAAGCCTCCCTAACATGCTGGCACTTGTAGAACCACAAGTGCCAGCAAGCAGGGCAGTGACAGGTCTACTTATTCCTATAAAATAAAAACAGTACACACACACTGTGAAATCAAAAGTTTAATACATGCACATTCACACATACATACTCACCCATTTCTTCTCCAGTAGAATGCCCTCTCCAGTAAAATCCACGGTAGCTGTAAAAAGTAATTCCATAATCACATATTCCTAGTGTAAATCAGGTCCTCTTCATTCCATTTAGGCATCAAAGGGGTAAAAAGTAACAAACTGATATACTTGGAACAATGGACTGTGTTAACATATAGGGATCCTTTTGCAAATGGCGGGCCCCACATGAATGCTGTCACTAGGACATCTGACAGTCAATTGGTGGCCACTTCCATAGGAGCACCCCGCTGATAGGATGTCTGTGACTAGACTGTCAATCACTGCTTTCCCCATTGTAGTCAATGGTGAGAACCGATTCATTAACTTCAATGATGGGGACCAAAACATTGTAGTCAATGATGGGAACTGCAAGATTGACCTCTAAGGAGCCTGGGAATCCCATATCTACACACAAATTACTGTATTCTTTTCTTCGTAGGTAACACAGTTGTTTGCTGCTGCAGAATAAGTGTCTATCCTATTGTAGAACATATCTACACATACCAGTGAATAACAATGTGTCTGTTCTCATCCCTACTGTGAACAGGTCTATGGTGTGAATTTACCACAATTGCAATTATTTGCACCCATTCAAGGCAAATTCACAGGACTATGTGCACAGTGCAATCCTCTGGATCAAGGGTGTATTTGAAGAGCCTGTGCAAGTTTGCAGGCTTACTTTTCATGGCAAATTACCTGCTATTGCCACAAAAAGCAGGTAACCTGAGCCTGGGCACATATGTTTTTAAAATTATTACATGGGGATAACTGAATGAAGCAAAGGTAGAACTAACATTGGTGCAGCAGGTGCATTGCACTGGGGCCCCTGAGAACTAAGGGGCCCCCTGCTGCCCAAACCAGCAATGAGTAATCCCCTGACCCCCACTAACCATATTGAGCAATGTAAAAGGAATGGCACAGTGCAGAGAACAGGATGGGCCCCACTGTCTGAGGAACCTGACGCTTTTCTTTGGGAAGCAGGGCTGACTTTGTGTGTGCTGGACTGATAGAGGAGTCCTGCAACCTATCAGTGCTGATGATCATATCTACATACTGCTTCCATTTAAAAGACATATGTGCATTTTTTCTGATTCACTGCTGTCTTTGAATTAAAGGCAGCTCACAACTGCTGTCAGAGTCTGACTGAATGACAAACTAAGGAAAGCATAAGGGTCAGGGACCCCTGTTACAAAAATAACATGTCTGCTGTGCTCCTGTTCCAACCAAGGTCTGCACCACACAGGACATTGTGCTTGTATCATTGTCACACACTGCTTCTCCCTGTCACCCTCTCCATCACCCACTGCCTCTACTTGTCACCACCTGTCTCCCACTGCCTTTTACTGTCAATTTATGTCTCCTCTTACCTTCTGCTGTCATACTCTGCCTCTCCCTGTCACCTATTGCTAAGATGTCATAGACTCCAAAGTCATGTACTACACCAAAAGCACACTTTGAAAGTAGCAGTGTTGCTAGCATATGCTAATTCAGCCATGGGTGTCTGGTATAAATGTACACCTCCAGCATGCATATGTGATACTCTGTTGCATCAGAGGACACATCATTGGAATCATACTGTGATACCATTGGCCAGCTGAGTTACCCAGGGGTCACAAAGACCACCGTGGCAGCTCATCACAGATGCCAGGAAATCTCAGTCAGAATATGGAGCAGTGACATTCGGTGAGGTGAGCCAAGTGAGGCATAGCATTTCCTATCATACTAACATATATGCCAGTTTTGTTTATATAAAGTATATGAAAAATACAAATAAAATATAAATATAGGATATTGTAATATCCTTTGTATTATTCTAATATTTTTATAGTAAAAACTATGGAGTAAAAAGTCTATGGTTGGTGAGGCAGTGTCTCGCCTGTCTATCTTTACCACACAGCTCTGTTCAAACCTCACGAAATTTCCAGCAGTGCAGTATATACTGCTGCACCTGTGTATAATGCCCACATGGCTCATATATTGTGCGTAAATCTAGCTCTGGTACTATCCAGTGCCTCCTGAGCCATTTACATCACCACATATCCCTGAAATGGAGATCCTGGCCTTAGCACTACCATCAAACGGAGATGACTCGCCTCCATTTTGTGAAACGTAGACAACCACCTCCAAACAAAATTGGTATGCCTTGAGGAAGGGGCCCTGCCCCGAAACGTCGCTCATGTCAATACAATTTGCTGTTTGTATTAAGCCTCTGGAGTGCCTTATTGTCCGCCATTGGATTTGTATATATATATATATATATATATATATATATATATAAAAATATATATATGTCTCTATGTTCGTTCCAGCATCATGAAAAAACTACTAAATGAATTTGGATACAGTAGTTTTGCAGATTTGCTCCAGGTTGTTCAGATTTGCAGGATGATGCAATTATCATAAAGGGCCTTATTCAGAGATAGATGCAGTACACAAAGCAGCTGTGTCATTAGATGCAGCTGCTGTGTAAAAATAAGCTAATGCTGCAGGAGGCATCTTACATAAAAAGATGCCTCCTGTCAGGTAATGTGATCTGTTGCTTTGTCTGGGGATGCAGCATCGGATCATTTGCATGTACCCTCAGGTTACTCAGAAAGGCTGGTGTTTGAACTCTGTCGGGGTCAGTTGAGCTGCTTCACAAGACAATATGATGCTGCAACCCAGGGAAGTAGCTATGCCAATGGGTGACCCATACATAATTTCATGGGCCTCCCAACTGATTGCTTAGAAGTGCCCCATTCCTCTTTCATCCACCCTCCTAAAAGACTACTAAAAGATCCTCCACCCCAGACTACTTAAAGACTCCCCTTGTGCACTACCTGCTGCAGGTTGGCAATCACCATTGGGGCTGCTTTTTTCCATGTTACCAGTGTACTTCTGCACTAAAGCCACAATTGCCCTCCCGACTGGTTCTGTCTTGTCTCTCCTCACAGACGCTGGGAGGAGGCAATACCATTGTTATGGGATGACACAAACACTCAGCCACACCTTATTCCAGCATCAGTTAGGACCCAGGAGAGGCGGAACCAGCCGGGTGAGTAGGTGTGGCTGCAGTGCAGCAGCACACTAATAAGAGAACGAGATACAAGCAGCAGCACCCGGGGATCAACAACTAGGTGTAGCGGAAGTATTGGGCTCCAGAGACGGGCCCCATAGCAGCTGCATCCCCTGCACCTATTGTAGCTACACCCTTGCTGCGACCCCCATACCTCACTGTTGGGATGGTGTCTGCTTAGGAATAGGTAGTGTTAGGTTTCTGCAACACATAGTGTTTGTGGTCTAAAAGCCCAGTTTTAGTATTATCTGACCACAGAAACTTATCCGATTATTTAGCTGGGTAACTCTGATGATTCTGGTAAACTCCAGACATGTTTTCCTGTGGTTCTTCAGTAATGGCTTCTTTCTAAACACCCTCCCATACAGTCCGGGTAACACCCCATAGGGGTAATAGGCAGTACTGATGGTAAAATGGTTAGTATTGCTGCCTCACAGGCCATATGTTCCATTCCCGTCACAGTCACCACTGTATGGAGTCTGTTTATTATCCCTGTACTTGCATGGGTTTCTTCCAGGTACTTCAGTTTCCCCCACAATCCAAAAATAAACTGGTAAAGTTACTGGATCTTGGCAAACAGAATTATACCTAGTGTGTGCATGTACAGTATGTGGGAAGACTAAATGGGTCAAGTGGTTCTTATCTGCCATCAAAACATATATTTCTATGACTGGTGCACCCTCACCCCAGTCTCAGCCACTGAGGTCTTTAGCTCCTGCTCAGTGATAGCGGCCTCTTCCTAGCCACCCTCCCATACAGCCAGGTGTATGCAGAGCCCCTGATATGGTGACTGGTGCACCCTCACCCCAGTCTCAGCCACTGAGCTCTGTATCCTGCACAGTGATAGCGGCCTCTTCCTAGCCACCCTCCCATACAGCCAGGTGTATGCAGAGCCCCTGATATGGTGACTGGTGCACCCTCACCCCAGTCTCACCACGGAGCTCTGTATCCTGCACAGTGATAGCGGCCTCTTCCTAGCCACCCTCCCATACAGCCAGGTGTATGCAGAGCCCCTGATATGGGTGACTGGTGCACCCTCACCCCAGTCTCAGTCTCTGAGCTCTGTATCCTGCACAGTGATAGCGTCCTCTTCCTAGCCACCCTCCCATACAGCCAGGTGTATGCAGAGCCCCTGATATGGTGACTGGTGCACCCTCACCCCAGTCTCAGCCACTGAGCTCTGTATCTCCTGCACAGTGATAGCGGCCTCTTCCTAGCCACCCTCCCATACAGCCAGGTGTATGCAGAGCCCCTGATATGGTGACTGGTGCACCCTCACCCCAGTCTCAGCCACTGAGCTCTGTATCTCCTACACAGTGATAGCGGCCTCTTTCTAGCCACCCTCCCATACAGCCAGGTGTATACAGAGCCCCTGATATGGTGACTGGTGCACCCTCACCCCAGTCTCAGCCACTGAGCTCTGTATCCTGCACAGTGATAGCGGCCTCTTCCTAGCCACCCTCCCATACAGCCAGGTGTATGCAGAGCCCCTGATATGGTGACTGGTGCACCCTCACCCCAGTCTCAGCCACTGAGCTCTGTATCTCCTACACAGTGATAGCGGCCTCTTTCTAGCCACCCTCCCATACAGCCAGGTGTATACAGAGCTCCTGATATGGTGACTGGTGTATCCTCACCCCAGTCTCAGTCACTGAGCTCTGTATCTCCTGCACAGTGATAGCGCCTCTTCCTAGCCACCCTCCCATACAGCCAGGTGTATGCAGAGCCCCTGATATGGTGACTGGTGCACCCTCACCCCAGTCTCACCACTGAGCTCTGTATCTCCTGCACAGTGATAGCGGCCTCTTCCTAGCCACCCTCCCATACAGCCAGGTGTATGCAGAGCCCCTGATATGGTGACTGGTGCACCCTCACCCCAGTCTCAGCCACTGAGCTCTGTATCCTGCACAGTGATAGCGGCCTCTTCCTAGCCACCCTCCCATACAGCCAGGTGTATGCAGAGCCCCTGATATGGTGACTGGTGCACCCTCACCCCAGTCTCACCCACTGAGCTCTGTATCCTGCACAGTGATAGCGGCCTCTACCTAGCCACCCTCCCATACAGCCAGGTGTATGCAGAGCCCTGATATGGTGACTGGTGCACCCTCACCTCAGTCTCAGCCACTGAGCTCTGTATCCTGCACAGTGATAGCGGCCTCTACCTAGCCACCCTCCCATACAGCCAGGTGTATGCAGAGCCCCTGATATGGTGACTGGTGCACCCTCACCTCAGTCTCAGCCACTGAGCTCTGTATCCTGCACAGTGATAGCGGCCTCTACCTAGCCACCCTCCCATACAGCCAGGTGTATGCAGAGCCCCTGATATGGTGACTGGTGCACCCTCACCCCAGTCTCAGCCACTGAGCTCTGTATCTCCTGTACAGTGATAGTGGCCTCTTCCTAGTCACCCTCCCATACAGCCAGGTGTATGCAGAGCCCCTGATATGGTGACTGGTGCACCCTCACCCCAGTCTCAGCCACTGAGCTCTGTATCTCCAGCACAGTGATAGCGGCCTCTTCCTAGCCACCCTCCCATACAGCCAGGTGTATGCAGAGCCCCTGATATGGTGACTGGTGCACCCTCACCCCAGTCTCAGCCACTGAGCTCTGTATCCTACACAGTGATAGCGGCCTCTTCCTAGCCACCCACCCATACAGCCAGGTGTATGCAGAGCCCCTGATATGGTGACTGGTGCACCCTCACCCCAGTCTCACCACTGAGCTCTGTATCTCCTGCACAGTGATAGCGGCCTCTTCCTAGCCTCCCTCCCATACAGCCAGGTGTATGCAGAGCCCATGATATGGTGACTGGTGCACCCTCACCCCAGTCTCACCACTGAGCTCTGTATCCTGCACAGTGATAGCGGCCTCTTCCTAGCCACCCTCCCATACAGCCAGGTGTATGCAGAGCCCTGATATGGTGACTGGTGCACCCTCACCCCAGTCTCAGCCACTGAGCTCTGTATACTGCACAGTGATAGCAGCCTCTTCCTAGCCACCCTCCCATACAGCCAGGTGTATGCAGAGCCCCTGATATGGTGACTGGTGCACCCTCACCCCAGTCTCAGCCACTGAGCTCTGTATCTCCTGCACAGTGATAGCGACCTCTTCCTAGCCACCCTCCCATACAGCCAGGTATGTGCAGAGCCCCTGATATGGTGACTGGTGCACCCTCACCCCAGTCTCAGCCACTGAGCTCTGTATCCTGCACAGTGATAGCGGCCTCTTCCTAGCCTCCCTCCCATACAGCCAGGTGTATGCGGAGCCCCTGATATGGTGACTGGTGTATCCTCACCCCAGTCTCAGCCACTGAGCTCTGTATCCTGCACAGTGATAGCGGCCTCTTCCTAGCCACCCTCCCATACAGCCAGGTGTATGCAGAGCCCCTGATATGGTGACTGGTGCACCCTCACCCCAGTCTCAGCCACTGAGCTCTGTATCCTGCACAGTGATAGCGGCCTCTTCCTAGCCACCCTCCCATACAGCCAGGTGTATGCAGAGCCCCTGATATGGTGACTGGTGCACCCTCACTCCAGTCTCACCACTGAGCTCTGTATCTCCTGCACAGTGATAGCGGCCTCTTCCTAGCCACCCTCCCATACAGCCAGGTGTATGCAGAGCCCCTGATATGGTGACTGGTGCACCCTCACCCCAGTCTCAGCCACTGAGCTCTGTATCCTGCACAGTGATAGCGGCCTCTTCCTAGCCACCCTCCCATGCAGCCAGGTGTATGCAAAGCCCCTGATATGGGTGACTGGTGCACTATCTCCAATGAGCTATGTAGCTCCTGCATAGTGATAGTAGTCTCTCTGATGCTGACATTTGAGGGATGAAACTTTGGGCGGTAAGTAATGGAGTTCGAGTTCATCCAATGTGCGGGATGCTGTCCAATTTAGACATTTTTTTAAAGACGCCATCATTTACAGGGCATAATTATGTCTTGTAAATGATTATCCCCTTAAAAATAGGTCTGAGTTTGGTCGGATCATGCACATCGGGAAAACTCAGACGCCATTACATCCCCCTTTTATCTTTATTTTTCTTACAAAAGTCATGTTCATTTTCACAACTTTCCTTCAGATGCACAGTAATACCAAAGCTATTTAAAATATTCGGTATTTTATCTATAAAAGCTGATCTTTTTTAATGCGGTTTAATGTCAACCATTTGTTAGCTCAATATCTTTCATGTGTAAACTTGGAACTTCCACAGCATAGGTGTTGAATACTTATACAAGCAGCAATTTTCAGTTTTTAGTTAATTCTTTTTTTCTTTCAGTTTAATCATCACATAGTGATATTGTGAAATGTTACCTGGTAACAAATGGGTGAATTCTGTTCTGTACTTCCATGGGGTCACCAGGGAACTATCTCTTAATTTTATGTACAAGGGGGAAATAATTCATAGTGGACAGATAAAGAAATACATGTGACTGAAATAAATGTAACTGTTGTAATAATTAATCTCTACAGAGTATTTTCTCTTTCTGATATCACATATAAACGTCCTTTAGAAAGAAAAAGAAGAAGTATGGAATCAGGGAGAGAGACCGTGCTTTGAGGTATTGTGTATTTAAATATACATATTTGAACATAATTAAATGCACAAACATACATTTTATGTAACACACAGATACTTCATGGACATGTAGAGGGGAGTGAATGCCAGGTAATATGCCTTATTAAGCATGGATCGCAAAAAGCTAAATCTTTCTCTAATGGGCAAAACCATGCTGCACTGCAGGTGGGGCAGATGTAACATGTGCAGAGAGAGTTAGATTTGGTGGGTTATATTGTTTCTGTGCAGGGTAAATACTGGCTGCTTTATTTTACATTGCAATTTAGATTTCAGTTTGAACACACCGCATCCAAATCTAACTCTTCGCACATGTTACATCTACCCCACCTGCAGTGCACTTTGTTTTGCCCATTAGAGAAAGATTTTGCTTTTGCAATCCATGCTGAGATGCAGTAATGTGGTTGGGTCTGTCTTATTTTTAGTCATCCTCATACACTTCAGATTGCATATAACAGATCTAAGGTTTAAAGGAAACTGTCTGCATTATCCATAATGCTCTGATTGCAACTATTGTCATTTGGACCCTTGGCCTGATTGTGGTATGTGAGCAAAGGAAAAAAAACAAGTTACTTTGTATCTGGAACATAAAGTACTGTAGCAAGTTGCATTGCAATGGTTGCAAATACATATATTATTTTATATGCAGGGTAAATACTTACTACTTTTGCATGTAGCCCACAAATACTAGACACATTTTGTTTATACAGCAATTTAGGCGAATTAAGACACTACATTTCAAAATTTGAATCTCTGCACATCTTACATATGCCCCACCTGCAGTGCAGCAGGCTCTTACTCAGGTGCACATGTTACACCCACCCCACCTGTAGTCAGGGCCGAAACTAGGATTTCGTCACCCGGGGCAAAACAGTAACTTGGCGTCCCGTGTCCCCCCCCCCCCCCTCCCCCCCAAAAAAAAACAACAAAACAATTGTCAGATTAAAATGATCAGATTACAAAAAAAATGAAAAAAGGGGATTACTATTGGACAATATTCATCTATGTGCCTCAAATGCCCTGTGTGTCACATGCCCCAACAGCGTGTTCAACTACATGCTCCTCTGTGTGTCCTCATACAATGCACTATATCATGACACTTCATCACTGCAGTACATTCCCCTATCCACTGCACTACATCACTATACTATATCCCCTACACACTGAACTACATCACTACACTACATGCCCCTATACACTGCACTACATACCCGATATGCTACACTACACCACTACACTACATACCCTTATATGCTACACCACATCGGTGCACTACATGCCCCTATATACTGCAATACATTACTAACTACATACCCTATATGGGCCCTCATTCCGAGTCATTCGCTCGGTAAATTTCTTCGCATCGCAGCGTTTTTCTGCTTAGTACGCATGCGCAATGTTCGCACTGCGACTGTGCCAAGTAAATTTGCTAAGAAGATAGTATTTTTACTCACGGCTTTTTCATCGCTCCGGCGATCGTAGTGTGATTGACAGGAAATGGGTGTTACTGGGCGGAAACACGGCGTTTTATGGGCGTGTGGATAAAAACGCTACCGTTTCCGGAAAAAACGCAGGAGTGGCTGGAGAAACAGGGGAGTGTCTGGGCGAACGCTGGGTGTGTTTGTGACGTCAAACCTGGAACGACAAGCACTGAACTGATCGCAGATGCCGAGTAAGTGTGGAGCTACTCTGAAACTGCTAAGTAGTTTGTAATCGCAATATTGCGAATACATCGTTCGCAATTTTAAGATGCTAAGATACACTCCCAGTAGGCGGCGGCTTAGCGTGAGCAACTCTGCTAAATTCGCCTTGCGAGCGATCAACTCGGAATGAGGGCCCAGGTACACTAAATCATTACACTACATTCCCCTATAGCTACAGCAAATCCTCCCATCTGGGAGGCGAAGCAGAGGTTGATACTGCTAACTGGGAGTACAGTGTGCTTCTATAGCTTGTACAGTGCACCGCACACTAGTCGCAGCACTGCATGGCAAAGAAGACAGTTTAAAACAGTAGCCTGCATAGTAGAGATCGCAGGTACTGGAGCTCACCCGCACAGCGTCGGAGCCAGCTGCGGGAAGACAGGTGGGTAGGAGACATTGCCCAGTGAGCTGTCTGCTGTCTCACTGGAGCAGCACAGCACTGCCAGTAAAAAAAAAAAGCCTGCTCCTTTGTAACTCCTTGGCGCCCCCTCAAATCCTGCACTCGGGGCGCATGCCCCCTTAGCCCCCCCCTAGTTACGGCCATGCTGTAGTGCAGCATGTTCTTACCCATGTGCACATGTTACATCTGCCCCACCTGCAATGTAGCATATTCTTACCCAAGTGCACATGTTACATCTGCCCCACCTACAGTGCAGCAGGGTCTTACTCAGGTGCACGTTACATCTGCACCACATACAGCGCAGCATTTTGTTACCCAGGTGCATGTTACACCTACCCCACCTGCATTCAGTGCAGTGAATGTGGAAGGTCCCCTGCGCAGGACGGATGAAACATGCCGCATACGCTTCTATGATACTAAGTGCTGTGGAAAGGCGAAGTCGGCATGGCAGACATGAGTTGACCCTCCTTACATTGCTACCTACCTGGAGTATGAGGAGCCACTTAAGGTCATGATTCCTCCTGAGGTGGTCCGTGGTACTTATGTGAGGGATTCTGATGCGTAAAGGCCAGCTGGTAAGTTTGGGCTTTTATATAACTTTTTTATGTTTTTAAACTGTATTTTTGCAAATACAGTTTAAAAACATAAAATATTATTTTATTCTAGCTATAGTGTGTAATATTTGGTAATGTGAAGCAAAATTAGTGTATATCATATTTATTTCATGTTTGTAATGTTGGTCTTTTTTGGAATTTTATTTTGGTTAAAAAAATGTTCCCCCTGTATTCAAAAGATGTTTTTTTGTGGCTTAATATATTTTTGGGGTTTTGAGTTGGTATTGTGTGATGTATTTGTGCGGGTTTTTATAAAAAATAACATGATTGTTTTATGTATGGCTAATAACTTATATTTTTGCTATTGTGCATGTCAGTGTCACCAGGATTTTAATTTTGTGTTGTCAGTTTTGTGGTGTGTTTTATGATTGTTCTATTCTGTGTAACAAATGCAATGTTTTAAGGGATGCTTTTGTTTTTTAGGTTTTTTTTTCTACTCCTTTAATTTGGTGTACTTATGCTTCATGTGGATTAGAGGATTTTGCATTTTTTAAAAATTTTGGTTAAAATCTAGTATTATCCTAAATTTATTTTCGTTCCATATTTTAGTATTGTCTGAAAACTATACTGCCTATACTCAATGGATGGCAGATGTCTGTAACAAGTGTGACACATTGGGGGTCATTCCGAGTTGTTCACTCATTGCCAATTTTCGCTATGCTGCGATTAGTTGCAAATTGCGCATGCGCAAGGCACGCAGGGCGCATGCGCTTAGTTAATTTAACACAAAACGTTGCTGTTTTGCTGTGGATTCTGCGGCGCTTTTCAGTCGCACTGCTGTTTGGTAAATGATTGACAGGAAAGGGGCGTTTCTGGGCGGCAACTCAGCGGTTTTCTAACGTTTGCAAAAAAAAACGCAGGCATGTCAGGGAAAAACGCGGGAGTGTCTGGAGGAAATGGGGGAGTGGCTGGCCGAACGCAGGGCATGTTTGTGACGTCAAACCAGAAACTAAACGGACTGAGCTGATTGCAATTCGTGAGTAGGTCTGGCGCTACTCAGAAACTGCTAAGAAATATTTATTAGCAATTCTGCTAATCTTTCGTTCGCAATTCTGCTAAGCTAAGATACACTCCCAGAGGGCGGCGGCCTAGCGTGTGCAATGCTGCTAAAAGCAGCTAGCAAGCTAACAACTCGGAATGACTCCCAGAGGGCGGCGGCCTAGCGTGTGCAATGCTGCTAAAAGCAGCTAGCGAGCGAACAACTCGGAATGAGGGCCATTGTGTGTAATGGCAGCTCATGTTTCACAAAGCCAAAACATTACTTATTTTTGTTTTGCATTCATGTTTATTGATGATTATGCTGGGACTTGTAGTTTCACATCATTTGTCAGTGTTCAGGAAGTTTTTGGCTGGCAAACTTACTTATTCCAAACAGGAACTGTTTTGAAAATTAACATATTGTGTTACATTGAATAAACCGTTTAACAATTTCCATAGGTGTTGTTGCCCACAGCAACCATTCACATACTGTGAAACATTTTCTAGGATGTAACAGAGAAATGTTATACAGAATGTGAATGTTTGCTACGTCCATCGTCACTTTTTAACTTGTTTTGTAGGGTTTGAACAGTTTTTTTTATGTATTTGGGAAGAATTGGTTCTTTAAAAGTGTACATAGTTGTTTATTTAGGTTGGTATGCTATCCCTTGGGGGGGATGCCAGCTGTCACATGTCCGCCAGCATCCCGTTTATTTTTACATATGAAAACATTTATTATTATTATTATTAGTGTTGTGTACTGTAGGTTGGTAACTTCATTACAGCAATATAGCCCAACAATAGTTGTTGGAAATGGTGTTAATAGTTTAGGCTTTTAATTGTGTGAGTTTACCAATGTTATTATGACACCGATTTGTTTAAAACAATTACTCCAACCAAGTTATAATGTTTTTCTTTATAAGATAGAAAAAAATCATCATTACAAACAATGTAAACACATACTTAGTTTAAATACAACAAAATGTGTATACATTCTCAGTACAAAAGAGATCCTCCAGTGCCTCTGCAGAAGAAGAAGAAGAAGAAGAAGAAGAAGAAGAAGAAGAAGAGTTGTTATTGCCCCACCAGTGTGGAGAATCTGAAGGATGACATCAAGGCCTCCAAGCACCATACTGGAGAGTCCACCGCGACAGACTCCACCACCAGAACAGTTTGCTGGTGAGTAACAAAATTAAACACACATACACGCACACACACACACACACACACACACACACACACACACACACACACACACACACACACACACACACACACCAAAATAATGCAAACAGTATTGGAGGCATACTATCTAAAAAAAGAAAAATGTTTCCTCTAGAAACCATTCATATGTTGCAAGATATGTTTCATGTGAGTTGTTGGTAGGGACAACATCTACACTTTAAAAAAAAGGAATCTTCACAAATATAGCCCTGGGCCGCAATTAAATGATACATTAAAATAACCAGACTTAACAAATCCTTCACTGAAGGCTTACTAAATTATATTGCTCATATCAAAAAAACTAAATGTTAATGACTTATCCTACTAAATCCAAATAACACAAAATACACCAAAATCCGTATGCTTGATATGGTCAACAACACTTTGCATTTGTAACAAAATAAGAATAAAAGTTTTTTTGCAAAAACTGCACTTTCAAA
Source organism: Pseudophryne corroboree (assembly GCF_028390025.1). NCBI lineage: Eukaryota > Metazoa > Chordata > Amphibia > Anura > Myobatrachidae > Pseudophryne > Pseudophryne corroboree. The sequence goes on along the minus strand of NC_086447.1, from coordinate 35,537,822 downwards.
CAATAAATTACCTACCAAAATAAAAAACTTACACACAACTCCTCTCTCCTAACAGAGGATGATATTCAGCCACAATAAAGGTCCACAGAGGATGGTGGTGGCTGCAGTGGATCAGCTCAACCTAACAGCCATCCCACATATACCACCAGCAGCATCTGCACTAATGCCACCAATAACCAAGACACCCCCCACTATGATGAGTCCACAAACACCACACCACAAACACAGAAGGGAGTGTTTTGGAGAACATGGTCGGTGCAGCAAGCCAACCTATCTTATACTCCGTAGTCCATTTGATGGCACCTAACCCCTGGTTTTCTATACCTGTCCTATATTGTCTTGAATGCTGTTTTTGTGTATGCTCATTTGATTATTTACTGTGTAGTGGGTGCTGCGGATCCCGTGTGGCGCCATTTAAGTATAGGATAATAATAATTACCTTATGAAATGGCGTAAGCGGCAAGTTACCTATCTTTTAAACCAATCATCAAATACCCACAGACTTAACAGCACAGCTACTCAGTAAACCAGGCAACTGACGTTTCAGCTATGATTAAATCTTCATTCTTTCATCAGAGGAACATAGCTGGAATCATGCCAATGTACATTACCTTGATCCCCAAGAAAAATGCAGCCAGGCTTTTACCTAACCGGTATCAGTCCTGCCACATATCACATGTTCTACACGAAATTCAACAGATGCCTGTAAGATAAAAAATCTATTTTGAAATTGGTTTTGCAAAATTCTTCATAATCCCACTCCAAGGAACCTGAAGAAGCTTCTGATTTCTTATTCTCTCACTTAATAAATTCATTTCACATATTAAGTTCTATAAGATGTACCTAGAACCTCTTATACTTCATTTGGGGGTCAAGCTTTTAATTGTGCAGATTTGAGTCTCTGGAATATACTTCCTCACATGGTACCAGATCACTTCACTCTAGAAACCTAAAAAAAAATATCAAATATATATCTTATTTTTTAATTGATCATTTCATTATCACTCCTTATTTTTTAAACCCTAATGTTTAGATCTTTTTCTGTAGTCTGCTCTTATTCTATAGTTTTATTTTGTACCATGTGTTTTCTACTCTGCACATTTATAGCATAATCTTGGGACATTGAGCCCTGATCAGCTGTCTGTCTTTTTCTGGGGAGAAGTACTGTCGTGGTTTACATTTGGAGTTGACCAATTGTTATTCAGGGTCACTATAGCCCCTAGGTTATTTGACATGGTTTACTATTGTTATGGGCAGTAGCAAACTAAAAATCCTGGAGTCATAACTACAAACCATCCTGGGAGAGTAGAGCTGCGGAATCAGATAACATAGTAATCAGACTTCTTACAACAGCTTCCAATTGCTAAGGGAATTCCTGTCTAAGATCAAGCCACTTATAAAACCTACAGCTGACCAGCAGAATAATGTGGAGACAAGTGGGTGCAATAAATCCTGTATCTGGCAGTAAACCCTATACCTCAGCACTGATATGCCTTCACATAAATGAGCACACCCCTTTTTCTGTTCTCTTCATCCAGCAGGATCCATAAAGAGTTAGGGTTCTAATGACTCCATCTTTTACCACCATTGTGCAATCTGAGAATTAGGTTCACAGTTCTTCAGAAAGAATACCATTGTCTGGGTAGGTAGGGATTGGTGCTAGTGTATGCGTGAATGATAGGTAGTTATGGGGAAGGCTAATTCTTAACTGTCATCACTCACTGATAATTTCTTGGCTTGAGTACTGCAACCTTCTCATTGGCCTCCCATGTTCCCATCTCGCTCTCCTCCAATATGTTCTCAATGCTGCAGCAGACTTTGTCTCCTGCCATTCTGCATATGCTACTCCTCTTTGCCAAAACCTGCATAGAATCCTCTCTTAACTCCTTAATATCACATACAAGGCCCTCTCTAAAGCCACTGCTCCGTACATCTCCAACCAAATCTCTATACACACTCCCTCCCACCCTCTCTGGTCAGCCAATGACCATCACCTCTCTTCTACCCAAGTCACTGCAACTGAAGTCAAAACTTTTCCCATGAAGACACCCTTCACCAGGGCCGAAACTAGGATTTTTGTCACCCGGGGCAAGGTAGTCATTTGACACCCCCAGCAAAAAAAAAAAATTTTTTTTACAATAAATAAATAAAAATAATAAAATAAAATAAAAAAAATAAAAAATAAATGAATAAAAATATTATATATATATATATATATATATATATATATATCTCTTTCAGAACTTTTTTACCTGAAAAACTGCCTATTCTAACATAAATTTCATATCCAGGAAAAAGTGTCCCCATTTTACACAGTACGACAGGCAAGTGTCCCCATTCCCCATTTTACACATTGCGGCAGACAGGTGTCCCCATTTTACACATTGCGGCAGGAAAAAGTGTCCCCATTTTACACATTGCGGCAGGAAAAAGTGTCCCCATTTTACACATTTCGGCAGGCACAGGTCCCCATTTTACACAGTACGCTGGCAAGTGTCCCCATTTTACACATAGCGGCAGGCACAGGTCCCCATTTTACACAGTACGCTGGCAAGTGTCCCCATTTTACACATAGCGGCAGGCACAGGTCCCCATTTTACACAGTACGCTGGCAAGTGTCCCCATTTTACACATTGCGGCAGGCACAGGTCCCCATTTTACACAGTACGCTGGCAAGTGTCCCCATTTTACACATAGCGGCAGGCACAGGTCCCCATTTTACACAGTACGCTGGCAAGTGTCCCCATTTTACACATAGCGGCAAGCACAGGTCCCCATTTTACACAGTACGCTGGCAAGTGTCCCCATTTTACACATTGCGGCAGGCACAGGTCCCCATTTTACACATTGCGGCAGGCACAGGTCCCCATTTTACACATTGCGGCAGGCACAGGTCCCCATTTTACACAGTACGCTGGCAAGTGTCCCCATTTTACACATAGCGGCAGGCACAGGTCCCCATTTTACACAGTACGCTGGCAAGTGTCCCCATTTTACACATTGCGGCAGGCACAGGTCCCCATTTTACACAGTACGCTGGCAAGTGTCCCCATTTTACACATTGCGGCAGGCACAGGTCCCCATTTTACACATTGCGGCAGGTGGTGGAGGGAGAGAGAGAGAGAGGAAGGGAGAGGGGCTGACTTACATTTGAAGCGGTTCTCACGGCTCTTCAGCCGCCTCTCCCTCCTCGTCTGCGCGGCTCCGGGCTCCCCCTTCTCCCTCCTCCGGCAGGGTTTCGTGGAATGACGCGTTTGCGCCGTGACGTCACGACGCAATCGCGTCATTCCGCGAAACCCCGCCCCCCGAGATGGGCACTCGGGAGAAGGGGGTTTAAAAGTAAGTGCTGCGGCGGGTGTTAGGGGGTCTCGGCGCCCCCTCCAATCTGGCGCCCAGGTCGCCTGCCCCCCTAGCCCCCCCCTAGTTTCGGCCCTGCCTTCACTGGAATGAGCTCCCTCTGTCTATCAGACTCTCCCCGACCTTGCAAATCTTCAAACAGGCACTGAAAATCCACCTGTTCATCAAAACATATCCTCCCACCACATAACCAAGTATTGAAGTCGCTCACCCCACCCTCCTGCTGTGTGCTTCAGCCTCTACGTCACTTACGTCCTGCAATTACAGCGCTCACCTGCTCCATTTACCCAGGATCTCCTCATCCTCGTAGCCATTCATCTCTTCCAGCGGCTGCAGTCCCCTAGTAGTGCTATCACTATGAAAGACAGGTTCCACCTTGCACTGATTACTCGCTCTCTCACCTTACAGTACCTGTAAGCTGTGTTGTATACTGGGATTTGTGGTGCTAATTGTTACTTGTGCTCCGTTTATGTTTTCAGTTACAGTAAGGTAATGTTCACTTTCCCCTGTAATGTCCTACTGTTTGCCGTATGTACGGCACTGCAGAACCCTTGTGGTGTCATATAAATAAATTGTAAAGTAAAGATTTTACAAATTACCATGGTGCAACCAATGGTGATATCTAAAGATGCACCAATGTTTATAACTATATTATGGGTGGTGACAGTGCGCTTTCCAGCCCTTGCGTGTTTGTCCTTCTAGATATATGCAAAGGGAAGGAATGTGTAGCAGCTTTTTCATACAGCTGCAGATGTGCAAATCATGACCACAATAGCAATAGCAGTAGTATATTATATAATTTTATTATACAGTAGCTGTGGCCACACCATACAGTATAAAGGACATAACAAAGCTGCTGTATATACCTAAGGTCAGCAGATTCCCTTTCCAAGTCTGCTGTGTGTGGATCTGAGGTCTCAGTCAGTGCACAAAAACCAGAGAGCAGCTATCAGCAAGTAGAGAAGGGAGCATTCATTATGTGGGAGAATGTGCAATAAGAAAGGTCAGTTGTGTCTCCTACTGGTTATACCGAGATATACTATTATGTATGTATATTTATTGTGGGATGTTTAACCTCTTCCTGATCACGTACTGTATGTTGTTTTATTGTTCATACTGTACAAATACACTTACACTAGGGCCAGTGTAAGTTTTGTCTGCTGATCCCCTAGACTGCGGATGGCTATGCTATGAAGATCTACAGAGCTAGGTCTCAGATGGTGTCATGGTGTCCACATCAGGAAGAAGTAAACATTCAACACAGGTACAGTTTTACGGTTCTCAAACAGCTTACTGTGATGAGTGGCCCTCTATATGTCTGCTATATCACATACTCTAAACGCTGTAAGAGGCAGGCTATAGCTTGTTACATGCTAATTATGCCCTCTTGCTGGGCATTCTACACTCGCTCTGAGATCAGGCAGATGGAAACCACATTCTACAGTAGAAATCCTGCATTTGCTTCTGACTAACCGTGGTTTCGTACATGAAGAGGTAACTCACAAGTGTAGGGAAAACATAGAATAAACAACAAAGTGGAACAGACTTGTAAGGCAGCCTGAAACTATCTTCACCGGATAAATTATGACACTGCACCTCTTATATCATTACTCTGGGAAATGAAAATACTCTATGTAATTTTAAGCCTTGCTGCATTTCCCTTAAATTATTTTTAGTATCCTGCCGGTTATTTTTGAACCTACGTTATAACACAAATTGCTTTTACTAATTTCCTTCCTTGGAAATATTACTAAGGCTATAACATCTTTCACCTGCCTTGTATCAAACCCCTCTATCTTTCCATATTGCCTCTTCATTACTTCACTACTCTCTTATCATCACATATGAACTTTAGCCCTATCTTTGTCATTAGCTGTGACATCCTCATCCTTTTACCAGAATATAAAAGCTCACACATCCAATTACATCCAATACACTTATCAGATTTTGTTTCTCTCTCTCTACTTATGCTTTAAATAGCTGTAAAATTTCACCAAATCCATGCCCCCCACACTTCCTTTACATGTTCATCTGCTTCACAAAAGTATAGAATCCAGAAAACCTCACATTATTTGTCTTCCAACTTTTTCTAAATCATTTCTATGTGCTCTATGGAATGTGTGATCTGTTTCTAACAAACTAAAATATATACAGATGTGTGCACATACACCTTTCTCAAAGGCTAGTCATATGTCAGATTTGGCATGCTCCTGAACTCTTTAACTGAGCCACACCTTGCATTTTTTTCTTAAAATGTTCTGCTTTAATCTGATACTTTATACAAATTCTTTTGCTGCAAAACATTTTTTTAATCCATCCAATTTTTTACTCACAGAGGAGCAGCTTAGCCATGCTATGCATGTTTTGCCAAATCAAGCAAAATCAGAAATGTGTATGTGGACACTTCTGTATATGTCCTCCTACTCTCTAGCAACCTCAACCTTCTGGCAAACACAAAAACATGGCTCACATTACACAGACTCTACCTTATCTGCAGCCCTTACATGTGACGACCTCCACACATCCAGGATGGAAACAATAAATGTAATGTTAATACTCCTTTCATAAAATTGTACATTCATAGTTCTATCATGGGTTTCATAACTCATATTCACATCTTTAAAAGTATCCGCTATCAGGATTTTTAACCCATTCTCTCTGCATGTTGCTGTGGTATATCGTCTGCCTGGAACACATCAACATTTCCTTGAACATTTTTCATCCTGGCTTACTCATTTCTTATCCTCTGACATCACCACCAACAGCATGGGAGATTTCAGCATCCCATTGATAGTCCACATTCTCCTTGTGTCTCCAAACTACGCTCTCTAGAATAATCTCTTAGCCTCTCGTAGTGGACTGACTGTTACTTGTTGGGATAGCAACTGCATTTATCATGTATTCATTAGACTATGATCAGTTTCTGATTTCCATATCACTCCTTTCCCTCTCCATAATCAAAACCTAACCTTTCCACCCTCTCCTCCAGAACAGTGACCTCTCTGTTATTGAACTCTAACAAGCCTCCTCATACCCACAGAAATATTTACTCTATTAACAGTGAATAGCTTTCCGTCTCTCTGGCAAAACAACTTTTACCAATTTCTGCATTCTCTGAACCACACCTTAACCAAAATCCTGAAATTGCCCTTGATTAAGTGGTTCCACCTACTCTTCTGTCTCACTAGTAAAGTAGTATATTATTAGTGTGATTCTCATACTACTAATGTCTCCATCACATATATACAGTAGCTGTCTACCAATCCTTTGTAAAAGTTCTGGACGCTGCTAAACATGCTTCTAATCTCAAATCTCTGCTCAAACCTCTAATCCAAAATGGCCTTTTACAAAATGCATTTAAAACAATTCACCCCTCCTACACCAAACTCATAGGCTACAATATCGTGTTTAATATCTTGCTTTCTACTTCAAGGACAAGATTTATAAGATCAGATATGAAATAGCATGCTCTTCCTCAGCCAGCAACCTATACTCTTGTCTCAACTTCTTGCCCTACTAACTATCCTCTTGATACTATGGGGGTCATTCTGACCCGATCAAACTCTGCAGTTTATCGCAGCGCAGCGATCGGGTCAGAACTGCGCATGCGCTGGTGCCGCAGCGCGCCGGCTCATGCCGGATGGCCGAAGGATGTTGTTGAGCTATGATCACCTCTAGCTGATTGACAGGCAGATGCAGTCGCTGGGAGGGGGGGCGGAAAGGTGGCACTTGGCTGCCATTTTGTGGTCGCAGTCCAGCCAATGCAGGTGTGGCTGGACCCTGCGGGGGGGCAGGACGCAGTGGCTGCGTGATGTCACATGCAGCTGCTGCCAGCTGGGGAGTGACAAGTAGCTCCCAGCCAGCACGCTAAAGCTGCGCTGGCTGGGAGCTACTCCTGAAGTGCAAAAGCATTGTCGCTGTGCAATGCTTTTGCACTCCTTTGGGGGGGAGGGGGCGGCACTGACATGCGGGGCAGAATAGCCCTCTGCTTGGCATCCCCCCGCATCTCTATTGTCAGCTTGGAATGATCCCCTATATCCTCACAAATCAGATGAACTTAGTTTTCTGTACTTATTCCAACTCAACCTTAACTAAAATGTCTAATCTCTCTCCAGGTATACTTTCATTATTCAGCATGCAGTGATTACACATATTCTTTAAAAAAAACTATATTTTTAATCAAACTCTCTCTGTTCTACTGACCTACACTCAGCTTTCATTTCTCAACCCCCCCAGCTACTTGAGAGACTTGACTACAGTAACCTCACGCAGCATATTGGACCCACTTGAATCAGACTTTTGTTTTCAACACTCCTCAGGAACTGCCCTGCCTGAGGCGGTGGATGATTTGCTGCTAAGTCTAAAGACCATTATTTACTCCTTATTTATCTGGATATCTCTGCTATATGTGGCATTGCGACCATTCTCTACACATGTCTTCAAAACACTGTCCTATCCTGGCTCTCATCTTACTTACAGTATCAAATCACTCCTTCAGTGCTCTCTTCTCTGGATTCACCTCCTCTCCACTTCCTTTATCAGATACATTCCACATGGCTCAGTCCTATGTCATCCAGTTTCTACATCAATACCACCTATCTTGGCAAACTGATACCCAGAATGATGGATGATGTTCTGTAGATGAGTTTAAGGAGTTTGAATTGGAACCTGTAGTAGTCATGGAGAAAGTTTACTGATGGTCAGTGATGTAAGGAGGAAACTTAGTGTCAAGAGAGAAAAGTCAGCATATCAGCAGTATTGTGGATCAATTAAAGTGGCAACAGAAGGAGCTATCAGTAGTCAGGCAAATATAGTGAGAGAGTGGTATCAGGGTTGAGGGTTTTTATAATCTGGCTGATGATAATGATACAGGAGTGAAAAAGGCAGGTTTGACAGAGGAACTGTAGTTTGTGATTGGAATCAAGTCAATGGCACATACTGTAATTGATTCCATACTAGACTGTCCTGGTATACAAGACAGTTGCTGGTTAAAATATTTTTCATATCTGGGATTTATTGTATAGGATCCCAGTTCTGTTCTGTTTCCAAATCACAGTAAGGGTTCTCAATTAAGTTTAATTTCTGGTATTATAGGAATGATGTCCATATCTAGGTATGATAGTAATGAGGTCCATATCTAAGTATTATAGTAATGAGGTCAATATCTAGGTATTATAGGAATGAGGTCCATATCTAGGTATTATTGTAATGAGGACCATATCTAGGTATTGCAGTAATGAGGTCCATATCTAAGTATTATTGTAATGATGTCCATATCTAGGTATTATAGTAATGATGTCCATATCTAGGTATTATAATAATGATGTCCATATCTAGGTATTATAGTAATGAGGTCCATATCTAGGTATTATAGTAATAAGGTCCATATCTATGTAGTATACTAATGAGGTCCATATCTAGGTATTATAATAATGACGACCATATCTAGGTATTACAGTAATGAGGTCCATATCTAGGTATTATTGTAATGAGGACCATATCTAGGTATTATAGTAATGAGGTCCATATCTAGGTATTATAGTAATGAGGTCCATATCTAGGTATTATAGCAATTATGTCCATATCTAGATTTATAGTAATGAGGTTCATATCTAGGTATTATGGTAATGATGTTCATATCTAGGTATTATAGTAATGAGGTCCATATCTACGTATTATGGTAATGAGGTCCATATCTATGTATTATAGTAATGAGGTCCATATCTAAGTTTTATTGTAATGACGACCATATCTAGGTATTACAGTAATGAGGTCCATATCTAGGTATTATTGTAATGAGGACCATATCTAGGTATTATAATAATGAGGTCCATATCTAGGTATTACAGTAATGATGTCCATATCTAGGTATTATAGTAATGATGTCCATATCTAGGTATTATAGTAATGAGGTCCATATCTAGGTATTATAGTAATAAGGTCCATATCTATGTAGTTGTTATGCACACCAGTGCCTGCAGGAATGTACTGGTGTCTGAACTGTTATGCACACCAGTGCCTGCAGGAATGTACTGGTGTCTGAACTGTTATGCACACCAGTGCCTGCAGGAATGTACTGGTGTCTGAACGGATAGGTATGCAAAACAAATGAACTCACAGACAGACTGGGGAATATGACATTACGTACACAGAAGGTGATAGGGTAACAAAATAAACACAAAGTGAACAGAGAAGCCCAGAGGCTAAGAAACTGGGTGTTTCCCTAGTATTAGGAATGCTCAGATGGGAAAAGCAAGATGTTGTGTTTTAATACGTAGAGAACCCGAAATGCTGTTGCTAAGGGCAACAGCAAAACCCTAAAGGGTTACCAACGGGTGTGGCAGTAAACTCCTTGGTCAGAGATGGAATAATAGACACAAGGAGAGTCCCCACAATCCTAATCCTCACTTGCAGTGCACACGTTCATTTTACTGCCACTAAACTGACACCTGAACGCCTTGCACAGTGAGGTTGGATTTAGGCAGGCAAGTCTGAGAATACAGCCGCAAACTTGCTAAGTTCACAGAGTAGCAAAAGAACCCCAGCAAGTTAAACGACTGACTCCAGTCTTACTGCTAGGTCTGGATTGGCAGAGTGTAGTACCAAATCCCCAGGCCTATTTGCAGTAAGCAACAACAAATACAAAGCTACACAGTACTGGCTAACTTTCAGGAACTAACTAACCAACAAAGATTCAGCAGCATCTGTTTAACCTGAGAAGAGGGTTTATAAAGCAGGTGCTGTCCACGCCCCACTCAGACCTCACAGACTGTGAGCACAAAAACCAGCACCGGATTCCCTGCCGTGCACAGAGCCTGTAACCACTGCACAGCAAAAGACCCGAACCGGAGTATCAGCTGCGCTCAGGTCACTCCGCCAGCACCTGTCTCCTGGTTGCCATGACGACGTGGCAGCACAGAGCAGGAGACGCTAACAGTACCCCCCCTCTGACGAGGGGTCAAAGAACCCCTACCACCAGGTTTATCGGGGAACTGCGAGAAGAAAGAGCGTATCAGTCTGGGGGAATGAAGATCACAACTGCGCACCCACGACCGCTCCTCCGGGCCATACCCCTTCCAGTGCACCAAAAATGACAGCCGACCCTGAACCATCTCGGAGTCAAGAATCCTTTCAACAACAAACTCCCTCTGGCCACATATCAGAAGAGGGGAAGGTCTTCCACTGGAAGAAGGATTACTAATCGCCTGTTTTAAAAGGGAACAATGAAATGTTTTATTGATACCCGAAGAACGGGGCAGATCTAACTGAAATGCCACCGGATTGATAACCCTGGTGATCTTATAAGGGCCGATGAACCGGGGGCCTAACTTATGAGATGGCTGTCTCAACTTCAAATTCTTGGTAGACAACCAAACGAAGTCTCCTAATTTGAAGCTGCAGTGTCTTTTCCGCTTATCAAAAACCCTTTTGGTCACTAATGACACAGACACAAGGGCTTTCTTCACTTTCCTCCAAATACCTCTAAGGACCGAAACCACAGAGGAACCACCAGGCGTGGAGTCCAGGGGGTCAAAAGAATTGGCCTTAGGATGATGCCCATGCACACAAAGGAAGGGAGAGATCCCTGTAGCAGAGTGAGCCGCGTTGTTATAGGCAAACTCCGCCATGGACAGATGAGCAACCCAGTCAGTCTGACACTTGGAGACATAACACCTGAGGAACTGCTCCAAGGACTGGTTCACCCTTTCAGTCTGCCCATTAGACTGCGGATGGTAGCCTGACAACAAGCTGACAGAAATCTGGAGATCGGAACAAAATGCCCACCAGAATTTGGCCACAAAGTGGGATCCGCGGTCAGAGACCACATCAAGTGGCAACCCGTGGAGACGCACAACATGCAGCATAAATAATTCAGACAGGCGTCTGGCCGATGGCAGCCCAACCAGTGGAACGAAGTGCGCCATCTTCGAAAACCTGTCAACGACAACCCAGAAGGCTGTCATCCCAGAGGATTTGGGCAGGTCCACCACAAAATCCATTGAAATGTGGGTCCATTGCTTAGATGGAATAGAGAGTGGATGTAATGGGCCAACAGGAACCCCTCTAGGAGTCTTATTTCGGGCACAGGTGTCACATGCCTGAACCCACTGATCCACATCCTTAGCCACCGAGGGCCACCACACCGCCCTAGATAGCAACTCCCGAGTTCTGGCAATACCCGGGTGACCTGCCGACTTCTTGGCATGGAATTCCAGGAACACTCGCTGTCTTAACCTAGGAGGCACAAACAAAAGACCTACTGGAAGGTCTGGAGGAGCCTGCTCCTGTGCTCTAAGGACTAATGACAAGAGGTCCTGGGTAATGCCCACTTTAATACATGATGGGGACACAATGGGCAACGGCTCCTCGGTGGTCTCCTGGATTGGAGCAAAACTCTGCAAGAGCGCATCAGCCTTGATGTTTTTTGACCCAGGGCGATATGTTATCAAAAAATTAAAGCGAGCAAATAACAAAGCCCATCGTACCTGCCTGGCATTGAGACGCTTTGCTGACTCTAAATATGCCAGATTCTTATGGTTGGTGAGAATTGAGACCACAAACTTAGCCCCCTCAAGCCAGTGTCTCCACTCCTCGAGTGCATCCTTAATAGCCAACAATTCCCGGTAACCCACGTCATAATTCATCTCGGCAGGCGAAAATTTACGGGAAAAGTAAGCACAGGGATGAAGGTGATTATCAGACACTCCCATCTGAGAGAGCACTGCCCCAATACCCATCTCAGAGGCATCCACCTCCACCACAAAAGGACGCTCTGGATCTGGGCAAAAGCCGCTTTAGCCTCACAAGACCAGTGAGCAACATCTGCCCCTTTCTTAGTGAGTGCCACCAAGGGCGCCACTATAGACGAAAATCCAGCGATAAATCGTCTATAAAAATTCGCAAAGCCCAGGAAACGCTGAAGCGCCTTCAAACTAGTGGGCTGCACCCAATCCAGGACTGCCTGTACCTTGGAACCCTCCATTTGGAAACCTTCTGGGGAGATAATATATCCTAGAAATGCGATTTGCTGAACTTCAAATTTCCACTTCTCCAGCTTTGCCCCAAGCCGGTGGTCTCTGAGTTTCTGGAGGACTAAGCGTACATGCTTCCGATGTTCCTCCAGGGAATGGGAGAAGATTAGGATGTCATCTAAGTATACAACTAAGAATCTATCCAAATATTCCCTGAGTACATCGTTCATGAAATACTGGAAGACTGCCGGGGCATTACAGAGCCCAAAAGGCATCACCAAATATTCATAATGCCCTGAGTGGGTATTAAAGGTAGTCTTCCATTCATCCCCCTCTCTTATTCGGATTAGATTGTACGCCCCGCGTAGGTCAATCTTAGAAAAAATGGTGGCAGTACGAAGCTGGTCAAACAAGACCGAAATGAGAGGCAGTGGGTATGAGTTTTTAATCGTGATACGGTTCAATTCCCTGAAGTCGATGCAGGGTCGCAACGAACCGTCCTTTTTACCCACGAAGAAGAACCCCGACCCAACTGGAGACTGTGAAGGTCTGATAAATCCCTTAGCCAAGTTCTCCTGAATGTACTCTGCCATAGCCTGAGTCTCAGGACGTGACAGGGAGTACAACCTGCTCTTGGGAAGCTTAACATTCGGCAACAAATCAATGGCACAGTCATAGGGGCGATGGGGAGGTAGTACCTCTGCAACTTTTTTGGAGAACACGTCCGCAAAATCTTCATAACACCCTGGCAATCCTGGCAAACTTAGCTGCGAGAGCCTGACTGGAAGGCTCAAGCAACTCCTGAAACAATCAGTACCCCCACTAAGAATCTCCCCAGAGACCCAGTCAAATTGAGAATTGTGGGCCCTTAACCAGGGTAACCCCAACACCAATGGGGCAAAAGTACAGACAGTCACATAAAAGGACAATTTTTCAGAGTGTGTGGCTCCAATAAACAAAGAAATCTGGCTAGTGCAAGAGGTAATTTTACCTTGGGATAATGGTTCCCCGTTTAACCCACAAATCTCAATTTCCAATGCCAAGGGTACTAAGGGAACAGAGTGTTTCAGGGCGAATTGGCGGTCATAAAAACCCTGTCGGCCCCACTGTCCACAAAGGCCTCAGTCTTGACAGTTTGACCGAGGATCTTCAAGGTCACCGGAATGATAAAAGTCTTCTTGGGAAATTCTGACTTCTGGCCTGACAGGATATTTCCCATCACCCTCAGGCCCTGAAGTTTTCCGGCTTTTCTGGGCATGATACTACCACATGACCTTTATTCCCACAGTACAAACACAACCCCTGCTGTCTCCTCCGTGTCTTCTCACGCGAGGAGAGGCGGGTAACCCCAATCTGCATAGGCTCCTCGGAAAATTCATCAGAGTCTGAGGTTCCCTTGGGAAAGAAGGAAACCTCGGTCTCCCTTTCAAGCCTACGCTCTCTCAGCCGTCTATCCACCCGGATGGATAACTGCATGAGCTGATCCAAGCTATCAGGCAAAGGATATTGTACCAGTTGGTCTTTTATCTGGTTAGAAAGACCTCTTCGGTACTGGTGTCTCAGGGCTGGGTCATTCCACTGGGTATCATGGGCCAACCTCCGAAACTCTGTACAGTAAACCTCAACTGGCCTTCACCCTTGCTTAAGGATCGAAATCTGAGCCTCGGCTGAGGCTGTCTTGTCAGGGTCATCATACAACATGCCCAGTGCCGTAAAAAAAGCATCAACACTTTTAAGCGACGGACAGTCAGGCTGCAACCCATATGCCCAGACCTGTGGGTCTCCTTGTAGCAAGGAAATCACTATGCCCACCCGCTGAATCTCCGAACCAGAAGACTGAGGCCTAAGCCGGAAGTATAGCTTGCAGCTCTCTTTGAAACAAAAGAACTGCGAGCGATCTCCAGAAAAACGATCCGGGAGATTTACTTTCGGCTCCTTAACCCCTGAAGGTGCTGCTGCTGCGGGAGCTCCGCCAGCGGCCTGGGAGGTGTGCATTTTAATGGACAAATCATTACATTGTCGAGTCAGGACCTGCACCTGATCGACCATCTGTTGCAACGTATTTTGAGGGGTATGCTCCATATTCCCACAAAATTTCAACAGGAGTATTAGGCTGCTGAATATGTTATGCACACCAGTGCCTGCAGGAATGTACTGGTGTCTGAACTGTTATGCACACCAGTGCCTGCAGGAATATACTGGTGTCTGAACTGTTATGCACACTAGTGCCTGCAGGAATGTACTGGTGTCTGAACGGATAGGTATGCAAAACAAATGAACTCACAGACAGACTGGGGAATATGACATTACGTACACAGAAGGTGATAGGATAACAAAATAAACACAAAGTGAACAGAGAAGCCCAGAGGCTAAGAAACTGGGTGTCTCCCTAGTATTAGGAATGCTCAGATGGGAAAAGCAAGATGTTGTGTTTTAATACGTAGAGAACCCGAAATGCTGTTGCTAAGGGCAACAGCAAAACCCTAAAGGGTTACCAACGGGTGTGTCAGTAAACTCCTTGATCAGAGATGGAATAATAGACACAAGGAGAGTCCCCACAATCCTAATCCTCACTTGCAGTGCACAGGTTCAGCTTATTGCCATTAAACTGACACCTGAACGCCTTGCACAGTGAGAATGGATTTAGGCAGGCAAGTCTGAGAATACAGCCGCAAACTTGCTAAGTTCACAGAGTAGCAAAAGAACCCCAGCAAGTTAAATGACTGACTCCAGTCTTACTGCTAGGTCTGGATTGGCAGAGTGTAGTACCAAATCCCCAGGCCTATTTGCAGTAAGCAACAACAAATACAAAGCTACACAGTACTGGCTAACTTTCAGGAACTAACTAACCAACGAAGATTCAGCAGCATCTGTTTAACCTGAGAAGAGGGTTTATAAAGCAGGTGCTGTCCACGCCCCACTCAGACCTCACAGACTGTGAGCACAAAAACCAGCACCGGATCCCCTGCCGTGCACAGAGCCTGTAACCACTGCACAGCAAAAGACCCGAACCGGAGTATCAGCTGCGCTCAGGTCACTCCGCCAGCACCTGTCTCCCGGTTGCCATGACGACGTGGCAGCACAGAGCAGGAGACCCTAACAGTAGTATAGTAATGAGGTCCATATTTAGGTATTATCATAATGATGACCATATCTAGGAAGTATAGCAATGATATCCATATATAGGTATTATGTAATGATGTCCATATCTAGATTTATAGTAATGAGGTCCATATCTAGGTATTATAGTATTGATGTTTATATCTAGGTATTATATTAATGATGTCCATATCTAGGTATTATAGTAATGAGGTCCATATCTAGGTATTATAGTAATGATATCCATATCTAGGTATTATAGTAATGATGTCCATATCTAGATTTATAGTAATGAGGTCCATATCTAGGTATTATAGTAAAGATGTTCATATCTAGATATTATAGTAATGATATCCATATTTAGGTATTATAGTAATGATGTCCATATCTAGATTTATAGTAATGAGGTCCATATCTAGGTATTATAGTAAAGATGTTCATATCTAGATATTATATTAATGATATCCATATATAGGTATTATAGTAATGAGTTCAATATCTAGGTATTATAGTAATGAGGTCCAGATCTACAGAAGGTATTATAGTAATTAGGACCATATCTAGGTATTATAGTAATGCGGTCCATATCTAGGTATTATAGTAATGAGGACCATATCTAGGTATTGTAGTAATGAAGTCCATTTCTTAGTATCACAGGGGAGTCCGAGATTGCCGGATGTGGGGGATAACGGGCTGATCTCAAACTTTTTTTTAAGGGGCAATCACTTTCATGGCTTTGTTTTGCCTTGTAAGTCATTGCCCCTTTAAGGAAACGTCAGAGATCGGTTGGCATCCTGCTTAAACAGAGATATCAGGCGCCATTACATCCCTCTGCAAGTATGAGTCATGTTGTTTTTTTCCTATTAAGGAATGAGGGGCTGCTATTACTAGATTTTAAGACCACTGGGGGCCTATTGTCAATGGAGGGTGAGGAATTATTTTATAATAGGGACCTATGGACATGGGGGCATATGTGTGCAAAACACACCCCTAAATATATATTTTTAAATAAAATATTGTAATATATTAATACAAATGTTTTTTAAACTTTAATAAGTAATAAATAAAACACCAAATCTGAGAATTTTTTTTGGGGGGGGAGGAGGGGGGAATCATCAGTTAAGTGGTCAATAGTTCTCCAGCTCACACGTAATCAGCATTTTTTCTCAATTCTCATTAGTGCAGACAGTCAGTGGCTGTTTGCTTTCACGTATGTAATACCACATCACTCTTATCATTCAGATATTGGCAGAAAGTGTCCAGGGACAAAATGCAGCTATTGTATGCTCTCCACACATTTGGAACACTGCCACATCCTAGATTTACAACATTAAACCACTGAGCTCACATAAGCAGTAATCAACATGTAGGCCGGGATGTAATGGGAGCTGATAACGCCACCTGGGAAATTATCGCACCACATCAAACATTACACATGTGCATCTATTTCCCGGATCTCAGCCAGTGTAATGGTGTGATCTATTCTCCGGCTTCTGCATATCGGATCCGAGTTGTTGTGGTATTTAGACTAGAAGATGTCCGATATTTTCGGACCAAATGGAATGTGTTTTTTAGTAAAGGAGGAACACAGTGTCAGAGAAAGTCACCCATTGGCTCCAAAAGTCACAAGATTAATGCATTACACATCCTAAATAATCCCCAGTCCTCCAGGACGCACAAACAGCTTATGCTGATTTAAATAATATGCGGCATGGCTATATTTAGTGTGTAATTGCATCTGAACCAGGACACCAAATTATTTTATAGTGTTTGGCTGGAATACACTGTAGCATAACATTTTGTATGCAGATACAGGAGGTAAAGCAGATATGATCGCTGCTGTGCATTTTCACAATGTGGGCGATCAGATCTGAACTGCGTCGGACGGATACAATGGGAATTGGTGGTCAGCGACAGGAAGGTGCGAATGATCCATTCGCACGGCATTAGCAAGGTGATTGACAAGAAGAGGCCGTTTGCGGGTGGCAACTGACCATTTTCAAGGCGTGTCAGGGAAAACACAGGCAGGCTCAAGCGTTTTCAGGGAGGATGTCTGAGGTCAGCTCCGGCCCCGATCAGCAGCTCAGCTACACATGCGATCGCACACTTGAACAGCTAAAATGCACTCTTTCTGTAGGTGGCGAATATCTGATCATAGAGCAGCAAGAAACGCAGCCCAGCGATCAGATCTGAAATAGGCGCGCAGCTGCTATTGCATACAGAATACAGGCATGCAGCATATCATTTTAAACAGCAGGAGCTGCTTGTGCATCCTGTTCTCATCGTTTTGCTTCTTAAATTAAAAAAAATGCGAATATGATGCACAGGTAGCTCCTTCAGTTTAAAATGCTATGCAGCATGTGTATTACAATTACACACAGAACATAGCCATGCTGTATATCATTTACTGTACATCAGCATAAGCTGATTGTGCATCCTAATACATCTCTTTGTTTATCAGATGCATTTTCCTGTGCAAAATGTGCAAAAATGACATATACACTACCGTATTTTCAGAGATGAAAGTTTTATTTCTGTCAAAATGTATTGAAAAGTTTTTATTTTTGCAAATGTGCTTGAAAAGTTACTCATAATTGATTTCCAACATTTTCATAACCATCTCGGCCAATAAAACCCACCTCTAAATACTTTGAGCGTTTTAGAGCTGTTTTGTGTCCGACTTGCAATATCGGACTCTATTACATCGGCCGAGTTGTATACTTACCATGGAAAAAACATCTGGTTCTGACTTTTTATCAGGTGCTCTACTTTACAGCCCAAAGCGTCCGAAATATCTGGTTTGCGGCTGCTAATACATTAGATGACTTTGCAAAATGCCTGATGAATGTGGCTATAGCAGCAAACATTGGACATTTTTCCATTAACAACTCCCATCACATCCCAGCCATAATTACCAAAGACTATGAAAGATTAAGCTTTCTTATGAATGATTACATACAGTATTGTAGAAGTTGAATTCAAAGCCAGTCACTTCTAGCATCTCCACTTCATTCAGGAGAACATCAGACACCATTCCAGATCTCTGATGCTCACAGATGAGACGGAAAACATTTTTCCCAGTACTTAAACAGAATCTCAATACTCCTACCAAACTACAGCATGCCACATTCATTATATTGTAGGGAATGTATTGGTTTTACTACAGTTGTCCTCACACAGAGACGTGAAGACCAGTACACAATGCAGGCATTACTAACTTACCAGCAGACACATTACAGCTTCACATCTGACAAAATGGTAACTAGAAGTCATTATTATTATTATTATTATTATTATTATTATTATGATCCTTTATTTATATGGCACCACAATGGATCCACAACGCCCAGTAACAGAGTACATAGAGAAATAAGCAAAACAAGAAAACAGCGACCTATAGTTCAAGACAAATAGGATAACTACAGGGGGAATGCAGTTTAAATACCGGCTGATGGGATCCTGGCGTTCAGGAGACCTACACCAGAAACCAAACAGCTGGTGAAATACAGACGGACGGAATCCCGACCGCCACAGTTTATTCCCACTTGGTTGGTAGATCCAAATTTCCAACCGAGTGGGAATATAACCTGTGGCGACCAAGGAGTTGCGAGCGTAGCGATCCTGCGAGGGGACTCACTGCCTCACCGCTGTCGGTATACAGACAGCTGGCATCCCGCCTGCCCGTAAAAAAAAACGAACCTACGGGGTATATAAACATATCTACACCAGCAGACAACGCTGAAATAAGTATTAGGGTGGTAGAAAACCAAGGGATGTGCTGCCTTCAAAGGAGCGTGGAGTAGGAGATGGTTTAAGAACGGCACATAATGAAAGGGGGCCCTGATCTTGAGAGCTTACATTCTAAAGGGGGGGTGGCAGAAAGGCAGGAGTGACACAGATGGGGTGGACAGTGAGAGTGGAACAGAGGGTTGCGATGAGAGATATAAAAAAGAGAGAACCAGCAGTGGCTATAAAAATAGTAACAGGATGGTTTGTATGCAAATAAAGACAATTTATTAAAACATTAAAAAGAAATACAAAATTAGAGCCACGATAAGTGAGATCCCAGTCAGTAGATAATAGAGCCACTACATTTTCTGTATTAATCAGTCTGCTTGGCTAGGTCGCTCTTTAAAGATAAGTGATATTACTTTAATAGGCAGCAATTACCATAGATGTATAGCAGTCCCTGTAGAATATCCTCCATTAAACAATGATGTGGGAGGCCAAGTGCTTGTCCTGGTAAATGGTGCTGCAGTAAAGTCCGTAAAGAAAACAGAGTCTAATAAAATACCAAGGCTTGGATGTACAGGCAGAGGTGGCTCAGTGATGGTGCAGTGGATCCAAATGTTGCTCAACGCGTTTCACTGGAACTATCCTCCAGATTCCTCACATGCACCCCAGGGGCGTTGGCGCAGAAAAGAAGGAAAATCAGTAATGCCAATGTTCTCATTATCTTCATCTTATCTCATGGCTTAACATATGTATAAAGGTGGGCATGAATAATTAGATATGCCAGCATCCCCCAGCTCGTAGGATCCAGTAGTAGTGCCCACTAATCAGTAATGCCCCAGTCACTAGTGGTTTGCCAAAATGCAGCGAGTATGAGTGACCACAATATCCTCACTATGACTGACCCCAACTAAGAGGAAAGTGAGGGCTGCAGGTAGACATTTAGGGAATCTCAGATATCTGACCCATCTCTAGAAAGCATGAGGCAACAAGCAGGCAGCAGCCTATCTAAGATGGGGGCAGGGAATGTGAGCTATCGGGAAGGTTTACGGATGGTGTAATGGATATCATTACTGCCTCACAGCACTAAGGTCATGGGTTCTATTCCCACCTTTACCCTAACTTTGGAGAGTTTGTATATTCTCCCGTACTTGCGTGGGTTTCCTCCGGGTACTCCGGTTTCCTCCCACAATCCAAAAATATACTGGTAGGTTAATTGGATCCCAATGAAAAAATGAACCCTAGCATGAATGTGTCTGTGTCTACAAGTGATAGGGAATATAGATTGTAAGCTCCACTGGGGCAGGGACTGATGTAAATGGTCAAATATTCTCTGCACACCGCTGTGGAATATGTGTGCGCTATATAAATAACTGGTAATAAATAATAATAATAAGGTTTAATGTACAGGGTAGCCAGAAAGGTAGTGTTAGGCGCCGAGGGTCCGCTCGTCAGTGCGGCCGGCGCCTAGCAACGGTGACGCCACTGTCGGATCGTGTTCCCCGTTGCTGGGTCTAAGTTTATATCATCACTGGTTTCCTGGCTGTGTAGCATGCAGCTGCACGGCATGTTGTAATTATCACTCATCTGTTTCTCTGGCCATGCAGCTTGTCAGCTGCATGGCATTTAATCCAATCAGCCTCCAAACAGCTGATTGGAAGACTCTCTGTTAAAAGCACTCCCAGGACTCCTCACAGACGCCGGTGATAGCTTCCTGTTTGCCTGATTCTGCTGCAGAGAGAGTTCCCAGTCCCGGTCTGTTCGTTTGTTCCTGTTCTCAGTGATCCTGTACTCGGAAGTTACCATCTGTTCCTGGAGTCTGATCGAGCACCTTTAACATCTGGTGGCGTTCGTGAGTCGCGGCGCAGCCGTGTGTTGCGGCTTGTCCGCTACTATTTATTATTGTGTTTATTTTGAGTTCTGGAGCTTTGCGGAGGATTCCGCTTCCACAAGATCCACTCTGGTGTCCAGCGGTGCCGGATAGGAGTGTCGGATCCGTGGATCTTTGGTTGTTCTTTTTCCCTGGCGGCTAGTCCGCACATACCTTTTGATTTAGTTTAGTTAGCTTGTAACCCCTGGCTTGGTTGCTTAGTCAGAGGGCCCCTTGTTATCACCCTGTCTCGGACTTCCCCTTGTCTCCCATTAAGACCTGCGGGGGCATCGGGGTTGGGCAGACATAATCCGCCCTTCGAACGCGGCTGCCATGGGCTCAAGCAACCATAGTCTCGCAGGGGATTTCTGATAACACGGGCGAGACAACGGAGTTAGGGCGCCAGGGGTTACTAGGCTCTCCAGCTCCCACAACCTGTATTTCATTCCTGTACTCAGATCTCTGCCATAAGATCTTCTCCAGTCTGGAGTACAGGAATCGTAACAGGTAGAAGGGATAGACCAGACAAGCAACATGTCCAACTGATGTCTCCAGGAAGCTTTCATGCGTAACTGGTGTCAATTGCCCATGAAACCCCTTTGGACACTCACCGGGGTATGGACCATACCCTGAAGTGTCTGACACAGAACTTGTCCTGCCCTGGAATGTAAGATTACTCCAAGACCAACTGTAAGTTCTTGGATACTTCAATGCTCGGGCTTCCTCCAGGTCTGTGCCCATAGTTGAGCCCTTACAGCAAATGGCTGTGGACATTGTAGGTCCTGGGCTGTGCCCAGGAGATCGGGGAAGACCTGCATCCTTTCCACGGTGAATGCCACATGGGGTATCGAGACTTGTGCTCTGTCCGCCATCATCATTTCTATGTTAAAGTCCTGTTAATAAATAATTCACTTTGCACTGCAGTGTTGGATTGGACATCCATATCTAGATAATTATTTCAAAATATATTTCCATATCAGTGATGTGAAGGAAAGAGAAGAACAAATTAGGATATCCAGGCATCAGAGATCAGGAAAAGTAGAGTTGTCATTGGTGAAAATTGGAAACTCTAAAGGGAGAGAAGATGATGAGTTCCATATTGGACATGTTGAGTTTGATTGCATTTTTGGAAATATTAAGAGGCAGGTAATGTGTCATTAACATAGTGATGGTATTAGAGGACCAAAGAGAGGTGTAATATGAAAAGGGTAAAGGGACCATTAGTTATACTTTTGGTTCCACAATAAGTAGAGGGAGAGTAGATGAAAATGAGCTGAAGGTTAAGGAGCAGTTGGAGACCTAGGAGGTGAACCAGTCTATGATGGTGTAATGATGGGCAATGGATTGAAGGGTGTGCAGGAAAAAAAATGTGGTACACAGTGTCAAATGCCACAAAGAGGTTTAGTATGATGGTCAAGAAACTATTATAATTGTCAGAAAGGAAAGTGCTTGTGACCTTCTTAAGTGAGTAACCTTTGAGGGTTGGATTGGACTGAAGCCTGACTGGAGTGTGCTCTGAAGGGAAGGAAGTTAGAGGAGGCTGATGAGCCAATTATAGTTGAGCCACTTGGCTAATTTGACAGCAGAAAGGAAGAGATAGATTGAGTGGTAAAAAAGTGAGAACTGATCTGCAGTAACATTAATCTTACTAAGTAATTAAATGTTGTGCAGGTGAAACAAGTAACTATTACTGTTGTTGTTTTCACAGGGACATGTACTGTACTATAATAGTGATTTGTAAAATGAAATTTGAGAACCAAACTTTATGGACAGAATTAATCCTGATTGGATTTCCACGGAATTTACAGCTTTGTGTTTTGCTTTTTGTCTTTTTTTTACTAGCGTACACACTGACCCTTTTGGGTAATGGTTTTCTGACATTTGCCATTATCACCAGTCCTCAGTTGCACACGCCTATGTACTATTTTCTTTGCAATTTAGCCTTTCTGGATTTGTGCTACTCATCGAGTTCTCTTCCAAAAGCGTTACTAGATGTATTTTCTAATCAAAGGAGAATCTCGATCATTGGGTGCCTGGTACAGATGAAAACTGGTCTGTTTCTAGGATGTACCGAGTGTATACTACTGGTAGTGATGGCGTATGACCGGTATATCGCCATTTGCTTTCCTCTGCATTATTCCATAAATATGAATTGGAGGACATGTAAAATTATTACAGTTATTATGTGGTCAGGGGGTTTCATTTCATCAACTATTTCCAGCGGCAAGCCTCTTGTGTTCTGCAGAGAAAACACATTGGACCATATTGTCTGTGAGGTACTGGCCGTTCTAGATCTGGCGTGTGGTGATGTCACCTTTTCTAAAGCAGCTCTATTTTTTCAAAGTTTAATTATACTGGTATCACCATTTGTTTTTATCGTGGTCTCCTACATCTGTATCATTATATCTATATTACACATCCGCTCAGCAGGTGGAAGGTCTAAAGCTTTTTCAACATGTGCTTCCCACCTGACCGTGGTGTTTATGTTTTATGGGACCAGTCTAACCATCTACATGGGACAAACCAAACGTTTGGCATCCATCATAAAGTACATGTCAGTGATATATGGTGTTGTGACACCGGCGTTAAATCCTTTCATTTACAGTGTGAGGAACAATGAGGTGAAAGAAGCTTTTAAAAAAATATTGATCAAATATTCTGCAACACGGACGGTATAATTATTTCAATTACAACAGATATTAAATTCACTTACACACTGTAGAATTATTACACAGGGCAGAAAAATAATTATCTGTGAACATAAAATGATTTACCTCTACGCCATGAACTGCAACAACCTCCATGGTAATTTGGAAGGTGTCAGGATATCCTGGATCTTTCTGATACAAATTTTAACTGTCCAAAATAAACCAATACCCTTTATACAGTATATTAACTCTAATAATATTGTTAACGTTTATTGGTAAGGTACCACAACGTTTCTACAGTGTACAAAGTAACATTCTTACATGATCTGGGACGCGGTATTGATGTAGCTTTGGTAGACCGCACTTACATCGACACCGCTAGTTAAACAGAGCCTTGATATCGTCCGGGGTTAGATAGACGCGTATTTTAAATAGATAGAAATTAGTCGACAAATGCATTAGTACGACGTGTAGATGATCGAATTATTAAGTTAGACATACCATAGTGTTCGTCATAAGTAGCCTAGACAGAACATATATCGACAATGTGAAGTCCGACAATATAAAAAGTTTGACAACTAAAAGATCGACATGTATAGCATCGAATTAAACCAAGCTAGACAGTTAATTGGTTGACTGGTATTTGATAGAATATTATTATATAGAACAAAACAAAGATAGACAGGTGATAGTTCGACCACTAAAAGGTCGACAAGTAGATCATCGAATTATATTAAGCTAGACATGGGATAGATCGACCACTAAAAGGTCACATGCTCATAACGCTCTCTCCAAAGGAATGGCACTACATGTTCCAGGATACCCTCTCACATCCCTGACAGCCCCCAAGGTTTGTACGCGCTCCCTGCCTGCCTGCATGGGACTAGTAGTCTGTGTGTGTGTGTGTGTCCCCTGCGCCCCGCGATGTCAGTACACCCTCATCAAGGCACAGCGTCACCCCGGTATTCATGAGACGCCCAGTGCAAGCCGCTAAACGGGATGCTCACAGCGCTCTCCCCTAAGGCATGGCACTACATGTCCCAGGCTACCCTCTCACATCCCTGACAGCCCCCAAGGTTTGTACACGGTCCCTGCCGGCCTGCATGGGACTAGTAGTGTGTATATGTGTGTGTGTTTTTGTGTGTATCCTGTACCCCGCGATGTCAGTGAGTGCGCCCTCATCAAGGCGCAGCGTCACCCCGGCATTCATGAGACCTCTCTGGATGCCTTATGTTAAGCTAACACTCGATCCTTAAACCTATAAGTAGTTTATATTTTAAAAAAAAAATCATGTCAATAATTAAAATAGCCTACTCTTTACCCCCTCAAACCAAACCCATTACTCTGATTCTGATTACCATTGGCTGGCTATGATATTTGTCAGATGATGTGTTAACTTACCACACAGCTTAACCAATCAGAATCTTTGAATCATAGGCAGTAGGATGGTTTGTTTTACATTCATTATAAAAGCAAAGTTCTGCGCCATTTTGAGAACACTGCTGCTGAGTGTGTCAGCGTGAATAATATAGCTTTACCCACTGCGTCAGAGACCACGCTGTATTCCAGTGATTTGTGACAATAAGATATTTGTCTGTCCTGCTAAGGTAAATTCCTGACTTTCCTCTAATTCTATCCTCCTAAGTTAGCCTTAAATATAGTTACAGTAGTTTTAGAAACACACAAACACACACACTCTTTAAAAATGTATCCTCCCCAAGATCTACATAATACCTAGTTCACTATCACGACCTGCAATTTTTTTTAGATTAACTTTTTCTGACAGTAGAATGCAGCAATCTACATTTATGTGTTACATCCATCTACAAGATACCCTCCGCTAACCACACCACACCTATGCCCTGCATCCATTCCAAGCAAACGTACAACTGTTACTGGTGCAGTTTGATTTGCTAATTTATCTTGTTTTGTGATAACATAGCTGTGTATTAGTGCCGTTACGCAGTCTGCTATTGATTGCATGACAGTACGTCCCCAATTACAAAATGGCGCCGCTTCAACTCCATGCTTGGCTGCCTGTTCTGCATGCTAAAGCTATCTAGCGTCACTGCACAGATACACAGCTATCAGTAGCGGCTCTTGCCACGGTCAAGCAGTACTTTTGCCCGTGGAGCCGCTGTCCCGGGTTGCCGCCGCCGAACAAGAGCCGCTACTAACTGGGATGGCGGCAGCGGTTATGAAAAGGTCCTCTCCAAGAGGGGAATCTAGATGCTTCTAGATTCCCTTCGCGGAGAGGACCTTTCTGTGCAGTGCTATGGGAGAGACATCGTGACGTCTCTCCCATAGATCAGAGAAGCGGCGCCGGCAGCGTAGACGGAGTGAAGTGGTCTGGAAGCAGGAACAGGGCTGGTAAGTATTTTTTTTTTTACTATTTGCACAGTAACTGGTGGGCACAACTACTGGGGCAGAAGGGTTTTTGATCCTGCACCGACCTAGATTCAAAATACGTTATTAATCCAATATTAGCCAGAGGTGGACAGTGTGTATGGAAATTCCTATTTGTCTGTATGGCGGTGCGCCCAGAGTCAAAGAAAATAGTTATATATGCACAAGGAGAGAAAGTATGACTCGTGTTTGGGAGCACTCTTGTCTCAATATCAAATATTAGTTGCTGGGTGATGTGCCCAACATAAGTTAAGTAGTCTTTATTCCTGCTCTCTGGGATACATAGAAATTCATCAAGACATGTACAACATAAGTAATTGTAAATAAATCAGTGGAAGGTATCTACTTCAAATTTGTGGAATGTTCAGATCTTGATTATGCCTGGATTACCGCATATTGGAAGATAGCCACATATTATGCTATTTCCGTCTGCCAAAGATCAGTACAAACTGTGTTTGTATTAATGAGCCCTGGTTGGGTTAGATATATGGGTGGGAAAACCCACACATGGATAAACAGTTCTATTTGTCGTGACGAATAGAGGTTCAAATAATAGTAGGAATGAGTGTAAGTGGTGATACTGCTGTTGGTGTTG
The DNA here is from genome assembly GCF_028390025.1 of Pseudophryne corroboree. Lineage (NCBI taxonomy): Eukaryota > Metazoa > Chordata > Amphibia > Anura > Myobatrachidae > Pseudophryne > Pseudophryne corroboree. The sequence goes on along the minus strand of NC_086447.1, from coordinate 35,511,143 downwards.
TGTCTATAGGGAAGAAAGTCCTCCTACTTCACTGGGTATTCCCTAGAAGTCACCCATCTAGGTAGTGACCCAGCCCACCTCCGTTTAGCTTCCAAGATCGGATGAGATTGGGCGTGAACGCCGGGGTATTGTCGTAGGAAGGTTGGACCCTATAGCACCAATGAGAGTGCACCGAAACGGAAGGGGGCACGCTCCCCAGAATCGTGGATGAGAGTTCACAGAAGGAAGCCAGGTTAGAAAAACGAGGGGCGCAGAGTAAGAAGATATCTGCAGGGTAGTGACGATAGTGAGTACAACACTTGGATTATATTTAAATGAATCTCTAGTATATTTGAGTATCACTTATGGTAGTGGTCGAGAGTTACACGTATGATACACACAGTTTGAAATTTGCCTTAGGCAGATTATTCGCGAGACGCCACCTGTCAATAAGAGAGTACACTCCTATGTGATGAGCCTAATTGAAAACCCCAGCAATATTGGTGACACGAATCATTAACACCAGTGCAAAGATGTTTTTTGCTAAAGCTGGTGGCACAAAATCATTAATAGATACAGGTTTATTCTGCTAAGGCATGAAATCTGAAACACTGGAGTATTGAATATCAGGATTGTATCACAATGTACCCTCAAAAAAAGAAAAAAAGAATACACTCACATGTAATCAGCCTGACTCAGTGTCCCAGTCAAAGTTAGTGACACAGGTCCTTTCACAGATATATGAGTATTTTTAGGTGGGGCTGGTAACCCAAATGCATTCAAAGGTACAGAGTTGTACTGCTATGGCATGCAATCTAACATAATAGGACATTACAAATCCCCCATTTGAACGTCAAACAGGTGAGTACCCACAAGGGATATATTGGTAATCATCCTCGCTGGAAATACCAGCAAAATTGGTTGCATGAATTTTGTCGAAGATACAGAAAAATGCATTCAAAGGTACAGAATTGTACTGCTATGGTATACAATCTAGTATAATAGGGCATTGCATATCCCCCATTTGAACGTCAAACAGGTGAGTGCCCACAAGGGATATATTGGTAGTCAGCCTCGCTGGAAATACCAGCAAAATTGGTTGCATGAATTTTGTCGAAGATACAGAAATATTCCGCTAAAGTATAAAGTCTTAATCGATAAGGTATCAAATATCAGTTGGAAAAAACAGCAAAATTGGTTACTAAATTCTTTCAGGGTTGCTGAAATATACTACTAAAATGTGAGACCTGAATCAATAGGGATCAAATATTATACAATCAATTGTCATACAGGCATGTGCCCAAGGGAAAACAGGCACGTATCCACAAGGGACATATTTGTAATCGGCGTAGCTGGAAATACCAGAAAAAGTTAGCTAAATAAATGCTTTCAGAAATACAGAAATATACTGCTAAAGCATGAAATCTGAAACAATAAGGGATCAAATGTCACCCAATTCAACATCAGACAGGCATGTGCCCAAGAGAAACTGCTAAAGCATGAAATCTGAAACAATAAAGGATCAAATATCACCCAATCCAATATCAGACAGGCATGTGCCCAAGAGGAAAACGCGTTTCACCCAGTCATGGGCTTGTTCACTTCCTTTCTGAGCTGCTCATCCAGGTATACTGTCAGGGTATTTAACTGCCCCTGCAAATTGCTGTCCGCCAATGGCTGATCATGGGGGCAGGGTTGTGCTAAAACTATAGTCCAACCGGGGGCCAGCATGGGATGCATCACTGGGGCGGACTTGAGAGACAGATAGGGAAGGGCGGAAGTTTAACATGCTATTTCCGCCCTAATGTATTATCATCATGGCAAGGGAAATAGTGTGATAATAGTGTCCCACATAGCGGAGTAGGGCTAATTGGAGTGGGTGGGAGTTACAGATGTAAGAGCTGAGTGCGGATAGCTACACTGGGCGGCATAGTTTGGTCGCGCTGTGCTGGCGGAAGCTACAGTCTGAGCTTCCGCCCCAGTCTAATTGTCCCTGGTTGCCAGGATACCCGCGTCATCATACGGCATGACGCTGGTATGGTTGTGCGGGCGGAAGCTAAAATCTAAGCTTCCGCCCGTCGAGGACTTTGTGTTGGTGGGTTGCTAGGATACCCACGTATGCAGCGTTAGATCCCTCATAAACTTAATGTTGGTGGGTTGCTAGGATGCCCATGTGATCTGAATCTGGTGAACATTAATGCAGGCTGAATCGGGAATAGGGAAATATAATGTTAAGAAAATACAGCTGCCATGATCACTTGGAAATGATATAAACATGCACTGAATGGGGAAGGAATGTGAAAAAGTGTTGTGAGGGGAAAATCCCTGGGATTGACCGAGATGATAAAGAGTAAAAGTATGTAGGACAAGTGTGACAATGAGGTATGAACCCTGTTGGAAATGACAAGAAGAAAAGGGGGAGATTTGATGGGTGAATATATGGTTAGAGAATACAGTAAGGTGCCAGTAAGTACGTGTGCATTTGGGTTGATGTTTAAAACCATGGAATGAGTGAACTGTGAATAGTGGTGCGAGATGTTAGATGTGTCAAAAAGTGGGGGGATGAAGTGTGTGCTGAGGAAGCGATACATGGGCAAAAGAACAGAAACGAGGCATCACTGTGAAGTGATATGAGTGTTGTTGTCATCCGCGGGTTAGGCAGAGAATGTATATTTGAACAAGAAGACTTGTAGTGGAGACAGTGCATGGGTGATTGTAAAGAGTGAATCGTGTTGGATATAGGACATTGAGGGGGGATGAGGTATGTGCTGTGAAAACCGTGCGTGGGTGATAACAAACAGATCAGACTGTGCGGTGGTATGGGTAGTGTCATCAATGGCGTGGGTAGTGGAGGGCCAATTTGGGTAGATAATATTTATGGAACAAAGAAACAAAAACACAGAAAAACAATTCATGGAAACAGTGCATGGGTGTTAGCAAAAAGGTAAATCAGAAGGATGCCTGTTGGATAATAAGAGGTGATGCCCTACATGGCGTGGATAGTGATGGGCTGGGTTAGGCAGAGGATATTTAGTTGGATGGGGAGATTATAGATGTATGAGGTATAAGTGAATCACAGTAAGAGAGTATTACATATTTAATTCATATGAAAACACTAAAATTAATGGTCTCATTAAGGCCATTAGGTCGGTGTCCATTCAACCTAAAGGTCCATTCGCTTTCTTTTTTCAAGAGTTCTTTGGTGATGTCTCCGCCCCTAATTCCCAGATGAATTTGCTCCAAACCAAAGATCTTAAGATCCTTCTGACGATCCTTATGAAAGGTATGAAAATGTCTGGCAACTGTGGTTAGCTGCTTCATCCGGACAAGGTCCATGGCAGCATTGCGACAGGTGCCAAGATGTTCCAACGCTCTTTCCTTGAGTTTACAAGTTGTCATTCCTATGTATTTGATGTTACAATCGCACGTAATGCAGTAGATAAGTGCTTGCGTGTAGCAATTGAAAAATTGTTTGATCATCATGGTTTTAACATATCTGTCCACCACTGAATTGGTTTTCAGAATATGGGGGCATACTTTGCATTTGCCGCAGGGAAACGTACCCGTCACTCTGGTGTGTGCTGATGTGCTACTAGCCATAAAATCCGGTATTTGGCTCTGTGTGGATGCATTTTTAATAAAGTGACTTCTGACCAGATGGTCCTTGATGTTTCTGGACCTTCGCCAGGTCATGTTGATTTTTGAGTCAACATAAGATGATAATTCTGCATCTGATTGTAGAATGGGCAGATGTTTCTCAATTGCCTGTTTCAGGAGTTTCCATTCAGGACAGAATGTTCCAACGAACCTGATTTTGGTGTCCTCATCCTTGGTCTTGAGCTGACGTCGGGAGATCAGAGTGTCTCTACTGGTATGGAGTGCTTCTTTTTGCGCCCGTTTGAGAGAGCGCTTACTGTATCCCCTTTCTAGGAGCCGGCTAACCAATGCTCGACTATTCATCTTATAAACCCCTACCTCCGAGCAATTACGCCTCAATCTCAGGAATTCCCCCTTAGGAATGTTTTCTATGGTCGGGGGGGAAATGTGCGCTGGTTTGAAGGAGGATGCTGTTTGTGGCAGTTTCTTTTCGATAGAGTTCTGTGGCTAGTGTGCCGTCAGAAGACTTATAGATCCGTAGATCCGGAAAGGCCACCATATCTTTGCAGATTGTATGTGTTAATTTTATATTCAAGCTGTTATTGTTGAGGTGGTGAATAAATGATAGCAAGAGTTCCTCTGTGCCATCCCAGATGATAAAAATATCATCTATATACCTGAGCCAAATTAGTACATGTTCGGTGTATATGTCATTCTGTTCATCAAAGACGTGAGTTTGTTCCCACCTTCCCAGAAATAAATTGTCGTACGTAGGTGCGCAGGCCGCGCCCATCGCGGTACCCCTCACCTGTAGGTAAAAACGATCCTGGAAGGTAAAGTGATTCTTCTCTAGTACGAATTTCAACAAATTGAACAAGAAGTGTTTCACTGCCTCGAGGCCCGTCTGGTGGTCGATACTAGTATACAGCGCTGTATACTAGTATCGACCACCAGATGGGCCTCGAGGCAGTGAAACACTTCTTGGATTCCAGTAAGGATGATGATTTCAACTCTTTACTATTCAATTTGTTGAAATTCGTACTAGAGAAGAATCACTTTACTTTTGCCTGTGGCAGTCTGTGAACAAGCTCTCCCGAGCGAAACGTACGTTGTCACTTCCGGTTCTGGTGTTCCGAACTTCCGGTCGGTGGACCGCGGACACCGGCGTCTACTTGCTAGGCTCACCCTCCACCACGGACCTTCAGCGGCGGTCTCCAATGACCAAGGGGGACATTCCACCCCTCCACCTACCATTTGGTTACGGAATTTTTGTCTGATGCCCCATCAGATGCAACATCTCCAGTAAACTCCATCTTTTGTTGCTCAAAGTCTCTCAGTTACTGTTGTGACTACATATCTTGACAAACAGAATCAATTTAAGAACGATATTTATATATATATGTGAAACATGGCAACGATGGGAACACATCAGGATTATTAATAAGCCGCATCTAGGTCTAGGTCCAGGACTCATCCTCAATTTATTATTATTATTAATATAATATTCTTCTGTACACTTAAACACAATCTATACATGGTTCCCTAATAGGTTCAGTTCTGCTCTTCTGATTTTTTGGTCGCTATTTCCCACAAGAACATTTACTACTTTTTCAGGCCAGTTCCTTGGGACCATTTTTTGAGATATTGTATATAAATTAATTTCCATTTCCTTTCCCCTCCCCCCGTTTTTTCTGTTGCTAATTGTATTGTGCAGTCGTGAATTTATCATCCAACTGATCACATACATTTTTGGCTCCAAAATTTGTATCAAACATGTGACTCTTCACCACTATAAGAAAAATGTTATCTATATAGCCACAATTACCTGACATATCCATTTTCATTGAATTTCTGGTACTCCCTCTCATTCTGTCTAAGCAATCTTGGTGGCTCTGCAATGCAGCATGTAAACAGAGCACCATTTTGCCACATGACAGGACAGTAGAAGAGTCCCTCTGCCTTCTTTCAGTCTCAGTGTTGTTTTTCACCACCCTCTCATTTTCTCATTCGATGTCCACACAGATGACAAAAAAGCAGAAGTGGTGTTTAACATAGATCTGATTCTCTTTTTCTCTCTTTTCTTCCCCACACCCATTTTTTACACATTTTTACACATTTTTTTCCTATTTTTTTCTTACACATTTTTTCTACATTTTGATTTCTGCATACCAGTATCACATCATCATTTACTCAGGACTCCTGGCCAGATCTGGATAATTTATATATACCCCAGATCAAACCTAAATCAGCCTGCAGCTGACTCTCTGTTTCCCGATTTGACTTCCAATAAGCCACCAGTACTATCCATATACTGACCCAAGGTCAACAACACTGAAAAAGACAATTTTATTCATTTTCTTTGAAGTTCAGCCCAGGGGGACCGGTGAATCTTACACCTTTGGAGACCATCAGGGAATATCAGGTGCCGCCAGTGTCTGGGTTTAAGAGCACCCAATTATTTCACCAAAAATTTGGGATCTCTCAGAGCTTTATACTTGGTTCCAGGTATCATCAAGCATGATATATCCACCTGCGGTCAAACCACAATGAGTATGCCCAACCTCGTCTGATTTTGGAAGCCAAGCACTGTGGGCCAGGTCAGTACCTGGTTGGGAGACCACCAGAGAATACTTGGTACTGCAGTTATTTATATCCTAACCCAGAACACAGGACCTGGAGCCAAAGTAGTGTTATTATTGATTATTATTTTCTATCTCAGATTGTAAAAATTTATACTTTACCAATTATTAGGGTGGAGCCCGGCTTGTTAGACAGAATAATACCCCTTCCTTCCGGTATATTGCTATTTTCATTATAAGTACAGTTTATTTTCTCGGAAGAAGGTAACGAATATATTCACATTATATATTCTTGTATCTCACTTAATCTGTCTAACACCAGAGACATACATAAAATTTCGCACAACAGAGCCATCAAGTTTGATTTGTATCACCCAAATTCGATCAATTATGTTAAAGTTGGATAGACAAACCTTTTGATAATTGATATTATCTTCATCAATTTTTTTGTCCTTTGCCCATAGCTATTTTTTTAGAGGAATATAAATAAAAGTTACTTTTTAATATTACAAGACCATATATTTCATAACAAAAGTGTGCCCCAGAAGAGACTCGTATCTTGAATCGCCTCAATGCACCTGCCTGTGATTAAACTCAGCAAGCTAAGCTATCGCCTTAGCGTGACTAAACGTCCGTCTAGGCGGAGAATCAGTTAAGATAACGGTGGCTACATCTGTATGTAGGATCAAGATGGTTTTCCTAGTCTTTGGTGTTAATGCATTGTGGATACAGTTTCTTTTAATGTATATCACAAACATTATACACTGTGTGCACAAACAGTTATGATTTATTAAGAAAATATAAAATGAAAACATTGTTGTGTTTTCAATATGGTAATCTTAAAATAAAGATAAATCATTAAACTTTTAATATCTGTTAAACTAAAAGTAATCATGTTTTATTTCCTTTAAGGACAACATTTTTAAGCTTTTAGACACAAACATTGTGAGAAATTACATTGTTACATTGGTATTGTATACTGTAGTTGTAATATATTTCTGTAAAAAAACAATCTTTATGATGAAGCTGGGGAAATACTAGTGCCATCCTAACCTGACAATTTTTATCTAATCGATTGTTAAAAATGAAGAAAATTTTTTTATTTTTTAAACAAATCTCGAGGAACGTAGTAAAAATATTTGAGTAATAACAATATAGTGAAATATTTTATTTAAAAAAAATATATATTCACTTTACTCATCTTTAATTTTTCTGTAATATTAACAATAGAGAGTGATTCATTATTAGGCATATCCAAAGTTGGCAATCTGGGCCTGTGTAGTTTTAAACTATGTGAAACATTAAGGGCCACATATACTAGACCAATATGTGTAGCGGCTGAAGTCGGGGAAATTTCCCTTTAACTCTCCGGGGAGCTTACCGGGATTGGTTCAATATGATTCAAAATGATTTAGTACAATTAGGCTTTTTTTTTAATGCAATATATCGCCTGTGATAAGTCACGCAGTGACATATCACTGACAATTAATCGCGATGCGTTCGCAGGTACCATAAGATATATATGATGGGATGGATTAGGGTGCTAGGGGGGCTGGTAGTGTCAACAGAATGCCAGTCAAACTTCCTACGACATATCGCATGCCATATATCAGGTGGGGGAGGGTGAGTGGGTGCCGTGGGTGGTGGTCTGGAGGTGCTGTGGGTGGGGGATGAGCAGTTGCGGGGTTGCCCCGGGTGGGAAGGGGTGGATGGGGTGGTGTGGCGGTAGGTACAGGTTCGGGGTCGATGTGGGTGGGGGAGGGGGTCTGGAACTATCGCAGGCGCTGGAGGGGTGTGTGCGGGTGCCGTGGATGGGGCCCGGAGCTACTGGGAGTGGGGGAGGGGTGGGTAATGCTTCTCCTGCTTCTCCACCTGTCAGCAGCTAAGCTGCTGTTCTCCCTTTGGCAGTGGCTCTCCTGGAGGCTCGCACAGCAGCCAGTCACTATTCTTCGCACCGGTGTCCCAACGTGCCGCATTACAGGGAAGATGTACGCAATAAACTACAGCTCCCAGCAGCCCAAAGGGGCGGAATTCTTCGGCGTTAAGAGCTGCTGGGAGCTGTAGTTTATTTAGTGCGTCTACTTCCCTGTAATGCGGCGCGTTGGGACACTGGTGCTGACAATAGTGACTGGCTGGCAGAACTGACTGACTGGCTGAATCAATGAAAAAGGTGAGAGTGCTGGGCACTGTCAGTGACACTACACACATGCAGCGGCGCCGGAAGCACACAACCTTTTCTCCCCCTCGGCGCCGGCAGCACAAAGCCTCCTCTCCCCCTTGGCGCCGGCAGCACAAAACCTCCTCTCCCCCCTCCCCTCCCCTGTGTGACATTCAGTGGCCGGGAGGGAGTCAAAATGGGTGGGGCTAGATGGGAGTAAGGGGCGGAGCTACACGGGACCATGCTGCAGCAGGAGGATGATCTGCTACAGCTTCGGCCAGCCAGACTTCATTAGATAAGTGTCTGGAAAGAGAGTGAGTGTGTGTGTGTGTCTGTGTATACTGTATATATGTGTGACTGTGTATGTGTGTAATGTATGTACAGTATGTATGTGTGTGTGTTTGTATATATGTAGGTGTGTATGTGTGACTGCTGCCTAATGTGTGTAAGTGTTACTGGTACAGGGGGCGTTACGTGTGTAAGCGTCACTGGTATAGGGGGTGTTACGTGTGTAAGCGTCACTGGTACAGGGGGCATTACATGTATAAGCGTCACTTGTACAGGGGGCATTACGTGTGTAAGCGTCACTGGTACAGGGGGCATTACATGTATAAGCGTCACTGGTACAGGGGGCATTATGTGTGTAAGTGTCACTGCTAAAGGGGGTGTTACTTGTGTAAGCATCACTGGTACGGGGGGGCGTGACATGTGTAAGCATCAATGGTTCAGGGGGCATTACATGTGTAAGCGTCTCTGGTACAGGGGGCATTACATGTGTAAGTGTCTCTACTACAGGGGTCATTATGTGCGCTGTGCGTTTGTAAAGTATGCAAGGGTGCAAATTTATAGTTTACAGGGGGGCGCTGTACACTCTAGCAATGGCCCTCACTGCACACCCACTGCACTGCACAGCACTGTCACCTTTTACATTGATTCAGCGTCCAGACATTACCCTCTGCGATATCACCCTCTCTATCCGCTATATTAACCACCTCGGGGCTTCCAGGCCGGCAGGCCAGGTGCTGTTTTGTGGAGTCAGGGAGTCTGGGCATCTGGGTGCGGCTGTGGTTGGGAGGAACTTCTGTGACATCACACGCAGAGCAGGCTCCGGGGTTCAGAGAGTATGCGGCGCAGGGAGGCCTATGAAAGTATTCTGCTGCGTCGCTTTCATACACATCTATGCCGTTGGCCGCAGCAGCTTTTTTTCCACCTGCGGCGCAGTTAGGGAGTGGTGATTGTTGATGCCAGAGGGGGCAGGTGGACTGGCAGCAAGACATTGGTGGTCATTCCGAGTTGATGGCTCGCTAGCAGTTTTTAGCAGCCGTGCAAACGCTATGCCTCCGCCCACTGAGAGTGTATTTTAGCTTAGCAGAAGTGGGAACGAAGGGATCGGAGAGCGGCTACAAAATTTTTTTGTGAAGTGCGAGAGCAGCTTCAGACCTACTCAGCGCTTGCGATCACTTCAGACCATTCAGTTCCTGATTTGACGTCATGAACACGCTCTGCGTTCGGCCAACCTGCTTTTTTCCGAACACTCCCTGAAAACGGTCAGTTAACACCCAGAAACGCTCTCTTCCTGTCAATCACTCTGCGGCTGCCTATGCGACTGAAAAGCATCATCGCTAGACCCTGTGTAAAACTAAATTGTTTGTTGTAATAGTACGCCGCACGTGCGCATTGCGCTGCATACGCATGCGCAGAATTGCTGAGTTTTTATCTGATCGCTGCACAGCGAACGAATGCAGGTAGCGATCAACTTGGAATGACCCCGATAGGCTCTGCAGTAAAAGGATTGTTTTTTCAAGTATCTACAGCGCAGAGACTTGATGCAGATGCAGTGACATACCCTCCAGATGCACCTTTTTGGCAGGTACAGTACCTTTTTTTTATGGTCTGTACCGATTTTTAACTCTCCAAGCTTCCATTGAAAGTATAGGAAAAGGGGCGTGACCATGCAGCTGTATTCGTGGCCACGCCCCCTTTTCGAATTTGCATCAATGTTTGTATGTAGATTGTTGGAGGGTGTGTTGCTGCAGATGCAGGGGGACTATTTTGGGGTGTGGGTCTGGAGCTGCAGCTCCATCAGTCCCATTGCTAATCCTGCACTGTGAAAACACAGCAGGCAAAGGGCAGAGCCTACCATTGGATGTAACCTGTGTGGGAGGGCGTTTCTCAGGCCAATCAGCTGTGGGCTGGGTGTGATAGACCTGCCACTAACCCAATGAGAGCTCCTAGCCACACCCAGCCTTAGGAAGGTCATAACAGTTAACTGGATTATGTAAGAAATTAAAGCTTGTAGTTATATATTCAATCTATGTTGCTAAGAGATGATTAAGGTATGTAAACAGAGGCTAAATATTAAAAAGAGAAAAAATGTTTACATTGGTATAATGACCTCTACAAAAAATATTGGGGAGGCCAATTCTTCTTAGGATTGCAGATGACAGAAGGTCAAAGCAGATAACTAGCTTATGTAATAAAACAATAATTATTAGCAATGTAAACATTAAAATATTAGATTATAATAACTGATTAAGGTACATAAATAGAGGACAAATAAACAAAAAAATTTTTTTATTGCATTCGTATTATTACCTGTAAAGGAAGATATAAGGAGACCAATTCTTGTTTGTCTTTCAGACGATGATTGGGAGGTCATAATATTTAACTAGTTTAAAAAAAATGTAGTACTGCTTTAATGTAAATATTGGTGTAGAATAATTTATATGCATTTCGAACTTTTAGCAAATGAAATAAAATTAATATAGCTATATTATAGATCCATAAATTTATACTTTTTAGATACTAAACTACATTTAAATTTTTCTGCTGAAAAATTAATTTTCATTTACTGTAGTTCATGTGTATTCGGGGGGGGGGGGGGGGGGGGGTAATTGCAAGTTTGAGAGTGAAAGAGTGGTTAATAACAATTATAATATTTATTCTGTAACATCCGCAATACTAATCTACTAATCTAATTTATACGTATCATTGATTTAATTTTGTAGTTTTTAAAGAAAATAGAAGAATTATTATTGTTGGGTTAAGAACAGTTTTTTCTTAAGGAATAGGCCAGAGTTACACAACATGTGTGTACACAAACTATGGGACTACAACATCCAGCATGCAATGAAACATTTCTTTGATTATCTTAATGCTAAAACTGTGGCAGTGCATGCTGCATGGTTTTGTTACACAGAAGTTGGTGAGCCAAAGGTTGCCGAACCATGATCTACTCCAGGGTTTCCATCAGCATTTTAAACACACATCACAGCAAGCATGGACACAATTTTTATTATATAATAAAAGAAAACCAGTGATAGTTCCCATAATGTAGGTGAGCCACTGGTTGCCTAACCATGATCTAGTCCAGCTTAGGCTAATTGTTGCTCTACACCTTATCTGGAAATACACAAGCCACCATGCCCTGACACATTTTTTAATATACTAACAGCAAATGTGCTAGGGCAGGATGACATGTTTAATTCCAGAGCAGATGGAGAGCCACCGTTTTTCCACCACGGGATTAGGCAAATAAAAGCATCTACGCCTTGCAGTCAAAATACGATTCCCTAAATGCTGGAACAAAAAAGTGATCTAGGTTTTTTTTTTATTTTAAAAGATAGGAAAGATTATACAGGTGTTTCATAAAGCATATAGGGGCATATGTATTAACCTTCGAGAAAGCATAAGGAAGTGATAATCCAGTGATAAGTGTAAGGTGATAAATGCACCAGCCAATCAGCTCCAATATGTAAATGAACAGTTAGGAGCTGATTGGCTGGTGTGTTTATCACATTGCACTTATCACTGGTTTATCCCTTCCTTATGCCGTCTCCAGGTTAATACATCTGACCAATAATTGTTGTAATTAATGACTATTAACATTTATGTTAAACATACTAAATGGAAACTTTAATAAAAAACTTAAATGGCTGACAGACTGTATTAAACTGAACTAGGGAAACCATTATATTTTTACATTTAAAATATAGCTAGATATTTTACCAATATTTATATTTTATAATGCAAAACAGAATGTTGAAAATACTGGAATAATAGTTATTTTGTAATATTTAAAATAGTCTACTTACCAGTAATGATCAGATCACGAAATTCAATATGTGAGAAGTGAGGTGTTTTTTTTTTTCGATTTAAAAAGATTGAAAGTCAACTAATGCAAAATAAACCTTGTGAAATATGAAACTTTATTTTAAAATGAAAGAAGAACAATGTTTAAAATTCCTTTTTCAGTTACTCCAACTTGAGATGGAAGGCAATGGCATGTAGAAATTCCAACAAATCAATGCTACCAAGTTGAGAAAAACTTTTTGTGGAGTGCATCTTCTCGAGCTGTGTTTTCACGTTTGGTGGGTGTTCGGGCAACATTAAAGGTTACTTTTTCAAAGATCTTGGTGGTCACTTGTTGCTCCTTGTGCAGATATGAGATAAGTTTGTAGACACCAAACTTTTTCTCTCCCAGGAGAATGTTCCATCTCCGGTGCCATCCTTCCAACTTATTTTGTGTCCTTGGAATCCCACCAACCATATTGTCATGCACAGACCACATGCATGGTGGAAAAAGTGGGGGAGATCTGTTTTGACTTCTGGTTCGTTCTCTAAGCCGACCCAATATATAGGTCTCCTCAAAATATGTTACTACTGGAGCAGCATTAGGAGGCATTTCTGATTTTAATTGTTCAAATGCAGCAGGGATTTTGTCTGCCGGGAGGAAGGAAAGGGCCTGAAGGTGCCTTAGTTTCAAAGCAAATCCATGATCACAGCCATATTGTACAGATAATCCACATGATTGGATTTTTCGCCAAATATTTTGACCTAAATGGAACAAGCAACACTTATGGGTGCTGCTAGGAAAAACTTGTTTAGCTGCTTGTATTGCAGCATTTTCTCAAAATCAGTCAATATGTAAAGTGGAGAAAATTGGATATAATATTCCTGTGCATAATCCTGTAGGTCTTCTAAAAAACGAGTATAACAAACCTCACTTTTGCTACTAAGCAATCCATAGACCAGTGGGACAAAGCATTGCGTACTATCATCTGTGCCAACCATAGCATGAATTGAGTAGATTTGTCTAAATAGGGTTGGACACGTTTTCAAAGAGCCATCCATTACCCAATATGGTGCCTCATGAAGCTTCCTCAAGTTAGCTTCTGTACTGAATAATAGTGTTCTTTTGTTGAGGAAAGTACTGTCCTTTCCCAGAAATGTAATCCCATCAATGTATTCCAAATGATGTGGGATATCAATTTCATCGAGTGTGGTTGGCTCAGGTGGGCAATCCTCTCTCCTTACCCTTTTCACAAGTTTACGGAGGGATTCACTGTTCGGAATCCAGGCAGCACTGGTAGACGGCATTTGTGCAGTAACCGCTTGAATTATAACAGATGGTGGATCATTAGTATTCCTTTCTCGTTGCTTTATTGATGCCTTGGCAATGGCAACATCTTTTTTTCAGCCTTCGGAGTAAGAGTATTTTCTCCATGAGTATTAAGTTAGTGCTGTCCTGCAACGATGGTCGTCTTTGCAAAACATGAACAAGGGCCAGTCTTCCTCTCTGTGCAGTGCCAATAGACGACATCACCACGCTGCTTATTTTTTGCCATAAGATATCCATCAATGTTTAAGAGCATTCCTCTTGTAGAAGGCACCAAACGACATGAAGGTTCATCAGCCATCGTTGAAGAAATTAGAATGAGTACTTGATCTGAATGCTGGATGAATGTTGATTATGTACACCTGAGCTAAGAGTAACCCTTTATAGAATTTTTAAGAGGGAGGAGAATTTAAATATATTCAAATGTAACCAATTAAAAAAGAGTAAATTAAAATTAGTGGGAGTGTTATGTTTAAAAATATATATATAAATGTGGTGGAGTTGGGCTATTGATTTAATGTCAATAACAAAAGATTATTAGGAGACATTCCAATAGTAGTGTAATAAATAAAAAATGTATACTTATATAGGTGTATTAAGAATATATGAAGAGTGCCATCATCCGATTGAACATGGTCTGGAATTAGACTTGTAGTGACATGCACTAGGACTAACTTTGTGGGTGTCAGAGTCTCATTATAGGCACATAACAGGGTGCAGGGGGGAGATGAGAAGTTTAGGAGTATGCGTCCAGAAATAGGAAGGTGTGCAGGGAGTGTGGTCTAGTGTACCATGCAGGGAAGGTTCATGGCAGTGGATAAATGCTTGAGGGAGATCGTCGGTCAACCTTGGACTTATAGTTCCACTTTAGAGGAGAGTCGGGCGGCTGAAGCCATTAGCGGGGGTTGCGTCTCATAGAAGATGCCAGACAGGGTGAAGGCGTGTGTGATGAGAAGACTGGGAATGTGTGTCCAGAAATAGAGGGGTGTGCAGGGTGGGGGGGGGTCTAGTGTACCATGTAGGGAAGGTTCTTGGCAGTGGATAAATGCTTGGGGGAGATTGTCAGTCAGCCTTGGACTTGTAGTTCCACGCTTTAGAGGAGAGTCGGCGGCTGATGCTATTAGCAGAGGTAGCGTCTCGTGAATGCGAGGGTGATGAGAAGATATGAAGTGTGCGTCCAGAAATAGAGGGGTGCGCGGGGAGGGGGTCTAGTGTACCATGCAAGGAATGGTTCACGGCAGTGGGTAAATGCATGGGGGAGGTCGGTGGTCAGCCTTGGACTCTTCACAGAAGAGTTTTGTCTAATGTTGGGTACACACTGGTCGATATATCAACCATTCTATTGAACGACCAATTTATCTCTGGCCCGTCATCCAGTGTGTATCAGCGATAAGTCTGTGAACGCCGTTGTTCACAGACATATCATGTCGGCGATGCAGCACACACGATGACCCCTGTATATACAGATATATTGGTGCATTGTTGTGTGTGTACGGGCAGTAAGCCGACCGCCCATACACATGTTGCAGCAGCCGGCAGTGACTGACGGCTGAACTGGGTGTGCGCATGTAAATGCCTGCCCAGTCCGTCATGACAGATAGGGCAGTGTACAACACACTGCGCGATTCAGCTATAGATAGATCTGTAGATCCATTGATCTGCTAATACACTGCTCAAAAAAATAAAGGGAACACTAAAATAACACATCCTAGATCTGAAGGAATTAAATATTCTTATTAAATACTTTGTTCTTTACATAGTTGAATGTGCTGACAGCGAAAACACAAAAATTATCAATGGAAATCAAATTTATTAACCCATGGAGGTCTGGATTTGGAGTTACCCTCAAAATTAAAGTGGAAAAACACACTACAGGCTGATCCCACTTTGATGTAATGTCCTTAAAACAAGTCAAAATGAGGCTCAGTAGTGTGTGTGGCCTCCACGTGCCTGTATGACCTCCCTACAACACCTGGGCATGCTCCTGATGAGGTGGCGGATGGTCTCCTGACGGATCTCCTCCCAGACCTGAACTAAAGCATCCGCCAACTCCTGGACAGTCTGTGGTGCAACGTGGCGTGGGTGGATTGAGCGAGACATGATGTCCCAGATATGCTCAATTGGATTCAGGTCTGGGGAACGGGTGGGCCATTCCATAACATCAATGCCTTCATCTTGCAGGAACTGCTGACACACTCCAGCCACATGAGATCTAGCATTGTCTTGCATTATGAGGAACCCAGGGCCAACCGCACCAGCATATGCAGTAGGGAAAGGATATTTTTGTAAACACTACAAAATGGCGCAAGGGGATGCAGCCTATGGAAACTCTTGACTCAACTGGATATCACCCCTAATCCAACTTTCAGCTAAATGGACAACAAAAAATGAGTCAATTGATTCCCTTGGCACATAGGGAGATATGTGTGACAATGATTTACTTTCCTAAATCAAATAGTTGATTTCTACTTTTCTGCGTACCCCCACTCATGCTGGTCTAAAGTGGGCTGCACACATAAAGGTATCTTTATCCTTTCCTGCGTAGAACTTAGAGACTGAAAGTAGTCCTTAAATGTTGTACCCCAACTCACACAACAATGGAGGTCTGGACTCCTATCAAGGTTTCTTTCAGTTGTCGTCTCAATATGGTACCTAAAATCTATCCTCACCACAAGGTAATTTTGTTGACATAAAAAAAATAAAACAAGGGTATCCAATGTGTAGTATTCCCCTTATTATATATCATATATGATAATACATATAAACCACTTCCGTGCCTTAAATACACCCTGGATAACTCCAATGTGTCCGGTGTCTTTTATAAAGAATATGTGTTGTCAGCATATAGCCCCTTCACCAATTGTTCCGAATAGAGTTTGCGTACCCCTAACTCACACAGTGAACGTTGGTGTAAATCCTATAACGGTATCTTTATATTGCACACAATGCATCAAATGGGCATATCCCAACTCACACGTGGGTATGTTGTCTGAATCGCATCACGGTTCCTTTTTACTTGTTCCTTACTTCACAAATAATCTCAAGTCAGACCTTAAAACAAGACCTTTGACACGGAAGTTCTTGATCTTCAAAAACAATTTTTTCTCCAAGTATTACTCCTTAAAAGTCATATATGAAAGTCCCAGACAAGCACACATGTGCAGAAAAAAATGTTCAACACAGTTTATTTTTAACAATAAAAAATTATTTTAAAAAATCACATAAAGAAAAAAAGATAAAATGGTCCATATTCATAAAAACATTAAGGTTATCTGTCAGAAAAAATGGCTACTCACACAGCAGTCTGTCAACGTGTTTCGGTCTCTTGGACCTTTTTCAAGACATGACCTGCTGTGTGGGAAGACAGATATTTATAGTGCTGGTAGCCTATTGTGTCCTAACAGGAAATTAGTATACAGGAAGTGACCTCATCAAGAAATTTCTATATAAATATACATTCAAGAAAAAGAGGTTAATACATCAAATTATCCCTCTACTTGTACATCTAAATTATTGTCTAACCTTAGTATGATATTTATTCACTGGAGACTCAATTCCATTCCACATTATACCTTTTAACAAATTATAGGTCTCGCAAGGGATTCTGGATGAGGTAGTTCTATATTTAAATTATCAATCATCTAACTTAACTTAAACGATATCAGCCCGTACAAATAAATGACCTTCTATATCTTATTTAAATGTTCCAATGCTGTTTTCTCAAATTGTATATACACATTAGAAACAATGTATAAGAACGCGTCCTATTCCGATATCAAAACGGAACCGGAAGTGTTCTTTCATAAACATCCGTTGCCGGGAGTATTGGAAGATGTAGTTCCGTGTCTCTTATTTGCGCATGCGCCTTCTCCGGATTGCCGTCCTCCACAAGATTGTCCATCTATGAGTCACGCATGCGTCTTCCTGAATAGTCCTCCTTATTGAAGGTGTAACTCATGGGGGATGTCGTTTTCAAAATACAAACGTCTCCGCTGTCATTTCTTTCTAGTGGCAGACTTGAATGCATTCAGATGTATTGAACAGAGATCTACTCGTGGACATCTCTAGATTCAAATGGTCAATCATATTTCATTGAAGAGGTCACATGGAAAAACGAAATGAAAATAGTGTCATTACTGATAATTAAAAGTTAATGATGCATATTCACAAAAACCACTTTAATTCAAAATCTGAATTCAGACCTCCTGGAATTAAAGTTTTACACTGATATATCAATTTCATTTCTGCTTTTGCTAATGCTGTGGCTGTTTTTCTATTCCTAAGATTAGACTTGATTTGCTTAAGACCATAAAAGCCCGTTATCTCTGATGGGGAACAATTATGATGTTCTTTGAAATGTGCGGATAATGCATGTGTAGTTAACCCCTTCCTCGCATTCCTGAAATCACCCTGGTCTTTAAAGGGCGTAACGTTCGGCCAATATAAAACAGACCGCAACTACAGCTGATGGCACACACCACATTCTTAGTATCACATGTAATAAAATCAGAGATTTTCATAAATTGATTGTTAATGAAAACCTCATTAACCTTATTACTACCTTTTATATTTCTACATCCTATGCAATTCAAGCATCTGTAGAATCCTTTAGATGTCACCTTAGGAAAAATTGAAGGTACTGGTAGGGAACTTGTTACTAGCTTAGATTTAATGTTTGGAGCTTTACGATAAATATGGACGGGCTTGTCTGGCACTAATGGACCGATAGTGGGATCTTTTTTTAAAAGGTTCCAATGCTTTTTAAAAATATTCTCAATCTGTCTATGATGTGTACCATATTCAGTAATAAAAGCCCAAGATTGAAAATCTTATAGTATGAACAAAGTCTTGCATTATAAGCATGGAATACTGTATGTCTAATTATTTCTCTATTCATGGGACAATATCGTTTTAGTGTTTGTGAGAAGAGTATTGGCCTCCTAAGAATGATTGAAAGATTTTCAAGGACTAATATATGGATACGGATCGATTACTGAGAATCAGCTCCTTCATTTGGATATGATTTTTCATATTGTGCATTTTATTGAAGAAATACCATTTATTGTTTATTACAAAAGGATGTTCTTTGTTGTTTTGTCTGTTTTAAAACTTCTATGGGTAGTGAAGCGGAGAACCATAACAAAAATAGTGGTACTTGCATCCCTAATGCCGGGTCCCGATCATGTGACCTACTGGTCACGTGATGTATATTGTTGCTAGTGAGTGACCAGAACAAAAATGGTGGAAACCACACTTCCGGTTATCCGGTCCGATCACGAGACCTATTTCAATATTAAAACTGTGGAGGATTACGAGATAGTGAGTCACGGGAACCGGTATTTCGATCGGGGGATCTTGGGGATTGTAATTTGTTTAGAAATTAGAGATTGCTTCTTGATATGCCCGATCATGTGACCGGATCGGTCTCATTGAGTATGACTGTGGGAGGACTTCCGGGAGTCAGAACCCTATTAGAAACATAGGGATGGAACTAGTGTCAAAGGAATAGTGGGGAAGGAGTTTTGAGGACACCCTGTAGAGTGATTGTATTTCCTGTCCCCGGATAATAGAAGTATGAATTAAATGAGGGATATTGTGTTTTATGTTAAAACCAAACTTGGAGCACTATAAAAAATGGGATTAGATCTGAGTTGTTATGGGATTTTCATGTTTTATTCTGTTGTAATTTAATTTGTAAATGAGAGTAGCTCCTCCCAGTAATTAAGGGAGATAATCTGAGGGGTATATATACCTGGGATAGGAGGCACTCATGACTATGCCTTGAAAAAGGAGAGGGACAGAACGGCGACCTGACCAGACGAGGAGAAGTCGGGTGATCCATTCTTGGAGCTGAAATCTTCCCCGGGGATTTTTTGGAACATCTATTGGTTTCATTTATGTGCACCTTATACTCCATAAATCTGGTAGGAAGCCACCCTCATAAATGTTCGTATGGATGTAACATCTGTGGAATATTCATAATTTCCTTGCCTGGATATTTTATGATGAATTTTTATTATTAAAAAAACTGTTTTTAAGAAATGCATGCTTATCTGTTATGAGTGAATCACATGTTGATAAAGCTATATGACTGATATCGCTTGTAAATTATGCTACACTAGATTGCTCTTTTCTATTTTTACATGTTTATCTATCTGGACACCACATCTCTCATTAATTAAGAAGAAGTTAGCAGATTGAGAGAGCACCACCCATCCATAAGTTAAGTAGAAATATATGGTATTAATTTTATTAGGAGGCGCAGAGAAGGGGTTATATGGTAAAATAACCCATTTTTTCTATATTTGTATTGTTTTTGGGTTAGGATAAACACCCAAGGGGTTACTCTGTTTCTAGCTGCCTCACATATAGCGCAAATTGGTGTGGGTGCATTTCTGTCTTTGGTTATTAGTCCTTAAGCATATTGTCTATAACTGCCTCACTGCCTATCTTTCCTCCCGCTTACTGCTTGACCCATTCCAGTCTGGTTTCTGTTCTCTCCACTCCACTGAAACTGCCCTCACAAAAGTCTGCAATGACCACCATGCAGCCAAATCTAAGGACCACTACTCTCTGCTTAATCTTCTTGACCTCTCTGCAGCTTTTGACACGGTGGACCAACCTTTCTTTCTGCAAATCCTTCACTGTCTTGGTCTGCGTGATACTGCCCTCTTCTGGCTGTCCTACTACCTCTCTGATCATTCCTTCTCTGTCTCCTCCCCCCCACTTCCACTAACTGTTGGTGTCCCCCAAGGCTCTGTTCTTGGTGCTCTCCTTTTCTCTCTCTATACGTCCTCTTTAGGTGACCTCATTAGTTCTTTTAACTTCCAATATCACCTCTCTGTTGATGACACTCAAATCTAAGTTTACTCCCCTGATCTCTCCCCTGCTCTCCTCGCTCATATCTCCAACTGTCTCTCTTCTATCTCTTCCTGGATGTCCCAGCGCTTTGTTAAACTCAACATACAGTATCTAATCTAAGACTGAGCTGATCATCTTTCCACCCTCCCACACAACCTCACCTCCCACAATCTCATTATCCATTGATGTCACAACTATCTTCTCTAACCCCCAAGTACACTGTCTTGGCATAATCCTTGACTTCCCCCTCTCCTTTAACCACTTATTCAGCACCTCTCACAAACCTGTCATTTTCATCTCAAAAATATTTCCAGGATCAGACCATTTCTCACCCAGGCTTCCACCAGGACAATTATTCACTAACTGATTATTTCCAGACTGGATTACTGTAATCTCCTCCTAACTGCCCCCCCTGATAATTACCTCTCTCCACTCCAATCTATCCTCAATGCTGCTGCCCGGATCATCTTCCTCACCAAACACACTACATCCACCTCCCCTCTCCTACAAGCCCTTCACTGGCTTCCCTTCCCTTTCAGAATCCAATTCAAACTTCTCACACTCACAAAGCCCTCACCCACTCCTCTCCCATTTACAACTCTGACCTTATCTCCCTTTACTCTCCCACCCATCCTCTTCACTCTGCTAATGCATGCAGACACTCCTGTCTTCTTACTTCCTCTCACTCCTATTACCAATATTTTTCATGTGCTGCTCCCTTTCTCTGGATTTCTTTATCTCCCCCCTCCCCCAGACTCTCCACCTCCCTATAGAACTTCAAATGGGCTCTTAAGACCCATTTTTTTACCAAACGCTGCCAAATCTCATCCTAACCCTCTGTCCCATGCTCAGTCTACCCCATCTGTGTCACCCCTGTCTGTTTGTCCCTCCCATTTTGAATGTAAGCTCTCATAAGTAGGGTAATCTTCCCTCAAGTGCTTATCCTTTTCTTACTTTAATAATCCTCAACTGCCCAAATCCTGCAGTTTTTTGGTCACCTTGAAACTTATCTTTATGTCGTCTACTGGTGTAGTTATGCTTAGTTACCCTGTACTTGTCCTATATTTTTTTCAACTGTAAGTCAAGGTTTTCCTGTTTTGATTATGGGCATATATAATCTGTAATTGGGCACTGCGTATCCCTTGTGGTGCCATATAAATAAAGGATAATAATAATAATATTCTTGTTATCTCTTTGTAGATAATGTAGTCCATTCTAGCTAATTACATTAAAGTATGAGTTTAATGTTGAATCATTTTAAATAGATTCTCTCTCTGAGGCACAAATTTCTTAAAGTCTGGAGAGATGTAAAAGGACAGATGTATTAAGCCTGGAGAAGTGATAAGTGGAAGGTGATAACACACCAGCCAGTCAGGTCCTAACTGTCCTTTTTAAAACCAAGCCTGTAACTTGACAGTTAGGAGCTGATTGTCTGATGGATTATCACCTGTCTCATTATCACTTCTCTAGGCTTAATACTGTACATCTGCCCAAAAGTACCAGCCAGTCAACTCCTAACTGCCATGTTACAGGCTGTGTATGAAAAATTACAGTTAGGAGCTGATTCTTTTGTACTTTATCTCTCTCTACATTATCATTCTCCAAGGTTTAATAAATGTCCCCCAGATCACCAGAGACAAGTATCTTTTACTTGGGTATAGTGAAGTCTAGGTGGTGTGTGAGGCTCTAATAAATCTAGAATATCTCTGATGCCTTCAGATTATACACTTCTCCACAATGGGTTCCTTTAGGCTGACCCTTAGTTACAGAATGCATATGTTGCGCCGATTCCCTTACTCTGCTTTTCCCTGATGACAGGAAGTCAGTTCACCGGGTCCACCTTTGCTGTCTATAAGGAGTGGCTAGTTCAGGTTTGTCATAGAGGTGGATGAGACAGCATCTTATTGTCTTCAGCAAGTCACATCATAGCTCTGTTCTCCATGATAGTTACCTCCTGAACTGCCCCTTGCCTTCATCTGTCAATAGTCTTACCCCCTGGAACTGCAGATGTGATTTACTCCTGACCTCAAACTAAAAAAATGATGTCTCTTTTTTTGTACAAAAACTAAGGCTACATACTGTATCTAAAAAGTAAAAAAATATATATAACCTTTACTAGGTGCTTCATCGTGCCCTACGGGCGCTCTTCACACCGTCGCAAGGGGCTACGCCCCCTTAACCCTTGCATGCCTTTCTGGGGTTCAATATTTGTATTATATAGAGTATTACCTGCATTCCTTTGTTAGTGGTTAAATATTGCACAATGAAAGGGCGTGCGATGGTGAAGGAGGCGCAGCCCCTTGCGACGGCGTGAGCAGCACCTGCAGGGCACAATGTACAGAATGTAGCAGGTGCGGGGGGGGCAGTGGATGGGGGAGGGTGTCTGTAGATGCTGCGGGTAGAGGGGGGGTGGAAGCGGGGGGGCCCGGATGGGGAAGGGTCGGGAGATGCTGCGGGTGGGGGAGGGGCAGAGGAGTGGGGGCTGCAGATGGGGGATGGGGTCCGGAGGCACTGCCGGTGGGGGAAGGGCAGGGGTGCCAAGGGTGGGAGAGGGGCAGGTGCGGGGATGTTGCGGATAGGTGAAGGGTTCCGGAGGTGCTGTGGGATGGAAAGGGGCGGGGGTGGGGTAGGGGGTCCGGAGGTGCCGTGAGTAGGGGAGGGGCAGGTACAGGTGGTGCGGCAGATGGGGAAGGGGGTCCGGAGGTGCTGCAGGTGGTGGAGGGGCAGGTGGGGGAGGGGTGGATGTGGGGGGCACCGCGGATGGAGGAGGGTGTCTGCAGATGCTGCGGGTGGAGGGGGGGCAGGTGTGGGGGGAGACATATATGGGGGGTGGATGGTGGAGGGGGTCTGGAGGTGCTGTGGGTGGTGGAGGGGCGGAGGAGTGGAAGCCGCGGGTGGTGTAGGGGGTCTGGAGGCACAGCATGTGGGGGAGGGGTGGGGTGCCGCATGTGGTAGAGGGGAAGGTGCGGAGGTGAGGTGCATTGGGGAGGGGTCTGGAGGCGCTACGGGTTCTATACCTGCCAAAAAGGTAGTTGGAGGGTATGCAGTAACAGGGCAAGGACAGGGGTGACAGGGTCAGGACAGGGGTGACGGGGCCAGGACAGGGGTGACTGGGTCAGAATATGGGTGACAGGGTCAGAACAAGGGTGACAGGGCCAGGACAGGGGTGACGGGGCCAGAACAGGGGCGATGGGGCCAGGACAGAAATTACAGGGACAGGATAGGGGTGACATGGCCATGGTAGGGGCGGCAAGACCAGGACAGGGGTGACAGGGCCAGTATAGGGTTGACAGGGCAAGCACAGGGGTGACAGGGCCTGGATAGGTGTGACAGGGCCAGGATAAGGGTGACAGGGCCAGGATAACGGTGACAGGGACATGACAGAACACATGGCACGGGAGAGATTGGTATTAGGGACAGAACAGTGGTGACAGACAGATGTGTCTTACCGGAGTTACTGCTGCTGGCTGCTGCTGTTCCACTCCAACCTGTTGGGATCTGCTGCTGGTGGAGACTTGGCATGGCTGACTCTCTCAGGCTGGAGTCCTGCTTCCTCTGCCTGTCCGCATCCCTCCCCCCCTCCTCAGTCACACACCGCAGACCTTGAGCAGCTGCCGGGCACTTTGGTAAGGGGAGACTGGGAGTGACTGGTTAGCCCCCAGGAGACGCGGTGGCTGGAGGGAGGAGGGGGTCGGAGCCTGCAAGCAGCGCGGACTTCTGCAGTGCTGCCCGCCAGCTAAAGTGTGTGAAGGAGCTGGGCGCACCTCACTGTGGGCGGCAGCACTGCAGCTAGCGGTGGGGTTGCCGGGGCTGGAGATAACAGAGGCAGTACGGAACCTGCACAGCGGCAGGTGCCCCACAAAACTGCAGCTAAGAAGCGTGGAGTGTGCCACAAAGTGACGCTCCTCCGCCCCAGAGAGACCCTGCTGAGTATGCTGTTGTGGGGGGTCAAGCACACAGTGAGCCGGTGCCCGTGTGTCTGTATGGCATACCCCCTCACACCAGGGCCGGCGCCACCACTAGGCAGCTTTAGGCAGCTGCCTATGGGCGCCGGCCACTTGCGGGCGGCAGCTCACGCTGCTGATGAACACTTCTCCTCTTCCTTAAGAGGAATGTCATGGGCCTTACTGAGGAGAGGAGCGGAAGACAACTGTAACAATATCCGTCAACACTGCTTACTCTATATGCATTGAGCTGCTGCCGATAGGGTATACTCACACTGTCCGTGCTGCTGGCTGATAACAGTTGGGCGGCCGCGCGCCGCGGCATCCCTTTAGCACGGACAGTGTAACCCGCCGGCAGCAGCTCTATGCACCTAAACTAAGCAGCGCTGCCGGATATTGTTACAGTTGCTATAGCAACTGTCTTCCGCTCCTCTCAGTAGTAACGCCCGTCATACTCCCGCCCTGCACCACAAGAGCAGACAGCATGGGGAATTCGTGGCAATTGTAAGAACTTCACTTAATGTATAAAGGGTCAGGGTGGGGGAGCATTAAATCTATACAGTAAAGTGGGAGGGTGAGGGTTGAGATTTAAATAAATAAGTGGTAGAGTGGATGGGTTGCCTGAAGAGGGAAAGGAATGACACGCAAAACACTTTAATTCCCCCCTAACAGGTGAGGAGCAGCATTAGTATTTTATTACATAGTGGATGTGTGTGTGTGTGTGTGTATATAGATACAGGAGAAAAAGAAAAAGAAAAAGGCATCTTTAACATCTCGGATAAGAAATTAACAGACCCAGAAGTAACACTCCTAGGAAAAGGACTTTCTTTCGCCCCTACCGCAAGACCAAATAATTTCCAACTATTTCTGGATTTGAATAAATTCGTTCGGAAACTGACTCTAAAGAGACATTTTCTCAAAAAAGAAACAGGTATGATAAAGAACTACGAGGAAGAAACCAACAAATCAGGTCTGAAAACAAGCTCAAAATTTTACCCTTTAGAATCAAAAAGCAGTCAGATAGACCTGTTCTATGAACTTGTCAAAAAAGATCTTTGTGAGGATGGCAAACAATTGAAGATTAAGGAGAACCTTACTAATTTTGAGAGAAATGCATTGAAGACAATAAAGAATGATCCTAACATCGTCCTAAAATCCGCAGACAAGGGCGGAGGTTTGGTGATAATGAATAGAAAGGACTATGAGGAAGAGGCACACCGACTTCTGGGAGATGAGAATTCTTATAAAAAACTGGACAAGGACCCCACGGAATCTTTCGTATCGGAACTAAGAACCATCTTGATAGAAGGCCTGAGATCAGGACTTATAAACAAAGATGAATACCAATACATGATCACAAACAATCCTATCATTCCGATCTTCTACTTTCTCCCTAAAATACACAAACGCCTCGACAAACCCCCAGGCCGTCCCATAATTGCGGGAATAGATTCAGTCACAGCCAATATCTCAGAGTATGTAGAAATATTTCTACACAAATATGTTATAACTCTGGAGTCATATGTAAAAGATACCACTGCGATACTGAATGACCTAAAGGATGTAAGATGGGAAGATGATTACCTATGGATAACCATAGACGTTCAATCTCTCTACACATCAATAGAACACACTAAAGGGATTGAATCGTGCAAGGAATTCCTGCAACATGACACAAACCTGGAAGAAGGCCACAAGGATTTTATCTGTCTTTTAATAAAATTCATCCTCACTCACAACTATTTTAAATTTCTTAACGGATTTTATCTACAGACTTGCGGGACCGCGATGGGTACGGTTTTTGCTCCCAGTTTCGCTAACCTACATATGGGGTGCTGGGAGAAAGACCAAATATACAAGTGTAACGAGTACCATACAAACATCGTCACATACCGCAGGTACATAGATGACATTCTGATGATCTGGAAAGGGAGTGAAGAATCCTTTATTGATTTTTTCAGAAAGATTTCTGTTAATGAATACAACTTAACCTTTACATACAAAGCAAATAAGGTGGAAATAGAATATCTGGACCTAATACTCACAATGGAAGGCACGCGAATAATAACCAAGAATTATGTAAAAGCAGTGGATAAAAATAGTTACTTACATTTTAACAGTGGTCACCTAGAGAAGTGGAAAACCAATATTCCCTTCTCACAATTCTGCAGACTGAAGAGAAACTGCACAAGGGATGAAGATTTCCAAACTCAACTGGACACCTACTCACATAGGTTTATAGACAGAGGATATCCCATGAAAACAATTGAGAAAGCAAAAGAAAAAACAAATACCACACAGAGAGAAACTTTACTAAAGTACCAACCCAAAGAAGATGGCGCTCACCAATTGAACTTTATCACTACATTTAATGCTGGAGAGAAGAAGATTGAGGGAACCCTGAAAAAACACTGGCATATTCTCCAAATGGACAAAGTTCTTAATCCTATACTTCCAGAAAGACCAAGAACTATCTACAGGAAAGCCAGAAATCTGAAGGACATATTAGCACCAAGTCTTCTCAAACCAATAGCGACGGAATCCACTGGCCCATGGCTTAAATCAACCGGATTTTTTAAATGCAACCACTGTTGCATCTGTAAATATGCACACAAGGATGGTAAGAAATTTAGCACCTCTGATTCGTCCAAAACATATAACATCAAGGATTTGATAAACTGCTCCACGAATTATGTAG
Source organism: Pseudophryne corroboree (assembly GCF_028390025.1). Classification (NCBI taxonomy): domain Eukaryota; kingdom Metazoa; phylum Chordata; class Amphibia; order Anura; family Myobatrachidae; genus Pseudophryne; species Pseudophryne corroboree. The sequence goes on along the minus strand of NC_086447.1, from coordinate 35,483,929 downwards.
TGTACTGCCTGGAATGTACATGTGGCCTAAAGTACATAGGCAAAACAAAGAGAATACTTCGCCTGAGAATTCAGGAACACATAAGAGCAATCAAAAACAAAATGGACAATCACTCTGTTCCCAAACATTTTAACAAAACTCATAACTCTAATCCGGACCAAATCACATTCAAAGCCATCGAACACATAAAAGTAGGACAAAGAGGCGGTGACAGAGACAAAAGACTGGCACAGAGAGAAATGTTCTGGATCCAAACACTTGGTACAATGATGCCAGAAGGTCTCAATGAACACTATGAACTCACCCCCTTTTTATAAATTACCCTACAAGCGCCAATTTTTTACACAAGTTTTTACACTATTTTTACACTTTTTAGAGATCTTATTAGATATTTTATGGAAGTATTTTACATAAATATTTTATATAAATATTTTATGAGAGTACAACTGTAACTAAATGCTTCAGTAAGCCTTCCTGCAATTTATTCCACACTAACTTAATTTATTAATTTATTAATTTATTAATCTATCAATTTATGCACTTTGAATGTACCTGTATTTATATATGTTTATATATATATTTATATTTAGATTCACCTCTTCTTTATTTTTACATTTATACTTTTATATGTGTATCTCTGAGCACCTTCATGCGCTCTCATGTATATGTGGATGCTTGTATGTATTTATCTTTATTTATCTTTATATACACATATATATGCGTTTTTATGACTAAGTATTATATACCCTCTTCACCATTACCTATATTGTGAGAAATCCTGGTGTAGCACACTGTGCTCCAGCGCCCATTACATGTAGCTGTCGTGTATGGAACCAAGCGGTGGAGCATGGTGTGTCATTTTGGTAACCATGGCGACCAGGCTTTCTTACTAAGTAAAAACACCCACCACGTGAAGTTAAATACTGATGTTTGTTATGCATCCTATTCCTCCTAAATTGCATGTATAAGTGTAACATGTGGTATCCTTCCTAAACGTATCCCAATACAAGATGCGGTGATGTGATCTGCACCAAACACCTTTGTTTATTTATTAACACTTATGAACACGAATCCAGCAGGCAGCCTTGCGCAGCCGCACACTGGCGTCTACATTCCTGTGTCTCAGAATCTTAGAGACACACTATCGCAAGTCCACGGCTATTCACTAGCGCGCATGCGCGACACGGCCACGCATGCGCAGTGGAAACTTGTAGTTCCCACTTGTAGTTCCAATACCCGGCAGCAATAGCCACGCGAGATTTACTAATCCCGCGCATGCGCAGTAGCGCTACGCGTGCGGACAACCAGCGCAATCCAGTTTTGATTATGTAACTTGATTCCTGGCAAATATAAGGTGTGGGGATGCAGAGCAGACCACCATTTACCCCTGAGGAAGTCCCAGATATGAACTAAGGGACGAAACGCGTTGGGCATATACCGGCACTCCGCTCCTATCTGAGGAATTAACAGATAAGCTTATATGCATTTTTAAAATTGTACGAGTCCATCTGTATGTTTTTTGTCGTTTTATGTATTATTAAATGTTTTTTAAATAATACTACACTATCAGAGGCTTTTTTCCATCCCACATGGGAACCCTTTTTTTTAAGGTCCATAAGTCTGATGATGGAATGATGGCAGCATCCTATTAAATCATTTCAACTCTAGATGTAAGTGCTCCTTTTGACTACTGAGCCATATGGTGTTGCACCCTCAATAAGTGGTATATAAGCACATTACCTAAGGGAATTTGCACACTGCCAGTAAAATAAAATATTTATTCGTATTTATTCATATTTTTATTCATATATATATATAACAAGCACGTACAGCACTTTCTTTGCACATATTCACTTTACTGTTAAAGTTGCACGAAATATAGCACCAAGTCACTTTGTTTAAGAGCAGCATTCTGACACACATTTTTTGCATATACGTACAAACTCCACACCAACGCTTGGACGGATGGGAATGGAGAATCAGTACGAGTAAGGATTATCCAGATGCAAAGATACCTCAAACAAGGCGAATGTTCTACGTATGTCTGGTACGCACATTTTAACTATCACTCAAGGATTTGCAACAATTTACATACAAACACTGAAGGCGCAACCGATTTACCACTAGAACAATTTTGAAATCTGAGTTCCTTTGGGAATTGGACATTTTGAAATCTGGTTGCGACACCATTAACCTTGGGAGTGTTTTTATTAATTTTAAACTAATTTTAAAATAATTTTGTTTTGCACTAACTCATGCGTAATTTATGATCTCCCATTTTAGGGATATCTGGTTATAGAATATTCAGGTTGTAGCGCTACCTGCACCTTCTGTACACAATATATATATATATATACATACATACATACATACATACATACATACATACATACATGCAGTGGTCGAAGTGGGCCGGTATGCGGCGGTATGGCATACCGGCACTTCTCCACAGACAGGGAAGTTGTTGTTTTTTTTACCACACTCCTGCTATTGCCGAGTGTGCTCATGTTCCCCCCACCGCTGCTCCCAGTCACGGCGGTTGGTGCCGGAGCTGTGAGCCACTCTACTCCCCAGCAGTTACAGCGGACACACTCTCCCCCTCCCTCCTCCAGCAGCCGCTCGTACAGAGTGCCTCGATTCCTCCAATTACTCAACCGGGCGGCCGCATCACCATGGGGCTGCATAGACGCTGGCGCTCGGATCCTCTTGCTGCCGGCCTCCTCTTCGGGCTGTGCCTAGGTCCACGCCACGTCACTCCCTTGTTGACAGTAACACCCTGCTGCTCAAGCTAAGGTTGACTGGACATGGCGGTGATGAGTGACTGCTGGAGAGCCCTGTGCCCTCCTGACCCCACCCCCATTACCCATGTGTGCGAACCCTGCCACTGTGTGTTTGACAGTTCGTGCCCCCCTGCCCCCCCCACTGCCTTTGTGTGCGTGTCACCCAGTGCTCCCCTACCCCTGTTGCCCTGTGTGATGACACCCTGTGCCCTTATGGTACTCTGTACACCCGCTGCATGTGTGACACCCTGTCCCCCATGTTTTGGCTTATACCACATACTATAATGTGAATGTCGGCTCATTCAGTATGCTATAATGTAAATTTCAGCTCTTTCTGTGTGCTATAATGTTAATTTCGGCTCATTCAGTGTGCTATAATGTGAATTTCAGCTCATTCTGTGTGCTATAATGTAAATTTCAGCTCTTTCTGTGTGCTATAATGTTAATTTCGGCTCATTCAGTGTGCTATAATGTGAATTTCGGCTCATTCAGTGTGCTACAATGTGAATTTTCGGCTCATTCAGTGTGCTACAATGTGAATTTCGGCTCATTCAGTGTGCTATAATGTGAATTTCGGCTCATTCAGTGTGCTACAATGTGAATTTCAGCTCATTCTGTGTGCTATAATGTTAATTCCGGCTCATTCAGTGTGCTATAATGTGAATTTCGGCTCATTCAGTGTGCTACAATGTGAATTTCGGCTCATTCAGTGTGCTACAATGTGAATTTTCGGCTCATTCAGTGTGCTACTATGTGAATTTCGGGTCATTCAGTGTGCTACAATGTGAATTTCGGCTCATTCAGTGTGCTATAATGTGAATTTCGGCTCATTCCGTGTGCTACAATGTGAATTTCAGCTCATTCTGTGTGCTATAATGTTAATTCCGGCTCATTCAGTGTGCTATAATGTGAATATCGGCTCATTCAGTGTGCTACAATGTGAATTTCGGTTCATTCAGTGTGCTACAATGTGAATTTCGGATCATTCAGTGTGCTACAATGTGAATTTTTGGCTCATTCAGTGTGCTACAATGTGAATTTCGGCTCATTCAGTGTGCTATAATGTGAATTTCGGCTCATTCTGTGTGCTATAATGTGAATTTCGGCTGATCCGTGTTCTATAATGTGAATTTCGGCTCATTCAGTGTGCTACAATGTGAATTTCGGCTCATTCTGTGTGCTATAATGTGAATTTCGGCTCATACCGTGTGCTATAATGTGAGTTTCGACTCATTCTGTTTGCTATAATGTGAATTTCAGCTCATACCGGGTGCTGTAATGTGAATTTTGGCTCATACTGTGTGGTATAAAGTGAAAGGGGCAGCAGTACTTGATAGTATAAGGGGTCTTACTACACTGAAGGACACCCCTCCCCCCTTTGAGTGGCCACTCCCTCTTTTACTGGAGCGCACACACCTTAGGTATGCGCATAATTGCAACCTTTACCTTTCCATACACCCACTTCAAAATTTCCACTTTGACCACTGTATGTGTGTGTATGTGTGTATATATATATATATATATATATATATATATATACCCTGTCTAAGGTGCCCTGGGCCTCCTGAAGGCTCAATCCAGCCCTGGTCCAGCAGTTCTTGTGCACCCTGGGTAGATTGCCTGTAGCAATGCAGCAGCAATCTGTCCTGAAGTTCCCACTGAAGGCCCATACACATTAGACGATAAAATGAGCAACGTCGCTCAGGGGAGGGGGAAAATGAGCGACGTCGCTCATTTTATCGTTAAGTGTATATGGACCTTTAGAGTCAGCTGGATGGGATGTCTTAACAGTAACATGCGATATAACCTATTTCCTGAGTTTTACCACATTTCCTGTATGTATTAAGACTTGGTGTGGGGTTTGGGGGGGGGGGGGGGGGCAGTAGGCTTACATTTTGCCTAGGGTGCCGAGAAACCTTGCTCCGGCCCTGCCTCACACACCCCCACACCTCCCAACTGTCCCGATTTTCGCGGGACAGTCCCATTTTTTAGGGTCTGTCCCGCTGTCCCACCCGTGGGCCACAGTGTCCCGCGGTGGTGGTGGTGTTGGGGGAAGGGGGGGCAGTTGGGAAGCTCCTGTACTCGCTGCTCTGCTTAGAGCAGCTGTGAATTTAGTGGAGACAGAGGGAGAGGGGACATCAGGGGGTACGGATTAAGGGGGGGTTCCAGCAGCAGAGCCGGATTAAGGCCGGATTAAGGCAGGGGGTACGTACCATGGGCCCCACAGTTTTATGGGGCCACCTGGCTGGAGTAGCTCTGTCCCAGCTCAGAAGCTCCCCCGTCCTGCCAGTAACAGCAGCAGCATTGTGCTACAGTCAGCATACGCTGCTGCGTGTAGGCAGGTCTGTGGTGTTACAGGGAGGCTGCAGTCTCCCTGCTTTCTTCTGCCTGTGCGGGTGTGTAGGGGGGGAGCGACCACCTCCTCTGGATTTACCTCTAGCTGAGGGGCCAAAATTCCATTAAAAAAAAATTTCCTGGAATTTGCATAAGGGGGCGTGGCTTCGCGGGCGCGATTAGGCCACGCCCCAAATCCCACAGCAGGCACAGCAATGAGATAGGGCCCCTTGTCTTAAGTGCCCTGGGCCCCCCAGACTCATAATCTGCCCCTGGGGGCATGCCAGCAGCTCACAGAGCGCTGGGCATGCCCCCTCACTGACGAAAACGGGTGCCCTCCCGTGAAGCCACGCCCCTTTCGTTGACCACGCCTCCTTTTTGCCGTGTGGTGTTGTGTGTGTGTGTGTGTCCCTCCTCCTGCCTGAAGAAAGCTGGGAGGTATGCACCCCTGCCTGTGCCATGCCCATACCATCTGCTTCTGCTGCTGGTCTCCTATAGATTTGCCCAGTTCTGTGACTCATTTGAATAATTCCACCCACCACTGTAACTCCGCCCAGCATTACAGCACAGAGTCACAGATTAAGGCAAATATATAGGAGATTAGATGTGGATTTTTTATTTATCTATCCATATAATAAGGGTTGTGTATGTATATACAGCATAATCATTTTTTGAGAAATATACTTCTAGGGACTGTTTATAAACTATGAAGACAAAAAACACCAACCCAAAAATGTTAAATGTTGGTCTGTTTGTTCCAGCATCACATTAAATCTAATGGGTGAACTTGGAAAGCGTTCTAACTATTGTATAGCTTAGTGACCTAGAAAGAAACTGAGGTATGTATAATCTTGATGTGACAACAGGAAGAGGAGCAATACAGTGTGCAGGCTCCACAAGTCTAAAATGTACATATATATCAGGGACGTGCAGTCAGGGGAGGCAGGGGAGGCAGTGCCTCCCCTGTCATTAATGAGTAAAATAATACAAAGAAGATACTTATGACACATCTTCTGTGTCATAAGTATCTGGTTAACTCTTTATATTATTTTAATCAATTGTTACCCTCCAAGAAACAGTCTTAAATGTGCTTCGGAGGCACCGCTGTCGGTGCCTCCCGCAGTCCATGTGAAAGGGCCGGAAGAAAGGGAGGGTGGAGAGGCGGGGCCAAGCATTGGGCAGTGAAAGCCCATTAAGAAAAGCTGCAGAAGCGGCACCTAATAGCAGTGCCGCTTTGACAGGGGTGTGCTTTCAGCTCATATGAATGCACACCCCTGTCAATGTGATTGGGCAGTGGGCAGTGCCTCGAAAACGTAGTTTCCTTTCCCCCTTCCCCTGTGTGTCTCCCGCTGTTTGTAGCGCAGCCAGTGGGATCAGGTCACTGCACTCCCCCCCCGCTCACGATTGCTGCCGATCAGGACAAGACGTTCTCCCTCCCCACCCCCCGCAGGCACCGGGTCAGGATGAGGATGACAGCTGCTGTGGTGATGAGACTGAGGAGCGGGACACGGCGGAAGTGCTATTCACACTTGCTCCGGCTATCTGTCTTGTCGCTGCGGCTCCTGTGTGACAACCTCACACAGGGGCCGCAGCGCCAAGACAGATAGCCGGAGCAAGTGTGAATAGAGCTCCCGACGTGTCCCGCTCCTCAGTCTCATCACCACAGCAGCTGTCATCCTCATCCTGACCCGGTGCCTGCGGGGGGGGGGATTAGACAAACCACACGACAGTGACCAGCAGCTGCAGTCCACGGAGGGAGCCAAGACGGCTGGCCGCTGTGGGGAGCAGTCGGGGCTCTATTAGGGCATGTGGGGGCCCAGAGGTAACAAAGTTGTGAAGGCCCACAGTGATTACACACAGCCCCCCCCCACCATACACACCCATCTGCAGCTGGGGCACACAGCCCCCCCCCCATCCACACCCACAGCAGTGACACACAGCAGGGACACACAGCAACCCCCCCACACACACACAGCAACCCCCCACACACACACAGCAGGGACACACAGCAACCCCCCCACACACACACACACACAGCAGGGACACACAGCAACCCCCCCCCCCCCCCACACACACACACACAGCAACCCCCCACACACACACAGCAGGGACACACAGCAACCCCCCCCCCACACACACACAGCAGAGACACACACAGCAACCCCCCCCCACACACACACACACACACAGCAACCCCCCCCCCCCCCACACACACAGCAGGGACACACAGCAACCCCCCCCACACACACACACAGCAGAGACACACAGCACTACCCCCCCCCACACACACAGCAGGGACACACAGCACTCCCCCCCCCCCCCCAAACACACCTATGTACATACACACAGCAGGGGCACACAGCTCCAACACTGCGAGCATGGGGTCCGTCGCCTCACAATGAGAAGGGAGACAGGGCGGCCACTGCGGATTGAGAGGGGGGCAGTGACTCACTTCCATCAACGGGCAGGAGCATAGAGGGTTGGGTCAGCCAGGTGCTTCCAGCATGTGGACAGACAGTGATAATCCGCGGGCAGCGGGGCACATCCTCCTGGACGGGTGGAGTCACGTCTACAGAGGTGAGCCACGATGGCAGCGGGAGTAGTGTGTCCGCCAGGATGTACCATTCTTCTAGTGACGGTCACCCCCCCCATTGTGACTGTAAGGCTGTGTAACTGCGCTCAGCGCCAGGAGCAGGAGTCCCGCCCTCCATTGTAGGGTAGCGCAGAGCACCACTCCCCTCTTTGCTATGCGGCTGTGGAGTACTCCAGTTTAAATAGCAGAGTGTGGGGGCCCTTAATGTGTGGGGGCCCCTGTCGCCCCTCCTATAATCCGGCCCTGGGAGCAGTGTCCATGAAGGGAACGACCGCAACCGGGACCCGAGAGCTACAGGAAGCAGGTGAGATTGTTGTTTAACTTAGCGAGTGAGTACCTTTCACTACCAACCTGCCCCCTGCTCCGCACCACAGCTCCCATCCTGACCCCTGTGCTCCGCACGACTGTTCCCATCATGACCCCTGTGCTCCGCACCACAGCTCCCATCATGACCCCTGTGCTCCGCACCACAGCTCCCATCCTGACCCCTGTGCTCCGCACCACAGCTCCCATCCTGACCCCTGTGCTCCGCACCACAGCTCCCATCCTGACCCCTGTGCTCCGCACCACAGCTCCCATCCTGCCCTCCATGCTCCGGATCATCAGCAGGATTCAGCGAACATTATGGCTGCAGTGCCTCACCAGACACTGACCTCACCGCACGCCACTGATATATATATATATATATATATATATATATATATATATATATAATCCATCACAAAACTCTGGCACAAAATATGAATACATCATCTATGGGGCGAGCATGAAATAAAATTCTGTCCGCAACTGCTGTATTTTGCAAATACATCTTATTTTCCATTGCAAACAAGGGACCGGAAACGTATTTTTCCCTTACATTATTGGAGAGAACTTTAACAAAATATTGCTTTTACTTTGATGGTAATTATTATCTGCAGTGACAAGGATGCACTATGGGCTCTCATGTGGCCCCAGCGCTAGCTTACTTGTACATGTTTGCAATGGAAAATAAGAAAATTTAGCAAAATACGGAAGTTGCGGACAGAATTTTATTTTATATTTGCTTCATAGATGATATATTGATATTTTCGTCAGGTTCTGAAGAGGATTTCAAAACAGAGATGGACACCATTAATAGTATGGACAAAACAATTACGTTAACCTATGTATGTAGTGAATCGTCTATTCATTTTTCCGATGTGACCATCTGTAAAACTCCAGACAGTCTAAAAACCAATATCTATTCTAAACCCACAGACACCAACGTAATGTTACCTGCAAGCAGTCGCCACCCCCTACCCATGAAACGGTGTTTACCTTTCTCACAGTTCTTGCGCATCCGACGCATCACTAGTGATGAAGCAGATGTGGAGGAACGAATAAACAAAATGTTCCACAAATTTCTGTAAAAGGGTTATTCCAGATCATTGCTTATTCAGGCAAAAAATAAGACAATAACTATGAAGAGACGGGATTGCTTGAGTAGCAAAAAGAAAAATGAACAGTGTGTCATGCCGTCGGTGAGTGAATTCAACACAGTAAGTTCCGTAGTACGAAAAAATTCTAAAAGATATTGCCCATTAATCACATCAGAGAATAGGATCCCCTCCTTAAAAAATACACAATAACTAAATTGGGGCAGAAATTTGAAAGACCGTTTAGTAAAAAACTATGTTACAGCTAAAAATATTTCACAGTCTACTCATTTTTTAACCAAAGCCCCAGGATGTTATTGTTGTCTCGGTTGTGCCACCTGTCGACATTTAGAGATAGGATCATATTTTACTTATCTGCACTCTGGAAAAAAAGATCAAACACGTTTTAACGTGTACAAGCAAATTTGTCATCTACATCATTAAATGTCCCTGTGGTCTGACGTATGTTGGTAAGACTCTGTGCTCTTTCAGGGAGAGAGCAAACCAACATAGGTCAGCCATAAGTTTAGCCCTGGAAGGTAAAACGATAGACCAACCAGTGACAACTCTCATATGGGTAGTTACATGACACATGATATACTATTTAGTAATCCTATAATACATTAAAAGTTGTTCATTAGTGGTATCAGTTAAATATGATTGCCGGCTATACAGATTTGCTAGAAAAAGGTATAGCTATATAAACCCTGTACTGGATAAACAGCGTCTGGATTATGTTGTTATTATGTATAAAGTTTTGTTGAGGCTGCCATGGTGATGGGTATACACTTGTTTTTACTGGTAGAATGTGACCGCGCACCTGACCACTAGGGTGACGTCATTGCGGGACTGCCAAGCACACATGGGTGATAAACTATATAAGGTAAGATGGTTTTATGTTTCTGTATCCTTGACGAAAGATGTCTGAATACATCTGAAACATTGGCATAAAGGTTTTGTGTCCGTGATGTTTATTTGAAAGTCCGAGGAGTGGCCTATGGAAACACACATATATATATATATATATATATATATATATATATATATCTTCTATATACATATATACTGTTTAAATTGCCCTTTGTTATGATTGCTTTTAAAGTGCCTGGAATGCTGCACCACCAAAGACTATATATACTGTGGCAGGGACAGCATAGTTATGCTTGGAGTTAATGTGGAACATCAGGATTTCCCAGGTTTAGCAGAGCAGTAGCAGCAGGAATGAAGGGTCCAGTCCATGTGTTGCCTCAATCAGTTGTCAGCCAGAAGCTAGGCTAATTAATTAACAGCACCTGTAATCTCCCTTTAAGTATGTGTTCGGTGAATAGATACATTGCTCCAGATGGCAGTTATTGCCCAGGCGATAGGTGGGAGTGTGAGGTTATGTTAGAACCCATTCAGAACATGCACTCTTTGGCCCTCATTCCGAGTTGTTCGTTCGCAAGGCGATTTTAGCAGAGTTGCTCACGCTAAGCCGCCGCCTACTGGGAGTGTATCTTAGCTTCTTAAAATTGCGACCGATGTATTCGCAATATTGCGATTACAAACTACTTAGCAGTTTCAGAGTAGCTTCAGACTTACTCGGCACCTGCGATCAGTTCAGTGCTTGTCGTTCCTGCTTTGACGTCACAAACACACCCAGCGTTCGCTCAGACACTCCCCCGTTTCTCCAGCCACTCCTGCGTTTTTTCCGGAAACGGTAGCGTTTTCATCCACACGCCCATAAAACGCCGTGTTTCCGCCCAGTAACACCCATTTCCTGTCAATCACACTACGATCGCCGGAGCGAAGGAAAAGCCGTGAGTAAAAATACTATCTTCATAGCAAAATTACTTGGCGCAGTCGCAGTGCGAACATTGCGCATGCGTACTAAGCAGAAAATCGCTGCGATGCGATGAAATTTACCGAGCGAACAACTCGGAATGAGGGCCTTTTTGATTACCAGTGTTTGTCAGTGCTGTTGTCAGAACTGCCTGTAAACTTGACATGGAAATCCTGCATATGAATCTACACCATACTTGCCTACCTGACCCTCTCCATGAGGGAGAAAATGCTCTGTTCCTGGACTTTTCTGGTAATGTATGATTGCCATCACCTGTGGTGAGTTAGTTAATTGATAAGAAAGGTGTTTCACCACAGGTGATGGCAATCATACATTACCAGGAAAGTCCAGGAACAGAGCATTTTCTCCCTCATGGAGAGGGTCAGGTAGGCAAGTATGAGCTATACCCTGCCTGAGATGGAAATAAAAGTAAATTGTACGTGGATCTACCCACAGCAGCAGTGAGACACATTGAAGGATGCTACATGCTGCACAGCGGCTTGGAGAGTGTATATCTTTAGACAGCAGTGTGATATAGATAAGTGAATACACAAAATTGAATCTGGATGTCAGTTTGTCTATTATTCAGAAAATAAACTTTAAGCTTTAAGAGTGATTTTGATATGTTTGCAGAGACTGTGATTGTTGTCAAAACAAAGAAATAAAAGCCGTCTGCACAGTATGTCATGAGAAAGTGGTTAGCTAGTGTTCTGTAGAATAATGACTTATATATTTGCAGAATAGAGAGAATTAAAATTAGGTGAGCTGTAAAATATATTTTGATATTAAACAGTCATAATCACAAGATCTTAAGCTAATTAATTGGAAATCCCCTATAAGGGGAGTATATTCTGATAAATGAATTGTAATTGGTCTAGGTATATGATTGGCCTTTTAATTTGATAGGACTATGTTATGCTGTAATGAAAGTATTTAAGATGAAATCAATGTGTCAATGTCCAGTTTATGATATTATTTTATCATGAGCCCATGTGAACTTCTCCTGCAATAATTCTACCAAAGATGTCAGGAATCGACTCACCAAGCCGACATCCGTCCGCCGCTGCGGACTCCGTCCTGGCTCCCTGCGGTCACCTGTCGTCCGTGTCCCTGCCTCTGGACGCCATCACGGGCCTGGGAGCGCTCCTGAGACAGCAGGCGTGTAGCACGCCGCGTTCCCGCTAGGCCGCGGCATGGGCGCCGCCATGACAGTTCACAACAACCAGCATACAGCGGCCAATCCGGTGCTTGGCCGCACCCACTTTCCCTCACTCATCCAATGCCTGTGCACCAAGGGGTACATAAGAGACTGCAGGATCAGTCTGCAGGCATCCTGGACTTTGTGTCACTCCTGCGACCCATGTAAAGGATCTGTACCTGTTCCTTCCGTGTTCCTGGCTCTCTACTGAAAGACTTGTACTCCTGGTTACTCTGCACAGCTCCGTGGAACTTCAAGGCTCAGCAATACCTGCAATCTGCAAACAGGCTTCACACTCATCACCACCTTGTGTGCTTCAGCCTTGCAGTTGAGACTGACTCCAGGTGTGTTCCATTCCTCCACCTGTGATACAGCTTGCTGCTGTCAGTGCTTCACCACCTGCACTGTGGATAGTCAGACTCCTGCCTCTGCTACCAGGTTTGCCATTCTACATCTCACTGCCAAGTTTCATGTTTAAACCTGCACTGGTTTCCAAACCAGAATCATCTTTTCAAGCACCTGTTCTTCTGTTTATCATATTACCGGTTATTTTTTCTCCAGTCATCTGTCATCCTGTTGCCATAGACTTTCAGCTATTACGCTGTGTGATTGACATTTCCATTTGTTATTATTATTTCTGCTGCCATACTGTTTATACCATCTGCCAATAAATATCATTGCGCTCATGCGCAGGAACGTTATCCAGCCTCCTCGTTTTCTCCCATCTACCTCCACTGACCCACTAGCGCCCCCTCCGGGGACACAGCCAAAACATAATCTGACAAAAGAGACTTCATTGATCTTCAATTTCTTTACATGGAAATGTCATTTTGGGGGTCCGTGTCACCGAGGTCAACCCAACATTGACACACAAAGAAGGAAGGTGGATTGAAGCTGGGATACCTGCATCAACAGTGGCCACAGGTAAAAGCTGTTATCTTACTTCTGCAAAAGCTGTTATCTTACTTCTGCTCAATATGTCCCTGCCTCGGTCTGCTGACTTTGTGAGTTATTGTTGGCTCTTAACTCCTTGACATCTTTTTGGAGATTGTGAGTATGGAACCAAATTGAATTTAACTGCATTTTATTACCAGTTACAGTGTTTTGTTTAGATTGTTAAGATTGTAATTTCTGTCATTATCATATTTAAAGATTTTATGGGATTTTTTGTCTGCCACATCTTGCTAAATTGAGAGTGAAGTCTGTGAGTGAGTGTGAGTGGCCGAGGTTTCACACCTGCAGAGTATGGACAGGGCACAGGTAGGAGAGAGGCTTTGATTAAACTCTCCTATGCTGGATAGTATCAGGGATCCTCACCCACTGTGAAAAGCACCTTGTACACTGTAAGGCTAAGCTCAGAAGAGTGTGGAACACATGTGCCTGCCCAGAGCTGTGGCACCTGATGAGGTGGTGAGGTTTCCCACAAGTGGAGTAATATCTCTTTTGGTGAGTAACCGTATTTACCATTGTATTGGACACTGAGGCTGGACTTTAAAATAACGATTAGCCATTACAATGGGTCAAGAGATGTCTACACCGAAGGGCTCTTCTATGTTAGAGATCCCGCATGGCATTCCAGCAAGTGTGCTGTATCAAAGACATGGGAGTATGGCTGTGAAATTTCTCAGGAGATGGCATGCAAAACACCCTGAATTACCAGTCATAGGAACCATTGATATGCGGAAATGGACAGACTTAAGGGGTAAAATAATGGTAAGGGAAGAGTGGAAAGCTTACACATTATGGCTGGAGGCATCAAAGGTTACCCCACCACCAGCTTATGTTGCACAAATATCCTGTCAGGTAGATGACTGAGGAACATTGCAATTACAACCCAAGCATGTTCCCCCACTAGTAACACAAGCAATGCCAGTTAATACACTAGAACAAGACAGTCCAGACCCATTAGAACACATACTCCCAGCGATAATGGTGCTGTCCAAAGCCCCAAGTGGCCCTCCAGCAGAACAGCGGAGAAAAGAAAGGAGGTTTTTAGTAAAATCCCCAAAAAAGAAACCTGACACTATTCTTGTAGGAGATGATGGGATTTGGGTAGCACAGAGGGACGTGTACAGTGAGGATTTTAATTTTGAGGGGATGTATGTCTATGACCCCCTCACTGACACATATAACACTCGGCATGCTAATAAAGATGGGGAAACTGTCACACATAAACTATGCTAGAACAAACAGGGGAACTTAGGGGGTAATTCAGACCTGATCGTAGCAGCAAATTTGTTAGCAGTTGGGCAAAACCATGTGCACTGAGGGGAGGCAGATATAACATGTGCAGAGAGGGTTAGATTTGGGTGTGGTGTGTTCAAACTGAAATCTAAATTACAGTGTAGAAATAAAGCAGCCAGTATTTACCCTGCACAGAAACAATATACCCCACCCAAATCTAACTCTCTCTGCAAATGTTATTTCTGCCACACCTGCAGTGCACATGGTTTTGCCAAACTGCCAACAAATATGCTGCTACGATCAGGTCTGACTTATTCCTTTAGTTCCTTATGTAGACAAGACACCGTTAATGGCAGTACATTACCCAGACATACACCCATCAAACATTTGCGGCTTTTGGCACTCATAGCACAACCTCTTAAAGCAAAACAGTTGAGATTATGCCTCTGAGAGTGGTAACTACAGATCAGGATGCACAGTGGTCCATACATGTTCCTTGGTCAAAATCACATTTAAAACAAACTTGTACAGAGCTAGCAGAATATAGAAAGAAACCAGCAGAAATCAAAACCAAACTTCAACGTCTGTATAAAACACACTGTCCAACACATGGCACAATTATTTACTGCTTTACTCACAACTGAAGAATACAAGAAACTCACAACATCGGCATGGGACACACACACACACACACACACACACACACAGAAAGGTTTAAGCCATCACTAGACACCGATAGAGATCAATTAGATGATAAAGAGTTAATGACAGCTTTTTCAGAGCAGTTTCCCTGCCAGCCTAACTGGGGAAAAACAATGCTGGTTAATCAAGGTCCCACAGAACCTGTTAGGGAATACTGAGGCAGATTCAAAACTGAGGATCAAAATTATGGGGGAATGAAGATATATTTAACCAGGATGTACTTCTTCCAATGTTGTCTTATGGCTTTGTGGAAGGTCTTAAGCCCCAAGTGAAAACTCGCCTGACTATCAATGATTCCCCTATGGCATCAGAAAGCTCCAAAGGATCTAGTTGTCCTAGCCATACAGCATGAAGATAAATTGGTGGTCAAGAAATTAAATACAGAAACCAAGCTTAAGAACCTACACGTCAAAGCTGCCCAAGCCACCTGTGACCTAGCTAGCAGACCAAGTGACCACAACACTGGTGCCAGATGACCATTTCACAAGTCACAACTTTTTTGTTTCATTTGCAAAAGGAAATGCCTCTTTACAAGAGACTGCAGATGCCCTAAGAAACCCAGACAGTCCAAGGTAAAGAATGGCACCGCAGAAGGTGATGAGGATTTACAATGACAGGATATTGAAACTCCCGTGAAGGCAATAACTGTAATATAAAGAAAGAAAAAAAAAGAAAAAAAATATACTCTGCGCTTTATGTACACTGTATCAAATTATATCAAACTATAGTGTGCAGTCTGTCATGTAGAATATTAAAGATCACCATTTGCTCAGAACAGTGCCGTGGTAATTATACGGCAGCCTTTGATTCAGCTTTAATCATCTTTAAAAAGTATACTATACCCATATATGTGCACAGCTATAAAAACGGAACCTGTCTACTTAATATCTCAGGAACCAGCACATGGGTAATTATACATCAATATCTGTAGAAGCTCTTCATTATAAGGCTGTGATTATTCCTTGTGGGACATTTTAATAATCACTGGGACGCCAGTGTGTGTAAATTTTATGTATTAAATATAACAAATTAGCCTTAATATATTGTGTACTATACCGATTGTGGTTTATACTTAATAGCTATTTGTTGCAAACTATATGCTGCTTGTTCGTTTAAATTTTGTCATTTTTAAAAATTATTGAATATAAATTGATTAATACGTATCTTTGAAGTTCTACTTAGTCAATTATTCTACATGACAGACTGCACTCTATAGTTTGATATAATTTGGTACAGTGTACATAAAGCGCGGAGTATATTTTTTTTCTTTTTGTTTTCTATATTGTTGGCAACCTAGCTAGTTGTCTTACTCAGCTGCTTTTGTTTCACTATTAACTAACTAATAATTGCTATCAGCGCCGGAATATAAACAGTTAGGGACATTTGTCCTGTTCTGTTTTTTCCCACAACTCCTTTTTTAATGACTGCAATATGTTGTAATTCCCAAGACCTAACAATTGATTTAAAAATTGGAAACTATATACATTCCTTTTTGATCGACACAGGTGCTGCATGATCCCTGGTAGCTGACAAAGTCACTTTATGTTATGAGCCACTGCAGTGGCTCATTCCTGTTTTACATTTTGTTTATGTATTTTATGTTATACTTCTGTTTCTGTTCCCCTTGGCTTTTGTGAGGTGTCCACAGTCCACTCTTAAGGAGGGGGTACTGTTATGAAACACAAGCAGTGGTTCATTCCTGTTCTGCTTTCTGGTCATGAAATTTATGTTATATTTCGGTTTGCATGCCAGGATTTCTCTTGTACTTGTTTAGAAGACTCTTGTTGGCCTGCGGTAGTGAGTCTGTGTAACTGCAGCCTGTTTTCTATGTGCTAAGCCTCACCTGTCAGATATTTGGTCATTATGTGGTGAGTCTGTGTACTGCAGTATGGCTCTTGTCTGTGTAGCCTCACCTACCAGTATTTTGGCCATTACCTTGTGCCTGGCTTCCAGTCATCCTGATTGGGGTGTGCTTTCCTTATTACCCAACTAGCCCTGCAGTCCAGCGCTGGTGATAGACGTTTTTTATGATACCTGTATGTTCCAGTTCTTGGTTAGCTTCCTGCAAGCTTGTTCCTGGTACCTGTCAGCAGCTTCCAGTGGAGCCTGTCTTCCTGCCCCTGGTGTGTTCCTGCATTTAGCTTGTGAACTCCAGTGTTCTGAGTCCAGTTTCCAGAGTATGGTCTGAGGGATTGTTTTCTGCTGTCCTCCGAGTTTGTCTTTCAGTGGAGTGGTCTGGTGTTCAAAGCCTCAGGGTTCTGGTCATTTCCTGCACGCACTTTCCGTGGTGTCGTGAGTTGCTGCTCTGCCGCACCTTATGGCTGAAGCCATATTATTCTAATCATCTTGCTGTTGTGTTTTTGGCTGAGGTTCCACCACTGTTGTCCTTGCTGAACTATGATGGATTCGTATTTGGCATTTGGGCAGCGTTTCTTTGGTTATGGTTTTTATTGGTAGCTGCGCCGCACATAAATTAGTTTATTATTTTCTGTGGTTGTGTGTCTATCTTAGTTAGTTTTCCCCTTATTGTCTCTTGTCTCTGTTAAAGCCTTGTCACCAACTAAGACCGGGGGCATCGGAGTTCGGGCAGACCTAATCCGCCTGTTCAAACGCGGCTGCCGTGGGTCCAAGAAATCATAGTCTCGCAGGCATTAACCAACCACTAGGGAAGGACAACGAAGCCAAGGTTTTTTGTTAGGTATTGCTGCGTACCCCAGTTCTGTCGCAGCTTCACGCATCAGTTCTTGGAACTCTTATGCTGCCTCCCTATCTTCTGGGTTCCAAGTACATAGAACATAACAGTATCACTGGCCATACAACAAAAATCAAAACCAAACAGAGTATTATTCTTTTTTGGTAGAATCCAGTCCAGAATCCAGTCCAGTCCAGTCCAGAATCCAGTCCAGTATCCAGTCCAGCCTTGTCTTGTCTAGTTCAGAATCCAGCCCAGCCTTGTCTTGTCTAGTTCAGAATACAGCCCACCCTTGTCTTGTCTATTTCAGAATCCAGTCCAGCCTTGTCTTGTCCAGTCTTGTCTGTCTAGCCTTAAATCCTACAACTATGCAAGCCCTGCAGGCATTTCTCTCAGCCCTGAACTCTGCTTTTAGTGCCTTGAAACCTGAGCAGCTGGAAGTTTTGCAGCAATCCTTAAAGCAACTGCAAAACCTTCTGACCAAAATTTTGCTTATCCTGCCCGAATTTATTTAGAGTTCATCTATCTCTAAAGAGACTCTTGCTCAAAATATTGTGACAACAGAATCCTCAGATTTAGTTGGAGAGAAAGGGTATAAAGGTTTCCTGCGGCCCAGGATCTCAGAGGAGGAGCAACAACAGCATCACAGAAACTTGATTTTATGCATATATTGTCAGGGTTTAGGCTACTATCTGCAGACCTGTGAGTTGTGCAAGCCAAAATGTGGTGACAAGTCCTGCCCTCTGGCCAAGTTGAGTGAGGATTCAAGACCTACTTCTGTCTCTACTGTGGCAGAGGTACTTGTCACGAAACCCACACTAAAAAGCATCTGTTCTATAATTGGGGTCCTTGGGCAAGGGATCCCCAGTAAATATTCAGGAATCAAAGGAGAATATTTCTCTCATCTTTTGACTTTCCTGTTGAATCAGAGTTGCAAACCCCAGTAGTGGAATCTCAGGGTCCTGAAGCGGTGCCCGATGCTCAGGGTCTAGGATGGGTGCCCAATGTTCAGGGCCTAGGATGGGTGCCCGATGCGCAGGGTCCTGGAGTGGTGCCCGACGCTCAGGGTCCTGGAGCGGTGCCTTATGCTCAGGGTCCTGGAGCAGTGCCCGATGCTCTCGGTCCTGAAATGGTGCCCGATGCTCAGGGTCCAAGAGGGGCATCGAATATAATGATTCAGATGTCAATCCCAGAAGGGGTCTCAGAAGCTGTTACCCCAGGTAGGGACTTGAAGGGCGCAACCCTAGAAAGTGTATCTACAAGCCATAGCTCCAGAAGGAATCTTGAGAAGTGCAACCCCTGAAGGGATCTCTGAAGCAATATCCCCAGGTGGGGTTTTGAGAGGCTCTAAGTTAGGACAATGGATTCAAGGTTTTTTGTTAGGTATTGCTGCGTACCCCAGTTATGTTGCAGCTTCACGCATGTGTACTTGGAACTCTTCTGCGGCCACCTTATCTTCTGGGTTCTAAGTACATAGAACTTAACAATTTACCTGCCACAAACAAGGTTCTACATGCAGTAGGTGTGGCAAGCATAGTAATCCCCTTAAGGAGACTCAAGATGTAAAATTAACAGTTGGACACTTAACAAGTGACCACCCCTTTTTATTGGCAGCTGATGCCCCCACAAATTTATTGGGGAGGGACTTGTTATGCAAACTGGGATGCACTGTGTTTTGCACTTCAGATGGGGTATACCTACAGGTACCATATTCTAATAATAATTATAATAATTTTATTTATATAGCACTCTTTTTCCAATAGGACTCCAGGTGCTTAAAAGATACATAGCATAGTACAGTACAGAAACATTGAAGTACAGAACAGATTTTCATAAAATACAAAAACATGTAAATACTAAAGGGACATTATGGAAATACTTAAGTAAACAGGAAAGTATTGAGACTATTTTTGAAGGATTCTATAATTGGGGCCTCTCGCACTGTTTGGGAAAGTGAGTTTCATAGAGTCGGAGCCGCATGACTAAAAGCTCGACCCCCAGATGGATTATGGGAGATTCTAGGTACTGCTAAAAGTCCTTCAACTACAGATCGCAGTAATCGAGTGGGGCAGTATGGAATCAGAAGCTGCTTCAGGGTCTGTGCCCCCTGGTCATGCTGAAACTCTGTAAGCCAACCTTGAAGATGAATCGCCAAGAATGTTGTACTTATTTTGATAATCACGGAGCTGAATTTGGTGCTCGTCTGAGCAAAGTAGGAGAGTTACAGCAGGAAATGAGGAGGTAACTTGCTAGTGAAGGATGGGATCCACTTGGATGGTTGGGAGGTAGCATTGCAAAGCTTTTCTCTGGAGTATTGCAGTATAATGTGTTTGCTGCCCTTATTGGGGGATCATATATCTTACCAATAACTGTGGACAGGTAGTTTGTGTGCAATGTGGTAAAATATTTAAAAAGTTGAAGATACACCAAGAGATGACCGTTGTGGTAATAGATGAGGAGGGTGCACTGGGACAGGTGACTCAGGGAAATATCCAGGAGCAACAGGAAAGACAGTTAGTAAATGCTGACATGGAGAAGTCTTATGAAAGTTTGCAGCTCATTGAAGTTGACCCCATATACCAGATATTAGAAGGTGATCAGGAAGGTAGGGGAAGTACTCAGCATGTAAATTTCATTTATGAGGTGTATAACAAAGTGGAACCTGACAAGGATGATTATGTTTGACATGAAATACAGATGAGTTTCAATTAACTGTATCAAAACCCTCCTAGCCAACACCAGAAGGTTCACATCAAAGATTAGGGATTGTCCCATCCGGTGCAGTGAGCCAAAGCCCAACCCCGTGAACACAACCTTTACCTGTGTTCTGCATTTACCTAACCCTCACTAGAAATTATGAATTTGAACCTTATAATTTGTGTATTAGAGTGCTAAGTATTTTGCCAGAGAGAAGAATGATATAGGTAAGTAAATACACAAAATGGAAGCTGGATGTCAGTTTGTCTAATGTTCATAAAATAAACTGTTGCTGTAAGAGTGATTTTGATATGTTTCCAGAAACTGTGCTTTTAATCAAAACAAAGAAGTAATGCCGCTGCACAGTGTATCATGAGATTGTGGTTAGCTAGTGTTCTGCAGAATAAGGAATTGTATCTGCAGAATAGAGAGAAGTAAAATTAGGTGAGAGGTAAAATGTATTTTGATATTAAACAGTCGCAATCACAAGATGTTGAGCTAATTAATTGGAAATTCCCCATAAGGGGAGTATATGAATTAATGATATATTCTGATCAATGAATTGTGATTGGTATATGTATATGATTGGCCTGTTAATTTGATTGGACTTTGCAATGCTGTAATGAAAGTATATAAGATTAAATCAATGTGTCAATGGAGGTCATTCCGAGTTGTTCGCTCGCTAGCTGATTTTATCAGCATTGCACACGCTAGGCTGCCGCCCTCTGGGACTGTATCTTAGCATAGCAGCATTGCGAATGAAAGATTAGCAGAATTGCGAACAAAAAATTCTTAGCAGTTTCTGAGTAACTCGAGACTTACTCCTACACTGCGATCAGCTCAGGCCGTTTCTTTCCTGGTTTGACGTCACAAACACGCCTTGCGTTCGGCCAGCCACACCCCCGTTTCTCCAGACACTCTCTCGTTTTTCCCTGACATGTCTGCGTTTTTTAGCCAACGCCGGGAAAACACTGAGTTACCACACAGAAACGCCCCTTTCCTGTCAATCATTTACCAAACACCAGTGCTACTGAAAAGCGACACAGACACTACAGCAAAACAGCTACATTTTTAGTAAAATAACTAACCGCATGCGCAGTAAGCGACTAATCGCAGTATAGCGAAAATCAGCAACGAGCCAACAACTCGGAATGACCCCCCAAGTCCAGTTCATGATATTCTTTTATCATGAGCCCATGTAAACTTTATCTGCAATAAATCTACCTATAAGACTCAATTGTTCTTCAATGACTTTACATAGCGATATCACGGCGACATGTTATGTGTATGTGTGTTTTTTTCAAGCTGTGCACTCAATAACGCCGTTACTAATTCCTGTATATAGGGGGTCATTCCAAGTTGATCGCTAGCTGCCGTTGTTGGTAGCACAGCGATCAGGCTAAAAATCGGCACTTCTGCGTATGGTGTGCACTGCGCATGCACAACGTACTTTCACAAAAGCCAATGCAGTTTCACGACGCTTTTCAGTCGCACTGCTGATCGTTGAGTGATTGACAGGAAGTGGGTGTTTCTGGGTGGTAACTGACCATTTTCGGGGAGTGTGTGTAAAAACGCAGGCGTGCCAGATAAAAATGCAGGAGTGGCTGGGGAAATGGGGGAGTGGCTGGCTGAACGCAGGGCGTGTTTGTGACGTCAAAGCAGGAACTAAATAGTCTGAAGTGATCGCAAGGTAGGAGTAAGTCTGCAGCTACTCTGAAACTGCTTGAAAATATTTGGCAGCCGTTCTGCGATCCTTTCGTTCACACTTCTCCTAAGCTAAGACACACCTTGATAGCATAATAGCACCCCTTGGTATTTTTATAATAGGATGTGCAGTCCAGGTCCCCCCCTTTTTCCACTATATTTGTGTATATATTGTACACTGGAAAGCAAGGCTTCCTTCATCTGGTATTGGCACTCCTCCCATTCACCCTCAGGTGTTTTAATTAGCTGGGTTCCTGCATTTCAGATCACACATTGATAAGGCCCTATTTAGAGGTAAGTCCTGTATAAATTTATAGAATGTGATATTATTAGGAATGTTAGGGACCCATGTGATAAAGTCACCTGGCCGCGGTACATGGGCCCACATATTTGCGCAAATGTGTGCTAAGAACTTCAATTATACTCCATGTTAATTGTGAGAGTCTATTTAAATTATTTTTACTATCCGTGTTCTTAGTGCCAGGAGTGTGCATCTGCATCTCTCGTCCTCCAGCATAGTATTAGAAGCCTCAGCATGATAGCACCCCTTGATATTTTTATAATAGGATGTGCAGTCCAGGTCCCCCCATTTTTCCAAGCTCAGGCACACTCCCAAAGGGCGGTGGCTTAGCGTTTGCACTGCTTCTAAAAGCAGCTAGCGAGCGATCAACTCGGAATGAGGTACCATAGTGTGCTGGGAAACCGGCTTACTATAGCCAGTAAATTAGGCCTGCTAACATTCTTTATAAGAAGCAAGGAAATATAAAGGACATTTTGAAGGTGTTTGTTGAATTGGTTACAGGGCAGCAAAATATGGCTGCTAACCACCAGAATCTGACTGCTGAGCAGCTACAGTAGCTCAAATTCAAAGGCAGCAAGATCACATACAGGGGCAGAAAACACAGGTCCAGCTACTGCATGAGGATATAAAGGAAATGAGAAAAAGTGCGCAGGATCTTGAGGTATTACAAAAAACCACAGCCTCAAATGATATTGAGGCATTTTTGTGCACTTTTAAATGCGGTTACACAGTTAAAGTGGACAGAGGAGGAATGGGCTGCCATGTTTGTTCCCTATCTCATAGGGGAATCACAATGACCTGAAACCCTTGTGTAAAGGAGGCCATACTCGGAAGGGTTGGGGTGATGAGCCCCAGTAAAGCCCAGGAAGTCCATGATTGGTGGCTGAACCTGTCTGAGCCTCAAAGAGTTTAGCTGTCCATCTAGCCAGATTGAGTAAAACGTGGCTACAGTCAGAGAGGCATATGGCTCAAAATATATTAGAGATTATTGCTTTGGACCATGCTATATGGGATTAGAACCATGGGGTACAACACTGATCCCTGTAGGCTGATCGCCAGACATTTAAGGAGTTAGCAGTTGTGATTTAGTGGTACCTTACCATTTGTAAATTAACCAAAGCTAAGCCAGGTTGGCAGCCAGTTCTAAAGTCCAGAACCCAGGTTCCCACTGCTAAGGAAAAACCAAACCTACTATGGTGTGTTTTGACTGCGGTGAGCCCAGTCATATGCATTTGGACTGCCCTATGTAGAATGAACTAATGAATTGCAGCACGGAGAGAGACACTCAACCTGTGTTCAGCATTGCAGCGGGAAACATCTCCCCGGCAGAGACCACCCTGTTCTCGATCTTGGTACAGCTGGAAGGCTGGAAGATCTGGGCATAAATTGATTCCTGCAGTTAACTTACCATCATCACTGCTAACATAGTTCTTCAAGGGGCTAACCATGTTTTATCCCCTGTCAAGGTGCTGTGTATACATGGCCCACGTGTGTGCCTAACCCTAATAATAAAAGGCCAGACAGTGAAGGTGGTAGCTGCAGTGACCTCCAGATCACCTTGTCCACTGATCCTGGTACCTGATTATCTGTTGCTGTAAGGGGTGGTTATGTGGCATGATGACAGCAAATGATCAGCAGCCAAGGTGTCCCAGAAGCAGAGCACCATGGGTTACCAGACCATGGTGCCCGTGAAAGTTTATTAGGACAGTGAACTGCAGGAAGAAGCAGAGACTGAGGGCCAGTGGTGCCCTGTTGGTGAGCAAGTGTCTTTAAAGGACTTTGGCTGAGACCAGCAGGACAATAGAAATCTGATTAGTGCTTGTGAAATGTGGTAGTAGTTAATGGTAAAGTGGTTGCTGCTTTGCCACCAGAAGGTGTACCATATTCTATTTTGATAAATGATTTGTTGTATCATGTGACCTCTCTGAAAGGTCAAAGGGTAGACCAGTTATTTGTACCCCATAAACATGAGCAGTTGGTATTGAGGGTGGCAGACATGCATCAGTGGGGTTGAAATTTAGGGGAGGATACAACTCTCCAGTGCATACAGGGGGATTTTCAGGTTGAATTGCAGTTTCTGCTAAAAGCAGAATCTGCAATCCTTTCTTTCACATGCTGGGGGTTGCCCATTGCAAAGCATGGCCGCCCAGCATGCTGAACATCCTGCCCAGTGGTTGCGACATGTGCATGTGCACTGGCACTGCCAATGGGAAAATTGTGGTTGCATCGCTTTGCAACATGACCTGAATGAACCCAACACTTAAGATTATTTTGGCCTCACATTTATGCCACAGTAAAAATACATTGTCAAGAATTGCCCAGTGTCCGAACTGGAATTAACTCGGGATCTGATTTGTTTTAACTGGACTGGAACCAGAGAGATAACTGGAACTGGAGTCAGCTTTGGGTCTGACTTGCTTGAACCAGTCTGGAACCAGAGAGACAACTGAATCTGGAGTCGGCTTAGGAACTGCAGCGGACTAGAACTGGAAAGACAACTGGAACTGGAGACAGCTTAAGAAATGACTTGCTTGCACCAGACTGGAACTGTAGAGACAACTGGAACAGGAGTCAGCTTAAGATCTGACTTGCTTGCACCACACTGGAACAGGAGAGACAACTGGAACTGGAGTCAGTTCTGACTTGCTTAAACCGGACTGGATCCAGAGAGACAACTGAACCTGGAGTCAGCTTAGGTATTGACTTGCTTGTATTGGACTGGACCCAGAGAGACAACTGGAACTGGAGTCAGTTTAGTGTTAGGCGCCGTGGTCCGCGATGTCCTCGCGGCCCGGCGCCTAGCAACTAGGGACGCCAAGCGTGCTAGCCGCCGGGTCCCTAGCAATGCTGGGATGCCGTGCACGCTAAGTCGCCTGGACCCTAGCAACGGGGACGCCACGGGCGGACCGCGCTCCCCGTTGCAAGGTAAATCAAATTAACCACACACACACTGGTCTTCTGGTCGTGCAGCAAGGCAGCTGCACGGCATTTATGCTTATCAGGCTCTGAACATCTGATTGGAGGACTCCCTGCTAAATACCTTCTCAGTGCTTCACACAGATGCCGGTAATAGCTTCCTGCATGCTGCTTAGGTTTGCTGAACGTATGTTCCAGTCCTGCTGTGTCCGGTCATTCCTGTCCTCAGAGTTCCTGAATCTTGGAGTTGTCATCTCATTCCATGGAGTCTTCAGGTCCTCAATTGCCCGCAACAGTCGCCAGAGAATCTCGTGTGGTTTTCGTGAGATGCGGCTCTGCCGCATGCTGCGGCCCAGCCCGCTTTATTTTGTATTCTGTTTCGGAGCATTTGAGGAGGTTTCCGCTTCCACAAGTCCTCTCCGGAAGTCGGCGATGCCGGATATGATAGTAGACAAGTGGGTATTTTGGTTGTCCTTTTCCCTGGCAGTTTTCCGCACATATTCTAGTTTTAGGTTAGTTTGTAGCCCCTGGCTTTATTGTTTAGTTAGAGGGCCCCTTGTTATCACCTTGTCTCAGATTTCTCTTTGTATCCCATTAAGACCTGAGGGGGCATCGGAGTTGGGCAGACGTAATCCGCCCTTCAAACGCGGCTGCCATGGGCTCAAGCAACCATAGTCTCTGTTATGCACACCAGTGCCTGCAGGAATGTACTGGTGTCTGAACGGAGAGGGATGCAAAACAAATGAACTCACAGACAGACTGTGGAATATGACATTACGTACACAGAAGGTGATGGGGTAACAAAATAAACACAAAGTGAACAGAGAAGCCCAGAGGCCAAGAAACTGGGTATCTCCCTATTATTAGGAATGCTCAGATGGAAAGATGCGAGATGTTGTGTTTTAATACGTAGAGAACCCGAAATGCTGTTGCTAAGGGCAACAGCAAAACCCTAAAGGGTACCAACGGGTGTGGCAGTAAACTCCTTGGTCAGAGATGGAATAATAGACACAAGGAGAGTCTCCACAATACTAGTCCTCACTTGCAGTGCACTGGTTCAGCTTACTGCCACTAAACTGACACCTGAACACCCTGCACAGTGAGAAAGGATTTTGGCAGGCAAGTCTGAGAATACAGCCGCAAACTTGCTAAGTTCACAGAGTAGCAAAAGAACCCCAGCAAGTTAAACGACTGACTCCAGTCATACTA
Source organism: Pseudophryne corroboree (assembly GCF_028390025.1). Classification (NCBI taxonomy): domain Eukaryota; kingdom Metazoa; phylum Chordata; class Amphibia; order Anura; family Myobatrachidae; genus Pseudophryne; species Pseudophryne corroboree. The sequence continues at coordinate 35,457,400 of NC_086447.1, read as the reverse complement.
CTAGGTCTGGATTGGCAGAGTGTAGTACCAAATCCCAAGGCCTATTTGCAGTAAGCAACAAACAAATACAAAGTTACACAGTACTGGCTAACTTTCAGGAACTGACTAACCAACAAAGACTCAGCAGCATCTGCTTAACCTGAGAAGAGGGTTTATATAGCAGGTGCTGTCCACGCCCCACTCAGCCCTCACAGACTGTGAGCACAAAAACCAGCACCGGATCCCCTGCCTGTAACCACTGCACAGCAAAAGACCCGAACCGGAGTATCAGCTGCGCTCAGGTTACTCCGCTAGCACTTGTCTCCCGGTTGCCATGACGACGTGACAGCACAGGGCAGGAGACCCTAACAGTCTCGCAAGAGATTTCTGACAGCACGGGCGAGACAACGGAGTTAGGGCGCCAGGGACTTTTCCCGTTCCCGCTCCCTTTCCCAGCATTACGTTCCAGTGCTCAGGTCCTTGATATAAGATCTACCCAGACCAGAGTGCTGGAATCATAACACTTAGGGTCTGACTTGCTTGAAACGGACTGGAATCAGAGAGACAACTGAAACTGGAGACAGCTTAGGTATTGACTTGTTTGCATCGGACAGGACCCATAGAGACAACTGGATCTGGAGTCGGCTTAGCAACTAACTTACTTGACCAGCACTGGTACCTGAGAGACAACTGGAACTAGAGAACACACTAATGCACATTGGATAACTTGCTTTTAGACTGGACTTGTTCTTGGAGAAAGCGTAGCAGCACATACAAGGACACACTGGAAGGAATTATAGCCCCTGGAGACACAGTACAGGTGCTACTACTATGTGCTGAAATTATAGTGCTGGTAATGCTGCTTAGAACTGGAATCACAGGATCCGATCACTATTGTACAAATTAGCATGGCGGACAATTATCGAATGATCCTGCATTCATACAGATTGTAATGCGCACATGCAAGGCCAAATTGTCAAAGAATTGAGTGACTTTTTTGATCGCTATGTGTATGTATGTTGATTGACAGGAAGCATTTGAGGGTGGTGTCTGGCTGTTTTCTGGGAGTGCTAGTAAAAACGCAGGTGTTCCCAAGCGTTTTCAGTGAGGGTGTTTGACGTAAGCTCCGGCCCAGTCAGCCAGTTTCTTTCACACTGTAGTAGTAGGTATTGAGTTCTGCATGAACTGCACATACTGGAAAAAACATTTGATGGTGAGTGAGTTGAGAACGATCCTGACAGCCCAGTAGGTCACAAGACAGCACCCTGACCAGTGTTTAGGGGTGCTGGATCCCCACTCTGTCATTTTAAGAGAATTGGTATGGGTCTGATAGAGCTGGTGGAGAAATCTGCTCGATGGCATTAATGCATAATAGTGGTAGTGGATTATGCCACAAGGTACCTGGAGGCCATCGTACTATGTAATATGAAATCCAACACCATTGCCTGAGAATTACTGACACTGGATACCCGCCTTAAAATACTGTAAATAGTCTTAATGGAACAAGATACAGATGGAGCTTCGCTCATCTGAGGCGGCTCCATCGCAAACGTGCACTCCTGGCATGACAAGGTGATCCATCCGCCTAGTCACTCCGGGAGTGCAGAGAGATGCTTTCATTCAGAGCGTCTCTGACCGGGCGTGCGGACGGAGATGCTATCCATTAAAGTGAACGGGCACGTCTCCATCATTGGCAGACGTGCCCAGGTGGATGAAGACGCTGTAGGCGATAAGCGTGCCAAGGCGGGTGCGCCTAGTCACAGACGGAGCCATGGCTATCATGGCTCCATCTGTACTACTTTTGTCTGTAAACCAATGAAAGATTTGTGCTGATTGTTAAAGGTGGATAGGATTACTACCTCATTTTACCACCTGCAAACGGATGGCCTTGTCGAGTGCTTTAACCAGATACTTGAACAGATAATAAATAGGGTGGTGTCTGAAGAGAAGTGAGATTGGGACTTACTCCTACTCTATTTAATGTTTGCTTTAATGTTTGCAGTACAAGAGGTGCCCCAGTCCTCTACGGGATTTAGTGCTTTCTAACTTCTCTAAGGGATGCATCCTAGAGGGATTTTAGATATGTTAAAAGAAGGGTGGGAACAACAGTCATGCCAGGAACCTAACATTTTTCAGTTTGTATCCCATTTTAAGTAGATTGTGCCACTCCTGAATGAGCACATGGATAGGGCCCAACAGCATCAAAAATTAAATTATGAAATGACCGCGGTCAACCGGTCTTTTGAACCAGGAGACAAGGTACTGGCTCTTGTGCCCACCAGCGAAAGTAAATTGTATTTTTAATGGTGTGGTCCTTATGAAGTCATAGAGGCTGTGGGACCTCTTAATTATAGGGTTTGACAGCAGGGTAGAAGGAAGAAGGTACAAATCTACCATGTAAACCTGCTAAAGCCTTTTAAAGAGTGCCGGTCAGCACTCTTTGGTAGCCAAGAAATCCCCAGAATGTTAGGTGCTCATTGAAGTTACCCTTATTCTTAGCCAGAAATAGGTAGTGGTGAACTCGGTGGTATGGTACCAGGATGCATTCTCTGCAATTCCGATGAAAACCCAAATCATCTAGTATGATATTAGTACTCCTCCCGGTGTGGTAATATAACAGAGGACATACCGTATACCCAAGGTAAAATGGCAAATTGGGCTGTGGTAAAATGGGACGTAGAAGAGATGCTGCACCTAGGGGTCATAGAGGAATCAAACAGCAAATAGAATAATGCCAATGTTTTAGTGCCAAAGCCTTTGGGAGCTTCAAGATTCTGTAATGATTTTCAAAAGTTTAATAAAATTTCTTGGTTTGATTCCTACCCTGTGCCCCGGGTTGACGAGCTGGTGGAGAACCTAGCAAACAGCCAGTATGGCAAAAGAGTATTGCATATTCCTATGACTGGGTCTTCTAAGGCCAAAACAGCCTTCTCTACCCCAGAGGGCTTATTTCAGTATAAGGTCTTGCTGTTGGGTTTGTATGGTGCACCAGCAACTTTGCAGAGAGCTATGAACTAGTTGCTGCGACCTCACAGAGAATATGCAGTTAAATATCTAGATGACATAAGGGGTCATTCCGAGTTGATCGCTAGCTGCATTTGTTTGCTGTGCAGCGATGAGGCTAAAGAAATGGCACTTATGCGTATGCGGTGCAATGCGCACGCATGACGTACTATTACAACGACCAATGTAGTTTCACACAGGGTCTAATGATGCATTTCAGTCGCACTGGCTGCCGCAGAGTGATTGACATGAAGTGGGCATTTCTGTTTGGCAACTGACCGTTTTCAGGGAGAGTTCGGAAAAACGCAGGCGTGCCAGGAAAAACACAAGCTAATATACACTCCTAGAGGGCGGTGGCTTAGCGTTTGCATGGCAGCGAAAATCTGCTAGCGATCGATCAAGTAGGAATGACCCCCATAGTCATCTTCAGTGCTGACTGGGAGTCACACCTTCCAAGGGTTTGGGCAATGTTACAGTCTTTACGGGCACTCGGGTTTACTGCTAATCCTGAGAAATGTGCCATTAGAATGTGGAGTTGAAATACTTGGCAAAACCTCGGCCCAGTAAGGTGGGGGAGGTCCTCAAATGGCCTATATCCAAATGTAAATCCAAGCTCAGAACATTCCTTGGTCTGGTGTGTTACTACCACAGACCCTCCAACATGACCCGCCCCACTAGGTACAAAATGCTCTGTTTCTGGACTTCCCTCTTAATTTATGATTTCCATCACCTGTGTTGAACTAGTTGAATGATAAGAAAGCTGTTTCTTCACAGGTGATGGCAATAATAAATTAAGAGGGAAGTCCAGAAACAGAGCATTTTGTACCTAGTGGGGCGGGTCATGTTGGAGGGTATGCTACCACAAATTAATTTGTGTTTTTTTCACTAGGGTGTCACCACTAACTGTCTGAAAACACTGTCCCCAGAGACGATGATATTGTATAGACCAGCAAAGGCTGCATGGCAGTATTTAAGGCGTGCCTTGTGCGCAGATCCTGTTTTGCAGGCTCCTGATTTGAAGAAGCAATTTACAGTATATTGCAGCCAGGTGACTCAGGTACAGTATTGGGAGCAGTCCTTTCCCAAGTGGTAGAAGGGGAAGAGAAACCCATCCTCTGCCTTACCAGAAATTGCTGCCCAGGAAACACAAGTAATCAACTATAGAACAGTAGTGTTTGGCAATCAAGTTTGCAGTAGATATACACACACACACACACACACACACACACACACACACACACACACACACACACACACACACACACACACGTGTGTGTGTGCGCACAGAGATATATATGTTTCCATATTTAAATACAAAGATATAGATATACAAGACCTATGACATGCAACTACTGTGTATATCAATAACTTACAAGGCAGGTTATCTTGAGTCATGAAATTTCAGGTTAGATGTTATTCTAGTAGATGTCACACAAGGACAAATACTAAACGCTGTGGTCAATGCGTACCTTTCACAATCCATGTCTTGTGTCTTACCTCTGCTATCACTTCTGCAGTTTAGCATACAAGCTGCAGTCTGAGTTACTTGCTGATTAGCCACCTGTGTGAGCATTCCCCTATGTATCTACAGGATCATGCGTTTAGCAGTTTGTCTCTCTGCTCCTTGTACCTAGCTGTCAGTGAAGTCTACATATGCTGTCTCTGCACAGCACTCTCAGCATTCTGTGTATGATCCTTAGTGTGTCTCTCCACAGAGCTCCACTCCCACGCAGTATCTAGACTCATAGGGGTAAATTTACTAACATTCGTAATTTTCGGGAAAAGGTCAAAGTTCAATCACGAATGACATCGAAAGTGTAAAACTGCAACTTTTTGAATTGATTACGACTAATTTACTAAGCTGTCGTATTCGGGTATTTCTTTTGTTCCGATGTCGATGTCATTCGTTTTTTTTTTTTTTCTTTACGGCAGTGATTAGCAAAACACTGCCGACTTTTTTACAATTAATCTCGGCCGGATCTGTGTGATCCGTGCTGGGGTTCATTTTTTTTTTTTTTTTAATTAAACACTGTAAAATCTAAAAAAAAAATTGCGTGGGGTCCCCCCTCCCAAGCATAGCCAGCCTCGGGCTCTTTGAGCCGATCCTGGTTGCAAAAATATGGGGGGAAAAATGACAGGGGTTCCCCCATATTTAAGCAACCAGCATCGGGCTCTGCGCCTGGTCCTGGTCCCAAAAATACGGGGGACAAAAAGAGTAGGGGTCCCCCATATTTTTAAAACCAGCACCGGGCTCCACTAGCTGGACAGATAATGCCACAGCCGGGGGTCACTTTTATATAGTGCCCTGCGGCCGTGGCATCAAAAATCCAACTAGTCACCCCTGGCCGGGGTACCCTGGGGGAGTGGGGACCCCTTCAATCAAGGGGTCCCCCCCCCCAGCCACCCAAGGGCCAGGGGTGAAGCCCGAGGCTGTCCCCCCCCATCCAATGGGCTGCGGATGGGGGGGGCTGATAGCCTTTTGTGTAAATGAAAAGATATTGTTTTTAGTAGCAGTACTACAAGTCCCAGCAAGCCTCCCCCGCATGCTGGTACTTGGAGAACCACAAGTACCAGCATGCGGCGGAAAAACGGGCCCGCTGGTACCTGTAGTACTACTACTACAAAAATACCCCAAAAAAGACAAGACACACACACCTTGAAAGTATAATTTTATTACATACATACACACAAACATACATACATACTTACCTTATGTTCACACGCAGGTCGGTCCTCTTGTCCAGTAGAATCCATGGTGTACCTGTTGAAAAAATTCTACTCACCAGATCCAAGGTCCCAGGGTCCTCGGGGCATCCATGTTTAATCCACGTACTTGAAAAAAATAACAAACCGCATACACGAGCCACGAACAGAAAGGGAACCCATGTTTTCACATGGGACTCCTTTCCCCGAATGCCAGAAACCCACTCTGACTTCTGTCTAAGTGGGTTTCTTCAGCCAATCAGGGAGCGCTACGTTGTAGCACTCTCCTGATCAGCTGTGTGCTCCTGTCCTCACTGACAGGCGGCACACGGCAGTGTTACAATGTAGCGCCTATGCGCTACATTGTAACCAATGCTGGGAACTTTCTGCTCAGCGGTGACGTCACTTTAGGTCAACCGCAGGGCAGAAAGTTCCCAGCATTGGTTACAATGTAGCGCATAGGCGCTACATTGTAACACTGCCCTGTGCCGCCTGTCAGTGAGGACAGGAGCACACAGCTGATCTGGAGAGTGCTACAACGTAGCGCTCCCTGATTGGCTGAAGAAACCCACTTAGACAGAAGTCAGAGTGGGTTTCTGGCATTCGTGGAAAGGAGTCCCATGTGAAAACATGGGGCCCCTTTCTGTTCGTGGCTCGTGTATGCGGTTTGTTATTTTTTTCAAGTACGTGGATTAAACATGGATGCCCCGAGGACCCTGGGACCTTGGATCTGGTGAGTAGAATTTTTTCAACAGGTACACCATGGATTCTACTGGACAAGAGGACCGACCTGCGTGTGAACATAAGGTAAGTATGTATGTATGTTTGTGTGTATGTATGTAATAAAATTATACTTTCAAGGTGTGTGTGTCTTGTCTTTTTTGGGGTATTTTTTTAGTAGTAGTACTACAGGTACCAGCGGGCCCGTTTTTCCGCCGCATGCTGGTACTTGTGGTTCTCCAAGTACCAGCATGCGGGGGAGGCTTGCTGGGACTTGTAGTACTGCTACTAAAAACAATATCTTTTCATTTACACAAAAGGCTATCAGCCCCCCCATCCGCAGCCCATTGGATGGGGGGGGACAGCCTCGGGCTTCACCCCTGGCCCTTGGGTGGCTGGGGGGGGGGACCCCTTGATTGAAGGGGTCCCCACTCCCCCAGGGTACCCCGGCCAGGGGTGACTAGTTGGATTTTTGATGCCACGGCCGCAGGACACTATATAAAAGTGACCCCCGGCTGTGGCATTATCTGTCCAGCTAGTGGAGCCCGGTGCTGGTTTTAAAAATACGGGGGACCCCTACTCTTTTTGTCCCCCGTATTTTTGGAACCAGGACCAGGCGCAGAGCCCGATGCTGGTTGCTTAAATATGGGGGAACCCCTGTCATTTTTCCCCCCATATTTTTGCAACCAGGATCGGCTCAAAGAGCCCGAGGCTGGTTATGCTTAGGAGGGGGGACCCCACGCATTTTTTTTTGTTGAGAAAATAAGCACTTTCCCACCCCTTCCCACTGATAGACATGCACGGATCTCATGGATCCCTGCATGCCTATGCAATCACGGCTCAAAAAAGCAGGTCTGCTTTTTTTTTTAGCACTTTTTTGCGATTTGTAATTTTTCACGGCAGTGTTTTCCTCTTTGGAGATTTGCCCTTTTTAGTAAATGACCGAGTTCTACTAATTTGCTGGCGTATTTTGACCGATGGTGTATTCATTCGTATTTTTTTACAACTACTTGCAAAAAAATACGAATGCCCTCATCTCTGCCGTGATTTGAGTTTAGTAAATGACCGAGATGACACTTTGAAGAAAAAACGGCATCTCGGTCAAAATCGGGACCTTAGTAAATTTACCCCATAGACTGAACTCCAGGGTTCCCTCCAAAGCCAGACAGGGACTCAACCATGTTGGAATCAGTCAGCTGACTTTGCATAGCCAATTCAGACATTGCTCTAACACCAGTTGACCACAGCATTCAATCACCTCATGCTCAGCCTTATAAGTTCCACTTCATCTCAGGCTCAAATGGCCAATACACCTGTCTCTTCACCTTATGTAACAACTCAGTACTGAGATCCCAAATACTTTGCAGCTATACTGGTCCCAACCAATTCCCAAAGTGCTATACTGATTCAAAACTGGTCCCAGAGTGCTATACTGGTTCCAGCCCAGTCCCAGGGTGCCATACCTATAAGTCCTCACTAGGTAAGCTCATTAGTTCTTTTGATTTCCAATATCAACTCTATGCTGATGACACCCAAATCTATCTTTCCTCTCCAGACCTCTCCCCTGCTCTCCTCACTCGTATCTCCAACTGTCTCTCTGCTACCTCTTCCTGGATGTCCCAGCGCTTTCTTAGACTTAACATGTCGAAGACAGAGCTGATCATCTTTCCTCCCTCCCGCATAACCTCACCTCCTACAATCTTATCATCTATTGATGGCACTACTATCTCCTCTAGCCCCGAAGTGCGCTGTCTTGGAGTAATCCTTGACTCCTCCCTCTCCTTCAAACCACACATTCAGCACCTCTCACAAACCTGCCATTTTCATCTAAAAAATATTTCCAGGATCAGACCCTTTCTGACCCAGGATGCTACTAAGTCTTTTATACACCCACTGGTCATCTCCAGACTGGACTACTGTAATCTGCTCCTGACTGGCATTCCCGACAAATACCTCTCTCCACTCTAATCTATCCTCAGTGCTGCTGCCCGGCTCACCTTCCTCACCAAATGCACTACGTCCACCTCTACTCTCTTACTACACCTTCACTGGCTTCCCTTCCCTTTCAGAATCCATTTCAAGCTTCTCCCACTCGCTTACAAAGCCCTCACCCACTCCTCTCCCATCTACATCTCTGACCTTATCTCCCTTTACGCTCCCACCCATCCTCTTCGCTCTGCTAATGCATGCCGACTCTCCTGCCTATGGATTACTTCCTCCCACTCCTACCTCCAAGATTTTTCACGTGCTGCACCACTTCTTTTTAATTCCCTACCTCTCCCCCTCAGACTCTCCACCTCTCTACAAAACTTCAAACGATCTCTCAAGACCCACTTCTTCACCAAACCCAGCCAAAACGTATCCTAACCCTCGGTTCCATGCTCTCTATGTACCCCATCTGTGTAACCACTGTCTGTCTACCCCTCTCGTTTAGAATGTAAGCTCTCACAAGCAGGATCCTCTTCCCTCATGTGCGTATCCTTTTTCTTACTTTAATAATCTTCAACTGCACCACATCCAGCAGTCTTCTGCCACCTGATACTTATTCCAGTGTCATCTGCTGATGTAACTATGTTTATTTACCCTGTACTTGTCCTATACTGTCATCAACTGTAAGTTGCTGTTTTCCTGTTTGATTATTTGTTTAGGTATTCTGTAATTGGGTGCTGCGGAACCCTTGTGGCGCCATATAAAAAAAGGATAATAATAATAATAATAATAATACCAGTTCCAGCCCAGTCCTAGAGTGCCATACTGGTTAAAGCCTGGTCTCAGAGTGCCATACCTGTTCCATCCCAGGCCCAGAGTGCTATACCAATTCCAGACCAGTCCCAGACTCCTATACCAGTTGCAGCCCAGTCTTAGAGTGCCATAGTGGTTACAGCTTGGTCTCAGAGTGCCATGCCTGTTCTAGCCCAGTCCAAGAGTGTCATACTGGTTCTAGCCCAGTCCTAGAATGTCATACCGGTTCCAACACAATCTCAGAGTGCCATACCGATTCTAGCCCAGTACCAGAGTGCTATACCTGTTCCAGCCTGGTCACCTGTCTGTTCCAGTCTGGTCACCTTCCAGTTCCAGTCTGGTCACCTGCCAGCTCGAATCCGATCATCACCTGGTTTCAGTACAGTAAGCATCTGGTTCCAGTCCTGTCACCACCTGGTTCCTGTTCAGTCACCATCTGGTCCCTGCCCAGTCAACATTCAGTTCCAGTCCAGCTCCAGTACCAGTTCCATTCCAGTTCCATTCCGGTTCCAGCTACAGTTCATTTTTAGTTTTACTCCAGTTCCAGTTTCCTGTACAATAAAGTTATTTTACGTTCTTTACATGCCTTCGGGCTATCTACATGCCTTCAGCTCCTGCTTCAGCACCCCATACCTACCCAATCCAGATCCAACCCCCAGGCATGACAGTATGCAAAGGTAACAGGAAGAGTCAGACATACTCATTATCACTACACTATTTAAACATACACGTGACAAGAGAAATGTACAGGTGATTATGCAACTGCATGACATTCTTGTACATATATAATTCAAAAAAATCTAAAGCTTGTGGTAGTTAGGTAATTTGTACAAGTTTAGATATATACCTGATGCATGATATTGGCTAGGATATATTGTGCTGTTTTGTTTAATTTTCAAGTGAGCATGCCTTAAGAAATATATTGGTGATAGAGCTACAGTAAATGGAGAACTTATTATAAGAAATTTATAGAATTTGCCTCAAAGGATTTAATTGGTGACATAGATAAACATGAATTGGCAGCAAAATTATGTTGAATTAAAATTGTATATCTATTTCTCGAGAACTGGAGTGCATTGGAGGAAATAACTGTTTTAGAGAGTGTTGAAGAGAAAATAAGAATACATCCAAGTAAACTAACACGGTTTTATAAAAGGGATCTTGGAATATCTTGTCAACAAAATGCTGGAAAACTGTTGGAGCATTGCTGAGACTGAATGGCATTACCAGATACTCGTAATGACTATCTCTTGTATTGAATGCCATCTTCCATTCATCTCCAGCTCTGATGCGTATTAAATTGTAATCTTCCCTGAGGTCCAGCTTAGTAAATATTCTGGCCCCCGTTTACATGATCAAACTATTCCATGATCAATGGAAGTGGGTAACGATTCTTGATTGTGATGTCATTGAGTCCCATGTAGCCTATACAAGGTTGTAGACCCCCATCCTTCCTCTTGGCAAAAAAAAAGAAGCCTGCACATAGAGAGAAGAAGGTTGGCAAATAAACCCCTTGGCTAAATACAGTTTGATATAATCAGACATGGTAGCCATCTCAGGAAGGGAAAACAGATAGGTGCAGCCACAGTGTGGATACTTCCTAGGAAATAAGTTGATGTGACAACCATTGTAGTCTTCAAGCAAAAGATCGGACTTTTCGCAAAGTTGTGACACCCAATCTTGTGCTGACTGAGTAACAAGGCAAACAATGTAGTCCACATTAGTTTTATCTGTTGGGAAGCAAGCTGCGAGGAGAGAAAAATGGATGTCACACTGGTGACTGAAATTGGTAACTTGATAGCAGAGGATGTGGGCAAAGGAACTACTACTGCACTGGAGGATGGAGTCTTACCAGGATGAGAAGTAGCATGGAAAGTACAGTATCTGAGAAAGACTGCAGGTTGTCCTGGTGTGCATAAAGATCACTTAGGCCTTGCAACATCTGCCTTTGTGTATCCTCCAGACCCTCCAATCAGGCTACTATTAGTGCAAGGAGATCCAAGATTTCCTGCCAGATCCATTAGGTTAGTGCCTACTGTCAAACAAGGTTTGATTTGTGAATCGGGTGTGGAAGTTTCTACAGAGGAGGAGCATGGGAGATTTGGCAGAAAGCTTGGTTGCAAAATGTAGGACTACTTCATGCAGTACAGCTGAGTGAAGATGAATTTAGAAGCTATGCTGTAGGATACTCTGGACTGCTGGAGTACAATTGGAGTACTTCAGCTCTGGACTGCAGGGCAAACCAGGTTAGTAGAACAGCCAGGACACAGCTGAAAAACTTGAGCTCTAGACTGTAGATGAGATCTGGATTACAGGAAAGCTGGGTCATGACTACATGGACTTGACTCCAGATTGAGGAGAAGGTCTGGGCTGCCGGAAATCTGTGACACGGCTACAAGACTTGATACAAGACTGTGGAACAGGTCTGGATTACAGGAAATCCAGGACATGGCTACAGAACTTGATTTGAGACTGAGGAGCATGTATGGATTGCAGAAAACTCAGGACATGGATACAGGAGCAAAGTCAGTGAGTTCCAGATGATATAGTGCTATAGTCCTTAGTCTGGAACGTGGAACAGGGGAACACTGCAGGAGCTTTAGCAGGCTATGGACAATGAAGTGCTGTAGAAGTATATTATACCTCAGCTGATTGGTTGCTCCCCACTGATGCTACTTCCTGTGAGTAGCCATTGGTGCTATGTGGAAGGAGAACCAGAAAGTAACATGGCGGCATACCGAGCCAGCCCATTGTGGACCACCAGTCATGGCCACATGATGAGGAGGATGTCAGAATCAGCAGCCGCCAGCACAGGAATTCAGGCACTATGTGCACTCTATTTGTAACAAAACCCAGGTGACCCCAGCAGAACCAGATAATGAGGTCCAAAGGCAGGGGTGGATAGGCCAACATATCTGTGGGGTATATTTTGTGTGTTGTCATGTGGCTCCACCCCCACATGACAGGCAGCCCACCAGACTCAGTACATGCATTGTCCCCATTCATTCTGTTATCCCGTCTCTGCAATAGAATTGCCATCCAGTGACGCTGCCATGGATACTCAGTATGTTTTACCTTTTGTGCTGCAGATGTCGGGCCACTTCTACAAGATATTGCAGCGCTTCTTTTAGCTTCCAATCCAACCTTAGTCTCAGATGCAATTTCAGCAAAAGAAGCAAGGAATGCTGCAATTGTGTACAATAAATCTCAATGAGGAGGCATCTCACCCCCTTCAACAGACCCCATCCCTCATCAGACCATGACCCCATTAGGATTGCTTCCATAAATTTCCCAGGCTTGTTTTTCATCCCAATCTGCCCCTGTCCAAAGGTACCAACTTAGCCATAAATCTGAGTGCATCCATGTAGTGGCCCATTATGATGATAAAGGAGATACTAGGTCCATAAGGCAATTTACATACAATTAAAACCCCAAGGTGCTAGGGAAGGAGAAAAAGGATATAACAGAAATTATGAGCTCTGTACCTATTTTATGCCAATCAATGGTAGACCCTGGTATCATGTGAAATCATTACCTTATATGAAGGGAGGTCTAGAAACCAGGTGATTATCATTTTAGAGAAGTCTAGTTGGTATAGTTTTAGTATTCTGTACCCCATGAGAGCCTCAAGAGACAATAGTAAGTAGGAAAAACCAATTGTATACTAAATGTATGTTATGCGGACTACAGTGTGCTATGGGCTATCTGATGGTTTTTGGTGGGTAGACTCCGGACACCACATCAGGGCCAAGGCGAACTGAAACAAAACAAGTATACTCAAGATCTCCGACAAGACTTTTTCTTCTTTTTGCATGACTCTAGAGGTCTGACCAAGGTAACTCCCCAAATATTATCTGAACTGTTCCAGTCTGGTCACCTCCCAATTCCAGTCCAGTCACCCGCTGGCTCCAATCCATTCATCACCTGGTTTCAGTACAGTAACCATCTGGTTCTAGTCCAGTCACCATCTGATTCCAGTCATGTCAGCATCTGGTAATAATCCGTTCTTTCCCGCCACTAAAAAAAGCCGACAACCTAATGCCATCAACCGTGTCAAAAGAAAACTTATTCTGTTCATTTACTTCACTATTATGATGATACCTGATATATTGGCTACGATATATTGTGCTGTTTTATTTAAGTTTCAAGTGAGCGGGACTTAAGAAATATATTGATGTTAGAGCTAAATGGGGCATTTATTGTAAAAAAGTGATATCATCTGCCTCAGAGTATTTAATTGGTGACAGAGCTAAACAGGAATTGCCAGCAAAATTGTGTAGGAGCGCATTGGAGTAAAAAAACTGTTTTCTGTTTTAAACATCTGCCGCTCCAGGTCTGTTTACTACATTCAACTTGTAAAAATACAGTTCAGGGTGATTCAAAAGTCGCAGTACACCCTTTTATTTCAAAACTGTGCAGGAAATGGGAAAACGGAATAATCCGGTAAGGTATGGGTGAGGTGGGCTATCAGTGGATAATGATACAATTATACAGTGGAACATTTTAATGTGTTTTAACTTACCGGATTAAGGGTCCCCTCCTCTTGCGTCTTAGGAGACTCTTTATCCAGGCTAGCCAGTCCATGTACCTTCGACTCTCTCTCTCCATAAGGAACTTCATCTGTTCATAATACAATAGCATCAGCTGGTAAACATCATCAGTTCCGGCTCCAGAATGCTGGGACTCAAGCACTCGCGTGTGTTCCTTCTTGAACAACGGGGGTCATTCCAAGTTGATCGGTAGTTGCATTTGGTCGCTGTGCAGCGATGAGGCTAAAAAATGGCACTTCTGTGCGCAATGTGTGCGCGTGACGTACTATTACAACGATCAATGTAGTTTCACACAGGGTCTAGCGATGCATTTCAGTCGCACTGGTTGCCACAGAGTGATTGACATGAAGTGGGCGTTTCTGGGTGGCAACTGACCTTTTTCAGGGAGTGTCCGGAAAAACGCAGGCATGACAGGAAAAATGCAAGTGTGGCTGGGCGAATGCAGGGCGTGTTTGTGACGTCAAATCCGGAACTGAATGGTCTGAAGTGATCGCAATCACTGAGTAGGTTTGAGCTGCACTAAAACTGCACAAAATATGTTTGTAGCCGTTCCGTGATGCAAGCGTTCGCACTTCTGCTAAGCTAATATACACTCCCAGTGGGTGGTGGCTTAGCGTTTGCATGGCAGCGAAAATCTGCTAGCGAGCGAACAACTCGGAATGACCCCCAACGTCCGCAAGTTTGCTATCTTTTTCTTCACCCAAATTAGATCGGCATCACTGTTATGGGATTTGCTATACTCCACCAATTGTCTGTAGGCCTGATCTTTCTTCTGTTTGAAAAATCTTTGCTGCGGACCTTCCACCGACAATCGCTGGCCCGATACACATCAATGAATCCAGTTGTGAACTCTTTGTCGATGTAAGAAGCCATTGCTGTGAGAAAAATAAAACAACACTATTTAAATAGCAAGCAAAAACTAAATAAAAAAGTTGACCCTCAGATTGTAAAAAAACCATGCTGCAACCAGACACAAACTAAACATCCTCCCCGCTTTCTGCCCACGATAGTGCCCCTTATAATGCCAGAGAAGTTCCATTATAATGCCAGCTTAGTTAAGTTGCACCAGGTAAAGTTTCTTATACACACATTGCACCAGGAAAAGTCGCTTATACACACGTTGCACCACGTAAAGCCCATTACCAATGTTGCACCAGGTAAAGTCACTTATACACACGTTGCACCAGGTAAAGTCACTTATACACACGCTGCACCAGGTAAAGTCACTTATACACACGCTGCACCACGTAAAGCCCATTACCAATGTTGCACCAGGTAAAGTCACTTATACACACGCTACACCAGGTAAAGTCGCTTATACACACGCTGTACCAGGTAAAGTCGCTTATACACACGCTGCACCAGGTAAAGTCACTTATACACACGCTGCACCAGGTAAAATCACTTATACACTCGCTGCACCAGGTAAAGCCCATTACCAACGTTGCACCAGGTAAAGTCACTTAAACACACATTGCACCAGGTAAAGTCACTTATACACACGCTGCACCAGACAAAGTCACTTATACACATGCTGCACCAGGTAAAGTCACTTATACACTCGCTGCACCAGGTAAAGTCACTTATACACACGCTGCACCAGGTAAAGTCACTTATACACATGCTGCACCAGGTAAAGTCACTTATACACTCGCTGCACCATATAAAGTCACTTATACACACGCTGCACCAGGTAAAGTCACTTATACACAAGCTGCACCAGATAAAGTCACTTATACACACGCTGCACCAGGTAAAGTCGCTTATACACACGCTGCAACAGGTAAAGTCGCTTATACACACGTTGCACCAGGTAAAGTCACTTATACACACGCTGCACCAGGTAAAGTCGCTTATACACACGCTGCGCCAGGTAAAGTCGCTTATACACACATTGCGCCATGTAAAGCCCATTACCAGGGACGTAACTATGTGTGTGCCAGGTGTGCAACTGAGGGCGCAACTGGTCGCATCCCCGTTCCAAGGGGACTGTAGTCAGCGGTATTGTAATGAGTCAAATTGACTCATTACAAGCCGCCCAAGCGAGGAGAGGAGCAGCAGCTCCGCGGGCAGGGGAGAAGGAGGAGGGAGGGGGACTCGGGAGCTGCAGCAGTGCACTGTAATTGGTGGCGGCACTGCTGCAGCTGTCTCTCTCCTTCCACATTGGTTGGCCACCGCTGATGTGAATGCTGGGATGAGGGAAGCACATCCCATGCCAGGGATCTGCCAGCAGCTGCTGCACCGAGGAGCCTTACTGCTTGAACCAGTGGAGAGACAGTAAGTATCTATCATATATTCTGTCCGCCTGTCTATCTGTCTACCTACCTAATGTGTAAAAAGGGGACGCTGTCTGCTGTAATGTGTAAAAAGGGGATGCTGGCTGCCGTAATGTGTAAAAAGGGGACACTGTCTGCCGTAATGAGTAAAAAGGGGACGCTGTCTGCCATAATGTGTAAAATGGGGACACTGAATTTAATTGGTGACAGAGCTAAACAGGAATTGCCAGCAAAATTGTGTAGGAGCGCATTGGAGTAAAAAAACTGTTTTCTGTTTTAAACATCTGCCGCTCCAGGTCTGTTTACTACATTCAACTTGTAACAATACAGTACAGGGTGATTCAAAAGTCACAGTACACCGTTTTATTTCAAAACTGTGCAGGAAATTGGAAAACTGAATAATCCGGTAAGGTATGGGTGAGGTGGGCTATCTTTTAAGGTATGTACCGAACATGAGTGCATCTTGAAATCGGCCATTTTTAATCTGTCAGTTTTTTCAATTGAAAAGGGGGTCGTGTAACATGTCAAACAAGATCGGAATTTGCTGAAAAGTTTATTGCTGCGAACAGATTTTTTTGTTGCAGGTAACTGAAGTTGGCTTTGACAAAAGAGAAGAGAATTGAGGTCATTTTGAAGTCTGGAGAACAAAGTTTCCATGTCAAAGCTGAAAATTTTAACAACCGGCACCCAGAAAGACCTTCAATTTCACATAACACTGTCAGGTGCCTAATTTCCAAATTCCGAGAAACTGGGACTGTGGCTGACAAGTCACGGAATGGTCGTCCAAAAAGTGCTACTGATGAGACAACCTCAACAATGGTTTTGACATCCTTTGTGAAGAGCCCACAATGCAGCACAACGCCCACACATTAAATGACTGTCCTTTATGGAGAACAGTTCAGCCTGTAATTCCAACAAAAAAGTGCTGTTACTTTTGAACCATAGCTGCTTTTTCAAATCTATTTGCAGCAATAAACTTTTCAGCAAATTTTCATCTTGCTTGACATGTTACATGACCACCTTTCCATTTGAAAAAAAAACTGACTTAGATTCAAAATGGCCGATTTGAAGATGGCGCCCATGTTTGGTACATACCCTAAAAGATAGCCTACCTCACCCATACCACGCTGGATCATTTAATTTCCCCATTTCCTGCACAGTTTTTGATCTCCTTGCGAACTCCTGTGAGAATGGATCCTTCGCACAAAACCATCGCTGAGCAGCGATCCGCTTTGTACCCATGTGACATGCCTGTGCATTGCGGTGCCTGCGCATTGCGCAGTTTAGACCTGACCGCCCGCTGTATGAAAACACAGCCTAACGATCAGGTCTGAATTACCCCCCCCCCCCCCCCCCATGTCTTAAGAAAACTACTGCACCCCTGCAGGTTGTTATTAGATCAAAACCTGGTTACATACACAGGATATCCTGGTCAGAGCACCTGTACGATGCTTCTCTGATTCCAAGCTATATTTTGAAACTGTTATAATTTCTGTGATTACATAATATCTAGTGTGTACCCAGGGCAGTAGAGAGCCGGGCTGGGCCCAGGTACTTTTTGGGCGTGTGGCCTAATCACAGGAGACGTGGTCATGCACCCTTAGAAAAAAAATATTAAAATACATTTTATTTTAAATGCCTCTATGGCCACACTGCAGCCCAGCATACAGCAGCGTGTGCTAGGCAGAGGAGAGGAGCTGCAGCTGCTGCCACCAGTTAAGGGGGCCCAGTGCCCTTATTAGGCCCTTACTAGGCCCCTCCATCAGACCTGGGCCCGGGTAATTTGTACCCCCCCCCCCCCCCCCCTCCCGGCACCAATGTGTGTACCCAGTTTAAAAGTAGAACTGTTATCCTTGTGCTGAAATATTGATACATAATATATGATTTTCTGATAAAGTATCAGTTGTGTCCTGTGCAATATTTACACTTTAAGTTTTGACATTCATGTTGAAATTCCAGTTATTATCATTGTGCTGAGGAATTGATACAAATTGTACGTTATATATATGCAGCAGCAACTGTGTCCGGAGACACTCTGCCATTAGAACCAGTCTATCTCTACAGCAGTATATAGCAAAGAAGATTTCTTCCTCCGTCATCTTTGCATTTTGGAAGGAAATAACAATAGTGATATAAGTATAATAATCAGGATAATGAGCGCTTACAATAAAATGCAATATCTGTAAAAAGGAAATAGAGCAGAATGTTAAAAAGCTCTGTTGTTAATGGACAGGTTCTGTGCAGTTAAAACTAGAGATGAGCGGGTTCGATTCCTCGGAATCCGAACCCGCCCGAACTTCAGCCTTTTTTGCACGGGTCCGAGCAGACTCGGATCCTCCCGCCTTGCTCGGTTAACCTGAGCGCGCCCGAACGCCATCATCCTGCTGTCGGATTCTCGCAGACTCGGATTCTATATAAGGAGCCGCGCGTCGCCGCCATTTTCACACGTGCATTGAGATTGATAGGGAGAGGACGTGGCTGGCGTCCTCTCCAATTAGAATAGATTAGAGAGACACTTGATTTACTACTAATTTTGGGAAGCATTAGGAGTACTCAGTACAGTGCAAAGTTTTGCTGATAGTTAGTGACCACCAGTTTTATTTATAATCCGTTCTCTGCCTGAAAAAAAATGATACACAGTCACATACCATATCTGTGCTCAGCCTCAGTGTGCTGCATGATATATCCTCTATGTATATCTGACTGTGCTGAGTGCTCACTGCTCACACAGCTTAATTGTGGGGGAGACTGGGGAGCAGTTATAGCACGAGTACAGTGCACACTTTTGCTGCCAGTGTGACCACCAGTATAATGTCTGCCTGAAAAAGTTAAACACTCCTGTGGTGTTTTTTTTATTTTATTCTATAAACGCATTCTCCTGACAGTGTCCAGCAGGTCCGTCATTCATTATATTATATAAATATTTACCTACAGTAGTGTTATATATTTTTTTTTAATCTCTATCAACTTTATCATCTCTATATTAGCAGACGCAGTACGGTAGTCCACGGCTGTGGCTATCTCTGTGTCGTCAGCGCTCGTCCATAATTGTATACCTACCTACCTGTGGTGGGTTTTTTTTTCTATCTTCTTCATACTAGTAGTTTAGGAGTCTGCTGACAGTGTCCACCAGGTCCGTCATTATATTATATACCTACAGTAGTAATATATTTAGTATATTATCTATACTAGCAGACGCAGTACGGTAGGCCACGGCTGTACCTACCTTTGTGTCGTCAGTGCTCGTCCATAATTGTATACCTACCTGTGGTGATTTTTTTTTTTCTATCTTATTCATACTAGTAGTTTAGGAGTCTGCTGACAGTGTCCACCAGGTCCGTCATTATATTATATACCTACAGTAGTAATATATTTAGTATATTATCTATACTAGCAGACGCAGTACGGTAGGCCACGGCTGTGGCTATCTCTGTGTCGTCAGTGCTTGTCCACAATTGTATACCTACCTGTTGTTATGAGCCACGGCTGTGGCTCATTCCTGTTTTGCATTTTTGTTATGTATTTTATGTTATACTTCTGTTTATGTTCCCCGTGGGTGTCATGGGGCGCTCGGAGCTCACCCTTAAGGAGGGGATACTGTTATGAACCACAGGTAGTGGTTCATTCCTATATTATGTTTATAAAGTTATCTTGCATGCCAGGATTTCCTGTTGCTCTGTTTTAGAATGCTCTTGTCTGCTGCCCCTGGTGAGTCTGTGCGATTGCAGCTTGTTCCCATGTGTTCAGCCTCATCTGGCTGCTAATTGCATCTTGTCAGCTTGGGGAGTCTTGCAATAGGCCAGCTGCACTGGATTATTAATTAGGCCTCTCTGTTATATGCTGGCTGATTGCAGTTCGCAGATGCTGGTGATATTTCTTGGTTTGCAGTCTGCTTGAAGTCTGAGCTGGTTCCGGTCAGTCCCTGTGTCGATTCCTGTGTCAGTCCCTGTGTCGATTCCTGTGTCAGTCCCTGTGTCGATTCCTGTGTCTTATCCCGTGTCCTGCTGTGAGGCGTTGCTGCCCATGGTCAAGTCTTCTGGCTTCCTGGTGTCCACCGGTCTGTCGTTTGGGATTCTGCCTGTCCTCCAGTTCTGAGAGTCGGTGTCGGCAGCATTAGAAGTTCCTGTCCGTTTGCCAGTATTCGTACCGGTTCCGTGAGTAGCTGCTCTCCGTTGGCCTAGGTCGCTGTATTCCATTATTGTGTCTGTCCCTGGTGTTTTGCAGAGGGTTCTGCTTATGCTGTCACCGCCGGTACACAAAGGTATTGTGTCGGCGTGTGATCAGCATTTCCTTTGTTGTTCTTTTCCTTTGGCGGTTTCTCCGCACATACTTTAGGTTTTTAGTTAGCTTGTAGCCCCTGGCCTGTTTGCTTAGTTAGAGGTCCTCTTGTCATCATCCTGCCTCGGATTTCCCTTTGTCTCTCACTAAGACCGGGGGGCACCGGAGTTGGGCAGACAT
This sequence comes from Pseudophryne corroboree, assembly GCF_028390025.1. Classification (NCBI taxonomy): domain Eukaryota; kingdom Metazoa; phylum Chordata; class Amphibia; order Anura; family Myobatrachidae; genus Pseudophryne; species Pseudophryne corroboree. The sequence continues at coordinate 35,436,969 of NC_086447.1, read as the reverse complement.
AATCCGCCCTTCAAACGTGGCTGCCAGGGGCTCAAGAAACCATAGTCTCGCAAGGGATTTCCGATAGCACGGGTGAGACAATAGAGTTAGGGCGCCAGGGGCTATTCCCTTTCCATTCCCCTTTCCCAGCGTTACGTCCTGGTGCTCTGGACTCACTTCATGAACATCTCCCTTGTTCTGAGCACCAGAAACCTAACATTATCACCAGCCATACCACAAAAAAGAAATAAAACTTTTTTTTTCATTTTTGGCCCAGTCCGGTGTTTAGAGATCCAGTCCGGTGTTTAGAGATCCAGTCCGGTGTTTAGAGATCCAGTCCGGTGTTTAGTGATCCAGTCCGGTGTTTAGAGATCCAGTCCGGTGTTTAAAAAAAAATAATATTTAGTCTTGCCTTGTCTAGTCTTTCCTTGTCTAGTCTTAAATCCTCCTATGTCTACTATGCAAGCTCTGCAGGCATCTCTCGCAGCCCTGAACTCTGCATTCAGTGCTTTGAGACCAGAGCGACTAGAAGTATTGCAGCAATCCCTAAAGCAACTGCAAAACCTTCTGACTAAAATCTTGCTCATCTTGCCAGAAGTCGTTGAGAGTACATCTATCTCTAAAGAGACTCTAGCTCACAGTATGGTGACAAGAGAACCCTCTGGTTTATTTGAAGAGAAAAGGTTTAAAAGTTTTCTGCGGCCCAGGCTCTCAGAAGAGGAGCGTCTGCGTCGCAGAAACTTAAACTTATGCCTATATTGTGGGGGTTTAGGCCACTATCTGCAGACCTGTGAGTTGCGCAAGCCAAAGTGTGGTGACGAGTCTTGCCCTCTGGCCAAGTTGAGTCAGGATTCAAGACCTACTCCTGTCTCTACTGTGGCAGAGGTACTTGTCACACAACCCACACTAAAAAGCTCTCCGTCCTATGATTGGGGTCCTTGGGCAAGGGAGCCCCATTATAGATTCAGGAATCAAAAGAGAATGTTTCTCTCCTCTCTTGAGGTTCCTGTTGAAGCGGAGTTGCAAACCCCTGGAGTGGTGCCCGATGCCCAGGGTCCTGGAGTGGTGCCCGATGCCCAGGGTCCTGGAGTGGTGCCCGTAGCCCAGGGTCCTGGAGTGGTGCCCGTAGCCCAGGGTGCTGGTGCGGTACCCGATGCCCAGAGTGCTGGTGCGGTACCCGATGCCCAGAGTGCTGGTGCGGTACCCGATGCCCAGAGTGCTGGAGCGGTACCCGATGCCCAAGCTTATAGAGGGACATCAAATATTGTAGCTCAGGTTTTCATTCCAGAAGGGGTCTCAGAAGCTGTTACCCCAGGTAGGGACTTGAAGAGCGTAACCCCAGAAAGGTTACCTAAAACCATTATGCTAGAAGAGAACTCGAGAAGCAAAACCCCAGAAGGGATATTTGAAGTAATATCCCCAAGTGGGGTCTCGAGAGACGCAGCCCCAAAGAAGGGTCTAGAAGTCGCTTCCCCAGGAAAGAACTTAAGAAGCATAGCATTAGTGGAGGATCTGAACGTTATTACTTCAGCAAAAGTCCCGATAGTCATAGTCCCGGGAGAACTTTCGATAATTATCGATTCAGAGAGGGAAGCCGATGGCCCGATCCCAGTCAGGGAGGCCAACGGCCCGGTCCCAGTAAAAGAATCCGAGGTGCTGACCCCAGCGGGTTTCCTGGAGGCCACTGCCCCAGCGGGGTTCCCGGAGGCCACTGCCCCGGGTGGGGTTCAGAAAGTCACTGCCCCGGGTGGGGTTCAGAAAGTCACTGCCCCGGGTGGGGTTCAGAAAGTCACTGCCCCGGGTGGGGTTCAGAAAGTCACTGCCCCGGGTGGGGTTCAGAAAGTCACAGCCCCAGGTGGGGTTCAGAAAGCAACTGCCCCGGGTGGGGTTCAGAGAGTCTCAGCCTCGAGTAAGGTCAATAGTGACCAGGTCCTAGCAAAGCACTCCAGTCAGTCAGATGAGAAGGAAACAGATACTGACTCTGATATCTCAACATCCATAACCTTTGATGGGGACTTAGCCCATTTTCAGGCGCTTTTCAAACACTATTACACTATTATGTTGTCTAGACCATTTCTGGGTGTCACTTCAGAAAACCTTGGGCTCTATCTGATTTATTCTTTTAGAGGAGAGCCTTTTGAGTGGGCGACCAGCCTAATGAAAGCTGAAGATCCCATTCTTCAGGATCCCCTATCATTCTGTGATGCAATTATTAAAAGATATGGTTCCAAAGAAATTGGTTCAGGTTCCTCTAAGTCACCCGTCTTGTCTGCTGAGAGTCCACCAAATACTGTAAACTCGGCACAAGAGTCCCAGCCCGTTGTTTTGACTGCAGGATGTTCTTTTCTGACTTCTTCTTCTAATAGTACTTTGCCAGAAAGTTCAGCTCCCGAGGGTAAGAAACCTGTCTCTGATTTGAACGCAGCCTTGCTGGGTGGTACCATCAGTTCAGACAATGTTTGGGGAATTACCTTGGTCAGACCTAAAGAGCTTTGTAAAAAGAAGAAGAAGAAAAAGAAATAATTTTTTGACTCTTGCCTTGATTTAAAAAAAATAAAAATAAAAAAAAGAGATTTTTTTTCTCCTTGTCTTGTGTCCTGTGCCACCGTTAGGGGGAGGGCACTGTTACAAGTTGTTGCTACAGCTTGTTTTTGTTTTCTTGTCTGTTAGACCAGTGTGTCAGGTTTTTTTTTTGTATCCCTTGTTCTGGATAGTCTGAATTTTGGGGTCTTTTGACCCCTCCTCAAGGGGGGGGGTAATGTTATGAGCCACGGCTGTGGCTCATTCCTGTTTTGCATTTTTGTTATGTATTTTATGTTATACTTCTGTTTATGTTCCCCGTGGGTGTCATGGGGTGCTCGGAGCTCACCCTTAAGGAGGGGATACTGTTATGAACCACAGGTAGTTGTTCATTCCTATATTATGTTTATAAAGTTATCTTGCATGCCAGGATTTCCTGTTGCTCTGTTTTAGAATGCTCTTGTCTGCTGCCGCTGGTGAGTCTGTGCAATTGCAGCTTGTTCCCATGTGTTCAGCCTCATCTGGCTGCTAATTGCATCTTGTCAGCTTGGGGAGTTATGCAATAGGCCAGCTGCACTGGATTATTAATTAGGCCTCTCTGTTATATGCTGGCTGATTGCAGTTCGCAGATGCTGGTGATATTTCTTGGTTTGCAGTCTGCTTGAAGTCTGAGCTGGTTCCTGTCAGTCCCTGTGTCGATTCCTGTGTCAGTCCCTGTGTCGATTCCTGTGTCAGTCCCTGTGTCGATTCCTGTGTCTTATCCCGTGTCCTGCTGTGAGGCGTTGCTGCCCCTGGTCAAGTCTTCTGGCTTCCTGGTGTCCACCGGTCTGTCGTTTGGGATTCTGCCTGTCCTCCAGTTCTGAGAGTCGGTGTCGGCAGCATTAGAAGTTCCTGTCCGTTTGCCAGTATTCGTACCGGTTCCGTGAGTAGCGGCTCTCCGTTGGCCTAGGTCGCTGTATTCCATTATTGTGTCTGTCCCTGGTGTTTTGCAGAGGGTTCTGCTTATGCTGTCACCGCCGGTACACAAAGGTATTGTGTCGGCGTGTGATCAGCATTTCCTTTGTTGTTCTTTTCCTTTGGCGGTTTCTCCGCACATACTTTAGGTTTTTAGTTAGCTTGTAGCCCCTGGCCTGTTTGCTTAGTTAGAGGTCCTCTTGTCATCATCCTGCCTCGGATTTCCCTTTGTCTCTCACTAAGACCGGGGGGCACCGGAGTTGGGCAGACATAATCCGCCCTTCAAACGTGGCTGCCAGGGGCTCAAGAAACCATAGTCTCGCAAGGGATTTCCGATAGCACGGGTGAGACAATAGAGTTAGGGCGCCAGGGGCTATTCCCTTTCCATTCCCCTTTCCCAGCGTTACGTCCTGGTGCTCTGGACTCTCTTCATGAACATCTCCCTTGTTCTGAGCACCAGGAACCTAACATTATCACCAGCCATACCACAAAAAAGAAATAAAACTTTTTTTTCTTTTTTGGCCCAGTCCGGTGTTTAGAGATCCAGTCCGGTGTTTAGAGATCCAGTCCGGTGTTTAGAGATCCAGTCCGGTGTTTAAAAAAAAAAAATATTTAGTCTTGCCTTGTCTAGTCTTGCCTTGTCTAGTCTTAAATCCTCCTATGTCTACTATGCAAGCCCTGCAGGCATCTCTCGCAGCCCTGAACTCTGCATTCAGTGCTTTGAGACCAGAGCGACTAGAAGTATTGCAGCAATCCCTAAAGCAACTGCAAAACCTTCTGACTAAAATCTTGCTCATCTTGCCAGAAGTCGTTGAGAGTACATCTATCTCTAAAGAGACTCTAGCTCACAGTATGGTGACAAGAGAACCCTCTGGTTTATTTGAAGAGAAAAGGTTTAAAAGTTTTCTGCGGCCCAGGCTCTCAGAAGAGGAGCGTCTGCGTCGCAGAAACTTAAACTTATGCCTATATTGTGGGGGTTTAGGCCACTATCTGCAGACCTGTGAGTTGCGCAAGCCAAAGTGTGGTGACGAGTCTTGCCCTCTGGCCAAGTTGAGTCAGGATTCAAGACCTACTCCTGTCTCTACTGTGGCAGAGGTACTTGTCACACAACCCACACTAAAAAGCTCTCCGTCCTATGATTGGGGTCCTTGGGCAAGGGAGCCCCATTATAGATTCAGGAATCAAAAGAGAATGTTTCTCTCCTCTCTTGAGGTTCCTGTTGAAGCGGAGTTGCAAACCCCTGGAGTGGTGCCCGATGCCCAGGGTCCTGGAGTGGTGCCCGATGCCCAGGGTCCTGGAGTGGTGCCCGTAGCCCAGGGTCCTGGAGTGGTGCCCGTAGCCCAGGGTGCTGGTGCGGTACCCGATGCCCAGAGTGCTGGTGCGGTACCCGATGCCCAGAGTGCTGGTGCGGTACCCGATGCCCAGAGTGCTGGAGCGGTACCCGATGCCCAAGCTTATAGAGGGACATCAAATATTGTAGCTCAGGTTTTCATTCCAGAAGGGGTCTCAGAAGCTGTTACCCCAGGTAGGGACTTGAAGAGCGTAACCCCAGAAAGGTTACCTAAAACCATTATGCTAGAAGAGAACTCGAGAAGCAAAACCCCAGAAGGGATATTTGAAGTAATATCCCCAAGTGGGGTCTCGAGAGACGCAGCCCCAAAGAAGGGTCTAGAAGTCGCTTCCCCAGGAAAGAACTTAAGAAGCATAGCATTAGTGGAGGATCTGAACGTTATTACTTCAGCAAAAGTCCCGATAGTCATAGTCCCGGGAGAACTTTCGATAATTATCGATTCAGAGAGGGAAGCCGATGGCCCGATCCCAGTCAGGGAGGCCAACGGCCCGGTCCCAGTAAAAGAATCCGAGGTGCTGACCCCAGCGGGTTTCCTGGAGGCCACTGCCCCAGCGGGGTTCCCGGAGGCCACTGCCCCGGGTGGGGTTCAGAAAGTCACTGCCCCGGGTGGGGTTCAGAAAGTCACTGCCCCGGGTGGGGTTCAGAAAGTCACTGCCCCGGGTGGGGTTCAGAAAGTCACTGCCCCGGGTGGGGTTCAGAAAGTCACAGCCCCAGGTGGGGTTCAGAAAGCAACTGCCCCGGGTGGGGTTCAGAGAGTCTCAGCCTCGAGTAAGGTCAATAGTGACCAGGTCCTAGCAAAGCACTCCAGTCAGTCAGATGAGAAGGAAACAGATACTGACTCTGATATCTCAACATCCATAACCTTTGATGGGGACTTAGCCCATTTTCAGGCGCTTTTCAAACACTATTACACTATTATGTTGTCTAGACCATTTCTGGGTGTCACTTCAGAAAACCTTGGGCTCTATCTGATTTATTCTTTTAGAGGAGAGCCTTTTGAGTGGGCGACCAGCCTAATGAAAGCTGAAGATCCCATTCTTCAGGATCCCCTAGCATTCTGTGATGCAATTATTAAAAGATATGGTTCCAAAGAAATTGGTTCAGGTTCCTCTAAGTCACCCGTCTTGTCTGCTGAGAGTCCACCAAATACTGTAAACTCGGCACAAGAGTCCCAGCCCGTTGTTTTGACTGCAGGATGTTCTTTTCTGACTTCTTCTTCTAATAGTACTTTGCCAGAAAGTTCAGCTCCCGAGGGTAAGAAACCTGTCTCTGATTTGAACGCAGCCTTGCTGGGTGGTACCATCAGTTCAGACAATGTTTGGGGAATTACCTTGGTCAGACCTAAAGAGCTTTGTAAAAAGAAGAAGAAGAAAAAGAAATAATTTTTTGACTCTTGCCTTGATTTAAAAAAAATAAAAATAAAAAAAAGAGATTTTTTTTCTCCTTGTCTTGTGTCCTGTGCCACCGTTAGGGGGAGGGCACTGTTACAAGTTGTTGCTACAGCTTGTTTTTGTTTTCTTGTCTGTTAGACCAGTGTGTCAGGTTTTTTTTTTGTATCCCTTGTTCTGGATAGTCTGAATTTTGGGGTCTTTTGACCCCTCCTCAAGGGGGGGGGTAATGTTATGAGCCACGGCTGTGGCTCATTCCTGTTTTGCATTTTTGTTATGTATTTTATGTTATACTTCTGTTTATGTTCCCCGTGGGTGTCATGGGGTGCTCGGAGCTCACCCTTAAGGAGGGGATACTGTTATGAACCACAGGTAGTTGTTCATTCCTATATTATGTTTATAAAGTTATCTTGCATGCCAGGATTTCCTGTTGCTCTGTTTTAGAATGCTCTTGTCTGCTGCCGCTGGTGAGTCTGTGCAATTGCAGCTTGTTCCCATGTGTTCAGCCTCATCTGGCTGCTAATTGCATCTTGTCAGCTTGGGGAGTTATGCAATAGGCCAGCTGCACTGGATTATTAATTAGGCCTCTCTGTTATATGCTGGCTGATTGCAGTTCGCAGATGCTGGTGATATTTCTTGGTTTGCAGTCTGCTTGAAGTCTGAGCTGGTTCCTGTCAGTCCCTGTGTCGATTCCTGTGTCAGTCCCTGTGTCGATTCCTGTGTCAGTCCCTGTGTCGATTCCTGTGTCTTATCCCGTGTCCTGCTGTGAGGCGTTGCTGCCCCTGGTCAAGTCTTCTGGCTTCCTGGTGTCCACCGGTCTGTCGTTTGGGATTCTGCCTGTCCTCCAGTTCTGAGAGTCGGTGTCGGCAGCATTAGAAGTTCCTGTCCGTTTGCCAGTATTCGTACCGGTTCCGTGAGTAGCGGCTCTCCGTTGGCCTAGGTCGCTGTATTCCATTATTGTGTCTGTCCCTGGTGTTTTGCAGAGGGTTCTGCTTATGCTGTCACCGCCGGTACACAAAGGTATTGTGTCGGCGTGTGATCAGCATTTCCTTTGTTGTTCTTTTCCTTTGGCGGTTTCTCCGCACATACTTTAGGTTTTTAGTTAGCTTGTAGCCCCTGGCCTGTTTGCTTAGTTAGAGGTCCTCTTGTCATCATCCTGCCTCGGATTTCCCTTTGTCTCTCACTAAGACCGGGGGGCACCGGAGTTGGGCAGACATAATCCGCCCTTCAAACGTGGCTGCCAGGGGCTCAAGAAACCATAGTCTCGCAAGGGATTTCCGATAGCACGGGTGAGACAATAGAGTTAGGGCGCCAGGGGCTATTCCCTTTCCATTCCCCTTTCCCAGCGTTACGTCCTGGTGCTCTGGACTCTCTTCATGAACATCTCCCTTGTTCTGAGCACCAGGAACCTAACATTATCACCAGCCATACCACAAAAAAGAAATAAAACTTTTTTTTCTTTTTTGGCCCAGTCCGGTGTTTAGAGATCCAGTCCGGTGTTTAGAGATCCAGTCCGGTGTTTAGAGATCCAGTCCGGTGTTTAAAAAAAAAAAATATTTAGTCTTGCCTTGTCTAGTCTTGCCTTGTCTAGTCTTAAATCCTCCTATGTCTACTATGCAAGCCCTGCAGGCATCTCTCGCAGCCCTGAACTCTGCATTCAGTGCTTTGAGACCAGAGCGACTAGAAGTATTGCAGCAATCCCTAAAGCAACTGCAAAACCTTCTGACTAAAATCTTGCTCATCTTGCCAGAAGTCGTTGAGAGTACATCTATCTCTAAAGAGACTCTAGCTCACAGTATGGTGACAAGAGAACCCTCTGGTTTATTTGAAGAGAAAAGGTTTAAAAGTTTTCTGCGGCCCAGGCTCTCAGAAGAGGAGCGTCTGCGTCGCAGAAACTTAAACTTATGCCTATATTGTGGGGGTTTAGGCCACTATCTGCAGACCTGTGAGTTGCGCAAGCCAAAGTGTGGTGACGAGTCTTGCCCTCTGGCCAAGTTGAGTCAGGATTCAAGACCTACTCCTGTCTCTACTGTGGCAGAGGTACTTGTCACACAACCCACACTAAAAAGCTCTCCGTCCTATGATTGGGGTCCTTGGGCAAGGGAGCCCCATTATAGATTCAGGAATCAAAAGAGAATGTTTCTCTCCTCTCTTGAGGTTCCTGTTGAAGCGGAGTTGCAAACCCCTGGAGTGGTGCCCGATGCCCAGGGTCCTGGAGTGGTGCCCGATGCCCAGGGTCCTGGAGTGGTGCCCAATGCCCAGGGTCCTGGAGTGGTGCCCGATGCCCAGGGTCCTGGAGTGGTGCCCGATGCCCAGAGTGCTGGTGCGGTACCCGATGCCCAGAGTGCTGGTGCGGTACCCGATGCCCAGAGTGCTGGTGCGGTACCCGATGCCCAGAGTGCTGGAGCGGTACCCGATGCCCAAGTTTATAGAGGGACATCAAATATTGTAGCTCAGGTTTCCATTCCAGAAGGGGTCTCCGAATCTGTTACCCCAGGTAGGGACTTGAAGAGCGTAACCCCAGAAAGGTTACCTAAAACCATTATGCTAGAAGAGAACTCGAGAAGCAAAACCCCAGAAGGGATATTTGAAGTAATATCCCCAAGTGGGGTCTCGAGAGACGCAGCCCCAAAGAAGGGTCTAGAAGTCGCTTCCCCAGGAAAGAACTTAAGAAGCATAGCATTAGTGGAGGATCTGAACGTTATTACTTCAGCAAAAGTCCCGGAAGTCATAGTCCCGGGAGAACTTTCGATAATTATCGATTCAGAGAGGGAGGCCGATGGCCCGATCCCTGTCAGGGAGGCCAACGGCCCGGTCCCAGTAAAAGAATCCGAGGTGCTGACCCCAGCGGGTTTCCCGGAGGCCACTGCCCCAGCGGGGTTCCCGGAGGCCACTGCCCCAGCGGGGTTCCCGGAGGCCACTGCCCCAGCGGGGTTCCCGGAGGCCACTGCCCCAGCGGGGTTCCCGGAAGCCACTGCCCCAGCGGGGTTCCCGGAGGCCACTGCCCCAGCGGGGTTCCCGGAGGCCACTGCCCCGGGTGGGGTTCAGAAAGTCACTGCCCCGGGTGGGGTTCAGAAAGTCACTGCCCCGGGTGGGGTTCAGAAAGTCACTGCCCCGGGTGGGGTTCAGAAAGTCACTGCCCCGGGTGGGGTTCAGAAAGTCACAGCCCCAGGTGGGGTTCAGAAAGCAACTGCCCCGGGTGGGGTTCAGAGAGTCTCAGCCTCGAGTAAGGTCAATAGTGACCAGGTCCTAGCAAAGCACTCCAGTCAGTCAGATGAGAAGGAAACAGATCCTGACTCTGATATCTCAACATCCATAACCTTTGATGGGGACTTAGCCCATTTTCAGGCGCTTTTCAAACACTATTACACTATTATGTTGTCTAGACCATTTCTGGGCGTCACTTCAGAAAACCTTGGGCTCTATCTGATTTATTCTTTTAGAGGAGAGCCTTTTGAGTGGGCGACCAGCCTAATGAAAGCTGAAGATCCCATTCTTCAGGATCCCCTAGCATTCTGTGATGCAATTATTAAAAGATATGGTTCCAAAGAAATTGGTTCAGGTTCCTCTAAGTCACCCGTCTTGTCTGCTGAGAGTCCACCAAATACTGTAAACTCGGCACAAGAGTCCCAGCCCGTTGTTTTGACTGCAGGATGTTCTTTTCTGACTTCTTCTTCTAATAGTACTTTGCCAGAAAGTTCAGCTCCCAAGGGTAAGAAACCTGTCTCTGATTTGAACGCAGCCTTGCTGGGTGGTACCATCAGTTCAGACAATGTTTGGGGAATTACCTTGGTCAGACCTAAAGAGCTTTGTAAAAAGAAGAAGAAGAAAAAGAAATAATTTTTTGACTCTTGCCTTGATTTAAAATAAAAAAATAAAAAAAAGAGATTTTTTTTTTCTCCTTGTCTTGTGTCCTGTGGCCACCGTTAGGGGGAGGGCACTGTTACAAGTTGTTGCTACAGCTTGTTTTTGTTTTCTTGTCTGTTAGACCAGTGTGTCAGGTTTTTTTTTTGTATCCCTTGTTCTGGATAGTCTGAATTTTGGGGTCTTTTGACCCCTCCTCAAGGGGGGGGGTAATGTTATGAGCCACGGCTGTGGCTCATTCCTGTTTTGCATTTTTGTTATGTATTTTATGTTATACTTCTGTTTATGTTCCCCGTGGGTGTCATGGGGTGCTCGGAGCTCACCCTTAAGGAGGGGATACTGTTATGAACCACAGGTAGTGGTTCATTCCTATATTATGTTTATAAAGTTATCTTGCATGCCAGGATTTCCTGTTGCTCTGTTTTAGAATGCTCTTGTCTGCTGCCGCTGGTGAGTCTGTGCAATTGCAGCTTGTTCCCATGTGTTCAGCCTCATCTGGCTGCTAATTGCATCTTGTCAGCTTGGGGAGTCTTGCAATAGGCCAGCTGCACTGGATTATTAATTAGGCCTCTCTGTTATATGCTGGCTGATTGCAGTTCGCAGATGCTGGTGATATTTCTTGGTTTGCAGTCTGCTTGAAGTCTGAGCTGGTTCCTGTCAGTCCCTGTGTCGATTCCTGTGTCAGTCCCTGTGTCGATTCCTGTGTCAGTCCCTGTGTCGATTCCTGTGTCTTATCCCGTGTCCTGCTGTGAGGCATTGCTGCCCCTGGTCAAGTCTTCTGGCTTCCTGGTGTCCACCGGTCTGTCGTTTGGGATTCTGCCTGTCCTCCATTTCTGAGAGTTGGTGTCGGCAGCATTAGAAGTTCCTGTCCGTTTGCCAGTATTCGTACCGGTTCCGTGAGTAGCGGCTCTCCGTTGGCCTAGGTCGCTGTATTCCATTATTGTGTCTGTCCCTGGTGTTTTGCAGAGGGTTCTGCTTATGCTGTCACCGCCGGTACACAAAGGTATTGTGTCGGCGTGTGATCAGCATTTCCTTTGTTGTTCTTTTCCTTTGGCGGTTTCTCCGCACATACTTTAGGTTTTTAGTTAGCTTGTAGCCCCTGGCCTGTTTGCTTAGTTAGAGGTCCTCTTGTCATCATCCTGCCTCGGATTTCCCTTTGTCTCTCACTTAGACCGGGGGGCACCGGAGTTGGGCAGACATAATCCGCCCTTCAAACGTGGCTGCCAGGGGCTCAAGAAACCATAGTCTCGCAAGGGATTTCCGATAGCACGGGTGAGACAATAGAGTTAGGGCGCCAGGGGCTATTCCCTTTCCATTCCCCTTTCCCAGCGTTACGTCCTGGTGCTCTGGACTCACTTCATGAACATCTCTCTTGTTCTGAGCACCAGGAACCTAACACCTGTGGTGGGGGTTTTTTTCTATCTTCTTCATACTAGTAGTTTAGGAGTCTGCTGACAGTGTCCACCAGGTCCGTCATTATATTATATACCCTACAGTAGTAATATATTTAGTATATTATCTATACTAGCAGACGCAGTACGGTAGGCCACGGCTGTACCTACCTCTGTGTCGTCAGTGCTCGTCCATAATTTATACCTACCTGTGGTGGGTTTTTTTTTCTATCTTCTTCATACTAGTAGTTTAGGAGTCTGCTGACAGTGTCCACCAGGTCCGTCATATTATATATACCTACAGTAGTGATTTATAGGTTTTTTTAATATCATTAATTATCATCTCTATACTAGCAGACGCAGTACGGTAGTCCACGGCTGTAGCTACCTCTGTGTCGTCAGTCACTCGTCATCCATAAGTATGCTAGTATCCATCCATCTCCATTGTTTACCTGAGGTGCCTTTTAGTTGTGCCTATTAAAATATGGAGAACAAAAATGTTGAGGTTCCAAAAATAGGGAAATATGAAGATCCACTTCCACCTCGTGCTGAAGCTGCTGCCACTAATCATGGCCGAGACAATGAAATTCCATCAACGTCGTCTGCCAAGGCCGATGCCCAATGTCATAGTACAGAGCATGTAAAATCCAAAACACAAAATATCAGTAAAAAAAGGACTCAAAAATCTAAAATAAAATCGTCGGAGGAGAAGCGTAAACTTGCCAATATGCCATTTACCACACGGAGTGGCAAGGAACGGCTGAGGCCCTGGCCTATGTTCAGGGCTAGTGGTTCAGCTTCACATGAGGATGGAAGCACTCAGCCTCTCGCTAGAAAAATTAAAAGACTTAAGCTGGCAAAAGCACAGCAAAGAACTGTGCGTTCTTCGAAATCACAAATCCATAAGGAGAGTCCAATTGTGTCGGTTGCGATGCCTGACCTTCCCAACACTGGACGTGAAGAGCATGCACCTTCCACCATTTGCACGCCCCCTGCAAGTGCTGGAAGGAGCACCCGCAGTCCAGTTCCTGATAGTCAGATTGAAGATGTCAGTGTTGAAGTACACCAGGATGAGGAGGATATCGGTGTTGCTGGCACTGGGGAGGAAATTGACAAGGAGGATTCTGATGGTGAGGTGGTTTGTTTAAGTCAGGCACCCGGGGAGACACCTGTTGTCCGTGGGAGGAATATGGCCATTGACATGCCTGGTGAAAATACCAAAAAAAATCCGCTCTTCAGTGTGGAAGTATTTCAACAGAAATGCGGATGTTGCCTTTGTCAAGCTGTAATAAGTAGGGGTAAGGACGTTAACCACCTCGGAACATCCTCCCTTATACGTCACCTGCAGCGCATTCATCATAAGTCAGTGACAAGTTTAAAAACTTTGGGCGACAGCGGAAGCAGTCCACTGACCAGTAAATCCCTTCCTCTTGTAACCAAGCTCACGCAAACCACCCCACCAACTCCCTCAGTGTCAATTTCCTCCTTCCCCAGGAATGCCAATAGTCCTGCAGGCCATGTCACTGGTAATTCTGACGAGTCCTCTCCTGCCTGGGATTCCTCCGATGCATCCTTGAGTGTAACGCCTACTGCTGCTGGCGCTGCTGTTGTTGCTGCTGGGAGTCGATGGTCATCCCAGAGGGGAAGTCGTAAGACAACTTTTACTACTTCCACCAAGCAATTGACTGTCCAACAGTCCTTTGCGAGGAAGATGAAATATCACAGCAGTCATCCTGCTGCAAAGCGGATAACTGAGGCCTTGGCATCCTAGGCGGTGAGAAACGTGGTTCCGGTATCCATCATTACTTCAGAGCCAACTATAGACTTGATTGAGGTACTGTGTCCCCAGTACCAAATACCATCTAGGTTCCATTTCTCTAGGCAGGCGATACCGAAAATGTACACAGACCTCAGAAAAATACTCACCAGTGTCCTAAAAGATGCAGTTGTACCCAATGTCCACTTAACCACGGACATGTGGACAAGTGGAGCAGGGCAGACTCAGGACTATATGACTGTGACAGCCCACTGGGTAGATGTATTGACTCCCGCCGCAAGAACAGCAGCGGCGGCACCAGTAGCAGCATCTCGCAAACGCCAACTCTTTCCTAGGCAGGCTACGCTTTGTATCACCGCTTTCCAGAATACGAACACAGCTGAAAACCTCTTACGGCAACTGAGGAAGATCATTGCAGAATGGCTTACCCCAATTGGACTCTCCTGTGGATTTGTGGCATCGGACAAGGCCAGCAATATTGTGCGTGCATTATATCTGGGCAAATTCCAGCACGTCCCATGTTTTGCACATACCTTGAATTTGGCGGTGCAGAATTATTTAAAAAACGACAGGGGCGTGCAAGAGCTGCTGTCGGTGGCCAGAAGAATTGCGGGACACTTTTGGTGTACAGGCACCACGTACAGAAGACTGGAGCAACACCAAAAACGCCTGAACCTGCCCTGCCATCATCTGAAGCAAGAAGTGGTAACGAGGTGGAATTCAACCCTCTATATGCTTCAGAGGATGGAGGAGCAGCAAAAGGCCATTCAAGCCTATACATCTGACCACGATATAGGAGGTGGAATGCACCTGTCTCAAGCGCAGTGGAGAATGATTTCAACGTTGTGCAAGGTTCTGCAACCTTTTGAACTTGCCACACGTGAAGTCAGTTCAGACACTGCCAGCCTGAGTCAGGTCATTCCCCTCATCAGGCTTTTGCAGAAGAAGCTGGAGACATTGAAGGGGGAGCTAAGACAGAGCGATTCCGCTAGGCATGTGGGACTTGTGGATGGAGCCCTTCATTCGCTTAACCAGGATTCACGTGTGGTAAATCTGTTGAAATCAGAGCACTACATTTTGGCCACCGTGCTCGATCCTAGATTTAAAACCTACGTTGTATCTCTCTTTCCGGCAGACACAAGTCTGCAGGGGTTCCAAGACCTGCTGGTGAGAAAATTATCAAGTCAAGTGGAACTTGATCGGTCAACAGTTCCTCCTTCACATTCTCCCGCAATTTGGGGTGCGAGGAAAAGGCTCACAATTCCGAGCCCACCCGCTGGCGGTGATGCAGGGCAGTCTGGAGCGACTGCTGATGCTGACATCTGGTCCGGACTGAAGGACCTGCCAACGATTACGGACATGTCGTCTACTGCCACTGCATATGATTCTCTCACCATTGAAAGAATGGTGGAGGATTATATGAGTGACCGCATCCAAGTAGGCACGTCAGACAGTCCGTACGTATACTGGCAGGAAAAAGAGGCAATTTGGAGGCCCTTGCACAAACTGTCTTTTTTCTACCTAAGTTGCCCTCACGCAAGTGTGTACGCCGAAAGAGTGTTTAGTGCCGCCGCTCACCTTGTCAGCAATCGGCGTACGAGGTTACTTCCAGAAAATGTGGAGAAGATGATGTTCATTAAAATGAATTATAATCAATTCCTCCATGGAGACATTGACCAGCAGCAATTGCCTCCACAAAGTATACAGGGAGCTGAGATGGTGGATTCCAGTGGGGACGAATTGCTAATCTGTGAGGAGGGGGATGTACACGGTGATGAATTGGAGGATGATGATGAGGTGGACATCTTGCCTCTGTAGAGCCAGTTTGTGCAAGGAGAGATTAATTGCTTCTTTTTTGGTGGGGGTCCAAACCAACCCGTCATTTCAGTCACAGTCGTGTGGCAGACCCTGTTACTGAAATGATGGGTTGGTTAAAGTGTGCATGTCCTGTTTATACAACATAAGGGTGGGTGGGAGGGTCCAAGGACAATTCCATCTTGCACCTCTTTTTTCTTTAATTTTTCTTTGCGTCATGTGCTGTTTGGGGAGTGTTTTTTGGAAGGGCCATCCTGCGTGACACTGCAGTGCCACTCCTAGATGGGCCAGGTGTTTGTGTCGGCCACTTGGGTCGCTGAGCTTAGTCACACAGCTACCTCATTGCGCCTCTTTTTATCTTTGCGTCATGTGCTGTTTGGGGAGTGTTTTTTGGAAGGGCCATCCTGCGTGACACTGCAGTGCCACTCCAAGATGGGCCAGGTGTTTGTGTCAGCCACTAGGGTCGCTTAGCTTACTCACACAGCTACCTCATTGCGCCTCTTTTTTTTCATCTTTGCGTCATGTGCTGTTTGGGGAGTATTTTTTGGAAGGGCCATCCTGCCTGACACTGCAGTGCCACTCCTAGATGGGCCAGGTGTTTGTGTCGGCCACTTGGGTCGCTGAGCTTAGTCACACAGCTACCTCATTGCGCCTCTTTTTTTCTTTGCGTCATGTGCTGTTTGGGGAGTGTTTTTTGGAAGGGCCATCCTGCGTGACACTGCAGTGCCACTCCTAGATGGGCCAGGTGTTTGTGTCGGCCACTAGGGTCGCTTAGCTTACTCACACAGCTACCTCATTGCGCCTCTTTTTTTTCTTCTTTGCGTCATGTGCTTTTTGGGGAGTATTTTTTGGAAGGGCCATCCTGCCTGACACTGCAGTGCCACTCCTAGATGGGCCAGGTGTTTGTGTCGGCCACTTGGGTCGCTGAGCTTAGTCACACAGCTACCTCATTGCGCCTCTTTTTTTCTTTGCGTCATGTGCTGTTTGGTGAGTGTTTTTTGGAAGGCCATCCTGCGTGACACTGCAGTGCCACTCCAAGATGGGCCAGGTGTTTGTGTCGGCCACTAGGGTCGCTTAGCTTACTCACACAGCTACCTCATTGCGCCTCTTTTTTTTCTTCTTTGCGTCATGTGCTGTTTGGGGAGTATTTTTTGGAAGGGCCATCCTGCCTGACACTGCAGTGCCACTCCTAGATGGGCCAGGTGTTTGTGTCGGCCACTTGGGTCGCTGAGCTTAGTCACACAGCTACCTCATTGCGCCTCTTTTTTTCTTTGCGTCATGTGCTGTTTGGGGAGTATTTTTTGGAAGGGCCATCCTACGTGACACTGCAGTGCCACTCCTAGATGGGCCAGGTGTTTGTGTCGGCCACTAGGGTCGCTTAGCTTACTCACACAGCTACCTCATTGCGCCACTTTTTTTTCTTCTTTGCGTCATGTGCTGTTTGGGGAGTATTTTTTGGAAGGGCCATCCTCCCTGACACTGCAGTGCCACTCCTAGATGGGCCAGGTGGTTGTGTCGGCCACTTGGGTCGATGAGCTTAGTCACACAGCTACCTCATTGCGCCTCTTTTTTTCTATGCGTCATGTGCTGTTTGGGGAGTGTTTTTTGGAAGGGCCATCCTGCGTGACACTGCAGTGCCACTCCTAGATGGGCCAGGTGTTTGTGTCGGCCACTAGGGTCGCTTAGTTTACTCACATAGCTACCTCATTGCGCCTCTTTTTTTTCTTCTTTGCGTCATGTGCTGTTTGGGGAGTATTTTTTGGAAGGGCCATCCTGCGTGACACTGCAGTGCCACTCCTAGATGGGCCAGGTGTTTGTGTCGGCCACTTGGGTCGCTGAGCTTAGTCACACAGCTACCTCATTGCACCTCTTTTTTTTCTTCTTTGCGTCATGTGCTGTTTGGGGAGTGTTTTTTGGAAGGGCCATCCTGCGTGACACTGCAGTGCCACTCCTAGATGGGCCAGATGTTTGTGTCGGCCACTAGGGTCGCTTAGCTTAGCCATACAGCGACCTCGGTGCAAATTTTAGGACTAAAAATAATATTGTGAGGTGTGAGGTTTTCAGAATAGACTGAAAATGAGTGGAAATTATGGTTATTGAGGTTAATAATACTTTGGGATCAAAATGACCCCCAAATTCTATGATTTAAGTTGTTTTTTAGGGTTTTTTGAAAAAAACACCCGAATCCAAAACACACCCGAATCCGACAAAAAAAAATCGGTGAGGTTTTGCCAAAACGCGTTCAAACCCAAAACACGGCCACGGAACCGAACCCAAAACCAAAACACAAAACCCGAAAAATTTCCGGTGCACATCTCTAGTTAAAACTGCGGGAGGATCCGTAAATTTTGCCAGCGGCTGAAGCAGCATACAGGTTAGAGCACAAGCTGTCTATTCTGTCCCTGGCGCTCACTAACCTTTAGCGGTAATCCTCCAATGTAGTCGGCTGGTTCCCTCGCTCTCCTGGTGAACAGTGTTTCTTCCTGACTGTCGGCGTGGTACTGTGATGTCACCGCTTGGTCTGTGCACGGTGTCCTACATGCTCCAATGCATTTCTGGCTAGTCGGCCCTTTCTCAAGGATAACGCCCCTGAGCTGGGGTCTCATATTGAATATAAGTATGACACAGGAACAAGAAGTTTACTCTTATTCAATCAGTAATGTCATCCAGGTGCATGAAAGGGAGGGGTAATTCTGAACAAGAAACATTGGTATCCCCCAGCTCACTGGATGACATCAGAAACAGGATTTCATAACTACATGGTGGTAGAAATTTCAGAGATCTCAGTTGCACACATTTACAAAGGTATGGGAAGCCCTCAGGCCGCTTCAAGGCATCTGAGTACTGGGGGTACCTGACATTAGGTCTATGTCTGGGGGCGACACCCCACAAACCGGCAATGGCCAGACACTGCAGGGAAGTAGACCAGTATGAGATTAAAGTGTAAGTGAATAGTAGTAAGCAGAGGCTATATGTAAAAGAAAATACACATGAAAAGTGTAATTAAAAAAGTGATATTAGTAGAAAATTATATGAAAGTGATATATAAAGTGCTAAATTAAATGTTACACTGTGCCACCCCAAAGCAACCCAGCCCCACCAGTCCAGGGGGCACCGCGCCCCAAACTCATTCTCAAAACTAATAACAGCATATATATAAATATATATATTTATATACACAGACAGACAGACAGACAGACAGACAGACATATATTTTTTTAGAGGGGCTCGGAATTATAGAAAAATGTAAAAAAATAAACACCATGGTTTGACCTCTTACTCATTTTTAATACATATCTAAAATGGTTATATTTAATTTACTTTTCTAGATCTATGTAACCTTAATTATTGTTGAAGTGCCCCAAATAATCTTTTCTTTAGTCTTAGCTCTTTTCAGCTCTACCTCGGGTGAGCACCAGCAATCCATGAACTTTAATTCAGGGCCCCTTTTTTGGGGGATTTCATATAATAATATACAATTAGTTGGTATAACCCAGGAAAATACACCTCCCCAGATACTCATTGTGGTATATTTTATGTCCATTATGGAACTGAGAAGGGATCTACTGTGGAGTTTCTCATCTTTATTTCTCTGTTATGTACCCCCGACCTCTTAAATAGCTGCAGAGGCTTCTGGATATTGTAGTCTGCCATTGAAATAATATGTCAGATGTAATAAGATCACTTGTAGTGGAGTATTACAAGACGTACAATATAGTGCAGGATGACATATCTATAACAGCACACAGCAATTAAATGACAGCCAAGGTAGGATGAGGGTATGGGGTAAGGGTATGGCAGTATCTTGTTGTGTACATGGTGGTAATTTGCAGGGAGCAAGGCAGTTCAGCACTCAATGAGCCAGTGTACAAGGTACGGGGACGGTACAGTATAAGAATCGTTGAATAGACATGGAGGCAAGAGACAAGGAGCATGGATAGTGATAAGGAAGAACAAGAGGAAAGAGGGCCATGCTGTGGGAGCTGATGCAGAAAAGTGATGAACATTTGGCGGGTTGACTGGTAAATTGCATCAAAGTCCCCAGTAGCTGTAACCAAAGCTCTGAAATGTACAGTACAGCAAGTTCCATTCACAGGGAATCCTGATACAGAGCAGAAAATAAAGTTGGGTTGTCAGCATCATTTCTCCGCCTACGTCTTATTACTTAGCCCTGCAGGTAACAGACTGCTTTAGAAGTCTGTGTTTTCTAACAACGTCCTTACTTTCTCTTCTTTTGGGCAGCCTCACCTGGGCAATCTCCAGTGCCAATCCAGTCTCCCATTAACCGTTTACCGGAGCGTTCCTAGCTGAACACAGTCTGCCAGAATCATTCACAGGTGAGTGCTGTGAGGAACTGTGGCCTTCAGACACAACCTGGTGCCTAACAACACTTGGATTCTACCTCTTGCTCTATTGCTCTATCCTGCTGAAAACCCATGCAGCTGCAGTGGCGCAACATTCATACAATGACAATGGACTTCTATACTCCATACAGGAACTTGGTTCATCTCACCGGCAGTATCTACTGTATTTATTATTATTATTATTATTAACCTTTATTTATATCTGGCGCCACAAGGGTTCCGCAGCGCCCAATTACAGAGTACACAAACAAATAATCAAACAGGAAAACAGCAACTTACAGTTGACGACAATATAGGACAATACAGGGTAAATAAACATAGCTACATCAGCAGATGACACTAGAATAAGTATCAGGTGGCAGAAGACTGCTGGATGTGGTACAGTTGAAGACTATTAAAGTAAAAAAAGGGTAAGCACATGAGGGAAGAGGGCCCTGCTCGTGAGAGCTTACATTCTAAAGGAGAGGGGTAGACAGACAGGGGTGAGACTGATGGGGTACATAGAGAGCGTGGAACAAAGTTTTAGGATGAGATTTGGCTGGGATTGGTGAAGAGTTGGGTCATGAGAGCCCGTTAGAAGTTTTGTAGAGAGGTGGAGAGTCTGAGGGGGAGAGGTAGGGAATTCCAGAGAAGTGGTGCAGCATGTGAAAAATCTTGGAGGTAGGAGTGGGAGGTATAATGTATATAAGGAAGCCCAGGATTCTTGCCACTTATTCTTACACTCCATTATCATACCGGTCTTCCGTACACCAGTACTGATAATAGCTATTTTCCTCTATTGAACTTGTCCATAATGTGTCCATTTAGAACTTTTAATTGAAACATTCTCATTGGAGACTTTATGGCCCTAGCGACCTCTATTTGGCGTTTGCTGTAATTGTTCTTGTTATTTCTAAGAAGTGCATTATATAGTCATATATTTCTTTACCCCTAATCAGAAGCACTAAACTTTTTCAAATGACTAAGTCTATCTAATTACTAAAAAATATATATGGAATAAAGGTTGACATCGCCTCCCAGCAGATCCCCTATTAGAATGAGATCTAGACCTAATGCATACTCTACATTGGTGTTTCTATAATGGGTGCAGTGTGTGCGAGGCACACGGGCCCACAGGTCCAGGGGGGCCCAACCCACACACACTGCACCCATTTGCTTAATACTTACCTCTCTGAAGTCACCCATCGAAGCCATCCCTTTTCGGCAGCGCAATACAGTTTGAACACTAAGGGGAACAAACTCTATTGCGCCTGCTGAAAACCCCAGAAAGATGGCACAGCGGCTATTTTTCCGGAGTTTTGCGCATGCGCAGTAGCAAAATCTTCGCGAAAATGGCCGCCACACCGTGTTCCCTGAGGTATGCGCATGGGAAGGATAGCACCGCCGGGGGACTCCAGAGAGGTAAGTATTGAATGCTGTGCATCAGTCAGAGAGGAGGGGGCCCCTGAAGCAGAAGGCTGCACACGGGCCTCCTCCTCTCTTAAAACACCCCTGATACTATACACAAATGTTGTTATATATTGATATGTATTGATAAACTGTATTCATTCTCTAGAGGTGTAAAATACAAATACAAAGTGCTGTAACCATAGGATCCCACTTCCAATGAGCTGAAGAGAAGCAAAGTCCTTGTGCAAAGTCTCAAATACGGACTCTAATCTTGTCCTAAAAACGGTATCTTCTTTCTGAGAATTATCAAATGATGGAAGTCCTTAAAATTACAACTGGATTTTTTGGGGTTCTTAAATTAGACCCTCATAATAAAGCACCATAAAGTAAAGCCAACGGCCACCCAGGTATTATTTAAAATTTTTATTCATATTTATTTTTTCATATAGTATAGAATTGTTTGGTGTTTATAAGGATATCAATCAATTTTTCCTCAAATTAACTATATCACATTTTCTGATGAAGCAAAAAGGGTGTTCATGAAATGAGTTAAATGTAATGCAGTGATTAATTACAATTATACCTCACCATCTCTAATACAAATGTTAACACACCTTGCAAAATATCCTTATTTTTCCAAAGATGTATCACCACTCAAAAAAGGCCTCTATTTGGATGGAACACCTTCACCAAGAGACTTACCTATTTCTACAATCAAACATAATATAGCTCAATTTACAGAGGGGTTTTGGGGATGAGGAGGTTGTCTAGGATAGATCTCTCAAAGGTAGTGATCACGAGAATAGCAGATGAGTATTACAAACATTGCAATGGATAGGAAAATGTTAGTGATGAGGAAGAGCAGCTTGGATCGGCAGCTCCAGAGGCAAGTTCTCAATCTAGTAATACTGGTGCAGCTGAAGGAATGACAAGCTTTACTGAGTACAGGTGGGATAGAAAGAGAGAGAGACCAGTGGCGGCAAAACCTTTAGCATTACCCAAGGTAAATCAGGCTATTCCAACATTTAATAGGGAGATTCTGGCGCTACAGAAATCCATAGGGTTCTCCCCTTAGAGGTGTTATGCTTCCAAACTGGGGAAATTTAGACTCAGTCCATGATATGTTGATAAGAGATTACTTGGTGTAACAGGAGACTCAGTTGAGGAGGCTCATTGACAAGTAGCCCATGATTTTAATTAGTTAGGATATAATGTGGTGTCCATGGTCACAACCATTGGTCAAAAGGTCATGTCTTAGGACAGTAAGGAAAAATAAGTTACAGTACACTTGGGTGGGACTGTACACAATTGCTCAGCATCATGAGAACATTGACTATATCATAGCTACTGCTAGAAGGGCAAGAGATTGAAGACATACCACATCAACCCAGCAATTCTGACCTATTATAGGCTACCAGAAAGATCAGTGGGTAGAATGTGGATAAGGAAGTAGGTGACCCAGGCCCAGCAGTACCAAATGGGAAGGTGCTAGAGGTCCAAAAGGTACCAAGTTAGCCGCAAATCTGAGTACATACAGTTTAAACCCCAAGGTGCTAGGGAAGGTGAAAAAGGATATAACAGAAATAATGAACCTGGGCTAAACCTATTTTATGCCAACCAGGGGTGGATCCTAGTATCATGTGAATTCAATACTGTACCTTATATGAAGGAAGGTCTGTGGACCAGGTGATTATCATTCTAGAGAAGTCCAGGTGGTGAAGTTTTAGTTTTCTGCTAAATTAATATGCACCCAAAGAATCTGGAAACTTGGTCTACCTGCTGTTTTATGGAGACATTGTACTTTATGTCTACCACATTGGTAGAAGGAAAATTTAAGCCAAGTGGGGACCCAAAGTAATTCCAGTCCTCCGAGTTAGCTGGGTAAGATACAACATGTGCTTAATTCACCTGGCATGTCGGTGCCTGTGTTGGACATTTATAGTACAGTTGATTTTTAGAACTGCATTTTGTATGAGTGACTCTAAACCCCATAGAATGTGTGGGTGAATTAAAACTAGTGCTTCACAACTGGCAGCAAAGTCCATGGCCCAGCCTTGATGTACTATCACTTGAATATGCACACACCTGTGTCTACTCTCAGATTTTTAACCCAGAGGGATCCATAATCCTCATTTACAGTAGTCCTGGATCCAACACCAGTGCCTCCTCCCTGGATAAGGACTCTAATACCTCCCTCCATCTTTTCCCACCCTTTTGCCTTCTGAGAATTGGGGTCAGAGTTTCCTAGGGAAAAATACCTGTCATGACTGAGGTTTTGTGAACCCGGTGTTAGTGAAGTCTGTGCGGGCGACTGGAGGATTATATGAATACTACCACTGACCTGGTTTGGGAGTGTTGTGGACTCGGGGTTTATCCAGTGACTGGGAAGAGGAACCGCAGCAGAGATGGCCGAATGTAGGTTCTCCTCATGCAGGATTAGGTCGGCAGACAGGAGGCACTTGTGGATGCTAAAGGTCACCTGAAAGACAGAACTGGAATGGCGCTGATGAATCAGTGAAGATACCAGGTACAACTGCGTTAAAGTGCACTGGGTGCTTGGAGACACTGAGATGCTTGGAGACACTAAGGTGCTAGGAGGCGCGGAGGCGCTTGGATACACTGATGTACTAGGAGGCACGGAAGTGCTCGGACGCACTGAGGTGCTTTGAGGTAGTGGGGTGCGTAGAGACACTGGGGTGCGTAGAGATACTGGGGTGCATAGAGACACTGGGGTGCTAGAAGCACGAGGTGTGGGAGGCACGAGGTGCTGGAGGCACAGAGATGCTGGAGGCACGGAGATGCTGGAGGCACGGAGGTGCTCAGGCATGGGGTGCTGAAAGCACGGAGGTACTGGAGGCACGAGGTGCTGAGTCACGGAGATGCTGGAAGCACAGAGATGCTGGATGCACAGAGGTGCTGAGGCACAGAGGTACTAAAAGCATGGAGGTACTGGAGGCACAAGGTGCTGAGGCACAGAGGTGCTAAGGCACGAGGTGCAGAGGCACGAGGTGCTGGAAGCATGGAGGTGCTGAGGCACAGAGGTACTGGAGGCACAAGGTGCTGAGGTATGGAGATGCTGGAAGCACGAAGGTGCTGGAGGCACGGAGGTGCTGGAGGCATGGAAGTAATGATGCACGGAGGTGCAGAGGCATGGAGATTTTGAGGCACAGATGTGCAGAGGCACGGAGGTACTGGAGGCACGGAGGTGCTGAGGCACAGAGGTACTGGAGGCACAAGGTGCTGAGGTACGGAGATGCTGGAAGCACAGAGGTGCTGGAGGCACGGAGGTGCAGAGGCACGGAGATTCTGAGGCATGGAGGTACCAGAGGCACCGGGGTGCAGAGGCACGGAGGCCACAGGGATACAGGAGCTCTGGAGATCACAACTTTAGGGAGCTCAGCTTTAAGGCTCACACATAGCTGTGTGTGACACGAGGAACTGGCCCAGTTTCTAACTCAGTCTCCCAACTTATACTTCCTGGTCCTTGGTGATTGGAGAGCAGGATTAGGTGATGCAGAGAGTCTCAGACTGGCAGAGGATTGGACAACTCTGGTTCAGGTGAACAGTCACTGTCATGTGACTACTCTAGACTAGGCTGTGATGTAGAATGAGGCCTAGTAGGCCGAGAGAACACTGAAGCCTGAACTTCAGATTAATGAATTCAGCCTCACACAGGAGATCACCACAGGTGGAGCTAATTAACTATTACCTTTCAGGGAACTCAGGAAAACTCATACTGCTGACAAGTTGTTTAACTCAGTGAGTAAAAGACACAGGAGTCGGGACAGATGGCAGGGGTAAGTCATCAAATATGAAACCTACAGTCAGGATTGTGACAATACCATTGTCTGTGCTTAATCAGGTGGGACTGGTGCTAGTGGAAGGAACCCACTCACTTTTTCTATGGCTTCCATTTAAGATAAAGTCCTCAAAGTAAAACACTTGGTCTAGGGAAACAATGCCGTGTAAATCATACTTGCCTACCTGACCCTCTCCATGAGGGAGAAAATGCTCTGTTCCTGGACTTTCCTGGTAATGTATGATTGTCATCACCTGTGGTGAGCTAGTTAATTGATAAGAAAGGAGTTTCACCACAGGTGATGGCATTCATACATTACCAGGAAAGTCCAGGAACAGAGCATTTTCTCCCTCACGGAGAGGGTCAGGTAGACAAGTATGGTGTAAATGTAGAGAACAAGTACTGGGGCCAGGACAGGTCATATTCATTCCCCAACCTCATGTGTTACAGGAAAATGCCCATTTTACCACTTCAGCAACCAGAAATAATCGGTCTACTTCTTACAGCAAGTCAATTGTGTTAATGTCAGTGGGCATACAGTCCTAAAATATAAAATCACAGCAGAGGCAGAACTCTGGGAGGCAACGGAGTCATCTGCCGCCGGGCTCCTGCTCTAAAGGGGGGCACCTCTCCTCCCATTCTGTGACACCACTGAATTAAGTTAATTAATAGCTGCCGCTGTCTTTTCAGTGGTCGAATTCCTCACTGGTCCCTGCACCTTACAAATCACACCCTCTTTATTATACTGAATATACACATTTTACACGTGTCACACCCAGGATTAGAAACCACAACCTATTACACTAGAAGCAGACACCATACTGATGAAGTTATTTGCTCCTGTATAGGAAATATGAGAATTTTAACTATATGAATTTACTTCTCTGACAAGTACACGTAACTTCATATAATTAGAATTATCATGCTTCCTGCACAGGAGCAAATAGCTCCATCAGTAAAGTGTCTGCTGTTAGTGTAACAGGTCATGGGTTCTAATCCTGGGTATGACTGCTAGGAAATGTGTGATTTAAGATAAAAGACAATTAAATGAATAAATACAGTATATATTTTTTTTCAGAGCACTCCATACAAACACACACACACACACACACACACATACACGCACACACACACACACACACACGCACACATGCACACATACGCACACATGCACACACATATTTATCTTAATATAGGAAATAGGGGGGCACCAATATTTATCTTGCCTCCGGGCAACTGGGACGAACTTACGCCACTGAATCACAGAACAGGAAATATACATTATATACATTATACTAGGACTGATCCTCAGTAGGAATAACATATACTAATTGTACTCAACAACCAACTTTTTGTTACAGTGGTGTACCCCATTATGATCCACATGATGCACAAAACAGGTATCTAATCCGTATAAATCTATAACTATACAAATATACAATACTAAATGTAACGTTTTACACAAAATAGTTACCAAATATTCTCTGTCTAACCTTAGTGATATTAAGAACTGTTATCTTAGTGATATTAAGAACAGGAATGAGTGACTGATGCTTTATGATCTCAGGGGGTCACCTGGGAATGTCTGGTAATTTCATGTATATTGGGACATAATCCATAGCGGACAATTACAGAAATGCATGTGACTAAGAATAAGTCTGGCTCGTTGTAATGATTATTCTCCTAAGAGTATTCTCTCCCTGTATAATAATGTAGAAAGTCCTTCAGAAAGGAAAACATAGGGAGTAATTCAGACCAGATAGCTGCTGTGCGTTTTCGCACAGCGGTCAATCAGGCACAATCTGCGCATGCGTTTGCAGCACAATGCGCAGGTGCATCACACAGGTACAAAGTGGATTGCCGCTCAGCGATGGGTTTGTGCGGCGGATGAATTGGCACGGGCGATCGCAAGGAGATTGACAGGAAGAAGGCGTTTCTGGGTGGCAACTGACCATTTTCAGGGAGGGGTTGGAAAAATGCAGGCGTGTCCATGCGTTTGCTGGGAGGGATCCTGACGTCAATTCCGGTTCCAGACAGGACAAGGAGCTGCAGTATTAAGCTTATCGAGGGAGTAGGTGGTCAGATGAGGACTGAGGTCAGATCAATGTGGGACCCCCATGGATGGACAGAAATGAATGTAGGAAAAGCTGGATGAAGATACAAAGAAGGAACAACTGTAAAGGTAGGAGGTAAAGGATGGTCATGAAGGCTGGTGGAGTAGAGGGTGTACAGTAGAAGAGAGTGATCAACAGGGTTAAAAGCTGCAGATTGAGCAAGGAGAAAGGGTCTTTAGACTCAGCAGTAAGGAGCACTTTTGTTACTTTAGAAAGACAAGTCTTAGTGGACTAGAGTGTCTATAAACCAGATTGGAGTGGATCAAAGAGAAGAAAGAGCTGATGAGGAGGATATAGTCAAGCTGTTCTGGTGATTTGGAGGTAAAGTGGAGGAAGACTGAGTGGTAATTAAAGTAGAGAACTAAATTGTATCCTCAGGAATGTGTACTTCTAATAATCGTTTTAAACATGGAATTTGGGAACCAAACCTTTCTGACAGAATTCATCCTGACTGCATTTCCTCAAAACTTTCAGCGTTGTATCTTACTTTTTGTACTTTTACTACTAGTTTATACACTGAACATTACGGGAAATCATTTTTTGATGCACCATTATCATCAGTCCTTGGTTGCACATGCCTATGTACTATTTTATTTGAAATTTAGCATTTCTTTATTTGTGCTGCACATCAAGTTCATTTCCAAAAGTTTTACTAGATGTATTTTCTATTGCCTCTGATAGGGAAGTGTCTACTACCAGCTCCAGGGTAGATTCCTGTAAATAAAGCAAAGAAAACATTGGAACGTTGATTAAACAATGATACAGTGGAACATTTTAATGTGTTTTAACTTACCGGATTAAGGGTCCCCTCCTCTTGCGTCTTAGGAGACTCTTTATCCAGGCTACCCAGTCCATGTACCTTCGACACTCTCTTCATAAGGAACTTCATCTGTTCATAATACAATAGCATCAGCTGGTAAACATCATCAGTTCCGGCTCCAGAATGCTGGGACTCAAGCACTCGCGTGTGTTCCTTCTTGAACAACGGGGGTCATTCCGAGTTGATCGGTAGTTGCATTCGGTCGCTGTGCAGCGATGAGGCTAAAAAATGGCACTTCTGTGCGCAATGTGTGCGCGTGACCGACTATTACAACGATCAATGTAGTTTCACACAGGGTCTAGCGATGCATTTCAGTCGCACTGGTTGCCACAGAGTGATTGACATGAAGTGGGCGTTTCTGGATGGCAACTGACCTTTTTCAGGGAGTGTTCGGAAAAACGCAGGCATAACAGGAAAAATGCAAGTGTGGCTGGGCGAATGCAGGGCGTGTTTGTGACGTCAAATCCGGAACTGAATGGTCTGAAGTGATCGCAATCACTGAGTAGGTTTGAGCTGCTCTAAAACTGCACAAAATATGTTTGTAGCCGTTCCGCGATGCAAGCGTTCGCACTTCTGCTAAGCTAATATACACTCCCAGTGGGTGGTGGCTTAGCGTTTGCATGGCAGCGAAAATCTGCTAGCGAGCGAACAACTCGGAATGACCCCCAACGTCCGCAAGTTTGCTATCTTTTTCTTCACCCAAATTAGATCGGCATCACTGTTATGGGATTTGCTATACTCCACCAATTGTCTGTAGGCCTGATCTTTCTTCTGTTTGAAAAATCTTTGCTGCGGACCTTCCACCGACAATCGCTGGCCCGATACACATCAATGAATCCAGTTGTGAACTCTTTGTCAATGTAAGAAGCCATTGCTGTGAGAAAAATAAAACAACACTATTTAAATAGCAAGCAAAAACTAAATAAAAAAGTTGACCCTCAGATTAAAAAAAAACCATGCTGCAACCAGACACAAACTAAACATGCTCCCCCCTTTCTGCCCACGATAGTGCCCCTTATAATGCCAGAGAAGTGCCCATTATAATGCCAGCTTAGTTAAGTTGCACCAGGTAAAGTTTCTTATACACACGTTGCACCAGGAAAAGTCGCTTATACACACGCTGCACCAGGTAAAGTCACTTATACACACGCTGCACCACGTAAAGCCCATTACCAATGTTGCACCAGGTAAAGTCACTTATACACACGCTGCACCAGGTAAAGTCGCTTATACACACGCTGTACCAGGTAAAGTCGCTTATACACACGCTGCACCAGGTAAAGTCACTTATACACACGCTGCACCAGGTAAAGTCACTTATACACACGCTGCACCACGTAAAGCCCATTACCAATGTTGCACCAGGTAAAATCACTTATACACACGCTGCACCAGGTAAAGTCGCTTATACACACGCTGTACCAGGTAAAGTCGCTTATACACACGCTGCACCAGGTAAAGTCACTTATACACAAGCTGCACCATATAAAGTCACTTATACACACGCTGCACCAGGTAAAGTTGCTTATACACACATTGCGCCATGTAAAGCCCATTACCAGGGACGTAACTATGTGTGTGCCAGGTGTGCAACTGAGGGCGCAACTGGTCGCATCCCCGTTCCAAGGGGACTGTAGTCAGCGGTATTGTAATGAGTCAAATTGACTCATTACAAGCCGCCCAAGCGAGGAGAGGAGCAGCAGCTCCGCGGGCAGGGGAGAAGGAGGAGGGAGGGGGACTCGGGAGCTGCAGCAGCGCACTGTAATTGGTGGCAGCACTGCTGCAGCTGTCTCTCTCCTTCCACATTGGTTGGCCACCTCCGATGTGAATGCTGGGATGAGGGAAGCACATCCCATACAGGGATCTGCCAGCAGCTGCTGCACCGAGGAGCCTTACTGCTTGAACCAGTGGAGAGACAGTAAGTATCTATCATCTATTCTGTCCGCCTGTCTATCTGTCTACCTACCTAATGTGTAAAAAGGGGATGCTGTCTGCTGTAATGTGTAAAAAGGGGATGCTGGCTGCCGTAATGTGTAAAAAGGGGACACTGCCGTAATGAGCAAAAAGGGGATGCTGTCTGCCGTAATGTGTAAAAAGGGGTCGCTGTCAGCCGTAATGTGTAAAAAGGGGTCGCTGTATGCCATAATGTGTAAAAGGGGATGCTGTCTGCTGTAATGTGTAAAAAGGGGACGCTGTCTGCCGTAATGTGTAAAAAGGGGGACTGTCAGCTGTAATGTGTAAAAAGGGGAAGCTGTCTGCCGTAATATGTAAAAAGGGGACGCTGTCTGCTGTAATGTGTAAAAGGGGATGCTGTCTGCCGTAATGTGTAAAAGGGGGACGCTGTCTGCCGTAATGTGTAAAAAGGGGGACTGTCTGCTGTAATGTGTAAAAAGGGGACGCTGTCTGTCGTAATATGTAAAAGGGGGACTGTCTGCTGTAATGTGTAAAAAGGGGGACTGTCTGCTGTAATGTGTAAAAAGGGGACTGTCTGCTGTAATGTGTAAAAAGGGGAACTGGCTGGCCATTACCAATGTTGCGCCAGGTAGGGGCCCTTAAAAAAAAACATGTGAAGCAGCCCTGGTGACAGACACAAAGTACATTACAAAGCACTACAAAAACATAACAATCCCCATTCCCCGCCTGCTAATACAGCCTCAAATCACCACAATACACATACAGATGTAGCCACCTTTATCTTGACTGTTTCTCCGCCGAGATGGGCGTTTAGTCACGCTAAGGCGATAGCTGAGTTTAATCACAGGTAGGCGCGTTGAGGCGATCTAGATACTCATCATGCATTACACATCTCCACCACTGTGTGGCTAATGCTCCACTAATCCAGTACTTTCGATCGTACAGTATAGCGGCGGATTGATCTACAGCTCTGGCAATACTGTAGGCGTAACGGGAGGCGGTGGAAAAAGTATGGAGTACTGTATGTGTATGGAGACGCAACTACAGTAATTGTGTAAAAGGAAGAATTTACAGGACAATGTATAAACACCGTGCTTTTAAAATACATGAGCATCTGGGAATGGAGGGCTACAGTAGCTAGCAGGAGGCGGTGGAAAATACCGTGCTTTACAAATGCGAGCGTCCGAGTCCTCTAAGGCATAAACCAACACCAATGGGGTGGGGGCCGGGCGCTGTTTGCAGTACTTTCACACATGAAATTGGGAGTCTCTCATGAGGCGTCGTGGGCTAGGGGTGAAGGCTCCCACCTCCCACGCTGGGGGTCCTGGGTTCGAGACGTGATGTGCCTTCTTTTTTTTTTATTGTAATAATACACTGTATTATTTTATCTACATTGTAAGACAGTCAATGGAAAGGTGCACACAAGTTACATATAAATCAGAGTACATCTGCAGGAGCGATTCTTTACGCTAAATGCAACTAAACAGCGGGAATGAGTAGAAATGAGTGTATTCTGACGCTACTGTGAGCAAAACAGTACTATACAGTAGATATTCGGCATTTGTGTATTGCACATGACCTGAATTCCCTCGCTGTCTACTGCATGATCTGTGCAGGCTCCCAGGGGGGAAGGGCAATAGGCTAGCAGGAGGCTACTGGGGACTCAGACTCATACAGTACTTGCATTTCAAAAGCACAGTATTTTCCACCGCCTCCCGCTTGCCCATCGCCCTTCCCCCCTGGGATCCTGCACAGGTCATGCAGTAGACAGGGAGGGAGTTATTCACGTAAACTAGGGCAAAGCTGCAGGAGCAGTTGTACTGTTTAGGGTCTATGCACCATATGGTATACATACAATTCTATAGCAGGGCAGACTCAATTGAAATGGCTACCGCCTGTGTCTCCTCGCCCAATGGAGGCCCTCGGCTATGGAGCAAGTAACAGCACAGATTTGGTAGGTCACGGGGCAATGCTGAAGGAGCGTCAGAATCCCCTAGCTAAAATACACAGGGGTGATAGGGATAAGTGAGGTCTTTGCGCATAACGATACACCGCAAAGTTCCCCATGGTTTTGATTATGCTTTTTCTTTGAACACAGTATTTTCCACTGCCTCACCTTACCCCCATCCCACTTTCCCCTTCCCCCCCTGGGAGCCTGCAAAGTACATGCAGTAGACAGGGAGGGAGTTCCGATCAGGTTACAAGACATGTGCAACAGTATACTACTGTATGTAGGAAAATCCACCGCCCACTCTGATTTATGTGAAACCTGTGTGCACCCTTCCATTGAATGTATAACAAAGAAAAATAATAATAATAAAGTGAATGTTACAGGAACACATTAAAAAAAGGTTGGCACTTCCTTCCCATTGGTGTTGGTTTATGCCTTAGGGGACTCGGACGTTAATACTTGTATTTCAAAAGCACAGTGTTTTCCACCGCCTCTCCCTACCCCGATCGCCCTTCCCCCCTGGGAGCCTGCACAGGTCATGCAGTGGACAGGGAGGGAGTTCAGATCAGGTACAATACACAAATGCTGACGATCTACAGTACTGTGTTGCTCAGTTAGTTGCGTTGGAATACACTAATTTATACTCATTACCGCTGTGTATTTGTATATAGCGGAATGAATCGCTGCTGCAGATTTACTTTGATTTATGTGAAACCTGTGTGCACCCTTTCATTGAATGTACAACAAAGAAAAACAATAATAAAGTGAATGTCACGGGAACATAGAAAAAAAAAGGTTGGCACTTTGTGACTCTCAGCATGGGAGGTGGGAGCCTTCACCACTAGGTTGGTATGGAAGGGGAGACAATTCGCTACCGGAGGGTACCAACCCCAAGTTTCTGTGACCCCCACAAGGCTCATGGCAAGCGTCGGAACCTATGGTGGGTCTGAATTAACGGTCCCATTATAGTCTATGGGAAAATGGGTCCAGTTTGCTTACTGATATCTCTGGTTCTGGGTGTCCCAGAGACTCAGGACTGGTACCATACAAAAGAGGAGACTCTTGGCTTTCGTGGCAGACTAACCACTAGTTTATGTGACACTGGAAAAAGAAACGGGAAGCAACCGTGTTTCGGGTCCCCTCCAGTTGTCCGCCTAGCTTGCACAGGATACAGGGTTTCTGGCTAGATAGGAAATACTGTACAGAAATGCTAAGCATGGTAATTTGACATCCAGGAACATAGGGAGGAGTTTTTATCTCACTCCATTATACTTAGAAAAATTACACTTGCCACTGTACGTTACAAGCTGTTTGTGCTAATTAGTACACTAGTAGAACATACTGTACAAAGATACTAAGGACAGTTATTTGGCATCCACGAACTTAGGGAGGAGCTTTAATCTCTCCATTGTAATCTTTCTAAGTATAATGGAGAGAGATAAAAGCTCCACCCTAAATTCCTGGGTGCCAAATAACCATCTTTAGTATCTCTGTATAGTATTTTCAATAAAGGTACTAATTAGCACGGATAGCTTGTAAAGTACAGCGGAAAGTTTAATCTTTCTATGTAAAATGGAGAGAGATAAAAGCTCCTCTGAAAGTTCCCAGATGCCAAATCACCATTCTTAGTATCTCTGTACAGTATGTTCTACTAGTATACTAATTAGCACGAACAGCTTTTAACTGGATGCCAAATCACCATACTTCGTATCTCTGTACAGTATGTTCTATTAGGGTACTAATTAGCATGAACAGCTTGTAACGTACAGCGGCAAGTTTAATCTTTCTATGTATAATGGAGAGAGATAAAAGCTCCTCCCTAGGTTCCTGGATGCCACATCACTATACTTAGTATCTCTGTACAGTATTTTCTATTAGGGTACTAATTAGCTGTTCGTGCTAATTAGTACCCTAATAGAAAATACTATACAGAGATACTAAGGACGGTGATTTGGCAACCAGAAACCTAGGGAGGAGCTTTTATCTCTCTATATAATACATAGAAAGATCAAAACTGCCACTGTACGTTACAAGCTGTTCGTGCTAATTAGTACACTAGTAGAACATACTGTACAGAGATACTAAGTACAGTGATTTGGCATCCACGAACTTAGGGAGGAGCTTTAATCTCTCCATTGTAATCTATCTAAGTATAATGGAGAGAGATAAAAGCTCCTCCCTAAATTCCTGGATGCCAAATTGCTGTCCAGAGTATCGCTGTACTCTATGTTCTACTAGTGTACTAAATAGCATGGACAGCTTGTAACGTACAGTGGCAAGATTAATCTTTCTATGTATAATGGAGAGAGATAAAAGCTCCTCAATAAGTTCCTGGATACAAAATCACCATACTTAGTATCTCTGTACAGTATGTTCTATTAGGGTTCCATTTAGCTGTTTGTGCTAATTAGTACCCTAATAGAAAATACTATGCAGAGGTACTAAGGATGGTGATTTGGCAACCAGGAACTTAGGGAGGAGCTTTTATCTCTCTATATTATACATAGAAAGATTAAAATTGCCACTGTACGTTACAAGCTGTTCGTGCTAATTAGTACCCTAATAGAAAATACTATGCAAAGATACTAAGGATGGTGATTTGGCAACCAGGAACTTAGGGAGGAGCTTTTATCTCTCTATATTATACATAGAAAGATTAAAATTGCCACTGTACGTTACAAGCTGTTTGTGCTAATTAGTACACTAGTAGAACATACTGTACAGAGATACTAAGTACAGTGATTTGGCATTCACGAACTTAGGGAGGAGCTTTAATCTCTCCATTGTAATCTATCTAAGTATAATGGAGAGAGATAAAAGCTCCCAACTAAATTCCTGGATGCCAAATTGCTGTCCAGAGTATCGCTGTACTCTATGTTCTACTAGTGTACTAAATAGCACGAACAGCTTGTAACCTACAGTGGCAAGATTAATCTTTTTGTGTATAATGGAGAGAGATAATAGCTCCTCAGTAAGTTCCTGGATGCCACATCACTATACTTAGTATCTATGTACAGTATTTTCTATTAGGGTACTAATTAGCTGTTCGTGCTAATTAGTACCCTAATAGAAAATACTATACAGAGATACTAAGGACGGTGATTTGGCAACCAGGAACCTAGGGAGGAGCTTTTATCTCTCTACATTATACATAGAAAGATCAAAACTGCCACTGTACGTTACAAGCTGCTCGTGCTAATTAGTACACTAGTAGAACATACTGTATAGATATACTACAGACAGTGATTTGGCATCCAGGAACCTTAGGGAGGAGCTTTTATCTCTCTCCGCTGTAATCTTTCTAAGTATATTGGAGAGAGATAAAAGCTCCTCCCTAAGTTCCTGGATGCCAAATCACTGTCTGTAGTATCTCTGTACAGTATGTTCTATTAGGGTACTAATTAGCACGAACAGCTTGTAACGTACAGTGGCAGTTTTGATCTTTCTATGTATAATGTAGAGAGATAAAAGCTCCTCAGTAAGTTCCTGGATACCAAATCACCATCCTTAGTATCTCTGTACAGTATGTTCTATTAGGGTACTAATTAGCACGAACAGCTAATTAGTACCCTAACAGAAAATACTGTACAGAGATACTAAGTACAGTGATGTGGCATCCAGGAACTTACTGGGGAGCTATTATCTCTCTCCATTAAACATAGAAATATTAAACTTGCCACTGTATGTTACAAGCTGTCCGTGCTAATTAGTACACATGTAGAACATAGAGTACAGCGATACTCTGGATGGCAATTTAACATCCAGGAATTTAGGGAGGAGCTTTTATCTCTCTCCATTATGCTTAGAAATATTACAATGGAGAGAGATTAAAGCTCCTCCCTAAGTTTGTGGATGCCAAATCACTGTACTTAGTATCTCTGTACAGTATGTTCTACTATTGTACTAATTAGCACGAACAGCTTGTAACGTACAGTGGCAAGTGTAATTTTTCTAAGTATAATGGAGAGAGATAAACTCCTCCCTATGTTCCTGGATGTCAAATTACCATGCTTAGCATTTCTGTACAGTATTTCCTATCTAGCCAGAAACCCTGTATCCTGTGCAAGCTAGGCGGACAACTGGAGGGGACCTGATATACGGTTGCTTACTGTTTCCCTTTCCGGTGTCACATAAACTAGTCGTTGGTCTGCCCCGAAAGCCAAGAGTCTCCTCTTTTGTATGGTACCAGTCCTGAGTCTCTGGGTCACCCAGAACCAGAGATATCAGTATGCAAAGTGGACTCATTTTCCCATAGACTATAATGGGCCCGTTAATTCAGACCCACCATGGGTTCCGACGCTTGCCATGAGCCTTGTGGGGGTCACAGAAACTTGCAGTTGGTTCCCTCTGGTAGCTAATTGTCTCCTCTTCCATACCAACCTAGCGATGAAGGCTCTTACATCCCACACTGAGAGTCCCAGCTTTGAGTCCCAAAGTGCCAACCTTTTTTTTTTATATGTTCCCGTGACATTCACTTTATTATTGTTTTTCTTTGTTATACATTCAATGAAAGGGTGCACACAGGTTTCACATAAATCAAAGTAAATCTGCAGCAGCGATTCATTCCGCTATATACAAATACACAGCGGTAATGAGTATAAACTAGTGTATTCCGACGCAACTAACTGAGCAACACAGTACTGTAGATTGTCGGCATTTGTGTATTGTACCTGACCTGAACTCCCTCCCTGTCCACTGCATGACCTGTGCAGGCTCCCAGGGGGGAAGGGCAATGGGGGTAGGGAGAGGCAGTGGAAAATACGTGCTTTTCAAATACAAGTATTTGCGTCCGAGTCCCCTAAGGCATAAACCAACACCAATGGGAAGTAAGTGCCAACCTTTTTTTAATGTGTTCCTGTAACATTCACTTTATTATTATTTTTTTTCTTTGTTATACATTCAATGGAAGGGTGCACACAGGTTTCACATAAATCAGAGTGGGCGGGGGATTTTCCTACATACAGTAGTATACTGTTGCACGTCTTGTAACCTGATCGGAACTCCCTCCCTGTCTACTGCATGTACATTGCAGGCTCCCTGGGGGGAAGGGGAAAGTGGGATGGGTGTAGGGCGAGGCAGTCGAAAACACTGTGTTCAAAGAAAAGGCATAATTAAAACCATGGGGAACTTTGCAGTGTATCGTTATGTGCATATACCTCGCTTAGTCCTATCGCCCCTGTGTATTTTAGCTAGGGGATTGTGACGCTCCTTCAGCATTGCCCCATAGCCTGCACAATCTGGACTGTTACTTGCTCCGTAGCCTAGGGCCTCCGTGGAGCAAGGAGTCATAGGTGGTAGCCATTTCAATTGAGTCTGCCCTGCTACAGAATTGTATGTGTACTGTACGGTGCATAGAACCTTAACAGAACCGCTCCTGCAGCTTTGCCCTGGTTTATGTGAATAAAAAAATAATAAAGTGTCTGGAAAAAACTAACATGCATTCGTACTTTAGAAATATAACTCGGGACTCTGAGTATAGGAAGCGGAACACTTCACCACTTCGCCGCAGACAGATGAATAAATCCATTGGTTTTGATTATGCTGTAATGGCTATGGGATTAGGACGCTAACATACTGTACAAAATTCCTAATCTCAAGAGGCAATAGTGAACTTCTAACACGTCCATTTGCGACAGTGTAAACTACTGGTTTTATGTTGTTTTGTCTGCGGGACTTGGACGCTCACATTCATAAAGTACTGTAGATGGATCATATACTGTATGCTGTACTATTTGCGTCTGTACCATATATACTGTATTAAATAATGCAGCATAATGAGTATTTACTGTATTAAATAATGCAGCGTAATGAGTATTTACTGTATGCAGCGTAATGAGACGCTTAGTAAAGTAGTCCTTATTATATATTTCAGTATTGTATTTTACGGGAGACCACACGCATGCGCAGTGGTGGTTGTAAAAGGCGACATCTGGTGGATGATCGCAGGTATTACACGTAAAGGTAACGCCAAACGCTCTGTCTGCCTCCGTGCGATTAGGTACGCCTCTCTGTGACTAGGCGCGCCTCCCTACGCTGCGTATGCTCGATCGGGACAAACGCCTCATCCAGTCAAGATAAAGGTGGCTACATCTGTAATAATAACCCCCCCATCCACCTTTCTCTTAAAACAGCCTCATACATAATAATAACCCCCCCCTTCCGCTGCTGTTAAAACAGCCTCATGCTCTTCAATACACATAATAACAACTGCCCCCCCCAACCCCCTGCTGTTAATACAGCATCATAACAACACACTAATAGCACACACCACTCTGCTGTTAAAACAGCATCATAAACACATATTAATAATTAAGAAAAACAGCTGCCGGGCGAGCACCCGCTCCCCCTCCAGCAGCAAACCCGCTTGCCCGCTTGATGGACAAATTATACCAAATATTCTCAAAGACGGACTTGCTGCTTCTGCTGGTGTGTGTGGGGAGCTGCTGTGAAGTGTGAAGGAGGCAGCGGCAGAGGTGGGATCAGGCAGTGTCAGAGGCATAGGCGGGTTCAGGTAGCAGGATAGGATGGACCAGGCAGAGGACGGACCAGGTCAGAGTAGGTGGTGCTGTACATCGCTATTGCCTATTGCTTATTCCACACACATAAGCGATGTGCTAAGCGAGTGTACTAGATTTTGCCTGTTGGCAGACAATCTACAATCAGCGACAGCGATGTGTGGGGCCACGCATCGCTATTGCTGGGGGGGGGTACACACAGAGATGTATGGTTAATTTCTAAGGAAACAAGTGAGATTGATTAGAATTTAAGCAGAGATCTCTCTGTGTGTACCACCCTTTAGGCTCACCCAGATTCTTCTGATTAAGTAGCCTAAAGATGTCCCCTGTAGGACAAAAGGAAAGATCACCACCCTCTGCACATGATAATGGACTGTTATCTCTCAAGTCAATAACCCTAAGTTGTAACCAAGGAAATTAAATAAACAGCAAGGTCCAT
Source organism: Pseudophryne corroboree (assembly GCF_028390025.1). Classification (NCBI taxonomy): domain Eukaryota; kingdom Metazoa; phylum Chordata; class Amphibia; order Anura; family Myobatrachidae; genus Pseudophryne; species Pseudophryne corroboree. The sequence goes on along the minus strand of NC_086447.1, from coordinate 35,398,625 downwards.
TTACAAGGAGGTGCTGCACAAAGAAGGAATAAAGTTGGATTTCAAGCTTCATTTAGCTATTGATTTGCTAACATGTATATTCTGTTGCCCTGTATGAATGTGGGCAAAACAGTAATAAAGCAAGACTGGGAGGTAAGAGGGCCAGCAGCAGAGGTAGAGCAAAGAGAGAGAGGGGAAAATTGTGTGGAATACAGGGTTATGGGAGGACTAAAAAGGGGTGAGGTATGAGTTCAGAAATATGGATATTAGAAGATCACACTTCACTAGGTGACAGGTGGTGAAGACATGAATTAAAACTTTGTTAGTGAGAGATCAGGGAAGAGATGTCATTTTGGTTGTCATCTTCATAGAGGTGGAAAAAGAGGCAGAAAATTATAAATAACGGATTGAGGGAAGAATAATAAATGGAAATGGCCAAGCACAGAACCTTTAGGACCAACAGTGGCAAGAGGATGGAAGTGGTGGAAATAGGTGTAGAGACAGTGAAAAAGCAGTTGAACAAGTAGGATGTGAATTAGAGGAGAGCTGAGAGTTGAAGCACAATGAAGTGGAAGGAAAGCAAGGGTTGGTCAATGGAGTCAATTGCTGCTGTGAGGTTGAAGAGTATAGAAAGAGATATATCTCTTGAGTTTGGCCATGAGAAGATAATTGGTGACCTTGTTGAGAACAATTTTTTGGAGTGATGAGACCAAAAGCTGGATTTGAGTATGTCTAGAAGCAAGTGGAAGAATTGGAAGGAGGTGGGGCAGCTGTAAACAACCTTACCAAGTAGCTTGGAGGCATGGAAAAGGAGAAAGGTGTGGTGATAATTGGAGAGGTTATCAAGGCAACAAGGGAATATTCTGAAGAATGTAGGTGACTAGAGCATGATTGAGTTGACCTAATGGGCAATGTAGGTGCAGACATCAGGAGGGAGGAACAAGAGGAAGTGGAGAAGATGGGGTCAAATGAAGATGTGACAAAAAGATATTTAGTCACTCATATCAAGTTCGACAGTGCTTTATTAAGGTGAGCCATCCTCTACCTGGACTATGTCAGAACTTCTCTAAGGTACATGGGGAAAGATATAATGGTTCTGATCAGCTGAACACTAACACCCAGTCATGTTTTGTCTGCTGTGCTCACATGACTGCCTCTGCCTATCCTCTACAATATCTCACTATTTAAAGCTGCTCCTGTCTCCAGCACACAGTCGGTACAACAAGGAACATTGCTCCTCTATGAGCTCTCTCCAGTCTTTGCTTCATGACCCCAGGCCACTGCCTGAACCTCTGCTCCTGCCACTGACACCTATACTAGATACCACAAGCCCACTGCATGTCAGTTGTCCCATCTACTCTGCAGTACATTGCTAGTCTCCTATGTCTAGTCTGCATAATCTAGCTTGTTTTCAGTGCCGCTGTGATTCTTCAATTCCCGTCCAGTTCAACCTCCTGTCTCTCTTCGGTCTTGTTTTACCTCTTGTACATCTCTGGTTCCAGTGTGGTTCAGCCTGCATTCTCCTTTCTGGTTTTACTCTGGTACAGTTTGAATGTCTTTAGCCTGTGTCTCCAGTCTGGTTCTTTTCTGCTCCAGCTTGCATTTTTTCAGCCTGTGTCTCCAGTCTGGTTCCAGTATGGTCCAGTCTGCATATTTCAGCCTGTGTCATACATTCTGGCTCCAGTCCGGTACAGTCTGGATATCTCCAGTATGTGTTCCTGCTGCAGTATCCTGAGGTATCCTGTTCATAACACTGACTGTTATAGCACTTCCAAATGCAATGTCTTCAGTCCAATATCAACAATGACTTCAATCAGGTCTGTTTTGCAACTCATCTGCTATTTGTAGGTCAAAGTGGTCTTTCAATATTATTGAGACTTCAGACTATATTACTATTGCTGCATTCTCAGCACCACAACTACAAAACTAGTTCAAATACTATGTTTATTATTCCATCGCTGTGACCGTCTATGGTTGTTTTATAAAGGTCTTCTTTCTGAGTGTAGAGGTTCATGCTGAGTCTCTATGTCCCTCTCTGAGAGCTTAGGTTGCAGGCACCCAGCTCAGTTATTTGGGTTGACTCACTCTCAGTGGATCCTAAGCATTCTATTGATTACCTCTTTACACCCTGTTCTTTTGAAGTAATGGTTCCAGCCCCATGGTCCTGAGGTTCAGGTCAGAGGTTGAGTACCTATCAAATAGTTTCAGGAGTAGACTAACCCTGATGACACTAGGGTACTTCCTATGTACAGTATTTGGCTGATTCATGAATTAACACCCGATATGTTCACCTTGTTATTAGTATAATATATAAGTCCAGTACACAGGCACCCAATCAACATTGGGACCCCGAGTACATGACATCATAGCTGGAGGCTAAAGAGAAGGAGAGAAGGGAGCAGACTTCAACAGCAGGAAAAGTAGTAGAATGACCTTTAAATATGACAAATGAGGATGAGAAAAAAGTCTGGAAGCAGCATTGTAGAAGAAATAGTCATTCATAATGCTGTACTAGGATGAGAGAGGAGAGGTCACATGAGTAAAACAGGGAAGCAAGGTATAGAAAGCATAACAGAATTACAAAGTTATTAGAACAGTGTCACATTGATAAAGACAGTTTTCAATGCCAGAATAGTGCAGCAGTGCTAAGCAAGATTATAGTAATTCAAAGAGTCAGAGTGGAAAAGCAGTAAAATAAATGACATTCGCAAGTTAATAATTATTTTTCATTCTTAATGAATATCTAATAAAGGTTATATTTTAAGAATAAATCCATCCTTAGCTAGTGCGTCAACACTACAGATTCTTTCTGTCTTTTTCCCTTCGAAATCCAAGTTAATAACAGACAAGAAATCACTATATTATAGGTGTCGGGCAGCTGAGATCAAATGATTGTGTTTCCATGGTAGTGTTCAATGATGACAACAGATCCACATAATAATGAGGCGGAGGAGCATGTAGCCATGATTTGTAATATCTAAGAGTGAAACAGACCTAATGGGAAGACAGGTGAGTTCTTGAGCAATATGGGAGAAGAATAAGAGCAGGGTGAACAAGAGATAGTGGAAAAAAAGTCCAGGGTAAGAGTCTGTACTGATGTTACAGAGGCCAGTAGCGCCATGTGGTTGGAAATGAGAACAGTACCTTGGGTACTATAGAGGATTATGGGATCCAGCTGAGGGTATGCAGGCACATCTGTTTCATCTGCATACAGGAAGTAAAGTAATTTTATTGCTTACTTTTTATTTTAACTTCTATCTAAATTTACAGACTGATAAGAGCCTCAGTAAATGTTTACAAATATGTTTTCTCAAACTAATACGTGCAATATAATATATCACATATATAGTTGACTTCCTGGGCCAAATGTAACAGGGTCTCACACCTACATGCACATATGTAATAGCTTGCACATTTTTATGTTTCAAGGCTATTACAAGTGCAAGTTTGTGTGAGTGTTTTTTAGTGCTTAAACTCGCACGTTGTAATGCAAGTTCATTACAAGGTGCAAGTTGTACACAAGCATATACAGATCAGTGAGATCCATACATGCTTCTGTGTGTACAAGTTAGGAAATAGTTACAATTATAAAAAAAATGTTCCCTCCCCAAAGCATAACCAGCCCGTGATATTTGAGCCAGTCCTGGTTCAAAGAATACAATGAAAAGAATATGTGAGGTCCCCATGGATACTAGAACCAGCACCAGGCTCTTGGACAGATCCTACAAATTTCGGGAAATAAAGATATAGGGGAGGTAACATCATAGTCAAAGAAAACAATTGACAGGGTCCCGTGGCCAAAACATTACCTCACCAAACTAGTCAGCCTAGGCTGGGGTTTCCTGGAGATTGATGTCCCTTCCAGACACCCAAGGCTTGGGCTGAAGGCCAGGGTATCCCCGGCACCCTTTGGGTGCAGAGTTGACAGCATTAAAGTTTTAGATTTAAAAATGTATATTGTTTTTTACAGGAGGACTACACATCCCAGCATGCCTCCCCAACATGCTGGCACTTGCAGAACCACAAGTACCAGGAAGCAGGTCCGTGACAGGTCTACTAATAGTCCAAATGTTTTAAAAGAAGATAGTACACACACTGTGAAAGCAAAAGTTTAATACTCGCACATTCATACATATATACTCACTCATTTCTTCTCCACTAGAATTCCCTTCTCTAGTAGAATCCACGGAAGCTGTAAAAAGAAAATTCATACTCACATATTCCTAGTATAGATCAGGTCCTCTTCATTCCATGTAGGCATTAAAGGGTTAATAAGTAACAAACTGATATACTTGGATCAATGGACTGTGTTAACATATAGGGATCCTTTTGCAAATGGCGGGCCCCACATGAATGCTGTCACTAGGAGATCTGGCAGTCAATTGGTGGCCACTTCCATAGGAGCACCCCGCTGATAGGATGTCTGTGACTAAACTGTCAATCACTGCTTCCCCCATTGTAGTTAATGGTGAGAAACGCTTCATTAACTTCAACTCCGAAACATTGTAGTCAATGATGGGAACTGCGAGATTGACCTCTAAGGAGCCTGGGAATCTCATATCTACACACACAAATTACTGTATCCTTTTCTTGGCAGGGAACACAATTGTTTGCTGCTGCAGAATAAGTGTCTATCCTATTGTAGAACTACCATTGGTGCATTGCACAGGGGCCCCCTGCTGCCCATACCAGCAATGAGTAACCCCTTGCCCCCCACTAACCATATTAAGCAATGTCAAATTAATTTGTACAGTGCAGAGAACAGGGTGGGCCCCAATGCCTGAAGGACCTGCCTCTTAACTTTGGGAAGCAGGACTGACCTTGTGTGTGTTGGACTGATCTAGGAGTCCTGCAACCTATCAGCACTGATGATCATATCTACATATTGTTTGTTATTAACAGACATATGTGCATTTTTTCTGATTCACTGATGTCTGTGAATTAAAGGCAGCTCACAACTGCTGTCAGAGTCTGCCTGACTGAATGCCAAACTAAGGATAGCATCAGGGGAGAGGACCCTTATCACAAAAAGAACAGAGGCCTGCTGTGCTCCTGTCCCAACCAAGGTACATGCCCCATGTGCTCTGCACCACACAGGACATTGTGCTTGTACCCTTGTCACACACTGCTTTTCCCTGTCACCCTCTCCATCACCCACTGCCTCTCCCTGTCAATCACAGCCTCTCCTTGTCAAAACCGGTCTCCCACTGCCTTTTGCTGTCAATTTCTGTCCCCCCTGCCTTCTGCTGTCACACCCTGCCTCTCCCTGTCACCCATTGCTAAGATGCAATAGACCCCAAAGTCATGTACAGATGTAGCCACCTTTATCTTGACTGTTTCTCCGCCGAGACGGGCGTTTAGCCACGCTAAGGCGATAGCTGAGTTTAATCACAGGCAGGCGCGTTGAGACGATCTAGATACTCATCATGCATTACACATCTCCACCACTGTGTGGCTAATGCTCCACTAATCCAGTACTTTCGATCGTACAGTATAGCGGCGGATTGATCTACAGCTCTGGCAATACTGTAGGCGTAACGGGAGGCGGTGGAAAAAGTATGGAGTACAGTACTGTATGTGTATGGAGACGCAACTACAGTAATTGTGTAAAAGGAAGAATGTACAGTACAATGTATAAACACCGTGCTTTTAAAATATATGAGCGTCTGAGTTCGCTAATGCATAATGGGAATGGAGGACTAGCAGAAGGCGGAGGAAAACACCGTGCTTTACAAATGCGAGCGTCCGAGTCCTCTAAGGCATAAACCAACAGCAATGGGGCGGGGGCCGGGCGCTGTTTGCAGTACTTTCACACATGAAATTGGAAATCTCTCATGAGGCGTCGTGGGCTAGGGGTGAAGGCTCCCACCTCCCTCACTGGGGATCCAGGGTTCGAGACATGATGTGCTTTCTTTCTTTTTTTTTTTTTTTTCTGTAATAATGCACTGTATTATTTTATTTACATTGTAAGACAGTCAATGGAAGGATGCACACAGGTTTCACATAAATCAAAGTACATCTGCAGGAGCGATTCTTTACGCTAAATGCAACCTACTGTACAGTACGGTACTGTAAGTGAGCAAAATAGTACTACAGTGGGCGTTTGTGTATTGCACATGACCTGCATTCCCTCCCTGTCTACTGCATGATCTGTGCAGGCTCCCATGGGGGAAGGGCAACAGGCTAGCAGGAGGCGGAGGAAAACACCGTGCTTTACAAATGGGAGCGTCCGAGTCCTCTAAGGCATAAACCAACAGCAATGGGGCGAGGGCCGGGCGCTGTTTGCAGTACTTTCACACATGAAATTAGAAATCTCTCATGAGGCATCGTGGGCTAGGGGTGAAGGCTCCCACCTCCCTCACTGGGGGTCCAGGGTTCGAGACATGATGTGCTTTCTTTCTTTTTTTTTTTTTTTTCTGTAATAATGCACTGTATTATTTTATTTACATTGTAAGACAGTCAATGGAAGGATGCACACAGGTTTCACATAAATCAAAGTACATCTGCAGGAGCGATTCTTTACGCTAAATGCACCCAAACAGCGTGAATGAAATGAGTGTATTCTGACTCTACCAACTAAGCAAAACAGTACTGTAGATCTTCAGCGTTTGTGCATTGCACAGGACCTGAATTTCCTCCCTGTGCAGGCCCCCAGGGGGGAAGGGCGATGGGGGTAGGGGGGAGACGATGGAAAATACTGTGCCTTTGAAATGCAATTACATGAGCGTCCGAGTACACTACGGCATACTGTAAACCAACACCAATGGGAAGGAAGTGCCAACCTTATTTTTAATGTGTTCCCGTGACATTCACTTTAACATTTTTTTTTTCTCTCCAATACAGTACATCCAATGGAAGGATGCACACAGGTTTCACATAAATCAAAGTACATCTGCAGGAGCGATTCTTTACGCTAAATGCAACCTACTGTACAGTACGGTACTGTAAGTGAGCAAAATAGTACTACAGTGGGCGTTTGTGTATTGCACATGACCTGCATTCCCTCCCTGTCTACTGCATGATCTGTGCAGGCTCCCATGGGGGAAGGGCAACAGGCTAGCAGGAGGCGGAGGAAAACACCGTGCTTTACAAATGCGAGCGTCCGAGTCCTCTAAGGCATAAACCAACAGCAATGGGGCGAGGGCCGGGCGCTGTTTGCAGTACTTTCACACATGAAATTAGAAATCTCTCATGAGGCGTCGTGGGCTAGGGGTGAAGGCTCCCACCTCCCTCACTGGGGGTCCAGGGTTCGAGACATGATGTGCTTTCTTTCTTTTTTTTTTTTTTTTCTGTAATAATGCACTGTATTATTTTATTTACATTGTAAGACAGTCAATGGAAGGATGCACACAGGTTTCACATAAATCAAAGTACATCTGCAGGAGCGATTCTTTACGCTAAATGCACCCAAACAGCGTGAATGAAATGAGTGTATTCTGACTCTACCAACTAAGCAAAACAGTACTGTAGATCTTCAGCGTTTGTGCATTGCACAGGACCTGAATTTCCTCCCTGTGCAGGCCCCCAGGGGGGAAGGGCGATGGGGGTAGGGGGGAGACGATGGAAAATACTGTGCCTTTGAAATGCAATTACATGAGCGTCCGAGTACACTACGGCATACTGTAAACCAACACCAATGGGAAGGAAGTGCCAACCTTATTTTTAATGTGTTCCCGTGACATTCACTTTAACATTTTTTTTTTTCTCTCCAATACAGTACATCCAATGGAAGGATGCACACAGGTTTCACATAAATCAAAGTACATCTGCAGGAGCGATTCTTTACGCTAAGCAGACTTGCTGTGTGGATCTTCTCCGACCTTTCAGAAATCTCCTGATAATTTGCTCTCCGTTTCTGCCTTCGAAAACTTCTTCACAGGCCATACTGTTCCAGCTCATTGACACAGTTTCGTCATACAGTATTTGACCGGTAATTCTTTCATTTACGGTTTCCAATTATTTATATACTGTACGTAAATGATGAATGTCCCTGTGCATTGCTCCATGGCCTATACAACTTATCCCGGTGTATTTTAAAATGTATACCATCTCTCACTACATATCCGAGCGCTGCCACGTGCTGGGAGTTCACGGTCGGCGGCCATTTTGTCAGGTTGCTAAGCGATCCAGCTCGGTATACCGTAATGTGCATAGACCTCGCTTATCCCAATGTAATTGAGCTAGGGGATTGTGACGCTCCTTCAGCATTGCCCCCTGAACTGTGAAATGTATGCCATATTGTATCTCACTACATATCCGAGCGCTGCCACGTGCTGGGAGTTCACGGTCGGCGGCCATTTTGTCAGGTTGCTAAGCGATCCAGCTCGGTATACCGTAATGTGCATACAGTAGACCTCGCTTATCCCAGTGTAATTGAGCTAGGGGATTGTGACGCTCCTTCAGCATTGCCCCCTGAACTGTGAAATGTATGCCATATTGTATCTCACTACATATCCGAGCGCTGCCACGTGCTGGGAGTTCACGGTCGGCGGCCATTTTGTCAGGTTGCTAAGCGATCCAGCTCGGTATACCGTAATGTGCATAGACCTCGCTTATCCCAGTGTAATTGAGCTAGGGGATTGTGACGCTCCTTCAGCATTGCCCCCTGAACTGTGAAATGTATGCCATACTGTATCTCACTACATATCCGAGCGCTGCCACGTGCTGGGGGTTCACGGTCGGTGGCCATTTTTAGTGTGCATAGAACTCGCTTATCCACATAGGCCCCTGTGTTTTTAACTACTATATTGAGATGCACATTTCTAGGCCTACAATATTTAATATACAGTAAGCAGCATTGTTGTTAGGCAATAATTGAAGAATTTACATACAGTACTGACATGTACTGTATGTAATGCTTGTACATCATGTCAGTCGACCCTTATGCTGTACACTACTGTAAGTCTCACAGGGCCCATGCACTTCCAAGGAGGGTTATTTACTGTACTGTATCTGTTTCATACAGGAAACTAATTGCAGTCCATAACACTGAAGTTGTATTTTCAGTACTGTACAGTATACAATACTTAAATTTGAACATCAGGTACTGGATAGTAAACATGTACAGTATTAACTTCTATCATAAAACTCTTATGCATTTTCAGATGTGTAAATTTTAGACTACAGTATTCACAAATGTTTTCTCTCCATACAGGAATTATAGTTGGACAACATGCCAGTAACTATCAACAAAACGATGAGCAAGATAATCGCCAACATGAAAAAAGAAAATAAAACCATCAAAGAGATCCATGCATGGCTCAAGGAAAGTGGCATTATAGTCACTTTAGAAACGGTGCGCTATCATGCATTCGAGAGAACAACGCCCAGATTTGTATTTCCTACAAAATGCACATGGTACGTACTGTACACTACTGTAATGTTTAAATGACTTGCTTTATACCATAAACAATTTTTTTGAAATAAAATAAAAACTTCATCAATTGTAACTGTGATTGTGCTGTTCATGAATTCATATTTTTCATACTGTATTGTACTGTAGGAGAGTGCAACAAATTGTGGAGGAACTAACTCGTGAGGATGATGAGCGTACTGCTCTGCAAATAAAACGAATTCTCCATTCCAAGTATGACCTGGACATATCGGCCACCAGCATCAGAAGGATGCGACGGAAAATGAGATGGACCTTTGGCGCAACAAGGTAAAATACTGAAAGCAGTATAAACCATACAGTAAATGCACTGTTAATAATCCCTTGATACGTGATATAATAATGCCATAAATCATTATACAGAGTGTGTACTTTATACTATATACAGTATGTGTGTGTGTATATACTGTATATATTCTATCCCAAAAGAGATACCTACTGTATAGGCACTCAGAGACAGCAATGAAGCATTGCCGGCTTATTGTGATGATTACATACTGTATACTGTGTGTGTGTGTTTGTGTGTATGTACAGTATGTATATATATATTACTCTGTATGTAACTTAATGTACTGTATGTACAGTTTAATGTATACAGTAGGTATATAATACAGTATACTGCACATACAGTCTACTGTATATACAGTAATCTGTAAATCTGTAATTTCATAACTGTATCTGATTTCATTATTTTTGGCTCTTCACAGGATATCTCCAATGATAAGAGATGTGAATAAAGAAAAGAGAGTGGAACAGGCACGGCGATGGATTGAGAGTGGTGAAACATTTGATGATGTCATTTTCACAGATGAATCGTCTGTTGCCCTTGAGTGGTTCTCCAGAATGTCATTCAGGAAACGTAACCATATCTCTTTAAAACCACGCCCAAAGCATCCATTGAAAATCCATGTATGGGGAGGCATATCACGATTAGGAGCTGGTCCCCTATTATTTTTCGAAGGTACAGTACAGTACTATACTTTATTCTGTGCCTGTGTTCTGTAAAAATACATGTTGTACTGTAGAGTACGTGTAACTGCACAATAAAAGGAGTTGCTTATTAATGAACAACATTTTTTGATTTCTGTAGGAATCATGGATAAGAAATATTTCCAAGAAACAATAGTAGAGAAATGTATGGTGCCATTTGTGAATAAATATTACCCAACTCACCATAGGATATTCCAAGACAATGATCCTAAACACTCCGCCTCAGCCAAATTTATGGAAGAGAAAGGTATGAATTGGGAACGCACACCACCAGAGTGAGTATTCTTTCAACAGTGTACAAGTAAAATTTTGGATAGCACTCTAGTACTGTAAAAAAAATTTTTGCTTAATAAACAGTACAATATTGTATGTTTAATTTTCTCTATTTACTGTAATGTAATTAATTTTTTCTATACGCTTTTTTTTTTTTTTTAATTAGATCACCAGACATGAACCCAATCGAATTAGTGTGGGCTCAATTGAAGAGGTACGTTAGGAGTGTTGCAAAGCCAACAACAAAACAGCAACTGGTGGATGGGATAAAGAAATTTTGGCTAGAAGTACTCACACCTGAACATTGTAATAATTATATAAATCACCTGTATAAAGTATTACCTGTTGTAGTTGAAAGAAATGGTCAAGCCACAAATATGTAGTTCTGTATTTTCTGTTTAAAATTTTAAATTGGTGCATTATTAAAAAAAATGATAAAATTGCCTTTGTCTGATTATTGCATAAACTAATGTAGAATATTATACAGTAGTAATGTTATTGATGTGTACTGTATGAACAGTTATTTTCAGTTTTATAAGTCCTGAATAAGAGTACTGTACATTTTGATCAGTGCAGTACATGGAATCGGATGTTGTAATACTTTATTTTTACATTAATATTGATGTTTTTCCAATAAATATTCAATTTTACAGTATGGTACGGTACAGTACATGAGGGTACCTGTACAGTATGATACGTCATTATGGGGGAGAAATACTGTATCCACTAAATGTACAGTAAAATGTTTTTTTCTTATTACAAACACACAAATGCATCTCAGATGGAAATATGCTATACACAGCAGACAGCTTATGGTGACAGAACTTCCCTACTGTATCCCCACCCATAGTCGTGGTATATTTTAGATTGCCTAATGAGACACTCCTGCAGCATTGCCAATGATTCATGTAAAACCTGTGTGCAAACAGTATCTGTATTGAATGCAAAGTACAGTAAGAGTACAGTATACAGTATTATCAGAGCCAAACCTGACCAACATGATGCCCTAGGCTAGATTTTGGCTGATGCCCTCTTGCACAGATGCTACGTAGTTCCGCCTCTAACCCTGCACCCCTTTCCCAGCACCATCACCCATTTTGGCGCTCCTACCCCCTATAATCTAAATAAGAACAATGTGCACATTTAGTGCCAGCCCAAAACAGTGTACAGTATGTTCTTGCTGGGAAGGGGCATGGTAACACAATAATACCCGAAGATGAAATGACACAACACAGTACTGCAACTTTATTCACATTATATCATGCAGTGGTGTCTCTTATTCTCATGACATCATATCATAGTACCACATTACTCCTAACAGTAATGCCCCTTATTCACATTACACCCCACCACATTCATCTTTATTTACATTAGACCACAGGTTCTCAAACTCAGTCCTCAGGACCCCACACAGTGCAGGTTTTGCAGGTCTCACAGAATCACAAGTGAAAAAATTAGCTCCACCTACTGTATGGACCTTCTAAAATGTGTCAGTTAGTAATGAATACATCTGTGCACTTGCTGGTTTACCTGCAAAACATGCACTGTGTGGGGTCCTGAGGACCAAGTTTGAGAACCACTGCATTAGACCATGCAGTAGTGCCCTTTCCTTATGTTACACCAGAAAATATTGTAGTACACCTTATACACATACAGTACAGTAATGCCACACATTAGTAATGCATTTCATATTTAAATTTTCTGATTTAATTTCATAGAGCCGCAGTCACTCACAGAATATAGGCATGTACTGTAGCATCTCATTTTATTCTGCAGAAGCTGATTATTCCCGTTTGGCTAGTTTGCCGCCTCTGTACAGTATATCACAATAGAAAAAAGTTATAGTGTCAGTGAAAAAAGCACCTCATGACAGATACTGTACACAAGCTCATGTCTAAATACTGTATACTGTAAGCAGTGACATTAAGGGGTACAGTACTGTATATGCAATTGCAGTCGAATTCCGGAAGGAATACGGAAAAAATGGACACGGGATCCCCCATCTTTTTAGAACCAGCACCGGGCTCTGCGCCTGGTCCTGGTGCAAAAAATAAGGGGGACAAAAAAAGCGTAGGGGTTCCCCATATTTTTTGAATCAGCACTGGGCTCCACTAGCTGGACAGATAATGCACAGCCGGGGGAGACTTTTATACAGGTCCCTGCGGCCATGGAATTAAATACCCAACTAGTCACACCTGGCCGGAGTACCCTGGAGGAGTGGGGGCCCCTTAAATCAAGGGGACCCCCCTCCAGCCACTCGATTATCTCTATCACCCCTGTGTATTGTAGCTAGGGGATTGTGACGCTCCTTCAGCATTGCCCCGTAGCCTGCAAAATCTGTGCTGTTATTTGCTCCATAGCTGAGTGCCTCCTAGGAGCTACTGTAGGAGTCACAGGCGGTAGCCATTTCAATTGAGTCTGCCCTGCTATAGAATTGTACAGGTATGTGTACATTACCGTACGGTGCATAGAACCTTTACAGTAGAAACTCTCCTGCAGCTTTGGCCTGCTTTACTGTATGTACTGTAAAACTTGTGTTTTGTCAGTTTGCTATGCGACCGAGCCCGGTGTAACGTACAGTACTGTAATGTGCATAGACCTCGCTTACAGTATCTCTGTGTATTTTGGCTAGGGGATTGTGACGCTCCTTCAGCATCGCCCCGTAGCCTGCACAGCTTATGCCATTTCTCATTCCATACCCAACTGCTGCCTGCCACGAGGTGGGGGTTCAGGAGGTGGGGGTTCATGGGTAGTGGTCGTTTTGACAGTGTGCTATGCGATTGAGTCCGGTGTACCGTAATACTGTATGCAATCCTACAGTAGCTTATCCCTCCCCTGTGTATTTTGGCTAGGGGATTGTGACGCTCCTTCAGCATTGCCCCATAACCTGCACAAGGGTTCAGGGGCGGCGGCCATTTTGCCAGTGTGCTACAGTATGTCATCGAGTCCGGTGTACCATAATATGCATACTGTGTATTTTAGCTAGGGGATTGTGACGCTCCTTCAGCATTGCCCCATAGTCTGTACAATCTGGACTATTACTTGCTCCGTAGCCTAGGGCCTCTGTAGGGCAAGGAGTCATAGGTGGTAGCCATTTCTATTCAGTCTGCCCAGCTACAGAATTGTATGTGTACTGTGTACGGAGCATAGTACCTTAACCTGCATAGAACCTGCACATTATGGTACACCGGACTCGATCGCATAGAACCGCTCATGCAGCTACTGTATGCCCTGGTTTACAGTATGTGAATAAAAAAAATAATAAAGTGTCTGAAAAAAACTACAGTAACATGCATTCGTACTTAAGGAATCGAACCCTGGACTCTGAGTATAGGAAGCGAAACACTTCACCACTTCGCCGCAGACAAATGTATAAATCCGTTGGTTTTGATTATGCTGTAATGGCTACGGGATTAGGACGATAACACTGTAGAAAATTCCTAATCTTGAGAGGCAATAGTGAACTTGTAACACACATCCATTTGCGACAGTGTACACTACTGGTTTTACAGTACTGTGTTTTGTCTGCGGGACTTGGACGCTCACATACAGTATTCATAAAGTATTGTAGATGGATCATATACTGTATGCTGTACTACTGTATTTGCGTCGGTGTCGTACTGTATATACTGTACAGTACTGTATTAAATAATGCAGCGTAATGAGTACAGTATTTGCTGTATGCAGCGTAATGAGACGCCTTAGTAAAGTAGTCCTTATTATGTATGTCAGTATTGTATTTTACGGGAGACCACACGCATGCGCAGTGGTGATTGTAAAAAGCGACATCTGGTGGCTGATCGCAGGTATTACACGTAAAGGTAACGCCAAACGTCAAATGTCTGTCTCCGTGCGATTAGATAGCCTCTCTGTGGCTAGGCGCGCCTCGCTACGCCACAGTACGCTGCGTATGGTCGAACGGGACAACCGCCGCGGCCACTCAAGATAAAGGTGGCTACATCTGTACTACACCAAAAGCACACCATGAAAGGAGCAGTGTTGCTAGCATATGCTAATGCAGCCACGGAAGTCTGGTATAAATATACATCTTCGGCATGCATGTGTGATACTTTGTTGTATAAGAGGACACAGCATTGGATCACACTGTGATACCATTGGCCAGCTGAGTTACCCAGGAGTCATACAGACCACTGCTGCAGCTCATCTCAGATGCCAGGTAATCTTAGTCAGAAGATGGAGCAGAGACATTCGGTGAGGTGATCCAGGTGAGGCAGAGCCTGTCCTGTGATACTAACATATATGCCCGTTTTGATTATATAAAGTATATGAAAAATATAAAGAATATATTATAAATATATGATATAATATCCTTTGTAGTATTCTAATATTTTTATCATCAAAACTATGGAGTAAAAAGTCTCTGGTAGGTGAGTCAGTGCCTCACCTGCCTATCTTTACCACACATCTCTGTTCAAACCTCACAAAATTTCCAGCAGTACAGTATATACTGCTGCATCTGTGTATAATGCCAACATGGCTCATATATTGTGTGTAAATCTGGCCCTGGTACTAGCCAGTGCCTTCTGAGCCATTCACCTCACCACACAACACTGAGATGGAGATCCTGGACTTACCACTCCCACAAAATGGAGATGACTCATCTACATTTTGTGAAACCTAGACCACCACCTCCAAACTTCTGCAGGCTGTCAATCGCCTTACTTCTACAGCCTTACTCCACCTGAGCATGAATGGGCATCTGTACTGCAAATGAGCAGTACGGGTCCTGTACTATGCATTGAAAATTGGATCATTACATTCTTACTGTCAGTTAAACCATAACTGAATCTTGGCCATAGATTCTTGCAAAAATAATAAAACTCCTAATGAGTCATTGACTTTGGCCCTGATTAAGATTTGATCAGAAAAACAAAATATTTCTCTAATGGGAAAAACCATGGGGGTCATTCCGAGTTGATCGCTAGATGCCGTTGTTCGCAGCGCAGCGATCAGGCAAAAATTTGGCATTTCTGCGCATGGTACGCAGTGCTTACGTGCGTCGTACTTTCACAAAAGCCGACGTAGTTTCACACAAGGTGTTGCAATGCTTTTCAGTCGCACTGCTGATCGGTGAGTGATTGACAGGAAGTGGGTGTTTCTGGGTGGTAACTGAGCGTTTTCAGGCAGTGTGCTGAAAAACGCAGGAGTGCCAGATAAAAACGCAGGAGTGGCTGGAGAAACGGGGGAGTGGCTTGGCCGAACGCAGGGCGTGTTTGTGACGTCAAAACAGGAACTAAACAGTCTGCAGTGATTGCAAGGAAGGAGTAAGTTTCGAGCTACTCTGAAACTGCACAATCTTTTTTTGTTGCAGTTCAGCGATCCTTTCGTTCGCACTTCTTCTAAGCTAAGATACACTCCCAGAGGGTGGCGGATTAGCATTTGCACTGCTGCTAAAAACAGCTAGCGAGCGAACAACTCGGAATGAGGGCCCATGTGCACTGCAGGTGAGGCAGATGTAACATGTGCAGAGAAAGTAAGATTTGGGTGGCTTATAGTGTTTCTGTGCAGGGTAAATACTGGCTGCTTTATTTTTACACTGCAGTTTAGATTTCAGTTTGAACACACCCCACCCAAATCATGTAGCTATGCCATAATTTTCATGGGCCACCCAGCTGACTGCTTAGAGTTGCACCGATTCCCCCTGCCCCCACTCCCCAAATATACTACTAAAAGATCCCCCTCCCCCGACTACTTAAAGACCCCTATTGTGGACTACCTTCGACAGGTGGGCACTCACCATTGGGGCTGCTTTTTATCATGTTAGCAGTATACTACTACACTTAAGCCACATATGCCCTCCCAACTGGCTCTGTCTTGTCTCTCCTTACAGACGCTGAGAGAAGGCAATACCATTGTAATGGGATGACCATGGCTGTCTTAACAGCAGTGTAGGCCCCTGGGAACAGCAATGCACTGAGGCCCCTACCCATTCTCCAGTGGTAGGGGTGAGGGTGCTATCAGCGGCAGCTTTGATGCCCCGTGGGCGGTAGAGGGTGATCTATCTTCCACTCAGCATGTAGGACCTGGAGGAATAATCTCTGCTAATTATTCCTTTACTGCACAGATGGTGGGAGATGGGGCAGGAGGGAGAACACTAAACTGTAGGAGTCATTGGGCTGAATGAAGGGGCCCCGGTACATGACTTCCAGGGTGGTAGGGGGTGTTTAATATGTAAGGGAGGGGTCGATAGTGGAGTGGGCTTAATATTCATAATTTTCTGGTGAGAGGGCAGCTTGCTTGACTGTAGATATCTCTAGTCCCTGGAAATAGATCTCTTAGCTTTGAATGGGATAAAAAACTAGAGAGTCCCACCTTTTAGGAGGTACTGAGGACACCTTCCAGGATGTACTGGGGACACCTGTCAGGAGGGACTGGGGACACCTGTCAGGAGGGACGGAGGACACCTTCCAGGAGGGACTGGGGACACCTGTCAGGAGGGACTGGGGACATGGGGATCAGAGTTCAGGAGCCAGAGCAATCCACCAATGAAAATCTAAAACTGCATATTAGGCGTATGGAGCTGGAGCAGGGACCGGCTGCTGGAGGGCTGATATCTCTGGTTCTGGGCATAGTAGAGACAAGCTGTCAGTGTCCAGTGAAAGAGGAGAGTCCCAGATTTTGGAGAACGTCCTCAGAAAAATTCTAAGTCAAACAGAACCCGTGATATCTGGCAGGGAATAGCAATTAACAGTCTCGGATGGGGACCACTACTTTGAAGTCAGATATCTCCGGTTCCCTAGGTCTGATTTTCAAAAATCTAGTACCCATGGAAATAGGGGACCATCAGCTATCAGCCTATGGCCCTTTTACTCCTTGGTCCCTTGTGAAAGTGCCCATTGAGCCCATACGAAAAGACAGCCCTGGGGATGGACCCAAGCACTCAGCCACACCTCCTTCCAGCATCAGTTAGGACCCAGGAGAGGAAGAACCAGCCGGGTGAGTAGGTGTGGCTGCAGTGCAGCAGCACACTAATAAGAGAAAGAGATACAAGCAGCCAGCACCTGGGGCTCAACAACTAGGTGTAGGGGAAGTATTGGGCTCCAGAGACGGGCCGGGCCCCATAGCAGCTGCATCCCCCGCACCTATTGTAGCTACACCCTTGCTGCAACCCCTATACCTCACTGTTGGGATGGTGTCTGCTTAAGAATAGGCAGTGATAGGTTTCTGCAACACATAGTGTTTGTGGTATAAAATCCCAGTTTTAGTCTCATCTGACCACAGAAACTTATCTGATTATTTATCTGGGTAACTCTGATGATTCTGGCAAACTCCAGACATGTTTTCCTGTGGTTCTTCAGTAATGGCTTCTTATAGTCCGGGTAACATACAGGGCTGATAGGGGTGACTGGGCAGTACTGATTGTGTAATGGTTAGTAGTGCTGCCCCACAGGCCATGTGTTCCATTCCCATCACAGTCATCACTGTATGGAGTCTGTTTATTATCCATATACTTGCATGGGTTTCTTCCAGGTACTTCAGTCCCCCCCTCCCCCAAACAATCCAAAAATATACTGGTAAAGTAACTGGATCTTGACAAACAGAATTACACCTGGTGTGTGCATGTACAGTATGTGGAAAGACTAAATGGGTCAAGTGGTTCTTATCTGCCATCAAAATATATGTTTATATGACTGGTGCACCCTCACCCCAGTCTCAGCCACTGAGCTCTGTATCTCCTGCACAGTGATAGCAGCCTCGTCCTAGCCACCCTCCCATACAGCCAGGTGTATGCAGAGCCCCTGATATGGTGACTGGTGCACCCTCACCCCAGTCTCAGCCACTGAGCTCTGTTTCCTGCACAGTGATAGCGGCCTCTTCCTAGCCACCCTCCCATACAGCCAGGTGTATGCAGAGCCCCTGATATGGTGACTGGTGCACCCTCACCCCAGTCTCAGCCACTGAGCTCTGTTTCCTGCACAGTGATAGCGGCCTCTTCCTAGCCACCCTCCCATACAGCCAGGTGTATGCAGAGCCCCTGATATGGTGACTGGTGCACCCTCTCCCCAGTCTCAGCCACTGAGCTCTGTTTCCTGCACAGTGATAGCGGCCTCTTTCTAGCCACCCTCCCATACAGCCAGGTGTATGCAGAGCCCCTGATATGGTGACTGGTGCACCCTCACCCCAGTCTCAGCCACTGAGCTCTATATCTCCTGCACAGTGATAGCGGCCTCTTCCTAGCCACCCTCCCATACAGCCAGGTGTATGCAGAGCCCCTGATATGGTGACTGGTGCACCCTCATCCCAGTCTCAGCCACTGAGCTCTGTATCTCCTGCACAGTGATAGCGGCCTCTTCCTAGCCACCCTCCCAAACAGCCAGGTGTATGCAGAGCCCCTGATATGGTGACTGGTGCACCCTCACCCCAGTCTCAGCCACTGAGCTCTATATCTCCTGCACAGTGATTGTGGTGTCTCTGATGCTGACATGTGAGAGATGGTCATGTATAGGCAGTGCCTGGGTGGTATGATGCAGATTCCATTCATTCACCATTCATTCAACACTACCCAAGCACTTGTATTTGTATATTATTTTGTAGCCTTTTGTCTGTAGCCTGTCTGAAACTTTGGGCGGGATATAATCAGGGACGGATCAAGACTTTTCTTTCAGGGAGAGCAGTTTATTTATTCCTGACTCCTCCCCTACACTCCTTACCCCTCCCACTTACCATCCCAACTGTCCATTAATGCTCTAAAGAGCATAAAAAACATTGCCAGGCTGCACATGTACTTCTTATGTAGCACACACACACCGGGCACATGTAACTACTAACACACCGATGGGTGGCACACACTGCCTAAAGTGGGGGTGACGGCATGTGATGATGGCGGATGGGGAGGGATGTCAGTGCAGCCACACACAATCACCTGGCAGCAGCCCCCACCTCTGGCGGCCCCAGCAGCACATGAAGCAAGTCAGCACGACCCCCATCCATGCCTGTGGGGCTGGTGTTGCTGCAGCGTGCCATGTATTGGTACGGGTAGCCGGATGCTGGGGAGGGGGATGCTGCCGCTTTGAAGGATCCACTTCAGGTGAGAGATGCTGGGCCGTGCTGGCTGCAGGCACTGATGGCGGGGGAGTCAGGGGAGGAAGATGACCGATGCCAGCAGAGGGAGATCGCTGCCACCCAGAGTGGCTTACCCTCATTTCCCATGGTGACCGAGCCCATAATGGAGGAGCCGCCAGCACAGCACAGCACCAGCAGCGGCGGGAACAGCTCAGCACAGCACCAGCAGCGGCGGGAACAGCTCACCCAGCTCGTTCTCTCTCCCCACTGTGTGCCGAGGACGGCTTGCCCCGCTACCTTGGGCTCTTCCTCATGCCGCTGCTGGACCTGGTGGCTTTGGCTGGCAATGTGGCCGTCGTCACCATCATGTAAATGGTCATGGCTATGACTGTTAGGGGGGGCGTTTGTCCCATTCTTCCTCCCCTGAATCCGGCCCTGGATGTAATGGAGTTCGAGTTCGCCCAATGTGCGGGATGCTGTCCAATTCAGACATTTTATTTAAAGAGGCCATCATTTACAGGGCATAATTATGTCTTGTAAATGATTGTCCCCTTAAAAATAGGTCTGAGTTCGGTCGGATCCCGCACATCGGGAAAACTCAGACGCCATTACATCCCGCCCTTTATCTTTATTTTTCTTACAATACTCATGTTAATTTTCACAACTTTCCTTCAGATGCACAGTAATACCAATGCTATTTGAAATATTCTGTATTTTATCTATAAAAGCAGATCTTTTTTTATGAAGTTTAGTGACAGCCATTTGGTAGCTCAATATCTTTTATGTGTAAACTTGGAACTTCCACAGCATAGATGTTGAATACTTATACAAGCAGCAATTTTACATTTTTACTTATATAATTTTTTACTCTCAGTTTAAGCATCACATAGTGATATTGTGAAATGTTACCTGGTAACAAATGGGTGAATTCTGTGATGTGCCTCCATGGAGTCACCAGGGAACTTTCTCTTAATTTTATGTACAAGGGGGAAATAATTCATAGTGGACAGATAAATAAATACATGAGACTGAAATAAATGTAACTGTTGTAATAATTAATCTCTACAGAGTATTTTCTCTCTCTGATATCACATATAAACGTCCTTTAGAAAGAAAAAGAAGAAGTATGGAATCAGGGAGAGAGACCGCGCTTTAAGGTACTGTTTATTTAAATATACATATTTGCACATAATTTAATGCACAAACATACATTTTATGTAACACACAGATACTTCATGGACATGTAGAGGGGAGTAAATGCCAGGTAATGTGCCTGATTAAGCATGGATCGCAAAAAGCAAAATCTTTCTCTAATGGGCAAATCCATGCTGCACTGCAGGTGGGGCAGATGTAACATGTGCAGAGAGAGTTAGATTTGGGTGGGTTATATTGTTTCTGGGCAGGGTAAATACTGGCTGCTTTATTTTTACACTGCAATTTAGATTTCAGTTTTAACACACCCCACCCAAATCTAACTCTCTGCACATGTTACATCTGCCCCACCTGCACTGCACTTTGGGGGCCATTCCGAGTTGTTCGATCAGTAAATTTCTTCGCATCGCAGCGATTTTCCGCTTAGTGCGCATGTGCAATGTCCGCACTGCGACTGCGCCAAGTAAATTTGCTATGCAGTTAGGATTTTTACTCACGGCTTTTTCATCGTTCTGGTGATCGTAATGTGATTGACAGGAAGTGGGTGTTACTGGGCGGAAACTGGCCATTTTATGGGCGTGTGGGAAAAAACGCTACCGTTTCCGGAAAAAACGCAGGAGTGGCCGGAGAAACGGGGGAGTGTCTGGGCGAACGCTGGGTGTGTTTGTGACGTCAAACCAGGAACGACAAGCACTGAACTGATCGCAGATGCCGAGTAAGTCTGAAGCTACTCTGAAACTGCTAAGAAGTTTGTAATCGCAATATTGCGAATACATCGTTCGCAATTTTAAGAAGCTAAGATTCACTCCCAGTAGGCGGCGGCTTAGCGTGTGTAACTCTGCTAAAATCAGCTTGCGAGCGAACAACTCGGAATGACCCCCTTTGTTTTGCCCATTAGAGAAAGATTTTGCTTTTGCAATCCATGCTGAGATGCAGTAATGTGATTGGGTCTGTCTTATTGTTAGTCATCCTCATACACTGCAGATTGCATATAAACAGATCTAAGGTTAAAAGGGAACTGTCTGCATTATCCATAATGTTCTCATTGCAACTATAGTCATTTGGACCCTTGGGCTGATTGTGGTATGTGAGCAAAGGGAAAAACACAAGTTACTTTGTATCTGGAACATACTGTAATGTGGCAAGTTGTACTGCAATGGGTGCAAATACATTTATTATTTTACATGCAGGGTAAATACTTGCTGCTTTTGCATGTAGGCCACAGATACTAGACACATTTTGTTTACACAGCAATTTAGGAGAGTTTGGACACTACCCTTCTAAATCTGAATCTCTGCACATCTTACATCTGCCCCACCGGCAGTGCAGCAGGGTCTTACCCAGGTGCACATGTTACACCCACCCCACCTGCAGTGCAGCATGTTCTTACCCAGGCGCACATTACACCTACCCCACCTGCAGTGCAGCATGTTGTTACCCAGGTGCACATGTTACATCAGCCCCACCTGCAGTGCAGCATGTTGTTACCCAGGTGCACATGTTACATCACCCCCACCTGCAGTCAGCAGGGTGTAATCCAGATGTAAAGTTACTTGCTCTTTTTTGATTAATCCCAGCTCAGAGTCAGCCCACATGTGTGAGCAGGGCTTAAAGTGGTCCTGGAGAGGTGGGGGAACTCATCTTCCCCACAACCCCTCCCCCTTAGCCGCAAAAAGGGTGTGGTTTCATAAGGAAGGGGCGTGACCACACAAAAGTACCCCAAATTCAAAATAATGCCTCACTATAGCACAATCTTATTCACATTGCCCGCCCCACATGCTTACAGAATGCCCCAGTAGTGCTCACCATTAAATAAGTAAACATATATATATATCTCATGTTTCTCCAGCAGAACTCAATAAGGACAAGAGTCGGCTTTAGTGACTAAAGCCAACTCTTGTCCTTATTGTGTGCCGCTGGAGAAACATGTATGCCTAAATAATGATAAAGAAAGCACACTCACTCACATGACCTGATGGCGGGCGCAGCAGAAGAAGGGCACAGGAATGTGCAGCAATAAATGTAGGGCACGTGTGGGGGGTGCGCACACCTATGATCCTATGCATGTGTGCGGGGGGACCCACTGTCACGGGCTCCGGCGGTCCCATTACGCTGTGCTGCGGGGAGACAGATTTGCCGGTCCCAGTATCTGGGGGAAGGGGCTGCGCTTTTGAATCTAGCGCCGATTGCGCACCAATCACGTATCGCGGACTGTTAGCCAATGAGAAACTGCCACTAGGCAGCTTCTCATTGGCTGGCGGTCCACGAGCCGTGATTGGCTCACGCCAGCTTTTGAAATAGCCGCCCCTTCTTTTAATTGGATCTGCAGCTGGTCCGCGAGCCGGGATTGGCTGGCGGACGCTGCAAACTTTACAATGCAGCCGTGACCTGATGCTGTGGCCGGACGGAGGCGGAACTGGTTCCGCCTGCAATTAGAGGTGACGGAACGCAGTTCCGCCCCGTTCCGGCCCACTTTAACCCCTGTGTGTGAGCATGTAACTGTGCACCTGGGTAAGATGCTGCTGCCCTGTGGGTGGTGGTGGTGTGTGTGTGTGTTTGTGTGGGGCAGATGTAACTTGTGCAGAGAGATGTAAAGTAGATGTGGGAGGGGTGCGTCCAAACTCAGATCTAACGTACAGTGTAATTATACAGCTTTCCAGTATTTATAGGCTACATGCAAAAGCAGTGCAAAAATAAATGTATTTGTCCTCTTTGTATTGCATCATGATTTGCTAGTTCTCTATACATGAACACAACGTAGAATGTACAGCATGCTTTGTTTATCAGTGGTAAATAGCATTTAGAAGGATTTCAGAGACTTTGTTGAATTACCGTTTTAAAATTGACGAGTAAATTTACTAAGCTCCCGAGTTTCTGACAATTCGAACTAAGATCAATCTCTGCTGCTGGTATCGTCCATTTTCATATCTATATTTTGAAGGTCACATTTGGACATTTGCTAAACTTCTGAGTTTTTTAAATATCTGTTTTGAGATGTTGAAGCCATTCGTAATCCAGAACGTGTTTTCCAGTCGCACTTGTTAAACACTGTGGCTGGATTTTGCCCCGGTTTGTATTTTGTAAGTGCCGATACATTCGGTATATTACGGCTGGTCGCGTGTATACTTAAAAAATGTTTATGATAAGTTGAAAATTTTATAAGAGGGAGGGGTCAGTATGATTTACCAACGGACACAATACCGATGGTCATAATCTCGTAAGCCATTGATCTACAGTCAAAATACAGACACAGTCAAAATACCGACATTCATTATTCCAGCATATTAAAAATGCTGACGTAGTCATAATACCAACATTTGAAATGCCGACGTGTCAAAAAAACTACTTGAGTCTTTCTGGGTTTTTTGTGTCAATGTCGACATAGGTTGACGCTGCGCTCGCAATGCTTCGGGCACGGTGCCTCGCTGTGCTTGGCATACTATTATATTCCCCTCGAGGTCCACTAGGATGGTAAAGTATCAACAAGTCTGTTTTGGGGCAAAAATTCCTTGAAAACAAATGTAAGAATTTTGACATGTCGGCAATTTAAATGTCGGTATTCTGACTATGTCGGCATTTTGAACATGTCTGCATAATGAATGTTGGTATTTTGACGGTGTCGGTTATTTGACTGTCGGGATTATGACCGTCGGTATTGTGTCTGTTGGTAAATTAACAGCTACCCGTCTTGTCTTATATATTGTCTTGTTTATTATTAGTTTGTCTAATTTTTCTGTGCTTGTAATATATGTATATTTTTTTGCCCATTGTCAATGTTTCTGTGCGTGCATGCGTGCGTGCGTGTGTGAGTGTGTGTGTGTGTGTGTGTGTGTGTGCTGTTTGTGTAGTAAGTTGGGTCTGAGGTTAGTGAGTTGCAGGAGGTCACAGTTCAGGCGCCACACTCTTCTGATAAGTGGAGTGATGACGCACCCCTGCAACGCACCAGGACCAAGACCGGACGTAACGTGAAGTTTACGTTTGGGGAGAATGTGGCCCTGGTGCACGAGGTGATGAAACATCACCAGCCGCTGTTTAGTCGTGAGGCTGACAAAGTTTCCACCCACAAGAATAATTAGATTTGGGCAAAGGTGGTCGATGCAGTGAATGCGTCCTGCGCAGGACGGATGAAACATGCCACAAGCGCTTCTATGATACTAAGTGCTGTGTAAAGGTGAAGATTTCCTAGGAGGCAAAATTGGCATGGCAGACATGAGGTGACCCACCTTACATCGCTACCTACCTGGTGACCCACCTTACATCGCTACCTACCTGGAGTATGAGGAGCCACTTAAGGTCATGATTCCTCCTGAGGTGGTCCGTGGTACTTTTGTGAGGGATTCTGATGGGTAAAGGCCAGCTGGTAAGTATGGGCTTTTATTTAACTTTTTTTATTTTTTTAAACTGTGTTTTTGCATCTTATATACTGTAGCTATAGTGTGTAATGGTTGGTAATATGATACAAAGATAGTGTATATTATATTTATTACATGTTTGTAAAGTTGTTGGTCTTTTTTGGACTTGGTTTTGTGGTAAAAAAAAAATGTCTCCCCTATATTCTAAAGATGTTTTTTGTGGCATAATGTATTTTTGGGGTTTTGAGTTGGTATTGTGTAATGTATTTGTGCATTTGTGTGGGGTTTTATTAGGAATAACATGAATGTTTTTTATATGGCTCATAACTTGTACTTTTGCTATTGTGAGTGTCAATGTTACCATGATTTTAATTTTGTGTTGTTAGTTTTGTGTTATGTTTTATGTTTGTTGTATTCTGTGTAACAAATGCAATGTTTTAAGGGGTGTTTCTTGTTTTTTAGGGTTTTTTTTGGTACTCCTTTAATATGGTGTACTTATGCTTCATGAGGATTTGTGGATTTTGCATTTAAAAAAAAAATATTGTTAAAATCTAGTATTATTATACATTTATTTTGTTCGCATATTTTCGTAATGTCTGAAAACTATACTGCCTATACTCATTGGATGGCAGATGTCTGTAACAAGTGTGACACATTGTGTGTAATGGTAGTTCATGTTTCACCAAGCCAAAACAATACCTATTTTTGTTTTGTATTCATGTTTATTGATGATTATGCTGGGACTTGTAGTTTCACATCATTTGTCATTGTTCGGGAAGTTTTTGGCTGGCTAACTAACTTATTTCAAACAGGAACTGATTTGAAAATGAACATATTGTGTTACATTGAATACACCGTTTAACAATTTCCATAGGTGTTGTTGCCCACAGCAACCATTCACATACTGTGAAACATTTTCTAGGATGTAACAGAGAAAGGTTGAAGGGAGGGGGGAAGGGGTTTGCCAGCGGTCACATGTCTGCCGTTTATTTTTACATATAAAAACATTTTTTTTTGTTTATTTATTATAAGTATTGTGTATTGTAGGTTGGTAACTTAATTATAGCAATATAGCCCAACAATAGTTGTTGGATATGAAGTTAATAGTTTAGATTTTTCATTGTGTGAGTTTACCAATGTTATTATGACATCAGTTTGTTTAAAACAATTACTCCAACCACAATAAAATATATTTTTATAAGATATAAACTAATCATCATTACAAACAATGTAAACACATACTTAGTTTAAATACAACAAAATGTGTATACATTCTCAGTACAAAAGGAAGAAGAAGTAGAAAAAGAAGAAGAGGAGGAAGAGTAAGAGGAGTTGTTATTGCCCCACTAGTGTGGAGAATCTCAAGGGTGACATCAAGGCCTCCAAGCACCATACTGGAGAGTCCACTGCGACAGACTCCACCACCAGAACAGGTTGCTGGTGAGTAACAAAATTAAACACACACACACACACACACACACACCAACAGAATGCACACAGTGTAGGAGGCATACTATCTTTAAAAAAAAAAGTTTCCTCTAGCAACCATTCACATGTTCCAAGATATGTTTCATGTGAGTTGCACTTTAAAAAAAAAAAAAAACCTTCACAAATATAGCCCAGGGCCGCAATTAAATTCTACATTAAAATAACCATACTTAACAAATCCTTCACTGAAGGCTTACTAAATTATATTTATTGTTGTTTCTCATATCAAAAAAACTAAATGTTAATGCCTTATCCTACTATATCCAAATAACACAAAATACACCAAAATCAGTGGTCAACAACACTTTGCATATGTATCAAAATAAGAATAAATGTTTTTTTTTTAAAAACTGCACTTTCAAACAAATAAGCATCTCCCCCCCCAAAAAAAAAAAACTTACACACAACTCCTCTCTCCTAACAGAGGATGACATTCAGCCGAACAACAGTCCACAGGGGGGCGGGGGTGGGGGGGGGGGGGAGTTTGCTGCAATGGAGCAGCAAACCTTTATGCTCAACCTAACAGCCATCCCACATATACCACCAACAGCATTTCCACTAATGCCACCAATGACACAGACACCCCCCACTATGATGAGTCCACAGACACCACACCACGATCACAGAAGGGAGTGTTTTGGAAAACATGGTTGGTGCAGCAAGCCAACCTTATGGAATGGCTGAAGCGGCAGGTTGATTACGTTTCAAGCCAAGCATCAACTACCCACAGACTCAACAGGACAGCTACTCGGCAAAACCCTCAACTGACGTGGATCACTAATACACTGGAAATTTTGACGGCAGATCACAACATGTTGTGGCAAGATCAAAACCGGTTCCATGATACCTACATAACATTTATGCAGGATAAATAAAAACTCCACCACAACTACCTAACCATGCAGGATTCCAACAAAAAGACCCAACAAAATCTACTAAAAATTATGGAGTCACAGAATGCCACCACCAGGGACCTGAACACCACCATAGCAAAACTAACCTAACAACTTGTGGCACAATGAATAGAACCAAGTACTAGCACTTCTGGGGGTACAACTCCAAAGACAACCTCCATTACAACACCTGAAAGGCATCAAGGCACCACACACAGCTAGCAGCACATCAGCCAGAAGCCGATGCATCTATAAGGGGGCAGGAGGGTAGGCCATAGATGGTGGCACCTAGCTGCCATATCATGGACACATTTCATATATATTTTTGTTTTAAAAACTTTTTTTTTAATTGTTAATTACAAAACACTGTATTCTGTTAATTTGTGTGGTTGTATTGCTTACTTTAGATAAGTATATTGTGCTGAACTATACATACAGCAGTGTTGGCTGTTTTTGGATTAGAAGTGGTGCATAGCAACAAAAACTTAAAAATGATGTAAACACAATGATATGATGAATTAATATATATGATGTATTATTAAAATGTAAATGCAAGGAAAGAGGGCTTTTCTAGACTCTCTTCTCTGGTTGGAAGTAGACCTGGTCAGTTGATGTCTAACGACTCCACGTATGGACCTAATACTTTAATAATAACTGGTCACACGTCCCTAGTTTACACTCTTCACATTGTAAACCTCACTTTTTCAAGTTTAGAGGCAGTTTATTAAATAAATTATTTTGTTGTGCTGGGTCCCAAAGAAGAATATAGATCATAATGACCTCGAGAAATCTTCACTTTAAGTTAGTATAAACACACTTTTTCTAGTTGAGTCAAAATTACACAAACACTTGATTACTAATATCACTTTGTAATTATTAGATAAAGCCCTTTTGAACCACAAAGTGGCTTATTACAAGTGCAATTGAAGAATTGACAGTCACTAAGACACTTTTCTACACAATTTTTTAGGTGGGTATTCAAATTACACCCTTTTTTTCCTCTTCCTCTATTCCTCCTTTGGAGATGTCTCCATACAACACACTATATATATTTTCACCCGAGGGTGACCTATTTTTAGAGGTCAAATTTATTATCTCTTTTTTGTCTGAGAAAGGCTACAATATTTTCTTACTTTATTAAATAAAAGTTATGTTTTAAAATTTAAAATCAAACTATTTAATAAGAGTGCCCCCACAAAGAGGTTTACTTCTTGTTTCCTTGATCTCTTTCAAGGAACAAACTTCTTTAATATTCAGTGGTTATTATACCTCGGGGTGCACCACCAGCAGGATAATTTGTTTTTGGAAATACTTTCCCTAATTGTCTTCCAGATTGCTGGTCTGTAATATCTATTATTATTTTCTGATAGGTTGTGCAGGAACACACCTCTTTTCTGTTTCATTCTAATATACTACCTAAGCAATCTGATGTGTATAAAATTGATTGTAAAAAAGCATTTTACTACTGTTGTATTTTACTACCATTGTAATTTTTAAAGAAAAGACTTTGTATTAAAAATCCGTTCAACCAAAAAGTTTGTGGTACTAACTGGGTGTATTTCTTGTTGGGTGAATATTTTCTCTGGTGTGTGGGTTTCTATGCACTGAGAAAAACCCAAGAAG
Organism: Pseudophryne corroboree; assembly: GCF_028390025.1. Taxonomy (NCBI): domain Eukaryota; kingdom Metazoa; phylum Chordata; class Amphibia; order Anura; family Myobatrachidae; genus Pseudophryne; species Pseudophryne corroboree. The sequence goes on along the minus strand of NC_086447.1, from coordinate 35,369,460 downwards.
AACCTCTATCACAGTTTCTGAATTAATTAAACTATTGATCAACATATATTATAGCGCACTCTGTTTCTTGTTGTTTATCTATTGTTAAGTTCCCACTAACAAGGGAATTTTCAGTGGTGCTGTTTATCTTCAGTGCAGGAAAGGTATTCTCCCTCTGTTTTCCTATTATTACAATGTGTTTACTATGGAGAACATCTCAACAAAATAAAAATAAAAACAAATTGTAGGAACAACATTACTAATTAAACATTCAAATATTTGTTACACACCTAATAAGCACATACATGTTTTTTATTGAATTTCACACATAAGATATAATGTTATCTTGTAAAAAGATTATAAATACAATATAAAAACATTCATTATTATATTCACATTTATTAAAAAACAACAATTTAATAACCAAATTTGAATTCTTTGTGTAAATACAATATCCCCACATCTCAAACACACCAACCAAAAGCAGTTCTATTTGTTATTTCTATTTTTGTACGAATTCCATTCTTTTACGGAAGTGTTTGTGTGATGTTCGGCTGTGATTGAGAATCCTTCGTAAATTTCCGTGTTCTATGACATGTATGTGGAAATCCAACCGTGTTTGACCGATGGTCTAATTATTCGTACATGTGAAGACGGTCGTGTATCTCAATATGAATTGACCAAACTCTGCCGTGTTTGGTGTTTAGTAAATGAATGAGATGCATTTTCGGACAGGAATGCAATCTCGAATGTAATCGAGAGCTTCGTAAATTACCCCAGAATATACAAGCTCTTAGTTTTATCACAGTTATTACAAAGTTATCTAGCTTTCCCCTGATGGTGATATGGTGTGTGTTATTTCCCAATCAATGACTCATGTTTCGGCATTAGCCCCATACAGTCTGCCCAGTGACATGAGTTCCATTGTCTGATTATATTTATATTTCTGTTGGAGCACCCTTATATTACACATCTGTTCCCACAGCTTTATCGGTACCATCCTCAGTATTTACTACTTACAGTAAGTTCTTTTACTTTTTACTTTGGATTTATTGTTTATTTTTGCACATCACTCAGTTTAACTTCACAATGCTTCACAATAAATAAATTACTTATACCTTGTAATACTGTACAAGAATAAAAACAATCAATGGTATCACTTATTTATATTTTTATTTTTTATATTTTTTTATTATTTTTATCACGATTTTCACTAGCACTTTTAATCACCACAACACATATTTTATTTATAATTTATAATCTCACCATACATATGTTTTTATTAGTTTTATTAAATATTGCATCTCAAATCAGTTTGTTCATTCACCTTAATACAAACATAATATAGTATCACATATTCATATCTTATTAACTTTATCACAAAGACAAGAGCATAATAATTCATAAAGGGTACGTCTTATCAATAATAATTGTTTAGGTGTTCTTGAGATTATATAACTGGATTTTTGCACAATTTGATACATGCTGGCCACGGAGTAACACCTTGTAACATTTTAAACCATTAAATAAATCCTAATTTCTCCAACGTCACGGCATTCACAAGAGGATAGTTACGATGTGCTCCCTCTTAAAATGGAATTAATTGTTTTTACTATTTGATCAAAGTACGATAAAACAACTAAAAAAACAATAATTATTTTATTTTAGTTCCATTCTTAAACACACTAATAGGTTATTCAGGAATACATATGTCGGGATGAATACAGAATTGAATGGCTTGCGGGACCCGGTGTAAAGTTAATCTGAATTTACACAGGCAAATAGTAAATCAATGTAAACCTGAAGGGAATTACTAATATGTATGTCAGGCCCAATCGCTAAGTGGGCAGTGTGCGGGATCGGGCATGGAACAAATCCATGCTGGATAGAAGTGGAGACATGTAACTCTGCCCGTTACTAATTAATTGACAAATCAGCACCACGGATTTTTAAGATTATAAACCAATTGGAGAAGGGGATTTTTGAATGGACCTTTCATGAGCGATCTCCTCCTATAAAGCTATCAGGGATAGCGGGCGTGAATCACTATGCCCTGAGGAAGCCCAACACTGGAGCGAAATGCGCATTGGTGGACATACAGATGTAGCCACCTTTATCTTGACTGGCTGAGGCGTTTGTCCCGATCAAGCATACGCAGCGTACCCTGGCATAGGGAGGCGCGCCTAGTCACAGAGAGGTGTACCTAATCGCATGGAGAGAGTTTGGCGTTACCTTTACATGTAATACCTGTGATCATCCACCAGATGTCGCTTTTTACAATCACCACTGCGCATGCGTGTGGTCTCCCGTTAAATACAATACTGAAATATATAATAAGGACTACTTTACTAAGGCGTCTCATTACGCTGCATACAGTAAATACTCATTACGCTGCATTATTTAATACAGCAAATACTCATTACGCGGCATTATTTAATACAGTATATACGGTACAGCTGCAAATAGTACAGCATACATTATATGATCCATCTACAGTACTTTATGTATATGTGAGCATCCAAGTCCCACAGACAAAACAACATAAACCAGTAGTGTACACTGTCGCAAAAGGACGTGTTAGAAGTTCACGATTAGGAATTTTGTACAGTATTACCCCTTTCACATCGCACAAATAACCCGGTATCGACACGGCATATTGCCGCGTCGAACCGGGTCAGTGTGCAATGTGAAAGGTCCTTTGACGATTTAGCGGGTCGCCTGACCCGGTAATTCAACCAGGTAAAAAAGAAGGGTTTTACCTGGGTTGATTACCGGGTCAGGTGCGGTGTGAATGGGAGCCGTGTCGATGCGACACGATTCCCATTCACAGCATAGGGAGAGGCGGCGCAGGGAATGAGCTGATCTCCCGGCGCCGCCTCCACCCCCGCCCCTGCTGCTGCCGCACGCTCCGTTGTTATGGCAACCGACCCGGTATATTGCCGGGTCGGAAAGCCAGCAACGGAGCGCAAATGCCGGATCCCACCCGGTAAGGACACGTTTCTCTTACCGGGTAGGATCTGGCATTTGCGATCTAAATGCAGCATATGTTAGCGTCCTAATCCCGTAGCCATTACAGCATAATAAAAACCAATGGATTTATTCATCTGTTTGCAGCGAAGTAGTGAAGTGTTCCGCTTCCTATACTCAGAGTCCCGGGTTCGATACCTAAAGTACGAATGCATGTTAGTTTTTTCCAGACAATTTATTATTTTTTTTATTCACATAAACCAGGGCAAAACTGCAGGAGCGGTTCAACTGTTAAGGTTCTATGCACCGTACAGGACACATACAATTCTGTAGCAGGGTAGACTCAATAGACATGGCTATCACCTATGACTCCTTGCCCCATGAAGGCCCTAGGCTACAGAGCTAGTAACAGTTCAGATTTTGCAGGCTATGGGGCAATGCTGAAGGAGCGTCACAATCCCCTAGCTAAAATACACAGGGGCAATAGAGAAAAGCGAGGTCTATGCACATTACGTTACACCGGGCTCGATCGCATAGCAAACTGACAAAACACCAGTTTTACATAAAGTAGGGCAAAGCTGCAGGAGAGTTTCTACAGTCAAGGTTCTATGCACCGTATGGTACACATAAAATTCTATAGCAGGGCAGACTCAATTGAAATGGCTACCGCCTGTGACTCCTAGCTCCATGGAGGCACTCGGCTATGGAAAAAGTAACAGCACAGATTTTGCAGGCTATGTGGCAATGCTGAAGGAGGGTCAGAATCCCCTAGCTAAAATGCACAGGGGTGATAGGGATATGCAAGGTCAATGCACATAACGATACACCGCAAAGTTCCCCATGGTTTTGATTATGCCTTTTCTTTGAACACAGCATTTTCCACTGCCTTGCCCTACCCCCATCCCACTTTCCCCTTCCCCCCAGGGAGCCTGCAAAGTACATGCAGTAGACAGGGAGGGAGTTCCGATCAGGTTACAAGACATGTGCAACAATATACTACTGTATGTAGGAAAATCCCCCGCCCACTCTGATTTATGTGAAACCTGTGTGCATTCTTCCATTGAATGTATAACAAAGAAAAAAAATAATAATAAAGTGAATGTTACAGGAACACATTAAAAAAAAGGTTGGCACTTCAGTTCCCATTGGTGTTGGTTTATGCCTTAGGGGAGTCGGACGCTAATACTTGTATTTCAAGAGCACTGTATTTTCCACTACCTCTCCCTACCCCCATCTCCCTTTTTCCCCGGGAGCCTGCACAGGTCATGCAGTGGACATGGAGGGAGTTCAGGTACAATACACAAATGCCGACGATCTACAGTACTGTGTTGCTCAGTTAGTTGCGTCGGAATACACTAATTTATACTCAGTACCGCTGTGTATTTGTATATAGCGGAATGAATCGCTGCTGAAGATTTACTTTGATTTATGTGAAACCTGTGTGCACCCTTTCATTGAATGTATAACAAAGAACAAATAATAATAAATTGAATGTCATGGGAACATATAAAAAAAAACTTTGGCACTTTGGGACTCTCAGCGTGCAAGGTGGGAGCCTTCATCACTAGGTTGGTATGGAAGGGGAGACAATTAGCTACTGGAGGGTACAAACCCCAAGTTTCTGTGACCCCCACAAGGCTCATGGCAAGCGTCGGAACCCATGGTGGGTCTGAATTAACGGGCCCATTATAGTCTATGTGAAAATGGGTCCAGTTTGTGTACTGATATCTCTGGTTCTGGGTGTCCCAGAGACTCAGGACTGGTACCATGCAAAAGAGGAGACTCTTGGCTTTCGGATCAGACCAACCACTAGTTTATGTGACACTGGAAAGGGAAACGGAAAGCAACCATGTTTCGGGTCCCCACCAGTTGTCTTCCTAGCTTGCACAGGATGCAGGGTTTCTGGCTAGATAGAAAATACTGTACAGAAATGCTAAGCATGGTAATTTGACATCCAGAAACATAGGGAGGAGCTTTTATCTCTCTCCATTATACTTAGAAAAATTACACTTGCCACTGTACATTACAAGCTGTTCGTGCTAATTAGTACACTAGTAGAACATACTGTACAGAGATACTAAGGACAGTGATTTGGCATCCACAAACTTAGGGAGGAGCTTTAGTCTCTCTCCATTGTAATTTTTCTAAGTATAATGGAGAGAGATAAAAGCTCCTCCCTAAGTTCCTGAGTGCCAAATTACCGTCCTTAGTATCTCTGTACTCTATGTTTTACTAGTGTATTAATGAGCACGAACAGCTTGTAACGTACAGTGGCAAATTTAATATTTCTATGTATAATGGAGAGAGATAAAAGCTCTTCTGTAAGTTCCTAGATGCCAAATCACCGCACTTAGTATCTCTGTACAGTATGTTCTACTAGTGTACTAATTAGCACGAACAGCTTTTAACTGAATGCCAAATCACTGTACTTAGTATCTCTGTACAGTATGTCCGATTAGAGTACTAATTAGCATGAACAGCTTGTAACGTACATGGCTGGTTTAATCTTTCTATGTATAATGGAGAGAGAAAAGCTGCTCAGTAAGTTCCTGGATTCCAAATCACCGTGCTTAGTATCTCTGTACAGTATTTTCTATTAGGGTACTAATTAGCACAAACAGCTAATTTGGCATCCAGGAACTTAGTTAGGAGCTTTTATCTCTCTCCATTATACATAGAAAGATTAAACTTGCCGCTGTATGTTACAAGCTGTTCGTGCTAATTAGTACACTAGTAGAACATACTGTACAGAGATACTAAGGACGGTGATTTGGCATCTAGGAACTTCCATAGGAGCTTTTATCTCTCTCCATTATTCATAGAATGATTTAACTTACCACTGTACGTCACAAGCTGTTCGTGCTAATTAGTACACTAGTAGAACATACTGTACAGAGATACTAAGGACGGTGATTTGGCTTCTAGGAATTTACAGAGAAGCTTTTATCTCTCTTCATTTTACATAGAAAGATTAAACTTGATGCTGTCCGTTACAAGCTGTTCATGCTAATTATTACACTAGTAGAACATACTGTACAGAGATACTAAGGACAGTGATTTGGCATCTAGGAACTTCCATAGGAGCTTTTATCTCTCTCCATTATTCATAGAATGATTAAACTTACCACTGTACGTCACAAGCTGTTCGTGCTAATTAGTACACTAGTAGAACATAGAGTGCAGAGATACTAAGGACGGTAATTTGGCACTCAGGAACTTAGTGAGGAGCTTTTATCTCTCTCCATTATACTTAGAAAGATTACAATGGAGAGAGATTAAAGCTCCTCCCTAAGTTCGTGGATGCCAAATCACTGTACTTAGTATCTCTGTATAGTATTTTCTATTAGGGTACTAATTAGCACGAACAGCTAATTAGTACCCTAATAGAACATACTGTACAGAGATACTAAGTACGGTGATTTGGCATCCAGAAACTTAAGGAGGAGCTTTTATCTCTCTCCATTATACATAGAAAGAATAAACTTGCCGCTGTATGTTACAAGCTGTTCGTGCTAATTAGTACCCTAATAGAACATACTGTACAGAGATACTAAGTACGGTGATTTGGCATCCAGTTAAAAGCTATTCATGCTAATTAGTACACTAGTAGAACATATTGTATAGAGATACTAAGGATGGTGATTTGGCATCCAGGAACTTAATGAGGAGCTTTTATCTCTCCATTATACATAGAAAGATTAAACTTGCCACTGTACGTTACAAGCTGTTCTTGCTAATTAGTACACTAGAAGAACATACTGGGAACTTGGACTCATACAGTACTTGCATTTCAAAAGCACAGTATTTTCCACCACCTCCCGCTAGCCCATCGCCCTTCCCCCCTGATGCTTCTTCCGCATTGGCCCGTTCTTTGAATGCAGTATTTTCCACTGCCTCGCCCTGCCCCCATCCCACTTTCCCCTTCCCCCCTGGCAGCCTGCACAGTTCATGCAGTAGACAGGTAGGGAGTTCCGATCAGGTTACAAGGCAAGATTTATGTGAAACCTGTGTGCACCCTTCCATTGAAGGTATAACAAAGAAAAATATTATAATAAAGTGAATGTCACGGGAACTCTGACGCTCATACTGTACATGTATTTCAAAAGCACGGTGTTTATGCATTGTACAGACTTTCTTTTACACAATTAGTTGCGTCTCCATTCACAATCTTGCATCTGCATACACAAGTGTTTTAACATGTTCGTATGTGTCTGTATAAACTTTTTATTTATATTGAGAACTCTCACCGTCTAACCATTGGTCACCATCTATTAACATTACAGTCATCACTGACCATTTGCCAGAGCTGTAGATCAATCAGCTGCTATACGATCTAAAGTACTGGATTAGTGGAGCATTAGCCACCCAGAGGTGGAGATGTGTAATGCATGCTGAGTATCTAGAATCGCCTCACCGCGCCTGCCTGTGATTAAACTCAGCAAGCTAAGCTATCGCCTTAGCGTGACTAAACGCCCGTCTAGGCGGAGAATCGGTCAAGATAAATGTGGCTACATCTGTAGGTCACGTCTCTGATGCTTATATACTTAACTGTATAATCAGTCATGACCAACTGATACCGCATGTGCCTCACTGCCGTCTTTATCAAGACAGAAGTGAAAATAGCCGTGTAGCATCAGATCACTGTGTGGAGGGTCTGACTCTAATGGTCCGTAACAGCAGGGATGCCCGCTGCCAGGACGTGCACAAAACACATTCCTTACATATGCTATATCTACAATAATAGCTATGTATAATATATTAAGCATAATAGGTACCTTTGAATAATAAACTTGTGTTGGGTGCGAACTGGTACAAATAGAAGTTAAATGCTGCACAGATTATATTGTAAAGACGTGCTTTACCTAGAATAGTAATTTCTGAAATAGAGGAATCTATGTATGATTATATTACTATCATTAAGAGAGGGTTGTAGGTTATTAGTATATACATCTTTGTTATTATAAGGGCAACAAAATAACATTATAAGTATTAATATAAAAATAGGTTCATTTGAGGACCATACTCTCAGATATAAGTAACATCATCAGTGTACTCCCATAATACTTAATGGGTATATGAAGGCTATTGATCACTGCACAGAATGTATCTATATTCAATAAAGACAAGGGGGTATATTTACTAATATTCGTGTTTTAGCCATTTTTGAGGATGTTTTATCTCGAATGGTATCGGGTGCATTTTAGTGCAACTTTTTGAATCCTGAGACGGTCATTTACTAAGCTGCTGAGTTTCAACATTCGTATTTTCCAATGCCGATGTGATTCGTTATGTCAGGCAGTGTTTACGGGAGTGATTAGTAAAACACTGCCTGACAAAACACAAGGAATCCCGGCCGGATCTGTGATATCCGTGCAGGGCTTCATTGTGCACCTTTAAAAAAAAATTAAGTAAAAAAAAATCAAGAAAAAATTTGCGTGGGGTCCCCCATCCTAAGCATAACCAGCCTCGGGCTCTTTGAGCCGGACGTGGTTGTAAAAATACGGGGGGAAAATTGACAGGCGTTGCCCCATAGTTTAACAACTAGCACTGGGCTCTGTGCCTGGTCCTGGTGCAAAAAATATGGGGCACAAAAAACGTAGGGGCCCCCATATTTTTTGAACCAGTACCGGGCTCCACTAGTTAGAGAGATAATGCCACAGCCGGGGGACACTTTTATATAGGTCCCTGCGGTCCTCGCATTATATCACCAACTAGTAAGCCCTGGCCGGGGTACCCTGGAGGAGTGGGAACCACTTAAATTAAGGGATACCCCCCTCCAGCCACCCAAGGGCCAGGGGTGAATCCTGAGGCTGTCCCCCCATCCAATGGCAGCGGTTGGGGGGCTGATAGCCATAGCGTAAAAAAAGTGAATATTGTTTTTTGTAGCAATACTACAAGTCCCAGCAAGCCTCCCCCGCAAGCTGGTACTTGGAGAACCAGAAGTACCAGCATGCAGGGGAAAAACAGGCCGCTGGTACTTGTAGCTCTACTACAAAAAAATACCCAAATAAAAACAATACACAGACACCATGAAAGTATAACTTTTTTAGATACATGCACACTTACATTCATACATACTTACCTATGTTGACACGAAGAGTCAGTCCACTTCTCCACGTTGAATCCCGGGGTACCTATAAATAAAATTATACTTACAAAAAATCCGGGGTAGATCGGTCATCTTCTTATAAATTATAATCCAGGGATTTGGCAAAACAATTAAAATGCATTACCCGAACCACGCACTGAAAGGGGATCCATGTTTACACATGGATCCCCTTTCTCCGACTGCTGGGACCCCCCGTGACTCCTGTCAAAGAAGGTCCCTTCAGCCAATCAGGGAGCGCCATGTCATGGCACTCTCCTGATCGGCTGTGTGCTCCTGAGCTGTCAGTCAGGCAGCGCACTGCAGAGATACAATGTAGCGCATAGGCGATACATTGTATCCAATGGTGGGAACTTTGCGGTCTGCGGTAAACCACAAGGTTATGTGAGGTCACTCTTGTGGTCTACCGCTGACCGCAAAGTTCCCACCATTGGATACAATGTAGCGCCTATGCGCTACATTGTATCTCTGCCGTGCGCTGCCTGACTGACAGCTCAGGAGCACACAGCCAATCAGGAGAGTACCATGACATGGTTCTTCCTGATTGGCTGAAGGGACTCTCTTTGACAGGAGTCACGGGGGTCCCGGCAGTCGGGGAAAGGGGATATATGTGTAAACATGGATCCCCTTTCAGTGCGTGGTTCGGGTAATGCATTTTATTGTTTTGCCAAATCCCTGGATTATAATTTATAAGAAGAGGACCGATCTACCCCGGAGTTTTTGTATGTATAATTTTATTTACAGGTACCCCGGGATTCTACGTGGAGAAGGGGACTGACTCTTCGTGTCAACATAGGTAAGTATGTATGAATGTAAGTGTGCATGTATGTAATAAAGTTATACTTTCACGTGTCTGTGTATTGTTTTTATTTTGGTTTTTTTTTGTAGTAGAACTACAGGTACCAGCGGGCCCATTTCCCCCCGCATGCTGGTACTTGTGGTTCTCCAAGTACCAGCTTGCGGGGGAGGCTTGCTGGGACTTGTAATGCTTCTACAATAAAACAATATTCACTTTTTTTACACTATGGCTTTCAGCCCCCCATCCACCGCCCTTGGATGGGGGGACAGCCTCGAGCTTCACCCCTGGTCCTTGGGTGGCTGGAGGGGAGGACCCCTTGATTTAAGAGGTTCCCACTCCTCCAGGGTACCCCGGCCAGGGGTGACTAGTTAGTGATTTAATGCCAGGGCCGCAGGGACCTATATAAAAGTGTCCCTTGGCTGTGGCATTATCTCTCTGACTAGTGGAGCCCGATGTTGGTACAAAAAATACGGTGGACCCCTAAGCTTTTTGTCCCCCGTATTTTTTGCACCAGGACCAGGTGCAGAGCCCTATGCTGGTTGTTAAAATATGGGGGATCCCCTGTCAATTTTTTCCCATATTTTTGCAACCAGGACCGGCTCAAAGAGCCCGAGGCTGGTTATGCTTAGGAGGTGGGACCACACACAATTTTTTTTTCTCCAGTTTTTACACTAAACAGACCGTTTCCTATAGATAACCATGCACAGATCTCAATGATCCGTGCATGATTATCCAAACTCGCCTGGAAAAAGCAGGTCTAGTTTTTTGCTGCTTTTTTGAACTATTCGCAAAAAAATACACCCGCACCTGAGCATTCAGAGACTAACACCCAAATACGAATGAATAGTGAATACCCGTGTTGTATGAAATAACAGCCGCGTTTGACCGATGGTCTATACATGCGTATCTCTGAACTTTGCCATTCAAACCATTACGAATAGCCCAAACACTGCCGAGATTTGTGCTTAGTGAATTCCCGTGTTGGGACTTAGAAAAAAAAACACAAATGGGACAAACTCGGATTATTAGTAAATATAGGCCCAGATCTCTAAGCTAAGAGCCAGATAATTGAAGTAGACTACACTGATACAAAATAACTGGGATCTAGCTAAGTGTAACTATTTTGTGTTACGTTATGTTATGACCTAGAGACTCATAACCTACAAAACAATATAGCACTGTTTTGTGCAAATATGTTATAAGTAGCACGCACAAGGGAACCCGTAATACATATGTACAAAAGAGACAAATAAAAGAGACGTGACATAAAATTTTTGAAATCTTTATTCACACTTTTATACATTTCTTTCACTTACCTCTTTTTTCTAAACTTCTTTACTTCACTCAAACAGCCTATTATAGGCTCATGATAGAATTAATATATGATGTAATTCATTGGCCATGCATTTTGTTGAGACCTGTTTTTAAACTAATAAAATTTATTTTAACAGTAATTATAATAAAGGGTATGGAGTGCACCCGGATGAAAACAATTCTTTTTTCTTGTTTGTAATTTCTTGTATTCTGAAGATTGGTGGGTAGCACCCAACAGGGACATTTGGACGACATATGGAGACACGATTGTCCCGAATATTGAGTCCCAGATTCCCCATAAGATAACTATTTTATATCCTAGTGCGGAAAATGTATCTATCCTTCCAGTCAAGTCATTTTACTATGTAATCTATTTGAAAGAACTGAGCTGCACTTTTTCCTCTGAAAGTCTGTCATACTTATCTACAGCTGGAACTTTTCTTTTCTCATAGACAGGACAGTGACTACCCGAGTGGTAGAATGCTGGCAAGGGGGCAAGAGCGAGGAACCACCTTGCAGACTTAATGCACTCGCCGGGCTGCAGAGTCGGTGGCGACCTTAGCTCACCACAGGTTCTATTCTCCCTCTATGGGTGTTGTGGAAACCCATAGAGGGGGACTAACCTAGCTTGCCAGTATACCAGTGGCGGTATGGTGCCCCCGTTGGGTTCCTGGCGTCTGTATTGTGACTGCCTGTTAGGGAAAAAGAGAAAAAAATCCTCTTTGTTGCAATATACTGTGGGTTTTAGTGTTGTAGCAAATTGATTTTTAGCACGCAACATAAACCATATTAGTATAGCAGTAAAGCCTTCAGCACTACTTTCATGTTCCATGAACTGGGTTAATTAAGCAATTAAGCTTCCAGCAATTCTTCCATGCAGCATATATTATGCTGGTATTGTAATCAGGTCTTTATTGGTTTTTCTTATCACTTTTGAGTGGCTTAGTGTATTCCTATATTCATTCATGGTATTGATCCTGACCTGTACTGACAGTCACTGTACTGAAGGTCAAGATCCCACTGCAGCTATTCCAGTTACCAGACATTGGAATCCTAGACCTGAACCTCTCTGTCCACCTCTGGCCTCTACCATAACCAATCACTCCCTTTACAGCGTCCACTTGTTATATTCACCCATGTCCCCTTTCTCCTAATATCTGCACCCGCACTATTACTGTAAGATCAAGTAGTCCCCTCACTACCTGACATCCATGGTCTCTGCTCAGCTTGAAGTACAGATGGAGCCACAGTTATCTTGGCTTCTCTGCTGCACCTAGGTGCACCATGGTTTATTAGCATAAGTCCTTCATCTATTGTTCTCAGCTGCAATACAATAAGACAGAACAATACAGCAGGGGATTAAGTCATTACAGCAGGGAATTAAGTACGACTGCCCTGGCTCAGTTATCCTATTATAGGCCAAGATAAAGATGGCTCCATCTGTAGGTATCTATTATAACGTCTGCTTCCTCACCAGTCTGTTACTAATCTCCACAGGTTACAGGGGCTCTCAATCGTTCCCTATGACTCTCTCTGGATTGGTTTCTCCTCTCCGTAACTACGTCTTGTGATGGTGAGTAAATGTCTACTAATCTCTGATCCTACACAAAACCATCTTCACATCTCTCAAACCAGGAATTTACATGCTGCGCAAGGCAAACTATGCGCCCCTCTGTGGATCCTGGCTCTTCTCCCTCCTAACAACTCCCTGCAGGTGACCATTCCATAAGCTACAGCTTGCGCCCTTTGTTTTGCCATGGTCTCCTCTTTAACTCTTTCTCCTTATTTTTGGGGGCTTTCTATGTCACATGCTATTTGCACTACTCATGACACCACTGGGATAAATAATCAGACATTATGGCCTGGTCTACCACTGCACTACAGATGATACTCAACTGTATATGTCCTTTGCTCCATGTATTAAGAACCCAATACCAATCTGTCAACCAACTGTACTGGAGTTTAGTAGTTTGGAGTTGCCAAACTCTGATCATGTGCAGAATCTTTGTGTTGTTCTTGGTTGTGGTTCAAACTTCAGGTTTCAGCCATGATCAACTCTTCATTCTTTCATCAGAGGAACATAGCTGGAATCATGAAAATGTACATTACCTTGGTCACCCATAAAAATGCAACCAGGCTTTTACCTAACCGGTATCAGTACTGCCGCATATCACATGTTCTACATTACCGTGGTCATTCCGAGTTGTTTGCTCGGTAAATTTCATCGCATCGCAGCGATTTTCCGCTTAGTGCTCATGCGCAATGTTCGCACTGCGACTGCCCCAAGTAAATTTGCTAAGAAGTTAGGAAGTTTACTCACGGCTTTTTCTTCGTTCAGGCGATCGTAATGTGATTGACAGGAAATGGGTGTTGCTGGGCGGAAACACGCCATTTTATGGGCGTGTGGGGAAAAATGCTACCGTTTCCGGAAAAAACGCAGGAGTGGCTGGAGAAACGGGGGAGTGTCTGGGCGAACGCTGGGAGTGTTTGTGACGTCAAACCAGGAACGACAAGCACTGAACTGATCGTACTGGCAGAGTAAGTCTCGAGCTACTCAGAAACTGCACAGAGATGTTTTATCGCAATATTGCGAATCTTTCGTTCGCAATTTTAAGATGCTAAGATACACTCCCAGTAGGCGGAGGCTTAGCGTGTGCAAAGCTCCTAAAAGCAGCTTGCGAGCGAACAACTCGGAATGAGGGCCTACATTCAACGGATGCCTGTAAGATGGAAAATCTATGGTGGTCATTCCGAGTTGTTCGCTCGCAAGCTGCTTTTAGCAGCTTTGCACACGCTAAGCCGCCGCCTACTGGGAGTGAATCTTAGCTTCTTAAAATTGTGAACGAAAGATACGCAATATTGCGATTACACACTTCTTAGCAGTTTCAGAGTAGCTCCAGACTTACTCGGCATCTGCGATCAGTTCAGTGCTTGTCGTTCCTGGTTTGACGTCACAAACACACCCAGCGTTCGTCCAGACACTCCTCCATTTCTCCAGCCACTCCCGCGTTTTTCCCAGAAACGGTAGCGTTTTTTCCCACACGCCCATAAAACGGCCTGTTTCCACCCAGAAACACCCACTTCCTGTCAATCACACTACGATCGCCTGAACGAAGAAAAGGCCGTGAGTAAAATACCTAACTTCTTAGCAAATTTACTTGGCGCAGTCGCAGTGCGAACATTGCGCATGCGCACTAAGCGGAAAATCGCTGCGATGCGATGAAATTTACCGAGCGAACAACTCGGAATGACCACCTATTTTGTGATTGGTTTTGCAAAACTCTTCATAATCCCACTCCAAGGAACCTGAAGAAGCTTCTGATTTCTTATCTCTCACTTAATAAATTAATTTCACATATTAAGGTCTATTAGCTTTGCCTATAACCTCCTATACTTAATTTGGGGGTCAAACTTTTACTTGTGTGGATTTGAGTCTCTGAAATATACTTCCTCACATGGTACCTGATCACTTCATTCTAGAAACCTAAAAAAAATCTCAAATATATATCTTTTATTAATTGATCATTTTTAAACCCTAATGAAATCAGATAACATAGTAATCAGACTTCTAACAACAGCTTCCAATTCCTAAGGGAATTCCTGTCTAAGATCAAGCCACTTATAAAACCTTCAGCTGACCAGCAGAATAATGTGGAGACAAGTGGGTGCAATAAATCCTGTATCTGGCAGTAAACCCTATACCTCAGCACTGATATGTCTTCACATAAATGAGCACACCCCTTTTTCTGTTCTCTTCATCCAGCAGGATCCATAATGTCCTGAGTTAGGGCTCTAATGCCTCCATCTTTTACCACCATTGTGCAATCTGAGAATTAGGTTCAAAGTTCTTCAGAAAGAATACCATTGTCTGGGTAGGAAGGGATTGGTGATAGTGTATGCGTGAATGATAGGTAGTTACCGGGAAAGCTAATTCTTACCTGTCATCACTCACTGATAATTTTTTGGCTTGAGTACTGCAACCTTCTCAGTGGCCTCCCATGTTCCCATCTCGCTCTTCTCCAATCTGTTCTCAGTGCTTTCTTCTACCATGGTCACTGCAACTGAATTCAAAATTTTTTCCATGCAGTCCCCTTTCACTAGAATGCGCTCTCTCTGTCTATCAGACTTTCCCCGACATTGCAAAGCTTCAAACAGGCACTGAAAATCCATCTGTTCATCAAATCATATCCTCCCATCACATAACCAAGTATTGAAGTTGCTCACCCCACCCTCCTGCTGTGTTCTTCAACCTCTACCTCGCTTACGTCCTGCAATTACAGCGCTCACCTGCTCCATTTACCCAGGATCTCCTCATCCTCGTAGCCATTCATCTCTTCCAGCGGCTGCAGTCCCCTAGTAGTGCCATCACTATGGAAGACAGGTTCCACCTTGCACTGATTACTCGCTCTCTCACCTTACAGTACCTGTAATCTGTGTTGTATACTGGGAATTGTGGTGCTAATTGTTACTTGTGCTCCGTTTATGTTTTCAGTTACAGTAAAGTAATGTTCCGTTTACCCTGTAATATCCTACTGTTTGCCTTATGTACGGCGCTGCAGAACCCTTGTGGTGCCAAGTAGAGAAGGGAGCCTTCATTTTGTGGGAGATTGTGCAATAAGAAAGGTCAGTTGTGTCTCCTACTGGTTATACTGTTATACTATTATGTATGTGTATTTATTGTGGGATGTTTAAGCTCTTCCTGATCACTTATATTATATGAGATAAAAATGTTTTTACAGAAAGTTTGGTGTTGAGACTCTGTTCCTTACAGCTTATACTATAGAGCACCTACTGTACAGTTTAATTTTTATACTGTACAACTACACTTACACTAGGGCCAGTGTAAGTTTTGTCCGCTGCTCCCCTAGACTTCCATCCTTGCTTTGAAGATTGATAATGTCAATTATTACCTTGGAACATTAGCAAGTGGCGCACGGAGTACCGTAAGGGTACGCACTTAGCGTAGCAGAAGCTAGACCGAGGGCGCGACGCACGAGCGACACATACGGTCGCGGGCTTACGTTTAGTATTGAGCACGCTATAAGCGGTCGAGTACCGTAATGCTACGCTATTAGCGTAGCGGACGCTGTGTCCGAGAGTGGGACACGAGCGGCGCAGACGCTCACTGAATGACACACAGTAAACCTTGGTAACAACACGTTTTAAGGGTACGCTTATACTGAAAACCTTAGTACTGTAATACTACAATGATGTAACGCTTATTGGCCTTGATAATAAGAAAGCTGTTTGAGCGATTGAGACGCTCAGAAATCCTTTGTAATAAATGGTGAAATACACAAGACCTGATAAGGTTCCAACACCTTCGTAGAAATATCTTTAGTATGTAAAAGGGAAAAGAAACAGTTAGAGCTTATACACTACAGACCTAACATTAATAACTAAACAGAATAACATAAAACAAATATAAACAATAGCGAACGATCGCAAACACAAGTACACAGAGTGAGAATGAATGGCATACACAAAAGGTAACAAAGTGGCTACAGAGAACATACCATACGTGGGAATACTCGCATGCGCAACCCGGATCTAGACCTCCGATATCAAACAGATGATCATTGATAAGAGAGAGTACTGGCCGGTCAGGGAACAGTGGCCTTTATATACACACCCTACAGTACAATACAATGGTCCCTACAATCTCATTGTCCATTGGACACAGGAATGTGTCTCTGCATTATAACAAAAGGTCATAGGTGGATTTGAACAGGTGGGCTGTGACTATTTCAAACTGCTCAGGTGGGAGGTATCCTCAGGATTCCCGCCGCATGGATAATGAACTGCATATACAGTAAATGTCTGTAAACTACCTTTATACATAACTATACGCAGCAGCGAACAATCTCTTCCTAACCAACACCGGAATGTTTCTAATAAAATACTCTGCGGATTGATTTTAAACACCATCGTTCAACCTTTGTCTGACCCTTCGTATCATGCAAAGAGGAATCCCCATGTCCACGAACCATTTACACCATGGGTCTTCAACCTGTGGCCCTCCAGCTGCTGTGGAACTACATATCCCAGCATGCCCTGCCACAGTTTTGCTATTAATGCATGCTAAAACTGAGGCAGGACATGCTGGGATGTGTAGTTTCACAGCAGCTGGAGGGCCACAGGTTGAAGACCCATGATTTACACTATACATACTTGCAGACATTATTAAGGGGAATATTATCTACAAAACACACTATATTGGTTAAATATGTAGCGATCGAGTCGCTCGCTAGACGCTCACAAACTCCGCCGTAAATACACATCTCAATGCGCAGGAGACGTAGGAGCGTCCCCTACGCAACCTGAGGGGATGCGTACGCACGGGGAAGAGGGTGCATGACCAGCGGGCATGTGCATTGGGGTTAGTACAAGGCATTGTGAATCACAATATTTTTCAACTTTGACAGTCCACCCTTTGGCAGTCACCAATAACTGCCACTTTCTAAACAATTCAAACAGAAAAATATATATGTCATCATGGAATACCTTATTATGATTGGGTAGAGGGAGGAGAGGAGAAGGTGGGAAAAATATGACCTAGTGAAATAGTAAAAGCATGTGTGTATGAAATCCATGTCTGAGGGGTCATGTATCATTGTGCCGTACGTGTTCTAAATCAAGCTTCGAGGTATTGCGAAGTATACATTGGTTCCTTCTTATCCCGTATTAAGGGTCTGTGGATGGTCTGTCAAACTCTACCGAGCTCTTTTTGGTTTTTAGTTACAACAAATGGGGGAGCACATTTAGTTGATGATACATGAGGGGGCCATATGTGGATGCTAGTATGTGAAAGTCACCTGTCGACTATGTGTGTCAATACCTGAAGATAGTAGAGATGAAGATAAGAAACATGTGTTATAAATGCAATCATATGATTATGTGTATGGTCGCCGATTGGGGTCTTGTTGATGTTTTGTCTGATGTCTTGTCCGGATTGCCGTATCTTTACTGTAGCTTTGCGGTAATTGACAAAGCTTCTTCAAGTGTCCATAAAAATTACAGTCTCTAAAAGCTCATTAGGTGTCAGTGACACAGTTCATCAGTGGTCTGTATAAAAGGGTCATCAAATTCTTTTTCCAAGCGGATTTCTTGGTACCTTGGAGAAAACCAAAGGAGAAACGGGTGAAAGAAACGGACCGTGGAATCACATTTTATCACAACATTGTCTCGATTGACGGGTCATAAATTAAGCTAGTTGTTGTTACAATGCCCTCACTCCTCAGACTCATTACCTTCGTACTACGCTTGCAATTCATTAAAATCCGAACACATCTGAATACCAGACCAATCAGTATGATAACTCCCAGGATACACAAGAGGAATTTTGATACATCCATGATAATGCCTTGAGCCCGTTCTCCTAAACCTGAAAACCAATTTCGTGGGTTCAACCATGACACCCAGCCAGTCAATTCATTACCCAAAACAGCGAGTGTAAGATTGTGCCTCCTTCGAAACTCCCATTTTAATTGCAATATATCGTCCATTTTTGGATCTATAACCTCGGTTGGGTCCTCAGTGCTGTTAGTGATATATGTACAACATTTCACGCCATACTGAGTTGCTAAGGTGACACAATACCCGCCTGTTACCGCTGTGAGGTAATTGAGAACCATTCTATGCTGGACCAGCTCCGTTGTGTAGGCTTGCAGCTCTCTCCCAGTATATCTGAAGGTGTCATCATACATTTCGGTGATATTGTCTATCAGGTTCGCTAGCGCATTAATATACCTATAATTTATAACTCCTCTGGCGGTACGGGTGATATCTTTAGCGAGAAGGAATTGAATCCCGGTGGATTCGTGAATCATATCAGAGGCCGCATGCTCTGTCCTATCTACAAGGTGTCTTTTAACAATGTGTTCGTAATGAGTGTGAGTGTAAGGAGCTTGGGCACTGCGGCGAATGTCTTTCATTTTGTTATGGGTAATGGTCGTTACTTCAGGCAATACTTTTCCAACGTAACACAATCCCTCTGAGTTTGGGGCAAGCCACTTATACGCCTTCCTCCCACATATGAAATATGCATCATCGGGGAGGACATATGGAATAGAAAATGACATGACCATATTACAAACCTTCCATGAAAACAGTCCTGTCCCTAACTCTTTCAATTGTCTAGTACACATATCTGGTTGTATGATATATGCACAGTATCCTGGTGATACTTCTCCAACTCGCATGATCCTACTTCCTAAAGTGTACCTATATCAGAAATATTTTCCCCCATCGTCTATTTGGCGTATAAGTTCTGTGTCTACGGGCATTCTATTGGCTCTGTGTGAAAATGTCATGGTTTGGTTATTCCATGACACTTCCCAATTTCCCGGCTTTAGGGGATTGGAAATGTTAAAACATATTAGGGACCTATCTACATGGTATTGGTGGAGCTTCAAACTAGGAGGACTAGAAATATTAAATCTCTTGTCCACCGGTCTCCCACCCCTTAACTCAAGTAATATCGTTAAAGGATATGGCACTAGTCCTGACTTTCTATGACCTTGAGGTACCTGAGAGCACACCCAACAGTCTGTCTGATTTAACACTTTACCCACCAATGAGTGATAGTCACTCAATGGATGCTGGTCCATGTTGATATTAAAACTGGACTGACATTTCTTGATGCAACCGTCCTCAACTATATTTTCACAAATCCTACAGATGCAGTTCTCTTCAGCTAACAATCCTTCACAATGTCTTTTAATGTCATGGCTACCAGATCGTTTTCTGATACTCGCCTGTGCTCGGTGATTGTGTTGCTCTTGGATTTCTACGACTCCATCCCGATCATCAGAACCCATTTCAGATCCTTCCTTGGCCTCTTTGGTACTCTCACCGAAACAGACTGCTCTGGTCAACAACAAGGTCAACAGGAAAATCCGGAACACAGTCTCTTGGGGCAAGTCCATCTTAGAGGAGGGAAAGGAGAAGAATGAGAAGGGGGAAGGAGAAAAGGAGGGAGATGGGAACTGGAGAAAATAACAAAAGGGAAAAAAAATCTGGCTCGACAACCGCCACCGATATTATTGTTTTCAGTGCTCAGGTGCCGTCTCAACCTTCCTTGAAAAGACACTCTAATGATACAATTTCCTCTACTGTCTGTTCTTTGTCACGGGACCTCTCTGGGTCAGCGACCTTCTTACAGTGAGACAAATGGACCCAAGTCTCTCTCTCGGCAACCTTTAACGCTGTCGTGCTGGTCAGTAAGACTTGATATGGTCCTTCCCATCTGTCAATAAGGCAACCTGAGGGTAGAAAGTTTCAAATCATTACATAATCCCCAGGTTCAATGTCATGACAATTACTGTCTGGCAGATCAGGAATCACTAGCTTTAGATTGTCGTTTTGATTCCTTAACTGCTTTCTCATCTTAACCAGATACTTTACAGTTACTTCATTGTTACATTTCAAATCATCCTGGGGTAAATCATAACATGGGGTTGTCGACCAAAGGGAATTTCAAAGGGAGACAGATTAAGAGTGGGAGTGGTTCTGATGCTGTACAATACAAGTGGCAAAGCTTCTGGCCACAACAATCCTGTTTCAGCCATCACTTTGCTCAACTTGTTCTTAATAGTGCTGTTTACACTTTCCACTTTCGCACTCGCCTGGGGGCGATACGGAGTATGCAGCTTACTATTGATTCCCATTAATTTACACATTACCTGAAAGACTTCACCTGTAAAATGGGTACCCCTATCGCTTTCAATTATCCAAGGGATACCATACCTGCACACAAATTCCTGCACAATTTTCTTTGCAGTAAACACAGCGGTATTTGTGGCAGCGGGGAATGCTTCAACCCAATTTGAAAATACATCAATACAAACCAAGACATACTTAAGATTTCTACAGGGTGGCAATTGTATGAAATCAATCTGTATTACCTGGAAAGGACCATCTGTAGGAGGGATATGGGATGGCTCTGTTGGTTTGGCCTTTCCGATATTTTTCCTCAAGCAGGTGAGACATGTCATCGCTCTTTTACCCGCATGGGAAGAAAATCCTGGCGTGCACCAATATGCTCTTACCAACTTACACATTCCTTCTTTGCCTAGATGAGTCAGTCCATGTGCCACTTCCGCTAGACTTTGAAGGTATGCTCTGGGAGCCACTGGCTTACCCTGTCCATCTGTCCAGAATCCTGAGGACTCTTGGCCATATCCTTTTGACCTCCAAACTGCCTTCTCCTGTGGTGAACACAAATTTTGCATTTCACACAATTTTTGTGTGTTTACAGTATTAAATACAATCAGTTGAGTGGTGTCTGTCTGATTTAGCAGCTTAGTCTGCTCGGCTGTTACCAAGTGACACTGGGTCTTGGCTGTACATGTGGGCTTTACACATGATAACAGCCACTCTGTCAGGTTCCTGTATTGCTGCCAAAAGTATTTTGATGTGAGTTGCATGTGCCACGGGTGTGCCAGCTGCCGTCATGAAATTTCTAAAGCGCCATAGGGCCCCAAAATCATGAAATACTCCAAAGGCGTACCTAGAATCCGTGTAGATACTGGCTGACTTACCTTTAGCCAATTCACACGCTCTGGTTAGGGCGACCAGCTCAGCAACTTGTGCTGAGTGAGGTGGGTCCGGGGGTTCCGCTTCTATGGTACCTTTGTCATCTACGACTGCGTATCAAGTACACAAGTCTCCGGAGTCCGTCTGTCTGTGGCAACTACTGTCACTGTAGAAAGTAAAATCTACACCTTCTAGTAAGTTGTCACTGATGTCAGGCCTTGCCGTGAAATTTTAGGTCAAATATTCCATACAATCATGTGTGTAAGTGCCTGTACCAGATCCTCCTTCGCCATCATTCTCATCCTCTACCCTTTGTGCCTATCCAGGCACACCTGGGAGATACGTTGCCGGATTAAGTGTACTGCATCTCCTTATGGTGATGTTTACAGGGGCCATTAGTGCTAATTCCCACCTTGTAAACCGCGCAGATGAGACGTGTCTGGTTTGGGCAGAATTTAATAAGGCTGACACTGCATGTGGTGTATGAATTGTGAGGTTGTGTCCTAGCACTACATCTTTGCTTTTACTCACTAACAATGCTATCGCTGCAACACTTCGCAAGCATGTGGGGAGGGATCGCGCTACCATGTCTAGCTGAGCGCTGTAGTAGGCTACCGGCCTGCTGGCATCACCGTGCTTCTGGGTTAAGACACCTGCCGCACATCCAGCATTTTCCGTACCGTACAGTTCAAAGGGTTTCCCATAATCTGGCATACCTAGTGCTGGTGCCTGTGTTAGGCACTGCTTGAGTCTCTCAAATGCCAGTTCGGACTCCTCTGTGTGCGAAATCTGATCTGGTTTGTTTGATGAGACCATCTCCTGCAAAGGTAAGGCTAGTATGTAAAATCCTGGGATCCAGTTACGACAGTACCCACACATTCCTAGGAACATGCAAATCTGTTGCTGAGTCTGTGGCAGGGTCATGTCGTGAATTGCCTGTACTCTACCAGTGGTGAGATGTCTCAGTCCTTGTGTCAAACAATGCCCCAAATATTTTACCTTGGTCTGGCATAATTGCAACTTGTCCTTTGAAACCTTGTGTCCTGTGTCAGAAAGATGAAACAGAATCTGTTTTGTGTCTTTCAAGGACGATTCGAGTGAATCAGAACACAGCAGTAAGTCGTCTACATACTGTATTAATATTGATCTGCTCTCAGGTTGAAAGGATTGTAAACAATCATGCAAAGCCTGTGAGAAAATACTTGGGCTGTCAATGAAACCTTGTGGTAAACGAGTCCAGGTGTACTGTACTCCTCTATATGTGAATGCAAACAAGTATTGGCTGTCAGGGTGCAGAGGTACCGAGAAGAAGGCGGAGCAGAGGTCAATTACAGTATAAAAATTTTGCAGTGGGAGGGATTTGCATAAGGATGACAGCTGGATTTGGCACTACGGGGAATTGGCTCTCAACTATTTTGTTGATCCCCCTTAGATCCTGCACTAGCCTGTAACCCCTCCCCCCACTCTTTTTCACAGGGAAGATGGGACTATTGGCAGTGCTGGACGTTCTAACCAGAATGCCCTGTTGTAGCAAGCGCTCTATTACTGGGAAAATTCCTAACTCCACCTCTGGCTTCAGAGGATATTGTGGGATTTTTTTGAGCTATCCTACCATCTTTTACTTGCACAACTACAGGAGCTACATTTGCCATTAATCCAGTGTCTTGTCCATCCTTGGTCCAAAGTGACTCCGGTATCTGGGAAATCATTTCCTCTACCTTGGACGGACATCTATCTGTAACAGCAGTATGCGACATTAACCTTTGTGGGGTGTCTAATATATCCTGCACTTCCTGAGCATGATTCTCAGGTATATCTAAGAACACACCTTCACAGTAAATCTCTACCAAGTAGATTAGTCGGAGCCGATGCAGCCAGCAGAAAAAAATGCTTAGTCTGTAAAGGCCCTATCGTAATCTCTGCTGGTTTGCTTAACGGGTAGTATTGTACTACTCCTGTTACTCCCATGGCTGGAATTGTCTTACCAGTGGTCTTCATACCCACTGTAGAATTTAACACTGACTTGGCCGCCCCCGTATCTACAAGGAAAGGTAGAGATCTACCAGCTAAATCAATTGTGACCTCGGGCCACTTCCAAGGCTCGCAATCAATTTCACTGGCTGCAGACTACAGGTGTGGCCCCGCCCCTATTGTAAATTGAGACCTTCCCGCAGCGCATTGGTTGCTACAATATGTGAGAGAGGTAACTGGAAATTTTCAGAGATCTGCCAGTCTCTTTTTGGTGGGTACCTCCTAGTTTCTCCTGCGTGTGGCTCATCACTACTCCTCTGCGGTCCCTGATCCCAACTACGTGTGCCATACTGTGTGTCATGCTCTGGTCTAGGGGGTCGATATACATTGTGTGAGTTTCTATTGGTGCAGTTTCATGCAAAATGTCCTTCCATGTTACAATTGTAACATTTTACCATATACGGCTTACCAACAGGGGTCTGAGATTTAAACTGAGGCGGCCTTGTTGTAAGGGCTTGGATATTTATGGCCATGAGCTTATCACCCTGTGACTCCCTGCGTATTGTGATGTTCCTGTCATGCCCGACAGCAGTCTCTCTTAAGGCGGCCACCGACATACCTCTCCAGTAAGGTTGAGTGGTTTGTACCCTAGTCCTTAATACTTCCTTTAAACCGTCCATCAATACGGACACCGCTACCTTTCTATGATGTACATTTGCCTCAATGTCCATGATCCCAGTATATCTAGCCATTTCCTCCAGTTCCCGGTGGAAATAATCAGAAGCAGTTTCCCCTTCCATTTGCTTGATGGAGAAAATTTTGTTCCATTTTACAACGGCTGGGAAATATACTCCTAACTGCAGGTTGATCTGTTTAACATTTTCCTGATTGTACTCGTCAGTGAGAGTTACCTGTGCATCTAACTTACAATCCGTAATGAATTTCACAGGGTCAATACCAGAGGGCAGGCATGCCCGCAGTAGTGTCCGCCAATTTTTGTTGTTGGGTTCAGTGGAGTTACCTAGGTCTTTAATGAACCTTTGACATGCGGCTAGATCCTTTCTGGGATCGGGAAATTCAGACAAAATTGTTCTCAATTCTGCTCGGGACCAGGGAGAGTGCATTGCAATGTTCCTGATGGGTGTGACTCCATTTGCGTCGGTCTTCCCATTGGGGACCGCTATCACTCTAACAGGATTAAGATCAATTACATCACTCTGGTTTGATTCTACAGTGTGTGGTGTGACAGTTTCAGCATATTGTGCAGTGCCGTACTTACCTGTTGACACAACCTCACCTGTCCCTGCACTATGGACTTTTGTTACCGCTCTCACTGGTTGAGTCGTGCCCACTGGAGTATTGTGTATGGTGGCCGCTAGAGAGAGAGCTGATATCGTAGTGGGCTCATCTTCCTGGTCGTATTCCTGAGGGAAGTTTAAAATGGGATACAACTTGCACGGGTTAGCATTAGCATCAGCATTTGCATTAACATTCATTTTACTCTTATGACTAATACATTTGTTAAGTGCACTCTTTTCGTATACCCGTATGCCATTCTCTGCAGCCACTTTTTCCCCTACTATATACGGTGGTGGTGCCGTTGCTATCAGATTTCTGCCAGGGTTTGAATTAGCTCTTTGAGCTAATTACTGTTGTATTTCGATCTCCTGTTGCCATAACTGTAAACGATCATAATGTCTAATCCTCTGTTTTGCAGATTTTATTAAACAAATCCTTTTTCTTAGATTTTGCAATACCTCAGGATTCAAACTGACTACCCTGGAGAACTGTTCTCCATCGTTCTCAGTCATACGTTCCCATTCTTTGCATAACACCTGTGTGTGTGATTCGTATTTCTCACACATTATATACCGTGCTGACCCTTTGGGCCAAGAAATACCAACGTGAACCCTTGTTGGTTGTCCCTTACTTGAGCAACTGGCCCCCATTATTTGCAGGTATTGCCCTCTCAGCGAATCCTTACAAAAAAAACAAATTGCCTGTGGTAAGGCGACGGTGAAAGTCCAACGAGTGCCTTCACTCACACTCGCCCACGTTGACCAATACACGTAGAAACTGCTTTAGCGCTGCTGTACTCAACCCAGGACCCCTATGAACTGCTATTAACTGGGGCGTGTGGGAGTATGCTACCCTCCCCAGTAAGTATTGGCTGTTGAAGAATTCCTGAGTGAACAGCGAACCTCCCTTAAAATAACAAAAACCTACACAAATCACGTTAGTGTTAGGGTCTCCTGCCCTGTGCTGCCACGTCGTCATGGCAACCGGGAGACAAGTGCTAGTGGAGTAACCTGAGCGCAGCTGATACTCCGGTTCGGGTCTTTTGCTGTGCAGTGGTTATAGGCTCTGTGCACGGCAGGGGATCCGGTGCTGGTTTTTGTGCTCACAGTCTGTGAGGTCTGAGTGGGGCGTGGACAGCACCTGCTTTATAAGGCCTCTTTTCAGGGTAAGCAGATGCTGCTGAATCTTTGTTGGTTAGTCAGTTCATGAAAGTTAGCCAGTACTGTGTAGCTTTGTATTTGTTTGTTGCTTACTGCAAATAGGCCTGGGGATTTGGTATTACACTCTGCCAATCCAGACCTAGCAGTAAGACTGGAGTCAGTCGTTTAGCTTGCTGGGGTTCTGTTACTACTCTGTGAACTTAGCAAGTTTGCGGCTGTATTCTAAGACTTGCCTGCCTAATCCTGTCTCACTGTGCTAGGTGTCAGGGGTCAGTTTAGTGGCAGTAAGCTAAAACCTGTGCACTGCAAGTGAGAAATAGGATTGTGGAGACTCTCCTTGTGTCTATCATTCCATCTCTGACCAAGGAGTTTACTGCCACACCCGTTGGTAACCCTTTAGGGTTTTGCTGTTGCCCTTAGCAACAGCATTTCAGGTTCTCTATGTATTAAAACACAACATCTTGCTTTTTCCATCTGTGCAGTTCTAATACAAGGGAGATACCCAGTTCCTTAGCCTCTGGGCTTCTCTGTTCACTTTGTGTGTATTTTGTTACCCTATTACCTTCTGTGTACGTTATGTCATATTCCCCAGTTTGTCTGTGAGTCCATTTGTTTTGCATAACAGTTCAAACACCAGTACATTCCTGCAGACACTGGAGTGCATAACAGTTCTGACACCAGTACTTTCCTGCAGGCACTGGTGTGCATAACATATTCGGCAGCCTAATACTCCTGTTGAAATTTTGTGGGAATATGGAGCATACACCTCAAAATACGTTGCAACAGGTGGTCGATCAGGTGCAGGTCCTGACTCGACAATTTAATGATTTGTCCATTAAAATGCACACCTCCCAGGCTGCTGGCGGAGCTCCCGCAGCAGCAGCACCTGCAGGGGTTAAGGAGCCGAAAGTAAATCTCCCGGATCGTTTTTCTGGAGATCGCTCGCAGTTCTTTTGTTTCAAGGAGAGCTGCAAGCTATACTTCCGGCTTAGGCCTCAGTCTTCTGGGTCGGAGATTCAGCGGGTGGGCATAGTGATTTCCTTGCTACAAGGAGACCCACAGGTCTGGGCATATGGGTTGCAGCCTGACTGTCCGTCGCTTAAAAGTGTTGATGCTTTTTTTACGGCACTGGGCATGTTGTATGATGACCCTGACAAGACGGCCTCAGCCGAGGCTCAGATTTCGATCCTTAAGCAAGGGCGAAGGCCAGTTGAGGTTTACTGTACGGAGTTTCGGAGGTTGGCCCATGATACCCAGTGGAATGACCCAGCCCTGAGACACCAGTACCGAAGAGGTCTTTCTAACCAGATAAAGGACCAACTGGTACAATATCCCTTGCCTGATTGCTTGGATCAGCTCATGCAGTTATCCATCCGGGTGGATAGACAGCTGAGAGAGCGTAGGCTTGAAAGGGAGACTGAGATTTCCTTCCTTCCCAAGGGAACCTCAGACTCTGAGGAATTTTCTGAGGAGCCTATGCAGATTGGGGCTACCCGCCTCTCCTCGCGTGAGAAGACGCGGAGGAGACAGCAGGGGTTGTGTTTGTACTGTGTGAATAAAGGTCATGTGGTAGTATCATGCCCAGAAAAGCCAGAAAACTTCAGGGCCTGAGGGTGATGGGAAATATCCTGTCAGGCCAGAAGTCAGAATTTCCCAAGAAGACTTTTATCATTGCGGTGACCTTGAAGATCCTCGGTCAAACTGTCAAGACTGAGGCCTTTGTGGACAGTGGGGCCGACGGGGTTTTTATGGACCGCCAATTCGCCCTGAAACACTCTGTTCCCTTAGTACCCTTGGCATCGGAAATTGAGATTTGTGGGTTAAACGGGGAACCATTATCCCAAGGTAAAATTACCTCTTGCACTAGCCAGATTTCTTTGTTTATTGGAGCCACACACTCTGAAAAATTGTCCTTTTATGTGACTGTCTGTACTTTTGCCCCATTGGTGTTGGGGTTACCCTGGTTAAGGGCCCACAATCCTCAATTTGACTGGGTCTCTGGGGAGATTCTTAGTTGGGGTACTGATTGTTTCAGGAGTTGCTTGAGCCTTCCAGTCAGGCTCTCGCAGCTAAGTTTGCCAGGATTGCCAGGGTGTTATGCAGATTTTGCGGACGTGTTCTCCAAAAAAGTTGCAGAGGTACTACCTCCCCATCGCCCCTATGACTGTGCCATTGATTTGTTGCCAAATGCTAAGCTTCCCAAGAGCAGGTTGTACTCCCTGTCACGTCCTGAGACTCAGGCTATGGCAGAGTACATTCAGGAGAACTTGGCTAAGGGATTTATCAGACCTTCACAGTCTCCAGTTGGGTCGGGGTTCTTCTTCGTGGGTAAAAAGGACGGTTCGTTGCGACCCTGCATCGACTTCAGGGAATTGAACCGTATCACGATTAAAAACTCATACCCACTGCCTCTCATTTCGGTCTTGTTTGACCAGCTTCGTACTGCCACCATTTTTTCTAAGATTGACCTACGCGGTGCGTACAATCTAATCTGAATAAGAGAGGGGGATGAATGGAAGACTGCCTTTAATACCCACTCAGGGCATTATGAATATTTGGTGATGCCTTTTGGGCTCTGTAATGCCCCGGCAGTCTTCCAGGATTTCATGAATGATGTGCTCAGGGAATATTTGGATAGATTCTTAGTTGTATACTTAGATGACATCCTAATCTTCTCCCATTCCCTGGAGGAACATCGGAAGCATGTACGCTTAGTCCTCCAGAAACTCAGAGACCACCGGCTTGGGGCGAAGCTGGAGAAGTGCGAATTTGAAGTTCAGCAAATCGCATTTCTAGGATATATTATCTCCCCAGAAGGTTTCCAAATGGAGGGTTCCAAGGTACAGGCAGTCCTGGATTGGGTGCAGCCCACTAGTTTGAAGGCGCTTCAGCGTTTCCTGGGCTTTGCAAATTTTTATAGACGATTTATCGCTGGATTTTCGTCTATAGTGGCGCCCTTGGTGGCACTCACTAAGAAAGGGGCGGATGTTGCTCACTGGTCTTGTGAGGCTAAAGCGGCTTTTGCCCGTCTCAAAAGGGCATTTGTTTCGGCCAAGGTGCTGCGACACCCAGATCCAGAGCGTCCTTTTGTGGTGGAGGTGGATGCCTCTGAGATGGGTATTGGGGCAGTGCTTTCTCAGATGGGAGTGTCTGATAATCGCCTTCATCCCTGTGCTTACTTTTCCCGTAAATTTTCGCCTGCCGAGATGAATTATGACGTGGGTAACCGGGAATTGTTGGCTATTAAGGATGCACTCGAGGAGTGGAGACACTGGCTTGAGGGGTCTAAGTTTGTGGTCTCAGTTCTCACTGACCATAAGAATCTGGCATATTTAGAGTCAGCGAAGCGTCTCAATGCCAGGCAGGCACGATGGGCTTTGTTTTTTGCTCGCTTTAATTTTTTGATAACATATCGCCCTGGGTCAAAAAACATCAAGGCTGATGCGCTCTCGCGGAGTTTTGCTCCAATCCAGGAGACCACCGAGGAGCTGTTGCCCATTGTTTCCCCATCATGTATTAAAGTGGGCATTACCCAGGACCTCTTATCATTAGTCCTTAGAGCACAGGAGCAGGCTCCTCCAGACCTTCCGGTAGGTCTTTTGTTTGTGCCTCCTAGGTTAAGACAGCGAGTGTTCCTGGAATTCCATGCCAAGAAGTCGGCAGGTCACCCGGGTATTGCCAGAACTCGGGAGCTGCTATCTAGGGTGGTGTGGTGGCCCTCGGTGGCTAAGGATGTGGATCAGTGGGTTCGGGCATGTGACATCTGTGCCCGAAATAAGACTCATAGAGGGGTTCCTGTTGGCCCATTACATCCACTCTCTATCCCATCTAAGCCATGGACCCACATTTCAATGGATTTTGTGGTGGACTTGCCCAAATCCTCGGGGATGACAGCCATCTGGGTTGTCGTTGACAGGTTTTCGAAGATGGCGCACTTCGTTCCACTGGTTGGGCTGCCATCAGCCAGACGCCTGTCTGAATTATTTATGCTGCATGTTGTGCGTCTCCACGGGTTGCCACTTGATGTGGTCTCTGACCGCGGATCCCAGTTTGTGGCCAAATTCTGGAGGGCATTTTGTTCCGATCTCCAGATTTCTGTCAGCTTGTCGTCAGGCTACCATCCGCAGTCTAATGGGCAGACTGAAAGGGTGAACCAGTCCTTGGAGCAGTTCCTCAGGTGTTATGTCTCCAAGTGTCAGACTGACTGGGTTGCTCATCTGTCCATGGCGGAGTTTGCCTATAACAACGCGGCTCACTCTGCTACAGGGATCTCTCCCTTCCTTTGTGTGTATGGGCATCATCCTAAGGCCAATTCTTTTGACCCCCTGGACTCCACGCCTGGTGGTTCCTCTGTGGTTTCGGTCCTTAGAGGTATTTGGCGGAAAGTGAAGAAAGCCCTTGTGTCTTTAGTGACCAAAAGGGTTTTTGATAAGCGGAAAAGACCCTGCAGCTTCAAATTAGGAGACTTCGTCTGGTTGTCTACCAAGAATTTGAAGTTGAGACAGCCATCTCATAAGTTAGGGCCCCGGTTCATCGGCCCTTATAAGATCACCAGGGTTATCAATCTGGTGGCATTTCAGTTAGATCTGCCCCGTTCTTTGGGTATCAATAAAACATTTCATTGTTCCCTTTTAAAACGGGCGATTAGTAATCCTTCTTCCAGTGGAAGACCTTCCCCTCTTCTGATACGTGGCCAGAGGGAGTTTGTTGTTGAAAGGATTCTTGACTCCAAGGTGGTTCGGGGTCGGCTGTCATTTTTGGTGCACTGGAAGGGGTATGGCCCGGAGGAGCGGTCGTGGGTGCACAGTTGTGATCTTCATGCCCCCAGACTGATACGCTCTTTCTTCTCGCAGTTCCCCGATAAACCCGGTGGTAGGGGTTCTTTGACCCCTCGTCAGAGGGGGGGTACTGTTAGGGTCTCCTGCCCTGTGCTGCCATGTCGTCATGGCAACCGGGAGACAAGTGCTAGTGGATTAACCTGAGCGCAGCTGATACTCCGGTTCGGGTCTTTTGCTGTGCAGTGGTTATAGGCTCTGTGCACGGCAGGGGATCCGGTGCTGGTTTTTGTGCTCACAGTCTGTGAGGTCTGAGTGGGGCGTGGACAGCACCTGCTTTATAAGGCCTCTTTTCAGGGTAAGCAGATGCTGCTGAATCTTTGTTGGTTAGTCAGTTCATGAAAGTTAGCCAGTACTGTGTAGCTTTGTATTTGTTTGTTGCTTACTGCAAATAGGCCTGGGGATTTGGTATTACACTCTGCCAATCCAGACCTAGCAGTAAGACTGGAGTCAGTCGTTTAGCTTGCTGGGGTTCTGTTACTACTCTGTGAACTTAGCAAGTTTGCGGCTGTATTCTAAGACTTGCCTGTCTAATCCTGTCTCACTGTGCTAGGTGTCAGGGGTCAGTTTAGTGGCAGTAAGCTAAAACCTGTGCACTGCAAGTGAGAAATAGGATTGTGGAGACTCTCCTTGTGTCTATCATTCCATCTCTGACCAAGGAGTTTACTGCCACACCCGTTGGTAACCCTTTAGGGTTTTGCTGTTGCCCTTAGCAACAACATTTCGGGTTCTCTACGTATTAAAACACAACATCTTGCTTTTTCCATCTGTGCAGTTCTAATACAAGGGAGATACCCTGTTCCTTAGCCTCTGGGCTTCTCTGTTCACTTTGTGTGTATTTTGTTACCCTATTACCTTCTGTGTACGTTATGTCATATTCCCCAGTTTGTCTGTGAGTCCATTTGTTTTGCATAACAGTTCAAACACCAGTACATTCCTGCAGACACTGGAGTGCATAACAGTTCTGACACCAGTACTTTCCTGCAGGCACTGGTGTGCATAACAGTTAGAATGTACAAATAGCGTTTATGATCCCTCAAAGTAATGGGTATCAGGGTAACCAACTAATGCACACAATTACGTGCGGTACAGTCGCACTTCGTATAAGTAACTATTACTTATCCGCCGTGCGACCAGCGGAATCGGCTGTTTAGGCTGTGAAACCTTCAGCCGGAGCGTTATACTGAACGGGCCTATATGGGTACTACGCAAACCCCCGGTGCTTCTCTTTCTTAACCTTTGCAGTCCTCTTGTCTGCTGATACTACTTGCTCCTTTACCTTATACAATGTTAACGTGAGCAAGCCAGTCCCACGCCACCACGTGTCCACTCACCTGATGTGGTCTCCGACGGGATCCCGATTTCTGGGTTCACAAAAAGAATACCTTTATTTGCACACTCACTCCTGTTCACTCATATGCACTCTGATTTTTATGTACAGAAATTACTTTCATTCAGGTAAACAGTTCAATTCCCGGGTTTTGCAATAGAAGAAGGTTCTCTTTAAACTAAACTTTTTGGAAACTGAACAAACTTGTGCTATTATCAAGTGGCTACTATACCGCCCACACTAAAACAATGCTATCATGTGATTTGAGTTTAGTTGGCGTATCCGTACGCACAATGCGTAATATACGCCACGTGTGTGTAGGCCTTTACGTTTGCGTACGTAATCTCGCACGTTGCCCGAGACACGTATGCAAAAGGCCAGATACGCTCACAGTAACGCAAATAACACGCTTCTATAAATGTAAACGATGTTCAACTATAATCGCTTACCGAACACCACACATTATCTGCTATGCTGCGTGCTTTTTACAATTACTCCCTTTAAATATTACTCTTTATAATATCAACTAAATAGCACCAAATTTCCTCAGCACGTGTCTAGCAATAAATTCTAATGGCAACAAGAGAGTGGCTATGCGAGAATACACAAAAAAATGCAGGTGTGTGTGCGTGTATTGTGTGCGCAATTGGCGCCAAACAGAAAATGTTTAAACAGATTTAAAACAATAGCTGTATGTTCTTACCTTCCTCGGATCCCACCAGCATTCCTACAAACCAAGAGAAGCAGACGCAGACGCTTATCTGATCAGCACTACTGTATCCCTAACCACAAACACGGATACAGGGGATATTACCTTTCCGCCTTTTGCTGATCAATATAGTCTGCCTGTTTTCGCTCAATTGCGGGTATGAGGTATACCGTACGAGCCCCCAATTGATAATGCCAATTATTACCTTGGAACATTAGCTACATACTTTTTATGGACTAAGTACGCAAGTGGCGCACAGAGTACCGTAAGGGTACGCACTTAGCGTAGCAGACGCTAGACCGAGGGCGCGACGCACGAGCAACACCTACGCTCGCGGGCTTACGTTTAGTATCGAGCACGCTATAAGCGGTCGAGTACCGTAATGCTACGCTATTAGCGTAGCGGACGCTGTGTCCGAGAGTGGGACACGAGCGGCGCAGACGCTCACTGAATGACACACAGTAAACCTTCTAACAACATGCTGTAAGGGTACGCTTATAATGAAAACCTTAGTACTGTAATACTACAATGATGTAACGCTTATTGGCCTTGATAATAATAAATCTGTTTGAGCAATTGAGACGCTCAGAAACCCTTTGTAATAAATGGTGAAATACACAAGACCTGATAAGGTTCCAACACCTTCGTAAATATCTTTAGTATGTAAAAGGAGAAAAACAGTTACAGCTTATACACTACAAACCTAACATTAATAACTAAACAGAATAACATAAAACAAATATAAACAATAGCGAACGATCGCAAACACAAGTACACAGAGTGAGAATGAATGGCATACACAAAAGGTAACAAAGTGGCTACAGAGAACATACCATACGTGGGTATACTCGCATGCGCAACCCGGATCCAGACCTCCGATATCAAACAAATGATCGTTGATGAGAGAGAGTACTGGCCGGTCAGGGAACAGTGGCCTTTATATACACACCCTACAGTACAATACAATGGTCCCTACAATCTCATTGTCCATTGGACACAGGAATGTGTCTCTGCATTATAACAAAAGGTCATAGGTGGATTCGAACAGGTGGGCTGTGACTATTTCAAACTGTTCAGGTGGGAGGTATCCTCAGGATTCCCGCCGCATGGATAATGAACTGTATATACAGTAAATGTCTGTAAACTACCTTTATACATAACTATACGCAGCAGCGAACAATCTCTTCCTAACCAACACTGAAATGTTTCTAATAAAATACTCTGTGGATTGATTCTAAACACCATCGTTCAACCTTTGTCTGACCCTTCGTATCATGTCCACGAACCATTTACACTATACATACTTGCAGACATTATTAAGGGGAATATTATCTACAAAACACACTATATTGGTTAAATATGTAGCGATCGAGTCGCTCGCTAGACGCTCACAAACTCCGCCAAAAATACACATCTCAATGCGCAGGAGACGTAGGAGCGTCCCCTATGCAACCTGAGGGGATGCGTACGCACGGGGAAGTGGGTGCACGAGCAGCGGGCATGTGCATTGGGGTTAGTACAAGGCACATGTACAAGTACAAGTACAAGATTGTGAATCACGATATTTTTTGACTTTGACAAGATCTACAGAGCTAGGTCTCAGATGGTGTCATGGTGTCCACATCAGGAAGAAGCAAACATTAAGCTCAGGTACAGTTTTATAGTTCTCCAGCGGCTTACTGTGATGAGTGGCCCTCTATATGTCTGATATATCACATACTCTAAACTCTGTAAGAGGCAGGCTATAGCTTGTCACATGCTAATTGTGCCCTCTCTCCAGGCTTGCTACACTTGCTCTGAGATCAGGCAGATGGAAACTACATTCTACAGTAGAAATCCTGCATTTGCTTCTGACTATGAGTCAAAAACTTTTATATAATTATTTCAATTACTTTCTTGCTGTCCTGTCCTTATTATTTATAATGTTCTGTACGTTAAGGGATTGTGACAGAAACAAACATACATGCAATGACATGAAGCAGAAAGCAAAGATAGCACTGACCCATATAGCTGACAATCTAAGAGATGAGGAAAACATAGTTGTAGCTGCTGGTGAGTGTGTGTGAGTGTGCCTGCTATAGAGCCACAGCACCAGCAGGCACCAATATTAGTGAGTTGGTGCGAGGTGGAGATATGAAACATTAAATGTTCATTGCAGAAATGTTAAAGCAGTAAGCTGCACTCACCATAGCCATCCTTCATTGCTTGCCATAGCTCTGCGTCCTTCCTCTGCAGGCTCTAGGGCAGGCTGCCAGTTCTGTGGTTACCTGCCGGACTGGAGTAGCATCATTCTATATATCACCCTCCTTCTTTTCTATATAATGCAAGCTAATAAAAAGCACCTTCTCATATCATTTTTTAGTGACTGCTTTTTTCACTAAAATGTTCCATTGAATCCTGTTTCCCATGTCCTAATTTTAAAGAATACTATCTTACAGAGCAATTACCTGAATTTTAGAATGCATAGATATTGTATGTTTGGATTTAGTTAAACTATCAATCCCAAGGATCTGCTTACCTATTTTTTCTAAGTTTCTTAATCAGTCACAGGATATCTTAACACTCAGCCTATGATGGCAACCGTGGTTTCGTACAAGAAGAGGTAACTCACAAGTGTAGGGGAAACATAGAATAAGCAACAAAGTGGAACAGCCACGTAAGGCAGCCTGAAACTATCTTTACCTGCTAAATTATGACACTGCACCTCTTATATCATTACTCTGGGAAATGGAAATACTCTACGTAATGTTAAGCCTTGCTGCATTTCCTTTAAATTCCTTAGTATCCTGCCTGTTATTTTTGAACCTATGTTGTAACACAAATAGCTTTTACTAATTTCCTTCCTTGGAATTATTACTAAGGCTATAACATCTTTCACCTGACATGTAACAAAACCTCTATATCTGTCCATATTACCTCCTCATTACTTCACTCCTCTCTTATTATCACTTATGAACATTAGCCCTATCTTTGTCATTAGCTATGACATCCTCATCCTTTTACCAGAATATAAAAGCTCACACATCCAATTATATACAATACACTTATCAGATTTTGTTTCTCTCTCTCTACTTATGCTTTAATTAGCTATAACATTTCCCCAAATCCATGCCCCCCACACTTCTTTTACATGTTCATCTGCTTCACAAAATTATTGAATCCTGAAAAACTCACATTATTTGTCTTCCAACTTTTTCAAAATAATTTCTAGGTGCTCTATTGAATGTGTGATCTATTTCTAACAAACTAAAATATATACAGATGTGTGCACATACAGGCTAGTCATATTTCAGAATTTGGCATGCTCCTTAACTCTTTAACTTAGCCACACTTTGCATTTTTTCTTACAATTTTCTGCTTTAATCTGATACTTTATACAAATTCTTTTGCTGCAAAAAATGTGTTTTAATCCATCCAATTTCTACTCATGGAGGAGCAGCGTAGCCATGCTATGCATGTTGAACCAAATCAAGCAAAATCAGAAATGTGTATGTGTACACTTCTCTATATGTCCTTCTACTCTATAGCAACCTCAACCTTCTGGTAAACACAAAAACATGGCTCACACAACACACAGTCTCTGCCTCATTTGCAACCCTTACATGTGACGACCTCCACGCATCCAGGATGGAAACAATAAATGTAATATTAATACTACTTTCATAAAATCATACACAGTTCTATCATGGGTTCCAGCACTCATATTCACATCTTTAAAAGTACCTGCTATCAGGATTTTTAACGCATTCTCTCTGCATGTTGCTGTGGTATATCGTCTGCCTAGAACACATCAACATTTCCTTGAACATTACTTATCCTCTGACATCACCACCATCAGCATGGGAGATTTCAGCATCCCAATGATAGTCCACATTCTCCTTGTGTCTCCAAACTAATCTCTCTAGAATAATCTCTTAGCCTCTCGCAGTGGAATGACTCTTTTACTTGTTGGGATAGCAACTGCATTTATCATGTATTCACTAGACTATGATCAGTTTATGATTTTCATATCCCTCTCCATAATTAAAACCGAACCTTTCCACCCTCTCCTCCATTACAGTGACCTCTCTGTTATTGAACTCTAACAAGCCTCTTCATACCCATAGAAATATTTACTCTACTAACAGTGAATAGCTTTCCATCTCTCTGGCAAAAACTAATTTCACCAATTCCTACATTCTCTACACCACACCTTAACCAAACTACAAAAATGACCCTTGATTAAGTGGTTCCACCTACTCTTCTGTCTCACTAGTAAAGTAGTATATTATTAGTGTAATTCTCATACTACTAATGTCTCCATCACATACATACAGTAGCTGTCTACCAATCCTTTGTAAAAGTTCTGGACGCTGCTAAACATATTTTGAATCTCAAATCTCTGCTCAAGCTTCTAATTCAAAATGGCCTTTTACAAAATGCATTTTAAAAAATGTACCCCTCCTACACCAAACTCATAGGCTACCATATTGTGTTTAATATCCTGCTTTCTACTTCAAGGACAATATTTATAAGAACATACATCAGCCAGCAACCTATACTTTTGTCTCAACTTCCTGCCCTACTAACTATCCTCTTGATACTATAGCCTCTCTGATCTACTGACCTACACTTTGCTTTCATTTCTCCCCCCCCCCCCCCCCCCCCGCCCCAGCTGCTTGAGAGACTTGACTACAGTATCCTCACACAACCTATCTGGATATCTCTGCTATATGTGGCACTGTGACCATTCTCTCCACATGTCTTCAAGACACTGTCCTATCCTGGCTCTCATATTACTTCCAGTATCAAATAACTCCTTCAGTGCTCTCTTCTCTGGATCCACCTCCTCTCCACTTCCTTTATCAGATACATTCCACATGGCTCAGTCCTATGTCATATAGTTTCTCCATCAATACCACCTTTTTTGGCAAACTAATACCCAGAATGGTGGATGATGTTTTGTAGATGAGATTATGGAGTTTGAATTGGAATCTGTAGTGGTCATGGAGAAAGTTTACTGATGGTCAGAGATGTAAGGAAGAAACTTAGGCCCTCATTTCGAGTTGTTCGCTCGCTAGCTGCTTTTAGCAGCAGTGCACATGCTAAGCCGCCACCCTCTGGGAGTGTATCTTAGCATAGCAGAATTGCGAACGAAAGATTCGCAAAATAGCAAATAGAAATTTCTTAGCAGTTTCTGAGTAGCTCGACACTCTGCCACTGCGATCAGTTCAGTCAGTTTCGTTCCTGGTTTGAAGTCATAAACACACCCATTGTTCGCCCAGGCACTCCCCCATTTCTCCAGCCACTCCTGCGTTTTTCCCAGAAACAGCAGCGTTTTTTCACACACACCCATAAAACGGCCAGTTTCCGCCCAGAAACACCCACTTCCTGTCAATCACACTCAGATCACCAGAACGAAGAAAAATCCTCGTAATACCGTGAGTAAAATACCTAACTTTTGCGTAAAAATAACTTAGTGCATGCGCTCTGCGAACATTGCGCATGCGCAGTAAGCGACTAATCACAACATAGCGAAATTCGGCAATGAGCGAACAACTCGGAATGAGGGCCTTAGTGTCAATAGAGAAAATTCAGCACATCAACAGTATTGTGGATCAATTAAAGTGGCAAGAGGTGGGTGTAAGGGAGGCCGACAGAAGGAGCTATCAGTAGTCAGGCAAATATAGTGAGAGAGTGGTATCAGGGTTGAGGGTGTTTATAATCTGGCTGATGATAATGATACAAGAGTGAAAAAGGCAGGTTTGACAGAGGAACTGTAGTTTGGGATTGGAATCAAGTAAATGGCACATGCTGTAACTGATTCCATTCTTGACTGTCCTGATATACAAGACAGTTGTTGGTTATAAAATAATATTTATTTCATATCTGGGTTTTATGGTATAGGATCCCAGTTCTGTTCTGTTTTCAAATCACAGTATTACAGGAATGAGGTCCATATCTAGGTATTATAGCAATGAGTTTAATTTCTGGTATTACAGGAATGAGGTCCATATCTAGGTATTATAGTATTGATGTCCATATCTAGGTATTATAGTAATAAGGTCCATATCTAGGTATTATAGTAATGAGGTCCATATCTAGGTATTATAGTAATGAGGTCCATATCTAGGTATTATAGTAATGAGGTCTATATCTAGGTATTATAGTAATGAGGTCTATATCTAGGTATTATACTAATGAAGTCCATATCTAGGTATTATAGTAATGAGGTCTATATCTAGGTATTATAGTAATGAGGTCTATATCTAGGTATTATACTAATGAAGTACATATCTAGGTATTATAGTAATGAGGTCCATATCTAGGTATTATAGTAATCAGGTCCATATCTAGGTATTATAGTAATGAGGTCTATATATAGGTATTATAGTAATGAAGTCCATATCTAGGTATTATAGTAATGAAGTCCATATCTAGGTATAATTGTAATGAGGTCCATATCTAGGTATTATAGTAATGAGGTCCATTTCTGAGTATCACAGTTAGGAGTTCTTGTTGAAGCCCATTTTTAAAAAAAAAATCATCAGTTTCAAAGATACTATGTCAGTCCCCAGGGGAGTAAGAGATTGCCAGAGGTGTGGGATAACGGGCTGATCTCAAACTTTTTTTAAGGGGCAATCACTTTCACGGCTTTGTTTTGCCTTGTAAGTCATTGCCCCTTTAAGAAAATGTCAGAGATCGGCCTGCATTCTGCTTAAACAGAGATATCAGATGTTATTACATCCCGCTGCAAGTAGCAGTCATGTTGTTTTTTCTTATTAAGGAATGTGGGGGCTGCTATTACTAGATTTTAAGACCACTTGGTGTCTATTGTCAATGGGGGGTGGGAACTTATATTATAATAAGGACCTATGGACATGGGGGGGGGGGGGGGTATGGGTGCAAAACACCCCATAAATATATATTTTTTAAATAAAATATTGTGATACATTATTACAAATGTTTTTTAAACTTTAATAAGTAATACATAAAACACCAATTATTGAGCATTTTGGGGGGGACAAAAATCATCAGTTAAGTGGTAATTAGTTCTCTAGCTCACATGTCACTGTCATTAATCAGCATTTTTTCTCAATTCTCATTCATGCAGACAGTCAGTGGCTGTTTGCTTTCACGTACGTGATACCACATCACTGTTATCATTCAGTGTCCAGGGACAAAGGGGGTCATTCCGAGTTGATCGCTCGCTAGCAGATTTTCGCTGCCATGCAAATTCTAAGCCGCCACCCTCTGGAAGTGTATATTAGCTTAGCAGAAGTGCGAACGCTTTCATGGCAGAACGGCTACAAAAATAATTTGTGCAGTTTTAGAGCAGCTCAAAACCTACTCAGCGCTGACGATCACTTCAGACCATTCAGTTCCGGATTTCACGTCACAAACACGCCCTGCGTTCTCCCAGGCACGCCTGCGTTTTTCAAAACACTGCCTGAAAACGGTCAGTTGCCACCCAGAAACGCCCACTTCATGTCAATCACTCTGCGGCAGCCAGTGCGGCTGAAAAGCATCTGTGTGAAACTACATCGGTCGTTGTAATAGTACACCGCGCATGTGCATTGCACCACATCCGCATGCACAGAAGTGCCGTTTTTTAGCCTCATTGCTGCGCAGCGAACAAATGCAGCTAGCGGTCAACTCGGAATGACCCCCAAAATGCAGCTATTGTATGCTCTCCACACATTTGGAACACTGATTCATCCTAGATTTACAACATTAAAACCACTGAGCTCATATAAGCGGTAATCAACATGTAGGCTGGGATGTAATGGGAGCTGATAACGCCACCCGGGAAATAATCGCACCTTATTGAACATTACAAATGTGCATTTATTTTCCGGATCTCGGCCAATGTAATGGCGTGATCTATTCTCCGGCTTCTGCGTATCGGAGTTGTTGCGGTATTTAGACTGGAAAATGTCTGATATTTTTCGACCAAATGGAATGTGTTTTTTAGTATAGGAGGACCACAGTGTCAGAGAAATTCACCCATTGGTCCCAAAAGTCACAAGATTAATGCATTACACATCCTAAGTAATCCCCAGTCCTCCAGGACGCACAAACATCTTATGCTGATTTAAAGGATATGCGGCATAGCTATATTTAGTGTGTAATTGCATCTGAATTAGCACACCAAATTATTTTATAGTGTGTGGCTGGAATACACTGTAGCATAACATTTTGTATGCAGATACAGGGGTTAAAGCAGATGTGATCGCTGCTGTGCGTTTTTGCAAAGTGGGCAATCAGATCCGAACTGCGCCTGCATCGGAGCCGCAATGCGCAGGTGCATCGGACGGCTACAATGGGCATTGGTGGTCAGCGACAGGATGGTGTGAATGATCCATTCGCACGGGCATTTGCAAGGTGATTGACAGGAAGAGGCTGTTTGTGGGTGGCAACTGACCGTTTTCAATGAGTGTCAGGAAAAACACAGGCAGGCTCAAGTGTTTTCAGGGAGGGTGTCTGACGTCAGCTCCGGCCCCGATCAGCAGGATTCAATCTCACTGGAAGAGTAAGTCCTGAGCTGCGCAGAGACTGCACAAGCAGCTCAGCTACACATGCGATCGCACACTTGAACAGCTAAGATGCATTCTTTCTGTAGGCGGCTACTATCTGATCGCAGAGCAGCAAGAAACGCAGCCCAGTGATCAGACCACATTTGCTATTGCAATATGCTTCTTAATTGAAAAAAAGGCAAATATGATGCACAGGTAGCCATAGGTGTGCGCAGGGGGGGGGGGTGCCTGGTGTGCACAGGCACCCCCTAATGTCTGGCATCCCGATCTCACATGCCTGATGCAGAAATCGCAGAGCAAGCTGATTACTGTCTCCTCTGCGCTGCACCCTGTAAGGACTGTATTACTGACCGGACGCCTGGGTTAATCAAGGGTGCCACTGCCACCGGCTTTCAAACTCCCGGCTCCACTTCCATGTACAAAAACAGCGTGATGTGATTATGTCATGCTGCTCACGCGCACACCCGCCTCATGCCCACCTCTCTCCTTCCTTCCTATTCCAGCGCCAGCCACTGATGAGGATCAGCATGCAGCCAGCGTTCCTCTTAGGAAGACAAATTCAATACTGACAGGCGGTCAGCAGCAACATTGACACGTCACTCGTTTTTCCAGCAGCAGCAGTACTAGTCTGCGACTGTCAGTGTCAGTGAGTGACTGACTTTTAAGTAAGCTGCTGCAGCTTGCAGGGAAAGTGAGGGGGAGCCAGACCAGGCTGAGGAGGAGCAGAGTAATTGCAGTGAGTGCCATCAGGGGTGTTTGTTTGGTGCACACCACAACATCTGACAATGTATCTGCTCTATTAGGATTGGTACAATGGTGGATATTTTATATTGCATTGACCATCAATAGATGGTGCTAGACACGCCCAAAAGGCGGTGTGAGACACACCCCTCCGACGGTGCACCCCCTAATAAAATGTGCTGCGCATGCCTATGCAAGTAGCTCCTTCTGTTTAAAATGCTATGCAGCATGTGTATATTCTGTGTGTAATAGCAACTGTATCTGAATACAAAAAGTTATGCTACAGTGTATTCCAGCCAAACACTGTAAAATAATTTAGTTTGCTGATTCAGTCGCGATTACACACAGAACATAGCCATGCCGTATATCATTTACATCAGCATAAGCTGATTGTGCATCCTAGTACATCTTTTTTTATCAGATGCATTTTCCTGTGCAAAATGTGCCAAAACTACTACCGTATTTTTTTAGATCAAAGGTTTTTTGTGTCAAAATGTATTGAAACGTGTTCATTTATTACAAATGTGCTTGAAAAGTTACTTATAATTGATTTCCAACATTTTCATGACCAACTTGGCCAAAAAAAAAACACCTCTAAATACTTTGAGCGTTGTAGAGGTGTTTTGTGTCTGACTTGCAATATCGGACTCCATTACATTGTCCGAGTTGTATACTTACCATGGGCGAAACATCTGGATTTTACTTTTTATCAGGTGCTCTATTTTAGAGCCGAAAGCGTCTGAAAAATCTGGTTTGCGGCTGCTAATACATTAGTTGACTTTGTAAAATGCCCAAAGAATGTGGCTATAGCAGCAAACATTGGACATTTTGCCATTAACAACTCCCATAACATCCCAGCCATAATTACCAAAGACTATGAAAGATTAAGCTTTCTTATGAATGATTCAAAGCCAGCCACCTCTAGCATCACCGCTTCATTCAGGAGAACATCAGACACCATTACAGATCTCTGATGCTCACAGATGAGACTAAAAAATGTTGTTCCAGTACTTTAACAGGCTCTCAATACTCCAACCAAACATGCTACATTCATTATATTATAGGGAATGTATTGGTTTTACTACAGTTGTCCTCACACAAAGATGTGAAGACCAGTACACAATGCAGACATTACTAACTTACCAGCAGACACATTACAGCTTCACATCTGACAAAATGGTAACTAGAAGTCATTATTATTATTATTATTATTATGATCCTTTAATAATATGGCACCACAAGGGATCCACAGCGCCCAGTTACAGAGTACATAAAGAAATAAGCAAAACAAGGAAACAGCCACTTACAGTCCAAGACAAATAGGATAACTGCAGGGGTGATGCAGTTTAAATACCGGCTGTTGGGATCCCGGCGTTCAGGAGACCTACACCAGAAACCAGACAGCTGGTGAAATACAGACAGTTGGAATCCCAACCGCCACAGGTTATTTCCACTTGGGTGGTGGAGCAACACCTGCAACCGAGTGGGAATATAACTTGTGGTGAGAGAAGAGTGGTGAGCGTAACGAGCCCGCGAGGGGACTCACTGCCTCACTGCTGTTGGTATACTGTCAGCTGGCATCCCACCTGCCTGTAAAACAAACCAAACCTACAGGGTATTTAAACATATCTGCATCAGCAGACAATGCTGAAATAAGTATTAGGGTGGCAGAAAACCAAGGGATGTGTTGCCTTCAAAGGAGTGTGGAGTAGAAGATGATTTAAGAAAGGCACATAAGGAAAGGGGGCCCTGATCTTGAGAGCTTACATTCTAAAGGGTAGAGGCTGACGGGCAGGGGTGACACAGATGGGGTGGACAGTGATAGTGGAATAGTGGGTTACGATGAGAGATATAAAAAAGAGAGAACCAGCACTGCCTGTAAATATAGTAACAGGATGATTTGTATGCAAATCAAAACAATTTATTAAAACATTAAAAATAAATAAATAATTTAAAAATTAGAGCCACAATAAGTGAGATCACAGTCAGTAGATAATAGAGCCACTACATTTTCTGTATTAATCAGTCTGCTTGGCTAGGGCGCTCTTTAAAGATAAGCAATATTACTTTAATAGGCAGCAATTACCGTGGATGTATAGCAGTCCCAGTAGGATATCCTCCATTAAACAATGATGTGGGAGGCCAAGTGCTTTCTGTAAAGAAAACAGGATCCAATAAAATACCAAGGCTTGGATGAACAGGCAGAGGTGGCTTAGTGATCGCTCAGTGGATGAAAATGTTGCTCAACGCGTTTCACTGGAACTATCCTCCAGCTTCCTCACATGC
Source organism: Pseudophryne corroboree (assembly GCF_028390025.1). Lineage (NCBI taxonomy): Eukaryota > Metazoa > Chordata > Amphibia > Anura > Myobatrachidae > Pseudophryne > Pseudophryne corroboree. The sequence goes on along the minus strand of NC_086447.1, from coordinate 35,324,912 downwards.
ACCCCAGGGGCGTTGGCACAGAAAAGAAGGAAAACCAGTAATGCCAATGTTCTTATTATCATCATCTTATCTCATGGCTTAACATATGTATAAAGGTGGGCATGAATAATTAGATATCCCTGCATCCCCCAGCTTGTAGGATCCAGTAGTATGTCCGCTGACCAGTAATGCCCCAGTCACTAATGGTTTGCCAAAATGCAGTGAGTATGAGTGACCACAATATCCTCACTATGACTGACCCCAACTAAGAGGAAAGTGAGGGCTGCAGGTAGACATTCAGGGAATCTCAGATATCTGACCCATCTCTAGAAATCATGAGGCAACAAGCAGGCAGCAGCCTATCTAAGATGGGGGCAGGGAATGTGACCTGTTGGGAAGGTTTACAGATGTGTAATGGATAGCATTACTGCCTCATAGCACTAAGGTTATGGGTTCTATTCCCACCTTTACCCTAACTGTGCGGATTTTGTATATTCTCCCCGTACTTGTGTGGGTTTCCTCTGGGTACTCCGGTTTCTTCCCACAATCCAAAAATATACTGGTAGGTTGATTGGCTTCCAACCAAAAATTAACCCTAGCTTGAATGTGTCTGTGTCTACATGTGATTGGGTATATAGATTGTAAGCTCCACTAGGAACTGATGTGAATGGGCAAATATTCTCTGTACAGTGCTGCGGAATATGTGTGCGCTTTATAAATAACTGTTAATAAATAAATAATAACAATAAGTTTTAATGTTCAGGGTAGCCAGAAAGGTAGAAGGGATAGACCAGACAGGTTACATGTCCAACTGATATCTCCAGGGAGATTTCATGCGTAACTGGTGTCATTTGCCCATGAAACCCCTTTGGACAGTCACTGGGTTATGGACCGTACCCTGAAGTGTCTGACACAGTGCTTGTCCTGCAGTGCAATGTAAGATGACTCCAAGACCAACTGTAAGTTCTTAGATGCTTCAGGGCTCAGGCTTCCTCCAGGTCTGTGCCCATAGTTGAGCCCTTACAGCAAATGGCTGTGGACATTGTAGGTCCTGGGCTGTGCCCAGGAGATTGGGGAAGACCTGCAGCCTTCCCATGGTGTATGCCACATGGGGTATCGAGACTTGTGCTCTGTCCACCGTCATCATTTCTGTGTTGAAGTCCTGTTAATAAATAATTCACTTTGCACTGCAGTGTTGGAGTGGACATCCATATCTAGATAATTATTTCAAAATATATTTCCATATCAGTGGTGTGAAGGAAGGAGAAGAACAAATAAGGATATCCAGGCATCAGCGTTCAGGAAAAATAGAGTTGTCATTGGTGAAAAGTGGAAACTGTAGAGGAGAGAAGATGATGAGTTCCATATTGGACATGTTGAGTTTGATTGCATTTTTGGAATTATCAAGAGGCAGGTAATGTGTCATCAACATAGTGACAGTATTAGAGGCCAAAGAGAGGTGTAATATGAAAAGGGTATAGGGACCATGAGTTATACTTTTGGTGCCACAATAAGTAGAGGGAGAGTAGATGAAAATGAGCTGAAGGTTAAAGCAAAGAAGGAGCAGTTGGAGACATAGGAGGTGAACCAGTCTATGATGGTGTAATGATGGGCAATGGATTGAAGGGTGTGTAGGAGACAAATGTGGTACACAGCGTCAAATGGCACAAAGATGTTTAGTATGATGGTCAAGTAACCCTTATAATTGTCAGAAAGGAAAGTGCTTGACACCTTATTAAGTGAGTAACCTTTGAGGATTGGATGGGACTGAAGCCAGACTGGAGTGTGCTCTGATGGGAAGAGGAGGCTGAAGTTAGAGGAGGCTGATGAGGCAATTTGGCTAATTTGACAGCAGAAAGGAAGAGAGAGATTGAGTGGTAAAATTGAGAACTGATCTGCAGTAACAATAATCTTACTTTGATAACTAAATAAATGTTATGCAGATGACACAAGTAACTATTACTGTTGTTTTCACAGGGACATGTACTGTACTATAATAGTGATTTGTAAAATGAAATTTGGTAACCAAACTTTCTGGACAGAATTAATCCTGATTGGATTTCCACAGAATTTACAGCTTTGTGTTTTACTTTTTGTCTTTTTGTTACTAGCGTATACACTGACCCTTTTGGGTAATAGTTTTCTGATATGTACCATTATCACCAGTCCTCAGTTGCACACGCCTATGTACTATTTTCTGTGCAATTTAGCCTTTCTGGATTTGTGCTACTCATCGGGTTCTCTTCCGAAAGTGTTACAAAATGTATTTTCTAATCAAAGGAGAATCTCGATCATTGGGTGCCTGGTACAGATGAGCACTGGTCTGTTTCTAGGAAGTACCGAGTGTATACTACTGGCAGTGATGGCGTATGACCGGTATATCGCCATTTGCTTTCCTCTGCATTATTCCATAAATATGAATTGGAGGACATGTAAAATTATTACAGTTATTATGTGGTCGGGGTGTTTCATTTCAGCAACTATTTCCAGCTGCAAGCCTCCTGTGTTCTGCAGAGAAAACACATTGGACCATATTGTCTGTGAGGTACTGGCCGTTCTAGATCTGGCGTGTGGTGATGTCACCTTTTCTAAAGCAGCTATATTTTTTCAAAGTTTATTTATACTGGTATTACCATTTGGTTTCATCATAGTGTCCTACATCTGTATCATTATATCTATATTAAAGATCCACTCAGCAGGTGGAAGGGCTAAAGCTTTTTCAACATGTGCTTCTCACCTGACCGTGGTGCTTATGTTTTATGGGACCAGTCTAACCATCTACATGGGACAAACCAAACAATTGGCATCCAGCATGAAGTACATTTCTATGATATATGGTGTTATGACACCGGTGTTAAATCCTTTTATTTACAGCGTGAGGAACAATGAGGTGAAAGAAGCTTTTAAAAAAATATTGATCAAGTATTCAGCAACACGGACGGTATAATTATTTCAATTACAACAGATATTAAATTCTCTTACACACTGTAGAATTATTGCACAAGGTAGAAAAATAATTATCTGTGAACATAAAATGATTTACCTCTACGCCATGAACTGCGACAGCCTCCATGGCAATTTGGTAGGTGTCAGGATATCCTGGATACTTCTGATACAAATTGTAATAGTCTAAACCCAGGGCCGGTGCTAGGGTGTTTGGCGCCCCCAGTGTCGGACTGGGGCATGAAGGGCCCACGAGGGGAATGCAGTGATAGGGGCCCATACTTAGGGGTGTGGCCAGCCTCCACAGAGGCTTGAAATACACATAATGTAGTGCAGTGTAATGCAACATATCTACCATGTATAATAGAAGTGCACAATCTGAAACATGATCCCTAGAGGAAGGAGTGGGCCCTCAGGCAGTGGGGCTACCAGGTGGTTTCCCTGGTACCCCTGTGGGCCAGTCCGACCCGGGGCGCCCCCCTGCAAACTATAAATCTGCACCCTCCCATATTCCACAAAGGGTCAATGCGCACCTTTGGTGCGTGCCAGGAAGGGGCATGTCCACACAATAGTACCCCCATTTCAAAATAAGCCACACAGTAGCACAATCTTATTCAACTTATACGTAATGCCCCACCCATAGTAGTAGCGTCCTTAAATGTAATGCATCCCAGTAGCATCCTTATACATAATGACCCCCCCAGTAGTAGTAGCATACTTATGCATAATGCCCCCCAGTAATAGTAGCCTCCTTATACATAATGCCCCCCCAGTATTAATAGCATCCTTATACATAATGCCCCCCAGTAATATTAGCATCCTTATGCATAATGCCCCCCCAGTAGTAGTAGCGTCCTTATACATAATGCAACAACAGTAGTAGTAGCGTCCTTATACGCAGTGCACCCCCAGTAGTAGACGCATCCTTATACGTAATGCCCCCCTAGTAATAGTAGCATCCTTATACTGTACATAATTCCCCCAAGTAGTAGTAGCGTCCTTATACGTAGTGCACCCCCAGTAGTAGAAGTATCCTTATACGTAATGCCCCCCTAGTAATAGTAGCATCCTTATACTGTACATAATTTCCCCCAAGTAGTAGTAGCTTCCTTATAAGTAATGTGCCCCCAGTAGTAGTACCATCCTTATACATAATACCTCCCCTAGTAGTAGTAGCATCCTTATACGTAATGCCCCCAGTAGTATTAGCGTTCTTATACGTAATGTTCCCCAATAGTAGCGTCCTTATACGTAATGCCCCCCCCAGTAGTAGTAGCATTGTTATACATAATGCCCCCTAGTAGTAGTAGTTTCCTTATACATAATGCCCCCCCAGTAGTAGTAGCATCCTTATACGTAATGCCCCCCCAGTAGTAGTAGCGTCCTTATATGTAATGCACCCAGCAGTAGTAGTAAAATCATTATATGTAATGCCCCTCAGTAATAGTAGCGTCCTTATACTGTACATAATTTCCCCCAAGTAATAGTAGCTTCCTTATAAGTAATGTGCCCCCAGTAGTAGTACCATCCTTATACATAATGCCTCCCCTAGTAGTAGTAGCATCCTTATACGTAATGCCCCCAGTAGTATTAGCGTTCTTATACGTAATGTTCCCCAATAGTAGCGTCCTTATACTTAATGCCCCCCCCAGTAGTAGTAGCATTGTTATACATAATGCCCCTCTAGTAGTAGTAGCGTCCTTATACATAATGCCCCCCAGTAGTAGCATCCTTATACATAATGCCCCCTAGTAGGAGTAGCATCCTTATACATAATGCAACAACAGTAGTAGTAGTAGTAGCACCCTTATACGTAGTGCACCCCCAGTAGTAGAAGCATCCTTATACGTAATGCCCCCCTAGTAGTAGTAGCATCCTTATACTGTACATAATTCCACCAAGTAGTAGTAGCTTCCGTATAAATAATGTGCCCACAGTAGTAATACCGTCCTTATACATAATGCCTCCCCCAGTAGTAGTAGCGTCCTTATACGTAATGCCACCCAGTAGTATTAGCATTCTTATACGTAATGTTCCCCAGTAATAGCATCCTTATACGTAATGCCCCCCCCAGTAGTAGTGGCATTGTTATACATAATGCCCCCCTAGTAGTAATAGCGTCCTTATACATAATGCCCCCCAGTAGTAGTAGCATCCTTATATGTAATACCCCCCCAGTAGTAGTAGCGTCCTTATATGTAATGCACCCAGCAGTAGTAGTAGCATCATTATACGTAATGCCAACCAGTAATAGTAGCGTCCTTATATGTAATGCCTCCCCAGTAGTAGTAGCGTCCTTATATGTAATGCACCCAGCAGTAGTAGTAGCATCATTATACGTAATGCCAACCAGTAATAGTAGCGTCCTTATATGTAATGCCCCCCCAGTAGTAGCGTCGTTATACGTAATGCCCCCCCAGTAGTAGTAGCGTCCTTAAATGTAATGCGCACGCACACAGACACACCTCACACACACACACATACACACCCCCACCATACACACACACCGCCACCATACACACTCGCACCATATACACACACACACACACACACACACACACATACATGCACACACACACACATTTGTACATTTCCCTGTCACCCTCCACTTACCTAAGTCTGGCTGGTCACCACTGTGTCAGGGCCGAATGTTTTTGTGAATCCGTTAACCCTGGACCAACCATAGGTGTAGGTGCTGGGGTATGATGAAAGCAGGGAGGGCGAAGAAAGTTCTGTTTCATATATTTATTAAAGGCAACCACTCCAGTAAGGAGTTAAATGACAAATTATTAATCACCATATATAAACTGACGTATTGCAAAGAGTGGTAGAATGATAAGCAGGAACAGTCTTAAAGATGCATTGAGAAATGTTCATAGAACTGAGTTTTAAACAGGCTCGTGAATGAATGATGAATTGTCCAAAAGAAACAATATTTGATACCAGACTGTAAAGAGTGTTTAACTGGATAATGCAGACATAAATGAGTAACTGTAGAAACTTGTACTGAAGTTTAGAGATTAAACTGAGAGGCTGTGAAGACTTGTCCTTGATTGCAGCAACAAAGAAAATACAATACTGAAATGGTTTACTTGCGAGTTCTGAAGATAACACAGCACTGAAACTGCAGCAGACGACAGTGGTGATGAATGGGTTAAGTTTAGAGCAGAACAAATGAACAGCTGATTCTAGAAGAATCCTCCAAAGGCTGTGTGATTGAAGCAGGCAGACAGGGTAATCTCTCACAAGACTCTGGGAATCCACTTGTTTTCCACTGGGAGAGTGATTGACTGACAGCACAGCAGGGAGCTGGTGGATCTTTAGCAGTGAAGGCTGTAGGCAGACATCTGGGAGCGAAGGCGATATCTGGACCACGGGAATCACACGGGAATGCACGGAGAGAGCACAGAGCTAGGGCATAGAGTAGATACAACAAAGCACTGGCTCAGAGTAACATAATCCCAGCCTACTTAAAGGCAGCACAAGCACGGGATTGACTAACACTTACCCACAGGTGTTTCACAAGTGCTTTGTAGTGCTCATTTGGTCTCCAACATGGCCGCCTCCTATACTGCAGACACACAGCGATGCCTTTGGCCATTTGGTCCCCACACTCCCAGCTCCCAGAACCTGCTTCACCTGTGCCACTGACCACGCCGCGTCCCCACACAGCTGCACAGCACCGCGAGCAACCGCACCGGCAACGGATGGATCCCAGAACCCGCAGAGGTGAGAGATCGGTTTGTGACAGTAACCCCCCTTTAAGGGTGGACTCCGGACACCTTTGAGCTTTATCAGGATTCTGGGAATAGAATTTCTGTACCAGTCTTGGAGCATGAACATCTTCGGCAAAAACCCAGGACCTCTCCTCAGGACCATAACCCTTCCAATCGACCAAAAACTGCAGACGTCCATATCGGTGACGTAAGTCCGCAATCTCCTTAACCTCAAATTCCTCATCCTGCAAAGAGTGAACTTTAGGACGTTTGGACAGGGTAGTACGAAACTTATTGAGAATCAAAGGTTTCAACAACGATGTATGAAAGGCGTTAGGAATTTTCAAAGACGGTGGCAACTTGACTTTATATGACACAGGATTGAGTACCTTTACAATGGGAAATGGGCCAATAAACTTGGGAGCAAACTTCTTAGAAGGAACTTTGAACTTAAGATTGCGAATAGAAATCCAAATTTGGTCTCCTACCTTGTAGTTTGGTACAGCCTTAAGTTTTCTATCTGCGAAAGTTTTATAACGAGCAGAAGATTTGATCAACGACTTGCGCACAGAACTCCAGATTTTAGACAAACGTTGAAGCTCTTGTCAAAGTCAAAAAATATAGTAGTTCACAATGCCTTGTACTAACCCCAATGCACATGCCCGCTGCTCGTGCATTCAGTCTGCCGTGCGTGCACATGTCCACAAATTGCGTAAACTCGCTCCGCGATTACGCGCGGCACATGCGTATTTATGGTAGAGTTTATGAGCTTGTAGCTGGCGACTCGTTTATAGCATAGTTAACCCATATAGCGTGTTTTATAGGTAATAGTCCCCTTAATAATATCTGCAAGTATGTTTAGTGTAACTGGTTCATGGACATGGGGATTCCTCTTTGCATGATATGAAGGGTCAGGCAAAGGTTGAATGGTGATGTCTAGTATCCAACGGAAGAGTAGTTTATTAGGAACATTCCGGTGTTGGTTAGGAAGAGATTAATCGCTCCTGCGTATAGTTATGTTTATAAGACGTTTATGGACATTTACTGTATTTGCAATTCATTATCCATGCGGTGGGAATCCTGTGTATACCTCCTACCTGAGCAGTTTGAAATAGTCACAGTCCACCTGTTCGAATCCACCTATGACCTTTTGTCATAATGCAGAGACCCATTCCGGTGTCCACTGAACAATGAGATTGTAGGGACCATTGTATTGTTACTGTATGTTGTGTATATAAGACCACCAGCCTGGGCCAGCTCACTCACTTCTCTCTACAAAGGTTTTCCCTGTGATGACTGAAAGCTGGTTTCCAGATAGCGCCTGCGATTCATTCCCACGTGTGTAAGTTCTCTTTGGCCATTTTGTTATCCGTTTATGTTTGCCAATTATTCTCTTTCTGTTTACTTGTGTTTGCGTCTGTTCGCTATTGTTTATAATTCTGTTTAGTTATTCTATTTAGTTAGAAACATAGAATTTGACGGCAGATAAGAACCACTTGGCCCATCTAGTCTGCCCCTTTTTTATTTTATCCTTTAGGCAATCTCAAACCTTTTTTAACCTTGATTCTTTGTAAGGATATTCATATGCCTGTCCCAAGCATGTTTAAATTGCCCTACAGTCTTAGCCTCTACCACCTCTGGTGGGAGGCTATTCCACTTATCCACTACCCTTTCTGTGAAGTAATTTTTTCGTAAATTTCCCCTGAACCTCCCCCCCTCCAGTCTCAGTGTATGTCCTCAAGTTCTAATACTTCTTTTCCTTTGAAGAATGTTTCCCTCCTGAACTTTGTTAAGACCCTTTATATATTTGAAAGTTTCTATCATGTCTCCCCTTTCCCTTCTCTCCTCCAAACTATACATGTTAAGATCTTTTAGCCTTTCCGGGTAAGTTTTGTGATGTAGGCCATGCACCATTTTAGTTGCCCTTCTTTGTACACTCTCTAATGTATTTATATCCTTCTGGAGATAGGGTCTCCAGAACTGGACACAGTATTCCAGATGGGGCCGTACCAATGACCTATACAGTGGCATTATCACTTCTTTTTTCCTGCTACTGATTCCTCTCCCTATGCAACCAAGCATCTGACTTGCCTTTCTCATTGCTTTTTTGCATTGCTTTCCTGCCTTCAAGTCACTTGAAATAGTGACTCCTAAATCTCTTTCCTCCTCAGTAGTTTCCATTATAGTACCCTTGATACTATACTTAGCCTTTGGGTTTTTGAGACCCAAGTGCATGATTTTGCATTATTTAGCATTAAACTGTAGTTGCCAAGTTCTTGACCATTTCTCAAGCCTACCTAGGTCATCAATCATTTGTTTGACCCCTCCCGGTGTGTCTACCCTGTTGCATATCTTTGTATCATCTGCAAAAAGGCATATCTTCCCTTCAATACCATCTGCAATGTCACCAACAAAGATATTAAAGAGAACTGGACCAAGTACAGATCCCTGGGGTACTCCACTGGTAACATTTCCCTCCATAGATTGCACTCCATTAACTACGACTGTCTGTTTCCTATCCTGCAACCAGGTTCTTATCCATTTCACTGATTTATAATCCACCCCCAGGCTTTCAAGTTTATTTAGCAGTCTGCGATGTGGGACAGTGTCAAATGCCTTACTAAAATCTAGATATGCTACATCTACAGCTCCCGCTTGATCTATTGTTTTCATCACAGAGTCAAAAAAGTCAATAAGATTTGTTTGGCATGATCTCCCACCAGTAAATCCATGCTGTTTTGGATCCTGTAAATTGTTTGATTTAAGATATTCCACTACTCTTTCTTTTAATAGTTTTTCCATTACTTTCCCTACTTCTGATGTAATGCTTACTGGTCTGTAGTTACTTGCTTCTTCCTTGCTTCCACTTTTGTGCAGTGGAACTACATTTGCTCTTTTCCAGTCCTCTGGAATATCACCTGTATTTAGTGACTGGTTAAATAATTCTGTTAAAGGTGTAACCAGCACATCTTTTAGCTCTTTGAGTATCCTTGGGTGTATCCCATCTGGTCCCATTGATTTATCCACTTTTAGTTTTGAAAGTTCTGTTAGGACCTTCTCCTCTGTAAATGTATTTTCATCTACCTTATTTTTATGAATGTCCTTGCAATTTAACTGTGGCCCCATCCCTTCTTCTGTAGTAAATACTGAGCAAAAATAATTATTTAGGTGATCTGCTACTGCCTTGTCTCCCTCCACCAAATGCCCAATCTCTGTCTTAAGTCTTATTATTCCTCCATTTGATTTTCTCCTTTCACTTATATACTTAAAAAAAGTTTTGCCCCCTTTATCTACTGACTGGGCCATTTTCTCCTCAGCTTCTGCCTTTGCACGTCTGATCACTTTCTTAGCATCCTTCCGTCTGTCCAGATACTCCTCTTTGTCGTTATTATTTTGAATCTGTTTGTATTTCCTAAAAGCCATCTTTTTTGCTTTCACACTAGTTGATACTACTTTTGTGAACCACACTGGCTTCCTTTTCCTGGTACTTTTCCTAACCATTTTGATACAAAGGTCTGTTACACTTAGTAATGCACTTTTAATTTTTTTCCACCTCTCCTGCACTCCTTCCAAGTTCCTCCAGTCTGCCAATGAATCACTTAAACATCTCCCCATTTTTGCAAAGTCTGCATTTCTAAAATCCAACACCTTTGTTTTTGTGTAAGAGGAGTTGGTTCCTGTCTTTATACTAAACCATACTGCTTGATGATCACTGGATCCCAGGTGCTCACCCACATATATATCAGATATCCTATCACCATTTGTAAGAATTAAATCTAATATTGAGTCTTTGCGAGTGGGCTCCCTCACCAATTGCTTGAGAGATGCTCCCTGTAAGGAATGTAGAAATTTGCCACTTGTAGCTGAACTTGCAAAAGACCCCTCCCAATTTACATCAGGTAAATTAAAGTCTCCCATGATTATGACTTCTCCCTTAAAAGCCATTTTAGAGATGTCCAACAATAGGTTCCTGTCCAAATCCTGTCCCTGGCCTGGTGGTCTATAGATCACCCCAATGCGAATAATGTCCTTCTTCCCAGTTTCTATGGTGACCCAAAGGGCCTCAGTTTTGGCTTCAATATTTTGTATTAAAGTAGCCTTTATGCTTTTTTTCACATACATTGCTACCCCTCCTCCTATTCTTCCTATCCTATCTTTCCTAAATAAATTGTATCCTGGTATAGTTAAGTCCCAGTCATGATTCTCATTGCACCAAGACTCTGTAATTGCCACAAAATCCAGGTTATCCCTTGTCATTATCGCAATTAGCTCTGGAATTTTGTCTCCTAAGCTCCGAGCATTTGCAGACATAGCTTTAAGAATTTTTTCTGTGCATTTGTTAGTAGTAGCCATGTCCAGAGCGTACAAAATAAATGACAAGTTTAAAGTTGAAATTACCTGTTTGGGGATGTTGCTCAGTATTTGTTTTCTTTTACTAATCAGTAATCATACTCTGTCCTTTACACCATGACTACACCTTACTAAATATAAAGACATAGTACACCTGACCACAATGGGTTAATGTTCAGGAGGAAATCACCAGTTAGTATGCAATACTAAACTGTTTCACTGAGCAACTTCCCCACACATGCAATGACATTTACAAGAAATCATTACATAAAGAAACATACATAAGTTTGCATAAGAGAGAACTGTAGTGAGCAGATTGGGGATGCCTTTTCCTAGGTTTTTTAAAAACGGATGATATGCATAAGATGAATTACATACTTTTGAGCATTAAGCCAGTCCTTTTGTGGTAGTGTTGGTGTGTTGATGTTTTCCTTCTGGTTTTCTTCGGTTTAACACAGGTATAACGCTATTTTTATAGTAACACTTTTATGTCAGCACTTCTATGGCAGCACATCCAGCCGACGGCTATCCAGCCGTATACTAGACTTCAAATAGGAACAATATCCATGTGAATGCAATGATTGCAAACTCCACCCAAGGCCATCCCCCTTTAAACTAAGGCCATAAATTAGCTTAGAAAAACAGACATTACATACCAATAAGGCAGCCAACTATATCTCTAGACCACAGGTTCTCAAACTCAGTCCTCAGGACCCCACACGGTGCATGTTTTCCAGGTCTCCTCACAGAATCGCAAGTGAAATAATTAGCTCCACCTGTGGACCTTCTACAATGTGTCAGTGAGTAATTAATACACCTGTGCACCTGCTGGGTTACCTGCAAAACATGCACTGTGTGGGGTCCTGAGGACCGAGTTTGAGAACCACTGCTCTAGACTATTCAATCATGAAATTCATTTGACATAATCAGCAAATGCAGTACAACTCGCTGGGATGTGTAGTTCCTTGAATCATACCTAGACTATTCAATCATGAAATTCATTTGACATAATCAGCAAATGCAGTACAACTTGCTGGGATGTGTAGTTCCTTGAATCATACCTAGACTATTCAATCATGAAATTCATTTGACATAATCAGCAAATGCAGTACAACTTGCTGGGATGTGTAGTTCCTTGAATCATACCTAGACTATTCAATCATGAAATTCATTTGACATAATCAGCAAATGCAGTACAACTTGCTGGGATGTGTAGTTCCTTGAATCATACCTAGACTATTCAATCATGAAATTCATTTGACATAATCAGCAAATTATTAATGTTAGGTCTGTAGTGTATAAGCTGTAACTGTTTCTTTTCCCTTTTACATACTAAAATCATCTAGTAAGGTGTTGGAACCTCACTGAGTGTCGTGTGTTCCACCATTTATTGCTAAAGGTCTCTGAGCATCTCAATCGCTCAAACAGGTTGCTTAATCACAAGGTTTAGTGTTACATTATTGCAGTATCTTGATATTAAGGTTTACAGTATAAACATACTCTGTGTTTAAGGTTTAAAAGGTTATTGACTGTGTGTACGCTTGCTGTGTGTAGTCCATACACCCAGCGCAGCGTGTGTACGTAACTTGTGTACCACGTGCGAAGCCTTTGTGCGCAAATAGCGTACAAAGTGCGTAGCACGTGCACGTGGTTTAGCGGACATTACGGCTACACGGTATTAGGACATAGCTTAGGTTAAAAGGTAAATAATTGACTTTATCAATTGTTGGCTCGTCCGGTCCTCCTCATATCCGCAGTTAAGTTAAAACAGGCAGACTTTATCCTCAGCAAAGGGCGGAAATATAGTATCCCTTGTATCCGTGTTGGTGGTTGGGGATACGGTAGTGCTGATCGGATAAGCGTCTGCTTCGCTTGGTTTGAAGGAATGCTGGTGGAACCCGGAACCGGATGGTAAGAATGCTACGCTATTGTCTTTTAAAACTGTTTTTATTTCTGTTCGGTATACATTGCACACGCACACACACCTGTGTTTTCATTAGCGTACTCTCACATATCTACCTTTCCTGTTTGCCATTTATCATTGATTACGTATTGAGAAAAATGTGTTGCTATTTTAGTTAAAAGTAAGGAGTAATACTTAAAGGGAGTAATTGTAAAAACATGCACACAGCCTGGCCTAGTTAAAGGTTGATACAGTGTAATCTGTCTGGTGTTCGGTAAGCGATTATAGTTAAATATCGTTTGCATTTATAGAAGCGTGTTATTTGTGTTACTGCAGACGTATCCGGCTCGTGTACACGTGACTTTCACTGAGTGCGAGACGTAAAGGCCTACGCAAGTAGCGTGTTTACGCAATGTGCGTCCAGATACGCCCAGTAGATACAAATCACACGATAGCATTGTTTTAGTAAGGCGATACGGAAACAACGCGATAATAGCACAAATTGATTTCAGTCTCCCAAATTTTTGCGTAATAGATCCTTCTCTCGTTGCAACTCCTCTGGGATTAGCCTGTGTTACCTGAGTGAAAGGAATTTTCTGTACAGAAAAACCAAAGAGTATATGAAGTGAAAGAGTGTGTATATACAAAAGTTTCTTCTTTTTGGGTGAACCTTAGAAATCGAGTCTCGTCGGTGTGTAAACCCATGAAGTGATATCACGTGGTGGCGTGGGAGGCATCTCACGTTAAAGATTATATTCCGCGCCCAGAGAAGGGTTGGCGACGTAAAAGAGAGCAAGTAGTGTTATAGCCGACCAGGAGGTCCGCTAAAGTAAGTAAAGATAGACCCTGACTTAATAAAGGTCAGAGGAAGTGAGGCGCACCCCCGGGGGTTGGCGCAGTACCCATATAGGCCCGTTTTGAGAAGCTCCGGCTGAAAGTTTCGAAGCCCAAACAACCGATTCCGTTGGTCGTTCAGCGTATAAATAATAGTTATTTATACGCAGTGTGACTGTACCGCATGTAATTGTGTGCATTAGTTTGTTACCTTGATACCCAATTATGCAAATTGCGTACGCTTTGTGGGATCATAAACGCTATTTGTACATTCTAACGTGATTTGTGTAGGTTTTTTTTTATTTTAAGGAAGGTTCGCTGGTCACTCAGGAATTCTCTAACAACCAATACTTACTGGGGAGGGAAACCTACTCTCACATGCTCCAGTAAATAAAGGTTAGATAGGGGCCCTAGGTTGAGTACGCCAGCGCTGAAGCAGTTTCTGTGTGTATTGGTCAATGTGGGCGAGAGTGAGTGAAGGCACTCGTTGAACTTTCACCGTCACCTTTGGGTTTTTTTGTGGGCATTAGCTGAGAAGGCAATACCTGCAAATAATGGGGGCCAGTTGTTCAAGTAAGGGGCAATCAACCAAGGTTCAGGTTGATGTCATTCCGCACCCAGCCGGGTCGGCCAGGTACATAATGTGTGAGAAATATGGATCACACGCAGAGGTTTTATGCATTGAGTGGGAACGAATAACTGTGCATGACGGGGAAAAGTTCCCACGAGTAGGCAGTTTTAAACCTGAGGTGTTACAAAATTTAAGGAGAAGGTTATGTCTAATCAAGTCCGGGAAGCAGCGGATCAGACATTATGATTATTTACAGTTATGGCAACAGGAAGGAGAGATACAAAGAGGATTGGCTCAGGAGGCTGGTTCAAACTCTATCAGGAAACTGATAGCCACCACACCACCACCACAATACATAACAGGAGAGAAATTGGCTGCAGAGAATGGCATACTGGTTTATGATAAATGTGCACTTAAATGTATAAACGTTAAGAGTAATGTAGATGATTGTATTGATACTAAAACTTCAACCCATGCAAATGCTAACCAGTGCAAGTTGTACCCTGTCTTAAACTTTCCCCAGGATTGCGACCAGGAAGATGAGCGTACCACAATATCGGCACTCTCTCTAGCAGCCACCATACAAGAGACTACAGTGGGCATGGCCCAACCAATAAGAGCAGTATCAAAGGCCCCTAGTGGAGGGACAGGTGAGGTCGTGTCGGCAGGTAAGTACGGCACAGTACACTATGCAGAAACGATTACACCACATATTATAGAATCAACACAGAGTGATGTTATTGAACTTAATCCTGTCAGGGTAATAGCGGTCCCAAATGGGAAAGCTAACACTTCAGGAGTCACTCCTGTCAGAAACATTGCAATGCATTGTTCCTTTTTCCAAACTGAGTTAAGATCAATGATGTCTGAATTCCCTGATCATAGGAAAGATCTAGTTGCAAGCCAGAGGTACATTAGAGAACTAGGTAACTCCACAGAACCCAATAACAAAGATTGGCGGACACTGCTGAGGGCATGTGTGCCATCCAATGTCGACTCTGCGAAATGTATCTCTGATTGTAAGTTAGATGAAGAGGTACCACTCACTGATGAGTACAATCAGGACAATGTAAAAAGGATCAACCTGCAGTTAGGAGTATATTTACCAGCTGTTGTCCAGTGGAACAAAATCTTCTCCATAAGACAAAAAGAAGGGGAAACTGCTTCTGAGTATTTCCATAGGGTACTGCAGGAAATAGCTAGGTACACGGGTATAGAAGACATTAAGACAAATGTGCATCATAGGGAAGTAGCAGTTTCTGTGTTAATGGATGGCTTAAAAGAAGCATTGAAAAATAGGGTACATACCACCAACCCAAATTGGAGAGGTATGTTGGTGGCTGCTTTGGAAGAGACCGCTATTGGGCATGATCGGAACATTACCAGACACAGGGAGTCACAGGGCGATAAGCTGATGGCAGTAAGCATACAAGCTCTTACAACAAGGCCACCTCAGCATAAGCCCCAGACCCCTGTGGGTAAGTCAAATGTGGTAACTTGTTATAACTGTCACAAAGAGGGACATTATGCACGGAGTTGTATGCTTAAAGACACACAAAAGGTATATCAAACCCCTAGACAACGATATGACACACGAAATTGGGATCAAGGACCTCAGAGACGGAGTTATGAGCCAAACGCAGGGGAAACGAGAAGGTACCCACCAAAAAGAGACTGGCATGTCTCTGACAATTCCCATTTACCCCCTTCACATGTTGTAGCGGCCAGCGCACTGTGGGGAGGTCAGCACACACCATAGGGGTGGGGCCACACCTGTAGTTTGCAGCCAGTGAAATTAATTGTGAGCCTTGGAAGTGAACCCGAGGTCACAATTGATGTAGCTGGTAGACCTTTCCTTGTAGACATGGGGGCGGCTAAGTCAGTGATAAATTCAACAGTGGGTATGAAGACCACTGGTAAGATAATTCCAGCCATGGGAGTAACAGGGGTAGTACAACACTACCCTTTAAGCAAACCAGCAGAGATTACAATAGGGCCTTTGCATACCAAGCACTCCTTTTTGCTAGCTGCATCGGCTCTGACTAATCTACTTTGTAGAGATTTACTGTGCAAAATGGGATGTGTCATATATTGTACTGCTGAAGGTGTATTCTTGGATATACCCGAGAACCACGCTCAGGAAGTGCAGGATATGCTAGATTCCCCACAAAAGTTAATGTCACACACTGTTGTTGCAGAATGGTGTCCGTCCAAGGTAGAGGAAATGACTTCCCAGATACCGGAGTGACTTTGGACCAAGGATGGACAAGACACTGGATTAATGGCAAATGTAGCTCCTGTAGTAGTGCAAGTAAAAGATGGTAGGATAGCTCCAAAAATCCCACAATATCCTCTGAAGCCAGAGGTGGAGTTAGGATTTTTCCCAGTAATAGAGCGCTTGCTACAACAGGGCATTCTTGTTAGGATGTCCAGCACTGCCAATAGTCCCATCTTCCCTGTGAAAAAGAGTGGCGGGAGGGGTTACAGGCTAGTGCAGGATCTAAGGGGGATCAACAAAATAGTTGAGAGCCAATTCCCCGTAGTGCCAAATCCAGCTGTTATCCTTATGCAAATCCCTCCCACTGCGAAATTTTTCACTGTGATTGACCTCTGCTCCGCCTTCTTCTCGGTACCTCTGCACCCTGACAGTCAATATTTGTTTGCATTTACATATAGAGGAGTACAGTACACTTGGACTCGTTTACCACAAGGTTTCATCGACAGCCCAAGTATTTTCTCACAGGCTTTGCATGATTGTTTACAATCCTTTCAACCTGAGAGTGGATCAATATTAATACAGTACGTAGATGTTAGGGTCTCCTGCCCTGTGCTGCCACGTCGTCATGGCAACCGGAAGACAAGTGCTAGCGGAGTAACCTGAGCGCAGCTGATACTCCGGTTCAGGTCTTTTGCTGTGCAGTGGTTACAGGCTCTGTGCACGGCAGGGGATCCGGTGCTGGTTTTTGTGCTCACAGTCTGTGATGTCTGAGTGGGGCCTGGACAGCACCTGCTTTATAAACCCTCTTCTCAGGTTAAGCAGATGCTGCTGAATCTTTGTTGGTTAGTTAGTTCCTAAAAGTTAGCCAGTACTGTGTAGCTTTGTATTTGTTGTTGCTTACTGCAAATAGGCCTGGGGATTTGGTACTACACTCTGCCAATCCAGACCTAGCAGTAAGACTGGAGTCAGTCGTTTAACTTGCTGAGGTTCTTTTGCTACTCTGCGAACTTAGCAAGTTTGCGGCTGTATTCTCAGACTTGCCTGCCTAAATCAGGTGTCAGTTTAGTGGCAGTAAGCTGAACCTGTGCACTGCAAGTGAGGATTAGGATTGTGGAGATTCTCCTTGTGTCTATCATTCCATCTCTGACCAAGGAGTTTACTGCCAGACCCGTTGGTAACCCTTTAGGGTTTTGCTGTTGCCCTTAGCATCAGCATTTCGGGTTACATACGTATTAAAACACAGCATCTTGCTTTTTCCATCTGAGCATTCCTAATACTAGGGAGACACCCAGTTTCTTAGCCTCTGGGCTTCTCTGTTCACTGTGTGTTTATTTTGTTACCCTATCACCTTCTGTGTACGTAATGTCATATTCCCCAGTCTGTCTGTGAGTTCATTTGTTTTGCATCCCTATCCGTTCAGACACCAGTACATTCCTGCAGGCACTGGTGTGCATAACAGTTCAGACACCAGTACATTCCTGCAGGCACTGGTGTGCATAACAGTTCAGACACCAGTACATTCCTGCAGGCACTAGTGTGCATAACATATTCAGCAGCCTAATACTCCTGTTGAAATTTTGTGGGAATATGGAGCATACCCCTCAAAATACGTTGCAACAGATGGTCGATCAGGTGCAGGTCCTGACTCGACAATTTAATGATTTGTCCATTAAAGTGCACACCTCCCAGGCCGCTGGCGGAGCTCCCCCAGCAGCAGCACCTTCAGGGGTTAAGGAGCCGAAAGTAAATCTCCCGGATTGTTTTTCTGGAGATCGCTCGCAGTTCTTTTGTTTCAAGGAGAGCTGCAAGCTATACTTCCGGCTTAGGCCTCAGTCTTCTGGGTCGGAGATTCAGCGGGTGGGCATAGTGATTTCCTTGCTACAAGGAGACCCACAGGTCTGGGCATATGGGTTGCAGCCTGACTGTCCATCGCTTAAAAGTGTTGATGCTTTTTTTACGGCACTGGGCATGTTGTATGATGACCCTGACAAGACGGCCTCAGCCGAGGCTCAGATTTCGATCCTTAAGCAAGGGCGAAGGCCAGTTGAGGTTTACTGTACGGAGTTTCGGAGGTTTGCCCATGATACCCAGTGGAATGACCCAGCCCTGAGACACCAGTACCGAAGAGGTCTTTCTAACCAGATAAAAGACCAACTGGTACAATATCCCTTGCCTGATAGCTTGGATCAACTCATGCAGTTATCCATCCGGGTAAATAGATGGCTGAGAGGGCGTAGGCTTGAAAGGGAGACAGAGGTTTCCTTCTTTCCCAAGGGAACATCAGACTCTGAGGAATTTTCCGAGGAGCCTATGCAGATTGGGGCTACCCGCCTCTCCTCGCGTGAGAAGACGCGGAGGAGACAGCAGGGGTTGTGTTTGTACTGTGGGAATAAAGGTCATGTGGTAGTATCATGCCCAGAAAAGCTGGAAAACTTCAGGGCCTGAGGGTGATGGGAAATATCCTGTCAGGCCAGAAGTCAGAATTTCCCAAGAAGACTTTTATCATTCCGGTGACCTTGAAGATCCTCGGTCAAACTGTCAAGACTGAGGCCTTTGTGGACAGTGGGGCCGACGGGGTTTTTATGGACCGCCAATTCGCCTTGAAACACTCTGTTCCCTAAGTACCCTTGGCATTGGATATTGGGATTTGTGGGTTAAACGGGGAACCATTATCCCAAGGTAAAATTACCTCTTGCACTAGCCAGATTTCTTTGTTTATTGGAGCCACATACTCGGAAAAATTGTCCTTTTATGTGACTGTCTGTACTTTTGCCCCCTTGGTGTTGGGGTTACCCTGGTTAAGGTCCCACAATCCTCAATTTGACTGGGTCTCTGGGGAGATTCTTAGTTGGGGTACTGATTGTTTCAGGAGTTGCTTGAGCCTTCCAGTCAGGCTCTCACAGCTAAGTTTGCCAGGATTGCCAGGGTGTTATGCAGATTTTGCGGACGTGTTCTCCAAAAAAGTTGCAAAGGTACTACCTCCCCATCGCCCCTATGACTGTGCCATTGATTTGTTGCCAAATGCTAAGTTTCCCAAGAGCAGGTTGTACTCCCTGTCACGTCCTGAGACTCAGGCTATGGCAGAGTACATTCAGGAGAACTTGGCTAAGGGATTTATCAGACCTTCACAATCTCCAGTTGGGTCGGAGTTCTTCTTTGTGGGTAAAAAGGACGGTTCGTTGCGACCCTGCATCGACTTCAGGGAATTGAACCGTATCACGATTAAAAACTCATACCCACTGCCTCTCATTTCGGTCTTGTTTGACCAGCTTCGTACTGCCACCCTTTTTTTCTAAGATTGACCTACACGGGGCGTGCAATCTAATCCGAATAAGAGAGGGGGATGAATGGAAGACTGCCTTTAATACCCACTCAGGGCATTATGAATATTTGGTGATGCCTTTTGGGCTCTATAATGCCCCGGCAGTCTTCCAGGATTTCATGAACGATGTACTCAGGGAATATTTGGATAGATTCTTAGTTGTATACTTAGATGACATCCTAATCTTCTCCCATTCCCTGGAGGAACATCGGAAGCATGTACGCTTAGTCCTCCAGAAACTCAGAGACCACCGGCTTGGGGCAAAGCTGGAGAAGTGCGAATTTGAAGTTCAGCAAATCGCATTTCTAGGATATATTATCTCCCCAGAAGGTTTCCAAATGGAGGGTTCCAAGGTACAGGCAGTCCTGTATTGGGTGCAGCCCACTAGTTTGAAGGCGCTTCAGCGTTTCCTGGGCTTTGCAAATTTTTATAGACAATTTATTGCTGGATTTTCGTCTATAGTGGTGCCCTTGGTGGCACTCACTAAGAAAGGGGCGGATGTTGCGCACTGGTCTTGTGAGGCCAAAGTGGCTTTTGCCCGTCTCAAAAGGGCATTTGTCTCGGCCAAGGTGCTGCGACACCCAGATCCAGAGTGTCCTTTTGTGGTGGAGGTGGATGCCTCTGAGATGGGTATTGGGGCAGTGCTCTCTCAGATGGGAGTGTCTGATAATCGCCTTCATCCCTGTGCTTACTTTTCCCGTAAATTTTCGCCTGCCGAGATGAATTATGACGTGGGTAACCAGGAATTGTTGGCTATTAAGGATGCACTCGAGGAGTGGAGACACTGGCTTGAGGGGGCTAAGTTTGTGGTCTCAATTCTCACCGACCATAAGAATCTGGCATATTTAGAGTCAGCGAAGCGTCTCAATGACAGGCAGGCACGATGGGCTTTGTTTTTTGCTCGCTTTAATTTTTTGTTAACATATCGCTCTGGGTCAAAAAACATCAAGGCTGATGCGCTCTCGCTGAGTTTTGCTCCAATCCAGGAGACCACCGAGGAGCCGTTGCCCATTGTGTCCCCATCATGTATTAAAGTGGGCATTACTCAGGACCTCTTTTCATTAGTCCTTAGAGCACAGGAGCAGGCTCCTCCAGAACTTCCGGTAGGTCTTTTGTTTGTGCCTCCTAGGTTAAGACAGCGAGTGTTCCTGGAATTCCATGCCAAGAAGTCGGCAGGTCACCCGGGAATTGCCAGAACTCGGGAGTTGCTATCTAGGGCGGTGTGGTGGCCCTCGGTGGCTAAGGATGTGGATCAGTGGGTTCGGGCATGTGACATCTGTGCCCGAAATAAGACTCCTAGAGGGGTTCCTGTTGGCCCATTACATCCACTCTCTATTCCATCTAAGCCATGGACCCACATTTCAATGGATTTTGTGGTGGACTTGCCCAAATCCTCGGGGATGACAGCCATCTGGGTTGTCGGTGACAGGTTTTCGAAGATGGCGCACTTCG
Organism: Pseudophryne corroboree; assembly: GCF_028390025.1. Taxonomy (NCBI): domain Eukaryota; kingdom Metazoa; phylum Chordata; class Amphibia; order Anura; family Myobatrachidae; genus Pseudophryne; species Pseudophryne corroboree. The sequence goes on along the minus strand of NC_086447.1, from coordinate 35,303,624 downwards.
TTCCACTGGTTGGGCTGCCATCGGCCAGACGCCTGTCTGAATTATTTATGCTGCATCTTGTGCGTCTCCACGGGTTGCCACTTGATGTGGTCTCTGACCGCGGATCCCAGTTTGTGGCCAAATTCTGGAGGGCATTTTGTTCTGATCTCCAGATTTCTGTCAGCTTGTCGTCAGGCTACCATCTGCAGTCTAATGGGCAGACTGAAAGGGTGAACCAGTCCTTGGAGCAGTTCCTCAGGTGTTATGTCTCCAAGTGTCAGACTGACTGGGTTGCTCATCTGTCCATGGCGGAGTTTGCCTATAACAACGCGGCTTACTCTGCTACAGGGATCTCTCCCTTCCTTTGTGTGTATGGGCATCAACCTAAGGCCAATTCTTTTGACCCCCTGGACTCCACACCTGGTGGTTCCTCTGTGGTTTCTGTCCTTAGAGGTATTTGGAAGAAAGTGAAGAAAGCCCTTGTGTCTGTGTCGTTAGTGACCAAAAGGGTTTTTGATAAGCGGAAAAGACCCTGCAGCTTCAAATTAGGAGACTTCGTCTGGTTGTCTACCAAGAATTTGAAGTTGAGACAGCCATCTCATAAGTTAGGCCCCCGGTTCATCGGCCCTTATAAGATCACCAGGGTTATCAATCCGGTGGCATTTCAGTTAGATCTGCCCCGTTTTTTGGGTATCAATAAAACATTTCATTGTTCCCTTTTAAAACGGGCGATTAGTAATCCTTCTTCCAGTGGAAGACCTTCTCCTCTTCTGATACGTGGCCAGAGGGAGTTTGTTGTTGAAAGGATTCTTGACTCCAAGATGGTTCGGGGTCGGCTTTCATTTTTGGTGCACTGGAAGGGGTATGGCCCGAAGGGACGGTCGTGGGTGCGCAGTTGTGATCTTCATGCCCCCAGACTGATACGCTTTTTCTTCTCGCAGTTCCCCGATAAACCCGGTGGTAGGGGTTCTTTGACCCCTCGTCAGAGGGGGGGGTAATGTTAGGGTCTCCTGCCCTGTGCTGCCACGTCGTCATGGCAACCGGGAGACAAGTGCTAGCGGAGTAACCTGAGCGCAGTTAATACACCCGTTCGGGTCTTTTGCTGTGCAGTGGTTACAGGCTCTGTGCACGGCAAGGGATCCGGTGCTGGTTTTTGTGCTCACAGTCTGTGAGATCTGAGTGGGGCCTGGACAGCACCTGCTTTATAAACCATCTTCTCAGGTTAAGCAGATGCTGCTGAATCTTTGTTGGTTAGTTAGTTCCTGAAAGTTAGCCAGTACTGTGTAGCTTTGTATTTGTTGTTGCTTACAGCAAATAGGCCTGGGGATTTGGTACTACACTCTGCCAATCCAGACCTAGGAGTAAGACTGGAGTCAGTCATTTAACTTGCTGAGGTTCTTTTGCTACTCTGTGAACTTAGCAAGTTTGCGGCTGTATTCTCAGACTTGCCTGCCTAAATCCTTTCTCACTGTGCAAGGTGTTCAGGTGTCAGTTTAGTGGCAGTAAACTGAACCTGTGCACTGCAAGTGAGGATTAGGATTGTGGAGATTCTCCTTGGGTCTATCATTCCATCTCTGACCAAGGAGTTTACTGCCACACCCGTTGGTAACCCTTTAGGGTTTTGCTGTTGCCCTTAGCAACAGCATTTCGGGTTTTCTACGTATTAAAACATAACATCTTGCTTTTCCATCTGAGCATTCCTAATACTAGGGAGACACCCAGTTTCTTAGCTTCTGGGCTTCTCTGTTCACTTTGTGTTTATTTTGTTACCCTATCACCTTCTGTGTACGTACTGTCATATTCCCCAGTCTGTCTGTGAGTTCATTTGTTTTGCATCCCTATCCGTTCAGACACCAGTACATTCCTGCAGGCACTGGTGTGCATAACAGTTCAGACACCAGTACATTCCTGCAGGCACTGGTGTGCATAACAGTTCAGACACCAGTACATTCCTGCAGGCACTGGTGTGCATAACAGTAGATGATCTGCTGCTGTTTTCTGATTCACTCGAATCATCCTTGAGAGACACGAAACAGCTTCTGTTTCATCTTTCTGATACAGGACACAAGGTTTCAAAGGACATGTTGCAATTATGCCAAACCAAGGTAAAATATTTGGGGCATTGTTTGACACAATGACTGAGACACCTCACTACTGATAGAGTACAGGCAATTCACGACATGACTCTGCCACAGACTCAGTAACAGATTCACACGTTCCTAGGAATGTGTGGGTACTGTCGTAACTGGATCCCAGGATTTTCCATACTGGCCTTGCCTTTGCAGGAGATGGTCTCATCAAACAAACCAGATAGGATCTCGCACACAGATGAGTCTGAACTGGCGTTTGAAGACTCAAGCATTGCCTAACGCAGGCACCAGCATTAGGTATGCCAGATTATGGAAAACCCTTTGAACTGTATGGTACAGAAAATGCTGGATGTGCGGCAAGTGTCTTAACCCAGAAGCACGGTGATGCCAGCAGGCCGGTAGCCTACTACAGCGCTCAGCTAGACACGGTAGCGCGATCCCTCCCCACATGCTTGCGAAGTGTTGCAGCGATAGCATTGCTAGTGAGTAAAAGCGAAGATGTAGTGCTAGGACACAGTCTCACAATTCATACACCTCATGCAGTGTCAGCCTTACTAAATTCGGCCCAAACCAGACACGTTTCATCAGCAAGGTTTATAAGGTGGGAATTGGCATTAATGGCCCCTGTAAACATCACAATAAGGAAGTGCAGCGCACTAAATCCTGCAACATATCTTCCAGGTGTGCCTGGACAGGCACAAAGGGTGGAGGATGAGAGTGATGGTGAAGGAGGATTTAGTACAGACACTGACTCACATGATTGTATGGAATATTTGACCCAAAATTTCACGGCAAGGCCTGACATCAGTGATAATCCACTAGAAGGTGTAGATTTTACTTTCTACACTGACGGTAGTTGTCACAGACAGACAGACTCGGGAGACTTGTGTACTGGATACGCAGTCGTAGATGACAAAGGTACCATAGAAGCGGAATCCCTGGGCCCACCTAACTCAGCACAAGTTGCTGAGCTGGTTGCCCTAACAAGAGCGTGTCAATTGGCTAAAGGTAAGTCAGCCAATATTTACACAGAGTCTAGGTATGCCTTTGGAGTATTTCATGATTTCGGGGCCCTATGGCGCCTTAGAAGTTTCATGACGGCAGCTGGCACACCCCAGGCACATGCAACTCACATCAAAAGACTTTTAGCAGCAATACATGAACCCGACAAAGTGGCCATTATCAAGTGTAAAGCCCACACATACAGCCAAGACCCAGTGTCACTTGGTAACAGCCGAGCAGACGAAGCTGCTAAATCAGCAGCCAGCACCCCCATGCAGACAGACACCACACAACTGATGGTATTTAATACTGTAAACACACAGAAATTGTATGAAATGCAAAATTTGTGTTCACCACAAGAAAAGGCAGTTTGGAGGTCAAAAGGATATGGCCAGGAGTCCTCAAGACTCTGGACAGATGGACAGGGTAAGCCAGTGGCACCCAGAGCATACCTTCCAAGTCTAGCGGAAGCGGCACATGGGTTGACTCATCTAGGCAAAGAAGGAATGTGCAAGTTGGTAAGAGCCTATTGGTGCACGCCAGGATTTTCTTCCCATGCGGGTAAACGAGCGATGACATGTCTCACCTGCTTGAGGAAGAATATCGGAAAGGCAATACCAACAGAGCCATCCCATATCCCTCCTACAGATGGTCCTTTTCAGGTAATACAAATCGATTTCATCCAATTGCCACCTTGTAGAAATTTAAAGTATGTATTGGTTTGTATTGATGTATTTTCAAATTGGGTTGAAGCTTTCCCCGCTGCCACAAATACCGCTACGTTTACTGCAAAGAAAATTGTGCAGGAATTTGTGTGTAGGTACGGTATTCCTAGAATAATTGAAAGCGATAGGGGTACCCATTTTACAGGTGAAGTCTTTCAGGTAATGTGTAAATTAATGGGAATTAATAGTAAGCTGCATACTCCGTATCGCCCCCAGAAAAGTGCGAAAGTGGAAAGAGTAAACAGCACTATTAAGAACAAATTGAGCAAAGTGATGGCTGACACAGGATTGTTGTGGCCGGAAGCTTTGCCACTTGTATTGTACAGCATCAGAACCACTCCCAGGTCCCCTCTTAATCTGTCTCCCTTTGAAATTCTTTTTGGTCGACAACCCCATGTTATGATTAACCCCAGGATGATTTGAAATGTAACAATGAAGTAACTGTAAAGTATCTGGTTAAGATGAGTAAGCAGTTAAGGAATCAAAATGACAACCTAAAGCTAGTGATTCCTGATCTGCTTGACAGTAATTGTCATGACATTGAACCTGGGGATTATGTAATGATTCGAAACTTTCTACGCTCAGGTTGCCATATTGACAGATGGGAAGGACCATATCAAGTTTTATTGACCAGCACGACAGCATTAATGGTTGCAGAGAGAGAGACTTGGGTCCATTCGTCTCACTGTAAGAAGGTCGCTGACCCAGAGAGGTCCCGTGACAAAGAACAGACGGTAGAGGAAATTGTATCATTAGAGTGTCTGTTCCAGGAAGGTTGAGACGGCACATGAGCACTGAAAACAATTTGTTATTTTCTCCAGTTCCCATCTCCCTCCTTTTCTTCCCCCTTCTCATTCTTCTCCTTTCCCTCCTCTAAGATGGACTTGCCCCAAGAGACTGTGTTCCAGATTTTCCTGTTGACCCTGTTGTTGACCAGAGCATTCTGTTTCGGTGTGAGTACCAGAGAGGCCAAAGAAGGATCTGGAATGGGTTCTGATGATCAGGATGGAGGCGTAGAATTCCAAGAGCAACACAATCACCAAGCAAAGGCGAGTATCAGAAAACGATCTGATGGCCATGTTATTAATAGACATTGTGAAGGATTGTTAGCTGAAGAGAATTGCATCTGTAGGAATTGTAAAAATATAGTTGAGGATGATTGCATCAAGAAATGTCAGTCCAGTTTTAATATCAACATGGACCAGCATCCATTGAGTGACTATCACTCATTAGTAGGTAAAGTGTTAAATTAGACAAACTGTTGGGTGTGCTCACAAGTACCTCAGGGTCATAGAAAGTCAGGACTAGTGCCATATCCTTTAATGATAGATGAGGTACTCGAGTTAAGGGGTAGGAGACCGGTGGACAAGAGATTTAATATTTCTAGTCCTCCTAGTTTGAAGCTCCATCAATACCATGTAGATGGGTCCCTAACATGTTTTAACATTTCCAATCCCCGAAAGCCGGGAAATTGGGAAGTGTCATGGAACAACCAAACCATGACATTCTCACACAGAGCCGATAGAATGCCCATAGATTCAGAACTTATACGCCAGATAGCCGACAGTGTAAAATATTTCCGGTATAGGTACACTCTAGGAAGTAGGATCATTCGAGTTGAAGAAGTATCACCAGGATACTGTGCACATGTCATACAGCCTGATACGTGTACTAGGCAAATGAGAGAGTTAGGAATAGGACTGTTTTCATGGAAGGTTTGTAATATGGTTATGTCATTTTCCATCCCATATGTCCTCCCCAATGATGCATATTTCATATGTGGGAGGAAGGCGTATAAGTGGCTTGCCCCAAACTCAGAGGGATTGTGTTACGTTGGAAAAGCACTGCCTGAAATAATGACCATTACCCATAACAAAATGAAAGACATTCACAGCAGTGCTCAAGCTCCTTACACTCACACTCATTACGAACACATTGTTAAAAGACACCTTGTAGATAGGACAGAGCATGCGGCCTCTGATATGATTCACGAATCCACCGGGATTCAATTCCCTCTCGCGATAGATATCACCCATACCACCAGAGGAGTTATAAATTATAGGTATATTAATGCGCTAGCGAACCTGATAGACAATATCACCGAAATGTATGATGACACCTTCAGGTATACTGGGAGGGAGCTACAAGCCTACAAAACAGAGCTGGTCCAGCATAGAATGGTTCTCAATTACCTCACCGCGGTAACAGGCGGGTATTGTGTCACCCTAGCAAATCAGTATGGCATGAAATGTTGTACATATATCACTAACAGTACAGAGGACCCAACAGAGGTTATAGATCGAAAAATGGACGATATATTGCAATTAAAGTGGGAGTTTCGAAGGAGGCACAATCTTACACTCGCTGCTGTGGGTAATGAATTGACTGGCTAGGTGTCATAGTTGAACCCACGGAATTGGTTTTCAGGTTTAGGCGAATGGGCTCAAGGCATTATCATGGATGTGGGAAAATTCCTCTTGTGCATTCTGGGAGTTATCATACTGATTGGCCTGGTATTCAGATGTGTTAGGAGTTTAACAAATTGCAAGCGTAGTACAAAGGTGATGAGTCTGGGGAGTGAGGGCATTGTAACAACAACTAATTTGATATATGACCCGTCAATCGAGACAATGTTGTGATAAAATATGATTCCACGGTCGGTTTCTTTCACCCGTTTCTCCTTTGATTTTTTTCCGAGGTACCAAGAGATCCACCTGGAAGAAGAATTTGATGACCATCTATACAAGACCACTGATGAACTGTTCCACCAAAACCTAATGAACTTTTAGTGACTTTAACCTTCTACGAAAACCCAACACTTTAGAGACTGTAATTTTTATGGACACTTGAAGAAGCTTTCGATTGTCAATAACCGCAAAGCTACAGTAAAGATACGACAATCCGGACAAGACATCAGACAAGACATCAACAAGACCCCAAACGGCGACTGCATACTAAATCTCACATAATCATATGACTGAATTTATAATGCTTGTTTCTTATCTTAATTTCTACAACCTTCAGGTAGTGACACACATAGTCGACAGGGAATATAGACACATGTATTAGCACTCACATACTCTCCCCTTTCATGTATCATCAACTAATGTGCACCCCATTTGTTGCAACCAAAAGCCGAAAAGAGCTCGGTAGAGTTTGACAGCCCATCCACTGACCCTTAATACGGGATAAGAAGGATTCAAATGTATACTTCGCAATACCTCGAAGCTTGATTTAGAACACGTACGGCCCGATGATACATGACCCCTCAGACATGTATTTCATACATACATGCTTTTACTATCTCACTAGGTCATACCTTTCTCACCTTCTCCTCTCCTCCCTCTACCCAATCATAATAAGGTATTCCATGATGACATATATTTTTCTGTTTGAATGTTTAGGAAGTGGCAGTTATTGGTGACTGCCAAAGGGTGCACTGTCAAAGTCGAAAAATATAGTAGTTCACAATGCCTTGTACTAACCCCAATGCACATGACCGCTGCTCGTGCATTCAGTCTGCCGTGCGTGCACATGTCCGCAAATTGTGTAAACTCGCTCCGCGATTACGCACGGTACATGCGTATTTATGGTAGAGTTTATGAGCTTGTAGCTGGCGACTCGTTTATAGCATTGTTAACCCATATAGCATGTTTTATAGGTAATAGTCCCCTTAATAATATCTGCAAGTATGTTTAGTGTAACTGGTTCATGGACATGGGGATTCCTCTTTGCATGATATGAAGGGTCAGGCAAAGGTTGAACGGTGATGTCTAGTATCCAACGGAAGAGTATTTTATTAGGAACATTCCGGTGTTGGTTAGGAAGAGATTAATCGCTCCTGCGTATAGTTATGTTTATAAGAAGTTTATGGACATTTACTGTACTTGCAATTCATTATCCATACTGTAGATACCTCCCACCTGAGCAGTTTGAAATAGTTTGAAATAGTCACAGCCCACCTGTTCGAATCCACCTATGACCTTTTGTCATAATGCAGAGACCAATTCCGGTGTCCAATGAACAATGAGATTGTAGGGACCATTGTATTGTTACTGTATGTTGTGTATATAAGACCACCAGCCTGGGCCAGCTCACTCACTTCTCTCTACAAAGGTTTTTTCCCTGTGGTGACTGAGAGCTGGTTTCCAGATAGCGCCTGCGATTCATTCCCACGTGTGTAAGTTCTCTGTGGCCATTTTGTTATCCGTTTATGTTTGCAATTATTCTCTGTCTGTTTACTTGTGTTTGCGACTGTTCGCTATTGTTTATATTTCTGTTTAGTTATTCTATTTAGTTATTAATGTTAGGTGTGTAGTGTATAAGCTGTAACTGTTTCGTTTCCCTTTTACATACTAAAATCATCTAGTAAGGTGTTGGAACCTCACTGAGTGTCGTGTGTTCCACCATTTATTGCTAAAGGTCTCTGAGCATCTCAATCGCTCAAACAGGTTGCTTAATCACAAGGTTTAGTGTTACTTTATTGCAGTATCTTGATATTAAGGTTTACAGTATAAACATACTCTGTGTTTAAGATTTAAAAGGTTATTGACTGTGTGTATGCTCGCTGTGTGTAGTCCATACACCCAGCGCAGTGTGTGTACATAACTTGTGTACCACGTGCGAAGTCTTTGTGCGCAAATAGCACACAAAGTGCGCAGCACGTGCACGTGGTTTAGCGGCCATTACGGCTACACGGTATTAGGACATAGCTTAGGTTAAAAGGTAAATAATTGACTTTATCACTCTTGATCTGCTGCTGGAACCTCTAGGGCTGGCAACGGATGGAACTCTGGCACACGAGGATGAAAACCAAAGTTAGTATAAAACGGCGTAGATTCTGAAGACGAATGAAAGAGATTATTATGAGCAAATTCTGCTAATGGAAGGTAGTCAACCCAATTATCCTGTGAGAACGATATGTATAGCCGGAGAATGGTTTCAAGATCTTGATTTACTCTCTCAGTTTGTCCATCTAATGTTTAAAGATGAACAAAGCGACCTCCAAAACTTGGCTACAAACTGTGTTCCCCGATCAGAGTTGATCTCTTGAGGAGGGCCATGCCACTTGAAGATCTCAGAAATGAACAATCTGGCTAGTGAAGGGGCTGATGGTAATTCAATTAATGGAATGAAATGCGCCATTTTCGAAAATCGATCCACTATCACCCAAATGGTATTCCGCCCTTTTGATGGAGGTAAATCGGTCATGAAATCCATTGAGATATGAGTCCACGGTTGTTTGGGTATAGATAATGGATGTAACAAACCTGGCGGAGAACCCCTTGAACTCTTATGTTGGGCACATTTAGGACATGCTGCTATAAACTCTTGAACATCGGCTTTAAGACGTGGCCACCAGTAAGACTGTTGAATAAATTTGAGAGTCTTTAGAACCCCAGGATGACCCATGAAGGATGAAGAGTGAGCCCAAGTAAGCAGTCGTTTTCGAAGATTTGTGGTGACAAAGGTTTTGCCAGGCTGAGGAGCCGGGACCGGAGAAGTTTGAGTCATTAGAAAGGATGTAGGACTCACAATGGCTTGATTCATGGCAGCATCATTTAATTCAGAAGAATTGAAGGACCGAGAAAGGGCATCTGCCTTTTTACTCTGAGACCCTGGACGATAGGTGAGCTTAAAATTAAATCATGTGAAGAAAAGAGCCCATCGAGCTTGTTTTGGATTCAAACACTGAGCCGACTGCAGATATAGAAGATTCTTATGATCAGTATATACTGTAATGGGGTGTTGTGCTCCCTCTAGAAGGTATCTCCGCTCCTCGAATGCCAAGTTGATGGCAAGTAATTCCTGCTCCCCAATTGCATAATTACGTTCGGCCGGTAGGATCTTAAGGGAAACATATCCGCAGGGATGGACTTTTTTTATCTTCAAAGACTTGTGACAACACAGCTCCCACTGCTTCCGTAGATGCGTCCACCTCCAGTAGGAAGGGACAGTTCAAATCTGGTTGTCGAAGAATGGGGGCTGACACAAAGGCTTGTTTTAAATCAGAGAAGGCTTTGATTGCTTCAGAAGACCAGTTCATAGGATTTGCTCCCTTGCGAGTCAGGGCTGTGATGGGAGCGGCCAACGTAGAGTAATTCTTAATGAATCTCCTTTAAAAATTAGCAAAGCCAAGGAATCGCTGAATCCCCTTGAGAGTCGTAGGAGTGGACCAGTCTCAGATAGCTTGTACCTTTACAGGATTCATACATAGCTCTGATCCGAAAATTATGTAACCAAGGAACGGTATAGAAGATACTTCAAAAGTACACTTCTCCAACTTACAATATAGTCAATTTTTGCTCAGACGTGTCAGTACCTCTTTAACTTGGTGACGGTGAGGCTTCAGATCCTTGGAGAATATTAAGATATCATCCAAGTACACTACTAAACACTTGTAGAGAAGGTCACGAAAAATTTAATTCACATAGCTTTGGAAAACTGCAGGCACATTACAAAGACCAAAAGGCATTACAAGGTATTCGTAATGCCCATCCCGGGTATTAAACGCAGTCTTCCATTTGTCCCCTGCATGGATGCAGATTAAATTTTAGGCCCCACGAAGATCTAATTTCGTAAACACAGTAGCTCCCTTTACCCGGTCAAATAATTCTGGAATTAATGGTAATGGGTACTTGTTTTTCACAGTGATCTCATTAAGTCCACGGTAATCTATGCATGGTCGTAACCCACCATCTTTCTTCTTAACGAAGAAGAATCCAGGTCCTGCAGGTGAATAAGATGGTCTGATAAATCCTTTGGTTAAATTCTCTTGTATATAATCAGGCATAGCTTGAGTCTCTGGGATGGACAGCGGATAAATTTGCCCCCTAGGAGGTGTTTTGCCCGGCACCAAAACAATTGGGTAGTCCCATTCATGATGAGGGGGTAAGGAGTCTGCCGCTTGTTTACTGAAGACATCCACAAAAGATTGATAGACTGAGGGTAACTCGGGAAGACTAACTGACCGGAGGGGTATAATTGAAGCTAAACAGTCCTTGGTACAGGATTCACCCCACGAAAGAATTTCCATGGTTTGCCAATTAAATTGTGGATTATGTTTCTGTAGCCAAGGTAATCCTAGTATCACATCATGAGAGGCTTTGGGAATCACGAAGAAGGAAATATATTCGGAATGGAGCACACCTACTTTCATCTTGAGACATACGGTTCGATGAGTAATTATGCCGTCTGGAATTCGACTTCCATCCACTGCTGTAACAGCAACTGCTGCTCCCAGAGGCATGGTTTGAACTTTAGATCATATGACAAAGGCTGAGGTGATGAAGTTCTCGGCTGCACCGGAATCTAGGAGAGATGAAACTTTAACTGTAGAACTTGGAACTTCTAAATGAATAGGCAAAGTCGGCTCTTTCCCAGAACGTGATTCCAAAGTAACTCCTAGCTTAACCTCTCTTGAATAAGCTAGGAGCGAGAGTTTCCCGGACGGAGTTTGCAAGACTTAACTAAATGTTCGGGGGACCCGCAGTACATGCAGAGGTTACCCTGTCGACGACTAATTCGTTCCACCTCTGTGAGGCGAGACCGCCCGATCAGCATAGGTTCTTCTGTTGTTACAGGAGACTGAGATGAAGAATCTTCTCAAGGTCTAGGATGATAGCGCGGACTAGGTCGCTCTGCCTTGGATTTCTCTAAACATCACTCTCTGTAGCGTAGATTGAGTTTATTACAGATAGAAATCAATTCATCCAGCTTGGTTGGCACATCCCGAATGGTTAAATTATCCTTGATTTTTTCTGAAAGTCCATTCCAAAACGCTGTGACCAGGGCCTCCTCTTTCCAGTTTAACTCTGAAGACAACGTGCGAAACTGAATAATATATTGACTGACAGGACGTAAACCATGATGTAGACAGAGAATCTCCAAAGATGCTGAGGTGGTTCTGCCTGGTTCATCGAAGATTTTCCGGAAGGATGAGACAAACTCTTTGTAATTAGAGAGAATAGGATCTCCCCTCTCCCAGAGTGGCGACGCCCACTCCAAGGCCTGACCAGACAGGAGGGCAATATTATATGCAACCTTAGAACGGACTGATGGAAAACTAGCGGACAACAATTCAAACTGGATCTCGCATTGGTTCAGAAATCCTCAGCAAAGCTTTGGGGTTCCGTCAAACTTACTTGGAGAGGGTAACTGTAAACGGGACATAGGCAACGTCACAGGAGAAACCGTTGTGGTAGCCGAAACGACCAGAGTTGGAACTTGGACTTGAGATGTCTTTATAGCCGTATGAAGAACCTCCAAACGATCTGCCATAGTTTGCATAAACTGAACTATTTGTGTATGTATAGACTCCTGATTTTCCAGATGGGAAAGGATGTTTGTGGTAGCACCGCCTCCTCGAATTGGTCACCCGACAGATCCATGTGGCCAGTGCTTACTGTCAGGGCTGAGTGTTTTTATAAATCCGTTAACCCTGGACCAACCAAAGGTGTAGGTGCTGGGGTATGATGAAAGCAGGGAGGACGAAGAAAGTTCAGTTTCATATATTTATTAAAGGCAACAATTCCACTAAGGAGTTAAATGACAAATTATTAATCACAATATATAAAATGACGTATTGCATAGAGTGGTAGAATGATAAGCAGGAACAGTCTTAAAGATGCATTGAGAAATGTTCACAGAACTGAGTTTTAAACAGGCTTGTGAATGAATGATGAATTGTCCGAAAGAAACAATATTTGATATCAGACTGTAAAGAGTGTTTAACTGGATAATGCAGACATAAATGAGTAACTGTAGAAACTTGTACTGAAGTTTAGAGCTTAAACTGAGAGGCTGTGAAGAATTGTCCTTGATTGCAGCAACAAAGAAAATACAATACTGAAATGGGTTACTTGCGAGTTCTGAAGATAACACAGCACTGTGAAACTGCAGCAGACAACAGTGGTGATGAATGGGTTAAGTTTAGATCAGAACAAATGAACAGCTGATTTTAGAAGAATCCTCCAAAGGCTGTGTGATTGAAGCAGGCAGACAGGGTAATCTCTCACAAGACTCTGGGAATCCACTTGTTTTCCACTGGGAGAGTGATTGACTGACAGCACAGCAGGGAGCTGGTGGATCTTTAGCAGTGAAGGCTGTAGGCAGACATCTGGGAGCGGAGGCGATATCTGGACCACGGGAATCACACGGGAATACACGGAGAGAGCACAAAGCTAGGGCATAGAGTAGATACAACAAAGCACTGGCTCAGAGTAACATAATCCCAGCCTACTTAAAGGCAGCACAAGCACGGGATTGGCTAACACTTACCCACAGGTGTTTCACAAGTGCTTTGTAGTGCTCATTTGGTCTCCAACATGGCCGCCTCCTATACTGCAGACACACAGCGATGCCTTTGGCCATTTGGTCCCCGCACTCCCAGCTCCCAGAACCTGCATCACCTGTGCCACTTACCACGCTGTGTCCCCACACGGCCACACAGCACTGGCAACGGATGGACCCCAGAACCCGCAGAGGTGAGAGATCGGTTCGTGACACACTGTAATTGCTCTCCAGTCTCCCTCTGTACAGGAGCCTGGTCGGTGTTTCTCTGCCCCCTTATGGCACATATATAGCCCCACCCCTTTCATCCTGTGCAGCTCCGCACCCTCTTTGGATCTGCAGTGCACACAGCCGCTGCCACACAGGTGAGGGGAGAGGAGAGGAGGCTTTTCATGCTGCCGGCACCACTGCCTGTCATACAGTGACAGGCACAGCAGCTGGCAGCAGCAGCAGGGGGGACAGGACGGCGCATCAGCATGGAAGGGATGCAGAGCAGGAGGAGCGCCTCTTCATCCTAGTGCCCCCCTCCACTGCATCCCTTCGCTGAGCGAGTAGCGCCGGACTTGTTTAAACCAATACTCTTTATACAGTATATTAACTCTAATAATATTGTTAACGATTATTGGTAAGGTACCACAACGTTTCTGCTGTGCCGTACGAAGAATGTGCAAAGTAACATTCTTACATGATGTATCATACTTTGACACACCTCAATCAGACACGTAGTAAGTGTTAATTTCATATACATTTCTGGACTGAGGTCTTTGGCTCTTCAAAAAGGCTGATTTCTTGGAGTCTTTATTTGGCTTCCTAACTTTGTTTCCTTACTTCAATAAAAAGGTGAGAATGTTGTTTTTCTCAACCACAATTATCAATCAAATTTTAGTCGGTTTTATGTAAATGGAAAATGGTCATTGCTGAAACAATTCTTCACAGAACAGTTTTGTCTAATGCTGGGTACACACTGGCCGATATACTGTATCAACTGTTCTATTGAATGACCAATTTATCGCTGGCCCGTCGTCCAGTGTGTATCAACGATAAGTCTGTGAACGTCGTCTTTCACAGACATATCATGTCGGCCCTGCAGCACACATGATGACCCCTGTATATACAGATATATTGGTGCATTGTTGTGTGTGTACGGGTGGTAAGCCGACCGAACATACACATGTTGCAGCAGCCGCCAGTGATTGACGGCTGAACTGGGTGTGTGCATGTAAATGACTGCCCAGTCCATCATGACGTATAGGGCAGTGTGTATTCACAAAACACCGCGCGATCCGGCTATTGATAGATCTGTAGATCAATTGATTTAAAATATATCTGCCAGTGTGTACCCAGCTTAACACATTAGCTTAGGGCGGGATACATATGATATCTCGGCAGATGGGTTGCCGGCTGTCACTATACTGCAGCATCCTATCTTCCGGAATCCTGGCAACGAAGCAGCGAGTACCCACTCGGTCTCGCTGTGCTCACCACATGTTCTATTCCCACTCGGTTGGTGGTGAGGACCCACCAACCAAGTGCGAATACCGGGCAGGTGTCGGGTTTCCATTTGTCAGTAAAATGCCGGTTGATGTGATTCCAGCATCAATCTCCTGAGTGCTGGGATCCCGACAGCTGGTAAATTGACAGCATCCCCTTAGGGCATAGGCATTAACAGTAACACATTTTCACAATATAACCTTTGTCTATTTTCTGTTGTATTATCAATTAACCTATGACCCTAATACATTAATTTACTGCACCTTATACAATTATTCCCTATATTAACCTGCTTTTATAGACAAGTCTAAACCTTCTGCTCTATCAAACTTAACATAAGTAAATATTCTTCTCAGATATTATAAAAATGCTTTTGAGTCCAGCACAGTTCTCCCTTGTGATAGTAAATAGGACAGGCCATTGTTGGTGCACTTATGTTACTTAAAGGGCCAGAAATTTTGCTATGGTCTAAAATCTTTATGAGATGTTTTCTCCTCCATAAATGTTGCTGTATCTTTGAAACTGTTACCCTGTTACCTATGCTGGCTTAAAAAGTCCCTAGTCAGGTAAGTCTTCCTGAAGAACTGCTATGACTTCAAGGGCTATTGGGTCCTTAGGAGGTTTAAAACAAGTCTTTGTAAACTTTCCCTGCCCCTGTATCCTGAGTTACCTGTAGTTATATTTGTATTTAGAATAGTGTTAACTGTATAGATATAAGTACATCAGTATTTTTGCTTTCTACTGTTTAACAAACTTTATAGTGACTCGGCAGCTAGGCTTACAGTCTATTCTAGTTATCTCTTAGTAGATAATGTAGTCCCTTCTAGCTAATTGCGCTAGAGTACAGTATGAGTTTAATGTTGAACCACTTTAAATAGATTCTCTCTCTTAGGCACAAATTTCTTTTTTATCTGATATATTTTTATTAAATACATTTTCCATTACAGATCATATAGGTCAATATAAATATATATATAAAGACAATGGCCCTCATTATGAGTTGTTTGCTCACTAGCTGCTTTTAGCAACATTGCAAACGCTAGGCCACCGCCCTCTGGGAGTGTATCTTAGCTTAGCAGAATAGTGAACGAAAGTTAGCAGAACTGCTACTAAATAATTTGCTGCAGTTTCTTAGTAGCTCCAGACCTACTCCATTTAGTTCCTGGTTTGATGTCACAAACACGCCCTGCCACTCCCCCGTTTCTCCAGCCACTCCTGCATTTTTACCTGGCACGCCTGCGTTTTTTAGCACACTCCCTGAAAATGGGCAGTTTCCGCTCAGAAACACCCATTTCCTGTCAATCACACTACGATCACTCGAGCAACGAAAAAACGTCGCTCGAGCTTGTGTGAATCTATAAAGATTTGTGTGAAAGTACTTTGTGCATGCGTGCTGCATACCATGCGGCTTTTTGCCGTTTTTTACTTAATCGCTGCACTGCGAAAATGTCACATTAACAGTAGATCTGTAATCATAAATAAAAACAAAAAACAAAGAAAGCACAATAGAACATAATAGAAATAGAAAAAGAAAAAAGGGAGAAGTGATGCCGAATACAAACTCAAGAGACAATCAGTGAATAAGTGTATAGTCAAAAATCATAGGCTAAACAGCATACTTTTAATTAGAAGAAGTAGAGGTGTGCACATTTTAATATATCTATGGGATGGAATAATAGAAGCCACGTCCACAACCTTATTGATCCTCAAAAATAAAAGACAAAATTGAAAAAAGGAAAAAACAGAAGGAGAAGCTAATCATGTCCTTTCAAGTCAAAATTTTCCGTGAAGCTATATAGGAGGTGTAATAATTAGACCAGGATAACCATTTATTCAAAGGAGATGTTTGAACTAAAGAGTATTTAAAGCCTATAGTTTCCATTTCAAAATTGCGATGGATAGAAGCTATAATTTTGGACAATTGTTACTGATCTATTCTTTTCCAGTATTGCGCTATAGCAGCTCTAGTAGCTATAAGTACTGTATGTGGCCTATAATATATGTATGATCATTGGAAACAGAGAGAGGGAAATAATGTAAGAATATGATCTCAGGGAGAGGGGGTAGTAACACATTTGTGACCTGCTTAATAAGATCGAAAACCTCTGTCCACAGTAGTTAATAATAGGGCATAGCCCTATTATATGGATTAGTGTTCCCTCCAACCCACACTGTCTCCAGCAAAATTTAGAAGACTCAGGCCAGATTCTGTGAAGTTTATCTGGTGTGGTATAGACCATGTATTAACAAACATAATTTCTGAATGATTTATGTATCTTGTCAAATACTGTGACAGAGACAACATTCTAGAGGCCTTACTGGATAGTATGTATATTATGCATACACATAATATTCACAATATCAAAGGTGACCCCATATTCACCATTATAGTCTAAAAGCATAACAGAATCCATTTTGTTTCCATCTTTTATAGGAAAGTATATTCATATGAACTTTATACAGGCTAAAGTAACTTTAGCCTGCTTTCCAGTACAAAATAACAAGTTAGTCAGATGAAGAGCCACGTACACATATCTGAAAAGCTCATGGAATCCAGTTTAATTCCTAATATGGACACAAGGATGTGTTTGTGAATATTTCTTGTTTGTTCTTACTATTTGTCCTAATATGGGTATAACATTGTACTCCAGATGCATGAGATCTGCTGGGAGTGTGATGAGAAGTGGGTGTAACCAAATATTGTAAAAATCAGTGTATTGTGTTTTTTTGTGGTTGATTCATTTTGACCCAGGCTGAGAGATGTTCCTTCTCAACCTGTGTACGGGCGTGGTCTTTAAAATAAATATTCACTTGCTTTTCTAAATCTGACTTCAATTCAGTCTTTTACTTAACATCAACTCAAACAGCAACAAAATGGTTAAAGTAGTATTAGTCAATTTGGGGGCTCTGTCCTATGGACCTACATATCTCAATCTCTTCATCAAATTCTCAAAGGAGTGTGCCAGTCAGTCAGCAGCTGAGGATGGAAAGAATATCCCAAGATCATTACAGCACTGGTAAGTATAGAATATCATAGTATGTGCTATATGCCAGTATATGCTGTTTCTATACCTGCCGTCTGTCTGTGTGATTTAATTTTTATAATATGAGAATTAGGAGTGAAGAGATTGACTAAGCTAGGAAAATAACTCGGGGACCTGACCTTGTTGTGTTTGTTGTTGCATGTAAATTGCTGCCAAAGTTAATCCAAAGTTTGTAAAAGTGAAAAAAATATATATATATATATATAAACCTTATGTACAAATGTGTGAGTGAATGATTTGAGCCCATTAAGGAAATGAGCTTGTTTGTATTTCAATCTGAACTCATAGTATCACATTCTGTTAACACTATGAGTAAAGATGAGTTGTCGTGCCATAAATAAAGTGAAAAACACATAAATCTCATCCCTAGTGAATAGCAACATACATGTTAGTATAAATAGGGTGATCACCCGAGGTTATATTTGATTATAATTTGATCTGTGGATTAGTGTCCCGATTAGTGTCCCAAATATATCCTGAGTCTGTTTGCTACCATTGTAGTGCACTAAGAGACAAGCATCTTTTAACTTGGTGTATTGCCAATAGGGGTGGAGTCTACTGTCAGTTTCAATAACATACGTGTTGCGTGGGTGAAAAATTGCAGGGATTGCGAATTTTTCCGCGTATGGAAAGGCAAGGAGGATTAACCCTAAGGGTGCAAATTATGTTATGGAAAAATGTTCCATATTGCACTGATTTTGTAAAGTACTATGACCAAGGGGTACAGTCTACAGAAAATGTGAGAAAAACAAAAGTATTTATATGAAGATGAAATGTTGTACATCGGGCTGGAAAAAGTGGAGGTTAGGAAATATGAAAAAGAATATAAAATTATGGTACCAAATGACCCGCTCTGCGCTTGCAAAACTGTATGTCATTCTGTGTTTTATGGTGTCTTGTATGTCCGACATGAAAATTTTGTGTTTGTACTTTCAAAAGCACAATATCTGGTTCTTATATGTGATTGTCTGGCACGTTTACAAGTCTTGTGAATAATGATTATATATGTGGTGAACTGAGATAAAAATAGAGTTAAAGATTTGAGAATGTCCGTGTTTGAATGACTTTTGGTAAATCTGAAAGGTGTGTGATTAGAAATGTGTGTATACCTGATGTTACTATTAAACTATGAAGTGCAGTTTTCCATATGGTATTGTTTTAATACCTAGATATTCTTTAATTCAATATGTTATTAGAAGGTCTGCCAGAAAATTGTTATTGCTGGATCCGCGTGTTGTATTGCGATGTAAAGAAGAAAAAAAAAATGTTTTCCCCATTGTAAAATAATTAAAAAGTCTTCAGTCTCCAACGCTGTAAAAAGCCCAGATTCATGTATCCCTTCCTGCAGAAGGCTATGACGTAATGAAGACAAAAACATATTCATTGAGTATTAACTTTTTTTTCCATCTAATGAGATGGATCATAATAAGTATAAGCAATACTCTGGATATGTTTAGTGTTACGATATCCGACAAATGCTGTTGTAAGACAATGTGATTTTCATTGTCAGTAAGTAAGACAAAGGTAATTTTAAATGTTTGTCATACAAACGATCTACTGTATTTTAGTAAAGAACTAATTTAGTAAAGAACTAATGAGAACTAATTTAGTAAAATGATATCTTAAACTGATATCTTAAACAGATAGTCTGTAAAAAAGGTGTTGTTACAGTTTCCTGTAATCAGGAAAAATCCCAGCAGCATATACAGGCTAGAAATGTCAATGCAGCTGTCCGTCATATGGCGCACTACAGGCATCAGGAATGCTCTCTCTCCCTCTTGCGTGCATTCCTCCTCCCCCTCCCCTCAAAGCGTACAGAGCTAACAGATCAGTGTCTTTTGCAGCATCTGGCAGACAGCCCAGAAGACTATGCCCCATCGCTGCTGAGCATACTTCTCCCTCATCGTTGTGGGCTGTACGGTGGTGGGGGGGGTCAAGGCAGAGTGAGAGGCCGTGCTAGACTATAGGATGAGACTTGTGCCAGCATTCTTTCAGCCCATGTGGGGGGCATACCGGAGCCCACCATATGAATGCAAGTAGGCAATGATACTTATAATTGCCTTATTGTTACTGGTGCAGAATGTAGTGTACTAAAATATAAAAACTATTCCTAGGACAACCCAGACAGTTCATGCAATAGGGATTACTGGTAAAGTTACAACTCTTCCAGTGTCATCACATCAAAAGGTAACACTGGGTCTTATATCCACTTCACACGCTTTTGTTTTATCAGACCACTCACCTTCAAATTTACTTGGTAGGGACCTAATTTGTAAGTTACAGTGTAAAATATACTGTATCACGAATGAGGTATTTCTACAGATTCCAGAAAGAAGTAAAGAGTAGGGACAGGTTCAGTTGGATACATAGCATATATATTTCACTTACCCTGTGATTATAGGAATGCAGGTAAAAGGATATGCTTGCTGAAAGCCATAACAAAGAATAGGCATTGATACACAAGGATAGCTGCTAATTAGTGCTTAGCTTTCCTCCAGATTGCAAAGGTTCTTAGTGGGCTGCACAATATGCAGTGATGAACCAGGGTCAGGAGAAAGAATGTATAGAAAAGCTATACAGATAATGTGAGCAGATCTGGGATTTGATAAGTTTGTCTGAGTAAGTTTAGGTTCAGAGATTGTTTGTATGTGATAGGGCATTCTATAGAATGGATGCAGTCCAAGAAAAGTTTGTAGTTGCGCATGGGAGCAAGTAATGAGTGTGAATGAGAGACGTAGATCTTCTGAAGAGTGGACTGAGTGGACTGGCCAGTCTGAGAGATATTTTGAGATAAGCAAAGAAATGTATAGTATGTTGGTGTAGTATGATTACTAACCTTGTGTGTAAGTAATGGTAGAATACAGGCTAACCAATGAAAAAAATTGGATGTTGATGAAATAGATTACACTGTATTGGACTAGATTAAGCAAATGATTTATAGACAATCTTTCTTTGTACTTGCAAAATAACCTGCATTCTCTTGTACCTACAGATGGTTTACCCAGTATGTGGATGATCTACTGTGGTGCTATAAATTATTTGAAGTATCGGTGTTAGATATTAAACAGTTGTGTTTTCTTGCAGAACAGGACACAAGGTGTCGCAAGACAAAATTAAACGGTGTGCTGACATAGTTTACTACCTAGGTCATTGTTTGGCACTAGGCCAAAGACAGTTAAACCCTCAGAGGGGGGAGCTTCAGTACACATTTATTAAGAGAGATATGTATGACCAAATATTAAATCTCTAAATACAGTACATTTTTGTAAGTACTATATGCATGCATTCAAGTTCATAATATAATATATTACACTTCATCATGAATAACATTTGATGGATACACAGTCAGAGCCAAACCATCAACTTATGAATAAGCCAGAAGAAATATTATGTTTAAAACTGTGGTTAAGCAGTAGATTTTGTATCATGTGTGTGTGATGTGTACATTGTTACCTCTGATAGTACACAACTTTGATACAGCTGCATACTTTCCTTCCTCACCCCCAAAAGTGAGTAGTATAAGGAATATAATGTGGATGAGTAAGACAATTATATTACATTGCATTTTTAAATTGCATTTAAAAACTGACAGTAACAGGAGAATACTTTCTCTAGCATCTATAGGGGATACTGGGATGGTGAATTACAGTGCATTAACTGAAATTAGTATGTGAATTAGTGAATTAGTATTAGTAATAGTAAAGTTTTGCTGACAACTTTTGCTATGGGAAATGTCATGAATTATGCAAATCTAAGGGTAACTAGCATGAAATAGATTGCACAAGCTTTCTACGGTAGGATGAAGTTTAATGGAGAAATATACATTGTGTTCTGGCATTTGACCAAAAAAAAACAAATTATTTTGGGTTGATTAAAAACAACATTGTTTTAAATACAACATAGTTTAATGCTAAAAAGAAGCTATAGTATGTGTAACAGGTGTTAAGGGGTAAGGTAATGTGCAACAGAGTTTGCTGTGCTATGTGAGAAATGAATAATAAGGCCAGAGGTGTGGTCTATTGTTTCAAAGGCAGTAAAGTTTCCTTACTGATAGAAAGAGTTTGTAGGAGTTTAAAAAGAGACTATGGGGAATTTACAGGAATTGGTATGAAGACACGATTTACTCACTGTTATAGGGAATATTTTTTGTTAATATGAGTAATGTTGAGAAAAACAAAATTCATAATTTGACAGGGAAGGTTTAAAGAATTAAGTATTATTAGGCTACAAAGGAGACATGAATAGCAGAATTTGAATCATGGCATTGTCCAATCGTTGGTTCAATAGTAGTAGAATTACACCTGGACAAATCACTGAGTATGTTTCGGTTCCATTACAGATCGAATAGGATGGTCCTTGGCAAGTACCGCTGACTACTGATACAGCCGTTGCAAAGGCTGCAGAAGAAGGACATCTAGATCCATGAGCTCGCATTGGAATGAAAAGGTCAGAGACCAGAGCTTATTCAAATGAACCCTTCAATCGAGATGGAGATGAGCGTTGACAATTTGATAATAGACTATGTGCTTATAAGCTAATATCCTACAGAACTTTTAACATTTTTGAAAGTATACTGTATTAGGACTTGTTTTCTTTTTCTTTGAAGAGAGAGCGAGCAGACGTGTGGTGTAGGTATGAGTACTCATCCATTATTGTGGATGGGAATTATTTCAATAAGACCCTTCCTTCCTCTTTTCTAAGCAGGAAATCCAGAGAGATTCATGACCGGTATAAAGATGGTGTTGTGAGTATTATACTCCACTTGAAGAGAGATGTATAGATTGATGTATGGATAATTTAGGATATTATTCTGAGGAGTATCCAGTCCAGCAATACCATTAATTGTTGGAAAGATTTTGGGTACTGCTGCTAGATAAATATTATTACTAATTATTATTACATTTGTTAGATATGTATACAAAGACATCAGCATTGTATAGTAACAGGCCAAAGTTCTCTATGTAAGTTACATTTGATGTGATTACCAAAACTTTATAGAGTGGTGATAACAGTGAACCAGGTACAGGTGTATAGAAAGTCACAGCATCTCAAGATAGAACCACTAGTAATAATATTAGCTACACACATGGGGGTATATTTACTAAGGTCCCGATTTTGACCGTGATTGCGTTTTTTCTTCTAAGTGTCATCTCGGTCATTTACTAAACAGTAATCACGGCAGTGATGAGGGCATTCGTATTTTTTTCCTAGTCCAAGTGAAAAATTACGAATGAATACACCATCGGTCAAATTACGCCTGTTTAGATGTGAATCTCGGTCATTTACTAACCTTTTCTGTAGGTATTTGAATGATAATCCATTCAATATCCAACTCACGTTCAATATAAGTGTAGAAAGTATAGATTTTTTGGACGTTACTATATATACCAAGGAGGGTAATCTATATACAAAAACCTACACAAAGCCAACAGATTCCCAAACATACATCAATAGGAATAGCTGTCATCATAGGAATTGGCTTCAGTCAATACCGAATAGCCAATTCAAGAGAATTAGACGCAATTGTACGGAAGAAGCCACTTATAAACAACAAGCAGAGCAACTGGAGAAAAGGTTCCAAAGAAGTGGATATGAGGTGGAACATGTCAAAAAAATAAAAGAACAAACCATGGAACTAAACAGAGAAGAACTTTTGAAAGAGCAAGCGAAAAGTGAACAAAACAACTTTGAATACGCATTTATAACCAATTATAACATCCAACATAAAGCCATGGAAAAGGTTGTTAGAAAACATTGGAATATCTTGAAAAAAGACCCAATATTAATGGGAGTTCTACCAGACAAACCCGCATTTATCTACAAAAGAGCGCCGAACCTGAAAAACAACCTTGTTAGAAGCGACTTACCCACTCTAAAAAAAGAAGGGAGAATAAATACTAAAGGCTTCCACCGATGCGGGTCCTGTATAGGATGCAAAACCATTAAAACAGATAGTGGGAAAAAACTTGAAAAATTAGATATAAATGGACAGACACATCAAATATCCGACTTCATCACATGTAATGTGAAGAATGTGATCTACGCTGTAGAATGTTCCTGCCATATGTTTTACATCGGCAAGACATCCAGACCTTTGAAAATACGTATAGGTGAACATTTGAGAAACGTGAGAAAAGGGTTGGATACCCACGCCTTGTCGAACCACTTCAAGAAAATACATAATTGTGATGTAGGACATATCCTACGATTTGTAGGTATTAAACGGATAGAAGCCAGCCACCGTCAAAAAAATACGTCCAAAATATTAGCTAAGACAGAAATGCAATTAATTTACAAATATAATACATTAATACCAGGGGGTCTCAATTCAGACTTTGAGGTCAAATGGTTTCTGTGAATATTATTATTTTGTCCATTTTTACTGTCGTTATTATTTGAAATATTTCAACTGCACCTTATGGGGAATATATATATTTTCAGTTTGGAAGCCCCAATGAATGTTTAGATGCTAACTGTATTTCTTATCTTTATGATAAGATTTTATATTAAAACTCATTTTTTTAATTGGTAGGTTCACCATGGACTTTGAGATACACTATATACATTGGATGGATTTGAACTATGAACTTTAATTGTAAAAAAAAAAAAAAAAAAAAAAAAAAAATTTTTTCTGATAAATTTTTTCTGATCATAAACAATTTGTTACACATGGACAAAAGGAAAGAGATCAGAAGGAGTAACAATATGTTAGGATTGGGTTTCTTTAAGAAAAATGGTAGGAAAAGACAGAGGGCATGATTTTGCCCTAAGGTGTATGTAAAATCTTATAAAACGCCCCCCGCCACGTCCTACTATCTAATCAGTAATCATGCTACGGCATTTACATCTATTGATGTCACACTAAGGGCGGAAGTGACGTTCCGGGTGAAGAACGGGACTCATTGGAGGAAGTGACGTCCCGTCCCCAAGTGAAGAATGAGACTCAATGGAGGAAGTGACGTCCCGTCTGTAAAGAAAGCTCCGAAAACGGAAGTGACGCCTCGTCTATAGCAACAGGCCAGTGACGTCACCTAGCAACCGGACGAAGCCGCACCTAAGGAGCGATCAAGTGTATCGGATCTCGTGATTACCGATAAATAAAAAAACATCTAATGTTAAGTCCAACAGCAAGGACGAAATGTGGGGAAACTAGGTTTATAGAATATACATTCAGAAAGTTTGTTTGTGTCAGGAATGGTTATGGTTACGAAACAGGAAGTGGTAACCATAACAATAAAAGTAAACATATGGAGGCAGCCATGTCTTGCACAGGTTTTATAGTGACTTTCCAAATTGCTCTCAATCAGTGATATGATTGGTGCATTTGGAAATAAAAACACCTCGGTTTTTAAATTGAGCACATTAGCCTTGAGGAAGGACCCGGAGAGGTCTGAAACGCGTCGGCGCATCCAGAGTTATCTCTTTGACGGCTGTGTAAAGGAGTATTGCCGGAGAGTCCAGGACACCGCTTCCCGGGAGGTTGCCTGGTATTAAGATCACGCCTGTTTGAGGATATTCTTATCCTCAAACCATCCGGTAATTCTTCATTTTTACACATACAGTCTGGAGAATACCTTTTATGTTCTATGTGCTCTATTTTATGGGATCATTTTTACTTTGGTTTTTTGATGTTTCAAAAAGGAATTTCATACCTTTTTTTATATGAATAAAAAAATCGCATTACACTAGATTCTTTCTCCAATCTTTCTATTCACATATGCTGCTGTTTGGAGCCCCACTGTATAAGCTGGTCCACATAAGAGGAACATAAAGAAACCGATTTGTGCCTGAAAACCAAGCATACATAAGGGACGTATCAAACCTCGATATTTTTATTCTGTAAAGTGTTATTCGTTGTCATTTGGCGCCCCATATAGTATATATCAAAATTTTTACTGCATTCGTAATTGTATTTGCTGCCGCGAAAATGCTTTTGCGGCCGCGAAAAATTACGATTCGCATTTTTTTCCTAAAAAAAAACGCGCAGCCTTTGAAAACCGTGTTTACATGTGAACTTAATTTTTCATTACTCACACCTGATTTTTTGGGCCTATAAAAGTGTTTCAGGCACATTCTGAACTACTCTCACTCTGAAATGGCGGCTGTAGTGTGTGGCAATGGTTTTTTGTTGGCTGTGGGATACGTTAGACTGCTTCATGAGGCTTCCAGGAATCAGGACCAGGTAAGTGAACATGGCCAACAGGTTGTCCAGGTACCGCGGAGGCTGCGCCAGCCTCGTTTTTTTAGAGGGCGTTTAAACTTAAATGCATTGTCCGATGATAGGGTCATACAGATGTTCCGCCTAAATAGAAACAACATTTTCCACCTGTATGACCTTGTCAAACTGGGCATAGACCCTGAGACAGCACGCTCTCGCTCTGTCTCAAGCCTACACAAACTCCTGGCTGTGTTACACTTTATGGCTACTGGGAGCTTCCAGGCTGTGGCAGGCGACGTCATTGGGATCTCACAGCCCACCTTTTCAAGATATTTGATGCAGGTGAGTCTAAAAATACCTATGCGGTTATGGCTAAGTGTTGCTTGTGTAAGTTGAAACACCACAGTATTGTAGAGAATACCTAACATGACACTCACCTTAGCTTCTTTAATGTCCACTCAGGTTTTGGATGTGTTGGAGCCACACATTAAAGCCTCAATCTGCTTCACTACTGAGGAGTCGGAGTGGAGTGCTGTCAGGGTAGCTTTCTATGAGCTTGCTGGCATGCCCAATGTGCTGGGGGCCATAGATTGCACACACGTTCAGCTGAGATCACCTAAGGGCCGCCAGTATATATATACTAATAGGCATATGGATCAATCAACTAATGTCCAGGTGGTCTGTGATGCAAAATTAAAAATTATGAGTGTTGTTGCAGGTTACCCTGGTGCCTGCCATGACTCCTTCATCCTCAGTCAGTCATCGCTCTTTGATAAATTTGAGGAGGGACAAATGCCTGATGGCTGGCTGTTGGGTATGTTGAAAATGTTATGTGTGTATGTCTTTTAACCACAGCCTAGATTTTGGAGGAGGTGATAGAATAATCTAACATATGTCCTAATGTTGACTATATCTATTTTTCAGGTGATGGGGGTTACGGCTGCTACTCTTGGCTCCTTACTCCATTGTCCCAACCTGATTATCCTGCTGAACACAGTTATAATCATGCACATAAGGCTACACGGAATGTGATAGAAAGATGTTTTGGGGTGCTGAAGTCACGTTTTCGGTGTCTTGATAAATCTGGTGGCCTTTTGTTGTATAGTCCCTCAAAGGTGACTAGGATTGTGTTCTGCTGCTGTTTTCTCCATAATCTGTGTTTAAGTCAACATCTTGCACATGGTGAGGGAGAAAGCAGTCAGCAAGCAAAGGAGTTAGAACCATCTGGTGACAGTGTGAGTACAATTGTAGGGAGGCAGGTACGTCAAGAAGTGATCCTGCGATATTTTACAGGTTAGTTTTATTATGCTCTAATTAGCCTTCACTAACCACTTTCCTATACTTTCTTTTGTGTGTTCTGTTACTTACTGTTTGCTGTTTATAGTGGTGTGTCCATTGTGCTTAGTTGATGCTAACAAAACATTTACAGTCATTACCCTTGAAAAACATAACTACATACATACAGACCAGCTTCATACATTTTTGAGACGGACACAGGAATGTGTTTTTGAATCAAATTCTTTTATTTATTTTTTAAAACAGTTTTCTGTTATTTTTTTCTCTTGTGTGTGCTGGGTGCTGGCTCACTGGCACGTGCTCTTGATGAACGCCGGACAGGGGAGGTTACTGGCGTTTGAACAGGGGTTGTGGTCCCAGAGCTGGAGGTAACTTGATGACCACCCATCATAGCAATATTGCTGCTCAGATTATTTAAACTGGCAATCAGCTGAGTGTTTGTGGCAGTGTGGCTGGCTACTATCCTGGATAAGGCCTCATTCACCACTTGATTGTGTTGTATTATCTGAACGAGTGCCTGCTGATGTCGCTGTTGTTCATCTATAATGCGTGTTAAGTTGGCATTCATTTGGCTGTTTTCCGCCCTAATTTGCTCCATTGAGGTAGCCATTCTCCCTACTTGTACTATTAGTCTGCCCGAGTTGCGACTAAGACGCGGTAGATGATGGGGCAG
The DNA here is from genome assembly GCF_028390025.1 of Pseudophryne corroboree. Taxonomy (NCBI): domain Eukaryota; kingdom Metazoa; phylum Chordata; class Amphibia; order Anura; family Myobatrachidae; genus Pseudophryne; species Pseudophryne corroboree. Next base: position 35,275,875 of record NC_086447.1, on the reverse strand, counting down.
ACTGGCAAGGTGTTGTGTATGTTGGGTGAGGGTGGCATTGCTTTGGGCCTGTTGGCTTGTCCAACTTGCCCAAAAATCGTCAGGAATTTGGCTTGGGGGCGGAGCTTGTGCCAGTTGGGGACTGCTGGTTGGTTGGGGTATATCCTGCAACTGGATTGGCATGCTTGGATCAACAGCTGTAAGTTGCAGTGTGAATGATGGCTGTTGTTCTGGTCCCTGCTGGTCGTCGCCGGACATCAAGTTGTGCTCTATATGGGGTAGGCAACATGCAATGTTGTTTGTTTTAAAATTTGGCGTGGCTAATGCAACACATTAATACATTCCTAATACTACATTTTTGTATTATTAGCTCTTGTTTTTCTCTACGTTACCAATTTTGCACATTTTAAAAACATAAACCCAACACAGGCGCAAACATTGACAAATTTGCATATTCCTCACCTAACTAACTTCCCTCCACAACATTACACTGTTAGATTCCCTCCCCTCACCACGATATAGACTACTTACCTGTATAGTGCAGAGGAGCAGAGCAAGTAAGCCATCTACATACTGGACAGGGGCGATGTGTGAACACTATAATGGTTTCTGTTTTTTGTACTAAAATTTAATTGACTTCATATTTTTGAAAAATGAGAACGTGTGTGTGCTTAATGTATACTCAAATCTGATCTTTTCAAACAACTAGATTGTCAAGACCATCCACTAAGACCTTATTTATTTTAAGTAAATCACCTTGAGCAATTGAAGACGTTACATCACATTGATTGCTGTGGAAAACATGTAAACTCCAAACCAACTAACAACATCAAAAGTGTACTGTGTATATTATTGCTTATGCGTTTTTTTTTTCAATTTTACTCACCAGATAACTGAGGTGATCTGGGCTCATCACTCTGCGAACTCGCCAATAGTGCCAGTGGTGGCTGGGGTGACACTGCCGATAGCCTTCGCCTGGGTGGGGATGATGGAGGTGCAGAATCAGAGCCAAGACGCCGAGTCTTAGTTGGCCTCCTGGGTAAGTGGCCCGAGCCCTGTGATGGGCGCCTTACAGGAGGTCGGCTTCCAGAAGCAGAACCTAGGTGCAAAAATAAAATTTAAAATTTTGTACTTCTATGTGTTTTCAGAATATGTGACTACAGTGAAGACTTACCTGCAATACCGGCATCATCATGACTGGTCTGAGGCCTGTCTGGGCGGCTGGTCTGTGTGACTGTGAAAAAAGTGACACCAACATTATTACCGTGTTTTTTTTTAAAGGACCCAGTGAAAACCATTGATGTACTGTAAGCATATATTTGGTTTGGTTTCCACAAAAATAAAAAGCTTAAGAGCTTCTATATTAATGTTTTTGAGTTGAATATCAAAATGTACTTCATGTGGCACACAATAATTTTTTAAACCTAAAAAAAAAACAATCACATATTGCAGAGATTCAGTACTTTCCAATTTTAAAATAATGTAATGTTTTAAAAATTGCCCAGCTATTAAGTGGTATTTTTAATTTAATAAAAAATGAGGTTTACAAACAAACACACATGTTCCAGCATTATCGCCAAAAATTGAACAAAAAAAAAAAAAATGCAAGGCGATAAAAACACAATCAAAACACAAACACACCTTAAGGGAGCATAGGCCTGCAATCTTTTTAAATAAAAAAAAACATCCTTAAAAATTGAAAAATACATATAAATAAATTAAACAGACATTTTAAGAACAATATTACAAATCAAACTTACCATCCTGCGTGGGTCGGTCCGAATCCCGGACATGAGTAGCAGACACCACTTCGCCAGGAATCAATGCCCGCACAGGCTCCTCCCAGTCCCGATAGGTGACACGTAAAGGTGGGCCACCTCCGGTTCTACGTGCAGCTTTTGACTCTTTTGCCATCTTGGCCTTGACACGCCGCTTTATATCAGAGAAACGCTTGCGGCACGTGTCCTCTGTCCGCCTCACCACACCCTCACTATTGACAGCAAGTATGACTTGCCCCCACAGGGCAGACTTCCTGCGGGAGGACACCCTGGCAGCATCCTGACCAAACAATTGGCGATGGTGCTTCATCAGCTCACGCACCAACGCCATGTTTTCAGCATAGCTGAACTTTATATTCCTGCCAGTCTTGGTAGTGGTGCGTGGCTGCGGAGCCACGACACCATCACTATCACTGGAAAATCCAGCAACAGGCACCCCCTCCTCCTCCTCCTCACTAACCTCCTCCCTCTTACTACCCCCCTCCACCTCACTACCAGCCTCCACCTCACTACGAGCCTCCACCTCACTAACCTCCGCCACCACACTGACCTCTGAGTCGGACATGACAAACAACAGAAAACACAGAAAAATGAAAACACAAAACACACTCCTCCACTACTCCTACTACACACCACACAGCCAACACACACGCTCACTCACTCACTCACAAACAATGACAAAAGACTGTAAAAAAAAAAACAAGGACAAAAAAGTTTACAAACTGGGAAAAAACAATACTACAAAGTTCACAAGACTCCTAACACACACAGTACAGCACTCAACAATCACCAAACTCCTCTCCAAATCCACCAAAAACTCCACCAAACTCACCAACTCCAAATACACCTTCCTCTCTCCTCTCCACTAGCTAAACCCACGAGGTGCGGAGTGTTTGGGGCGTTTTTATAGTAACATGCACAGACACTCCTCCTTGACGAATACAACCAATCACGGCCGCGTGACGAAAACGAAACTTAGAAGTCAAAACGCGGCAGCAAATTCCAAATCACTGCCGTAACAGACTTGTGACGCAGTCGTAAAAAAAACCCACCAACGCGGCCGCGAAATAGTAAACGCGGCCGCATTCTACAGCAGAAAAGCACGAATGACATCGACATCGGAAGATACAAAAAATACGAATACGAATGCTTAGTAAATGAGTCGTAATCAATTCAAAAAGTTGCAAGTTTACACTGTCGATGTCAGTCGCGATTGAACTTGAACATGATTCTGAAACATACGAATCTTAGTAAATAAACCCCATGGGGTGTATTTCATTTAGTAGAAATAAAATAGGTCAATAATACAGGAAAAATTAACTTATGCAGATAGGAAAGTTTGATTTAAGGAAATGTTAAAGGATTGTTACCATATACAAACCTAATGTTTCTAGATGTGCTAGATATAATGAGTTAGGTATATAAAAGTAATAGTTACATAGGATGTTCATTAAAGTTTATGATTTAGTACTATACTTTACCATGAGTAGATTCAAAGTCTGAAGGGTATATCAGACATAATTGGGAATGTTAGTTGCCATTGTGTTCTTGGGATATGATGTATAATTGGTTACCTATTCATTTTTAAGTTATTTGTTATTTAAGAAGATTTATTAAGCAATTCTATACAAAAGCACATAATAACTTGAGGACATTTTCTTACAGGATGAACTATTCCTAAAAGAGTGATTGACCCAGTAATCAGGAAACATGTACCTGTCACCAGAGCATCAATAAAACCTTGAATTGGTGGAGGTGCTGCTAATAAGTTCTCCTATGGCTAATGGAGTTTTATGATTAATCAACTGGAAGTTGACATTTTATTTCATCTAAAGTTATTGATAACATGACTGAACTTAATGATAAGACATTCCAGGACATTGGACATGAACTATTATGATACCACAATGTTCTACACTTTTTAATACCACAAATTGGAGGATATTGTTTGATTTCCGGAACAGCAATTTGAGTTCATGGCTGTGCTTATTTGACCAATGACATTACAGATCTGGATACGAGCATTGCCAATTATATGAAGGAGGCCCAATATATAAAAGAAGAACTTTAACAAAGACATTATGATATGTACTGGAAAGGATAAATGTTTAAATCCTAGTATTCAATTTTCAGGATTAGGAAAATATTTTCTTAAATATATTGTACGTGATGATGTATTCTGTGATGAGGCTTATTCTTGTGATCATTATAGCTATTCTTTTGATGTACATTGTCTACATGTGTGGCCTATGCTGTATTCAGAAGGCCACTGCCAGATGCAGAACAGCAGTACTACATGAAATGATCATTAGCGAACTATACGTTCCCAGAAATTCCCCATAGATAACAGGGCACATGGATAATGTCCCTGATCAGAGGGTGGAACTGTCAAATACTGTGACAGAGACAACATTCTAAAGGCCTTACTGGATAGTACATATATTATGCATACACATAATATTCACAATGTCAAAGGTGACCTCATATTCACCATTATAGTCTAAAAGCATAACAGAATCCATTTTGTTTCTATCTTATATAGGAAAGTATATTCATGTGAACTTTATACAGGCTAAAGTACCTTTAGCCTACTTTCCAGTACAAAATAACAAGTTAGTCAGCTGAAGAGCCACGTACACACCTCCAAAAAGCTCATGGAGTCCAGTTTAATTCCTAATATGGACACATAGTTGAAAAGCAAGAGCCAGCCTCGTCACAAGGATGTGTTTGTGAATATTTCTTGTTTGTTCTTACTATTTGTCCTAATATGGGTATAACATTGTACTCCAGATGCATGAGATCATCTGGGAGTGTGATGAGAAGTGGGTGTAACCAAATATTATAAAAACCAGTGTATTGTGTTTTTTGTGGTTGATTCATTTTGACCCAGGCTGAGAGATGTTCCTTCTCAACCTGTGTACAGGCGTGATTCTGAAAATAAATATTCACTTGCTTTTCTAAATCTGACTTCAATTCAGTCTTTTACTTAACATCAACTCAAACAGCAACAAAATTGTTAAAGTAGTATTAGTCAATTTGGACATTTTAAAAACATTCAAAAAAACTTTATTCCATTCATCATCTGTCAAAAAGATATTGAGTTCCGATTCCCATCTAACTTGGATATGGAGTTTGGACTCATCATGTGGAGAAAGGAGAGTAGAATACCATTGTGATATACCACCTCTATGACCTGGAGCAGAAAATGTAGATAACACATATGATGGAGGAGAAGGGAGAGATTGTGGATCAGGTGTATTTGTCACAATCCAATATCTAATATGCAAATACTTGTAAAAGTCCTTTGTCAGTATTGAGTATTGGGTTTGTAGTTGTTGGAAAGTTTTAAGCCCTGAATTGTCATATAAGTTTTTAATCAGTTGGATACTTAGATCTCTCCAATTCTGTAAAGAAAAATCAGGTAGTAATTTTGAAACTGCCAAGAGGGATACATTTGAGGAAGGTAGGGGGAATTTGCCCAGAGTAGTAATCGATCTGTCTCAGACTGTAAGAGAATTAGAAACACTTTTCATTACTGTTATAGAGTGATGTCTATGGGAAGCTTTAATCCAAATCAATTCTGGCAGGGGGAAACCTTTACACATATGTCTTTCAATATCCACCCAGGGTTTCATAGGGCCTGTCTAGAGCCAATCCTTCAATTGATCAAGTAAACATGCGTGTTGTTAAATTTCAAGATTAGGGAAGGCAAGACCACCATTGCCTTTCGATCTATACAAACAAACTCTAACGATTCTGGGCCTTTTACCCTTCCAAATAAAAGTAGACATAATAGAGTAAAATGTATTAAGCAACTTCAGTGGGACCAGATAGGGAATGACCCTAAATAAATAAATAATTTTAGGAAGGAGCATCATTTTAATCGAAGGCGCAACATCCAGGAGACCTCTTAAATTGTCCACTGTTTAGTGAGAGCTGTAAACTGAGCTAGGATGAGAAGAAAGTTATAAGTTACTGCATTTTGACATTTTAATGGGATTTTAGTCCCTAGATATTGAAGAGAGGAGTTTGCCAAGAATAATTATAATAATATTGTAGGGATTGAAGGAGAGAATTATCCATATCTAGAGCGAGTGCTTCCATTTTGGATTTGTTTAATTTGTAATATGATATATTGGAATAATCCTGGAGAATATTATGGATAGCTGGGAGACAGGACTCAGGATTATTTACAAATAAAAGGATGTCATCTGTAAATAAGCAAATCTTATGTTGTAAAGCGCCTATGTATACTCCTTCCACCGAGGTAGATGTTTTAATTTTTTCTGCCAAAAGTTCTATTGCTAGTACGAAAATGAATGTTGATAAGCGGCATCCCTGTCGGTGCAGTTAGTGATAGGGAAGAGGTTAGACAAGAACCCATTGCTAAAAACACGTGCTGTGGGTTGAGAGTACAAACTGAGAATGTTTTGCAAAAATTGGCCAGAAAACCCAAACCTAGCAAGGACCCCGGACATATAGAACCAATGAAAACTGTCAAAAGCCTTCTCTGCTTCAAGAGAAATTAGTAATAAAGGCTTCTGGTATACAGAATGAGCTTCTTGTAGGGAGAAAACCAGCCAGGTATTGTCTGGGGCCTGGCGGCCCATAGTGAAACCGACTTGTCCTTGATTCACCAGTGTAGGGAGTAATGGATTCAATCTATTCACAATTAGTTTAGCATATAATTTTATATCTGTATTCAAGAGTGCTATAGGTCTATAATTTTGACAGAGAGATGGATTCTTGCTAGGTTTGGGAATCGTAATTATCTGCGCCTCCAACATTTTGCTAGGAAAAGGATTTTTGGAAGCTTCATTACATAGATTAATAAGGATAGGAGAGAGGGAGTCTTGGAACATAATGTAAAAATTATTAATAAACAAGTCTGGGACAGGTTTTTAAGGGATTTCAGGGTGTTATAATGTTCCTCATCAGTCCAAGGAGTACAGAGTGCAGAAGCGTCAAAGGGAGAAATAGAAGGTAGGTTAATGGAGTCTAGAAAAGATCATATGGGCTGCAATGAAGGTTGAGGGGTGAGAGGATCTTTGTTAAGATTAAATAATTACTCATAATGAGGCAAATTGATTGGTGATATCTTTAGGGTTCAAGGACATCGACCCATCTGAGTTAGTCAAACCCTTCATTCTGTTAATTATTTTTTTCCCCCTAAGTTTCCACGCTAATAGCTTACTGGTTCTATTACCCAATGTTTAAATTTTTGTTTCAATGTGAAAATTGCCCTCTGAACATAAGAAAGATATAAACTATTGAGTTTTATCTTTGCTTCAGTCAGGGCTGCAAGTATAGGAGAATCTCTAGAAGATTTTTTATGTTTAGCTTCCAACGTTGTCACCTGCAATTCATAAGCTAGTTGGACTTTTTGATTACTTTGTGCTATTCGCCTTGCAGTTTGGATAGCGGCCCCTCTCATGACTGCCTTAAGGACGCACCAATGGTTAGAAATAGTGGTGTCAACAGGATCATTGTTTTCCAGATAGGAAGACAATGTTTCTCGTAAGATAGATACTCCATCCTCATCTCTCAGAATATAGTCCTGCAACCTCCAAGGTTGTGGGGGAGAGCTGTTCATATTATATGACCAAGACCATATTAAAGGGGCATGATCAGACCATGAATTTGGTATTATTTTAACACTTGGAATTGATTGCAATGACCATTTATCTGTGAGGTGGAGGTCAATTCTAGAATAAGATTTATGCACTGCTGAATAATATGTGTAATTCCTTGCTCCTACATTCTTAACTCTCCAGGCATCATACAAGTCAAATTCAGTCAGTCAATGTGAGAAAGAGGAGGCTAAAGATCTAGCAGCATTATCTGATTGTTTATCGAGTACGGCTGATTTATCCATTTGAGGGTCAGGAGCTAAGTTAAAATCACCCATAAGAAAAACAGCGCCCTTCTTAACTTTATGCAGCTTTTGAAAAAAGGTTTTAAGGAATCGAGGCTGTCTGGTATTAGGGGCATAGAGCGAAACCAGAGTAACATATCTAGAACACAGCTTCCCCACAAGGATCAAGTATCTGCCATTGCAATCCACCCACTTGTTCTCCAATTGAAATGGACACGATTTATGGAATAATATAGCGACTCCATTTCTTTTAAATGGCCCACAAGAGGTATAAATTACTCGATAGTTATGATTGGAAAACTGTGGGGGAGAGTGCAACGGGAAATGTGACTCCTGTATAGCGACTACTTTTTGATCTGCAAAATACTTCAAAGCTAAATGCCTCTTGCGAGGTGAGTTAAGCCCTTTTACATTAAGACTTAGAAACTTAGCCATGGGGAGAGGAAAGACCTTATACTATATGGAACAGAGATATACATCAGCAAAAAGCTTGACACATCACAATGGGCACATGCACACCTTTTCAAAACCAAAAATTCAGAATCGGCATCAGTAAGAAAAAAAAACAACAACAACAAAACAAGAAATAAAATGGGGCAAAAGAACAGATATAGCGTCCATAGAGGAGCTAGAGATACCGTCACCAGGACACCATGACGGGTAAGTACAAGTGGGCGGCAGGTCAGCCTTAAATACCCACCGTCGCTTCCAAGCTGTAACGATAGTAATAAATGTTGGAGAATATAGGCATCCTAACTAGAGGAAAAAAAGGGTCACATTCCAAACAGTAAAAAGAGAAATACTATCAAACCACATAAACATAACCACATAACAGTATTCAAAAAAAGAAGTCTTGAGGACTACACCTGAAAAAACTGTAACAAAAGCCAGAGCAGTCACTGAAATTTGGACATAAATATAAATGCCTAAAACTATAGGGACATACTAACATTCCTATCAAAACTTATATCTAGCTGTAACATTAACTAAGAAATGTGAGTAGCAAAGCCTATATGGCAGTACTTACGTCAACTCAGAAATAAAAGAGAAAAGGGGACAACAGAATATATCCATCAATCATTCTCATCAAAATAAACATTATCCCGGGACGAATGTCTACTCCAGAGAAATACGTGTACGTGATGAAGTTGAAGTAGCAGGTTGATTGTCAAAGGAAATGTTCAATTTTTTCAAAATTGCAGGGCCATCTTCAGGAGTGGGAATAATGGCCCTCATTCCGAGTTGATCGCTCGCAAGGCGATTTTAGCAGAGTTGCACACGCTAAGCCGCCGCCTACTGGGAGTATATCTTAGCATCTTAAAATTGCGACCGATGTATTCGCAATATTGTGATTACAAACTTCTTAGCAGTTTCAGAGTAGCTTCAGACTTACTCGGCATCTCCGATCAGTTCAGTGCTTGTCGTTCCTGGTTTGACGTCACAAACACACCCAGTGTTCGCTCAGACACTCCCCCGTTTCTCCGGCCACTCCTGCGTTTTTTCCGGAAGCGGTAGCGTTTTTTCCCACACGCCCATAAAACGGCCTGTTTCCGCCCAGTAACACCCATTTCCTGTCAGTCACACTACGATCGCCGGAGCGAAGATAAAGCCGTGAGTAAAAATACTATCTTCATTGTAAAATTTCTTGGCGCAGTCGCAGTGCGAATATTGCGCATGCGTACTAAGCGGAATTTCACTGCGATGCGATGAAAAATACAGAGCGAACAACTCGGAATGAGGGCCAATAGCAGAAGTACCATTACGTAACACTATCAGCTTAATGGGGATCCCCTTTTGTTTTGAACTTTGTCTTTCCCTAGGGCGGACGTGATAGCATAAAATGAACGCCTCTTGGCCAAGGTTGCAGAGGACAAGTCAGGGAAAAGTTGAAGAGAATCAAGACATTCTGCAGTAAATGAAGAGGGTAGTGTTGCACGTAAAATCTTCTCTTTAATATGGAAAAATCCACTTTGAGGAGAGTGTCTCTTGGTGCTTGAGCAGGTGCCTGTCTAGATTTCGGAAGTCTATGGATCCTGTCAATCAGGAGGTCCGATAGGGAAGCTTCCATTAATAGCTTTTGAACAATATCAGTGGCATATTGATACAGGTCAGCATTTGTAACAGAATCAGGGATGCCTCTTATTTTTATATTGTTTCTTCTAGAGTGATCTTCTAGGTCCGTGATTTTCTTGTCGACAGAGGCAACTTCCTCCTGTAAAGAATCATGGGCAGTGATCAAATCATTATGCGATGCAACCAGTTCTGACATTTTATGCTCAATACGGTCCATTCTGTTCCCAATCTCAGAGATGTCAGAGCGGAGAGCTTGGATATTAGATTTTTGGAAGCGACGGCATAGGGATCATGTTGTTAGGAGAACATACTTTTATAAAGATGCTGAATCAGAAATTATACATATACTAATGGTGGCCACAAGATGGCGCTGTGGTACCAGTATTTGAAAACAATGTATGCATCTAGGAACAGAAAGTATGTGGTCACAGTGTTCTCTTTCAAAAATTGGAGCTGTTTTGGGGATTTCCAGGAAATCAAAACACACTGAGCCTTCATGGGGCCCATTTTGGTAGATAGATAAAGGATGGGGATGTGACCCTTCAGTAAAGGTCTCGCCTCCACCCCTAGGATAGGAGCAGGATTTCCACATATATATATTTAACCCTACTCAGCACTGAGGGGCATCACAGGTGAAGGGCCTCTGGTCTGGGCCTGCCAACAACCAGAGTTCCCAAGGCTGGGGTATAAGTAAGGTAAAGGCGGACACCTCTGGTAAAAAAGGTCCCCAGGTAGCCTGGGGTGCCCAGTTGGTAACAGTCATCGCCTGGGAGTGCAGCTGCAAAGGGCTCCATCAGCGTCTCACACAGGTCCCCGCTCCTGCATTCTCCAGATTGGAGATCTAAGTAAACAGGTGGGCTCACTTGAATGCAGAGCTGCAGTTTCTTTACCGCAGGGCCAAGGTGCCTTGAATCCAGTATGGCCGCCATCAGTGAAGAGCTGGAGCCCGTTGTCCTGGCGGCATCAGTCAGGGCTGGGGACGGCTGCCTCTGTCCGTATATGGTGCCGGCGGGGGTCCTGGAGGGCGTCGGGTCAGTGGCAGAAAGTCTCCGGCAAAAGCTACTGAGGTCCCCTGTTGTTGTCCGTGGCAGTCCGTCTACGACTTCCGGGTAAAATTGAGGCCGCGGCTTCAAGGGGCAGGCAGTCCGCAATCTGCAGGAGCTCCCAGATTCTGCAGACCTAACCCGCAGGCTGTACAAAGTGTCAGCCAGGTAAGGAGAGGTGGGGAGTAGGGTTAGGTAGGGTCAGGGAGGGAGATATATGGCCCAAACTCAGGGTCTGTGCAGGAACTCTAGGGAAGCATGTCTCCTTCCCAAGATAGTGAGACCACGACACCAGGCACACGTTTCTTAAAGTCTAGAGAGATGTAAAAGGGCAGATGTATTAAGCCTGGAGAAGTAATAAACTGGAAGGTGATAATGCACCAGCCAGTCAGGTCCTAACTGTCAGTTTTCAAACCTGTAATTTGACAGTTAGGAGCTGATTGTCTGGTGGATTATCATCTGTCTCATTATCACTTCTCCAGGCTTAATACTGTACATCTGCCCAAAAGTACCAGTTCGAAACACTTATGCTGCATTCACACCGCAAATGCCGGATCCTACCCGGTAAGGGAAACGTGTCCTTACCGGGTGGGATCCGGCATTTGCGCTCCGTTGCAGGCTTTCCGACCCGGCAATATACCGGGTCGGTTGCCATAGCAGCGGAGCTCAGCAGCAGCAGCAGGGGCGGGGGTGGAGGCGGCGCCGCCTCTCCCTATCTTGTGAATGGGAACCGTGTCGCATCGACACGGCTCCCATTCACACCGCACCTGACCCGGTAATCAACCCGGGTAAAACCCTTCTTTTTTACCGGGTTGATTTACCGGGTCTGGCGACCCGCTAAATCTGCCAGTGTGCTTTCACACTGCACACTGACCCGGGTCGACACGGCAATATGCCGTGTCGATACCGGGTTATTTGTGCGATGTGAAAGGGGTCTTAGAGAGAAGGGAAAAGGAAAGGGACTGATTGCCTTAATGAGGTGCACAGTAATGGACATTAATAAAACCTAACTTTTAATATATTTTATATATTTTAAAAACTGGCGAAATATGGAATAAAATTGATAGAATATGTGAAAAGAAAATGATTGTGTGATTAAAATAAAGGGCTGCACGCTGAGAGACTCTATTATATTTATATTATCATATAAATACATTTATATGGATGTGTGTCTGTGTCTTATTTATGGATTGTTTCTGTGGATATATATTATTGTTTACTATTTAGCTCAAATTAATGCACTTCTTTAATCCAATATAATAGTTATAACACTGTGTGCGTGTGTGTGTGTGTGTGTGTGTGTGTGTGTGTGTGTGTGTATCAAGCTGTTACATTAGTTTCAACTTGTTATGCGTTCCAAATTGTTTCTTTTTCTAGATACCTTGTATTATCATTGTGTCTACCTCTTCAGATAGGAGTGTCAGTGCAGACAGGACAATATACAGATGATCCTATTATACCCTATAATTATTTCACATGGATGTCAGTTCTGTGGATAATATATATCCTTAGATATAGACAGTGGTAGAAATGCTGTTGGTGTTTGTCTATTAGTGTTCAGACTGATTTCTCCATCAGTTCTCTTTTCAGATGATAAACAATTACGATCCCTTGGTGTGTGTGTGTTATCGCACTGTGACGATGTTATTGATGTCTATGTGTGTGTTTGTGATAATCCACACACACTGGGATCTTAAGTGCCAATGGTGTAGTAAGTGTTAATAGTATAGTCAATGATTACACTCTATAAATTGTCACTCATTTGTTCAATTTTAATTAATTATATGATTGTATCTTATTAATGGGGGACAACTTGACACTATTAGAGTGATATTACTTAAATGTATTTATTGGTCCACAATTCTGATGGAGTTCAGAGATGTTAGCATAAGGTCCGGGAAAATAGCATCTGGGATATGTCTGTCAGTATCTCCTGTATGTATCTTTTATAAAGAAGCTGGCTGCCGTGGCCGCAATCAGCAGCACCTCACATCTGTGTCTCTCAGGTTCACAGTAATATATCTGTCATGGACATACAGTATATCATAGGTTTTACTCCCAATTGGGATTGTAAACACCATTACATCTCATGTCACATAGATAATAGTTATAGTGGGAGACTGAAAGCTTGATACCGCTAATATACTAATAAGCGTCCCCATCGGGATATCAAACTTACTCTGTGACCTTCACACTGTGAGCCGATGGTATTGGCAATGTGTACCATAACGCAGTGCCACTGATGAATCTGTCAGCGTCTCCTGCGCGGTTTCTACTATACACAGTGAGTTCCGTTCCCCCTCGGGATTAAGACGCACATTTCATTTTTATGTCACATAGTATGTACAATCACAGAGGTCTTCCCATGTGCGCAGCTAACCTGACGCAATTTTCTTTGTCAGAGGCAAACCAGATTGCCTCCCGGGTTCCACCTTTATGCTGGTAATGATCTCAGTCCACCAATCACCATGGGGTTCAATTAATTAGTCTATAACGATCAAACTGGTTCAAATCAGCAAATGGAATCTCATCATATAATGAGCATGCCCTCCGATCACATGACCTGAATTCTTCATCAGCTCTATCTGACAGCCTCAAATTGTGTCAAAATGTCTTTATTCAGATGGCAGATAAACTATGAATATATCACTGTCATGTTTTATACTCTTTCGTTATGAGTTATATTTTGACAGGATGTATGTATATGACCCCCTCACTGACACATATAACACTCGGGGGCAGATGTATTAACCTGGAGAAGGCATAAGGAAGTCATAAACCAGTGATATGTGCAAGGTGGTAAAGGTACCAGCCAATCAGCTCCAATATGTAAATTAACAGTTATGATCTGATTGGCTGGTGCCTTAATCACCTTGCACATATCACTGGTTTATCACTTCCTTATGCCTTCTCCAGGTTAATACATCTGCCCCTCAGTATGCTAATAAAGATGGGGAAACTGTCACACACATACTATGCAAGAACAAACAGGGGAACTTAGTTCCTTGTGAAGACAAGATACTGTTAATGGGAGCACATTACACAGACATACACCCATCGAACATTGTGGCTTCTGGCACTTGTAGCACAATCATCCAGGGCAAAACAGTTGAGACTATGCCTCTGAGAGTGGTAACTACACATCAGGGTACTCACTGGTCCATACATGTTCCTTGGTCAAAATCTGATTTAAAACAAACTTGTACAGAGCTAGCAGAATATAGAAAGAAACCAGCAGAAATTAAAACCAAACTTCAACATTTGTATAAAACACACCGTCCAACACATGGCACAATTATTTACTGCTTTACTCACAACTGAAGAATACAAGAAACTCACAACATCGGCAGGGTGGACACAGAAAGGTTTAAGCCCTCATTAGACACCGATAGAGATCAATTAGATGAGGAATGGAAAGATTTAATGACATCTTTTTCAGAGCAGTTTCCCTGCCAGCCTAACTGGGGAAAATAATGCTAATTAATCAAGGTACCACAGAACCAGTTAAGGAATATTGGGCCATATTCAAAACTGAGGTTCACAATTATGGGGGTATTGAAGATATTTAACCAGGATGTTACTTCTTCCATTGTTGTCTGGTGCCTTTGTGGAAGGTCTTAAATCCCAGATGAAAACTCGCCTGACTATTAATGATCCCCTATGGCATCAGAAAGCCCCAGAGGATCTAGTTGTCCTAGCCATACATTATGAAGATAATTTGGTCATCAAGAAATTAAATACAGAAACCAAGCTTATGAAACTACAGATCAAAGTTGCCCAAGCCACCTGTGACCTAGCTAGCAGACCAAGTGACCAGAATACTGGTGCCAGACGACCATGCCCAAGCCACCTGTGACCTAGCTAGCAGACCAAGTGACCAGAACACTGGTGCCAGACGACCATGCCCAAGCCACCTGTGACCTAGCTAGCAGACCAAGTGACCAGAACACTGGTGCCAGACGACCATGCCCAAGCCACGTGTGACCTAGCTAACAGACCAAGTGACCAGAACACTGGTGCCAGACGACCATGCCCAAGCCACCTGTGACCTAGCTAGCAGACCAAGTGACCAGAACACTGGTGCCAGACGACCATGCCCAAGCCACCTGTTACCTAGCTAGCAGACCAAGTGACCAGAACACTGGTGCCAGACGACCATTTGACAAGTCACAACTTACTTGTTACAATTGGCAAAGAAAAGGCTACTTTGCAAGGGACTGCAGACGCCCTAAGAAACCCAGACAGTCCCAGGTAAAGAAGGGCACCGTAGAAGGTGATGAGGATTTGCAATGACAGGATACTGCAGCTCCAGTGAAGTCAATGACTGTAATATGTTGTGATTCCCAAGAGACAACAATTGATTTAAAAATTGGAAATTCTTAAAAATTCCTTTATTGATCGATACTGGTGCTGCACGATCCCTGATTGCTGACAATGTTACTTTGCCTACCACATACAAGGTTATACATGCAGTAGGTGTGGCAAACAATGACTAAAGGCTCGGCCCCCAGGTGAATTATGGGAGATTCTAGGTACTGCTAAAAGTACTTCATCCACAGATAGCAGTAATCGAGTGGAGGGGCTGTATGGAATCAGAAGCTGCTTCAGGTACCTTTGGCCCTGGTAATGTAGTGCTTTGAAACTCAGTAAGCCAATCTTGATGATGATTCGCCATTTTACAGGCAGCCAGTGAAGGGAGTAAAGTAGGGGTGTTATGTGGCTAGAATGGGGCTGCTCGGATAACAGTCTGGCAGCTGTGTTTTGCGCCAGCTGTAAGCGGTGCAATTCTTTTGCTGGGAGACCAAGGTAGAGGGCATTACAGTAGTCTATTAAGGATGATACAAATGCATGTATGACTTTTGACAGATCATCTGAGGGAACTAAGTGCTTGATTCTGGCTTTGTTACTAAGGTGTAAGAATGAGGATTTGATTGTGGATGTTTAGGTGTTAAGCCCCTGTACAGGACAATGCCAAGATTCTGCACACAACAAGTGGTTTGTAATTCTGTATCCCCAAGTCCAGTTGGTTGGCTATGCTGCAGTGTTTTCCTTTGATGTTGTTGTCCTATCATAAGGACCTCTCTTTTATTTGGATTCAGTCACAGCCAACTGGCACTCATCCACTCCTGGAGCTCAGCTAGACAGCCATTTAGGGTTGTTATTGGGTTATCAGTGCCCGGAGCAAAGGACAGGTACAGTTGTGTGTCATCTGCATAGCAGTGGTAGACCAGGCCATGGCACCTGATTATTTCACCCAGTGTGAGCATGTATACTGCAAAAATCATGAGGGATAGTATAGAACCTTGTGGGACACCACATGGCAATGGCACTGGTGGTGATGAGCAGTAGCAGATCTTGCCATGGGCAAGCAGGACTTTTGCCCAGGGCACCGCCTTCCGGAGGGTGCAGGGCGCCATCTGGAGGGCGCCGCACCAGGGCAAGATACGCTGCTGCTGTGTGCCCCCCGCTGCCACTGGCAGCTGAGAAGGGAAACTAGACGCATGCGTGGAGAGGTCCTTTACTGTGTGGTGCGCGATGACGTCATCGCGCACCACACAACAAAGGTCCTCTCCACGAAGGGAACTAGATGCGTGTGCACGATGACATCATCACGCACCGCACATCATTTCAGTCTGTACAGGGGGCATAAATGACCACGCCCCCTGTACGAAGCCATGCCCCCTATTGCCGCCCGGGGCGCATAGAGCCCCAGAACCAGCCCTGGTGATGAGTATACTCCAGATGATACTCTCTGTGACCTGTCTGGGAGAAATGATTTTAACCAGTTTAGGACTGTGCTATCCAGTCCACAAAAAATGTATCAGTCGCTCAATCACAAGCCCATGGTCCACGGTATCAAATGCTGCAAAGAGATCCAGAAGGATTAAGATTGAACAGTCACCTCTATCTCTTGCCATCAGAAGATCATTTAACACACACACACAAGAGCTGTTTCAGTGCTATGTCTTCTTCTAACTCCTGAGTGGAATGGATCATAAATATCATTGGTTGTCAGGTGGGTTTCCAGTTGATTTGCAACCACTTTCTCAATAACCTTTCCTAGAAAAGGAATGTTTGATACCGGTCTGTAGTTGGTCATGTAGTCGGGATCTTAGGTTTTTGAAGAAAAGGTCTAACAATTGCTTTCTTTAGGGGTCCAGAAAAAATACCATACTGCAAAGAGCATTGAACAATTTTTGCAAAGACAGGACCATATATACCAATACACCCTATTAGAGGCTTGGCAAAATCTGAACAATTTCAGTAATGTCCTTTACATCCACTGGGTCATAGCTGGTCTATGAAGGCAGGTGGCTTATATTAGCAGGATTTGTAGTTTGGCACTCCTTTGATGGCACTGTGGAGATTCCAGCCCGGGTGGTGGATATTTTTTATCTGCAAAGAAGTTTTCAAACTAGTTGCATCTTGCCTGGTAGAGGGTTTCATCAGTCTGCAGGCATGCTGGCTTGCAAAGCATCTCCAATGTGCGAAAAATTTGATCTGGCCTATTGTTTTTCTGCCGTTATCTCATTTGAAAGGAACTGTGATTTCTTATGGTTAATTGTCGATTGATTATATTCATTATGCTTTATTCGTTTTATTTTGTCATCCATTAGGTTATTCTTCCTCCATCATCTTTTCAGTCTACGCCCCCTTTTCTTGAGTTTACTAACACAGTTGTTAAACCAGGGTGCTCGATGTTGTGGTTTATGAGGTATTATACGCACAGGGGTGATAATATCAATTGCAGCCATAACATCCTTTTTATAATAATATACTAATAATAATAATAATAATATCACAGGCACCTGGTATAGTAGAGAGATCCAGATTTGCTGCAAGAGCCTGGGGAGTCATACCCCTCCGTGGACGATACCTGGTCGACTCCATGGACAAAGATCTAATTTGAGGGGTTGCAACTGAGAACCAAAGGGAGTGGTGGTCTGACCAGATGACTGGGTTAATTTTTAGGGCAGTGACTTCTAATTCAATCTGAAATACAAGATCAAGAGTGTGACCATTTCTACGTGTGGCAGAAGGGATGACCTGTGTGAAGCATAGACCATTCATTGTGCACAGGAGGTCTTGGCCAAGGTGTGAGAGCTCATCATCCACCCATGCATTGAAATCCTCGAGGACTTAGTTGCTGATGCCCTGCTCATTGACCCTCCATGTCCAGAAAAGGTGTAACTGAATCCCTTGGGTGTACTCTCTCCAGAAGTGTCTGAAATGTTATCAACAATTCCAGCCCAACTGTGGACCATAAGGTCCAATGAGGTGGGGAAATTCTTAAATGCTCAACCAATAAGAGTTTAACTCAAAGCAGGAGCAGTAATTCCCAGTAGACTACAATACCCCTTAAAGCCTGAAACTGAAAAGGGGGTGTTCCCAGTAATCCAAGAACTACTACGCAAGGGGTATTGCTTAAAACCCAGAGCAAAGCTAATACACCCATCTTTCCCGTGACAAAGAGTAACTTTCGTTCGCAATTTTACTATGCTAAGATTCACTCCCAGTAGGCGGCGGCTTAGCCTGTGCAAAGCTGCTAAAATCAGCTTTTGAGCGAACAACTCGGAATGAGGGCCAATATTCATGTTTATTTTCACAACTTTCCTTCAGATGCACAGTAATGCCAAAGCTATTTGAAATATTCTGTATTTTATCTATAAAAGCAGATTTTTTTTAATGAAGTTTAGTGACAGCCATTTGGTAGCTCAATGTCTTTCATGTGTAAACTTGGAACTTCCACAGCACAGGTGTTGAATACTTATACAAGCAGCAATTTTCAGTTTTTAGTTAAATCCTTTTTTTCTCTCAGTTTAATCATCACATAGTGATATTGTGAAATGTTACCTGGTAACAAATGGGTGAATTCTGTTTTCTACCTCCATGGGGTCACCAGGGAACTATCTCTTAATTTTATGTACAAGGGGGAAATAATTCATAGTGGACAGATAAAGAAATACATGTGACTGAAATAAATGTAACTGTTGTAATAATTAATCTCTACAGAGTATTTTCTCTTTCTGATATCACATATAAACGTCCTTTAGAAAGAAAAAGAAGAAGTATGGAATCAGGGAGAGAGACCGTGCTTTGAGGTATTGTGTATTTAAATATACATATTTGCACATAATTTAATGCACAAACATACATTTTATGTAACACACAGATACTTCATGGACATGTAGAGGGAAGTAAATGCCAGGTAATGTGCCTGATTAAGCATGGATCGCAAAAAGCAAAATCTTTCTCTAATGGGCAAATCCATGCTGCACTGCAGGTGGGGCAGGTGTAACATGTGCAGAGAGAGTTAGATTTGGATGGGTTATATTGTTTCTGGGCAGGGTAAATACTGGCTGCTTTATTTTTACACTGTAATTTAGATTTCAGTTTTAACACACCCCACTCAAATCTAACTCTCTGCACATGTTACATCTGCCCCACCTGCAGTGCACTTTGTTTTGCCCATTAGAGAAAGATTTTGCTTTTACAATCCATGCTGAGATGCAGTAATGTGGTTGGGTCTGTCTTATTGTTAGTCAGCCTCATACACTGCAGATTGCATATAAACAGATCTAAGGTTTAAAGGGAACTGTCTGCATTATCCATAATGTTCTGATTGCAACTGTTGTTGTTTGGACCCTTGGCCTGATTGTGGTATGTGAGCAAAGAAAAATCCAAGTTACTTTGTATCTGGAACATGCTGCACTGTAGCAAGTTGTACTCTAATGGGTGCAAACACATTTCTTACTTTACATGCAGGGTAAATACTTGCTGCTTTTGCATGTAGCCCACAAATACTAGACACATTTTGTTTACACAGCAATTTAGGCGAATTTAGACACTACCCTTCAAAATCTGAATCTCTGCACATCTTACATCTGCCCCATCTGCAGTGCAGCGGGGTCTTACCCAGGTGCACATGTTACACCCACCCCACCTGCAGTGCAGCATGTTCTTACCCAGGCGCACATTACACCTACCCCACCTGCAGTGCAGCATGTTCTTACCCAGGTGCACATGTTACATCAGCCCCACCTGCAGTGCAGCATGTTGTTACCCAGGTGCACATGTTACATCTACCCCACCTGCAGTCAGCAGGGTGTAATCCAGATGTAAAGTCACTTGCTCTTTTTTTATTAATCCCAGCTCAGAGTCAGCCCACATGTGTGAGCATGTAACTGTGCACCTGGGTAAGATGCTGCTGCACTGTGGGTTGTTGTGATGTGTGTGTGTGTTTGTGGGGAGGCAGATGTAACATGTGCAGAGAGATGTACAGTAGATGTGGGAGGGGTGCGTCCAAACTCAGATCTAACATACAATGTAATTATACAGCTTTCCAGTATTTATAGGCTACATGCAATAGCAGTGCAAAAATAACTGTATTTGTCCTCTTTGTATTGCATCATGATTTGCTAGTTCTCTATACATGAACACAACGTAGAATGTACAGCATGCTTTGTTTATCAGTGGTAAATAGCATTTAGAAGGATTTCAGAGACTTTGTTGAATTACCATTTTAAAATTGACGAGTAAATTTACTAAGCTCCCGAGTTTCTGACAATTCGAACCGAGATCAATCTGCTGCTGGTATCGTCCATTTTCATATCTATATTTTGAAGGTCACATTCAGAAATTTGCTAAACTTCTGAGTTTTTTACATTTGTGTTTTGAGATGTTGAAGCCATTCGTAATCCAGAACGTGTTTTCCAGTCGCACTTGTTAAACACTGTGGCTGGATTTTGCTCCGGTTTGTGTTTTGTAAGTGCGGCCGCATTCGGTACATTACGGATGGTCGCGTGTATGCTTAAAAAACATTTATGAATAGTTGAAAATGTTATAAGAGGGAGGGGTCAGTATGATTTACCAACGGACACAATACCGATGGTCATAATCTCGTAAGCCATTGATCTACAGTCAAAATACAGACACAGTCAAAATTCATTCATTATGCTGGCATGTTCAAAATGCTGACATAGTCAGAATGCCGACATTTGAAATGATGACATGTCAAAAAACCGACTTAAGTCTTTCTGTTTTTTTTGTGTCAATGTTGACATAGGTTGACGCAGCGCACACAATGCTTCGGGCACGGTGCCTCGCTGTGCTTGGCATACTATTATATTCCCCCTCGAGGTCCACTAGGATGGTAAAGTATGAACAAGTCTGTTTTGGGACAAAAAATCCTTGAAAACACACATTGGAATTTTGACATGTCGGCATTTCAAATGTCGGTATTCTGACTATGTCGGCATTTTCAACATGTCTGCATAATGAATGTTGGTATTTTGATGGTGTCGGTTATTTGACTGTCGGTCATTGGCGGTCGGGATTATGACCGTCGGTATTGTGTCCTTCGGTAAATCAACTGCTATCCGTCTTGTCTTATATATTGTCTTGTTTATTATTAGTTTGTCTAATTTTTCTGTGCTTGTAATATTTTTTTTTCTATTGTCAGAGTTTCTGTGCCTGTGTGTGTGCATGCGTGTGTGTGCATGTGTGTGTGCCTGTGTATGTGTGTGTGTGTGTGCGTGTGTGTGCTGTTTGTGTAGTAAGAGTTCAGGACCGTGTTTTGTCTGTATTTTATGTTTTGGTGTTGAGTGTTGTGTCTCTCATGTCTGTGTCTGAGGTTAGTGAGGTGCAGGAGGTGGCAGTTCAGGCACCACACTCTTCTGATAAGGGGAGTGATGACGCACCCCTGCAGCGCATCGGGACCAAGACCGGACGTAACGTGAAGTTTACGTTTGGGGAGAATGTGGCCCTGAGGCCCGGCGACAGGGGGGGTCAAAGGGGACAGCCGTCCCGGGCCCCGACGTTGTGAGGGGCCCCAAGGTCCAGCGGCGGCAGTGGCCCCCCTGTCCGTTCCCCCTCCGTCGTCCGTCTCCGCGCCGCCGCACAGGAAAATGACGGGCGCCCGCTGAGATTGTGTTACCAGCGGGCGCCCGTCTCCCTGCACAGCGGCAGCCGGAGGCAGGAGCTCAGTACTGATCTCCGGCCTCCGGCGCCGTCACTGTGTGCTGCGTGCGCTATGGGAGAGACGTCAGTCATGACGTCTCTCTCATAGTGCTGAGGAGAGGACGCCAGGAGGATGTCTGGAAGCGGGAACGGGGATTGGTAAGTATGTCCTTTTTTTTAATCTTTCTTAGTGCAGCGGGGGCACCTACTGGGGGCAATTTACGGGGGACATTACTAATGACGAGGGGGCAGCAGCAAGGGGCATTACTGCTGGGGGGGCATTACTTCTGGGGGCATTATTACTGGGGGGGAGTCATCTATTGGGGCATTACTACTGGGGGCATTATTACTGGGGTGCATTACTAATGGGGGGGAGTCATCTATTGGGGCATTACTACTGGGGGCATTATTACTGGGGGGCAATACCACTGGGGGGGAGTCATCTATTGGGGCATTACTACTGGGGGCATTATTACTGGGGGGCATTACTACTGGGGGGAAGTCATCTATTGGGGCATTACTACTGGGGGCATTATAACTGGGGGGCATTACCACTGGGGGGAGTCATCTATTGGGGCATTACTACTGGGGGCATTACTACTGGGGGGGAGTCATCTATTGGGGCATTACTACTGGGGGCATTACTACTGGGGGGGAGTCATCTATTGGGGCATTACTACTGGGGGCAGCTACTGGGGGATATTTTTACTGGGGGCATCTACTGGGGGCAAACTGCTGGGGGACATTATTACTGGGGGGCATCTACTGGGGGCAAACTACTGGGGGACATTATTACTGGGGCCAACTACAAGGGGGCAAACCACTGGGGGTAAGCTACAAGGGGGCAAACTACAAAGGGCTAACTACAGGGGCATTACTACTGGCGGCATAACTACAGGGGCATCACTACTGGCGGCGTAACTACAGGGGCATTACTACTGGCGGTGTAACTACAGGGGCATTACTACTGGCGGCGTAACTACAGGGGCATTACTACTGGCGGCGTAACTACGGGGCATTACTACTGGCGGCGTAACTACAGGGGCATTACTACTGGTGGCGTAACTACAGGGGCATTACTACTGGTGGCGTAACTACAGGGGCATTACTACTGGTGGCGTAACTACAGGGGCCTTACTACTGGCGGCATAACTACAGGAGGGCATTACTACTTGGGGGCTAAACTACAGGGAGGCCAAACTACTGGGCGATAACTACAGGGGCCAAACTACTGGGGGCATTACTACTGGGGGCTAAACTACAAGGGGGGCATAACTACAATGGTGCAAACTACGGGGGGGCATTACTATTGGTGGCTAAACTACAAGCAGGCAAACTACTGGGGGCATTACTACTAGGAGGCTAAACTAAAGGGGGGGTAAACTACTGGGGTCATAACTGCAGGGGCATTACCACTGGGGGCATAACTACTAGGGTGCTAAATGACTGGGGGTATTACTACAGGCAACATTACTACTGGGGGCAATACGGGCATTGCATAAGGGGCACCACTACTATGGGGTCTATATAAGGGGCACTACCAGTACAATGGACATTGCATAATGAGCGCTACAACTGTGGGCATTGTATAAGAAGCGCTGCTGTGGTGGGCATTATGTGTATTACGGGGCGCTACTACTGTGGGCATTATTATGCTGCCCCCTGCCCCTCACACACTGCCCCCTGTACCCAGCACCACACACATTTCCCCCTGCACCTTGACCTTCACACGCTGCCCCCTGTCCCTCAAAAGCTGCCCCTGCACACTGCACCATGCACCGAAGCCGCACGCAAATGTACTTGCCCCTTCCATGGTGCCCCCCCCTATCATTTTCTTCTGGATCCGCCCCTGAGCGGCGGCAGCATGTAACAGATCTAAATAATTATATATATTGCGGCATGGCGCCAGCTGCGGGCCGCCCGCTGTGCAGTTAAAAGTAATCAATAACTGACCTTTTTTTTCAGCTCCTCCACCCCCATGATCTGTGGTCACCACTTAGCATCCCCAAGCCCAGCCCCAGGTCAGCTGTCACACAACGCTACCTCCGGACCTCCCCTCCTCTCCCAGTCATCCCTGCCCGCCCTGTCTCTGCTGTGAGGAGCGTGAGCAGGCAGGCAGGAGCAGGATTGCGGGACTGCTGGCAGCTTGTTGCGGCGGGGTGCATCAAGCTGGTCACTCGGAGGCTGAGCCTCGTTGATTCACGGCGCTGGCGGCTGTGTCTGGTAAGTCAAGTGTCTGCATTGCAGGTGCACTCGGCTCTCCAGCAGGAGTTTGGGGCTTTGGGTTTGGGATGGGCTGCGTGCAGGCACATATCATGGATGCATTACATCTGCCCTGTAAACCTGTTATTACTGTAGGTAAGAGCGAAGATTGCAGGGCGAGAAAAGGTAGGGATGGCCATTATGGTGGGGCATGCTGGCTCGTTACAGGTGAGTATAACTCTCTCCCCCTCCCATAATGTGTACAAATGGGGACTGCCTGCCATAATGTGTAAAAATGGGGGACTCTGCCTGCCTAATGTGTAAAAAAGGGGATTCTGCTGCCATAATGTGTAAAAAATGGGACTCTGCTGCTGCAATGTGTAAAAAGGGAGACTCTGCCTGACGTAATGTGTAAAAGGAGCTCTGTGGTCACGCCCCTATATTTTTATATCGGGGGGGGGGCCCACAGGGATATCAGTGTACCGGGCCCCAAGATTTCTGTTGCCGGCCCTGGCCCTGGTGCACGAGGTGATGAAACATCACCAGCCGCTGTTTAGTCGTGAGGCTGACAAAGTTTCTGCCCAGAAGAAGAATTTGATTTGGGCAAAGGTGGTTGATGCAGTGAATGTGGAAGGTCCCCTGCGAAGGACGGATGAAACATGCCGCAAGCTCTTCTATGATACTAAGTGCTGTGTAAAGGTGAAGATGGCCAAGGAAGCGAAGTCAGCATGGCAGACATGAGGTGACCCCCCTTACATCGCTACCTACCTGGTGACCCACCTTACATCGCTACCTACCTGGTGACCCACCTTACATCGCTACCTACCTGGTGACCCACCTTACATCGCTACCTACCTGGAGTATGAGGAGCCACTTAAGGTCATGATTCCTCCTGAGGTGGTCCATGGTACTTATGTGAGGGATTCTGATGGGTAAAGGCCAGCCTATAAGTATGGGCTTTTATTTAACTTTTTTATTTTTTTAAACTGTATTTTTGCAACTTATATACTGTAGCTATAGTGTGTAATGGTTGGTAATATGATGCAAAGATAGTGTATATTATATTTATTACATGTTTGTAATGTTGTTGGTCTTTTTTGGACTTGGTTTTGTGGTAAAAAAATGTCTCTCCTATATTCAAAAGATGTTTTTTGTGGCTTGATGTATTTTTTTGGTTTTGAGTTGGTATTGTGTAATGTATTTGTGTATTTGTGTGGGCTTTTATTAGGAATAAAATGAATGTTTTTTATATGGCTCATAACTTATACTTTTGCTATTGTGCATGTCAATGTTACCATGATTTTAATTTTGTGTTGTCAGTTTTGTGGTGTGTTTTATGTTTGTTGTATTCCGTGTAACAAATGCAATGTTTTAAGGGATGCTTCTTGTTTTATTAGAGTTTTTTTGTTACTCCTTTAATATGATGCTTAATGTGGATTTGTGGATTTTGCATTTTTTTTTAAATATTGCTAAAATCTAGTATTATTATAGATTTATTTTGTTTGCATATTTTTGTATTGTCTGAAAACTATACTGCCTATACTCATTGGATGGCAGATGTCTTTTACAAGTGTAACACATTATGTGTAATGGCAGTTCATGTTTCACCAAGCCAAAACATTACCACAATTTTTGTTTTGAATTCATGTTTATTGATGATTATGCTGGGACTTGTAGTTCCACATCATTTGTCAGTGTTCAGGAAGTTTTTGGCTGGCTAACTTACTTATTCCAAACAGGAACTGATTTGAAAATTAACATATTGGCCAGTATTAACTAAGAATCCAAGTTTTGACGACTTGTGTTTTTTTTCCTAAGTCCCAATCCGGGAATCCACTAAACAGAAAACTCGGCAGTGTCTGGTCTATTCGTAATGGTTTGATTGGTAAAGTTCTGAAATACGAATGAATAGACCTTTGGTCAAACGCGGCTGTTATTTCATACAATACGGGTATTCACTATTCATTCATTCATGCGGGTCTATTTTTTTTCGAATCGTTAAAAAAAGCAGCAAAAAAATAGACCTGCTTTTTCCAGTCGAGTTTGGATAACCATGCACGGATCAGTGAGATCTCTGCATGGTTATCTATGGGAAAGGGTGTGTTTAGTGTCAAAAGTGAAAATAAAATTGTGTGGGGTCCCCCCTCCTAAGCATAACCAGTCTCGGGCTCTTTGAGCCGGTCCTGGTTGACAAAATATGTAGAATCCATGTAGAATCCTCGGGGTACCTGTGAAAAAAATTATACTCACATAATACAGTGTTGCTTGTCATCTTTGTATAATACACGTACTTGGCCAAACAAAAAAACGGAAACCCGACCACGCACTGAAAGGAGTCCCATGTTTACCTATGTTCACACGTGTGAACATAGGTAAGTATGTATGTTTGGAGGTGTGCATGGATGTAATAAACTTATACTGTCACGGTGTGTGTGTCCTGTGTTTTGTTGGGTATTTTTTTTAGTAGTAGTACTACAGGTACCAGAGGGCCCGGTTTTCCACCGCATGCTGGTACTTGTGGTTCTCCAAGTACCAGCTTGCGGGGGGGGCTTGCTGGAACTTGTAGTACTGCTACTAAAAACAATATTCTCATTTTTTTACACTTGGCTATCAGCCTCCCATCCACCGCCCTTGGATGAGGGGGACAGCCTTGGGCTTCACCCCTGGCCCTTGTGTGGCTGGAGGGGGGACCCCTTGATTTAAGGGGTTCCCACTCCTCCAGGGTGACTAGTTGGGTATGTAATGCCAGGGCCGCAGGGACCACAATAAAAGTGTCCCCCGGCTGTGGCATTATGTACCTTGCTAGTGGAGCCCGGTGCTGGTTTTAAAAATATGGGGGACCCCTATGCTTTTTGTCCCCCGTATTTTTGGAACCAGGACCAGGCGCAGAGCCCGGTGCTGGCTGATGAAATATGGAGGAACCCCTGTCATTTTTTCCCCCATATTTTGTCAACCAGGACCGGCTCAATGAGCCTGAGGCTGGTTGTGCTTAGGAGGGGGGACCCCACGCAATTTTTTTCAGATTTTTTAAGACTTTAAACAACTTTTTAAGGTACACAATGAAGCCCTTCATGGATCTCACAGATCCGGCCGGGATTCCTTGTGTTTTTTCATGCAGTGTTTTACTCTTCACTTCCGTAAAACACTGCCTGACATTACGAATCACATCGACATCGGAAAATACGAATTGGGAAAAGTCGGCAGCTTAGTGAATGACCGTATCAGGATTCAAAAAGTTGCAGTAAAATGCACCCGATACCATTCGAGATCAAACACCCTTCAAAACGGCAAAAACACAAATCTTTGTAAATATACCCCCCTGTGTTACATTGAATAAACTGTTTAACAATTGCCATAGGTGTTGTTGGCCACAGCACCATTCACATACTGTGAAACATTTTCTAGGATGTAATAGAGAAATGTTATATAGAATGTGATTGTTTGCTATGTCCATTGTCACCTTTTAACTTGTTGTGTAGGTTTTGAACAGATTATTTTTTGTTAAATGTATTTGGGAAGAATTGTTTTTTTAAAAGTATACATAGTTGTTTATTTGGGTTGTATGTTATCCCGGTGGTGGTGGTGGTGGGGGTGCCGGCGGTCACATGTCCACCAGCATCCCGTTTATTTTTTACATATAAAAATATTTTTTTTGTTGGTTTATTATAAGTATTGTGTACTGTAGGTTGGTAATTTCATTATAGCAATATAGCCCAACAATAGTTGTTAGAAATGGTGTTAATAGTTTAGGCTTTTAATTGTGTGAGTTTACCAATGTTATTATGACATCAGTTTATTTAAAACAATTACTCCAGCCAAGATAAAAATAAGAATTTACTTACCGATAATTCTATTTCTCGTAGTCCGTAGTGGATGCTGGGACTTCCTTAAGGACCATGGGGGAATAGCGGCTCCGCAGGAGACTGGGCACATCTAAAGAAAGCTTTAGGACTAGCTGGTGTGCACTGGCTCCTCCCCCTATGACCCTCCTCCAAGCCTCAGTTAGGATACTGTGCCCGGACGAGCGTACATAATAAGGAAGGATTTTGAATCCTGGGTAAGACTCATACCAGCCACACCAATCACACCGTACAACCTGTGATCTGAACCCAGTTAACAGTATGATAAACTTAGGAGCCTCTGAAAAGATGGCTCACAACAATAAACAACCCGACTTTTTTGTAACAATAACTATATACAGGTATTGCAGACAATCCGCACTTGGGATGGGCGCCCAGCATCCACTACGGACTACGAGAAATAGAATTATCGGTAAGTAAATTCTTATTTTCTCTGACGTCCTAGTGGATGCTGGGACTTCCTTAAGGACCATGGGGATTATACCAAAGCTCCCAAACGGGCGGGAGAGTGCGGATGACTCTGCATCACCGAATGAGAGAACTCCAGGTCCTCCTCAGCCAGGGTATCGAATTTGTAAAATTTTGCAAACGTGTTTGCCCCTGACCAAGTAGCTGCTCGGCAAAGTTGTAAAGCCGAGACCCCTCGGGCAGCCGCCCAAGATGAGCCCACTTTCCTTGTGGAATGGGCTTTAACAGATTTTGGCTGTGGCAGTCCTGCCACAGAATGTGCAAGCTGAATTGTACTACAAATCCAACGAGCAATCGTCTGCTTAGAAGCAGGAGCACCCAGCTTGTTGGGTGCATACAGGATAAACAGCGAGTCAGATTTTCTGACTCCAGCCGTCCTGGAAACATATATTTTCAGGGCCCTGACTACGTCCAGTAACTTGGAGTCCTCCAAGTCCCTAGTAGCCGCAGGTACCACAATAGGTTGGTTCATGTGAAAACCTGAAACCACCTTAGGGAGAAATTGAGGACGAGTCCTCAATTCTGCCCTGTCTGAATGAAAAATTAGGTAAGGGCTTTTATATGATCAAGCCGCCCATTCTGAGACACGCCTGGCTGAAGCCAGGGCTAACAGCATTACCACTTTCCATGTGAGATATTTCAAGTCCACAGTGGTGAGTGGTTCAAACCAATGTGATTTTAGGAACCCTAAAACTACATTGAGATCCCAAGGTGCCACTGGTGGCACAAAAGGAGGCTGTATATGCAGTACCCCCTTGACAAACGTCTGAACTTCAGGCACTGAAGCCAGTTCTTTCTGGAAGAAGATCGACAGGGCCGAAATTTGAACCTTAATGGATCCTAATTTTAGGCCCATAGACAGTCCTGCTTGCAGGAAATGTAAGAAACGACCCAGTTGAAATTCCTCTGTGGGGGCCTCACACCACGCATCATATTTTCGCCAAATGCAGTGATAATGTTTCGCGGTTACATCCTTCCTGGCTTTGATCAGGGTAGGGATGACTTCATCTGGAATGCCTTTTTCCATCAGGATCCGGCGTTCAACCGCCATGCCGTCAAACGCAGCCGCGGTAAGTCTTGGAACAGACAAGGTCCCTGCTGGAGCAGGTCCTTTCTTAGAGGTAGAGGCCACGGATCCTCCGTGAGCATCTCTTGCAGTTCCGGGTACCAAGTTCTTCTTGGCCAATCCGGAGCCACGAGTATAGTTCTTACTCCTCTCTTTCTTATGATTCTCAGTACTTTTGGTATGAGAGGCAGAGGAGGGAACACATACACCGACTGGTACACCCACGGTGTTACCAGAGCGTCCACCGCTATTGCCTGAGGGTCCCTTGACCTTGCGCAATATCTGTCCAGTTTTTTGTTGAGACGGGACGCCATCATGTCCACCTTTGGTTTTTCCCAACGGTTTACAATCAGTTGGAAGACTTCTGGGTGAAGTCCCCACTCCCCCGGGTGGAGGTCGTGTCTGCTGAGGAAGTCTGCTTCCCAGTTGTCCACTCCCGGAATGAACACTGCTGACAGTGCTATCACATGATTTTCCGCCCAGCGGAGAATCCTTGCAGCTTCTGCCATTGCCCTCCTGCTTCTTGTGCCGTCCTGTCTGTTTACGTGGGCGACAGCCGTGATGTTGTCCGACTGGATCAATACCGGTTGACCCTGAAGCAGAGGCTTTGCTTGACTTAGGGCATTGTAAATGGCCCTTAGTTCCAGGATATTTATGTGAAGTGATGTCTCCAGGCTTGACCATAAGCCCTGGATATTCCTTCCCTGTGTGACTGCTCCCCAGCCTCGCAGGCTGGCATCCGTGGTCACCAGGACCCAGTCCTGAATGCCGAATCTGCGGCCCTCTAGAAGATGAGCACTTTGCAACCACCACAGGAGGGACACCCTTGTCCTTGGTGACAGGCTTATCCGCTGATGCATCTGAAGATGCGACCCGGACCATTTGTCCAGTAGGTTCCACTGGAAAGTTCTTGCGTGGAATCTGCCGAATGGGATTGCTTCGTAGGAAGCCACCATTTTTACCCAGAACCCTTGTGCATTGATGCACTGAGACTTGGTTCGGTTTTAGGAGGTTCCTGACTAGCTCGGATAACTCCCTGGCTTTCTCCTCCGGGAGAAACACCTTCTTTCTGGACTGTGTCCAGGATCATCCCTAGGAACAGAAGACAAGTCGTCGGAACCAGCTGCGATTTTGGAATATTGAGAATCCAATCGTGCTGCCGCAACACTACCTGAGATAGTGCTACACCGACCTCCAACTGTTCCCTGGATCTTACCCTTATCAGGGAATCGTCCAAGTAAAGGATAACTAAAATTCCCTTCCTTCGAAGGAATATCATCATTTCGGTCATTACTTCAGTAAAGACCTGGGGTGCCGTGGACCATCCCTACGGCAGCGTCTGAACTGATAGTGACAGTACTGTACCATAAACCTGAGATACCCTTGGTGAGAAGGGTAAATTTTGACATGAAGGTAAGCATCCTTGATGTCCCGAGACATCATGTAATCCCCTTCTTCCAGGTTCGCAATCACTGTTCTGAGTGACTCAATCTTGAATTTGAACCTCTGTATGTAAGTGTTCAAAGATTTTAGATTTTAGAATCGGTCTCACCGAGCCGTCTGGCTTCGGTACCACAATAGTGTGGAATAATACCCCGTTCCCTGTTGCAGGAGGGGTACCTTGATTTTCACCTGCTGGAAATACAGCTTGTGAATGGCTTCCAAAACTGCCTCCCTGTCAGCGGGAGACGTCGGTAAAACAGACTTTTGGAAACGGCGAGGGGAATACGTCTCGAATTCCAATTTGTACCCCTGAAATATTACCTGAAGGATCCAGGGGTCTACTTGCGAGTGAGCCCACTGCGCACTGAAATTCATTGAGAACGGGCCCCCACCGTGCCTGAGCTTGTAAAACCCTAGCGTTTGAGAGCTTGGTAGAGGCAGGAAAGGGTTTCTGTTCCTGGGAACTGGCAAATCTCCGCAGCCTTTTTCCTCTCCCTCTGTCACGAGCAGAAAAGAGGAACCGTTTTGTCCGCTTGCCAACAAGGACTGCGCCTGATAATACGGCGTCTTATTTTGAGAGGCGACCTGGGGTACAAACGTGGATATCCCAGCTGTTGCTGTGGCCACCCGGTCTGAAAGACCGACCCCAAATGTCCCCTTTTTTAAGGCAATACTTCCAAATGCCGTTTGGAATCTGCATCACCTGACCACTTTACTGGTAGAATTGGACAACACACTTATACTTGATGCCAGTCGGCAAATATTCCGCTGTGCATCATGCATATATAGAAATGCATCTTTTAATTGCTCTATAGGCAATAATATACTGTCCTTATCTAGGATATCAATATTTCCAGTCAGGGAATCCGACCACGCCAACCCAGCACTGCACAACCAGGCTGAGGCGATTGCTGGTCGCAGCATAACACCAGTATGTGTGTAAATACATTTTAGGATACCCTCCTGCTTTCTATCAGCAGGATCCTTAAGGGCGGCCATCTCAGGAGAGGGTAGAGCCCTTGTTCTTGCAAGCGTGTGAGCGCCTTATCCCCCCTAGGGGGTGTTTCCTAACGCACCCTAACCTCTGGCGGGAAAAGGTATACTGCCAATAACTTTTTAGAAATGATCAATTGTTATCGGGGGGAAACCCACGCATCATCACACACCTCATGTTATCTCTCAGATTCAGGAAAACTACAAGTAGTTTTTCCTCACCAACATAATACCCCTTTTTGGTGGTACTCATATTATCAGAAATGTGTAACCATTTTCCTTTGCCTCAATCATGTAACGTGTGGCCCTATTGGAAAACACGGTTGTCTCTTCACCGTCGACACAGGAGTCAGTATCCGTGTCGGCATCTGTATCTGCCATCTGAGGTAATGGGCGCTTTAGAGCCCCTGACGGCCTATGAGACGTCTGGACAGGCACAAGCTGAGTAGCCGGCTGTCTCATGTCAACAACTGTCTTTTATACAGAGCTGACACTGTCACGTAATTTTCAACAGTACATCCACTCAGGTGTCGACCCCCTAGGGGGTGACATCACTATTACAGACACTCTGCTACGTCTCCACATCATTTTTCTCCTCATACATGTCGACACAAACGTACCGACACACAGCACACACACAGGGAATGCTCTGATAGAGGACAGGACCCCACTAGCCCTTTGGGGAGACAGAGGGAGAGTTTGCCAGCACATACCAGAGCGCTATATATATACAGGGATAACCTTATATTAGTGTTTTTCCCCTTATAGCTGCTGTATTGTTTTATACTGCGCCTAATTTGTGCCCCCCTCTCTTTTTTTAACCCTTTCTGTAGTGTAGTGACTGCAGGGGAGAGACAGGGAGCTTCCCTCCAACGGAGCTGTGAGGGAAAATGGCGCCAGTGTGCTGAGGAGATAGGCTCCGCCCCCTTATCGGCGGCCTTATCTCCCGTTTTTCTGTACATTTTTGGCATGGGTAAATGCATCCATATAGCCCAGGAGCTATATGTGATGCATCTTTTGCCATCTAAGGTGTTTTCATTGCGTCTCAGGGCGCCCCCACCCAGCGCCCTGCACCCTCAGTGACCGGAGTGTGAAGTGTGCTGAGAGCAATGGCGCACAGCTGCGGTGCTGTGCGCTACCTTATTGAAGACAGGACGTCTTCTGCCGCCGATTTTTCCGGATCTCTTCAGGCTTCTGGCTCTGTAAGGGGGCTGGCGGCGCGGCTCTGGGACCCATCCAGGCTGGACCTGTGATCGTCCCTCTGGAGCTAATGTCCAGTAACCTAAGAAGCCCAATCCACTCTGCACGCAGGTGAGTTTGCTTCTTCTCCCCTTAGTCCCTCGATGCAGTAAGCCTGTTGCCAGCAGGACTCACTGAAAATAAAAAACCTAAAACTAACTTTTCACTAAGCAGCTCAGGAGAGCCACCTAGTTTGCACCCTTCTCGTTCAGGCACAGAAATCTAACTGAGGCTTGGAGGAGGGTCCTAGGGGGAGGAGCCAGTGCACACCAGCTAGTCCTAAAGCTTTCTTTAGATGTGCCCAGTCTCCTGCGGAGCCGCTATTCCCCCATGGTCCTTAAGGAAGTCCCAGCATCCACTAGGACGTCAGAGAAATAGTTTTTTTATAAGATAGAAACTAATCATCATTAGAAACAATGTAAACACATACTTAGATTAAATACAACAAAATGTGTATACATTCTCAGTACAAAAGATCCTCAAGTAACTCTGCATCAGTTGATGAAGAAGAAGAAGAGTTGTTATTGCCCCACCAGTGTGGAGAATCTCAAGGGTGACATCAAGGCCTCCAAGCACCATACACACACACACACACACACACACACACACACAGACACACACACACACACACACACACACACACACACACACACACACACACACAGACACACACACCATGTCTTGCAAGACATGTTTCATGTGAGTTGTTGGAAGTATCAACATCTACACTTTTTTTTTTAAATCCCTCACAATTTTTAAATCCCCTGTGCTGCAATTAAATTATACATTAAAATAACCATACTTAACAAATCCTATTTATTGTTGTTGCTCATATCAAAAAAACCCATATATATATATCCAAAAAAACTCAAAATACACCAAAATCAGTTTGTTGATATGGTGAACAACACTTTGCATTTGTAATAAAATAAGAATAAATGATTTTTGTAAAAACTGCACTTTCAAACAATAAAGCACCTATATAAATAAAAAACTTACACACAATTTATTTCTCCTAACAAACAAAACATTCAGCCACAACAGTCCACAGAGGAGGGGGGGGTGTGTGGCTGCAATGGAGCAGCAACCCTATATGCTCAACCCAACCGTCATCCGACATATACCACCAACAGCATCTCCACTAATGCCACCAATGACACAAACACCCCTCACTATGATGAGTCCACAAACACCACACCACAAACACAGCAGGGAGTGTTTTGGAGAACATGGTCGGTGCAGCAAGCCAACCTTATGGAATGTTACCTACGTCAAGTTACCTACGTCGCAAGCCAAGCATCAACTACCCACAGACTCAACAGGACAGCTACTCGGAAAAACACTCAACTGACGTGGATCACTAATACACTGGAACTGATGAGGGCAGATCACAACATGTTGTGGCAAGATCAAAACCGGTTCTACGATACCTTCATAAGACTCATGCAGGATAACCAAAAACTCCACCACAACTACCTAACCATGCAGGATTTCAAAAAAAAAAAAAAAAACTACTAAAAATGATGGAGTCACAGAATGCCACTATCAGGAACCTGAACATCACCATAGCAAAACTGACCCAACAACTAGTGGCACAACGAACAGAACCACATACTAGCAGTTCTGGGGGGACAACCCCAAAGACAACTCCCATTACAACACCTGAAAGGTATCAAGCCACCTCACACAGCTAGCAGCACATCAGCCAGAGGCCAAAGCACCTCCAAGGGGGCAGGAGGGTAGGCCATAGATGTTGGCACCTAGCTGACATATCATGGACACATTTCATAGATTTTTTTGTTTTAAAAACATTTTTTTAATTGTTAATTACAAAAACCTGTATTCTGTTAATTTGTGTGGTTGTATGGCTTACTTTAGATAAGTATATTGTGCTGAACTATACATACAGTAGTGTTGAGTGTTTTTGGATGAGAAGTGGTGCATAGCAACAAAACTTAAAAATGATGTAAACACAAAGACATTATGAATTAATATATATGATGTATTATTAAAATGTGTTTACTATGGACAACATCTCAACAAAATAAATAAAAAAATAGTAGGCACAACATTACTAATTGAACATTCAAATATTTGGTACACACCTAATAAACACGTACTGTTCGTGTTTTTTTATTACATTTCACACATAATATATATGTAAAAAAATTATAAATACAATATTAATACATTAATTCTTATTTTCATATTTATTCAAAAACAACAATTTACTAATCATATTTGTATTCTTTGTGTAAATACAATATCCCCACATCTCAGACACCAACCAAAATCAGTTCTATTTGCTATTTCTATTTTTGTATGAATTCCATCCTTTATGGCAGTGTTTGTGTGATGTTCGGCTGTGATTGAGAATCCTTAGTAAATTCCCGTGTTCTATGAGATGTATGTGGAAATCCAACCGTGTCTGGCCGATGGTCTATTTGTTCGTACATGTGTAGACGGCGTTGTGGGCTAATTCCGACCTGATCACTGCTGTGCGTTTTCGCGTAGATGCGTATGCATCGCACGGGTACAAAGCGGATCACCGCTCAGCGATGGGTTTGTGCGACGGATCCATTCGCACAGGCGATTGCAAGGAGATTGACAGGAAGAAGGCATTTGTTGGTGTCAACTGACTGTTTTCAATGTCTGGAAAAACGCAGCGTTGGAAAGGAGGGTTCCTGGCGTCAATTCCGGTCCCGGACAGGCTGAAATGGTCAGATAGGCATTGTTTGTAAACCACACATGGATTTATGGCTATATGTATTGGTTCTTTTTTAACAGTATGGATTTTTTTCAAGTATGATTTTAAAATCATGTGACCCTGTAACCCTTGCGAGAGCTTGTGGACAACAGCAGGTCCTCAAGGTATTTGTGAACTCACTTCATCCGTACACATGATTGAATGTTTTTTTCACCTTAAGGTGGATATTGGTGGTATATCTGTGTTTGTGAATTGGCCCTGATAGGGGCCGGTGAGGCTTATTGTTTGTAATTGTCATTACTGTCTATTTACAGATTTATCTTATTTGTCAAAAGCATTGAATATGTGACATATTACATCACCTGTCTTGATAAAGGCCTGTGACCAGACCGAAATGTCGACAATAAAATAATGGTGATCTAAATGAGAAGCTGATACAAGAGTTGTCTTTGTGAGAGTGCACCTCCAAATCTTTGGAACTTTTACGGTATATATATATATATATATATCTCCTATATAATAGCCCTATTCTGTGACCTTGTGATTCATTTGCTAACGCTGGGCGGAGTTACAACAGTGGGCAGAGTTAGTCAAATGAGTCACAGAGATCTGGCCAAATCTACAGGAGACTAGGAGCAGAAGCAGATAGCATGGGCATTGGGCATGGCACAGGCAGGGGTGCAGACCTCCCAGCTTTCTGCAGGAGCTTTCTCCAG
Source organism: Pseudophryne corroboree (assembly GCF_028390025.1). Taxonomy (NCBI): domain Eukaryota; kingdom Metazoa; phylum Chordata; class Amphibia; order Anura; family Myobatrachidae; genus Pseudophryne; species Pseudophryne corroboree. The sequence continues at coordinate 35,239,474 of NC_086447.1, read as the reverse complement.
GCAGAAGGAGGGAAACACACTCGGCGAAAAGGGGGCGTGGCTTCACGGGAGGGCCCCGTTTTCGTCAGTGAGGGGACATGCCCAGCGCTCTGTGAGCTGCTGGCATGCTCCCAGGGGCTGATTATGAGTCCGGGGGGGCCCAGGGCACTTGTGACAGGGAAGCCCTATCTCATTGCTGTGCCTGCTGTGGGTTGGGGGCGTGGCCTAATCGCAGCCCGTGCGGCCATGCCCCCTTATGCAAATTTCGATTTTTATTTTTTTGATGGGATTTTGGCCCCTCAGCTAGGGCTAAATCCAGAGGAGGTGGTCACTCCCCCTACACACCCGCACAGGGAGAAGAAAGCAGGGAGACTGCTGCCTCCCTGCAACACCACAGACCTGCCTACACGTAGCAGCGTTCGCTGGCTGTAGCACAATGCTGCCGCTGTTACTGGCAGGACGGGGGGGGGGAGCTTCTGAGCTGGGACAGAGCTACTCCAGCCTGGGGGTCCCCTAAAACTGTGGGGCCAACGGTACGTATCCCCTGCCCCCCCCCACCTTAATCCGGCTCTGCTGCTGGAACCCCCCCATTAATCCGTACCCCCTGATGCCCCCTCTCCCTCTGTCTCAACTATTCACCGCTGCTCTGCTAAGCAGAACAGCGAGTACAGGAGCTTTCCAACTGCCCCCCCCCCCCACCGCCGGACACTGCGACCCGCGGGTGGGACAGCGGGACAGACCCCGCGAAAATCAGGACATTTGGGAGGTATGGGGTTGTGTGAGGGGTATGTCATACAGACAGACGGGCACCGGCTCACTGTGTGCTTGACACCCCACATCGGCATAGTCAGCAGGGTCTCTCTGATGCGGAGGAGCGTCACTTTCTGGCACACTCCACGCTTCTTAGCTGCAGTTTAGTGGGGCACCTGCTGCTGTGCAGGTTCCGTACTGCCTCTGTTATCTACAGCCCCGGCAACCCCACCGCTAGCTGCAGCGCTGCCACCCGCAGTGGAGTGCGCCCAGCTCATTCACACACTTTAGCTGGCGGGTAGCGCTGCAGAAATCCGAGCTGCTTGTAGGCTCTGACCCACTCCTCCCTCCAGCCGCAGCGTCTCCTGGATCTAACCAGTCACTCCCAGTCTCCCCTTACCACAGTGCCCGGAAGCCGTGAGGTCCGCGCCACGTGCATGCTATGACCCCCTCCTCCCTCCAGCCGCAGCATCTCCTGGGGGCTAACCAGTCATTTCCAGTCTCACCTTACCACAGTGCCCGGCAGCTGCGCGAGGTCTGCGGTGTGTGACTGAGGAGGGGGGGGAGGGATGCGGACGGGCAGAGGAAGCAGGACTCCAGCCTGAGAGAGTCAGCCATGCCAAGTCTCCAGCAGCAGCAGATCCCAACAGGTTGGAGTGGAACAGCAGCAGCCAGCAGCAGTGACTCCGGTAATACACATCTGTCTGTCACCACTGTTTTGTCCCTAATACCAATCTCTCCCGTGCCCTGTGTTCTGTCATGTCCCTGTCACCCCTGGCCTTGCCCTGCCACCCTTATCCTGGCCCTTTCACCCTTATCCTGGCCCGGTCACCCTTATCCTGTCACTATCATTTCTGTCCTGGCCCGTCACCCCTGTCCTGGCCCCGTCAACCCTGTACTGACCCTGTCACCCCTGTCCTGGCTCTGTTCCTGCATACCCTCCAACTAACTTTTATGGCATGTACAGTACCCGCAGCGCCTCCAGACCTCTCCCCAATGCACCACACCTCCGCACCTTCCCCTCCACCACATGCGGCACTCCACCCCTCCCCCACATGCTGTGCCTCCAGACCCCCTACACCACCCGTGGCTCCCACTCCTCCACCCCTTCACCACCCACAGCACCTCCAGGCCCCTTCCACCATTCACCGCCCTTATATGTCTCCCCCAACACCTGCTCCCCTCCACCCGCAGCATCTGCAGACACCCTCCTCCATCAGCGGTCCCCCCCTCACCCACCCCTCCCCCACCAATGGCACCCCGCACCTGCCCCTCCACCACCTGCAGCACCTCTGGACCTCCTTTCCCATCCGCCGCAACACCTGCCCCTACCCTACCCATGGTGCCTGCGGTCCCCTACCCAACCCCCGGCACTCCCGTCCCTTCCCATCCAACAGCACCTCCGGAACCCTTCATCCATCCACAACATCCCCACACCTGCCCCTCTCCCACCCGTGGCACCCCTGCCCCTCCCCCACCTTCAGTGCCTCCGGACCCCTCCCCCATCTGCATACCCCACTCCTCTGCCCCTCCCCCACGCGCAGCACCTCCCGAACCTTCCCCATCCGGGCCCCACCCCCACTTCTGCCTCCCTCCACCCGCAGCATCTACAGACACCATCCGCAGCCCCCCCCCCCCCACACCCGCTACATTCTGTACATCGTGCCCTGCAGGTGCTGTTCACGCCGTCGCAAGGGGCTGCGCCTCCTTCACCATCGCACGCCCTTTCATTGTGCAATATTTAACAACTAACAAAGGAATGCAGGTAATACTCCATATAATACAAATATTAAACCCCAGAAAGGCATGCAAGGATTAAGGGGGCGTAGCCCCTTGCGACGGTGTAAAGAGCGCCCGTAGGGCGCGATGAAGCACCTAGTATATATATATATATATATATATATATATACAGTATTTAAGTGTCCAGGTTTTATTCTTTTAAGAAACTATTTTTGTTTTTTACATTTCTTTCTTTATTGAAGCATTCTCGTAAAGAAAATAGCAATAGTTACAGGAGCATTGTGGGGAGTAACAGAAAAGACACAATAAAATAGATACAAAATATAGTGCGTAATGTAGGTAGGATTACAGAAAAGGATAATTTGTACAATATTATGGAACAACAAATGACATCTACAGGTACATTCTGGACCTTTAGAGGGACGGGAACACATCATGACCGCTAGCCAGCGCTATCAAGAGTGACAGGAGGGTCTCTAAGAAAAATCCAGGTTTCATACCAGAGTGTGTTACGAAAACATAGGCTAATGGCCTCTCTAGTATGAGTAGGTAGTGTTTCAATAAAACTTTCCCATGTTGCGAAAAATAATTCGGTGTGAGATTCTTTTTGAAGGGAGGCCTCCAGCCAATCCATATGACAAATAAAAAATAGTTTGTCCTTAAACATTTCTAGAGTCGGGACGGAACTATGAACCCACATGTGCAAAACAGCTTTTCTAGCTGCTGATGAGATTGCTAAAAGTAACTTTTTAACGGCTTTGGGAGCTCTGGTACCAGGGGGTATAATGCCAAATATAGCCCATTCCGGTGTAAAGGGGATTTAGTTCACTAAATGATGGGAGGCAAAGCGCCAAACTGCTAACCAGAACCGTCTTAAAAGTGGACAGGCCCATAAACAATGATAAAGGTCTGCCGATTGATAACCACATTTGGGACAAGAAGGATCGCTTAAAAGGCCTATTAAAAATCCTCTATGGGGAGAGATATAAGATCTGTGAAATATATTAAGATACATTTCCGTGTATTTGGCAGCGGGAAACATAGCCATTGAGAAATGTAACATGTGCAGTAACCCATCCATATCTAAGTTAGGAAAAATTTCAAACCATTGGGCTTTTCCAGTTTTATATGTAGAATGGTCTAATATGGTATGTAGTTGTTTATAGTAGAAGGAAATAGCACCTTTGGATTGTTCTGGTCGTAATAGTATGCGGTCCAGCGGATTATCCCAATCAGTCATAGGTAATAGTATGGAGACCGTGCTAACATAATGTTGGGCTTGAAAAAAGGCAAAGTTCTGGGGGCCAATATATGGGTATTTAGATAGAAGTTTTGGAAAATATATCATTTTAATTATATTTGTCCTTCCTAAGAAGGAAAGTTGTAAATGGACCATCGCCCCAAGACCCTCCATTATTTTAGAAAGCATTATCTTGATATTGA